>NW_022631070.1:5689517-6889517 GCF_010015895.1 Lontra canadensis | reverse complement strand
TCTAAGAAGATATTAAATAAATACTAGATGTATTTGTCCTAGAGTTTACTCTTTGAGGTTTCACCTGGGCCGTCCTTATGTTTTGAGATTGAGCCAATGCCATTTTGAAATGTCCACAGGTGCACTTACATTACAGACAGAATTAACCTAACCTGGGATTTATCTGTGGACACATTTAATTAAGCATTGCCTTTTATCTTGCTATTTTTTTTAGAGCCTTGTAGCTGCAAATCTGACATGGCTACAATCCAGTAGTTTGTGTTTCTGTGTCCTGGAGGCATGAGTAATTTAAAAGCTCACTGGAGATTTATAATCTCGTTCAGACAGGTTTTGTTAATATTCCTTACAGACTGTACCCATTTATTAATATGTCATAAGGTCTCTTTAAGCAATAATTTTTCTCATCAATTTAATGTGACAAGACCTGCAGTTTCGTAGTTTGATATTATCCCTAAATCTGATTATATCACACATGTATAATGAACAAAGACTAATTATATAATTAGCTCCTGTCCTGTTGCATTTGAGAAACTGTCCATATTACATTACCCTAAAAAGCTTCCTTGGAATCACAGTGACATCCTACTGTTCTAGAAGGGGATATTAGTTTTGAATGATTTTTTTTCTCTCTCTTTTTTTAAAAAATAAAAAGTTCCTTTGATGGCAGAAATGAGTTTTACTTATAATTGTATGTCTACCATATAAGCACTGTTTCCCTCCCAGCACCTATGGTATTACTACTAGGGCTGTAGAACACCCCCCAATAGGATGAGGTTGCCTTTCAGATGATATTATACTTATTTTTCAAGGGGCAACACTATGCATGGGAAATTCTCCTTTTAACAAGAAAGCTCTTTCTCTTTGTTTCTCTCCAGTGTATCTCCAGTGTTCTCCAGTGTTTCTCTCTTTTCCTCGATGATGGTCCATCTATGGGGTTTATGATTTTGAAAGTGCTTTGAAAAAGCTAAAGGTATAATAAAACAATAGCTTTCATCCTTTGATCATCAAGAGGTTTTTTACAGCTTATTTCAAAAGGCATTTCACTAACTGATGCATATATTCAAAATAAAACTTAAAATCTTGCTAAAGAGATAATTATTCTTACTAAAAAAAAGTATGACATTCTAATGAAAAGAATGATCTTGTTTTAAACAGGGAGCTCCTATAATTTTATTTCACTTGATATGCAAACTAAAGAAGAAAATGCTTGAAGTTCCAGAAGTCAGGAGTCTTTAGAATTTTTTTAAAAACTTAGCAAAAAATGGGAGAGGGGGAACATTGGAATATAGGTGTTAAGTTGTTTTATTAAAATATTATGTTGCTTGTCAGCATGAATTTTTATTATAAAACGAAACACACTGCAGTTGGAAAGAAGTAGAAAGAGTTTCAAGCTATGACTTTTCCCTTATTGCTGACATACAAAGTGAACGATTCTATACTTGGTGTAGCAACTGGCTATTACGTGTTAGTGTCTTGGCACACTCTCCCAATTAAAAAAAAAAAAAGATTTTATTTACTTATTTGACAGAGAGAGAGAGAGAGCACAAGCAGGGGGAGTGGCAGACAGAGAGAGAGGGAAAAGCAGGCTCCTTACTGAGCAGAGAGCCCCATACAATGCTGTATCTGAGGACCCTGGGATCACGACCTGAATCGAAGGTGGACGTTTAACTCACTGATCCACACAGCCCCCCAATTTTTTTTTAATGTGCATCCCAACATTAACAACAAACTATCAGTATTGTCAGTGTTTGGCGTTTAGTGTCTCCCTGGAAGGGGCAGCTGATGATGGAGGCATGTGGTCCTGCTTCTGATCGGAAACCTAGGTGAAGCCAGCATCCCCAGCTCTCTCTGTGGGGTGTGCCTGTGTCTTGAGGAACAGCAGAGCAGATGAAGAAGGAGGAGACAGATTTTCTCGACCTTCCAAATAATCTATTAATCCATTTTCTGGTTTACCATTGCTAACTAAACCTTGTATTCCAATGTGAAACACTGCACCACAAGAGAACTGTGTCATATATTTTTGGAAAAGGAGGTAAAGGTAAAATAGCAATAAATGGTTTTATGTTCTTTAGCTAAAAATGAAGCATTTAAATTTTACACAGAAGAGCCCTATCTAGCGTAAATTATAAATGATATGTGAATTATGGCACATAGAAACCCCTCGGTGTAATGTAGCTCATGTTTATGATGAAGCAAATTATGTGTTGGAATTGTATTAGCAAGTGAGAAATACAATTTTATTTTTTCAATGGCGTTCTTTTAAAGACTATTAAAATGTAATGCTCTTCAAAGTGATGTTATGATTATTCCCTGCTGTAGTTGTAGGGCTGCATAAATTTTGTCTCACATTTGAAAGCCAGTTGTGCTCATCCATGAGCTCCCACAATGTGACCTCCCTCCCAGATAGCTCATGAGGTTTGGCCAGGAAGTGGGGGGAGTACAGAAGACAGGACACAAGCTGGCAAACCCTCGGGGAAGCCAGCACATGATCTGCCCTCCATCCGGAGCCCCGGATGTCACTGCTGCCTCCTTCCTCACATCCAAGTACATCTGACAGGTTGCACCCCCCACACACTGCTGTGTGTTCCTAAATGCCAGGTTGTTTTCCTGATGGTCTCCTCTTAACCTTCACGACCATTCATTCACATCGGCAGGGAACACAACACTCAGACTGTGACTGTATCACGGTGGCTTGAACGTGCAGGGATGTTCCACGCAAAGGAGGAGAAGCCTGTTCAAGATTAAGAATTTGTTTACAGAGATCCATAAAGCAAGTGGTAGTTTAGGACCATCTTTTTGGTCTTCTGTGTTCTCAGACATGAAAATTCCTTTAAAAGGTGCTAAGCCAACGGGGTTCCAGGTTCTACAGCAATGAATGCCATTGGGTAGGGAACGTGGATCTTGGGACCTTTCTAGTTGGGCAAAGTCATCCAGGCCACATCACGGCGGGAAAGCTAGTGCACACGGCTGGAACCCTGCGGCTGTCACTTCCAAGAGCAGGCCCCGAGCTCTCCGCTCACGTCTGCCAAACGTCTTCCCTCACAGCTAATAGAGACCCGGGTGCTGGTCTGATTGCTTTTGACAGTCCTTATTCTACCAAATTGCCTCGGTGAGCATGAAACACATCCCCAGAGCAGCTGCTCTTCCCTTTCCTGACAGCATGTCGTGTGAAAGTACTGTCAGGAACCATCACTAATCAGACACAAAAACACTCAGAATAAATAATAGTAATAACAACCACAAATCAGAATGCATTGTGCCCTTCACTCTGCGTCATCTGACCACAGATCCAAGGAGACTGCACTCCCGAGCAGGATAGATACAGAATGAAGCACTAGAATGAAAAAAAATTAGAAACGGCATCCAACTTCAAGCGAAGGGTGTGGTCTAAGAATTTTTAAACTCTTTATTTTATTCTTTATTTTAGTAACAACTTTTATTTCATAAAGCCTGTTTTAAAAATGACAATTGTGAACGAGGGCATTCTTGAAGCAGGAGGGGGAGTTAGGCAGAGATTGTCAAAATTCTTAGAGATGAAATAAGTGAGCAGAAGATTATTGACAGTTTTATGGCATCAATGAGCTTTAAAGAGAGTATCCATGAGCTTTACCGATTCTGACGTTTTTCATTCCCCAAGAGGGTGGTTAGATTGATTCTCAGTTCTTAAATATTTCTGCTTGACTATGAAACCAAGATCCACATCAATATCTGCTGAGTATTTCTTAAATTCTGAGATTATATCTATATATCTAGGCATACGGATATATTCATTTGAGCCTCAAAAAAATAAAACCAGAAAACAGAGTTATATCACAGTGGTTTCAAATTTTAAATTTAACAAGAACATTAAGTCTATGTTTTGATTATAAAATCATAACTAATTATTCTAACCTCATTCACATTGCAACTGCATTCTATAGAAGAACATATTGTATGTAAGGAAGAATTTTCATGCACTGTAATATGTTCTTAGCAGACCACAGAAGCCAAATATGTCATATTAAATTTATATTTAAATATATGTACATATTTTTTGCTATATGTTAAAAATGGTTGTGTGACAAAGAAAACAGAATTAAGAGAAAAGTTCTAATACTACTTAAGAAAAACTAATTTTCAAGAAAGCGTTTTCAAGAAAGCATTTCATACAGTAGTTACAAAACATTTTTATGTGTCCATTAAGGAAAACCCTCAAGGTTTTTATTAAGAAACTTATTGTCCGGAGTACAGAATAGCAACCCTTGCCAACCCAATTCTAGATTTTCAAGATATTCTCTGTTTATTCCAAATCTTTAAAAACTTAACTCATTGCAAGGAGACTCTATGGGCATGTGACAGTGCATAGTTTAATTTTCATCAATTATTATTTATACAGTTTTTAAAAATACCAATACATGGTATTTCTTAATATTTATTCTTGATGCATAAATCAATATGAATACGTATTTATCTGTGGCAAACTTGTGAGACAGAGATGAAATGATCTAGATTGTACCAGGCAAAGAAGGCTGTGGTTTATGAGTGCCTTATGATGTCTGCAAATGTATAGAATCCACATTTCAGGTCCACCTGGAAGGCAACACTTACCAAACAAAGACATGAAAGCTGACAGAAAGGAAAGACACTTTCCAAGGGACAGGCCTGGTGAGTGGTGTGTTCTTCCCACCCTGCTTCCCTTGGGTGGGGGGTGGGGATACCAGCAAGAGGGTGTAATGGTGGCTGGAGACCATGCTCTGAAACGACCTTGAAGATGGGGCCTTCAGATGGAGAGAAGATGAGACTCTGGGAAATTCCTCTAAGTAGACCATGAGATTAGACCTGTTCTATTTTTTTTTCCTTTTGAAGAAATGCACCATCTTTTTGCATAATATACAGTGAGATTTCTGAACAATCAGGGACAAATGGGCTGCATTACTGGTCTGTGGCATGGCTTCAGTGACAAGCAGCTCAGTTAATCTGGTGGACTGCTGATTACTGATGAGTCTCAGGTACAATTTGACATGAGAGTAACACTGAGCTTTCAGGTCTGATGAAAGAATTTATTAAACTCATGCATCAAAATGATCTGGAATCCCATGTTGGCATTTGTCATGCTCTTTTCCAGGTATCCAATGATGAATACGTTATAGGAGACCTACCTCATGGAAGTAAAACTTCAGCCAGTTAAATGTTACAACATATTTAAGAAAGGACTGAGCTAAAACAACCAACCAAATAGAGATGTAATTGGATATCTGATTTCTGAAGTAAAGAGGAAAGACAAGATGTCATGACAGACAAACTTAACCATTTAGCTCCTCTCAATACATGACATTATAACCAAGATCAAAAGAGTTAAAAGAAAGAAAATGAGTCAGAACAAAAGGATGAAAAGAAGCTGGGCAAACACCAGCATTTCCCAAAGCAAAACCACAAGGGGAAGAGTACATCATGCTTCATAACTCAGAGGAGGATGGAGAAAAAAAGTAGGAGATTGTCTTGGAGAAGAAGAGAGGAGCCAGCTCCTGAGGGTTCTGGGCTAAGACCCAGGTTCTAGACATAAACTCAAGTGTCTTGAAAAACCAATAAAGGGAAGTGGAGTGAGGAACTTTGATCAGAATTGAGTTTCTAAAGGATAACTGGTGCTATGCTAACAGGGGATGGATTAACAGGTGACCTACAGTAGATCTACAATGACCCCTTCTATGTGCCTGCAGGAATCCAGTGGGATGGTGGAGCGGTGGGTATAGCAGGGGAAGAGAGATGAGTGCAAAGATCTGAGGGGCATTTCAGAGGTGACTGACTGGGTCATACAAGAGGGATAAGAAAGAGAACTTAATTGAGGATGACCCCAAGTTGTCAGGCCTGGGGAACGAGACAGAAAATGCATCATTTCAAGAGATAGGGGACACAGAGACATTCAAAACAGATGGCATCTTGTGACCTCTCTGTGGAAGGAGAGATGCACTCTACATAGAATACATTGGATTGAGAATTCCTTGGGATGTCAAGTGAAAATGATGCAAGGTGGCAGGTGCAGAACCATGGAGTACAGACTGCAGATAGGAGCTGGGGAAATAATTTTGAAACTGGTGAATCAACAATGAAGCCATGAGTGTGGGTAAAACTGCATATAGAGAAAAGATAGATTAAAGAGAGAAGATGACCAGGGGCTGAGTCTTGGTGAGACTCAGTGTGCAAATACCAGTGTTAGGAGGTGAGGCGAGGTGTTGTGAAATCACATAAATGGGAGCCCAAGAAAAGGTGTCAGCAATACACCAAGTGCTACAGGGCAAATCATTCTTTAATTTAATAGCATGGACTTTGCATTAAAAATATTTTGTACATGGAACTTCATTTAACTCTCTGAAGAGTGGAAAACTTGAAGATTTATAATCTAAAGATGACTTACAGAATCACATGCTTGTAATTAAAATCTATGAGCTATGATGACAAGGAAAGAATGTACCCAGGGAATTAATTCATTGAGGGGCTGTATAGGAACAGGAGAAAGATGACTTTCAGAAAGGACTGATATGTGCCTTTCCCTCAAAAACCATACAGCAATACAGATCTTTGAATGGGATTTTGAATGGGGATTACCCCATTGTGTGGTTTACGCTCATTACACCTCTAGGTATTAGTAGTTTAAAGTATGGCATCTCACTTGTACTTCTTACATTTAGAAGCAAGCTTTATTTGGTACTAGATAGTCAAAGCTCTTACAATTTTGGGTAAGTAGTTGGGTAGAATATGAGTCATAAGAGGTATTTGTAAAACTGTGCTTCATGGGCCTCCTGTCTTAGAGTCACTCAAAGTGCTCACTGAGAAGGGTAGCATTCTGGGCTCCTCATCTAGTCCAACATACCTACAAAACAACTATTATTACTTATGATTTGTAATAATTATAAATAATGAGATTCTACTTTCTAAGCTACACTATTTTTTACAGAGAATTTGTTTTGTTCTAAAATATTTTCCCTCCTGCACTCTTGGAGATTAGATTTTCTATGAAGCCATCCACCTGGGATTTCTTTAAAATGCTCATCCTTGCCAATGGACCCCCAATGCAAATTTAACCCAACATTTCACTCTTTTTTGGGTCCTGTAAACAAATTTTTCAAAGGCAGTATGGGACAGATAAACTTCCCAAGTGATTGTATTTCTGAAAAAGTATGTGTTTCTCCTTGGACTTAGTGATGTTTTGGTTGGGTATAGAATTTTAAGTTCAAAATTGTTTCCTCTCTCCTTCCCCGACCTAGACTTTTGTGGACATTTCTGTACGTTTTTTAATTCCTCTTAAGGTTGCTAATGGCAAGTCCGAGGAAAATCTAATTCTGACTTGAAACTGACCTGTCCTTTCTTTCTGGTAGGTCTTGGACTTTTCTCTTCATATTTAGTCTTTTAAATTTTTATGAGGATAGCCTGGGTGGGTAGCATTCATCTTCTTTGGAATTCTTCATACATGATTCCAGCTTGGATACTCCGTCTTAGATACGGAGCTATCTGTCTGCAGCCATGGTAAATGTGGCTTTTCTTACTTCTTTGATAATTCAAGCCCTCTCATTTTTTTTCGTTCTCACATTCATAAACTCTTGAATTGATCCTTTATGAGTCTTAACATTTCACTCATGCTATCCCTCATCTTTCTTCTTGTTTTTGGTACTATTTTGAGGTATTTCCTTCTTTATTTCTGGAAGTATAAGAATGGTTGGAAACCCTGCTATGGAATGCTTGTAATTTTAACGACTGTGTTTTTAATTTTTCAAAACACTTACTGCTTATTTTCATAGTAATCTATTTATGCATAAAATATTTATTGCATAATTTCTGTCTTGTTTCCCTTCTTTTCTAAAATTCTTTTCTCTTTCTTAAATTAGCTTTTTTCCCCTCTAGGTTCACATTTCTATTGGTTCATTTTGGTCCTTCATTTTAGATATGGGAATTTTCCTGAAGTATCTGGATCATTTCTTTATCTATGTAAATCACAGGTTCCTTGGTTTTCTGTTCTTTTTAAGAAAAAAGGACTAGGATGTCTGACATTAGGCAGCTGAGGAGGGCTTGCTGTGCACATGTGTGGTAGGGCGCCTTCTTCCAGAGCTGACTTCTAACCTCATCATCTCAGAATGCTGGGTGGGTGAGGCAGCAACCTGCACATGGGGGTGTGGGTAAAGAGGGTACTTTCCCCTACATTGTGAAAATGAAGAAGGTTGATGTACGAGTGGATGCACGCATGCCAGGAGCATGTCTTCACCCCAGCATGTTTTCTTCTTGGGTTCCTGACTCTTACTTTCAGCCTGAGGGTGCTGGCACTTCTGGTTTCTGTATTGTTCTCCAGTCTCTGCAAAACTTCTGCTTTGGTTCACCTATTACAGCCCTCCCTTCCTCTTGTGATGCACCAGATATGAGTTACCATCTTTGACGGCCCACCACCCCTTTCTGACAGCCCCATAATTTTGGTGATCACATCAAAGAGACTGAAAGGGAGAGAAGGTAAACCAACGTGAAAGCTTTTATTCTCTTGTTTATATTTTCCATCAGAATGCTGATATATCCATTGTGTACAATGACACGGTTGTTAGCTTTGTTATCTAATTTTCTAGGAATATCAAAAGTGTCATATTAGGGTTTTGTGGAGAAATAGAACCAATAAAACATATACAGATGTACAGAAAGAGATGTATCCTGAGGGACTGTCTCATGTGGTTATGGAGGCTGAGACATTTTCTGATCTACAGGTCTACAAGCTGGACACTCAGGGGAGCTGCTGGGGCAGTTCCAGTCAAACCTGAAGTCCTGAGAACCAGGAGAACCAATGAGGCAAATCCCAGTCCAAAGCAAGAGAAGACCTATGTCCCTGTTCAGACAGTCAGGCACAGAAAGCAGATTCACCCTTCATTTGTCTTTTCACACTATTGACGTCCCTATGGGATTGGATGAGGCCCTCACCCTGCAGTGGGTGGTCTTTGTTACTCAGCTGCCCTGTTCAAATGTTAACCCATCCCAAAACACACACACAGAAATAATGTCTAGCTGAAACTCAGGAGCTCACTGAAGGAGAAAAGGAACCTTATATTCCTGAACTAAACTATTGAGAATGTGTGGGGTTAATGAAAATGCTATCCTTTATCTGCCTTAAGTCCAAAACAGACAGTACCGTTCATGATACCACACAATTACTACCAGAGTCTCTGATATAATGAAATGCTTTTCTGGGCGCAAATTAAGATTGTTAAATGACACAGAAACAAAGTCGTCAAAGAACAAGAGAAGCTAGACTAGAGGAGGTTAGGGACGTTTGCATCCGCCACATCTACACCTGCTTCGTCAGTTCTTTCATAAGAAGAGATCAGAGTTAGCACCAAGCCCTCTCCGTGTGTCATCACCGTCACTACCTTCCTATAAAAGCATCATTAAACTGAGTGTTTGGTGAAGTTGTTCTGTGGTGTGAGCTCAGGAAACGCCAACTATTCTTCTTTCAAGAAGAATAATTCCTCCAATTCAAGAACTTACTTTTGTATCGTGCTGCATCAAGCAGAATTCAACCTGACAATCACAGGTAAAGTGCTGGTGTTCAGACGGAGCACACCAGGAAATTGGTGTCCTCAGAGCATGCCTATGTCTTTAAATGTATTACCTTCTGACCATATCACATATTTGATGCATGGTTAATGTAATAGTCTGGTGTTCTTAAGCTTGGATTCACATGGCTTTAGTAGATGTGTAGCTGACCCAGCTTCAAAAGATCTCCAACTATATGCAATTTTGGGTAGCATTTTCTGGGTTTTGCATTTTTTGCTAGGGATTGCAAGGAGTCTTAATCCTGATAGGTTTAAGAACCAATAGGACAAAAGGGGGAAAAAAGGTTAGGCAGTGTAGAAGAGTGGGAAAGGGATATTAGACTGGTAAACAGAACAGAGCCACACACTTGGTTTTGGGTATATTTTGGTCTCTTAGAGGAAACTGCCCCTCAAAATTTTAAAGGAAGAAAAACTTATACATACACAAAAAATAAAGGTAAACACAATGAAGGGATGGAATATGACTGTAAAGATGAAAATTAAAAAAGATTCTAAAAAAGGAATTGATAAGATAAGAAGTTGGTTGAAAAAAGAAAAAAAAAGGAAAGAATATGATCAGTCTGGAGACTAGAACAAAGTCATGTGCTAGATTTAGGGTGTATTTTGATCTATTAGAAGAAACTGTATCCCAAAATTTTAAAGAAAGAAAAACCTATATGTATACAAAAAATAAGGTTAAATACAATGAAGGGATTGACTATAACAATGAAATTTTAAAAAGATTTTTTTAAAAGGTATTGATAAGATAAAATAGTTAAAAATGTTAAAAGGGAAAAGAGGAAAATTTGTTTAAAGTAGAATAAGAAAAAAATAAAATTCAAAAAATTTAACTTTGATAGACTAAAGAATCATGGGGGAAAAGCCATGTGCCATATTCCCGTAGCTCTGGAGTTTAGGAGTTCTCGTTGATCAGTGAACTTGGTCTTGGCTGGATGTTCTTGCTGATCTTCTGGGGAGGGTCCTGTTGTAGGGATTCTCAATTGTCTTTGCTGGAGGCGGAATTGCAGTGACCTTGCCAGGGGCCTGGCTAGGTAATCTACTCAGGTTTTCTCTCAGGAGCTTTTGTTCCATGAGCACTGTCCATACCACTTTGGGGGACAGGAAGGAAGATGGTGGCCTCCCGATTCCTGGCCAGAGGAGCCAAGAGCTTGGGGCCCCACTCCTCAGTGTGCCCTCAAAGAAAAACAGTCAACCCATCTCCCTGGTCTCTGGCTGCACTCCGTGCTCGCCAGGCCTGTGACCGAGTGTTTCTATCTCTGGTGCATGGCCCTGTTTGGAGTCTCCAAACCCAGCAGATTCCTGCTGTGTACTCCCATGCTGCTCCTCCGGGAGGAGGACAGAGGGGGTCTCCCCCAATATGCTGCTTGTGGGGTCCCTCCTCAAAGACTAGGGCCTGATTGTGCCTCAGATCACAGTTTAAGGTAACCCCGAGCTGAGAGCCCCCTCCCTAGCTCTGGCTCTGCAGCTGGCTTCCCCACTCCGATACCTGGGAGCTCTGCTGCACTTAGACAACCCCGGTCTTTCTGTGTCCTCGTGGGTCCTGAGACCACACTGTCCCCACGAGGACTCCCCACATCCTACCTCCCAGAAAGTGGTCACTTTTCCATTCCCAGAACTGCCTCTCTTCTCGTCAATCTCCTGTTGAGTCTACAGGTGTTAAGAATGGTTTGATAACTAGCTGACCTCCTTGGACCCAATGATATTAGGTCTCCTACTCCTCCGCCCTCTTTCTCCTCCCGTGCTAGGGTGTTCTCATCTTTCTCAAGGTTGATGTTGGCTCTTCACTGTCTCCAGGGTCCACACAGCAGAGCGGGGCCTCCAGCGTCCATGTAGCTCTGGCCTCGCACAGAAGAATGCACCCCAGTGAGCCCCTCGCAACACCTTTCCCAGGCCCGGCACTAACAAACGACAGGATGCCAAAGCCACAGGTGAGATGCAATTTAGAGCAAGAAATGTGTATTTGGTCTTCATCCTGCTCCTGGCACAGAATTCCTAAAGCCCTTGGAACTTCCTACGTGAAAAGAGCTTCAAGGTGTCTTTGGGTATGTTAATGACATGACTTTTGGAAGCAACTAAGGGTGGATGTTCTGGAACTTTTTCCTATTATAATCAACAGGTTCATCTTTAGCACAGGGCTTACAAACTGCAACCCTGGGGGCCAAGCACTACCACCCTCGTTCATAGACACACGTTTGTAGGGAGCCACTCTTACTCCCTGGGGACAGAGGGCAGAGGTTGCCGCCCATGTAGGACCACCAATAAATGGAAAATAGTTCCTCGTTTGCTCCTGCTCTGTGCTGCTGGATGCCAGGAACGGCGTGTCCCCCAGGGACTGTAGGTCAGTGGGACCCTTCGCCCATAGTTGCTGGTGTATTTCTGATTATTACCATCATCACGTTGACGACTTTTCTGTGAGAGAAATTCTTTGGGCCCAGGAGTTTGGTCAGGCATCCTTTAGAAGATGCAGTGTTGTTTTTGTCGCTGATTCACGTTAAATATGGAAAGATGGCTATTTTGAAAAAATATTTTATTTTTAAAGATGTTATTTATTTATTTGAGAGAGAGAGAGAGAGAGAGTGAGCAGGGGGAGCAGCAGGCACAGGGAGAGAGAGAAGCAGACTCCCTGCTGAGCAAGGAGCCTGATGTGGGGCTCAGTCCCAGGACCCTGAGATCATGACCTGAGCTGAAGGCAGACACTTAACCAACTGAGCCACCCAGGCGTCCCTGACTATTTTTAAAGAATTAGAAAATAAATTGTCAATACTCATTTTTTTACTGTGATTACTGCTTTCGTTGCTCACAGACCCATTTACCACAGCATTCATTATCAGATTACTCAGAGGTATTCCTAGTCCTTGGGATAAGCCCTGAGTACCTTCCTTTTCACACTATGGATCAGGTCATGCTGATGATGACAGTCTAGATAAAAGCCTTCTTACAGGTCTAGGATAGAATTTACAATAAAACCGAGATGTATTTCCAGTTGCATGGCTAGTTCTGAGTATGAACTAGGGTTATCCTAGCATTCTGGGAATCCAGAAATTCCTTTTTTGGGGGACACTTGGGGATGGTCAGCTCAGCAGCCACTGGCAACCTTGAAGGGACCTGCCACACTGAGTCTTGTGCATGGCTGGCTCTGGCCTCACCTCCCACTCGGTCTGTCCTGCCAGTAGATGTCCTGTAAGGAATACAGTTTGTGGCCCAGTGGTGGGAAGAGAGAGCAGGAGAATTTGTGGGAGCTCTACACCTGTCAGTGCTCCTTCATGCTTTTGTGTTGTGTCATGTTGTGTTTTTGTTTATGCTGACTTTGCCTTCCAGCTACTTAGTACAGGCAAACATATCGTAAGGACAATGTAGTTACGAATCCTTCAACCATCTGTTTGTCCCATCATGAAATGTGTCTTATTTTCTGGAAGCCCCATAAAATATTCCCTTGGTGAGGATTTGTCCAGAAAACTACAGCAGAGACAAACTGCATTAGGTTTTACATGTAGGCATCCTGGCTACAGCACCCTAAATTCCCAGCATCCATTCCTGAGGACGGCAGTCTGAAGGAGCGGTTCTCTGAGGATGAACTGGGGGGCAGGCAGGTCTGATATACCTCTCTGTCCTTTCTGGTGTCCTCCCCAGTGTCTCTGCTGATTGATTTGCCCTGACCGTCATGGTTGCTAAATAGTTTTGTTATTATTCTAGGAGACGTCGTCTGACTTTTAAATGGGGGGTCAACATGCGATGGGAATTAAGTGAGAATTCTGAATGTACATGTTATCTGATATGTGTTTATGTGGATTGAGAAAAATAGGACACTGTTATTACAGTGATCTGCTCAAGTGGGAGGTTTGGTGGAGAAAAGCATGAGTTGTGTTGATATTTTTATCCATTCTGCCAAAAATTAACTCCAGATCGTTGTAACATATAAATGTGCCTCGAGCTATGTATCATCGAGAAGATTAACCAACCCCTTCCCCATTAGCAGTCTACATCGTTTGCCTGCCATAAAGTAGCAGATATGCACTTCCCTTTCATCCTAATGAAAGCTGGCTAGAAAAGGGATATTCAGAGTAGATCCATGTAGCTCTGTCAGCTTATAGAACATGTCATGACTGTGGACACAAATGAGGTGACACCCTTCTGTACCGATTAGAGGTACTTTTAGATCAGAAATGTGAAGCTAACTATGGTAGGCGATGTTACTGACCATTGTTATTTCATGTGAATAGCTATTCCTAAAAAATCACCGCATCCCAGGTATAAAAATAGATCCATTTAAAACCTCAGACACCTGGACAGGAAGTAGAAAGACTAGGGAGAAAAAAACCTGTTTGATTCTTGGAGCTGTCTGTAGTGTGAATGTGTCTTTACCTGAGACATAATTTGGCTGAGAACTGGCTGTAACTTAAGGAGAATAATTAGAATCAAGTTATAATCTGAAATAATTTCTTAATATATTTCTTTTTTAAGGCTTATAACGATCTGGTTTTTTGTATTCTAATTGAGATAAAGGTATTGCCAGGGTCTGAGCTAAAGAGTCTTGAGGGAGTCTTTCCTTTAGAAGTATCTAGATCTTGCATTTCTATAGACAGCAGTGTTTTAACCAGTGGTGTTTTAAGTGTTTTTGTACAAATGTTCAGTTCTGCAATTACATGATATTATATAGTTAAATGGTACTGAAATGCCCTGTTCTGCATGGTCTTTATTTGAAGTATGTTATGAAGTATATATGAAGTATGTTATTTGAAATTTATTTCAAATGTATTTAGACAATGATTACTGAATACTGTGAAGACCCCTTAAAAGCTTCTTCTCTGTGCTCTGTGTTTAGCTGGTCTCCAAGTCACACAATATGAATCTCTCTTTAGCTAGTGTAACTACTGCCTTTATACTTCATGGGTTGTGGTCACAAGCAAATTGTGTCGTTTTTTGTTTGCTTTGTTTTGTTTTTTTCATTTCTGGAATTCGCTTTCTAGCTAGCTTGAATTCAGATTTTTCACTAGACTGTCAGAATTAGCGATTGTAATTCTTTTTTTTAAGATTTTATTTATTTGTCAGAATGAGAGAGAGAGAGCATGAGCAGGGGGAACAGCAGGCAGAGGGAGAAGCAGGATCCCCACTGAGCAAGAAGCCCGACGTGGGGCTCCATCCTGTGCAGGACACTGGGATCATGACCTAAGCCAAAGGCAGATGCTTAACCGACTGAGCTCCCCAGGCATCCCAGCCATTAAAATTCTTTGAACAGTGTGGGTTTGTGTTTGTGTATCAGTTTTATGGCAGCTGCAACAATATGGATGTTTCACAAATGCTTTATACTAAGTGGGTTAATGGGAATAGAGACAGTCCCTTTGGAGAAAGGGTTTTAAATGGCAGAAACTTACATCTCGGGATCTCTAAATTGCAGGTGTTATTACTTACAAAGTTTGTCTTTTTGCCCTGGTTTATTTTTATTTTTTCTTAAGAATTACTAACTCATTCTTTAGCCTTCACATTAAGTGGCTTGACTGAATTTCACGCCTATACTTACAAACTCTTGGGCACTGGTTACTTTAATTTCTTTCATAGTCTATCAACAGATGATTCATGCCTGTTGTGTAGATAAGCTTCCAGGTGTCTCCTTCACAAGCGCCAAGAATTTCTACTGACTATGGCTTTGAGGTTTCGGTTATACACTTGTTGTTGAGTCCCATGGGTTATACACTGGTTTCTTAGAACCACATCTGTTTCATGCTGTCAGCCAAAAAAAAGAAAAAAAATCAAATGAAAACCATGAGTATGATCCGTGAAGATACGCCCATGTACATGTGTCTATAAAAAGTGTCGAAGATTTGTTGCTTTAAGTAACAACGAAACACCCGCCGTCACTTCCAACATGTTATCCAGGCATGAAATCCTTCCTCAGTCCATGGGATCCTAGCTTAGATGAGCTGAGTCATTTTGTCGCTGGATTCTGAAGCCAACTATAGACTTCAATGTCGACAACTTCAAAATGAATGACTGTCTATATATTTTAATAGTGTGAATTTTTAACATTATAATCAAAATGCTACAAGGGAAGACAACATCATGCATGATGGCATGAAGGAGAACTGAGGACCGAGACAGATGGGTTGGAAGCAGGCTGACCCACATGGAAATAATAAGTCCTCAGCACATGGAAGTTATTATGATAAAACAAATTACTGCTCCTGTTATCTTTTTATAGATGGTAATCTGTTAAAGGGTATGGCGGGTGAGATTATGATTGTCTTAAACTTCGCAAATATAAACATATTTCAACTTCTTTTTAGAGAGTAATTTGCTGTGTTATTAATAATGCTAAAATTAACTGGCATTAAAATGGACATAAGCTGCTGAATGAAATTTAGGGTTCTGTATGCACAACACACACACACACACACACACACACACACCAGTGCACACATGATACATTTTCTTGGAGTAAGAGTTTGGAAGTCAAAGTCAGAATCCTGAGGTCACGCATAATTCTGGGGCCAAAAGAGAATTTTACAACTGGGCACTGCATATTGAAACAAAATAGGTTTTACAAGTGTCAAAGCAGGAACAAAAATCTTGATATTTGAAAGATCAATTTATGGTAGCCCAAATCTGTGAGTGGAAAGACTGACAGGCCTTTATTTCAATTGCTTTTAGCCCATAAAAAGCCACGCCCATGAACGTGAGCAGTGGAAATCTTCCGGAAGCCATGGGGAGGGACACTCTTGTTCTTGGTAGTGTGTAAAAACTGTCCATTCTTTGATTCTCTCCTCTCTGCTTCATCAACATCCTTAATGCAGAGAATAGTTTTGGCTCTGTTCCTCCCAGTCAGTCACTAACTAAACTCTCTTTTGTACTCTGGCAAAGATAATGTATCTGGGTTTCCTTAGTGATATTCTAAACACAGATTTTCTGTCCTTCTGTACAGAGCACATGGTCTGGGTGGATGCCTGCTGCGTGCGAGGCCGGCTACCCCCATCCGCTCTCCACGCTCCCGGGTGCGGCCCCCGTGCGTGGTCTGGACTAGCTGCATCCACGACCAGACGGCCAGACTCGGGCTGCACAAGGCCCCTCTCCCGTGTCCTGCTCAGGGGCTGCAGTGGGCGTACGCCCATTGCCTCACTGATTTGCTTGGTGTGCCCCAGCTTTTCCTTATTGTCATCTTTCTCTGAGTAAGTCACGCCGTGGATAAAGTTGGCCTCCAGGAGAAGGGACCCCAAGTGCCTCCCGAGAACTGTAACTGCCTTGGTAAAGACCGGTGGGACCTGGGAAAAAGCAGTTGCAAGAGTGAGGGATGGACATCAGTTTGCACCTCCGATTGCCAGAGATCATTCCCCTGTGTTAAAAACTCAAGAAATGGGGCCAGCAGGGTGAGCAACAGAAGGAGGACTGCTGTTACTATTATTGTTAAATTTTGCCCTCACGGACTTATTAAAAAAAAAAAAAAATCTATCACTGAGATAGAGTCTAAGGTCTCTGAAAAGGTCTCTGTTCGGAGGTCACTGGGAGGTGGGACCGAATAATATTTATACGTCTCTCTCTGACTAAGAGAGCTACTGTGTGATCACTTCTGGGGGACACCGGCAACACCGGCTTCTGTCAACAGGACCTCAGATCTGAACAAAACACACGGTCATTTCCCACCAGGATATGACACTCTGGACCAGCCCTGAATGTGGGCACATGTGGAAGGTCACTATTTTAAGCAAGAATTTTCCCCTCTACTCTTGGGCTTGGCAGTGGGCTGTCCGGGAGGGGGTTAGAGAGAACGTCTGCTGTGAAAAGCTCACCCCCAAGCCTGAGGACAGGGGGAGGGAGAACCATGAGCTGTCACTCCGCTGAGGCTGATTTAACCAAATCCCTGGGGGGAAATATGGTTCTCAAATAGGCTTGTGCTTAAAAATGGATGATATAAATGTTACTCATTGTACAAAGGAGGGAAAGACATCATTCACAGGAAGTGATTACAATTCCTTATCTTCTGGGCCCCAGTCACTAAGGAAACTCTGACTGAGTGAGTCAAAGAAATCAGTCCCTTCAGAGTTCAGGCTAGTTAGTCATGACAGCTTGTATTGGCTATTATTAATGGGGATCCCATTTACCAAGTGGACCGTCCTTCAGACCGAAAACCATGTCCATATGCATGAGTTTGCTTTACTCACATTTGAGGTAAACACCGTTCGTTCTCATTTTTCACATACAGAAATTGAGAGCTTAGTTCTGGCCAGAAGAAAGGTTCCAATTTGGGCTAAGTTCAAGCATCATTGTTCTCCTCTGAAGCTTTTTTGCTTAGACACACTGGTGTGAGCTTGCACACACACAGAGTCACACCAGTAGGAGCTAATCACTAATGCATGTTGTGCAACATTCTACAGGCTTATATGTACCTGATAGTAGCAAGCACTGCTATTCCTCTATTTTTAATCAGAAGAAAAATGCCAAACAGTGCTTGACTTTTACTGAAATGTTTTCCTGGGCCTGGAGAAGGAACTGTCTCCCAGCACAATGAAGTCCAAAGACGGGCATGTCTGTCTTTGCTAGAGGGCTTGGAGGAGGTCCTGATGTGGACAAATGTCACATGCTTTCATAAGCTACTCTGTTCCTTTTTAAAATGCCATCTTGGGAATTATTTAGCTTCTGGAGATGAGCAGTCTTTATTTACACTAGAAAACACATAGTTTTACATGGGTTATCTTTTAATCTTCCCGAGGCAATGAGCAAAGAGAAACAAAACTTCTCTAGAGCTCCAGTGATAATACCTTGATTGAATGTTAGGTTAACTGTCAAAATCATAACTTTCCCATACTATCTTAGGAATGAAAACACATCCTGATTAGTAACCCCACCAAGTTTGGAAGGTTAGAGGTGATTCAGTCTCCACGAATGTGGTCTGGTCGTATTTTAAGCAGGACCTCTGAGTCACGCGGAGTTGTGTCAAAATATGTGTTATGTTATTTTAAAAAGGCAGCTTGGAGAGAGGAAATTGAACCATCTTTTTTCAAAAATCTCTGCCCTTTAATGGAAGAAAAGGGCAGGTCATTTCCCACACATCTCACTTACTCTACGTAATGTGGGCTGGGATATATTTTTACCACAGACATATTCCTCATGTGCTCTGGTATAACCTTACTTAGGGTATTTTAAGTTTGTAACTGGAGCTGTTCTTACTTAATATTTATTGATAGATGCGGTCCCATGCAGGACTTATAATCAAATAAAGCTTACTATTGATCTACTATTATCTTAATGGCTTAACCATCTGGAGTGATGGCCATACACATACATGTACCATTTTGATCAATATAAAAAATGCATAATTCTAAATGAACTTCTCAACTTTCCTCAACTCAGAAGAACAGGAAGAGAACCAATCTTCCCTATTTTCCTGAGTTGTAACAATGTATTTGAAAGTCCTCGGAAAAATCACAAAAGACTATTGGTGGGTCGGACAGCACCACTTAGGTCATGATGGGCTATCAGGCTGACTGCTAACCTTATGGCTCAGAATCAGGTATGAAGTCACTACAGCAGCCTAGTGAGGTCAAAGTCATCCTAGGTGGGTAAGCTGATCTCAGGTGGTGAATCTATTCTGGCACCCCGATCTTCCTACACCTTTGAATGCTTTTCTCCCCAGTACACTAAGAAAATTCTGACATTTCCCCTTCCTGAGGCCACCTTTGGGTTCGTGGTTCAGCCAACTTGTCAAGCAAATTGTTGGAGCCATTCTGAACCCTCAACAAAAACACTGGGCCAGGGAACCATTCTCAGTAGATCCAACCTGGGTCAGCTTTATAGTCATCCCGTCTTACCCCCACACATTAAGATGCTTTGCCATCTTACTCTGCAGACCGCGGCGGACACTAACTCGCTGTCGTGCGACTCTTCTGGTGTGTACAACTCCCCACCACATATCTGGGACTTGAGTCTACACATAGGCCAAGGAAGGAGAAGAGAGATGGTGAAAGCAGACCTCAACAAGGACTATTAGGTAAGTACCTGAGGTCAGGGGCATTAAAGGTCCATCGTAGGTCCATCCGGAGAAGGTCACATGCTTCCTGAGGCAGAGGTGAGGCTCTTCCACTGGTGAAGAAGGCAAAGGAATCTGTCGGAATTAGGAACTCCAGATCCGTAGCTTCATTAGAATTTGCTCATACAAACCCAGACCAAACTTCCAAATCACATTCTTTTCTAATAAATGTCCTAATTTTAATAAAAAGAGACCCTGTGAATTTGGGAATTCAAATTGGGCTGTAATTTGTCTACCTGCAGGATGAGACTTTGGGTTTAATTTTCAGAAATCTTGGCCTTCTGACTACAAGAGACAGGATCTCTTACAGGGCCAATCTAGAAGGCTTTAGATTCCTTAATCTTCAGACCTTAATCTGGGAAGTTAAAGCCCTGAGCTCATCATTGTCTGTTCCTAAGTTAGCACGGTTAGAAGTAACCAGCCAATCCAATTATACTCCTTATTTTCATCAAAATGTTCTCAGTAAATACCTGGCCACCCAGAACCTTGTCTTCATAGGCACTTAATCACACGTATCTAAAGGTGATAATTTGAGGAACTATTTTGCCACTGTATTCTAAATACTCCTTTACCACTGGAAATAGGGTCATTAGCGCCTCTACACCTAATCAGATCAGAAAACCAGTTCCAGAAAACCCTGAAACAACTCAGAGAGCTCATCCTTAAGATTCCATTCCCCTGGAACCACTTTCAACACCAAATTCTGCCTCAGTCAAGTTTGAATCAGGGAAGCATAACAAGTCTACAGGTTTGTGTTTGGGTATCTGACCTTCTACAACAGTGGCAGCTGTTAGGCTACGCCTGTGAGTCTGCTGTCTCTGTATCTGGTACTGGAGCTTATGGTCCACAGAGGGCAGGTGTGAAGGAGAACGGACGGAGGATGAAGGAAACAAGCTGATGCTCAGAAACACAGACTAGAACCCATATTCTTCTTGCCAGCTCCACTCCTGGGGACGGTCATATGGCGGAGCTGCAGAAGTGGCCACTCTATCTGGATTCTTGAGGAGATGTTTCAGGAGTTCCTCCTACTTCAGTAAAACCTCTGAATGGTTGCTTTTAAGTCATATAGACACATTCTTAAGAGCCGGCACGTGGTCATGAAATTTTGGTCAATCTTCCACAAAGGTTTATCTGGATCTTTCTTCGTCATATCATCACCATCATCAACAATATAATATTTGTAAAATAATAGATGTATAACACAGGGAGGGTTCCGGGATAGCTTCACATACAAAAATCCTTACTGACCTTCCATGATCGATAAAATTTCACCGTCAGGTACATAGTTTTAAGTATCCTTGTCTGGTCTTCTCTGATCTCACAGGACCTCACCCAGCGGATGAGGAACGTATGATGATGTGGTCAGTCCCTGGACTGCCACAGCTTGAGCTAGGTTGTCACTTTGTCACTGGCCTGTCTTGGAAGAGCAGTGAACTGAAGTGAGGGAGGTACATCTGGAATTTTTAGGATCATAGCCTGGGGACATGGGAGGAGCCCAACCAAGACTGATGGGTGTACTCTGGGCTTTTCTTGTGCTGGGCTTGCGTTGAGGTTGAACCCCGGAAGGAGGAGATGGTCTGCAAATGGTCACAGACCACGCCTAAGTTGTGACAGAGTACAAATGCAGAGCTGCTTACTAATGACCCTCAGGGAAACAGAAGGATGGGGATCGCTTCCCACTGCCAATGTTTGGAGAAGGGACGGTATTTCAAAATCTGCTCTAAGAAGATAAGACTTTCACACAGGTTCATGGGGCAGACTTTTACTTGACAGGAATTCTGCAAGCAGCTGAGACACAGGGCAGGCTGTCTGCTCCAGGATTAGATTACTCCAGGCCTTAGAGCATTTGTTCAGGGGAAAACGCAAAACACATGATGTCATAATGAAGGAAAGAACCCAAACAGAAAGTCTCAAACTAATTGCTTAGAAGATAATTGGGGGGGGGGGGTGTTGGGATTAAATATTTAAACTTTCTGATATTCAGCATCTTCACAATGTGACTAAAAAATCTGTGCTTTGATATTCTCAAAATATATCTTTATTACGTCCTTTGAAAAAAACAGACAAGATCCTTCCTGACCTTCTAGTAGACTGATGTGTCTCCTGTTCCAGGCAATTTTCTCAAAAACACTGACTACCTATCTCATTTCCACCCTCTTATTGTGTTCCCACTTGTGAACACACTTCAGCCTGACTCCTACCCCAGAACCCCACAGACAGAGCCTAAGGCCGGCTTGGCCCTCGTGCCAGCAAATCCGATGACAACATACACACAGCCTCTTGGAACACTGAGAGCATTTATCACGTCTGGTGACTCCTCGCTCTGTGAAACTCCTGCTTGCCGGGTCACTGTAGACCACTCCTTCCAATCTTTAATCACTGATCTAGCCTCTCAACCTCCTTCTCTGTATCATCTGGGAACAAGGCTCCGCTTTGGGCTGGAGTTACTTAGACTGAGTCTTTGTTCCTATGCTATACCCTCTTGCTAGTCGCTCACATGGTTTCAATAGTCCACTGAGCACCAGTGACTCTAATGTCGGAAACCCAAAACCACTCTTCGGAGATTGGGAAGCACCCATGCCACTGCACACCTCCAGTCTCCTTGAGAGTGGAGGGACCTTGAGTCACTTCCGCTGCTATTACCTTGCCACCTGGGTCCAAACCTGCCATCATCTCTTGCCTGCAATGCCCAAACAGCTGTTAACAGTTGTCTCTGCACCCCTTCTAAGGACCCTTTAGTAACAGAAGGATTCTTCAAGATGAAAATTGTTATTATATGACTTTTCTTCTAAAATCCTTCTGTTATTTCCCTTTTCTTATGAAGTCCAAGAGCCTAATTAAGGTCTTAAAACCTCTCCGTGGTCTGGTTTTCGTCTTATCCAGCTGTGCCTTTGTGAGTCCTCCTTCTCTTGGATGTTTCTGGCCCCTTCCATGTGCTAGATTTTATCCTGCCAAAGCCATCTGCACACTGGCTCTCTCTCTCTCTCATCCTCAAAGACCCCTTTTCTGGTTAACCTCTACTCGTCCTTCAGACGTGAGTCCCTCAAGGACCAGCCACCCTCTTGTCCAGCTCTATCACTTGTCTTCCCTGACCTGGGTCTTTCTCTATTTACTTCAGTCTCTGATTGCCCTTCCCTAGACTGGTGGTCCGAGGGTGCCAGCATGCCTTCTATCCTCTGGAGGGTTGCTTTAAGCACAGTGTTGAGACCTATCCCAAGAGTTTCTGATTCAGCAGGTATGAGGGGAGGCCTGAGAATCTGTCTTCCTAACAAGTTTCCCATTCGTGCCACTGTGGCTGGTTCAGGGACCATAATTTGAAAACCACTGCTCTCCTGGGATCCTACACTTGATGTCTTTTCCCTCCACATGAAGATGAGCTCCCCTGAGTTTGGGAGCATGACTATTTTGTTCATCAATATCTCTCCAGTGTAGTATAGTCTGCTAGGATAGGTGTTCAACAAATAACGTTTTGAACAGATGAATATTAGAAAGAATAAGTCAGTTGCAAATCAATTTCTGTGGTTAATAAAATGATGCACTGACCAAGATGTAATGCATTTACCCAAATCTAAAGTAAATTAGCTCAACCAAATATTTCCATTCTGTTATCTCAGTGTCATTTCTACTTCTCGTGTATATCTCCTATAATATATTTTAAATATGTTTAACCGTGGCTAAAACCACACAACATAATATCTAAGTATAGAGTTCAGTAGTGTTAAGTATAACACTGCACAACCAATCTCTAGAATGTTTTCGTTCTGTAAAACTGAAACTCTAGACAATTATTCCCATTTTCCCTGCTCTCCAACCCCCGGCCACGACCATTCTACTTTTCTGTCTCTATGACACTATGCACAGAGTGCCTCAGGTAAGTGGGCTCACACGGGTTTTCTGTTTTTGTGACCAGCTTATTTCACTTAGCATGAGGTCGTCAAATTTTCCATGTGATAGCATATGTCAGAATCTCTTTCCTTTTGGAGGCTGAATAACATTCGACATTTTGTTTAACATTCATCTACCAGCGGACACTTGGGTTGCTTCCACATTTTGTTTACTGTGAATAATTCTTCTGTGAATATGGGTCTACACATATCTCTTCATATTCCTGCTTTCAGTTCTCTTGGGTAAATACCCAGAAGTAGAATTTCTGGATCATATGATAATTATACTTTTAACTTTCTGAGGAGCTACCATTCTATTTTCTATATCGGATGCCTTATTTTACATTCCCATCAACAGAACACAAGGGTTCTAATCTCCCCACATCCTCACCAATACCTGTGATTTTCTGTTTCCTTGTTAGTAGCCATCCAGATGGGTGTTAGGTGATATCTCCTTGTGGTTTTTATTTGCATTTCCCTAATGATGAATGATGCTGAGTATTTTTTCATAGGCTTGTTCTGGCACTTGTATATCTTATTTGGAGAAACATCTATTCAAGTTCTTTGCCCATTTTTAAGGAGTTTATTTATTTTGTAGTTGTTGTTGATCCTCTGTGATATTTTGCAAGTTGCTACTCAGTAATAAATTACTTTTACAGATTATACGTATATACCATTGTGGATAAATGTCTTATGTCTGAGAGTACTGAGGAAACAATATCATATTGATAAGTGGCAATTTCATTTTGATCTTTTCATTTTAGCCTGAAAAGTTATATAATTGTTCTACTGTGGCCCATGGTGGGGTACCGGTGAAGACAATGGTGGAGAAATCTTTTGTTCTACTTCAACACAAATCCCAGAGCATCATTCGGGGCTGTTTCAGAAGTAAAATAACATTCTGCTTAAAACATTGCCCATCCTTCCACCCATGGTAGAGATGCAAAATAAAGGATTCATAATGGGTTGCTGGAAGCAAACAACTAGGCTTGAGTGTCCAAAAGATTGCTTAGTAGAAAAGAGTTTCCCTCTCTCCTCGTGTGGATTTCTCATTCTTCCTGGTCATAGCATCCAGCTGGACTAGATGTCCTGGTGCCCAGTGACTAAGTTCTTCTCAAGAGAACATGCATCACCAAAATATGGACATATGAGAACATGTTCAACTTGTACCTAAAAGGACCTCTCTTTTCTTCTGGGTGGATATAAGTTGCAATGATTGGAGCACCTTGGGAAGATATGAGGATGGTAAAATGCCAGACCAGCCTGCTCTTGGAGGTGAGACCTCAGCACAGAGCCTGTCTACCCACCCCGGACTGTCCCTCGAGTGAGAAAGAAACCCCTAACTGGTATGAACCATTGCATTGGGAAGGCATGTTGTGTACGTTGTCCTTCTCATTACCCATATGTGTTTCTTTGCTTTTCCTTTTACATTTGCTGAAGTCACCTCTTTGCAGATCTAAACGTGACTTATTTGTAGAACTGAGTATAGATCACTGGAAAGTACAGAACAAAATATGATGCAAATATTTGGTATTTTTGTTGAGAAAGTCAAGATCATGTGCACAGGAAACACATAAGTAATGAAGTATAGGACTAAGCGCCTATTTAAATAAATAAATTGGCAGGGTTCTAGAATCCTAAATGGAAAGCAAGTCAGAACCTTCTAGAAAGTCAGAGCAGTTTGGAGGAGGGATCAGTAGAAGCCAGAGTGGCCTTGCAAGGTTTCTAGGTGGAAGGGCTTCCAGTCAGATCCGAAGGGCTGTGAAGTGTGTACCTATCTGGGAGACCCAACCTGCACCTGGGTCAGGAGAGGGGAGAGATCTTCCACCATTGTCAAATGAAATATCTGTTTTTACCATCTGGGCTGCCAGTCTGAGTTCTCAGCTCTGAGGGTTGGACATGAGACCTTTTGATGGAAAAACTTTCACGATGGCATGTCTGGGGGTTTGCATACGCCTGTGCTCAGAACCCTTCTCCCCAGGTTATCCTACCAGCTTCTCCTACCACACCTCATCTTGGATGTCCTTCCCCTGGAGCTTTGCCAGGCTCTCAACCTACATTCTGTGCCTGTCACATAGAGATACCTTGACTTCCCATCACAGCCTTGCAGCATGAGGCCTAATTTTCCAAGTAACTGACATTTATTCCATGGGACTATCAGCTGTATGTGGACCCACATTATATTTTGTTCTAAGAATCATTCCCAGTGCTTGATACCTAAAAGAAAAAAAAATGTGGTCTCAATAAAAATACAGTAAGTAAATGAACAGATGAATATTTGTGATTTTGGGCCAGACCAAAATAGGGAAGACACTGCAACTGAAATTTATCCTATGGTAGATAATACCGAGTGTCTTCTCAGTAAGGTGGAAATTTTTCAAATGACAAGTTGTTCTATTAACAATATGTGGTCACATGGGAGTTCGCTAAATTCTTCTGTCCTTTTTTGGGAGCTTAAAATATGAAATGAGTTCACAGAGGTGGAATAGCTTCAAGCAATAGAAGGCCAAGATTAAACTGCTTCTTATTTCCCCTCTGAGAAGGAATCATTTATCTCTAGTGGAACTATCAGAGTCCTGGATAAAAATAAAAATGTGAATTTTTAAAATAAGGCTCACTTTTTGAACTACTCTTCCAAAATGAATCATGCAGTTTGGCCTTTTTATTTGAACTATTCTGATGCAATTTTCCCCACACAGATGTAAAGTATATTAGAACTGGCTCCTCCGTTGTAGGGTTTAGGAACTTGGGAAGACTTTTCAGGTTTGCAAAAGCTCAGCCTCATCTGCTGGGTTCCGAACGGATGAATACTAAGCTCTCAGCCCTCGTTTACTGTGCAAATGGAGGGAGCAGTCACAAAATTAAGTATCCAGTTGATGATTTCTTTGGGCTCTGCATAGTAGCAACTAATTAAAAAGTAAAAACGGAACATGGAAAGCATTTTCCTGCCCAAAACAAATCCCTCTTTATCAGTAGAGGCGAATCCTGCACAAGTTTTTCTCAAGGGGGTGGTTGTGCTGGCCCGGGGTACATTTGACAATGTCTGGAGGCATTTTTTAAAATGAAAGGTTTATTAATTTATTTTAGCCAGATGGAGCACAAGCAGGAGGGGCAGAAGGAAAGGGGAGAGAAACTTGGGTGCCCAGGACTGCTCCCTGTGTCATGCATCAGGCCCTGAAGTATCAGCATTGAGCAACTGCCTTCTGTACTCAGCCAAGTCCCTTGTATCCTAGCGAGGCAGGAGGATCTCCTGGCGACCTGCCTTCTCCATGACTCAGGCCCACATCTTGCAGTCCAGACCCTTCCAACATGGGCTCCAGAAAACAGGGACCTGTGGCCCCAGTTCAGTGGAGGGGCGGGTCACTTCTGACCCACTCACCCACCTCTGGGGTCTAGAAATTCCCAGTGCTGAGTCCACCGGAGATGCCAGAGACACCCCCGTGGAGGCAATGTAACACCCCGGGGCCGGGGGTGGGCATCCTCTACATGTGACTTTTGGGCTGCTGGTCAGGTTTCTGTGTTTCATCTTGCCCAGCTCTGGGACCAGGGTGGGGATTACATGGGAGAATTGTCTACTGCGGGAGCCGTGGCTGTGGCTCTGGAGTGGCTGACTCCATCAGCACCGTCAGGAGGGGCTGCCCCACACTCACCCTCTCCTCTGCTAGGAGCTGCAGAAAACCCAACAGAAAACAGTCCCAGGTTTGTACCTGCAGGACAGCACGGGGCCGGCCTGTGCTGTCAGGAGCCGAGTGGGGCACATACACTCTCTAATCAGGGAGCTCTGCTTGGCTCTGGGACCTGAGCTTGATTCCGCAACAAAGGATGTTCTGGAGCTTAGAAATTATTTCATCGCCAGCTTACCCACATTTTTGGAAAGAGGTGATGGTTAAGTCACCAAACTTTCCTCTGTTTGAGCAACTCTACAGAGGAAAACCTTTTTTTTTTTTTTTTTTTTTTTTTTCCAGCTGAACTTGCAGTCACTGCTTAGAGGCACAGGGGTCTAACAATGTTTATGTTATGGTTGTGAATTTAAATATTGTAAGTGATGGAACATTTGCCAAGTCATGCCAGCAACTCTGTCCAGACCACGTCCGTGTCTGGGACAGCGTGAGAGTGAGCACCAGGGCAGAGCGAGGCTGAGGACCCACACGCACGAGTCAGAGTGGAGATTTAGAACATTTAGAACATTGATGGTATTTATAAAGCATAAGTGGTCCATCTTCTTTTTTTCTTAATGATTAGTCATGTTTTAAAGCTATTTTAGATTTGCAGAGAAACCATGGAGAAGAGAGGGGAGTGCCCCTCTGACCCTTCTTCCCTGCCCCAATTCCTCTGTCAATAACATCTTGCATTAACGTAGTAAACTGGTCAGACCTGATGAGCCAATATTATCAGTATTTTTTAATGGAATATGAGCATAGTTACATAAGTGCAGTAGCCACATCAATACTGTATTAGTTTCAAGTGTACAGCAGGGATTCAATAATTCTGTATCTTACAAAACGCTCACCCAGATAAGCGTTCTCACCATCAAACACCCTATGATATCATCGCAATGACTCTATCACAATTCTATCCCCTATGTTGCATTCACTCCCGTGACTTGTCTATTTTCTAAGAGGAAGTCTGTGCATGTTAATCCTCTCACCTATTTTGCCCAGCTCTTCTCTGGCAACAAGAAGTCTATTCTCTGTATTTATGTGTCTGTTTCTGTTTTTTTGTTATTTCATTTGTTTTGTTTCTTAGAGTCCATATGGAAGTGAAATCATGAAGCATTTGTCTTTTCTGTATGACTGATTTCACTTAGTATGATACCTTCCTGATGCATCCGTGTTATCGCAAATGCCAAGATTTCAATCTTTTTTCTAGCTGAGTAATATCTCACTGTATATATATATATATATATATCACATCTTTATCCATTCATCTATCCATGGATACTTGGGCTGCTTTCATACCTTGGCTTTGTGAATAATGGTGCAAAAACACAGGGGTCCACATATTTTTTGAATTAGTGTTTTTGTTTTCTTCAGGTAAGTACCCAGAAGTTGAATTGCTGGGTTGCAGGGTATTTCCATTTTTAAATTTTTGAGGAACCTCCATACTGTTTCCCACTGTGGCTGCACCAGTTTGTGTTCTCACCAACAGAGCATGAGGGTTCCTTTTTCTCTATGTCCTTGCCAACGCTTGTTATTTCTTGTCTGTTTGTTTCTAGCCATTCTGACAGGGGTCAGGTGATGTCTCATTGTTATTATGATTTGCATTTCCCTGATGATAAAGGATGTTAAACATCTTTTTGTGTGTCTTTGGCCATTTGGATGTCTTCTTTGGAGAAATGTCTATTCAAGTCTTCCTCTTTTTTTTTTTAATTTTATATGTTGTGTTAGTCACCATACAGTACATCATTAGATTTTGATACAGTGTTCCATGATTCATTGTTTGCCTATAACACCCTGTGTTCCATGCAAACTATTCAGGTCTTCAGCCCACTTTTAAATTGATGGTTTGTCTTTTTGATATTGAGTTGTATGACTTCTTTATATATTGTGGATATTACCCCCTTATGGGATCTATTATTTGCAAATATCTTGTCCCATTCAGTAGGTTCCCTTTTCATTCTGTTGGTTTCCTTCACTAGGTAGAAGCTTTTCAGTTTGATGTAGTCCCACTTATTTGTTTCTGCCTTTGTTTCCCTTGCCTCAGGAGACATATCTAGAAAAAACACTGCTAAGGCTGATGTCTAAGGGCTACTGCCTGTTTTCTTTTGAGGGTTTTATAGTTCCAGGTCTTACATTTAAGCCTTAAATCCATTTTGAGTTTATTTTTCTGTATAGTGTGAGAAAGTGGTCCAGTTTCATTCTTCTGCAGGTGGTGGTCCAGGCTCCAGCACCGTTTACTGAAGAGACCGTCTTTTCCCCATTGTACATCCTGCCTCCTTTGTCACAGATTAATTTGACCCTAGAAGCACGGATTTATTTCTGGGCTCTCTATTCTGTTCCATTGATCTAAGTTTCTATTTTTGTGCCAGAAGAGCCAGCATTATTGATGATACATTGTTATTAACTGAAGTCTACAGTTTACATTAGGATCCACTCTATGTTGTCTAGTTCCATAGGTTTGGAGGAGTGTTTCACCAATGCAACATCCTACAGAGTGTTTTCACCATCCTAAAGACCCTTTGTGTTCCACCTGTATATCCTTCCAACCCCCTGCCCCCAAGCAGGCAGCCCCTGCCCTGTTTCCTGTCTCCATGGTTTTGGCTTTCATTTTTCTTCTCAGTGACAACTGGGTCTTGTTCCTTCCACTCCTGCGATCTCCCATCCTCTCGTCCTGGTGGGTTGCTGTCTTAATCATGCTCTCTGCACATTCTGCCTGTGTTTATGGGAGATGAGGGGCCAGTGTCCCCGCTTCCATCTGTTAATCTCAGTTGCAGATGTCGTAAGCATTTCCATAGAGCAATGTTACCATGTTTCCTCCTCGGTGATCTTTAGTTCTGACCCTTGCCTCCCAAAAAGAGCAAGAGGCTTTCCTAGGAAAAAGAGACACCAGGGATCAGGCTTCCGCAAGCTGCTTCCCTCTCTTGCTTCTCAAGGCCAACATCATCCACCCCACCCTCCTCCCTTTATGTGGCTCATACTTCATCATGCAAGGAAGTTAAAATTCATCACAGTCAAACATTTCCTTTCATGCAGAATGAACATTCCCTGCTCGCTGGGTCAGTTCCTGGTTGGTGCCAGAGCAATGTTAGTTTCCGTGACAGAGGGATTTCAGTGCTTTCATATGAGAAACATTTCTTTCTTCCTCACAAAGAAGCTCCAGGTGGCATACCTGGCTGTCAAGAAGCCACATGATGGTTCAGGGACATGGTTTTGTTCCGTCTTAGGGCTCTTCCCTGTCTTCTACATGTCACTGATGATATTTATAAAGAAGACATGAACAGACACTTCTCTAAAAAAGACATACAAATGGCCAATAGACACATGAAAAAATGTTCATTATCATTAGCCATCAGGGAAATGCAAATCATAAAACCACAATGAGATGCCACCTCACACCAGTTAGAATGACTAAAATTATCAAGAGGGGGAACAACAGATGTCAGCGAAGATGTGGAGAAAGGGGAACCCTCCTACACTGCTGATGGGAATGCAAGCTGGTGCAGTCACTCCAGAAAACAGCATGGAGTTTCCTCAAGAAGTTAAAAATAGAGCTACCCTACGACCCAGCAATTGCACTACTGGGTAATTACCCCAAAGATATAGACATAGTGTAAAGAAGGGACACAAGCACCCCAATGTTCACAGCAGCAATGTCCACAATAACCAAACTATAGAAGGGGCCAAGATGCCCTTCAACAGATGAATGGAGAAAGATGTGGTCCATATATACAAGGGAATATTACACAGCCATCAGAAAGGATGAACACCCACCATTTACATCGACATGGATGGAACTGGAGGGGATTATGGTGAGTGAAGTAAATCAAGCAGAGAAAGAATTATTATATGGTTTCACTCATATGTGGAAGATAACCAAAGCATGGAGGACCGTAGGGGAAGGAGGAAATCCAAAGGGGGAAATATCAGAGAGAGAGATGAATCATGAGAAACTATAGACACCGAGAAACAATCTGGGGGATTCAGAGGGGTGGGGGTAAAATGGGGACGGATATTGAGGAGGGAACATGCTGTGATGAGCACTGGGTGTTATACTTAACTAATGAATCACTGAATACTGCATCAAGGACTAAGTATCTACTTTACAATGGCTAACTAAACCAAATTTAAAGATAAAATAAAGAGAATGTATTAGCTCATGTAAAAGAAGAAGAAGAAGAAGAGGAAGAAGAAGAAGGAGGAGGAGAAGAAGAAACAGCTTAGAGGCACAAGCCCACTTCTGTAAAGCTATGGCCAAGGGACTTACATTATGCTGGCCCATATCAACTGTCACATGGCCATGTCATCTTTGTTTTTTTTTTTTTTTTTAAGATTTTATTTATTTGGCAGACAGAGATCACAAGTAGGCAGAGAGTCAGGCAGAGAGAGAGGAAAGGAATCAGGCTCTCCGCTAAGCAGAGACCCCGATGCGGAGCTCGATCCCAGGACCATGGGATCATGACCCGAGCCGAAGGCCGAGGTCTTAACACACTGAGCCACCCAGGCATCCCGCCACCTCATCTTTGAAAGGAGGCTGGGAGATAGAGCATAACCATCTGCCCCGAAAAAGAGAGGAAAACCAAGGATTTTGTCTGAGCAGTCTCAGTGAATACAGAGCATTATGTAAGTTCATAAAAGTAAAGAAAACGGGCACATGGGTGACTCACTTGCTTAAGCCTCTGCCTTTGGCTCAGGTCATGATCCCAGAGTCCTGGGATCAAGTCCTGCATGGGACTCCCTGTCCAGCGGGAAGTCTGCTTCTCTCTCCCTCTTCCTTCTACCTGCTCTCTCTCTCTTTCTCTCTCTCAAATACATAAATAAAATCTTAAAAAAATAAAGAAAACAGAATGGAGGCTGATCTATACACTCAAAAGCTGGGTAGGGCGAAGGGAGATAAAGACAGCAGAGATGGAGGGAGGTTGGAGGTGGACACCGGACTTCCACAAGCTGGCAGAGACAGAGGACACACCCAGCGTGGGGAAGTGCAAACCACTGGACGCTCCCTGTGGGCATGGGGGTTGGGCTGGTGGCACAGTGACACTTTTTTCTTGATGTGGGTGGTAGTTACACTTAACTTGTCCACTTTCCTATAGGTATTCTTACTGCAATAAAAATTTGAATAAACACAAAAAAGAGTCCCCTTACACTTGAGAGTTTCTCAGATATTTTATAGCTAATTAAGATATTAGGTTATACATTATATATGCTATTGCTATGAATACACAGACATCCTGGGTCACGTGAGTTCTCCCTTGTAATTGTGGTCACAAATCATGCTGCTTTACGTGCTTGGATCCTGTTGATTTTCTCCTTCTGTTCCCTCTTCTTACAATTTCTTTCCCCACCCCTGTCTGGCTAATAAATACTTACTAATTTTAAGGACTTTGTTAAACAGAATCCTCTTTATGAAGCCTGTTCCGATAGAACTGACCATTCTATTGTTCATGCTCTTGTGACACAAAACCCTACAATATTTCAGTAACCTGGTCTGACTGCACTTCCAACACAGGAAACCTTTTGATGGTAGGGATTATGTTGAATCATCTCTTTACCCCTGTCCGCCAGGAAACATAACAAATGCTTAAATAATTCTTTGTTGAATAAATGTTTGAACGTATATCTGCATAGTAGGTTTCCCAATCATGGCTCAGTGATTGTCCGTTTTATAGTGAAAACATGGGCTTACAAGTATAGAGCAGAGTGTAACATCACTTAAACATCTAATGAAAATGAGGACATTTCAAGGTACCTAGTTAAGGTTTTTAGTTTGGGTAAAGCAACTGGTTTCAAGTACTTGACTCCTAAGTAATATTTTTTTTTTTTTGTCCCTCGGTATCTATTTTCCTCCCCATTCATTATTAATGATGCAAATAGTATAAATTAAAAAGCCAAAGTGCCATTTCTGAGTCAGGAAAACCCAGACTTGAATCTTAGCTTCACTCAGGCTGTGTGCCTTTGGACAAGTACTTCTACTGAAGCCTCACTTTATTCGTCAACAGAATGAAGAATTAATTCAGCCATAATGATAGTTGTGAGGGTCTGCACTGACTCAGGAGACGCTCAGTAAATGTCAAGCGCTCACTCTTCTCACGCATCTCCTTAATAAGAGTTCTCGAGTTTATCATAAATACCCAATTAGGAAACCCCACGACTTGCTAGGTCTGTTCATTTTCCGTGTTTCTCTATGTTCAAGAAAAACACCCAACCTAAACTTTAAACAAAATGTATGCCACTAATTGGTCTGATTGGTGCTGGGGGTGGGATACGAAAAGGATACTTTTCAGTCTTGTTTCCTTGTCGCAACTTCTGTTACACGTTCCTGGAGGCAAATCTTCATTTGAAAAGTGCTTCAAAGACAAGCATGATGAGGGAACAGTACAGCTGAAGTAGGGGACACTGGGTTCTAGCACTTCACTGCTGTCTAAGGTAAACACAGCATCACAGATGCACTGACGTCCTAAAGCAGGAGCAGAAAGTGAATGTATTAGTTGGTCAACGAAAGCATGGTGGCACACGGTCTTCACCCGTCCAGGCTCCCCAGCCCTCGCTACTAGCCGGCTGTGCATTTCCTGAGCACGTTGTCCCCTGCTGCACAAGGGCCTTCTTCAGAAGGTTGCCCTGGAAGAGCCCGGAGTCCAGCCTTGCCCCTGCTTCCCTCTCTCCACAGCCCCACCTCCAGGACTGATCCGCAGAGCACAGGAGCCCCTTCTTCTGTCTCCAGCAGGAACAAACTCTGCAGGGAGGGGGTTGCCACCTGGGTCTCCCCATGGGATCACCCAGAACCCTGCTTGTACGGACCTCCCCTACTCCCTTACCAGTTGGCTCCTCTAGGAAGAATTTTCGTAACAAATATTTGCCCTAAACCCTCCTCATCTCAAGGTCTGTTTCTGGGCAACTCAATTGAAAATGAAAGCAAACCAAGGAAGGAAAAGGGCATAAGTGAGTGTAGGGGCACTAAATCAGTGCACGTGGAAAGAAGAGGCCATGCAGAGACACAGAAGCAAGGCAGACGGCAGCCCAGCCATCCTTAGGAGACTCCTAGTTCAGACCGTTCCATGGATGGGGTACGGACCTGGGGGGCGGGAAGCCTGGATTCTGACAAGCTGATGAGAGAAAGTGTCCCACAGAGCCCAGAGGGGAAAAGATCCTTTGTGAGGATGTTTAGAATCACAAATGAGTGTGGGCAAATTCTGAACTCCTTCAGTGACATTCTCATGACAGCGCAGGCAAACAGGATGGAAAGTGAGACCTGATGTCAGGGAGGGCCCTGTTACCTGTATTTTCCCCGACAGGCTTCTGAGGTAAGAGGATGTTTTATCGTATAAATATTTACGTTCCTTTGTGCTCAGCACACCTTGCCTACACAAGACGAGCTGGAGACATGGACCTGAATAGAAATGGTCACAGTACCTGTATAGTGCTGCCACTCCTGCCTCATGTGCTGGGAAACAGTGTGTGTCCACGGCGGGGAGAGAAGACATTAGTCCTTCTTCAGCCTGTTTTTACAAGCACTGGAATACACCCACCGATTCCCAGCTGCTGTTCAATGCTGTCATACATAAAGACAATCATCTCCTAGTAGGTATGTGTCTAGAAAGAATAAAATCTCCCTTTTGTGGTGTATGATCTAAGTTTTTCTCTCTCAAGTGAGGGCGAGGCAGGTCGGGGCAGGTGGATTTGAGGACAGTCCAGCAAGCATAATTGGCACCATCTGAAGAATGTGGGAAAAACAAAACAAAACAAAACAAAACAAAAAAGCCCACACCTAAATCCATAGAGCAGTGACTCCGGGATATTTCTGCAAATAATGAGAACGTTTATGGGAAATATTTCAAATCATAGCGCTGAAAATGGAAGTGTGCATTTATCTAATAAGGTGGCTCTTTTAATATAAAAGCTTCAATAAGTACTTTCAGTAATAGAAACAGCTAACAAAAATGTCTCTCAGGGAAGGGAAAATCATTCCATTTAATTGTATTCCATTTTTGCCCCTGAAGGTTCATCCTGGGGACAATCTCTGGGCTGAGTGTAGGTAAATCCGTAGTGGTCACCTCTCATTACTCTGATGGACGCTAGTTGCCAAAGTTGAAATATTTTTAGTCTCAGACCACTTGCCACTAGAGCCAAAAGCCCTAATTGTTCATTTAGCCACAGTCTTCTTGGTGAGGAAAGGGTGGCATGGGTAGAAAGAGGCCTTCTGCCTCCAAGGCCATTGTTCTGGAAGGTGTGGGATGTCCAGAAGCCACCTGGGTACAGATAAGACCCAGCTCCTTTGCCATTACGATTATGGCTATGACTACGATTGTCTCCAGTTCCACGAAGCTCCTCTCCAAAGCGCTGGTTTCATTATTTTACAAATAAGATCCTTCAACGTATCAGGTTTCCTCACCAGGGTATGCTAGTAACAGGTGAGCTACGCGTGTGCCTTTTTAACTGCCACACTGATCGAGGGTGAGGCTCCCCTTTCCACGCTCTGCCCGCCCCTGGCCGTTAAGGCAGGACACTTCCTCACAATACATTAGGCCGACAGAGTACAAATGTGCTTAGTAAATATTACGGTTTCATCTCATGCTTCACCTGTGAAAACAAATGACCAAAGACGCCGTTCACATAGCAGAGAGGAGGTCAAAATCTCTCTGTGCAGATACTCCACACGTGACTATTACAATACACTTTTCATAGAGGGCTTATTTATGGGAACCTATCATGCGTCGTGGCAATTCATAACACCATATTCTATGGAAAATTCCATTCTCGACTTGGACTGAATCCTAGACACACAGCACTCACTTTTGATTAACGAGAGCCATAAACACACCCCCCAACAGGTGTAATACAGTAGATTATAGCCTTAGCCTGCATTGGCAGATGCACTTTTCCCTTCGTAAAACAAGGGAAGGGGCGTAGAATGACATCTTCAGAGCTCTCAACAAGACAGAGAGCTGGGCGCAGCCGTCTTGGGGATGGTCTCATTACCTGCTTATCGGGGTCTGGTCTCCTCCAGTCTCCTTCTTCAGCGTCTGTGCTATGCCTTCCTCGGCTGCTCTATAAATACCTTCCTAATTTGAATTAAGATAATGTGCTATCTGCACTTGTGAGATGTGGCAAAACGCAGTTTGTACTCACTTCAAATCTCACCAAGTCAGAGAGCGGTTTTGCATTCCAGATAGAGCTAAAAATATTCACCCATTAAAATAGTAATCATCATTAAAATTAGCTCACTGATTTTGCTGATTAATTTCTCAGCGACAAGTACACTTTCTAAAAAGTTTCAATTAAACTTTTTTTTGACAAAACTAGATTTTTAAAATGTAAACTGTCTAAGAAGAAAGAGATCGTGAAGGAAATAAAAATAGAAAATTTGAATCTACTGTAATTCGTACAGACTTTTTAAAGTTTGCTCTCAAAAACTGGAAAGGGCAGAGGACGGGCATGGTTGTAGTAACGATTAGGGACCTGAGGTCCCCGGTCCTCATTTTCGGGGGTGACTCGCATACCTTGGGAAGGTGGTGTATTTTTGTCTGCACAGGAGAAGTACACTAGCGGGTATAATAAGTATGCGGGCCATCGGAGCCGCCCTTGTGAGATTTACACGTTTCTGTGCACTCGACTTCCCTGCGTACCCTGCACATCCCCAGTTCAGCGGACAGTCGTACAGCAGCGCCCGCACAAAGGTGCACTTTACAAGCACGGCTGAGACAAAAGACTGCGGCTCCCCAGACACAATTTGCACAATCTTTTTTCTGTCTGCGGTATCCTTATTTAGCCCCTATGTTTCGTTACTATGTTCCCATGTTATATGGGGTTAAAGACATCAACAGGCGAAAATACAGTCGTTGTTTTTTAGATTTTATTTATTGAGAAAAAGAAAGAGAGAGCAGGAGCATGGGGAGGGGAAGAGGGAGAGGGAGAAGCAGACTCCCCACTGAGCAGGGAGCCGGATGCAGGGCTCGATCCCAGGACCCTGATCCCAACCTGAGCTGAAGGCAGATGCTGAACCAACCAAGCCACGCAGGCTCTCTAAAATACAGTTTTGGTTAAACCTATTGCAAACTGTGTTTTCCTTGAATCCATTAAGCAAATCATCCCCTGACTATAATCTTAAGAAAACAGGCTAAAACAAATGCCTCTGGTTTTAAAATACATTGACTATGTTCAAACTAAAAAAAGGGACACTAGTTATAAGACAGAAGCCTGTTGAGAAAAGGATAGAATTCAGAGATCAGGAGAAAATTATAATGGGCAGTTGTGTTTAATGTTTGTGTATCACTCGGTACTAATTAAGGCAATAAAGCATCCCTTAGCTATGAATGTTGAAGTTTTCACATTATTTATAATGGACATACACTCCAAAGCCACAGTGAAAGCCAGTATGTCAGCAATGAGTACCGTATTGTAATAGCCACGGAGATACTTTCGACCCTTCTCAAATAACGTGTGGATAACCGGCAGATCCAGAAAAGACGTAGGTGCGTAACAGAATGATCTGGTGTACGGCAGGCAAGAAATGGCAGCACGTAATTCAAGGGTGTCCATATTTCCTCAAAAACAAGACTCGCATTTCTTTTGCATTAAGAAGACACAGACAATGGGCAGTTCTGTATGTTTTCCTTTCAAATGACGCTATCACGGCATCCAGCTGGTTTTAATAATCCTTTAGATTATTCTTTAGAGCTTTAGTGAGTTATTTTCCAAAATTTTTTGAGACTATGTCATTTGAGGAACACACATCTTACTCTATCATCTTTTGAACATGTTTACTGCAAGGATATCACAAAAGGTCACTCAGGTGTTCTGTGATGCTGTGTCTGAGTTGTTTACGATCTGAGAAAAGATCACCTGATATCTCTCCTGTAACTGGACATGTAAATCGGGTCTGGCATAAGGGGATTCCATGAGGAATTATCAGAATGAAGTCATCTGTGTATGTGGGTGCGTGTAGATTGGTAGTTAGAGACAATGAGGCAAAGTACCTCATTCGCCACTCATTTTCAAGTCTTGGCTCTTACTTAAATCCGGAAACATATCATAGTAAAGATTCTGATCTATTTTAAATGTACCATATCCATGTGTACTTCCAGCTTTCACCTTTGCGTCTTGCAAATCATCTTCCTTTCAGTTCCTGAAATAATTAGAATATAAAACAGGAATGTTCCTGGCCCTCCGAAGGCATCCCATCGAACTCAGACCCAAATCTAAGCCCTGGGCCCTGGCCTCTCCCTCCTCCTGTGGCCCTCCCGTACTCACTGAGCTCCAGCTGTCGCCTACACCCACTCCTTCCCTCTTCAAGGCACCTGTACCTTCCCTTTCTTCTCCCCAGGGTGACCTTCTCCTGTTCTTTGCAGAACAGCTTTGCTCAGGGGACTGTCTGGGGCACCCGGGACTCCCCGGAAAGCTCGGTGACTGCCTGGAGCTGGAGCCAGTGTGTGAAAGCCCAGCTTCCGTCCCTCTCAGCGAGCCAGCTCTGGGGGCAGCATGGTCTCTAGAGCCTGCTGGGAAAACAGGACTCCCCTGAGCCTCCAGCTTCTCTTTCTCAATTTTGCTGCCTGGCTCCCAGCCTGGCTTCTCGTGGAGGGAGTCTCTGACAGGTAATTTCCATATTAATCCTCATCTCCCGGCACACCCTGGGAGGAACTTGAGCTCAGACAAAATCCCTGGGCATCTCAAAGGCCACCTTCCAACCCCTTCCCCAGGTCCCATTCAGGGGCTCTGGGGGCCGCAGAGAATCCCGAGGGAATGACATCCTCAGAGCTACATTTTTATATTGTCTTTTTATATTGTCTATATATAAATATAAATTTATATTTATATTCACTTTATGACACTTGTCTAAGATTATGCCTCATTTAATTGGGTATTATTCTCCCTGCCGTGTTATAGCTCCAGGAAAACAGCAATGTCTCACCCTTCACTACTGTGCTTCATGGTCTCCAGAACACCCCACAGGACGGCAGGCTCTCCATCTCTGGAGGGAGTCGAGGGATGGTCTAGAAGGGGAAGGTTGACCTCTCTCCACCTGAGGTGTTGGGTCTCCAAGCTGGATTCTTGCCTCTCGCTTCCCCCAATATAGCACCGAGAACTGTGAACTGTGGGCTTCTGGGGGGGTCAGCACAGAGCCTGTGCGGATTCACGAGGGAATGAATGAGTGGCGTCCTCGAGCCGTGGGTTAGACTTGCCTAATGCCTTGCCTGGTGCCCAGATCCAAACCACCGTGGGAGAATCACATCAGTACATGTGAGGTTGCTGCCAGGCTCGGAGATTTTCTCCGCCGAGGTGAACTGGGGCAAACATGCTTGTCAGCACGCCCAGGTAGCTGTCAGGGAAAGTGGCGTGTGACCAGGCCAGTTGTCCTGGGGATCAGACACCATGGCGTCTGTTTCCCACGCTCCGCAGGGAGGAGGTAGGTGGGGGAGAGGCGGGCAGAAGGAAAGCGAGCTGTGGCCTTGGGACGACTCACCCCCTAGCAAAGGTCTGTGACAGAGTGTGCAGACGAACAGAAGTCACAGTTGAGTGGTAAGTCTGTGTCTGGTGACACAGTAAGCCAGATGATAGAGGAATTCCATGAAAATTTACTGAGCATTTTCTATGTCCTAAGCACTGGTCTGGGTGTTGGGGATATAAAAGTGTACACAACAGATATCTTTACTGCTTTCTTTTGGTTTATATTCTTGTTGGCTGAGAAAGACAAAAGCCATGTCCTAAAAACCATAGTGAGCCGGGAAGAGCGATAGTGACAGGACTGTGTGGGAGGGGCGCGGCGGGCAGAGGACATCCTCTGAGCAGAGTTGAAGGCAGCCAGGGCGCAGTCCCTGCAAACATCCGTGGGAAGCAAGGACGAGAGGGGCAAAGGCCCCGTCTCTGCAGTGGGGCAGCAGGAAAGCAAGATGACCAAGTAGTGTTAATGGGGCTCCATTAACACAAGGTTAAAGAGCCTGGGGTACTTCCCCTCAGGACCCAACCCAATAAAGGAGTATCCGTTTCCATACACACATGATTGCTCTTGAGTGAAAGGCTGAGTAAGACCTCCCTTTTCTGTCCTACCTCAGTAGCAGAATAGTAAATGGCAACCCAGAAACCCAGTTTTGGTTATTCTTACAGGAGCTTTATAGTGAGCTATGGATTCGCCTGGGGAAATATCAGAACATGGAGCTCTAGGGATTGGCAGAGAAGTGGAATTTAGGTGTGACACTCCGTCATAAAACTCAATCTAGAAATAGAGAAAACCTCTTTCTCACCATATAGATAAATCGGGGAGTAACCATGGACATGAAACAACTATTCGCCGTGTACCAAAAAGGTTCTCTGTGAGAGCCCTACATACTATGGTTTCCTCGGGAGCCATGAAAGTGGGCTGTGGTCCCCTCCAGAGGAAACCAGAGCTGTGGTTTCCCATTGTGTGCCATCTGCAGTGAAGTTTTGTTTGGTTTTAGTTCATAAACATGTGTGCAACATGATGGCAAACAATCAGATTCTCTTCTCAGTCCTATCAAACGGAGGGTACCCTGGTGGATTGGAAAATATGTATGGATAAATGGATTGTGTGCACGTGTGTGTGTGTATGTGTGTGTGTGTGAAGAATGTGGTTGTGTGAGCGCATACTATATGGCCCAAGCCCCCCTGCTCTAGTCTATCTCTATTCAAGGCCCAAGTCCTACAGGGATAGATGAGCTTGCTTCGAGCATCTGGCCCAGCGTCCTGCAGATGTGGCCACTTAGGAACTGTGTGCTGAGGATGGTGATTAGGTTGATGACAAATCTGGGTGTTGAGTAGAAAGAGCTTATTGATTAGTTTCTGGACTTGTTACCCAGCTTTAAAAAAAAAAAAATGGGGCTTTGCTCTTTTCATTTGTTTTTGAATGAGCAAGTTCTGTCATATACTTAAACCATGAAGACTGCATTAAAATTAACACATTCTAACCTTGCTGGGATGTGTGTGTATGCTAGGATTCTCGGCCAATGTCTTCTGGGGCATCCAGGAAGCAGCCACCTGGCAGAAGAAGGAGGGGAAACCTGCAAGGTGTTCTCATGGAGCGGGGGCTCTGAGCGTATTTCTGTGCATCTTACAGTCTTTCTGTAATTTCTCAATCCTGGGCCTCAGAAAAATGCCCAGGTCAGCACTTGGCACAGCCCTCCAGCTAGAATCTCCCTTACTAAATCTTGCTGTAATGGATGTGATTTAAATATTAAAAAAAAAAAAAAGGGAACTGGAGAAATTCTTTGTAAGCATCTGAGCAGAGCTGCATATGAATCAGAGCACTCTGCCTCGCTCCAGGTTTCCTTTATGTAGGCTGAGTGCTTGAAACCTTTCCAAGAATCCCGCCACCCTTTTACAAACTCTGTTTATGACGGCAGCTCCTGGGATGACTTACATTCTGTTCTCTGTGTTACTCAAAGAAGAAGCAGTACCTATTCCATTGAGCTGTTGCAAGGAATTTAAGAAATAGGAGACTGGGAGATGGAGCCCTACAGAGCAAGGCTTCAGAGGGGGTGGGTTTCAACACTGTGAAGCACGGATGATAGGTCTTTCCTAAAAGGCAGGATTAAATAGGAAGGAAACGGCTGTCCTGGTTCCCAGGAAAATTCCACTTTTGGAGAAAGTTGCTGTTAACAATCTGCTGGGATGTCAGACAATGACATGGGATGTCTGATTGGAGCATCATTTCTACGAGGTGGCAGTGATAATTCTAAGAAGGAATGTTCATTTTAGTTTCCAGTTTTGCTGTAGTCAGGATTTTCATTCAATTAAGACCACGTTCATCGATTGCATTTTGTGCCAATAGGTGAAGAAGGTAATCAACCTTTCTTCCGGGCATTCCGAGGGCTCCGCTACCCAGAACCACACAAACTTCACTAGTGGTGCCAACAGTGGGGTTGACTTTACATTTTATACAGGGTTGGGATTTTTGGTATTCATTATAAAATATAAGAAAGATATGGGCAATAATATAATGAACTCCCAGATTTATCAAGTCTTCACGGTAAGATATACATGTTTCACGCTTTTTTTTTAAGGAAATTAAAATTTACTTGTAAGTTTGAAGTCTCTTACTAAGCCTTTTCCTCCCCCCTTAGAGGTCACGAACACCCTGAATTTGAAAATAGGAATCTCATTCCTATTTTATGCTACACTCATTTGTTGTGTTCACAAATTCTATACTGAGTTGTTTTGTCTGTTTTTCAAGTTTTCTTGTTCAAGTGTGGTTTACACGCAGGGTTACATGAGTTTCAGGTGTAAAATACAATGACTTAATTCTATACATTTCTCAGTGCTCTTGATCCCCTCCGTGTGCTTTACCCATGCCCCCTCCCCCTCACCCCACTCACGCAGCCACCAGTTTGTTCTCTGTATTTAAGAGTCTGGTTTTTTTGTCTCTTTTTTCTTTGTTTGCTCATTCCACCCATGAGTGGAATCATATGGCTTTTTTCTTCCTCTGACTGATTGACTTCACTTAGCATGATACCCTCTAGGTCCATCCGTGTTGTCGCAAATGGCAAGATTTCACTCTTTTTTATGGTGCATATTCTCTTGTATGTATGTATACCACATCCTCTTTGTCCATCCGTGGGTCTGTGCATACTTGGGTTGATTCCCTATCTCGGCTAGTGTAGATAATGATACAGTAATCATGCGAGTGGTGAATGGGACGGGGGTAGCAGAGAGAGAAGGACAAGCAGACTCCACACTGAGCACAGAGTCCAACGCAGGGCTCAATCCCAGAACCCTGAGATTATGACTGGAGCCCAAACCAAGAGTTGGACACTTAACCAACTGAGCCACCCAGTTGAATGAAAAAGATTTTTCATCTTTTGAGGAACCTCCCTATTGTGTTCCTCAGTGGCTGTACCAATTTGCATTCCCACCAACAGTGAAAGACCCTTCCTTTTTGTCCACACCCTCACTAATGCTTGTTGTTTCTTGTGTTGTTGATTTTAGTCATTCTGACAAGTGTGAGGTGGGATCTCACTGTGGTTTTGATTTGCATTTCCCTGATAATCAGTGACGTTGAGCAACTTTTCATGTGACTGTTAACCATGTGTACGGTCTTCTTTGGAGAAACGCCTACTCAGGTCCTCTGCCCACTTTAAATCGGATTAAATATTTTTGGTCTACTTTTCATTTTAAATGTTCATGTGCTGTATAGTCCATTGCTTAGGCAGCTTTTTCCAGAAAGTTTCGGTGAATATGTGTATTACTGAGCAATCTTTTGAATGGTTACTTAGTATTCTGCTGTGTCAGTTTCCCTGTTTGCCTGTTCTTCTGTTATGCTCATGTGGACCAGTTCTAACCAGTGCCGGTAGGAAAGGGTCTTTTCCGGGCCCATCTTTTATAAGAGCATGTGTCAGGGACCGACTGGCCTACATGCATCTAGGCAGTCCAGAAAGCAGGCTTATGTATGCTGTGCCCCAGGCTGCCGAGAGAGCTGCGTGGCTGAGCATGTTTGCCCCTACAGCCTTGATCTTGGAAGTAGACGCCAGGAGGAGCTCAGCACAACCCACACCACATCACACAAGCGTGAGATGGTGGGACTCTTCTGGCAGCTTCTGAAGGTATCAATAATGAAGAGATGGTCCACAGCTCTGTACATGTGAAATCCCCCCAGAATGTTCTTTTTTCAGGAAGCCATTGAGTTAAAGCTCCATTACTAGTTTTTAAAAATAAAAATAAATAAATAAATAAAGTGTATTATATTGGCTGATTATACTTTAATGTATCCAGTTAGAATTCAAGGAAGAATTAAATGCTCCTGAGGGAAACACAAAGGTCGCTACTAAAGGGTGGCCATGAGAGCAGCACTGGACTGGGGACATCTGGCCGCCCTCTGCCCTTCTGTTGCAACGTCGGCTCCGGCTCTGGGGCCAGGCTCCCTCCACCACCACCTCCCTGCACACATGCTCCCGCGTCCTAGTCTGAATTATCTGCTCCCGGAGTTCAGGTCTGTCTCCCCTGGTGCAGATCCAGCTTCCCCCGTTCTACTTCCTGGGTTGTCTCCCCCAAGTCACCTTCCTTCTGAAACTTCAAACACACACAAAAACTTTAGCTCTCCCATTACATTTCATGAAACTCTCTTACCTGATTGCTCTTTTTTTTCTTTTTTTAAAGATTACTTATTTATTTATTTGACACAGAGAGAGAGAATGAGATCCCAAGTAGGCAGAGAGGCAGGCAGAGAGAGAGGAAGGGAAGCAGGCTCCCCGCTGAGCAGAGAGCCCGATGCGGGGCTCGATCCCAGGACCCTGATATCATGACCTGAGCCAAAGGCAGAGGCTTAAGCCACTGAGCCACCCAGGCACCCCCTCCCCTGATTGCTCTTTTTATCATATATGGAGTCTGCCCTTGTTTCAGAGAGGCAACATTGTATCATATTTTTATGGATATTTATCATTATTTTTGTAAACAAAATTTCCTGTGCTTCTTTTAAGGCTCTGTTGCCAGACTTTCCCTTTGTTACAGTTTGCCTGTTTACTCTCTTTTTTTAAGCTAAGTTCAAGGCTTTCCTCAAATACGTACAAATGCAATTTCACAGTAAAACTGAATGCTCATCTTCAGTTTCATTGGATGCTGCCAAACCGTTCTCCAAGAGACCATAGCATGTCAATGTCACGAACAGAGAAGACTATTCCTGTAGCCCTCCTCACCCACCAGGGCTGATCATCACTGGTGCCCAGGATACAGCACGGCACCACCACGCCTTCATGCGCAGACTTCCCGACGTCCCAGGGGATGAGACTCAGACACTGAGCACCCTGGACCCCTTTAACATTGTGTGTTCTATCCGGTTCTTGACTGATGTACCTTAGTGTTAAATGTCTCCTCCTCAACTGCTTACATTTTTAGACCTTTAATATATACTTTGGTCTTTCTTGGATAAGACATATATTCTTTTTGGGGTGGATTTTTTTTTTCACTGAAATAATTCTTTTTTAGAATTGTTTTATATATATTTATTTTTAATCTGGCTAGCAAATAAAAATGAGGCATTGGATTAACATATTTCCTACTGTTTTTGTTTGTATAATTCAACATTTTAGATCTCTTGAAAAGAAATGTATGGTGAGTTTCAGTAAAAGACCCTTTATTCTCTTATTTGTGCCTTCTGCATAGATCTATTTATCCAGTAATACAAATGGGAAAGCCCCGTGCTACACAGACTTATTTCAGCTGCACATGCTGGTACTTTCTGTCCTTATAAGATGTGAAATATTCTCATGGGAAAGCAGAAACATGCTTATTGGCATTTCTAAAGGGCAGTTGTATGAAAGAATATCTTTGCAGGACTAGGGTACTCATTTGAAAGACTAGAACTAATGAGGATGATTTTAATTCACTTTCTTTGAGAAAAATCTTCAGTGGTAAATTTTGAAAGATGAGGGAAGAATTTGTGTTACTTTAAAATAAAATGCGATTTTTTTTAATCTAGATTTTTCACTTGGACCAAATCAGAAACATATTTATCATTATTCTCTCTCCCTGGGTCACACAGACACATACACATGCCAAAACTCTTCCATCAAATTCTAACACTTTGTTAACCAAATGGAGTACTATTTTTAACAGACAATTCAATTATGAAATGACTTTCATTTTCATTATCTAAATTATTTATTTCTCTCTATATACATATGTATATGTACAGATAGATCTTTTGTTATAGTATCTATATTCTATATAGATATATGTATCTGCTGAAGGTTAACTCGAGAAAATGAAGAAATTATCTTTGGTAATTATTGAGGGAAATTATAGGAGAAAAATGATTCTGTCAGTTTTCTTTTTGTTTGCAGCTTGTTGGACATGTATTTTGTAGATTACTATAAAACCCAATGTTTGCATATTCGTTGCTATGAAACTGGAGATGAAGTTTCTTCAAGAATAATTACTTCTGAGACATTTCTGCTTCTCCTCGGCTCTATGTGCTGGACAAGAGCAGTCTGGGGGGCAGGGGTGACCCACAGTGAGCTGGTGGAAAGGAGACATCCCTGACAGGGCCGCAGGATATCTGGAGCCTGCTTGCCTGGACCAAGACTTGCTCCAGGATTGTGATGTGTCAACATTATGCGTCAACTCCACTGATTCACAGGGGGCCAGTCACCCAGTTAAATGTTACTCTGGGCATGTCTGTGAGGGAGTTTCCAGATGAGCCGGCATTTGAATCTGTGGACTGAGCAAAGCAGATCCCCCTCCCAGTGGGGGGCTCACCCAATCTCTCTGGGGCCTGAAGAAGACAAAATGTGCAGCAAAGTCGGATGTGCTCTCTCTGCCTGGCAGTGGAGCTGGGACACCAGGCTTCTCCTGTCTTTGGATTAGAATTGACCCCAGCAGCCTTCCCAGGTCTCCAGCTTGGCAGACCATAGGATTCCTCAGCCTGTATAATAGCATGGGCCAGCTCCTTGTCGTAAATCTTCTGCAGGGTAGCCCAGTGGTTGTGCTTCTCTGGAGAACTCTAATACAAGAGTCATTTAATATTAATATCTGAAAGAAGCAAGATTCAGACTATGTACTTTTAAAACATCCAAGGAGAAGCTGAGATGAGAAAACAAATATTGACTCATCTTAGTCCACAACAGGTGTTTACCCTGTAATAAGGGAAGTAAAATTTTAAAAAGAGGAAACTACCTCGAAACTATGACTTGTGAAAATGTATAACTTAAACAACCTTTAAAACTAGTTAACCAGTTCCCCCCCCTTTTTTTTCTTCCCAGAACATCCATTATGACATTTTCTAATAAAAAATCAAACACTTAGAATAAGGGACTTTGTTAAATATTACCAAAACTGGTTATTTGAGAGAACATAATTTTAACCATCTCTATACTACATCAGAAGTTCTGTGACAATTGCTTTTGAATTGACTTAGGTTACTTTCTTGATGTATTAGTAATGGTCATTATTCTATTTAGAAAAAACAAACAAACAAACAAACAAACAACAACTGGGACACCTGGGTGGCTCAGTCAGTTAAGTGTCTGCCTTCAGCTCATATCATGATCTGAGGTCATGGGATTAAGGCCCAAGTTGTCTGGCTCCCTGCTCAGAAAGAAAACTTTGGCTCATACAGGGTATACAAAATATTAATATAGAATATCCACTAGTTCTTTAAAGTCTTGGGGTATTTTTTTAATATTATTTTGAGAATTGAAAAAAAAAATTACTCCCATGACTTCTACCTGAATCAATAGAACGAAAAGCCAAATGGCACTAAAATAGTGAGTCTGCTCTTTCTCCTTTCTCCCTTTCTCCCAGAATCTGCATCAGACCTCACATCGGAAGGGAGCAGTGCACACTCAGTAAGACTGTTCTCTCTCCTTACAAGTAATCTTGTGTGAAGACCTCAGGAATCATCTTTCTTCATCCGGGTATTTGTCTAGGAAATCTGTCCCACCTGAAATATTTCCTCGTCCCTTTCAATGACACATGTATCATAGAAGCGGGAAGCATTACCCCTGATATCCTAAATTCTCTTCAAGTCTAGTTCTTACAGGAGGAACCCTCCAGATATTTCTACATCTTTGGCTGTATAATATTGATTGGCCCAACCTTTTCCTAACATCTTACCTCTCCTATGATTTAACTTGGCTTCATTTCTCTACTTTCCAGGATTCATATTTTTCTAAAAATTAATCATGGCTGTACCCAATTTGCTGTAATCTCTTCTTCACTTTTTAGTGATCACTAAGGGATAAAAAATTTAAAAAATTAATGAAAATCCCCAACACACTACATTCCAATTAGACATGATCAAAACCAAACAAGTTTGCCAATCCTAGTTGAAGCATCTTTTTTGTTGACTAGGACCTGTGTCTCGAGGCTAGTGCAAATCATTCAGGACTATTTGTGTTGTATATGCCAAGAAACCCAACTTAAACCGGCTTCACAGAGACGGGAAAACCTCAGCTCATGTAACAGAGGTGTCTACAGGTGGAGCTGTTTTAGAATGGACTTGATGCAGGGTCAAACTGTATTACTAAGATCCCAGGGCAGCCTGGGCTGCCCCATGCCTTTCCATTGGCACCATTAAGCCCAGAGGTCCTCTTCAAAAGTTAGCAGCACACGTTTTCTCACGATTTTGGGCACCCGGCTCTTCAGCAATCATTACATTCGAGGGGCATGGCATGTACTGATCAATTTCAGCTGACTGATCCAACCCAGGGAGCTTGCTGTGGGGCCTATTCCGCCAAAATAGGAAAAAAGGAGAGGTTTCTTTTATCGAGATTTTGGGTTCTTTTATTGCCAAAAGTAGGAGAATAGATGTCGGTCAGCTAAAAATTAATGTTCTGAAATTGGAGTCCAAGGATATTTGGGGGTTTGTGAATTGACTTCAAAGAGTCTTGAAATTCCTTGAAATTGTATGTCAAAAAGATATAAGGGAAAACATCCATATCTTTAAAAATATTTAATTGGCCTCAAATTAATGGCCACCACCAGCGAGTCTATTAAAAAGGAGCTTAAATATACTAATATGCCAAAGACATATCATCACTATCAATTATCTGTGATTACTTTTCTTTCTTTCTTTGAATAGCCCATTTTTCAACAGATGAGGATGCTTGATACATATTACTTGATTTAGATAGATATTTAGACAGAAAATCAACAAGACATTTGTATTCCATTGTGGCAAGAAATAGGGTTATTATAAAGAGATTACCCAAAATAAATATATGACTTTGTATTCTGTGAGCCTGCTTTTAATAGTTTCTCTTTTCATTAGTGGGAACAAATAAAACATTGTAAGAGAGATCAAGAGCACTGGAAACACTGGAAAAGAGAAATGCAAGACAGTAAACTTGTAATAAACTGTCCTTTAATGGGACCATTCTGCAAATACTTCAAAAATCGTAATAGTAATAATGGCAATAATAATAATTAGGACTTTCAGTCTGTAGTGTCTTCCTACTAAGGCCTATAAAGCATTTCGATATAATGGGATAATATTCATGACAAAGGAATAGCCCTAGCCGTAAATGTCCACGGCACTTAAGCACTAATGAGGAACTCTGGCGTTCCATGGCTTGTAAAAGCATTTCCTCTAAGTACTTCTCAAAGCTAGGAGCACCATCAGTGTTAGCTGGAAGAAGGGAGAGGGAAAAGCAGGTGAACGGGTTCAGCAAACAAGGCACAGAGTCTTTTTCACTGGTCATCAGCGACAGGGAGCCCTGGATCCACAGTGTTTCATGCCCCCCCGAATCTCCTCATCATACTCAGAAGTTGGCCAAGCCTCTTTTCCCCCCATCTGCTGGTGGCTGCCTCACTTAGTTCAGGACTTCATCTTTTTCTTGGAGTAAGCTAACTGACTCAAACTAGAGGGAGATTTCTGAAACACAAATTGGACATCCCATTTCTTAAAATTTTAAGTGGCTCTCAAGCTCATTCAGGGTGAATGCTCCCCGCCTTCCACAAGTGGGCTCTGTCCAATTTTCTAGATGGTGGTCTTAGGAATCTGAGCTCTGGAGTTGGCCAGACCCTGGATCTGCTGCATTAAGTAGCTCTGGGGCTTTGAGAACCCCTTAGCATGTTTATGCACCAACTTCACCTATAAAACTAACATAAAAATGAACCCTACTTTGTTGACATGCTCTGAGAATTAAGGGAGAAATGAGGGGCTCAAGGGACCCCAGTATAAGTATTCACTGAAATGTCTGGCTGAGATCGTCCTCTCTGAAGAGCTCCATGGGAGCTGGATATTAGTGGTGATTGAAGTCCACCTTCATCCAGTGCTGAGCTGACGGGGGTCCCTGAAGGCCACCCATCTGCTGGGTCATAGAGCTAACTTAAAGGCTCCAACACCAACATCATGCATACACACGGGAGCACTCAGAGAAGAGTAATTCAAAGGGATGGGGGTTTGAACTTGGGCTTATAGAGCATCTTAGCAAAAGAGCAATACATTTGTACAGAGGTGGCAGACTAAGGAAAAGAATTTTGAGTTCCTTGGGCAGCAAATTATAGGGAGGTGAGTCTCTGGGGACAGTGGGAGATAAAGCCTAGTTAGTGAGGTTTGCTGTGTAGACCCTTCTGTGTCATCTCCAGGCTCATCGGGGTCTAGGGTTAATTCTGGTGATTAACTTCTGTCTTTCCTGGAGGGGGGATGGAGCACCTTTATAAACTTATGTGCTATTTTGAGGCCAATGAGGCAGATGGCTTTTCTTCTACCAGCTCCTTCTCAATCATCTTCAGCTTAGAATAATCCTTCTGCTAAAGTGGCACAACTTGGGGAGACATCATCGGAACCCCTTCCATGTCTCTGATGCTTTCTTGGAGTTCAGTCTGTCCCGACCCACTCAGTAGCCCCCGTACTCATGGATCACGTGAGATGCTCGATAAAGTGACGACTGACCAATGGCCCTCCGTTTGTCCGGCTTTAGTCCTTTGCCTTCTGAGACCTTCTCCTTCTGTCTCCTTTGAAATCTTTCTTTCCCCTCCTCCTCTTAATTGCAGTTCCCTGAGAATTCATCTCTGATTCTTCTTCTCTTCCAATCCTGTTGACTGACCTTTACCAGAGCCCAGGTTCTCGCCCTTGAACTCCAGGGCAGTGCACCCACACCAGAGGCAGTCTTGTTGCAATCGAGCCCCACCCCCGCCATCATCGGGCTCCCACCTGCTCCCTCCCTGCCTTCCTCCTGCCCTCACAGAGGAAGCCACAGAGCCCCCAGGCCAGACGTGCCGTGGCCACCCTCAGTTCCTGCCTGTTCCTCAACACCTCCTGCCCAGTCACATCTACATTTCCCTGAGCTCTGGCTCTGCATTCCCCGAAGCTGCCTGAGCTTAGCTTCTCATCACATACTCCTGGGATTGCCCCAGCAGCCTGAGCCTGGCTCTTCCTGTCACAGATTTCACCCTCCTAGATGTATCACATCTTCTGGGAGCCGAGCGTTCATATGAAATGCAAATTTTATGCCTGAGTAAAGGACTGAACATCATACCATCTTCCTCAATCTCCCGGATTGAAACTGCAACTTGGGTCTGAGGAGGGGATGCCCCCCCCTCGCCCTTAGGAGAAACCCCGGCACTGTCCGCAGCTTCTGGGGTGCAGCAGGTGTTACTCTCCTGCAGGAAGCTCCCTGATACCTGTGTCCAGTTAAGAGCTCCTGGGACTTGAAGGACACAGCCACTCTCCACACATGGGCCCCCAGAGGGGAGACCAGATGACAAGTCTGAGAAAGGATAGACAACACTGGCTCCCTCTGGCTCCTCCCCATCTTAGAAGCCTGCTTCTCTGTTGCTTTGGTCTAAAGGACAACAGGATCTTCTACCTTAAGATGTGTAGCTCTGGAATACTGGTTCTTCTGAGCCAAAGGCTTTGGAAGAGATGCCGGGGAAGGCTTTCTCTGAACTGCCCCCACTGTGTGAAGACAGATCCTCCAAAAGGACCTCAGTGTACTCGTCCCCTTCCCAAGAGTTTCACCAACCAAGAAGATTGACTTGTCACAAGAGAGGAGACATGAAGTGGACCCCCCACCCAGACAGACTATCACAAACCCTCACCTTCCTATCTCTTCTGCTAAGGGACCAGCCATGTCCCCAAAGGTGTTCACTCCCCTGAGATGCCTCCACCAGCTCCTGTCCCTACGAGGATGGCATGTGGTCCTGAACCTAAGGCACCCAGAGTGTTGTTCATCAACCTCGGTATCTCCCATGTGCATGTGAGATATCCATAGTAATTTGCTTTTTTTTTTTTTTTCTTGTCCATCTGTCTTTTATTATAGGAGTGTCATCCAAGAACTCCAAAGAGTAGAGGGGAATTATTTTTTCCTCCCCCACAGTACCCAGTATCTCATAGTGTTAGTGAAAGGACCCCTTCCATTTGACCACAGCCCTTCTTTCTCCAAACACAAAACAGGATATTTGGGCATCAGAGGACAGATCTGAGCACTCAATGCCAGGCTGTTGCACAATATCCTGTCCTGCCCTCTGGCATTCACAGGATGTGATTCAGCCTCAGAGAAGCCGAGTCTGGGTCCCGTCTGCCAGTTTACTCTACACATTCAGTCCCGTCTGCATGCTGCGTTGGGCCCTCCCCCAGAGTCCTCCTGCAGCTCTGTCCCCCCGGCTAGACCATACCTTCCTGCAGGCCAGACATGAAGTCTGAACTATTTTGGGACGGTCAGAGCTTAGCAGGGTACCTAGCACGTGGCTGTCACCCCACAGCGTTGGATGAGTGAATGAACCCATTGCCTCCTATTTCGATTTATCGTCATCAGGCAGGCAATACTTCCACGGCTCAGTAATGAAATTACTGTTTTAATTATTCTTGTAAGTCAGAGATGTGGATTAGTTTTTCCCAAACTAACTGGACTCTGTCCAATTTCCCAAAATAATTGCCTGGACAGAGTGAACTGAACAGGTAAGAGCAGGTGACCAGGCCCACGGACCTGAGACAGCGGGTGCGTATCGTAGCAGGGGCTCCTGGTCAGGCCTGGTGCTGAAGATCCTACAAGTACCCCCACTTCTTTCTCCCAACAGCCCCAGGAAGCAGGTGTTACCCCATCATCTCCCGAGGCTTCTGAGGCTTGGAGACCAAGTGACTCGCTTAGACGTTCCTGTCTCCATGTCCTGCCCAAGCAGCTCAACAGAGACCCTTCAGGATGGGTCCCGTTGACACCAGGGGTACTTGGAAGCAGAAGACGCAGCCTTGAACCCCCAGCATGATGCTCTTCTGATGCTTGGACCCGTGAGCCCTGACACTGCATAATACTCCCAGAGTAATTAAAAGTGATATTTCAATATTTATCACAACGATTCTTTTCAATGCCTTTTAGTTTCCCGGGACATATTTATTTTTTCATTACTTTCTAAGGGAAGCAAGTAATTATTAGGTAGTACATTAACTTTATTAAAATCATTAAAACTCATGGAAACACCAAATATTTCAAGTTACGCATAGAATTCAGTATAAAGAATACGGCTTCTTTGAAATGCTACTTGAGGAGGTGTGATTACCAAGAACACAAACAAAGGAGAAACAGAGATGATCACCAGAGCTCCCAGTAAGAATACAAGTACTGTGGGAGCCTAGGTCAGGAAGGACTTCTTAGGGGTGAAAAGGGCAAATAAGGTGTTAGGGGTAGTTCACGTGGTGCTGTCAGGTCAGACTGAAGCCATCAGTATATTAACCTGATCTTTGGGCCTGGGCTATAGAATGGAGATTTACCGTGCTTTGGTTTAAATGTTGTTAAAACGGTGCACAAGATCATAAACAGAAAAAACCGTGAGGCCATCATGAGCGTGAATGTGGTGGGAAGAATCCTTTCTTTAAAACCCAGATGGGGAGTGTCTTCCTGTGAAATTCGTTATTTCCACATTCTCACGTTTGGGTCCGAGGGCCTCGGTATAAATGCGCACAACTTTGAAATATTAATTACAGTCGGGATTTTTTTATAACATTAATAAAAGCCTTATGTATGGGACATTTTCCCAAAAATGTAAGAAACTCCCCACCCCATCCCCCAAACTTCCCGCCTTCCCTCCTCCTTCCTCTCAACCCTTTTGGAATATGTGCAAAACATTTCCAAGCACAGAATGTACTTTTCTTCAGTGTAGTCAGTTTTTCCTCAGTACCATTTATATAAACCTTGGTAATGTTTAGAACAGAGAATTCCTGCAGCAACATAAATCGCTCACAAGAACTCTGCCCTTGACCCCCATCGCACCGAGGGAATAATGTTTGTAATTACGGTATGCTGTTAGGGGCCCGTAACCAACAGACGCCAGCGTGGCCACTCCTGTTTCCTTTGGCTGGTCAGTGATTCTGGCACTGAGGCACAGCCAGCGTTGAGCCTATGACGGGGGACACCCTGGGGTTGGTTGCAGTGTCTAGTGCTAGACATACAGCCCATGTTCACCGGGAAGATATTAACCGGAGTAAGAAGAGAATCATCCCCAAATTGAGATGCAGGAACTAGGAAGTCCTCTCAAAATGGTTGATGCGTCCTCCTAGAGTGTGGCATCTCAGCTCTGGTTTTGGGGAAGAATGTGGAAATGCCCCAAGGGAAACAATATGCTGGACGACTCAAATTACGGCCTCAGAATAAACATAGATTTCCTGAAAATCCAGATAATACTTTTTGTTCTACCATTTTCTCCTTTTGATCAGGGTTAGGTTCACTGGAAAACACAAAGTTTTCAGGCTTCGCTGTTCATAATCCATTTTCTACATTTTCTTCTCCCCAAACCCACTTCCTGGTGGAATGTATGAACTTTTTAGCAAACAATGGACATCTCAATAATTCCCACTGGTTTGGTGGGAGCAGCTCAACACAGAACAATTACTTTTCATCAACATGATGAAATGAGGCTGTAGGAGGTGCTCATAACTCTCTAGAAGGCTCCATCTTCTCTTTTAACTTTTATTTTATTTTAAAGATTTTATTTATTTGAGAGAGAGAGAAAGAGAGGGAGCACAAGTAGGGGAGGGGCAGAGGGAGAAGCAGGCTTCCTGCTGAGCAGAGAGCCTGATGCGCAGCTCTATCCTGGACCCTGAGATCATGACCTGAGCCTAAGGCAGACGCTTAACCGACTGAGCCACCCAGGAGCCCCAGAAGACTCCTTTCTGTGATGATCTGGTTCTGGGGGTACTGTCCCACACAGGGAGGGAAGTATCCAGATGTCTTCAGGTCTACATGATGGAAGTATAAAGTCAGTTCTCCCTACGTTGAGTCATTACCACAAATTTATTGTGACACCTTTATTTTAAATATCCGTGAATACACAGTATTGTCTCACGGGGTCTTGGTTTATGACTGCAGAGAAAAGAAGGGCTTTGGGATGCCGAGGTTCACCGGGTAACTGTGGGTTTCTTCTGTGGGATGTGTGGGCTTCTGTGGAGAGCTGAGTGGAGCTGTACCCTGACTCCCACCTTTGTCACCTTTGATTGCCCACACTGATGCTGTGATACTGCTCTGGAGTCCACGTCACAATTTTCTGTTTCATTCCAGAAGAGGGTAGACATCTCTGCAAACAATCACGGTATTTTCCCTCCTTAGTAAAGACTGGTGCAATGGTGCATATTCTTTTTTTTTTTCCCCAGTTACCTGAAATCCTTAACTGAAATGGAAAGACAATCATCATGTTTAATATTCTTTTATCACAGATAGGAATCTTATCCTTCAGCTGCTTTTGGATGATTCCTTTACTCTTTAAAATCTCCAAATTTTGTGTTTAACTACTTTACATTGCATTTTAACTTGTCAACGAACTCTCTCTTTTTTAGAATTGGAAAGAGTAAAAAAAAACAAAAACAAAAACAAAAAAGCCTTTATAATAAGAGAAGATTCTAGTTTTATTTATGCCATGGCGAGGCCCTTAATTATAAACACAGAGTGGGATTTTCTCCAGCCCATCCCAATACTCAATGAAACAGTCGGCGTAGATGATTCTAAACACTGACAACCAACAAGTCACTAGCAAAGTCAACCAGCAAGTTCAAGACAGTAGTGGGAACAGCCAGAGCAGAAAGAAGGAGGGAAACCAGAATCTCAGAACCATCCCACACAACCCCTCTAGGGCAGTGTACGTGGCTCAGGGCTGCCTCTGACCACCAGCAGCCCACTCTGCCCTTCCTTGGTTTTCAGTGAGGTTTTGCCTTTCAGGCCCCAGATGGGCTTCATCACTATGAGACACTCAGGAGCAGAGGAGATGTCCCTCTATAATCATTCCCTCTGACTTGAGCTCCTATCAAGCACTTATCTCTCTGTGGACGATGGCCACTGGGGCCTCCCTGGCGGTCTTTGTGCCCTTCTCCTGGGAGGTCTGAATCTTGGTTCCCACTCCCCACCTCGTGCCTTGTTCCCTTCTTATCCCGTGGTATGATCAGATCACTGTTCTTGAACATCTCTTCTTTCAAATTTAGTCTGTGTTTGTGGGAAACTTTCTCTCTTTCTGTGAAACCGGGAGAGAGGAGGAGTTGGGGGGCTTCTGTTTTTCTTCCACGGCCAACAGAACTAAAATGATCACTCGCTCCTTTTGCCACCAGCACCAGAGTCTCCTTCTGTCACCCCAGTCCTACTCCAGTCTCCTTATGTCACCCCGGTCCTACTCCACACAACTGGAGTGCTCTCCAGGTAGAGCATGGCTATTTTACAGTGATAGGATGCAAAATGTGCTCCTATTTAATAGGCACAATGAAATCATCGCCCTTCCAAATACTGTCTTTCTTTTTTCTACTTATTCCTCCTAGGCTTACAGAAAAAAAAAAAAAAGAATGTTCTTTCTTATCAGAGTCTATCTAACATGGAGAATAGGCTGAGATATTCTTGTCGCTGAGTTTTATCATACATACCACGTGGAATGTATTTTCACAGTCCTTCTTTGACGGCGCTCCGTGCCCTCACCACCATATGTTGATGACAAACGTCTAGCATTTCGGGAGCACAGCTGTGTACGCTTTGCATGAATATAAGGAACAGGACCCAGAGATTGAAGTATTAAATAAGTCTTTTAAACATGCTTCTGAGACACACAAGATCATTGACTCTACTGCCCTAAATGTGTTCATCAAGGAGCCTGCGTGGTTCTGCTGAAAGTGAAGCCCGAAGGCGACCATATTTGCTACATGGAACCATTTATACATACTTTGTAGATCAAGGGTGAGCACCTGATCCAAGCCGGCCAGGTAGGCTGGTCTGGAGCCTATACTTGTCCAAAAATTCTCTCTCAGGACTTGGGCCTGAGACTACAGAGAAAAGGAGACACAATAACCCCTGCTTATCTGCAGTTTCACTTTCCATGGCTTTAGTGACCCCCCCCCCCTTAACCACGCTCCAGAGCAGATGGTCCTCGAGGACAGCCCACCCCTCCACCCCAGTACATCTCATCAGGTGGGTGTTTTATCACCTCACATCATCACCAGGAGAAGGGTGAAGACAGTGGAAGAGGCTCTTTTGAAAGAAAGACCACAGTCACATAACTTTCATTACAGTACATTGTTACAATCATTCTACTTCATCATTAGATGCTATTGTTGGTCTCTTAATGTAATACACAAATTAAACTTTATCATAGGTACCTATGCATAGGGAAAGACATGGTACACACAGCATTTGGAACTATCCCTGGTTTTAGGCATCCTCTGGGAGGGTTGGAACATATCCCCTCAGGTCAGGGGGAATGTCTGTAGTTAACAGTGGAAGCTGAAATACTAACAAAAATTACAGTCAACCTTTGAAAGTACAACAAGCTATTCCTGTCCCAAAAGACATTAATTTCATAGATGATCCTTATTTTTTCCAAAAGAAGATGCCTAAACTAAAATATTAACACCATTTTGAAAATGTGATGGTATTTTTCAAAATGTTTGGGACGGTTGTCTTCACGGGATTTGGCAAGAAAAATATGAAGAGACTAAACGGGAAAATAAGCTGCTTTCACCGGAGATACAGCTGAAGAACAGTCGGCTAACTGAAACCTTTTTCCTTTGACATTTCCTGCCTCCCTTGAACAAAAGGTTTCCAGGCTCTCCACAGCTCGACTCTGAATGAGCTCAACGATGAATGTATCTGATGAAAGGTGCTCCATGCCTCACTATGTCTTTCGAACAAAGAGAAATTGATTCTTCAATATCATTGTTTTCACATGGTAAGTGGTAGCACAAATGGTTCATTTATAATTCTCTAGGCATAAACCTTTAGATTATGGCAGGTTATTGAAATACTTCAAGCTGTTTTTCATGATCTCATCAGCAGCACCCAGACAAAGAACGAATCTTACCAATTCTGGAGTAGAAACATTAAAATAAAACAAGGTGACTTCCATTTCTCCGCGTGCCCCGTAAAGGATGGCTGTGCCTCTGAATGGGGGAGCCCTTCCAATACTGCATATGTTTTAGATCGTGTATTTTTGAAGAATGCTTGCCACGTCCAGCTTCATGACTGACCAGGAGCTGCCGTTGATCTTAGGTGGTTTGCCAGCTATGCTCTGGTCTTAATTATCTGGGTTTCAGGGAATGCTTCATCCAGTAATACACATACAGTAATGTGTGACTTGACTGAGTTGTAATGAATGGGCTGACTTGTGCTAGAGTCTGACTATTTGTGTCCCTGTCAAATTCACATGTTGAAACCTAACCCCAGTGGGATGGTATGAGGAGGCAGGGCCTTTGGGAGGCTACTAGGTCATGAGAGAGGACCCTCATGAATGGGTTGGTACCCTTCCAGAAGGAATCCCAAAGAGCTCCCTTGCCCCTTCCATGATATGCGGATGTAGCGAGAAGATGCTGTCTGTGAGCCCGGAAGTGGGTCCTTACTAGATACCAGATCTGCTGGCCCCTTGATCCCAGGCTTCCAGCCTCCAGAACTGCGAGAAGTATATTTCTCTTGTTTATAAACCAGACTGGATATCTATGGTATTTTGTTGTAGCAGCCTGAAGGGACAAAGACAAATCATGTTTCCCAAAAGATATGCTGAAGTCCTTACTCTCAGCACCTGTAAACATGAACTTATTTAGAAACAGGGCCTTTGCAGATAATTGGGTTAAGATGATGAGGTCATCCTGGAGTATGATGGCATCCTTGTAAGATGTGAAGAGACATGAACACAAGGAGAAGGCCGTCTGAGAGGCGGAGACCACAGGATGCATCTACAAGCCAAGGAATGCCAGGGATTGCTGGCTGCCAGCAGAGGCTGAGGGAGAGGCAAGGAACAGACCCTTTCTCTGAGCTCCCAAACCCAGGGAACCAAGCCTGATGAACTTTGATTTCAGACTTCTGGCTTCCAAAGATGTGAGAAAACGCATGTCTGCTGTTTTAAGATGACCAGTTCATAGTAATTCATTATAGCAGCCTTAGGAAACTCATACATGTGGAAATGAATGGATTTTTTCTATATGAAGTTAATACATGAAGCAATCAGTTTTAAAAAGAGAAACACTTCTTGAAATACGATTAAGATTACTGAGTATCTGTCTCTCCATCTTTGTCACTCACTCGTAATTTTGTGCATGTGCACATCTATTCTCCCTAATGGGTTTAGGGCTTATCTTTATGTGGAGATCCAGAGATGATTTCATATACCCTCAAACTAGGTAAAATAGAACAGAACAAACAGAAATCAAAGAATCCGACAGTGGATTAGAGAACCCATTGTGTGTTTGTAGGACTTCTCTGTCCCTTTCTCTCTCTGTTATGTTACTAAGCTTTCATAGAACCACGGAATGGGATGCCCAGTTTTTGAATGGTTTTACACAATGGACTGTATGTAAATCAAGTGTTAAAAAATCTGTTTTATTTTTATGGAAAATTATTTATTCTATGACTGCCAACAAAAAGCTTTATTCGCATTGTTTCCAAAAAATCCAGAAAACAATTCTTATTTTTATACATGTGTGAGTACTTTTATAGAACCACGGCATGCTGAGATTATGGTTTATTCTCTGAAAAGATCAAAAAGGGGGTTTCCTTTCTTTGCCATTTTGAAATTCCCTGGAGAAAAGGCTTTAGTTTTGACGGTTGTCATATTCTCCAGGCCAACTGCCGTGCCTGTCATTACGATGAATTAATAAGTATTGATTCTAAAAAAAATTATTATAAGTGATCATTGTACATAGAATGTTCATAAATCATTCTTTCTTTTGAGGTCACCAGGCACTTCTGTCTTGGTAGTGCTTTGAAGGCAGGCACAGGCCATGTTGAGTACCATATTAGTTTTTCAATGTGAGGTTTTCGTTGTTTTGTTTTGCTGGTTGAAAGCAAAGTCCACATAGCATATCGGTTTTCAGAAGTATTTTTTTCTCATCGAGCCACATATATTTTAAAATATGTAAAAGTAAAGAGACATCAAAGTCTAGTGTTGGTCTCCATGCTCTGCCAAGATCCGCTATTGTTTGTTGGTTTTTCAGGAGGCCAAAAAGTAAGTGCCTCATCATTTCTGGTGTCTCCGAGCTTGAGTAATGTCTGCAAGCTTCCAGGTTTCCAACCTACCTAAACAGGGTAAACGCACCCATTGTTTGGACAAGGAATGCCATTCTGATTTATTGTTAGTATTTGAGTATTGACGGTCACATGCACTTGTAGCCTCAAGGGAGACATTTGTTTGCTTTATTTCCAAAAATACATTGAGGATTTGAAGTGTAATATATGTTTATTATTGCTACCTGAAAACACATATCTGTAGTAATGCTTCTGAAAACTATTAATTATATATGTAGGTATGATTTTAAGAACTTTTGAATAGTTGAGTAGAAAAATACATTAAAATAATGTAGTTAAGGGGTAATCCTTTGGAATGTTCCCATAGTAAGACCATTATAACTTTCTGAGTCACATTTGATATTTAAATCAAATATTTGCATTGAAATAATAATACAAAGTAGGTTAATAGAGATTTGGTTAAATTATAATTCTCTTCAGAAAAATCTGGTGCATTGCCATTTATAGTGGAAAGTATTCTTTTTTTTTAAGATTTCATTTATTTATTTGTCAGAGAGAGAGAGGGAGAGTGCACACAGGCAGAGAGAATGGCAGGCAGAGGCAGAGAGAGAAGCAGGCTCCCTGCTCATCAAGGAGTCCAATGTGGGACTAGATCCCAGGACGCTGGGATCATGACCTGAGCCAAAGGCAGCAGCTTAATGACTGAGCCACTCAGATGTCCCGAAAGTAAAGTATTCTTCAAGAATTATATTGAATTTGGATAATTTAGACATGAATGTCTCAAAAAAAAAAAAAAGAATGAAAGAAAGGAAGAAAGAAAGAAAGAGGAAAAAGAATAGAAAAGATAGGAAAAATCCCCTTTAGGGAATATTTCACATTTTATGAGGATGAGTTTAAAAAAACATTAACGACTGTACCATGTTAAATTTTCTCAATAAGGGGGCACCTGGGTGGCTCAATGGGTTAAAGCCTCTGCTTCAGCTCAGGTCATGATCCCAGGGTCCTGGGATCGAGCCCCACATCGGGCTCTCTGCTCAGCAGGGAGCCTGCTTTCCCTTCTCTCTCTCTGCCTGCCTCTCTGCCCATTTGTGATATCTGTCAAATCAATAAATAAAATCTTTAAAAAAAATTTTCTCAATAAAGAAAAATTCCAAAATGTATGCCATACATGACAAAGGAGCATGGAAAGACATACCAAGAATAGAACACAAGTGTATTTTATAAAAATTGTAAAGAAAAGAACAAAATGATAAGAAAAAAGAGAGCTATGTTTATTCTTCTAATTAATCTTCTAAATATTGTATTTCAGTCATTGCAATAAGAAATTCCTTGAAGTTGATGGAATAAATTTCAAATTATTGCTATGAACACTGAATCATTTTCAGTAGTTAAAGACAAAGCATATTTAAATTTGTCCAAGCAGTAAATCCTTAGCACAAAGTTTGTTCTAGAAAAAAAGGCTTCTGAAAATTACATGAATTACATTCAGCCATGCACCAGAAGGCTCCTAATATCAAAAAATGTGCCAGGTGGGACCGAGCCTCTGTTTGGTGTTGCAAGGATGGACAGCATGCCAGCAGGAGCACATCTGTAGCTGACAGCGATGCGATATTACCGTTCTTGAATAAAAAGTCCAACTTTGAAAATTTGGGCCTGAAATTCTAACAAAGTTGTCATGGAAATCATTTTGGGATTGTGCAGGTTCAGAATAATACTCGTGGACTAGAGCGATCCATTCGGATGGAGAAGCACCTTCAGCCTCGCCGTCAGCTGTGCACTCATTCTAACATGGTGCCATTCGTTGTCTCAGTCAGCTCTGGCTGCTGTAACAAAACACCACAGACCTGGCAGATTAAACAACAAACATTTATTTCTCACAGTTTAGGAGAATGGGAAGTCCCAGATCAAAGTACCAGCACACGGGGGTCCTGGTGAGAGCTTTCTTTCTGGTGTGCAGACGGTGACCTTCTTGCTGTATCCTCACAAGGAAGAGAGAGAGAGAAAGAGTGGGATCACGTCTGTGTGCCTCTTCATAAGGGCATTAATCCCGTTCATAAGGGCCTCACCCTCATGACTTGATAACCTCCCAAGGGGCTCATCTCCAAATACCATCACTAAGGATTAGGCTCTCAACATCGGAATCTGGGCAGGGTGGTTGGAGTCACAAATACTCAGACTACAGCCGGGGGTGAGGTCAGTATATGTATTTCCCATTGGTTTCTACAAAAGTATGGGACAGTGGTTTGACCTTTGTTTTTCAGAACAACATTCCATACTCTAACTCTTGCCCAAATTTAAGGCAGGGGAGTAAATAATATATAGGTAAAATTTCATTTTTTTTTTTAATTTTTAAATCCAACTAGCCAACATATATTACATCACTGGCTTTTGAGAAAATGCTCAATGATACATTAGCTGCATATAACACCCAGTGCTCATCATTTCATTATCTTTTTAACTGCCTTTTTTTTTCTGTACCTTAGGAAGAATTTCTGTCAGTGTAAAGAAATAATAGGAAATTAGTTAATGTAACCTTAAGACGAATGTCTCCTAAATATTAGGTCTCATCTAAAATCGAGCTTGACTTAACCAAATTAGTTTGACTCAGAGTCAAAGTCAAAGCCCATTCAGTCGCCTCATGGGTAATGCACCATTTTTTTCCCCTCTACCATGCTTCTGTGCCCTCAAATCCTACTACTGTCTTTATGGCTTGCACCACTCTATACATACGGTCTCTGCTATTCATAGAACATTCTAGACATCCGTCCATTTGCTTTTACACTGTTGCTGGCCACACTCTTGCTTCCCTTCCTCAAGTCTTCGATCACCTATGACTTTCTCAGCAGGCCTTTCCCTGACTATCTCATTCGTACTCATTTTACACTGGCAGTGATATCCTACCTCTTCCTCTCCACTTTCTATACCATTCCACAGCTTTCTCATACCACAGAACTCAACAGCTTTTAAAATATTATGTAATTTATTCATTCTATTTATTTAATTTATTAAGCTCCATCAAAACAGGATTTTTTTTTCTTTCTTGTTCCCTGATATATACTCAGGGCCAGAATGGTGCCTACCCTCCCACAGGGGTTTAGTAAATATTTAATAAATATACGAATAATCCCCTGAAGAGGTAATAATCCTCATTTTTGCTTTATTGTTCCTATTCACCCAAATCACTTCAGTTTTTTGTTTTGTTTGTTTTTTTTTTTAATGCTGCTTAAGAGTTACCTTGAGAAATCATTGCACAAGCAGAGGGGCATAAAGGCAAATGCAATTCCTGACTCTACAAAATGAGAAATCAGAGAGGTATGGTGAAAGGTGACTCTGTGGCAGAGGGTATCACATCTCACAAAAATTTCTGTACATTTCTAGTAACCTGGGACTATGACTATTTGGCTAATAAAGACCATCCCTCTACCAATCTTTTTAAATAGAGGATATGAAACCATAAAACCAGTATTCAAAAGCAAAATTCCAAAACTAAAGTTAAAGATATAAAGTTCCTTGATATAAAATTCCCCCTCACACCCTCTTCTGTGGCTCCTCCTGTTAAGAGAAGGTTCATTGGGGAATCTAAAGGAGGCCTGGAGGTCTCTGGATGGGCAGATACCCAACCAACATGCACATGGGTCTGTCATGTAAGCAAGAAACACAATTAAATCATGCGAAGCCACTAACACTGGGATATAATTCTTCAGAGTAGCAAGAATTATCCAATAAATCCACTCCTCGCTGACATATATATTCCTTGATATTAGAGCTCCATGCCATCCATCCTCCTAAACTGAACAAACCTACAATGAACAATTGAATAAACAAGAAAATGGCTGTGGCTTGTCACTATCATTCTTCCACACTTCTACAATGCAGTGTTGTATTAAGCAGTCTGACACATAAAATTCAGGTCTAGAAGTGGCTTCTGAACGCAACTCACCATTCCTCCTAATTTTATGAATGATTAAATTGAATCAAGCAGTTAGAAACAAGAAGACTAAAAGCGACCACTCCCTGCTGTCTGCTCATTCAAAAAAGGCCCTTTATTTGCAAAGATCACTCTTTATATGCATGTGAGTGTGCAAGGATGTAATAAGTGTGGGTAATGGTATGCATAATATATATAAACAATTGGATGCCAAATTTCTGTTTTTCTTGTCTAGCTTTATCTAATTTATTTTCTAATTTGCATGTAATTTTTTAGTATAATTAATCTACAATATACTGTATGTATATCAAGTATGCAATTTGATGGGTTTTGACATAAGAATAAATCCATGAATCCATAACCACAATCAAGTAATAAACATTTGCATCACCCCCATAATCTCCCGTGCTCTTTGGAATCAGTTCTTTCCTCTCACAGTGCCTCATACCCAGGCAACAGCTAATCTGTTTTCTCTCAGTAAAGATTACTTTGCATTGATCAGAACAGACTACATACTCTTGTGGTGGGGGAAGGTGGTCGTCCTTCACTCCGCAGTCATATAGAGATCTACCCATTTTGGTGTGCAGCAGTTGTTCATTTGTGTTTATTCCTGAATAATATTCACTGAAAAGATACATTACAATGTGATTATTCATATATACTAAATATATACTTTAATTTCTTTTGAATGACTACCTACAGTCATAGAGTAGACATGTGTTTAACTTTTTAAGAAACTGATAAAATGTTACCCAAAGTAGCAGGGAATTTTACGTTCCCACCAGCAAGTACTTAGTTGCTCCGCATCCCTGACAACACTAGGAGGGTTACTCCCTCTGATGTTAGAGGTTCTAATGGGTTATGTAGTGGTATCTCATTGTGGTTTCAATTTTCACCTCCATAATGACTACTGGATGTTGAGTATTTTCTCACATACTTATTTGCCATCTTAACAGTATCTTTCAAAAGGCATGCGTTTTTAATTTCTCTCAAGTCTAACATCAATTTTTTTAAAGATTTTATTTACTTACTTGACACAGAGAGAGAGATCACAAGTAGGCAGAGAGTCAGCAGAGAGAGAGGGGGAAGCAGGCTCCCTGCTAACAGAGAGCCCGATGCAGGACTCAATCCCAGGACCCTGGGATCATGACCTGAGCCGAAGGCAGAGGCTTTAACCCACTGAGCCACCCAGGTGCCCCCTAATATCAATTTTGAATGTGTGTGTGAGTGTGTGTGTGTGTGTGTGTGTGTGTGTGTGTTTTGTTTCGATTTCCTACCTAAGAAATCTTGATCTAACCCAAGGAAATAAAAATTCTCTCCTTCATTATAGTCTAGAAATTTTATGGTTTCAAGTTTACGTTTAGACCTATGACACATTTTGAGTTAATCTTTGGCTTCCTCTTTCTTTTCTTCCATATGAATATACAGTTGCTAGAATACCGTTTCTTAAAAAGATTATCCTTGGTGCGCCTAGGTGGTTTAGTTGGTTGGGTGTCTGCCCTCAGCTCAGGAAATGATTTCTGGGTCCTGAGATCTAACCCCTCACTGGGCCCCTGCGGGATGGGGAGTCTGCTTCTCCTTCGTGCTCCGCTGCTCCCCCTGCCTGAGTACTCTCTCTCTGTCAAATAAGAAAGTTAAAAAAAAAAAATTATCCTTTCCCCACTGAACTGCCTTTGTAGTTTTGTCAGAATTTGATTGACTACATGTGTATGGGTCCATTTTGAACTCTGTGCTCTGATTCATTGATCTATTAGCCTATTGATTCCCAAACCACAATGTCTTGATTACTGTAGCTGTAGAATAATTTTCAGTCGGGTACTATTCGTCCTTCATTTTTCTTCTTTTTCCAAGTCGTCTTGGCTATTCTAGGTCTTTGCAATTTCACATAAATTTTAAAATCAGCTTTCTACTAAAAAAAAAAAATCTGCAGAGATTTTGGTTGAAATTACATTGAATCTAAAGATGAATTTATGGAGGACTGCTATTTTAACACCAGTGAATTTTTCAATCTAGGAATGAACTCTCTCTCTCCATTTATTTAGATCTTCTTTAATTTGTTTTAGTAATGTTTTGTTTCAGGGCACAGAATTTATATATACTTTATTAGATTTATCTCTAAGATTCATATTTTTTATTCTACTGTGGTATTGGTTTTTTTAACTTCTATTTTTGAGTGTTTATTTCTAGTATACAGAAATACAATTTTTTTCCAATTTTTTATTGCACTAAAATATGCATAACATAAGGTTTACCATCTTACCCCCTTCTAAGTTTACAGTTCATTAGTATCAAGTACATTCATACACTGTGCAACCATCACCACTATCCATCTCCATGGCTCTTCTTGTCTTGTAAAATTGACTCTCTACACCCATTAAACAATGACTCCACATTCTTCTCTCCCCTCACGTCTTGCCATCCACCATTGTATTTTCTGCTTTTGACTACTCCAATTACTTCATATAAGTGAATTCAAGCATCATTTGTCTTTTTGTGACTGCTTTATTTATTTTTTAAAGATTTTATTTATTTATTTGAGAGAGAGAGCACAAGCAGGCAGAGCAGCAGGCAGAGAGAGAGGAGGAAGCAGGCTCTCCACTGAGCAAAGAGCCCAGTGCTGGGCTTGATCCCAGGACCCTGAGATCATGACCTGAGCTGAAGGCAGAGGCTTAACCCACTGAGCCACCCAGGTGCCCAAATACAGTAATGACTGCTTTATTTCATTTAATACAATGTCTTCCAGGTTCATTCGTGTCATAGCATGAGTCAGAATTTCCTTTCCTAGTAATGCTGAATGATGTTTGTTGCAGGGGTAGACCACGTGTGTTTATCCATCCTTTTGTGGGAGGAACTTGGGTTGCTTCCACGTGTTAGCTACTGTGAATATGCTACTGCTGTGAACATGGGGTATACACATCTCCTCGAGACCCTGCTTTCGGTTGTTTTGAGTATATATGCAGGAGAATTTCTGGACCATACAGTAATTCTATTTTTAACTTTTTGGGAACCCATTATAGTATTTCCACAGTGGCTGCCCCATTTTTACATTCTCATCAACAGTGCACAGGAGTTCCAATTTTCCACGTACTCATCAACACTTGTAACTTTCTGGGGTTTCTGAGAGTAGCCATCCTAATGAGTGTGCAGTGGTATCACCCTATGGCTTTGATTCACATTTCCCTAATGGTTAGTGATGTTGAATATCTTTTCATGTTCTTATTGGCCATTTGTATATCTTCATTGGAGAAATACCAATTGAAGTCCTTTGCTAATTTTTGAATTGGGTTGTTTTGAGTTGTTGAGGGTTTTTTTTTTTAAGTTTTTATTTAAATTCATTAGCAAACATGTAGTATAATATTATTTCCAGGTGTAGACACAACAAAAGAATAAATACATAAATTAGACTTCATGAAAATTAAAATCTTTTTTGCACCAAAAGACACTATTAAAGAGGGAAAAGGCAACCCACGGGACAAGAGAAAATATTTGCAAATCATATATCTGATAAGGGATTAATATCCAGAATATAAAGAGAATTCCTAAAACTCAACAATCATTTACGTTTAAACTTTATACTTTTCATGAAGTCTAATTTATGTATTTATTCTCTTGTTGTATGTGGCTTTGGTGTCATATCATTGCCAAATCTATTATAGACTTCATAAGATCTTCTATGTCAATGATCATGATTTACCAAACAGAAAGATAGTTTTATGTCTTTATTTCCCATCTTGTTGTTTTTTTTTTTTTTTCTTCCTTCCTTGACTAATACGAGAAACACCAGAACAATGTTGAATAGAAGTTGGGGGTGGGGTGGAGAGCAGGAGCCCTATCTTTGTTCCTGTTCTTAGAAATTCAGTCTCACTATTAAGTATGATATCAGCTCTAGACATTTCACAGATTCCCTTACTAGTGTGAAGAAATTCCTTCCTATTGCTAGTTTGCTGAAAGTTTTTATCGGGAATGAAAATTGAATTTTGCCTCTATTGAGTTTTTTTAATCTGTGATGTGGAGACTTATATGGATGGATTTACTCAAATGTTCAACCAAATTGAATTCGGGGGATAGATCCACTCGAACTTAATGTTGGATTCAATTTTCTAATGTCCAATTAAGAATTCTTACATCTTCGTTGATGAGGGATATAGGTCAATCGTTTTCTTTCTTTATAATATCTTTAGTTTCAGAGTAATGCGGGATGCATTGTTTGAATTTCCAGATGATCAATGTGACTCTCTTTTATATTTTGTGTCTCTGGATAACATTCTCAATCTTTCATCCACCCTCTTGAGCATATGGAAGATACTTATGGTTGGATGTTGTTATAATGTTGTCATCCACCAGTTCTATCACTGGTGTCATTTCTGCGTCTGTTTCTACTGAAGGATTTTTCTTCTCATCATGGTCATATTTTCCTGCTTCTTTGTCCAGTATCTTTATTGGGTGACAGGCAATGTGAATTTTACTTGATTGGATCCAAGCTGTTATGTTATTCCTATAATACTCTCAACCTTTTCTCTGGCATGCAGGTAAGTGACATTAAAAGAGTTGGTTCCTTTTAAGGTCTTATTCTAGACTGTTCGGCAGTCTCTAGTCTGGTGTAATTCTGCAGCACCACTGAGTCAAGTCCTTCTGAAAACTATCTGATGTCCATGGATTACAGTTTCCCACTCTTGCTGGTGGGAACACAGATAGTTCTTGGTCCTGTGAGAGATCTCGGGATTATTTCTTTTTCTCCTTTTGTGTACTTTTCTACATGTGTGAGTTCATTATGACTCAGCTGGACATTCAAGGGGGCCTCTGTGGGTCAATGGACTCTCTTTTTGGACTGTTTTTCCCGCTCCACACTCTGCCCCACAGAATCACACTGGGCCCCCTGGCATCTCAGCGCTGTCTCCTCAGCCCAGGCAAAGCACTGCACTATACTTGACACTTCATTCCCTCCCCCACACTTTGGCCCGGATGCTCAGAGCCCAAGAAGAAACCTGGAGCAGCTATAGGGCTCACCTGATGTTTTCTCCTTTTCGAGGATCATTTTATTTCCTGAGGTCCAATGCTTATATATTCTGTTCAGTCTTTTAGTTTCCCCAAGGAAGGCGATTTTGGTCCCTGTTACTCCATCTTGGCCAAAAGTGGAATCAGTCCTCTAATTTAAAATTAAATGTATTCTCTTAATTTCCCGCATCTAACCAACGCCTGTCATTTGATGATACTGCCTCCATTCATGAGATTTTAAAGCAAATATTTGTTCTTACTGGCCCAGCATCTTGGATTCTCTAAGGTGCGAGCCCACGTGGTTTATAAATAGACTGTATTCACATATTAGGACCTTCTCTAACAACTATGTTGCTGACTTGCTTCTTCTGAAATTGATCTTAGAGCAGCCTTACTCCGCCAACGTTGTCATTAAAGCTTTTTCCTAAGGTCAATAGAGCCTTTTTCAGCATGATCATTAGCATAATTTGTCCTATTAATCAAGGTCTGTGTTTTAGAAAGGGATATCAGCAGTCCAGCCCTGATAGCATTTCAATGGTTGCATCTTAATGCAATTGTTGCAGTTGTAATTATTTTCATCTGTCTCTCCTTTTAAACTACAAATTAGAACAACCTATTAAAATGAGAATTAATTACATACATTAAATTTTTTTTTTTTTTTTACTGGCTTTGGCTTATCTATTATATAAATTCGGGTGAGAATGCAGAGTCCTATATTTGAAAGTGTTGTAGGCTCATGGTGGAGCATTTATATTTTTATTACAATATGTCAGACTTTATACTTAGAGACCCTTTGGGACGTATGTAGACTTCGTGTGAGCTTTTGGGCTTATATGGAAAATGGATGATTTTAGAAAGGTAACTTGGGAAATGTCTTCTTGTTGTGTTGTTTCCTCTTGCTAGCAAATCTGAATTTATTTTGAAATGAATTAGTAGCATGCTGCCATCAAACATGAGTGTCTGCTCTGTTAACCATCCTTCCAAGTCTAACAGCATTCTGGCAAAAACCATTGCTGAGTATGAAAAATCATAAGTCATCACTTCGAAGGCCTTATAGCTTCAATATATGTGATGTGTCAGCGACTTCATTTCAAAGAGGGTTGGGGTGGGGGGCGTTTGGAGTTTTTTTCTCTTTTTTGTAGGGTTTTTTTGGTTTTCTTTTGCTTTGTTTTGTTTGCTTCCTGTAATTTTCTCATAAGGGATATAGTTACAAAGGAGCCTATTTCATGTAAATGAATTGCATGTTTTGACTCAGGTTCCCCCCTAAATTTTACACTTGATACTTGATAAATAAAAAATGAAGATTTACAATGAAAAAGTGTTAAAGAGATAGCACTTCCCTCCTAGAAAGAGCTTCCTGTTGGAAAAACTGGGCATGGTTTCATGCAGTGGCTAGGAATCTAAAACACAACAAACAACTGTGATTTGGCTTAGAGAATGATTTAGATAATAAATATGCCCAATGCCAATTTCTTTTTCAGTAATCGTTATATGTAGTTCATTTTAAATGGGACAGTTTAACACCTAATATAAAACACCCTGTCTAATGTCTCTGAGACAGAACACAGAATTCTCATGATTTTTTTTTTCATTCATATACTAGTCTTTAGTTCTGAAGAAGCAGTTGGCTATTTAAACAGCTCATTATGCTTAGTTAATAGTTTTAAGTGTGAGCATTTTAAGGAGAAACAGAATACCATTCTTTCAAAGACCAGCTTTAGTTTAGATACTCTTTAAAATGATTTAAAAAAATGTGTATTTCCTACTTCCTAAGTGAAAAATACAGTCTTGTTAAAATGGCACTGATTCTCTCAAAAATGTTTGAGTATTTTATTGAATTGATATGACTCCCTTTCTTATCAGTACTATTTTTCTTTAGAAGGGCAATCGTTTGAATTAAATTGATGGCTTGATCTTCATCCGATCATTCTGTGCTTTGAAGCCTTCAGATGCTACTTCCAACAGAAGAAAAAGAAGACTTCAGCATACTTAAAATATATTGTTTTGTTTTTCCGAGGATCTCCCTAACTCGAGAGAGGAGAATGAGGGGAAAATTCCCTGACGGCAAGTTGCTTCAAACATGTTCAACCCGGCTTGATCGCCAAGTTTTAAGAATGGAGCTCCATGGTCTTCCCTTCCCTTCCTTTTTCTTCTTTGAGACTTTCCTGAGCTATGGTTCTTTTTCTTTTCTTTCATGATGACGTTTTGGGTACTAGGAAGGAAAGAATAAAGCCAAAATCTCCAGTAACTGACAGATTTTGAATCACTTTCCCAGGGCTGCCAAACAAATGGCCACACACTGGGTGGTTTAAAAGAAGACAACTTTACTCTCCCACAGTCCTGGAGTCTAAACGCTGATTCCTCCAAGACAGAGGACGGTCCCTCCTTGCGTCTTTACAGCTTCAGGGGTGCTTGTCAACCTTGCCTTGCAGACTCGCTCCAACATCTGCCTCCCTAGTCTCATGGCATTGTCCCTGTGTGTCTGTCTTCATTGGGCATTTCCCCTTTGCATAAGGACGTGGATCATACTTCATTAGGGTTCACCCTTTATCTTCATTTGATTATATTTGTATCGACTCTCTTTCCAAGTGAGGTTACATTCATAGGTACAGGGACTTAGGATGTCAGCATATCTTCTGGAGGAAATCCCCATAACAGAATTCCACTCCATCAGATGACAGTTGATGAAATTGATACATTATTCTCTTTTATTTAAAAAGAGTAATTTGCATCATGAATGTTATTTAAAACCAACTAATATGACCATTCAGACTCATTTAATGAAGAAGCAATGTTTTTAAATTATTGGGCTTAACCCTAAGCTTACTTTTATCTTCTATTAACAACATTGGCATAAATGCTTCATTGATATGAGGTTATGGATCTATGAGGTACCCTCATATTTGGTTGATACTCAAACTTAATTGTAGTTTATTATTCTTGAAAACATCATATCAAGTTCTCTAATTCCACAGTTCTGGACTCATTTCACCTAACTCACCCACAGATCATCTTCTTTACACTTCTCCTGAACTAATCCCTTGCCCCTAAGTTTTTCTCTAGTGATTGGCGCCAGTGTTCACCCAATTCTCAACCAACAATCCACATACTTGGAAGTCATCCCTGTAAGTCCCACATTTTCATCCACACCCACCCCTATATATATACCCACCAAGCTTGTCGATATCATGTCATTGGCAATTTCCAAATAGATCAACCATCACCCAAGCCATCTCTCTCAGCTGTACCTCCTCAACCGCTTTCTAACATATATCCTTACATTTGCTCTTGCCTTGTGCTATTCCACCCTCCATTATAACCAGAGTGAGCCTTAAGAAACAAAAATCAAACCCTGTCCCTCTCTAACTGAGAAAACACAATGAGTACTCACTTCTTCCTAGATAAAGACAAAACAAACAAACCAACAAAAAACATAACTAATGTTCTAGCCGCCTAACCTACCTCTGGGTGTTTCCTCTTTGTGGTTTTGATCTTTGTCTTAGCCTATTTGAACTGTTACAACAAAGGACCCTAGACTATGGGGCTTATAAACAACAGAGATCTCTTTCTCACACCTCTAGAACCTGCAAGTCCAAGACCTAGTCACCAAGAGGTACAGTGTCTGGATGACCTTCTTCCTGGCTCACAGACCTCATCTCCTCGCTGCGTCTTCACATGAGGGAAGGAGTGAGGGGTCCCTCTGAAGGCTCTTTTATAAGGGCACTAATCAATTCATGGCGGCCCCACCCTCATGACCTCATACCTCCTAAAGGCCCACCTCCCTATACCATCCCACGGGGGGTTAGGCTTTAACGTCTGGATTCAGGAGTGGGTGAACATTCATTCCCTAGCAGACCCCCAAACTATATTTCTTCTTTTTGCTTTGAAAGCACTGTGCAATTATAGCATTTACAGCCCTCACACAGGCTATTTCTCCAATCCAGAACACACCCCCACAGTCCTCCATGTTTTCACAGCTACTCTCATTTAATTGATCTCAGATCAATTGTCACATTGGTGACTCACAGTCAACAACTTCCCCATGCTCCCTGATACACACTCACAAAGGACACTTCATCTTCCTGGAAAACTCACAGCAATCATAACCAAGTAAATGTGTAGTTAGCTGTTAGGAAACTTGTTTTCATTGATGGGATATAAGGTTCTTAAGGATGAAGACTTGATCTGCTTCCTTGTTAACTCTGTCCCTTGATTCTAGTACTTACCACCTCCGGCAGAATGAATTAGTGTGCAAGTAATGGGGACCTAGTTATTAACAGTTGATTCTATTCTCTTATGACTCCCTTAAAACCACCTTCCTCTCTGTGGAGATCGTAGTGAGCTTCAGACCCCAAAGGAGTACACAAAGATTTAAAAAATTCCATGGTCTTGGGGCACCTGGGTGGCTCAGTTGTTTAAACATCTGCCTTTGTCTCAGATCGTGTTCCCTGGATCCTGGGATCAAGTCCTGAATCAGGATCCCTGCTCCGCCGGAAGTCTACTTCTCCCTCTCCTTCTGACCCCCACCCCGATCTCATGCTCTCTGTCTCGCACATGCTCTCTCTCTCAAATAAATAAATATCTTTAAAAAAAAAAATCCTGGTCTTGAAGATCCAAGTGTTGAAAGAGACAGTAGATGTTTCTTAATTAAAAGAAAGTAAGAGGAGGTTTCTGTACCGATTTCCAGAATGGAGTAGAGTGAACAAGCCTTCTTATTGTCTGAGAGCACACTTGAGTCCCTAAGTATTTTTAGTGTAGATGAAAGAATGTAGCAAAATGCAAATAATTTTTGTTCCAAAAATAGAAATATAAATAATGTACTGAGTATATGAACCAAAACTGTACATAATGTACTTCTCTAATCTACTTGGAATTCAGAGTGCTGAAACAAAGAACTGATGTATGGTATAAAAAAATGCATCAAAAGAATGAATGACACTATGAGAAGGCCCAGCAATCCTCTGCCAGCGCTACCATCTCCATTTTTTTTTAATTTTCCTGGAAATTTAGAGCTGTATGATAGCATTTTCTCCAATTCCTCAACCACTTCATTCCTTTGAGAGAAGAGGAAGATGTCCCAGCAGAAAGCTCTAGAGACCAAGTTATATAAATAGTAACACAACTCATCATTTTCACCAATGAGGAGAGATTCTATTTCCCCCTCTTTGTTTTTTTCCCTAAAAACCTCAATGCACTTGCTTATTTTTAATACTTAACAATAACTTCTTATGTTCTGACAAATAAAATGGAAAGCTTGTGTTAAGCAAAATCAAGATGTACCTTTTGATGCCTGATTCACCACTGTGAGTGACTTCCTCATCAATGAGGTGCCCAGTGAGTTTCTCATCTTCACTTGCTTAATTTTCTTCCACTCTAAATTGGACAGAATTATTTTCTATACTTCAGAGGGCTATTGTGGGGACTGCTTATTCCAGACACAGTGATCATTAACTTAACTGTTAGATCTCTCTCCTTCTTTCCCTTTCACCCACAAAGAACATGGATCATTTGCAGCACATTGGCAAAGGCCAACTGGGCAAATTCAGAAGAGAATCCCTACTGCGTCCACTGGGCTCTCAGAGGCTTTGGATCTTCCTGGTTGGCTTTCTTATTGATAAACTCTTCTACATTCAGGAAGTGAATACTTCACTTATGATCATGTGTAAAGCCAACCCCGATGGTTGCACTTTTAAACAATGATGAAGATGGTTCCAGAAATAAACTCAGTTCCTAAAAATGGCTGATATTAACATCATTTACATGACAAAGACTTGGTGTCAAAGCACCTGCATTCAGATCCCAGGTCTGCTGTGAGCATCTGAGTGTAGATTTTCTTATTGAGAAAACATTGACAAAGATTTCTTCTGTACGTGTATTCGGTGAGGTGAAAGAGGAAAGTCCCTTCCACAGTGCCTGGCATGTAGTAGGTCCTCAACGACTATCTGAATATGGCCTCTTTCTATTATGAACAGTCCTGATCTAACTCATTGAATAACGTAATTATTTAACTCCATTTAAAAGAATGCGAAAATATGGACGCTGTGTTCTTGAGATGTAGAATTACATCACTTGCATTTTGCATGCATGCCTCATTATAAATAGTAGAACTATCATATCTAGAAGGGCGCACATGCCTGTTGGAATCAGAAACCTGAATACAGTTCCGGCTGCAGCGCCCACTCTGTGTCAACCTCTCTGTTACAAATGTCCTCGTCGGCAGCCTCCTAGGATTTGTGTGAAGTCTTATAAGACAATGGCTTTAAAGTGTTCCGCCCAGTGCTGAATGCCTACAAAAGAACAAATATGAGACATTTTAAATAGCATAACCATAAATACACAATGTATGTAATCTAAACGGCAATACTGATGAATGTGTAAAAGGGAGAGGGATTAGGAGAATCAGCGGTCCTAGTGCAAGACTATTTTTAATTACAGCATTTTGAAAAGAGCTGCTGTGATTATTCTGGACCTGACAGTGATCTGGAGCTCAAGACATGATGTGGAGTGTTATGCTAATCAGGAATGCTCTCCATCCGTGAGGGAACACGGCCGCTAACAAGCCTGGATTACGATCCCACAGTGTGAAGCCTCGCATCTTGGAATTATTGTTGCTGTAATTTGCGGGGGTTTAGAATAGGGGTGGAATGCATTTCTCACTTGCTATTGAGTGAGTGAAGGTGTTTGGGGGAAAACACACAAGATCTCCAGACCATTTGTCTCCTGGAAGCGCCTGTCATCTGTGGCTGGGAACTACTACTTCTGTTCCTTCTTCTAGCCTGCCCAAAACCCCCATCAGACCCATGCCCAGAGGTGTGTAGTGCAGTCCCCTAAGTCAAACACCCTAACAGTACCTGTCATCATAGCATCCAAAAAGGTTATTACCATAGTGCTTCTAGTTTTTGGTGGTGCACAATAATCATAGTTAAAATATTTTAATTTTCTTCACTTACTCACATCTCCATCCTTTCATGTATGGGATATATTTTATTGCCTCTTGCCAAATGTCTCTCATCTGCCACCCACACTACCATGAAAGGAGGTATCGTGAAGAGCACATTGGATCATATTATCACCGCTCCATCACTGCTCTCCTAGATCTGTCTCCATTGTGTGAGTTTAAGTCTTCCCTTGCCGACACCACCTAGATACGACCACCGCTAAAATCTAGATCCTACCATGCTACTCACCCAGTCCACAGGATCACACCTCTTTGACTTTGCTAGTACCACTTCCTAAGTCTCAAAAAGTTCAAATGCCTTATCTTCTAGTAGTCCTTTTCCCCAATCTCATCATTTGAACATGATTCTTCATTATTACTGTTGTCTAAGATCATGTAACATTTTGCTGCAATACATACACCCATAGTTTCGTTGTGAGAGTTCCTCTGTGGCTGCGCACTCACTCAATCCTCAGAACGTATCTTGGAATAAGTAGGACAAGTACTTCAACCCACCCGGGCAAGAGCAGAAGTAAGGGATGGGTACACATAGAAAGCAAATGAAAGACATTAAATATGATACTTTTGATCTCCTATATTTCCTGAATATTATTGAAAGGACCTTGAATGGATGAGACAGGACAGCTTTCAAGTATTTTACAGGTGTGTCTTTTTTTGCCACTTATAATTTTTTTTCTTGAGAACCCATAGTAACTCCATGAGATAATTGGATGAGGTGTACACATAAGTATTTTGTATTCATTCCTTCATTTAAAAAAAAAAAAGACATTGAGCACCTACCAGTGTTTTTACCAAGTTTCACTAAAATTCAAAGGCAATGGAGAATGAAATCAAGACAGTGCATCAGGTCCTGTTGGTGGTCACTGTATTCTCCAGTTGTGCACTCACAGAAGAAAACCCCAGTTGTGCTTAAGAATGTCCCTGATGAATCAAAACAAAATCTTAACTTGGTTAAACCTTCATTCCTGAGTATGTCTTTTCATTACCTGGGAATAAAAATTCAGAAATGTATATAAAGCACTCCTGCTGGGCCAAGATACAATGGGTGTTTTGAGGAAAGGCACCTGTGTCCCTGATTGGCCAGCTCAGTGGCCCCTCTTCCATGGGATACCACTTTTATTTGGAGAATGGTTAACAGACAAAATTATTTCATCATTGGGAAGATCCTTATAAGCCAGTGAGCCAACAGTTTATAAATGAGCAATGGCAGGTAATTGCACAATTGAGGTCCAGTGGGTTTTCATGTCAAAGAGTGTGCAAAGTTCACTGATGGGGTTTTGGTTTCCACATTGGAGCTAATCCCTAAGAAATAACCACTCGTGGAATTTTGGTGTATTATAAGAGTATTTACATATATAAAGATTAGGTATTAAAATACTTCTTGCATTCCCAACTGCATGTCTCCAGGGACAGATTTTCTTCATATACTTCAACAAAAACAACATATTTGACAGTTGGAATGCTGAAGCAGACGTGAAAATCCAGCTATCTGCTGTTACTCAAGAAATCTGCAAACATGGTACGGTGCCACTCTTCTCACCACATTTCCTTTGTATTAGAAAACAGTTAATATAAACCATTTAATATAAAATGTGATGTATGTTAACCTGTAATGAGTTTATTATGGTAATTTTTAAAAGGATTATTACATAAATATATTTTTTAAATTCTGTTTTAATTTCTAATATAGAACATATTGATAGATATAACTCATACTAACAAAGCCTCTTGGAGGTCCTCTATAAATTTAAAGAGTATAAAAGAGTTCCCAGGGCACATACATTTTGAGAATGGTGGCATATAACAGGAGACAGCTGCCAAATGATTTGTATGAAGAAAGCTTTAAAATCTCTGACCATCCCAGAATTCTCCCAAAATGTATTGTTGTCCCAAAGACTGATCTTTCATTCTGCACAATGCTTTCCCTTTGGTTAAATACTGTTCTCTCCATGTGGTCCTAAACAATTCTGTGTTAAATTATTTATGTCAAATTGGGTGAGGTAGTGGAAAGAGGTTAACCATTGGAGAAAAAAATAGGGTTTGTTTCAAAGGCTTTCTCTAGGGCTTGCTTAGATGACATCAGCCTTGGTTGGGCCATGTGTAAAGGGGGGAGACTGTTGTATTATCCATTATTGTAGATCTGTTTAGTTGCTAAATAGGAAAATATATGCAAAGTGCATGTTACAAAGGGAGGCTTTAATGAATGTGTGTATCCTGTCTTGGTCTCCACTATAAGTTGAACTAGCTCCCTGGTTCATTTTCCCTAGTGGAAGAAGCCAGTTGCAGAAGAATGGTCCAGGAGAGAAAGAAGATGAGGAAAGGAATTGTCTGAAAATCTGTTGGGGGCTTAAGGTGAATGTGCTTCCTATCACACAGGACCCACTTCCCAGGCAATCCCAGACTGAATCCCAACGATGGACAGTCCTTTTGTGACGCCCACCCCAGATTTGCTTCATTATGGATTCCCAATGCCACTACAATGCATATTTTGAATGTCTGTTAAGCATCCCTGTTTTTAATAATTGAGTCTGTTGGCATTCACAGAGTCTGAGACATAGTTTTCTCTTGAAATGGTGTTTGCAAACAATTCCATTGTTTGTTGAAGTTCTGAAGCCTTCATTGGCTTTGGTCATGGCATGCAAAACCCCTGATGAAACATCAATATTAATTCTTGTTCAGACAGATCATTGAAAGGATATCAAACACACGTGATCAACCTGCAATTGACACGTTCAATTTTTTTGTTACTCATTCCTGTGCAAGGTTGGCAAAGTATTACCTTCAACTTCACTCGATGGTAAAGTGAGGCTTTTCTACACTTAGGGTTCACTTCAGAAACACCTTATTATGTAATAGATGTGAGATTAATATTCATTACCTAACAAGTTATATTTTAAAATGTTTTTAAATTATAAAATTAGTATGCAGTTACATTAAAATATCTAGGAAACTGTATTTTAAATACAACAGGCTTTATTACATCGATTTTATTTAGTTAATTCACCAATTGGTAAATCATAAAGAAAGGAAGATTAATAGTCACTGTGTAGGGCAGACTGTCAGCAGTCTCATGTGGTATAAAACATGTAAGTTCAGTCCTTGCTTTGTTCTTCCCATCGACATACACTGTATCAGACTATCCCCACAGAACATAAAGACCTATTCATATAAATCTACATGACCTTGGAGAAGCTATTCAGTTCTTTGAGCGTAAAACATGTCTTCTATAAAAACAGAGATGGTAATTTTATTCTTTAAAGATATTTGTCAGTGTGTGTGTGTGTGTGTGTGTGTGTGTTGGTGTGGGTGTGTGTGGGAGGTACATAAAAAAACCCAAATCTACATGAACACAGTCAACTAATGCCCTATGTTGTTCTACTGAAACAACCAGGCAATTGTGTCTCTTCTTTCCCGCTGCCGTTCAGTGATGTGTTTACTCATTTCTTCCCAAGATTATGGCCTTGCACGGCAGCGTCGATGGGAAACTGCCATCTCCTGTGTTTTTACTGGAAGGCGAGTAGAGGAGCGAGAGCCAGAACTCCACTGGGGGTTACAGATGTTTTGAGAACGCAAGTAGATATTCACAGCTTCCAAGTGCTGAACGGTCCTTGCTAAACATCTTTTTATGGGTAATGATTGAAAATTTTCAATGGGAATAATTTTCCAGTTGAAAGAGTAAAAACAAACAAAAAATTATTATGAGAAACAATGAAAATCCCTTCACCCCTACAGATTTTGCTAGTCATTGTATTGTTCGGGTGTTCTGAGCAATAGGTTAGGTGGGGGAACCTTCCCTCTCTGTAGGTCGCTCAGCCTCCTTGAGCCTCACTGAGGGACACAAATGCCTGTCCCTCAAGGTCTGTCACTACTCATGCAACACACAGGAAGGAAAAACCATTTCCATTTGCAGTTTTTACCCTGGAAATCTGCAGGCTGTTCTCTTTCCTGTGGTCCCTGCTAAAAGGCAAGTCTCGGAGGATGATCTTTCTCAACCTAAAGAGAATTTTTTTAAGGAATAGATGACCTCTTTCAAAACACAAAAATCGTAAATAGCAGAAGTAGCTCTAAGGCAGGACTGTACCTACCAGGCAACTGGTGTCATCAGTCTGGAGAAAAGGAGCTGAGCTATGTGTGCACCACACAGACTCTCTCTGTCCTCAGAGCACTGGAACACTCAGATAGTTCAGCCGGCATGTGGCAGGCTGTCATGGGAGGTGGGGGAGTGCTGGTCGAGGGCGGGAAAAAAATGGTATTTGTTATAATATTGGTTGGTGTCACATTTATGGGAATGGAACCAAACAAAAACCCAGTGGCTGGGTGTTGTGTATGTGGCCCCAGGGGGCAGCATCCCATGGAGACGTGTCTGTGTGATCCTGTCCCACCCGGGAAGTGGGTCCAACAGCAGAATGCCATCACCACCCAATCTGCTGAGCTTGTGAACCATGGGCCTGGGCATCCCAACAAAGAACAGTTCAGAGAATCTCACTGGAACAATAAGTTTCCATGTGTCCAGATGACATCACCCTCAGGAAGCCCAAAGGAAAGGCAAGGGCAGGAGGGGGGCCAGTCCAAAAGACTTGCTTCATTTCCAGCAGGAGCCTCAAATTAGACAGCCTTTTTTCAAGGCTTTAAAAAGAAGAGCATCAAAATAATAAGCAGGGGGTTGGGTGGCTCTTTCAGGGAACACTATGCTGTTTTTATAAATAACTCAAAGAATGCTGTCTTTTACATTTTCTTGGCTGCGGATACTAGTGCAGGAAGTAAACAGGGATGGAGAGCAACACCATCTTGCTGTGAATATAGCAATTCCAAACAGGATTTAGGTGGGAAAAACCGTCTATCCCCAGAGAGATGAAGTCCTCCGCCTTGATGTATCCACTAAGATAGACAATCTGGGAACCGTGAGCTGAGCCCTAGGACCAATGCTGTTGTAAAATCATGACTCGGATTCAAGTCCCAGAAGACTGGTAACTGAGTGATAAGAGTGCTTGATCATGGGAAGCAGATCTTTAGAAATCTGTGTGCAAAGGTGAGAATCTATGTCCTGAGCTTAAGGAATGATAATAAGGATCTATTCTGTCAATTATCAATCTCTTTCCCCTTTACTGTTCTCGAGATTCCACATTTGTGTTCTAAAGAAAACAGCCAAATTCCAAACCGTCAGCAGGAGCTCCTAGGTTAGGTATCCTATTTTATTCTGAGACGTGGAATAAACTTGTCTAGTGGGAGAACAAGGAACTCAATAGAAGTAAAGAAGGGTGAGGAGGAGGGAGGAGGGTAGTTATCTACTTGCACAGCTTAGGAAATTCTTCCAAAGGAAAGAAATGTTGTAAAATTTGTGTTTTCTTGAATCTTGTATCCTAAACCTCTTTTCTGTAAGAAACACCAAGTAAAAAGGCTTAGAACAGCTGATGCTTTTAAAATACATTTATCCTCAAAAGGATTTTTCCTTCTCCACTATAAACAAAATTCAGTAATTGCCCTGGACCTTATATATTTCCCCAATACATTATAACTCAGCTATATGAACACAGACTAGCTTTAAAAGGCCTTGAACCTAATCCAGCTGCACACCTCCCCTCCCTGCTTTGTGTCTTTTAATTGTTAACACAGGGAAGTTCATTTCTTGACCTAAAATTTGGCTCGCACAAAATTATACTTTTAGTTGGAAATGGTCAGAGACCTCTTGAGAATTCATTTTGCTCTTAAATGAGAATAATAATGGATTTGTGTTGTTAGAAAGAAGAAAATAACGAGCTGAATGAAGAGATAGCAGCCGCAGCCCCACGTTTGATGCTAAATTGTTTCCAGAAATGAAACGGCTTTTCCCTGGAGGCCTTCATGGGTGGAGGCAGAGACTTCATGGGAGAAACATGTTCTTGGCAAATGTCATGAAAAGTGTAGCTTCACGCCACAATTTGTTAACATTTATGCTCAGAATAGTAAACCACTCCTTCCAACAAGTTGAATTTGGCAGAAATCCTATTAAAAAAAAAAAAGTTAGGTCAGAGAGCTCTGCTCAGGAACACAAACAGAGAGAGATCCATGGAGTTTCCCTCTGCAGGAATACGGACTGCCCCACCAGCCACGACTGTGTCCGTGAACGCCCTCCCGGCCACATCTCAGGAAAATAGCTGTGCAGGCTCCCCTGGAGAGTAGACAGGGCAGTAGAAACATCGCAGCCTGCATGACTAGCAAAGTCTTATTGACGTCCTGAGCACACAGTGCTGTGCGCTGGGAGGAGTAGCTCAACGCATCCCGTGTGGAGAATCTATACTCTTCCTACCAAGAACTGCTGAGTAATTTGCCAAGAAATCAGCTGAGTTCCAAAAAACTAGTAATGGAATGAACAAATGCTACTCACTAATTATATAGAGACAACAAAAGAAAGAAAGAGAGAGAAGGAAGGCAGGCAGGCCAACAGGTTCTTGACCAGTCGATTTACTCTGTGAAAGAGAACAGGGAACATAGCTCTGAAGTACATTTTTAATATCATGTTAAGACTAATCAAGGGAGGTCAGGGTACAACAGAGCAGAGAGGGGGCCTCTGAGAAGGAAGATATCCAGACGACTGAAGACTGGTATAAGCCAACAAAGGGCCAGAAGGAGGTCAGTGCTCTCTGGCAGAGGTCAGCACTCCCACCAACCCAGGCCGCCATACTCTCCCTCAAGAATGCCTGAGTCATAACCGTTTCAACCACGGGAACAAACCAGAGGAGGGAGCCTGCCCAAAAATCCATCCTGCATATAGGACACAAAACTAAGCTAAACAAATTCAAATCTCAGTATGCACTAGAAGCCTCACTGGAGAAATGCAGTGGGTTCTCCTGAGGGGCTGGGCTCAGTACTCCCACAGCCAGCCTTTCTGACATTACAGCCCTGAGAAGTACACTGGGGCTCTCGAGGAATCCCTCTCTCCTTAGTGTCTCACTGTTCTGATGTGTTAGGATAATATGATTATGGTTTATTTTGCAATCTCAAATCATAGAGGGTAATAATTAATGTGAGTTTTCCAAGGATGGTTTTCTACTGTGTTTTTGCTAAATCCTTTTTATCATCTTTTTAAAATTTTGAGCCATTTTTAAGTGGATTCCCCTGGAAGGTCTCATGTCATATGTGATTTTCATCTCACCTGGTTGTCACCTCCCCCTCATTCCCCTAATATAGGGGAACCTGAGTTCCAGGGTTTAGGGGAGAGGGACATGTCTTCTGCTTCCCACTCCTCCAACCACCTTGACCCAGGGAGCGTGCATTACCCACCAGAGCTTCTGGGACAAAGCACTGCAAACCACGTGACTTCACAGAAGCATACTATCTCCCAATTCTGCTGGCTGGAAGTCAGGGTGTTGGCAGGACTGGTTCCTTCTAAGTCCTCTGTCCTCAGAGTATAGACAAACAGTGTTTTTCCTGTGTCCTCACTTGGTCTCCCTCTGTGTATATCTTTGTGTCTGCATTTTCTCCTCTTGATAGTTCACCAGCCATATTGGATTAAGAGCCACCCTAAAGGCCTCATTTTGCCTTGATTATCTCTGTAAAGATGTGCAAGGAAGGAAAGACATCCCCTCCACTCTCCTAGTTTCCACAGCTGGGTCTGTAAAATATACTGACAATAGGCAGATCAACAGCACAAAGAGATACACATTTATTAATGTTTAATATTATGTGCACGGGAGCATCACAGGACAAAAAGGAAATACCCCCAAAGTCCGTGAGATCTGAGAGCTCATACACCGTCCTAGTAGGGGACGGGAGGAATGGGTGAGGGGAGATGGCTGTGTGCCTAGAGGAGTAGATGGGAGGGGGACAGTTTTTGACAGTCTGTCTGGGTGTAAGGTTGACTTCTCAATTCCCCTCCTGTGACAAGAGTCAGTCTTCCTGGTCAGTGAAGCTCCTGGGAGGGGAATGAGGACACTGAGTTCCCTTTGGGGCATCTGTCTTCAGGCAGGTGAGGGGAGTTCAAAGAAAGCCTCTCCCTGCACCTGCTGTGTTTCAAGTGCCTTCCACTCAAATAACCGGTTGCCACGGCCACGCATTTGGGGTGGCAGATCCCGGACTCCTTCAGATGGTATCTCCAAACACAGTCACAATTCGAGCTACTAGAAGTTAGGATTTCAATATGAATTGTAGAGGGGGACACAATTCAGCCCATAACATGAGTCATGAGGTATATGCCCCCCAACCCCAACTCCTTTTAAAAGGACAATTTAATTGTAGCAAACACTTAATGTGAGGTCTACCCTCTTAACGGATTTTCAGTGTACACCACGTTACTACTGACTACAGGTGCACTGTTACACAGCAGATGGAGCCTCCTCATCTTACTGGAGACATTTGCCTATCGATTAATCACTCCCTGTTTCCCACTCCCCAGCCCTGTTAACCGCCATTCCTGACTTTGATTTTATGAATCTGACTATTTGGAGATTATCTCCTATAAGCAGAGTCGTGCAGAGTCTGTCCTTCTGAGTCTGGCTCATCTCACTGAGCACAACGTCCTCCTCCTTCATCTGGCTTGTCTCGTACTGTAGAATTCCCTTCTGTTTAGAAGCTGATAGGACTCCGTCTGTGTGGCTACACCATATTTTCTTCATCCACTCAGTTGCCTCTCTTGTGTTAAGACTCGAAGAGGCTTGTTTAGAGGAGGAAAGGCAAACATCTCTTTACTTAACTGCCCGTTGCCGATTCTCCCGTCTCTTGCTTGTTATTCTGGCTGTAGCACTCAGAGGTCAGCAGGGTCTGTGAGTGCAGGACCCCATGGCTGGATCCAGCCTGTCCTCCTGTGCTTTCTCTGCCATCACAGCCCAGAGCTGCTCAGCAGCTGTGGGCCCTGCGCATCTCAGGGCCTCTGGTGCAATGTCAGCAAGACAATGCAAGTCTGGACCGGCGCGATGCCATGCGCCCCTGCCCCACTGTAGCGGGCGCCCGGCTACAGCTCGGCCTCCCCAGCCCAGCTCCGTCAGTTCCCTTTCTCGGGTACACACAGGTTGACCAAGCTGTTGGCTATCGGCTGTCCAGGGAGAAAATGCTCACCTTTTCTCTCAAAGAACCTTGAAGCCCCTCTCCCTAGCTGTAGGGAAGCCAGAGAAGCACTCATTTCCTGTTAACTATGGCAAAAGACCTACAACAAAGATCCCCGACTCCCCTCTCCTTTTATAAAATGGACCTTGGGGTGATGATTGAGAACAGGAGGCTGGTTCATTCTCAGGAGGTTTCTGGCCCTACTCAAAGAGGACTTCCATTATGATGTGGGATTCTTAACGCTTTCCAGACCGCCCAACTTCAGGTCCTAGCCATCAATCCCAGAGGAGCAGAGAATCCCACTCAGGCTTGTACTACAAAGAGTTTTGGAAATATCCCAAGAGTACTTTCTCAAATTTATCCTTTCACTTCCAAAGCACTCTACAGAATTCTATGTTCTCAGCAAAGACTCTGGATTCTCATACTAAAAGGAGAGTTTTATGATGGACAGAACTAGGAAGAAATAGCACGCAGAGGTATCCAAATTCTTCCTCAAATTAACCTTTCCCTAGGGGACCAACATGACAGTTGTGGTAGGAATGACGACCAGAAGAAAGCGGGATACAATGTGACATCCATAAGGACACAGAAGTTCTTTGCTGAGAAAATATGTCCAGAAATCTCCTCTTTTAAGATCATGGAGACATGTAGGTTGTTACATTTGAGTAAAATGTTGTCTCCATTCCTTGAAAATCTCCTGTTCCTGAAACACAGCCTCTTAACTTGGATTTGGCCATTACTGGAAAGAAACACTGAGTATTTCTGAAACTCCAACCATACTTTCCTCATCTACTAATAAGATGTTTTGACATAGTCTAAAGTTACATATAATAATATTTTTGGTTTCTTCTAGTTTTAAATGTAGGAATCCAGGCTCATTATAAAAGATGACAAAGTTTTCATAATTGCTATCTTCTGCATTGTTAAATAATTTTCAAAACATTTGTATAAACTATCCTCAAACTAGAACTTCTCAGTCTGCATTCGCATAAATGAGGCCCCAAAAGGTACTACAGCTTAGGAACTAAAACAGATTTGGCCATGGGCTTTTTTCACTGTGAAATATTTTTTTTGATGTTAAAAAAACGATTTTAAATATCTTGTTAACACCACTTTTAACATTTTGATAACACGAAACACCCTATAAGAAACAGTGTCATGAACTAGATTCAATCTATATGATGAAGATAAGATAGTTCATAATTGGAAAGACAGACAAGTCAGTGTTTTCTAAACACATTTTCATGGTTGTCAAAAATAATTGTCATCGAAGTGTTGATGATATTCTTTTTTTGAGGTAAATATATAAATATCTATAAAGGTACCCAGTTTCATATGTTACATTCTTGTTTTTTCAGGCTGAAACTATTGTTCAAAACATTTGGTGATGTGAAAAGAAAAATCTGTTCTTCAAAAGGTCAGCGGTTTCCCACAGGAGGGGGAGAGGGTCGATCAGTGAAACAAATGGCAGGCTTTTCTGTAATGCATCTTTTTATGGTAACTGATTCTGCTGTAGTGAGTTATGAAAACGATTCAGATGATCTTCTGTAAGGACCCTGATTCCTTCCTCAGGTGAGTCCCTACCCATTGTTTCACACAGAAAAATTTACAGATGTTTCAAAAAAATGAGCTATAATTATAGTACAAAAAACAGTTATATTTTTTATACAAATATATAAGCTAGATTTTCACAAATATTTAGAAGAATTTATGAAAATATCACAGGGTATTGAAAAATGTCCACAAGCAGTAATTAAGGATTTTAAAATAAAATTTTGGCAGGCTTTGGTTGAAAAACAAGTTGATATATGTAAATATATGCTATTCATACCATTGTTTTGGTATCATATTTTGGAATGGAGTATTTATTTCCGTGGCATCCATACCATGATGAGTGCCCTCGGTGGCTAGTGTCCATGGGTTCATTAGAACGTAGGGCCGCGTGTGGACCTAGTGTTCACTATCACACATAGCTTACCCTTTGACTTGGCTTGACCAAACTAAGGAGGTGTCTTTCCTCCCCACAGGATCCTGAACTTTGGGTAACCTACAAGCATGAGAAAGTCCTAAGGGCACAGAATTCCCCTTCAGCTGCTCATCATGAGGGTCTGGAACCAACTGACCACAGAAGGATTTCCAATGAAGCTGCCCCAGTTGTACTGTCTGCTGTCCGCCCGACCCCCCTACACTCCCAAGTCCTCTACCCTCCTTAGTCTCCCTAAAACAGACCCCTGTTTGATTTTGAGATGCCTGCAGATCAATGTGCTCTTCCTATTGCAATAGTCTTTTCTAATATGTCTCTCTTAAGCCTAGATTTCTCTTAACTTGACCTTACATACACACACACACACACACACACACACACACACACACACACAACCTTTTAACTGCAAGTAAGAGGGTGTTTGACGTGTTTATTACGTGATTTGTATGTGACCTGTGAGGTGTTAGATGAAGTATGACAAAATGTCATCAAGTAATTTATTTTAAAAAACCACACAAAGCCTTGAAGGAAGCAGTCCAGAATGGTTAATCACGGCTTTCGGAAGAGTTTGGACATGTAGACAGCCTGTAGGGAACGTACAAATTGGCTACTTCAGTAAACGAATGAGATTGTGATTGGGCTGGAGCCCCAAAATAATGTCTAAAAATGAACAAACAAAACGTGGAGCTTCCTCTGAAAAGAATGAAGGAGAATAGCATCCATATTTAATAGATTGGCATCTTCCCTTTTTTCTGGTGTATTTAGTATTTGTTATAGACCTGGCACGTCACAGGAACTCAAGACCAGATGAAGGCTTGAATTTGACCCAAATCATCTTCTCATCTCATGTTATTTTACTGAAGTGGCTGACATGATAACCCTGAATTGGGGATTTTTCATTTGTGACCTGACTTTGATAAGCTACCACAAGAGACCAGTAGGTTTTCCCATTGAAAAGGAGAAGGGGAAATATGCAATTGGGGAACCTGTGCAACTGAGCAGCAAGCCCTTTCCTGTGTGTGGAGGCTGGGCTCTGCGCCAGGTTCCCTACAATGTGGTCACTTCCACTAACACACTCGTCAGATACAGAAGATCGAACCAAGATGCCACCCCCAACACTGACTCATTTTCTCAGCAGATCCTGGCTTATTCTCCTAAAAGTGGGAGGAGAGGATGTGAGACTGCGGGTGGGCAGGGACCCCAGATGGGAATGAAGTAGTAATTTATGGAGTACAAGAAGAGCCAGACCCTGAACTGAGACTAGTGGGGATGCTCTGTGAGAGGGGACGGAGCTCAGTAGACAGCAGTCAGGTGGCCATTCCACTGGCTTCAGCTCCCCAAATGGCTCTCCTGAATAAGTTTCTCTTTCTTTAAATTAAAATGTTCCACTACACACCTCGATCACGTGGATAGCTTATTCCAACCTTCTGAATCCTTCCAATCTAAGAAACACAAGGTGTTCATTGCCAACGTTGACTCTCTAGGTCTTCTACAGATCAAAGAAAATGTAAAACACGGAGGATGCTTCTGTCGTAAGAAAACAGAAGCAGAGAGAATTAAGGCAAACAGTAAGCAAGGGAAACTTGGACTGTACATTTGACTTTTGGTTTTTGCTATTTTTTCTGCCGTACCTATTGACATGGCATCCAAAAATAGTTCTGTTTTTCTAGCTGTTTGTAAACTTGAATAGCAAGAATCAACCCAAGTTGGTTCCCTATGCCAACCACTAGGGTAAGAAGGAATGACTCGTGGATGGAATTTGACGACAACTCGGCGTGCAGGAACTCACGTGGAAGCTGTCTGGGTGGCTGTGTGTGGACACCGTGATTGCACGAGCACAGACACAACAGCATCCTGTGCCTGAAGAAAGCATGCCAACTGCACACCATTGGGTAGGAGACTGGAAATGAGGGTTTCTGATTTTGTAATGCTGCCTGTTTAGCTGTCTTTTCTCTAACCGTTCTTTTGGGGGATGCCATTTGAGTTGTCACCTCTGAGCAATCTCCTTAAGAATGACTTGAAGATCATCAGAACTTATCTGGGTTCACATAAATATGATCTTTCCAGTATTCTTGGGTGGGACACCTCCACTGGAACTTAGAAACTCAGTCATTATTTCAAGTATGCTCCAGCATAACTGTACACAACTTTCCTGAAACTTAATTTGTGTTGTATAGGTAAATCATTATATATACAGAGGATCAGCTTTCTGCTATTATTTTCTAGCTATTTATGTCTCTTGGCATTTGTCAGGATTGGGTCATGCCCATTCCCCTCATTCGCACCTGCATGTTGGAAAGGTTCATTCCCCAAAGCTGAAGATGTTCCCTGTTGGTGGTCCTCTCAGCATGAGTACCATGGAAAGACCCCCCTGTTTGCTCACCTGGCCTCTACTTACTAATTTTACTGACACATCAGGGTTTCTATCTTAAATGTAAGCCCTATAAGGCTCACTCTCTGTCTGTCTCAGATGTTGATGCTTTATTTTTGTTGTCATGGTTGGTTTTTTGTTGTTGTTTTGTTTTGTTTTGTTTTGTTTTTTGGTGAAAGCAGGGTTTTGTACCCCATCATGAGTTGGAATCCATTTGTCCGTTTATTTTCCCCCAAAAGGGGAGGTTTAATTTATTGGTCTCTGAGGTACACGTATATTCCCAACTGGAAGTTCGGACATTGTGATCCAGCGTCCCTTGCAGAGCTGGACCACACCTTCAACCAATTAAATCAGGCATGGCGGGGGGCCGGGATGCTTTGGCAGCTGCCTGGGGAATTCTGAAGTGCAGCTGATGATAACCACTGGTGGGGGTCTAGCGGTGCCCTCTGCGATTCCCCAGCCAGGGAGACAAAGAGACCCGCTCTAATTCACTTCCTCTTCGCACTTCAAAGCGGTTGTGACTACACCATAGGATCAAAGGGATTTAGAGTCCCTGGGGCCCTGACTGCCCGAGGACTCACCGCTCTGTGAGCCCACAAGGCTCTGAAGTCCACGTGGGTTGCTAGGGCAGAGAGATGGGTTCATTGCAGGCATCAAGGCCACAATTTGCCAAAAAAGAACTTCTTCCCCTGTCCTTACACAGCAAGTCTGAGGTGGGGAGAAGACCATCACCCCAACTTACACTTTAATCTTCGCTCTATTAAATGTTGCCCTTTACGGTAAATGAATACTTACTGTCTACATAAAAGTTGAGAATGATTTTCTTTTCAGCCCTTAATTCATATGTCATTAAAAGTTTATCTGAGGCAGTGGGAAAAATTTTATGTGTTTGATTACAGAGAAAATAACAGGAAGATGAATTCATTGTCCATTAACATTCTCCTGCAGATGGCTGGCCTCCTGTAGACATCAGGTCTCTGCAGAACATACTTTAATTCAAACATCCATTAACAACAGAAGAAAAATGCCGATTCTACTTTCTAAGTCTCCAAATGTATCAGAACATAACTGTGTTTGTCCAACCTAGAGAGCAGGAGGAGGGATTCTGGAGCCTTACGATTGGTTGAGATAATTAACCATAGGTGCTGTCTCTCTCTCTCTTTTTTAATGAACATTTCTAGGAACATATGGTCCCCAATAGTTTGACTTTACTGCATTTTTATGCCGTAATCTGGTTGATTCTAAATATTAATATGTCAAAACTGCTAGATAAGACAGGGATTGATAACACTGCATTCCTAGAAAGAGGCAAATCCAAATACTTTTTCTAAAAAAACCACCCAAGAAAAGAAAAAAACAACAACAAACCCAGAAGCCAATTTGCAATTGGGCTAATGCTTGTATTTACATATCTTGTGAATTTTGATCATCAGGTCATTCCTCAGCAATAAGTACCTATCTTCATAATATCAGAAGCTAGAAGTAGGTTATCAGAGTTTAGGAATAATTCACTGAGTCTTTTTAGAAATAAAGTAATGATGCAGTTTAGAAAGTAAAGCATAGGGAAGAACAGACTTCACTCAAGTCAATTTTGATAATTAAAATTTAATCTATTAATGTGCATTATAGGTAAATTGCATTTTATGAGAAGTCATCTCATTTTTTAACAAATTGAAGTAACATTTTAAATACTAACAGACTGAATTAGTTATTTCTGGATATAGGAATCCTTATGTGTACCCAAAGGCTGTTTGTGAGAAAATGCACTACAATGTAAGAGGCCCATATTCTGCAGGTGGGAAAGGGAAGCCTGTCCCTGCGAAGCAAGGTAGTATCAAGCCGTGGCTTGGTGTGGAGTAAGAAAATAGCTATGTCCATTGTTCATACCTGCTACTGTCAGCTCATCTAGGAAAGATGCACAAACTCTTAAATGCTTCTCCTACCAGCACACGTGGAAGGGCTAATGCTCCATAAGCAGAAGCTGCTGGACACACACTTCACACGTCTCCCGATATCACGACGATGACTAAGCAGGGCTGTGCTTTTATCGACTTCCAGCCAACTTCACAACGTAGCTGAGATTTTGGCAGAATCCTTAGACTTGATTAAATATCTGCGATACTTAGATTTCCCACAGGCCCTGAGCTGGAAGAATGGCCGTCAACAGGCAGGACTGACTTTTCCTGGCTCTGGGTCCCAGCCCCCAAGGACTGAATGCTGGAGGCCTGGACACGGGGTCTTTTGGAGACTTAATCTGCAGTGGCCCACGAGACCACGGTCTGCTGTAGCCTGATGGCGATGGTGTAGGGGAGACCCTCTCCCACATGTGTGCGTCTGCGGACTTCCCTAAGCCTGGGTTCCTCACTTGCTAATGCGAATGGTAGCACTTGCTACTCAGATGTGCTTCTGAAAATCACCAGAGATGCCGTGTGAAACCGAAACCACAGAGACTGAGGAACAAGGAACACGGGCTACACACTGGGCTCAAATCCACCTTTACCGGTCTTGGGGACTTTTGCAAATACACGGTGAAGTTCTTCCCCAGCTTCGAAAGGAGCAGATGACTTTGCTGTCAAGGGACGATGGTCCAAAGAATACCACATCATAATTTCCCTTGTCTTGGAGAATTTAGTCCTATATATGTTTATTTTTTCCCATAATCATAGGCCGGAAATGCATTACATTTTCCAAGGACTAAGCACATCCGACTTCAGTTTGTTCACACACAAAATCACTGACAGACAGAGGTCATCCTGGTGCTTCACTGGTCTCGGTCGAAGCGAGCACAGATCACCAAGAGAGCTCTTTCCATTAGATGTGGTGGCATCGTGCCAAGTAATTCTCCTATGTTGTTTGATGACTTTTCACATGCCTAAGGGGGAAAAAATTATTTTTTTTCCTTTTGGATATGTTTTTCTCATAATAAAAACTCCCTCTAAAACTGAAGGCAAAATTTACTTTAATGTGGAAATATATTCCAGCTTGAGAATGAATCAACGCTACATTTTTTCCACGGAATGAAAGCATGATGTCACTAAGCTTTTGTGTGTTTTCACAGATGTTAGTCTCCTTTTGTCTGGATGTGAACTATCAGGATCCCATTTTGCAGCCACATATTTTGTCTGTACAGGTTGAAGGAAGAAATCAGGGAGAAATTTGGCTGAAGTTTTCAGCTGCCTAAATATCTGTTTTTGGTAATTTTGCCCACCCTTAAAGCAAATATTTGGAACGTATCTATGTTGAATGGCCCTTCCTGACTCATGATGGAACTTTTAGGACAAAGTGAACACACTGTTTCTGCTTCTTGTGCCCAGAGGGTGGGGACAAGGCCATTTTCTCTTTAAATAGTCACGGATTGTATCACTAACCTTTGTGACCTTTCCTAATGATCCATGCCTGTAACTTCAGCTTTAGAATACTGACAAGTTCAACTCTGAGTAGTGTGACCTTTAAAAACATATGTTTTTACTCCCTAGAATTTTTTCCCCATAAAAATGTCTGGTAGTAAGAGTCCACTCACCTCCCTTCCCCATTATGTGAATGAAAATAAATGATCTTGATCTCTTAAAAAAAGAAAACACCAGGGCATAGTCCTGAATGATGTAGTTTTAGCTTACACACCATCTCTAAGTCTATAAGAAACACAGATTTATGTGTTTTAATATAAATTGGTCCCAAAGCATTTTTGTACCTCTTCTATCATTGTTCAGTATATATGTGGCTCAAGACAGAAATGGAAAAGAAAATTTAATGGACAGAAACTAAAACAAGTGTATGATGATGCCAGCTATAGTATAATGGTAAAGAAAAGGATTTGGAGCTAAATCTAGGGAGACCAGCTGTCCCACTCTGTCTGAGACTGAAGGGTGTCCTGAACCCACGGACTCACAGGGCTAACACCAGGAGAGCTAGTCACCTCACCGGCTACACACTGGGCTCAAATATAGACTACTTTTACCGGTCTTGGGGACTTTTGCAAACCAGCTTGTCAGATCTTTAATCATCACTATGGTAAGGAGAGTAAAAATAACTAACTCGGGGGACTGGGTGTCCCTAACCAGGGGGTTGAGCGTCCAACTCTTTGTTTCAGCTCAGGTCATGAGATCAGGTCCTACATGGGGGTCCACTTTCAGAGAGAAATCTGAGATTCTCTCTCCTCTCCCTCTGTTGCTCCCATTCCTGCCCGCTCTCTCTCTACAATAAATAAATAAATCTTAAAAAGAGAGAGACGGAGTAACTATTCCGTCAGATTTTAAAGACCAGAGACAACATCTGCAAAGAGAATGGTTTGGAACATGATGGTGAAAATAGCAAGTATGCGCCAAGCCGTCCTGATATGTCTGACCCGGTACGATGTACTGGACACTCTTCTTCACTCCTACAACAGCCCACCAGTGTGGGGGTCAAGCCACTTTCACCCCCTCCCGGAGGATGAAGCCTTGGCCTCCAGAGGCTCGACCTCCCCCAGGGCACTTCCGGCCTCAGGCCGAACTCCATCTTGAGCGCAAACCCTCTGCGTGCTGCCACCACCTGTGCCGTCTACACCCATAACCAACAAGCTGGTGCTCCAGATAAAAATGAAAATGATGCGTCTTGCCCCCCTCCTCTGCACCCCACACATGCATATAGCAGTAACCCCAAAGCACTAAGCTTAGGAAGGCCCGCTGCTGCGGTGTGACCCCGGAATCAGAGACCAGTTGCCTTTGGGGTCCTGCGGAAAGCCACACAGATCCCGCCCCAGTTCTCCACAGCCAGGGTGCAGTTTGGGTTGATGGATCCCGAAGCAGAATGCAAGCATCTCCCTCTGACAGCCGTGCCCTCTGACCCGTTTACTGCCCCATGTGTGAGTGGGCCATGCCTCCACGTCTTACTAGTGCCTTGCCCTGGGCGGGCTGTGGGCTGTTCTGCAGTGATTTATTTCTGGATCTCAAGAAGCTAGACTTTCATTTCATAACTATTCAAAACTGGCAGAAGTGCTTCTGCTGTCGCAGTGCTCCCCACCCCATTGCCGCAGCCGGATAGGCTGAGGATTCTGGGCCCGGGGATGCCATCGGATCTCCTCGTCTGCAGGCATTGGCTTTCTTTTCCGTGGATTGCTCATCTGAGCTCTGGCTCCTGCCAGTCCCATCTTCAATTTATTTTGTGGCCTGAGTGCTCCCGACTGAAGACAGCCTGCGGCCATCGTCTGCCCAACCGTGCAGAATAATCTATTAAGGAAAATTCTGTTATTCTAATGAGTCAAAGAAACATGGTTCCCTTGGCATGCTTTCACACAGTTAGTGTCTCCAGGACTTGGGGCTTTGTTGGGTGGAGGCTTCTGTGACCGTTCATGCCAAACTCTACTTGCCTTTTCCATCAGTGGCCAATTTTTAATCCCTTCTCTTACACTGATGGAGATGTTCTTTTAATCTTACTTCCCGACACAAGTGGGAAGCTTCCAGAGCCCAAAAGGGAGACAGAAAATTGACTTCCCTTGTTTTAGTTTATTTACTGTGTAAATATTTTTTAAATATTTATATGTCCTATGAATCACTTAAATTCCAAAGTTTAGTGAAGTTATTTCCTTCACCTACCAAGAAAAAAAAAAAAAAGAACGAAAGAAAGAAAGGAAAAAAAAGTTGGAAATAGTCCTATGATCATTTAATGAGGAAAAAAAAAGATCACCACGCACTTCTTATTCCTGATTCTAGCACTCCCTGTCTTTCATCAGCTTTTGGGGGGACCCATTATAACCCTCGGTCATTACCATAGCTCAGTCATTTTTTGAAAGTCTGAGTCAACCATTACAAGTAGGCTTAAACTTCAAATATCTTCTGGGCATCTCCCATTGATTTTGCAATCTCTCCTGGGTTAATAGAGAATTAAGCAGATTAGTTTTGCTTTTTAGAGTAATATATTGTGGCTAATATATAATCACTCCCTTCTACCAGAATCACTGATGAGGGAAAGTAACATTTATATTGGATTTATATTTTAGGGGGAAAATAAAACCACTCGTGTTTCACTGTCTCCCCCCAATATAATCAAAAACCCAAGACAAAATAACCAAGTCAACAACAAAAAAATTGTTCACACAATTTTTCAAAGACTTTTAAGATGTATAATAATGAACCAGTTAACTCTATGCCATCGATTTCACTATTTTCATATCTAGAAAGCAAAAATGTGGAAGTGAGCAAAAAAGGGGACTGATGGAACCAATAGAGTTTATTTAATTATATCATATCCATGAAAGTGCATGCACTTTATTTTTAGCAGTTAGCTCATGCACAAAATCATTGATTACTAATTATTACCATAAGCACGATTTCCCCACATTTTCTTACACAAGTTTCCAACATACGAAAAAGTTAGCAGAACCACATAATCAACACATAATCACCACCTAGATTTTACAATTAACCTTCATTATGTCTTCTTCCATAGCTATCCATCTTTTTCATTCCTCTGTCCATAAATCAATCCATCATAAGCACAATTTTAACAAGTTAAATTACCTCATTTTCCACCCATGGAAGTTTGGAAGCAATCAATTACAATGGATTTCTTTCTGGGGCAAAGAGTGCAGGGCCTGATAGATCCTGGTCTATTAATAACCGTAAGATTTGATGGGAATGACAGTTGGTGAGGTAACAGGTGCCAAGTACTAAGAGGAGCTCAAGAATCGTGATAGTTGGAGGCAGCAGTGTGGAGGGTAGGCATAACCCAGCCTCATCATGTAAGCTACAGATCCCATCCTGGGCACAGGACAGACCATGTTCATAATAGCCTGTAATCTTCGTGAAGCCTAGATAGGACCACAAAATCCTTCTCAACACAGTACTCTGGGCAGCACCACCAACAATCAGAACTGCCAGGACAGGTAAGACTTAAATGCCATCCATGGTTGGGCAGACACCCTTGATACACACCTCACAACTCCAAGGGCAGCTATATAGGATTGATATTGATTATTGATGACCATGAGATCAACAAGTACAGAGTCCCTAGTATATGCAATACCACTCCTCCTCCAAGTTTTGCAAAATCAAGTATTCTCCACAAATTTTGCTTAACAAGAAGAGGGAAGGACAGAAGGAAGGAAGGAAGAAAACTGAAGTTTTTCATGATGACTGTAACCCTCCTGAGAAGTTCTGCTGCCTGGGATGGACCTGGGCAGTTGTAAGGACTAGATGGTCTCCAGAGGGGGCTTTGGTTTTACAGAAAAAAAAATCCAAATTTAGAAAAAAGTTATGGAAGATCTGCAGAGTCTGGATTCAGACACCGTTTGGATTCACCAGATGGCCTGAATGCATGCCGGGTGTTGGAGACAGGGCAGAGGTTGGGGATGAATAATGAGGAGGAAGGATGGTTATATGTAAATATATGGCCACTTTCCGAATATTGGATTTTGTTGGAATAAACATGATCTGTCTTTTGTATGGTCAGGTATGCAGTCTGAAAGGCCTTAATAAAATAACAAACCTCACTGAGCTTTATTTTGAATTTTTATGATTTCTTAATCTACTGGCTGCACACTCTTAGTGGCAGGGTAGAGATTACGGAATAATCTGAGTAAAAAGTATGTAATTAAGATGGAAGACAGTGATAATTTTAATATATATTTTTAAAAGTCTACTAGGAGAATAAAAGTTAACTTTCCAAAATGTCTTAGCATACTAGTAGGAAACTTCATTCATCCAGAAGATTCCTAGATGTGAACTAGCTCATTTTCTAACCAAACCAGAGATGAGACATTAATTAGCATATCCACAGAGCAATGTATTTTGTGACAGGTTGATTTTTTAACTTAAGTGAGAAAATTGCTTTTAATTCATCTGATCTTTACAAACTCAACGGGATTGTGTTTTAAAGCCTGCAGATGGTATGGCGTACACGCGTGGTGGTGGCAGCGGGTGTCTGAATTCTGTGTATTTAACTTGTCTCCTTACATTGTTTGTCTAGCTGGCCACTGAACAGAAAGTGTTCCCTTTCTTCTCTTTCATTCTAAGACGACTGAGGTCAATAAGGAATATCATGTTTCCGAGTAGTGTGCTATAAGAAGTTTCCCTTGTGAGGTTCAGAAGCTCCATGTGTCCCCAACTGTGTCCACAAATACTTGAGCTGTGTTTCCATTCTGTTTATGGTTCAGCTAAAGATGTCACGTCTTAGAGTGGAGACCTGGTGGGCAGTGGTGTCAAGACAGGGGCACCCTGGACATTTGCATCGTTAGGGTGGTCTATGGAGCAGCATGGGGGAGCATGAAGACAAAGCATCTTGACACATGTTGATAAAACGATGACACAGCAAACACGTGAAGGGACACGTATTTCAATATGGGCCAGATGATCATCTCCAGTGAAGTGGAGCCAGGTCCTGGTGGGTCTAGTAGAAATAAAGATTCAAAGAATGGAGAAATCGTTAAAATGCTTACAATTTGCCACAGTCTAAAACACAAACACGGGCTATTTCCTTAAAGACTCTCAGGATCCTGCCCCTTAACCTTCCTTGCATTCCCAGCCTGGCATAAATACCTCCCGTTGTTGGCAATATTGTCGACAAAATCCTTTTCAGTGGGCTGCTTCAGAAACAATTGATAATTGTACATTCCTAGAATTGTATTTTTGGCTTCAAGGACATTTGAGAAGGGCTGACATGCTCTTTACAGAAATGAAATGTTGTGAAGGTACTAGCTTAATAACCTACATGCTAAACTCATTTGGGATGTGTATTTAATATGTGAATGCGAGTTTGTGTATGTGCATATAACATCCTTTCTAGACCCAATATTAGGGAGCCATTGTTAGTATTTGGTTGTTAAGAGAAATAAAGAGGTTTATTCTGGGCATTTTTTTCTCTAACCACTTATCCTAACTCTGATATTGACAGAAGAGAGTTTTCTTTGTTGAGTTGTTATAAAGTAGTGTTGATTTTATAGACTGGGAAGCTACAGCGTATCTGGGATTCTGGGACATCAGGGATTCCCAGCTGTCCCCCTAGAGCATCGTTCTCTCTGTGACTGGGCTATGACCTTTGACACTGAGTCACACTACTGCCCCTCACCCATGTGGACCACCCCACACCTCCCCCTCCTTGTCTGGGTACTGCGCAGAGAGAATGCCACATATCTTAGATGCTAGTTTATAATTCTGGATTTATGTACACTGTAGAATCAGTGTTATATAAGAAATCACATTTTTAAGTTTGAAGTTTCTATAGTTTACATACGAAAGAACAGCCTATTCTAGAAAAGTCCGTGGAACAACGAGACACATTTGTTTTTGTTTTGTTTTTGTTTTTGTTTGTTTTTGTTCTTTTGTGGAGGAGTTATTACGATCTCGAAATCTTTTCACCTTGTTTTCCAGAGCCTGTTTCTGGTGTGTGAATTATCACAGGAACAGTGGCCATTGCTGTCTTGTTCATTCTTGGGTCCCAGGCCCCAGGGCAGGGCTAACATATGACTCGTCTTTGACCACAGTGTTTTGAATGCAAGTCTAGATGAACATGTACTAAGTCCTGTCTCTCCGATGGAGTCAGAGAGCATGCAGGCAGATTCTCTGATAACCTCGGGCAGCCCCGCGAGAAAAGGGGCTGGGAGCCATAGAGTATTGTTGGTGAAGGGAAAGAAGGTTAAAAATAAGGGGTTCTTCAGGACACAAAATCAATGCACAGAAATCAGTTGCATTTGAATACACCAACAATGAGACAGATGAAAGAGAAATCAAGGCGCCGATCCCATTTATAACCGCACCCAGAACCATAAGACATGGAGGAATAAACCCAACTGAACAGGCTGAGGACTTGTACTCTGAAAACTACAGAAAACTCACGAAGGAAATCGAGGGAGACACAAAGAAATGGAAAAACATTCCATTCTCATGGATTGGAAGAACAAATATTGTTAGAATGTCTATGCTTCCCAGCACTATCTATACATTCAATGCAAATCCTATCAAAGTGCCATCAGCTTTTTTCACAGAGCTGGAACAAATAATCCTAAAATTTGTATGGAACCAGAAAAAGTCCCGAATAACTAAAGGAAAGTTGAAAAAGAAAACCAAAGCGGGTAGCGTCACAATTCTGGACGTCGAGCTATGTTACAACAAAGGTGTAGTCATCAAGACAGCATGGTAATGGCACAAAAACAGACACATAGATTAATGGAACAGTAATGTACCATAAATGGACCCTCAGTTCTATGGTCAACTAATCTTTGACAAAGCAGGAAAGAATATTCAATGGAAAAAAGACAGTCTGTTCAACAAATGGTGTTGGGAAAATTGGACAGCCACACGCGGAAGAGTGAAACAGGACCATTTCCTTACATGACACACAAAAATAGACTCAAAATGTATGAAAGACTTAAATGTGAGGCAGAAATCCATCTAAATACTAGAGGAGAACGTAGGCAGCAACCTCTTCGACCTCAGCCACAGCAACTTCTGGCTAGACACATCACCAAAGGCAAGGGGAAAAAAGGCAAAAATGAGTTATTGGGACTTCATCAAGATAAAAAAAAAACTTTTGCACAGCAAAGGAAACAGTCAACAAAACCAAAAGACAACATACAAAGTGGGAAAAGATATTTGCAAATGTTTTATCAGATAAAAGTTCAGTAGCCAAAACCTATAAAGCGGTTAGCAAACTCAACACCCAAAGAACAAATAATCCAATCAATAAATGGGCAGAAGACATGAATAAGCATTTCTCCAAAGAAGACATACAAATGGCCAAAAGACACATGAAAAAATGCTCAACATTAGTCAGCATAAGAAAAATAAAAACCAAAACCACAACAAAATACTACCTCACACCTGTCAGAATGGCTAAAATTAACAATTCAGGAAACAGCAAATATTGGCGAGGATGCAAAGAAAGGGAAACCCTCCTACACCGTTGGTGGGAATGTAAGCTGGTGCAGCCACTCTGGAGAACAGTACAGAGGTTCCTCAGAAAGTTAAAAATAGAGCTATCCCATGACCCAGCAATTGCACTACTGCATATTTACCCCAAAAGATACAGATGTAGTAACCTGGAGGGGCACGTGCACCCGAATGTTCATACCAGCAATGTCCACAATAGCCAAACTATGGAAAGAACCTAGATGTCTATCAACAGATGAATGGATAAAGAAGATGTGGTATGTGTATACACACGTGTGTGTGTGTGTGTGTGTGTGTGTGTACACATACCATGAAATATTACTCAGCCATCAAAAAGAATGAAATCTTGCCATTTGCAATGACATGGATGGAACCAGAAGGTACTATGCTGAGTGCAATAAGTCAGTCAGAGAAAGACAATTGTCATATGATCTCACTCATATGTGGGATTTAAGAAATAAAACAGAGGATCATAGAGGAAGAGAGAAAAAGTTAAAACAAGACGAAATCAGAGAGGAAGGCAAACCACAAGACACTCTTAATCATACGAAAAAATTGAGGATGGCTAGAGGGGAAGGGGTGGGGGATAGAGTAACTGGAGGAAGGTGGCCAGTAAGGAGGGCACGTGATGTAATAAGCACTGGGTGTTCTATAAGACTGATGAATCACTGACCTCTACCTCTGAAACCATACATAATACATTATATATCAATTAACTGAAATTAAATAAAATTAAATTTTTTTTTTTTTAAATAAGGGCCTTTCATCCCAATATGGTGATTACTGAGAAACACCTCAGCAAGTGTCCTGCCTGTGCAAAGCCGCTGGAAATTGTTAGGATCTCTCTTCTCATTCTAAATAAATATTTACTTTTGAACCAATTTCTTTGTATTCACAACTTTACTGTTTTTATTTTAAAAAATGATTTTAGAACTTGTATAAGTTTTAGACTCCACAAAGTGTGGCTCAGTCCCAAATAAAAGGGCACAGTATTTGGGGGGAGAACTCTCTTTTTCCTTTTGTTCTGTCCCTTCCCCCACTGCTTTCCCACTTTTTCCTTTCCCTGCTTCACACCTGCCTTACACCCATTTAACAGCCTAGTGACGCATCCTCAACACCGTCTGCAGCAATAAAGCAGGACTCTCTCTTACCAACAGTACGGGTCTCGGGTCTCGGGTCTTATGATGTTGTGGATATTTATCTCCCTCCCAGCACTATAAAAACCACTAACATTGGAGGGGGTGGGTGTCTCTCCCTTGTGACCTCAGGGCCACAAAACCCACTCTAGATTTCCTGCCCTCCACTTCCCCTGAGTTACGAGGACATGAGAATAAGGGTCTATGTGTGCAAAGCTCATGGTTGAAACTAGGATTTTTTTTTTTTAATTTTAAAGAAGTGACACAAAAGCCTGGAGATAGCTCAGGCATATTCCAGAGGTGGCTGCGGTGTGAGGCGCCCTTGCAGATGGGGGAAGGCTGTCCAGGGCCATGCTGGGATCTGATGGATCAGGGCTCAGTGGCCTGTGTTCCCCTACACCTGATTTCCTCTGGGTCTTCACCGTCTCCCCAGGCTCATTCCCCAGATGTCCTGTAATTTCTATAAACTACCAGAAAGCCTTCTAACAAATTCCTTTGTGCTTGTATTAACGGGACTCCCTTTCCTTTGTTTGCATTCAAGAACCTGCCCAAAGCACATTTTAAATCTTATCTTGGAGATCTTATCTTCTAAGCCACTTTCTCATTTTGTACAAGGGGAGGCTGAGTCTGCTAGGAGAGTTTGAGAGGACAACCTACTTCATGGAAGGTACCTGGAACTAGGATCTAGTGACGGGAACTCTACATTTCTCTGTCACTCAGACGAAGTGTCAGATAAATCTCTACTATTGAATCATTTCTGGAGTAAACTCTAATAAAACAGAACCCTATACATCTGTACAAGGACTCAAGGATACTGCATGGAAGTCCTGACTCCTGGTCACACTCGGCCTAATGAAATACAAATTTCATTTCTTAAAACCTCTTTTTTCCATAAGTCATTTCTCTTCTTACTCCCATCACTCGATGGTCCCCACTCCCCAGAATTTGGAGAACAGAAACAGAGGAGTAGAAGATGACACTGGGTTCTCAATTTTTGGATAAAGATGACTTACCTATCACATACACACACCACAAAAGCAATCAGCAAGGAAAGTGTGCAAGATGGTTTAAGGGGAAACAACCATTCTTGAATGCAGGAATGGCAAAAGAGGAACAGAACTTGGTAACAGAAACAGCTGATAAGTGGCCACATAAGAATCAGAAGGAGAAACCAGCCAGAATCGGGGGAGTGCACACCATGAGGGCCAACAGAAGAGTGTGCTCTAACAAGCAGGGTGTGGTCAACAACACTATCCTGAGAGGAAGGTCAAGAAGCAGGAGGAATCAGTAGGAAAAGAGATTTGGGATCTGCTGTGGTCTGCATGCTTGTGTCCCTCTCCTCCCACCCCAACCCCCAAATCATGGGTTAAATCCCATCTCCCAAAATGACTGTCTTAGGAGGTGAGGCTTTTGGGAGGTGACAAGGTCATGATGGTGGAGCCCCCATGGTGGGATTAGTATCCTTATAAGACACCCTAGGGAGCCACTTGCCCATTCCCTCATGTAAGGACACAGAAAAAAAATGCTGTCTCTGAGCCAGGAAGGGGGTCTCACCAGACATGGGGTCTGCTGGTGCCTTGATCTTGGACTTCCAGCCCCTAGAGCTGTGAGAAATCAGTGGTTGCTTATGACCCTCCCAGTCTGTGGTATTTTGTTATAGCAGCCAAAGCGCTAAGACGGAAACCAAGATAACTACCAAAAGTCTTATTAAGAAATGGCCCTTTGGCATAGAAAACATAGAAGATTGGGATTAGCTGAGAAATAGGTAGGCGATGGGGATGTGAAGGATAAAAATATGTACAACTACTCCTTCCAAGAAATCTGACATTAAAGGGGTGGTGGCAGATGGTGGGGTTTTTTTTTTAAAAGATTTTATTTATTTATTTGAGAGAGAGAGAGAGAGAGCACAAGTGGGAGTGGGGGGCAGAAGGAGAGGGAGAAGCAGGCTGACCCCCGCTGAGCAGGGAACCCACCATGGGGCTCCATCCCACGACTCTGGGATCATGACCTGAGAGTCGAAGGCAGGTGCTTAACCTGCTTAACCCAGGTGCACCCTGGGAGATGGTATATTTAATCAAACCACAGCCATGGCCATAGATTCTCCCTCCACACAATGCTATCTCCCTGAGGACAGCCCAGAGTCTAACCCATGTGTTAAACAGACCTAACCATTCCTATGAGATGAAAGAAAATATGTCATAGGTCCGTCTGCCATCCCTTGCTGACGTGCGCGGTCATTCCAGTGCTGCTTCAAGTCACACTCTGGGATGTGTCCCCATAGGGAGGTACCACCTCATGCCTTCTAGGATGGCCATAACCTATTTAAAAAAATAAGCATTGGTGGAAATATGAAGATAATTAAGATGCTCCCATGTTGGGGGGATGTAAAGTGTGACAGGAACAGGCTGGCTAAGTGTACTTACTGAACAGAACTGAAAACAGGTGTTCCAACAAAACCGTGTGCATAAACACGGACAGCAGCATCGTTCATAACAGCCGAAACGTAGAAGCAGCCCAAATGTCCACGGATGGATGGATAAACAAGATGTGGTGCGATCATACAAAGGACAATTATTCAGGCATGAAAAGGAATAAAGACCTGATTCTTGCTAAAGTACGGACGAGCTCAAAAACATCAGGCTGAATGAACGATGCCAAGACACAAAAAGCACATATTCATCTCACTCGTACGAAATATGCAGAATAGGCAAATCCATGGAAACCAAAAAAAAAGAAGAAAAAAGCCAGGGAGTTCCAGGGGCTGGAGACAAGGGAAAATGAGGAGCAGCCCTCTGGTTTGGGGTTCCCTTTGGGCGGGCAAAGATTCTCTGAAACTAGATGAAGGTGGTGGCTAGACAACATTGGGGATCACTAAATGCGACATCATTCCATATTTTTAAGAGATTAAAACTGTTATTTTATGTTATGTGAATTCTAGTTCAATAAAAAAATCCTTTGGTTCCTTTTTAAAAATAACTTTGACCCCTACACCTTGAGATTACTCAGTGTAGGACATGTTTTTAATCTGAACGTTCCACAGCTATTGATTCTCAAGTGGTCTCTCCATAACCTTCCAAACCCTCGTTAACCTCAGACACGTTAGCCTGATTTCTAAATCCTACACATGACTTCCAAGTCTGACTGAAAGTTGATTTTTTTCAGGCGTGACATAGTTGGTCAACTCTCATTTGGAAATCGAATGTTGACTATTTGAAATCAGAAAACCAGGATTCTAGAGACTTGTTTTCTGAGAAGAGAGAGAGGCCAAACCCTTCCACTGAGGACTCAGCCAGCTCATTTCGCTCTTCATGGAACCTGTTTGAAGAAAGAGTTCATGATTTATTGTGCAAGCTGATCATTAGAATGAGCATTTACTTGTTTTCTCTCTTTTTTTCTTAGATTTTATTTATTTATTTGACAGAGAGAGACATAGCAAGAGAGAGAGCACAAGCAGGGGGAGTGGGAGAAGGAGAAGTAGGCTCCCTGCTGAGCAGAGAGCCTGATGAGGGACTCGATCCCAGGACCCTGAGATCATGACCTGAGCTGAAGGCAGAAGCTTAACCCACTGAGCCACTCAGGTGCCCCTCACTGTGTTATTCTTATGAGGACAGTGATCTTTACATTCTTTGAAGTTACAAAATTTCAGACATGCTAGAAATGTTCTCCTCCCCCAGAGCTCCACTCTGACACGTCTGAAATCCTAGATTCTGTAAGAAGCTGTAACAGCTGCGGGGAATGGCAGGCCCCTCACGCCCCACGAGCATCGACCCAGGGCTGTCTCGGGGCGGGGCAGGGCGGGGGGTGGGGGGGTCTGAACATCCCCCCACCCCAGGCGAGCCCATACCTAGCTGGCACTGCTGGAGTCAGGAAAGGGATTTGAGGAAGACAGCCTTCCTGCTCATAGCCCAGAGGTACAGTGCATGTTGCCGACTTCGGGTGCTCCTGCTCTCCGTCATTTGGGAGAAAGCAAATCTCAAGGGACGCACACACCTGCAACACCTCTCCGTGGGCACAGGTTCTTGCGGTTTCGGGAACTGGCGTGGGAGGCACAGCTGAAACTGCTGCAGAGGCTGGTGTTCCAGTGAGTTGTTCCAGCCACCGGAGCTCAGCACGGGGAACACGAAGACACAACATAGCACACGGTTGACGACAGTCCCCCACATGACTCACCCCAGAAGCGCGGCCCCGCTCTGGGCCTTACCCTTTCTGTGGAAAACATTCTCCAGGGCCCTTGGAAGAGGATGACTCATGCCAGGGGGTATTTTTAGGAATCTGTTAACTTGCCTTCAGCATAACGAATCCAGTTGGAGGGGAGCGCTGAGCCGTTACCCACGAGCTGATCCCAGTGTTGTCCTCGTGCCAGGCTTTCTTGGTGTGCAGACTGAGTCATCTTCCAGGGAGGCAGGAGGGGAAAACAGAAGAAGGCTGTTGCTACAACAGGGAATTTGATATGATGCTAAAGAACCCAATAGCATCCCTATCTGTATCTTTATAGGATCGCACCTGCTCCCTCCAAGCTCATCTCATAATCCCGGTGAGATCTGACAGTGTCACTCCAGGGCATTGTAAGGACCACATTCATACCAGCACGGGGCTTAGAGCGGAGTCGAACAAGCGAAAATGCTTTATGGACAACACTGAGTCCGGAAGGTGCTCGTACACTGGCCTCTTGCGTGTCAGACCACTGGACAAGAGCGCCATGACACGGGAGGGATGCCTCAGAAGTGTGAGTGGCTGGGACGCTTTTGCGGAAGGTTGGCAATCTCCCAAATGTGTGTGCGTGTGAGCACACGTAGGTGTGTGTGGGAATGTGCGTTTGTTGTAAGCACAGTTATGTGTGTGTTGTACATGTGCATGTTTCGCTTGTGCATATGTGGGTGTTACTGTGTATGTGTTTGTGTGTGTACGTATGCATTTGTGTGTGCACACGTGTATTTGTGTGTATCTGTGTGTGTTGGTAGGCATATGTATACAGGTGCGTATCTGTGTGTGTATTCAGGTGTGTGTGTGTGCATTTTAGTTACCAAACACCCGTTCCAGCTACGTGGGTCCATCAAGCCACTGCTGGGTGAGTCAGTGAGTAGTTTGCAGAGTTCAGAGCTGAGAAATGGAATCTTTGTTTCAGCAGCAGAAAAAGGAAATCCTGCCATCAAATGCCAAGAGAGCAAGCATTCAGTATGGTGTCGTTTTACTGACATGGTAAGAATTCCACATTCTCTGGTAATGATCAAAAGCCAAACAAAAAAACAAGCAAATGTCCAAAACACTAATTCTTTTCGGCTGGCCTGCCGTTTTCCTATTACTTCCACTGTTGCTGCTTTCCTCTTTGTTTTTGCTCTGGCCTGACATTTACATTGCTCTTCCACGATGGTTTTCCTGTCCATACAAGCGCTAACCTTCCCTCACCGGGGTGTGCGAGTTTGTGCTGACGGGTCCTCTACCTGGCTTGGCTGGGTGAAACCCACATTCATGAATTTACAAGGTGCTTCTCTTCCAAGCAGCGCTGCCATCGCCCAGGAGCAATCCACAAGCTTTCCCTCCTCACCACCAGCATTGTTCTGACAGATGGTGCCTTTCCACTCCAGCAGGGAGCCACAACCACCAATTTTAGAGAGTAAATTGGAAAGCTGATGTTCCCTTTTAAATAAGCAAAGGATCACTGATCCAGCTCAGCCAACAGAGAAAACCAGATCTCCAATCTCACCCTGAATTTAAACCACTATGACAATGTCCTTTGCTGGAAAAAAAGAAGAAAAACACCACATAAGATTCTTACATTCAAACTTTGACCGTGGTTTTCTCCAGTTTCACTGGGAGTGGAAAGCACAAATCACCATCTTTTTGACAATGCATTTGGCCTGGCCCAGAATGAGGAAGTATTAGATAATGCACCCAACATCTTGTTAGGGGGCCATCCTCAGTCATCTTTCCAGACTCATAATATCTCAGTAACCTGAAGAGGCAATGTTATCCAAAATGGCCACTATTTAAGAACTACTGATTATTAAAATGAACAGTCCAGAGATAATTCTGTTGTTGAAGTTGTAGTCAAATGCTCCCATTTAGATGCAGGTAGGATAAGAAAAAAAAAAAAAAGAGAGAGAGAGAGAGAGACTTTAAAGATATTTATCCCTTGTCTTTAATAGGTGTGATGTGTAAATTGCCTATATACTTAACTTAGTCAACATCCCTTCTCCTCCAAATTTCCACTAAATTGTCTGTTTCTTCAAGGCACTTAGATATGCAGGTACTTTCCTAGTATCAGCACAGTGCCCAGGGCTTGAAATTTGCATGTTTTCCCAGTTACTGTTGCTCAGCTTGTGATTACAGGGGAAAAAAAAATATGGCCCTTGCTCCACAATTTTATCTCCATGCTATATATAAAATAAAGCCATCAGCATGATACGTTGTTTTGCACGTGAATGAAAATACTTGAATATACTTGTGGCTGTGACTGGAGGGTCAGCAATAGCAGGGGACACACTAACTGTATTCCAACTCAATGACTCAGAACCTCTGGGCACCTTGTTTTCTCTCCTCCCATCACAGAGCCACCAAGAGTGAGAACACACTTCTGTGGCTGGAACATTCTATCAGGTTAACATGGCCCAGTCTATGAATCACGAAGCCCCAGACTTCATGTAATACAAGGGACTGACGTGCACTTTTCCAACCACTGCGTTGCTAGAGTCCATCACAGTGCCTGATGGAGCTCACGTGATCCAGAAACACTATGTGCAAAGGAACCAAAAAACCCTGACCTCGCAGAGAAACTTGCTCCTCCTTCCCTAGGTATTTTTCTAGATAAGAAAGGAAGGGAAAACTAACCAAAGCCTGCCATACAGGCTTTAAAGCTGCCAGTCATCACAACTTCTAACATCTTTTCATCCACCAGAGTGGAATTATAGGACCCTGTTTCACAACTCACATTTCATGAGATCAAGTTACTTTACAAAAACAAAACAAAACAAAATTAACTAAAAAAAAAAAGGAAGAAGAAGAAGAAGAAGAAGAAGAAAGAGAGAAGGAAAGAGAGAAAGAGAGAAAGAAAGAAAGAAAAGAAAGAAAGAAAGAAAGAAAGAAAGAAAGAAAGAAAGAAAGAAAGAAAGGAAGGAAGGAAGGAAGGAAGGAAGGAAGGAAGGAAGGAAGGAAGGAAGGAAGGAAGAATGAATACGGTCTCGGTCACCTTTGCATTTTGTCGTAAACACTAACGGCCTTTGTTCTGATGGAGAATCTTAATTTTTATCAAGCAGACCACAAGAAGTACTCCAGCAGCCAGACATGACCTCTGTGTCTCCCAAGAAATGTGTTGGGTTCTGTCAAACATCCACTCTAATTCTATAAAAGCCTTGTGTCTCAGCCCAGACTGTGACAGCAGAGCACTGCAGACCAGGGGGCTAAAGGACAGACATTTGTCTCTCACAGCTGGAAGCTGGAAGTCCAAGACCAAGGTGCCACTGGTTCAGTTCCTGGGGAGGGCACTCTTGCTGGCGTGCAGACGGCAGCCTCCTCTGTGTCCTCACAGGGCAGACACACAGAGAGCTCTGAGGTCTCCTCTTCCCCTCCAAGGGCACTAATCTCACCATGGGGGCCACACCCTCATGACCTCATCTGACCCTAATTACTTCTCAGAACCCCGCCCCTCCAAATACCACCCCACTGGGGATGAAGCTTCAACATACAGGGTTTGGGGAACATAGACATTCACGCTGCAGCATCTCACCACTGAGGACCATGCCACACAGATGTATTTATTGGCTCTGAACTCATGTGAATAGAGCAGTCATCAAACATCCACCTCTAACACAAAACAAAGAAGCAAATAAACAGAAAATTTACATTTCTGCAGAAGATCACAGATCTATTTTTTATGTTATGTTAGTCACCATACGGTACATCATTAGCTTTTGATGTAGTGATCCATGATTCATTGTTTGTGTATCACACCCAGTGCTCCATGCAATCTGTGCCCTCCTTACTACCCATCCCCAGGCTCACCCATCCCCCTACCCTCTCCCCTCTACAACCCTCAGTTTGTTTCCTGGAGTCCAGTCTTTCATGGTTTGTCTCCCGCTCCAATTTCTCCCCCTTCATCTTTCTCCTAATGTCCTACATGCCATTCCTTCCATTCCTCAAAAGCTGAACCCATATGATAGTTGACTCTCTTCTTGACTTATTTCACTCACCTAATCCCCTCCAGTTCCATCCATGTTAATGCAAAAGTTGGGTATTCATCTTTCTGACGGGTGAGTAATATTCCATTGTATATATGGACCACGTCTTCTTTATCCATTCACCTTTTGAAGGACATCTCAGTTCGTTCCACAGTTTGGCTATTGTGGACATTGTTGCTAGACCATTGAGGTGCATGTGGCCCTTCTTTTCATTACATTTATATCTTTGGGGTAAATACCCAGTAGCGCAATTGCTGGGTCATAGGGTAGCTCTATTTTTAACTAGATTGGTTTGATGAGAAGATCACACATCTTTTGACATAAACTTTGTGTTTGGTATATTCTCTGACCCCTAATTGAGCCTCAGTATTTTTTGAATCAATAAATGAATGGTGCTAGACCTCAGTAATCTAAGAGAACGTTATCTATAAAGTCAAACTAAGCCAAATAAATGATTTAACCTGGCAAACAGAGTGTAATGTTTTTTGTTTCTATACTAAAAAGTGACTACCCCAGAATGACAATGTTGTTTTAATATAACTGATATTGAACAATTCCTGCTGATAAGAAGTGGTCAGTAACATCATTTACTTCTTTAAGTCCCTCCTTGTTCAGAATCATAAGACTCTATCATCCAAATCTTTATCTATCTTCCTCTTTCTTGTATTCATAAATGATTTTGCTGCAAGTTTGGTGAAGTATTTAAAAAGTGAGTAGCTAAGAGCACGACCATCTGCACTCAAAATTCATCTCCAAAAGTAAAGATGTGCGCATAGTAGTTATGCATTATCAGCTCACTTATTTTCATCAATGCATTTTTAATAGACCCATCCCTTCATTTTTTATCATTTTCCCTCAAACTCCCAGTGATTCTGGATTGCTCATTTTAATGAATCCAAGAGAGAGCTTATGATAAAAATCAAATATTGAATTATGAGTTGTGGTGGAAAGAACATTAAGCTATAAATTTAATAAATTAAAAATAAATGTTTTGGCTTTGTTGTTAGTTAAGCTGTACAATCCTTAACGACTTATTATGCTTTCCTACACTTTATTTTTATTGAAAATGAGAGTTTGACATAGGTGAATTCTGATTATTCTTTTCGTTGTTAACATCTACTCAAATTTGCCATGAGTTGTGATAGGTAGTAAAGCCAGAGGGCTTTCGGTAGGGAAGGGGTGTCAGGAAGCTCCAGCTAGACCAGCTAGTCCAACATTTCTAGCGTCAGAGACCTGTACCTACTCACCTGTGTCCTCTTCTTCCTGGAAGCACAGTGACCACACTTTCCAGGCTTTTTAGTGGTTGTGGGACAAACTGACAGTCGATTAACTATGATCAGAAGTGATACACACCTCTTTCATCATGCCCTTCATCTGGAAAATAAAACTTGTCCATGCACAATCCTCAATGGTCTGTATTTCCCATAGCCTCCTTCACATGCATGAGCCCAGCAGCTGGATGAGCCTAAGGGTGGAGCCGCAGAGGTAAGGACTCTGGTCTCTGAGTCACCCCCAGGAGGAGAGCCGCCACCAGCTAGGAACACCCATTCCTGCATGGTCTCTGAGGCACAATTCGATCAATCGTCACTTTAGAGCCACTCCACGTGTTGGTAAGGATGCTCATTAACAGCAACCTCAGGCTGCATTCCATTTCCAGAGTACTGCGTGGATCAGCCTGGCCACACCTACACATGACTCCAAACCCCTCAGTCGGGTGACGGGTATGGCAATCGGTGTGGGAGACGCAGACAAGGATGTCCCACCTGTTTGGGGTTAATGTTGGAGTTAATGGCTGCACCTGGTAGGCTTGACTTTTCTTACTACTTCCTCTGTTTTTCTTTGCCTATCTTAACTCTGTGAAGTGTTGCGAGGCTGTCAAGCAGACACATATAAATTAACCTCTGCATGTACATCTGTATGTTGATTTGTTCTACTGAATTCCCCTCAGTTCATTACTTAGAGAGCTGTCTCCTGACTATGTCTTAGAGGCAGCCTCGGAGACTTGATTTACACCCTCCTATTTCAGTGCCTGTGCAGAGTCAGGCAGAGAAGACAACCCAGCCAGGGATGGAGGAGCCTTCTTTGTTAGGGCTGACTTGTGCCATGCCCTGGCTAGGTGACGTTCCAGCCTCTGAACCAGCTCCTGGTTTCTTGCTTGCAGATACTTGGGTGGGACTTCAAAATGAAGACGGCCCCGGGGAACAGGGACACTAATACAGAGGCTCTAACAGCTAAGTGTGTTTTCAGATTATCACCTACGTAGTGTTAGCACAAATCATGACAAGGAGGAAAGGCTACAAATGTAAAAAGCTTTTCTCCTCTCCTTTAGCTCTTGGAATCCGGTCTGCATTACCACTTTCAATTTCTCCGTATTTTTCTCAATAAATCATCGCTTTCTACTCCAGCCTGATGAACTTTATATCATATTTTCTGTAGGAAATAAGATTTTTAACGAGTCCTTGGATATCTGAAGACTGGATTTTTCTGAGTTTGTGCTGTGAAAACGAACATACGTGAGAGCAAAGAAATGTAGGTGAGTTCAAGTGAAGACCTTGATCTAGGAGGTGACATTTCTACAGAACTGCTTTCCTGGATAAACAAAAAGACCGTTGAGGTGTCCATGTTTCTGGAATGGTTTAAGTGTCTAAATATAGGACAGAAACACATGGTGTGGAGGAGAGGACAGCAACCTATTGGCTCCTTGGCTTGAGATCTGAGACTCACTTCACCACCAGCTGCCCGTGCAGCCTCAAGCATGTCAGTTTCTCCACTCTCAGCCTCCTTTTTCTCCTCTGCAGGCCAAGCACTTTGTAATGGATGCACTCTGATGCCCCTCCTAAGAGCACCAGCAATTATCGACCAATGAGTGTTGGCTGAGTAAGGAGCTTATGCTCTAGGAGCTAATGAAAAGGATCATGGTCCTAACTTCTAAGGGTGATCTTTTTCATCTGAAATAAAATGTCCTTTAATGCCAATACCAAGCTATTTGAAACTTTATTTAGCTAAATTGAATTATCAACGCCAAACTGACTGCGTAATTCGATTTGGTCAAATACTCTCTTGGCTCAGATTCCCTATCAACCACATCACACTCAGGCTGTGTGGACACACGTAGTGATGACAGCGCTGGTCTGAGAGTCAGAAGATATTGAGTAGATTTAAGAACAGAAGGTCTTGAACAGCCTGAGCTTTATATTAAGATGAAGTAATTTCCTCTTCAGATTTTATAAGTTAGTTCTTGAATAGAATAAATTAATTACCAGGGGAGAATAAAATGCCTTAAGTAGAACAAAAGAAATAATGAGAAGGAATATGGAAGTTACAAAAATAGATGCTTTAAATATACAACTTTTCAAGAGGTGAGCTCTGCATACAAGAATATGAGGTGGATTTCCTACTGAAACAAACGTAGTGGTTTTAAACAAAATTTTTCTTACAGTTCTAGAGGTGAGATCTTCAAGATGACTCTCTTGGAGGTAAATTCAAGGGTGGGCAGCGCTGCATTCCCTCTGAAATCTTCAGGCAAGAATCCGTTTCCTGGCTTTTCCCAGCTTCCAGAGTCTGCCTACGTTCCTTAGCTCATGGATCCTTCCTCCATCTTCAAAGCCAACAGTGCAGCATTTTCAAATCTCTCCCTATAGGACTTAGAAAGACCCTTGTGACTGATTACATGGACCCCCCACCCCCACCCCCTGTATAACTCAGGACAACCTTCCCATACCAAGGTCAGCTGACTAGCAACCTTAATTCCACCTGTAAGCTTAGTTACCCTTGGCTACATAACCCAACATATTCACAGATCTGGTTAGATTAGGAAGTAAACATGGAAGGGTAGCAGAATGTACTGCCTAAGAAGATGTCAGTATGCCATAAGGATTATTTTGAGCTGAAGATAATTGAGAAGAAGCAGATAAAAGTAAAGCTCTCTGCCTTCCACCCTTTGCCTCAAAGTAGGACGTAACTTTGTACGGGTCTTCTCCCTCTCCCTTCTCTACCAGAAAGGACAAAAATTGATCACCAGAGACAAACCTAGATCCTCAAACCAGAGGCAGCACCAGAGGAATCTACATAACAAACTTGCTAATTAGCCTTTATTTCTCATTGGTTCCTGATATATTTGCCTTCCTCTAATGTATTGCCTTAGAAACTCAAATTCTTCTCCTGCATCTTGTCACTTCTCTACAAATTCATTGTTCTTTTGCTAAGATGCTCTATAAACCCAACTTCTAACCTCCCTTTTGGGTTACTTATCACTGAGTTATCTCATGTACATGTACAATGTGCACATTAACAAATGTGTGTTTGGTTTTCTCTCAGGGAACTCAAGGTGGGTAAAGGAAAAAGAAAATGTCCCTCTTCTACAACATTTTTGGGGAGGTGCAGTAGCTACCTACCACAGATATCTACCCTTTAATATTGGGTAGTTTGCTTCCAACTCATGCAGTTATACATTTATCCATTCAACAAGTATTCATTAAGCACACACTCTCTGTCAGACAGTATGTGGAACGTGAGATTAGAGTGCTGAACAAAGCAGATGGGAGTCCCACACTTGTGTTGCACCAACTGAGACCCAGAGCTAAAGAGAAAATCCAAGGTAAGCTATAGAAGCACACCCAAAGTGACCTCAGTGTTTCCAGTGGGACTTGGACATGTTCGGTGCAAATCCTAGTAGACACTGAGAGATGTGTCTGGTTCGGTCCGATAAGTTGGGATTGCAATTCACAGCACGGAGACTCTCTCTGCTTCCAGGGTCGGGGCATTCACAGGACATATCCCCAGATCTTCTCTCTCACGCAGCTTGGTGAGTAGCTCTCCAAAAAATCCAGGAAGCATTCTAGAGACCAAATTGAGGTGGAGGCATGTCATCCTCTGCATTATGATTCCCCTTTCAAAATGGGGCATAAGTCCCTGCACTCCCAGGGTCTTAGTAAATGTCTTACACACAGTCAAGTATGAAAAGACCATGACCTTACTTGGTAGACCTGAGTTTCTGCCAAATGCATTCTCTCCATTGTGCTCAGGGTGGATCCTCTTCAGCTCTTAAACGGAGTTTGGCCTGTCCTCCTGTCTGGACACCATCACATTGCATCATGGCCACAGGATGACTGTCCTACAAGGTACTCTTGATGTCAATCCCTCACTGGTGCTCCATGGAAGACAGGTGGGGACAGGAGAAAGCGGAATAGTAAGGGAAGGAATGTGAGGATTTCACAGGGAACCACTAGGCTGTCCTTTTAGCCTGCCTCACCTTCCTCACCCTTCCCAAGACTTCTCAGCCCCTACTGCATTCCCCTTCCTCCCTCATCTCTTCTGCTGGCTACTCAGAAGGAGAAAGTCTCTGGAAGAAAAAGATGAAACTCCATCATGTAAGATGATCCAGCTGCACTCTGATAACAGGCCGTTGTGGTCGAGCTTCCCATGTCACCCCCCTGTTGTCACGCTCTAGATGGCCCCGTGCAGCCAGCAGCCAACCCATCTGGGCTCACGTCCCACTTTCCTGCCATAGTGCTGTCACTGTCTAGTGCCACCAACAAGAACCACAAATGCTTCCACTAGTGCCCCTTGCTAAGATTCCTGAGTGCAGGTGGGCTGAACCGAGGGAAGAGGTGACTTCCTAAATGAGAAGCAGCTGATTGCGTTCCTAGTGTCTAGTGACTGAGGACTGGCATCCAAGTGCATTTGTTAAACATCCCATCCAACCATTGTGATGTTTCTGGACTTACATCATGCCCTCTTAGGAAAACATTTAATATATGGACAAATTTAGGAGCCGCTGTTGGAAACAAAAATAGCTAATCTGTTAGGTAATGCTTGCAGATATTAATAGTAAGCCCTGTGCTTTCAACATCTACTTCTATAAACAGATCCTGTTTCCTCTGCTGCTAAAGTGAAAGCTAAGTCTTTATAACTCTCTGCTTACATCTCTTTTTAATATGAGTTTCCATTTCAAAATCTCATTGACTTTATTGTCTACATAGTGGACTCTTCATCACCAAATCTAGTCAAAGGAATTTCAAAGAAAATGAGGGGAAAGACACTGTCGACGTGTTCACACAGCTCCGGCTCTCTGGCTCCTTATTACAAGTATGACGATTTCCAAAACCTGCTACCAGCTCCTGCTTTCTTCTTCTCCTTCTCCTTCCTTCTCTTTCCTCCTCCTTCCTCCTCTACTTCTTCTCCTTGAGGAACACATTTTTGTTCCTGAATAATCACAGTTACACACTAGTTGCCCAGAGAACATTTATTCTTAAACATGAGTCTTCACCAGCACGTGCGGGAAGAAATGCTTTGGGGCCTGGAAAGCAAAACATCCCCTGTGCTGCATCATTTTCCCCCCATAAGTTTCACTGAAAAGGGATAGAAAATAACATAAACACCGTGCCTGATAAAGCATGAGAGGCTGGGTGGGTGGACAACGTGACTCCGTACTATCCAGGCATGTCTAGTGTATCCATGTTCCAAAGATCTTCTGCCAAAGATTTCTGTTTAATGGGAGTGGAGCAGAGTGGGAACGAAGGGAATCGGGATTGCCTTAAACACCAACAATGAGATACCCTTGAAGTTGGAAGGTAAATGTCAGATGTTGAACTGGTCATTGATTTAGGACTAAACATATATTTCCTGTGATTAGAATGGACTTACAGGGGCACCTGAGTGGCTCAGTGATTAAGTACCTGCCTTCAGCTCAAGTCACTTGATCCCAGGGTCCTGAGATCGAGCCCCGCACTTCCCCTTCCTTGTGTTGCCTCTCTCACTCTCTCTGTCTGTGTCAAATAAATAAATAAAATCTTTTTAAAAATTTAAAAAAATAGGTTGGACTTATAATTTAAAGTATAACCCCAGCTCACATCGATGAAACATGCAATGCAGAAATGCAGTCTGCCTGTGACCAAGTCAGCTTTGCAGGGAGGATTAAACATTTAGTGGGCAGTAAAAAGGACTGTGACTTTTCTTTCTTTGGCCAGAAATATAGGAGGGAATGAGCAGCTGTATGCTATGAAAAATCTGTCAACATGCGTCTATCCCTGGACTTATTTGCGTCTGGTGCTGTGCCAGGCAAAGCAGGATTTGCAGGGCAGACAAGAGCTCTGGCATCAGTGGGGCGGTTGCTCACAGGACAAGGGGACATGGAAGCAATAACCAGAGTGGGGGGAAAGGCAGTGGCATGGAATAGCGGGCAAGTGTGTAGAGTAAGAGCTCAGACGGCTCTTCTTCAAAATCTGGCTCCACGACCAATGGGACGCCAAAGCCTCTGAACCTGAGCTTCCCCATTGTAAAAAGGACCAAATGTAATAATACTTGTAAACTGCACACACAGAGGGGCTGGCATATGGCAGCACTCACACATGTTAGCAATGATTATTTCTTAAGATGTTTTCCTATGTGGTAAGTTTTGTGTTTAGGCTTCTGTTGTATGAATTGTACATTATCCATCTCAAGAAGATGCATACTTTCTCTAAGAAAGGAATTTGTAGATAATAGCATAATCCCTTTGTTTGCTCTCTCATTCCTATTCCAACTATAGCAGGATACAGGATGGAAGACGGTCTAAAATGACGTGGTTCTTACCTCCACTTTCCAAGCAGGGAAAGTACGTCATGGGCGGAGGATACCTCCTCTCTTGGCTTGTATGGGGGCTCCCTGTCTCAGGGCCAGATGCTGGGGAAAGCACAATGAGACAATGAACATTGTTTTCTCTTCTCATGTTGTTCTTTGTGCTTCCCATTGTTTAAAAGAGCATAAATTCAAGGAACACCAGATGCTGTTGTATTTCAATTAGTAGCAATTATCACTCCTATTCACTGGGAGCTGACTTAACGCCAGACATGGCTGTTAGTGCCTTAAACTAGTACTCTTACGATGAGGTCTATAGGGACATAAAATTAAGTACATGTACTTGGCTGCGGATGGTCTCAATTCCGCTCTCAACACGTTAATACGGGGAAGGTCTCTCGACAATCAGTGAAGAAGATACCATTGTTATCCCCATTTTGGATGAGTGAGCTGGTAAGTGAGCTGAAGTGAAGTCAGTGTTAGGCTCCCTGTCACTAGTGGAAAAGACCTCAAACCTAGGTTTCCAATGTGTACAGTCCAACTGCAGCAGCCCCTCTGCTAGCACGGATACTCAAAAACCAAGCCTGTCTTAATAAATTGACTTATGTGTCACACGAGAATAAATGGCCAGGTTATTTTTGTGACTTTGTGGGTGTGGATGTCTGCGTGTGTGTGTGTGTGTGTGTGTGTGTGTGTGTGTGTGCTACTATATGCACCAGACATTAGATAGCTAACAGGAGGGCCAATGGAATTGGGTCTGGAATATTATTCTGGCTCACAAATTTTACCAAGCTAGCAATGCAGTGAAAAACAAGTTTCTAGGCTTTATTTTGAAGTAACTCTTCAAGGATGGTTTGACTTTGTATTTGAAAACACTGCAATTTTCTTTTTCATTGCATTAGCCTGTCAATTCCAGTAAGTTTTGCTTCTGAGATAGGAGGGCAGGTTAAAATCCATGAAAAGGAAATTAGGCAGGATAGAGACTCTAACCTGGAAACAGAGGCACCCCTGCTAATGCAGGGAAAATTAACTCATCACTGAATATATACGCACAAAGAGACTGGGAGCAGATTGTATACATCTGTACTAAACCGGAAGGAAAAAGGCCAGTTTCTTATGAGGTAGGCAAGTAACCATTTGTGAGAATTGTATTCTTTTATTTCCAGTATTGGCTAAACGCGATGCTGCATTTTATTTCAGGCTATGTCTGAAGACAGGAACTGATTCAATTCTATCGGCCTCCAGAAGCCTCTGATTCCCCTGTTTTTTGTTCCTTTTGGCTCAAAATTATTTGGGGCAAATGCTCCTTTTCACGAGCAACTCTTCATTCCACCCATAACTGATTCTAATCTCATTTCTCATTGATCGTATCTTCTTGGCCCAAAATTCTTATTTATGTGGCTGTGTCTAACCTGTAATTCTAGCTCTTTAAATGCTGGCATTATTTTATAGCATTTCTCATTTCTCAGAGTGCCCAGATCTGGTACCCGCCCTAGCTACTGGGACGATGCCTATCTTGGTGCATCTCTTTCATGGTCTCCATGAGTAAGAGTGAGGAAGAAAGGATTCTGACATATTTTAATAATAAGTGCTCACAGGAGTTAACAAAAGTTGAGAAAAAGTTGAAAAGATTTTTAGGCTTATCAAATTATTAACACAGGACCAAATAATTCACTTTTTAAAATTAAGTTTAATGTGTGTGTGTGTGTATGGTAAGAGGAAATATAACTTAGAACCTAGATTCTTTGCAGCTGGTTAGCAAGCAGACATCTAGACCAAGCAGGGAAGCAGGATTCTGAAAAAGCAGGGGACACAGTAAACGCAGGAGGTTCCGGAAGGCAGAAGATGAAAGACGGCTTCCCCAGCCCCACACCGGCCCCGGGGCTCTTTCAGCCTTCCTTTACAGCTACCAAGATGGCCCCAGGGCTTTACAGACTTATTAAACTGCGTCCTTGATCCTAGAAGAGCATGCTATGAAGGAAGAAAGGGACACGCCAGAAATCTAAGCAGCAGGAAAGCCAGGCTGTCCTTGGGTGTTCGCCAAGCAGTGAGGCCTCCCACAGGGTGGAGGGAGGGCCCGGCTCCCCGAGCCCCTGCGGTTGGAGCACCTGTGATTTTTCCTCACTGCTGCTTAATTCTTCTTTCTATCACCAAATTCTGGCTGTAGGCTGCGTCTGGTGTAAGAGCCAAGCGTTCGCCGGCTCTGAGACGCATTTCCCAGGCTGGTTTTGACACTTAGAAAGATCTGAAAGAGGAATTATAAGGACCAGTTTGGCCAAAGGCAAGAAATCATGTATCCCTGGGATGAAAGGAAATGTTTAGTTAGGAAGCTATGCATGTCTTAATGAGTAAGACTTCATCACTTACCAAAATAAATGTGCTTTAGGATTAAGAAAAAAACAACAACAAATTATTTCATGTATTTTCAGGCGTGGGAACCAACATACTATCTTATACATGGCTGTGTCTTATAAAGTGCTGAAATGTGGCTTTCTTAAAGATGTGAAATGGCCAATTTTCTAAGTTCTGTCTTTGTAGTATCCGGTGGCTTTGTATCCTGACTCTCACATGCTGCTGCTCTAATAATTAAAGTATCTGACAACACAATAACACTCTTCCAGCTCCTACTAATCAAGGTTTCAGACATCCCAGTATTGTATGAACTGAATCTACAATAAGCCTCTGTGTGGTAGAGTGGACAACGGTTCCCCTCTGGCTTCTGAAGTTCCTCTTGCCTCTGGAGCACCCCAAATGCTCCCTTATGGTCAGGGCAATCAGTACACAGATTCCATTAACCAACGTGTTAATATAAATGAAACAAGAAGTGGAATAACATAAAACCTTTTAGAATTGCATTAGTCACTAGGGGCTTGGTAGACATAAGCAAATCATTAGCATTTTGGATATTCTAGTAGTTGTAATGATTTTAGCTTGCAGTTGGGTCAAGAGATATGTATAGATTTGTGTCCAACACTGTGAATGTAATGATAAAAGGAAATACTATGAAATTATGAGCGAAAGCATCAGTACACATTTAATTTTTTTTAAGATAATATAAAATGTATGCACAGGAGACAACACTGGGGCTTTTCTCAGCCTGAGTTCTGGGAAAGAAAAAAAAAAAGAGTTGGTAGAATTGAAACCATAAGTACGCACCTGTTTTGAGAACATCTATTTGTTTTTGAGAACATCTATTTACACTACCCACAAGGTCCAGAAACCATCAAACTACCACCAAACTAAGACAAGAACCCAAGAATTATTCCCAGGCCAGTTGCTTGCCTGGGGCTCTTGGCAAAAGTAAATAAACTCTACCACGAGAGATGCTCACAATGCAGGTCATGAGGGTTTCCCACTGCAGAAAAGAGCCTCCCCTCCATGAGTTACACAACAGGACATGAGTGATAGCATGCAAAACTAAAGTCAAGACTTAAACCCAGTCATTGGAAATAATAAAAATGGAAGTTTGAAGAGTATTTTAAAAAGAATATAACTAAAATGTTTCAAGGGATAAATATAATCAAAATCCTAAAAAAAAAAAAAAGGCACAGTGAAAAAAGATTAAGTGAAACCCACTAGCACTTAAATTAAAAAAATATGGCCTTTGAAACTTAATGGAGAGATCTAAAAGCAGTCAGTCAGTCAGATAATACAGTCAAGGAGAGACTCAGAAGAAGACAGGGAAATGGCGCAGACAGACACCAGGAAATATTAGCGGGAGGACAAGGAAAGGACATGAACCTGCAGGTAACTTAAATTGTCGTGGTAACTTAAATGGCAATTTAAGCTACCATGAACTGTGGGATGAAACAGTTCAGCATTTGTGTCTGTGGAGTTCTGCAAAACAAGGAGAGAGAAAACAGTAGTCAGAACAAAGGTCAGAGCCACAGAGTTTGTACACAGAAAGTAAATGACAAAGGAAGAAGATCTTACCCAGACAGAAGAATTTTTAATCTAAACCTAGATTACTTAACAGGAGAAATCCAAAATAATAACAATAACAACAAAAATGATAATTTAGAAATTATAAAATTCTTCTAAATAATTCATTGACCAAAAACACCATCACAGTAAAAATAAAATAATATTGCAAAACAATGTAGGCACTGTATAAAAAAAATTCATATGGTAAGCTAAATTTGTATCTGGAGAAAAATAAGTTTCCAATAAATGCATGTATTAGGAAACAAGAATAACAAAATTACTAAGCAAAATTTTCGACAAAAAAGTAAAATTTGCTACCATAAGTAAACCTCGAAATCCAGAATGTTTCACAGAATAAATATGAGAGCATAATAAATGAAGTAGAAAACTGTGTATCAATAGAAAGGGTCAGAAAATTTACTTTAAGGGTCAGAGAATTTACTTATTACAGGGTGTGAAAAAAGATAAACTCTTAAAAGTGTGAAGAATAAAAATAAGGAAAAGGTGTATGTAAATAACAATAGAAATGAAATTATTGCATGTAATCCTATACTTAAAAATGAAAAATGGTGGCCCCTGAGTGGCTCAGTGGGTTAAGCCTCTGCCTTCGGCTCAGGTTATGATCTCAGGATCCTGAGATAGAGCCCTGCATCGGGCTCTTTCTGCTCAGCAGGAAGCCTGCTTCCCCCTCTACCTCTTCCCACCTCTCTACCTACTTGTGATCTCTCTCTCTCAAATAAATAAAATCTTTTTAAAAAATGAAATATGTATTTTATATGAAGAAGTTATACTGACAAATTAAAAATTTTACATAAAATGAACTTCAAAAATACATAAATCACAAAAAGGATAAGAGAAGAACTAAAAGATTGAAACAGGCTTTTGAACCCATGTAATTAGATTAGTAGGTAAAAATGTATCCCTCAATAAAATTCTAGTACCAGAGAGACTTAATATTTTCCAAATCTTCAAGGAATGTAGTCCCAATTTTATACAAACTCGACAAGTGAGAGAGAACAAAGATAGAAAATCTCCCCAACTCACTAACCAAGGCTAAAATGACCTTGATTTCAAACCAAGAAAGATAGTGTAGTGCAAGGAGAGTTCCAGAACAATCTCATTTTTGAATGTGAATGTAAAAATTCTTGAGTTCAATATTAGCATACATGGGGACGCCTGGGTGTCTCAGTGGGTTAAGTCTCTGCCTTTGGCTCAGGTCATGATCTCAGGGTCCTGGGATCGAGTCCCGCATCAGGCTCTCTGCTTAGCAGGGAGCCTGCTTCCCCCCGACTGCCTGCCTCTCTGCCTACTTGTGATCTCTGTCTCTGTCAAATAAATAAATAAAATCTTAAAAAATATATATTAGCATACATGGAACACTACGTCAAAAATTAATGAGGTACTGTAATGACTAACCTAATACAAATAAATAAACAAATATATTAGCATACTGATTCAATAAATTTTTATAAAAGATTTTATTTATTTATTTATTTGCCTATTTACTTTTCAGAGAGAGAGCACAAGCAGGGGTAGCTACAAACAGAGGGAGAGCCAGACTCCCCATTGAGCAAGGAGCCCAGTGTGGGGCTTGATCCCAGGACCTTGGGATCAGGACCTGAGCTGAAGGCAGACACGTAACCAACTGAGACACCCAGCCACCTGGCCACCCAATGTTTTAAAAAAGGATAACACAACATGGTCGATTTCAATAATATCAAACTAAATATGAGTTAATAGTAGAAATTCTATCAGTTTAAGTCTCTACTCTCATAGAATGACCTTAATAGATGGGACAGCAAGTCAGAGACACAGGCGATAGCCCACATTTATCACACATTTATTTGTTTACTGCAGAGAAGTCTCAGTGGCCAGAAATCATGTAGACAACTTAGAAGCAGTTATCCAATCAGCTGGAAATTTGCAATTTTTTAAATGCTGTAACTCAGACTTGGTGATGGGGTAAGTGCAAGGCCTGCGACCATGAAAAGGGTTTGGAATCAAGAGCATGGGGGCGAGAAGGAAAACCCCGGATCTGACACTGAACAACCTCAAACTGGGATAATACCCATAACTCTCTTGGGGAAGTAACCCTGTAATACTTTAAGATGATACAAGTCTTTCCCTGCTGGTTTGGTATCTCTGTCTACCCTGATTAATTATGGGTTTCATGGAGACAAACTGAATTAAACTTATAGAATCAAAAATTCTGATAAATATAGAAGAAATGTGTATTTTAAGAATTTAAATTCATCTCTTATCATATTAGAATATATAACAAGATGACATTTTAATTCCAATTTAAGATGATGTGAGTGAAACATTTTTATTATGTTATGATTTGAAATCTTGTTATGTTTCTAAATGGTATTGAAACAGATAAGAGAAATTAAAAATTGCTGTCTTTATTAGTTTATTAGATCCTTAATATCTACTTGTGAGCTAGGGAATGCAAATTTATCAGGCAATTGAGATGATTAAAAATGAATTTGAATATATTACATTTACAAACATAGTTTGAAATGTTTAAAGGTATTTAATTAATTAAGCTACAAAAATACATTTACCTTATGGTTAAAAATCTGATTTTTTTCAGTAAAGTATTAAGTATTTAAACAAATTTAACACCTAAATTGCCCTTACTTTGATCCAAAAGCTACCCTTGCAGACAATCTCTGAATCCCTGTTCCCCCAAACAACAGCAAGCCACCTTTCACATCAGCAAGCTCATTAACAGATTTGGAAGACTAAAATATGGTAAAAAAATCTTGGATAAAGAAAGATTTTATGATTAAGACAAACCTTTGATAAAATTTAACACCTATGCACTCTTCTGGCAGGTGTTCTAAGGAGTTACAGGGATGGAAGTTAGGAAGAGAACATTTTCCTTAACTCATAGATGGTGCATTCCCAAAGTCTGAGTAAACCACACTACTTAATGCTGGAATCTTAGAATTATTTCTATTAAAAATTGAGAACAAGACAAGTCATAAACAAGTCCATTACCAGAGCTTCTTTTTAACATTTTCCAGAAGGTCTAGATAATGCAATAACATCCACAAATGAAGTAACAGTTACAAAGATTGGAAAAGAATAGAAAAATCTTACTATTTTACCAAATATATTATTTTCTACTTGAAAAGTTAAAAATAAGCTATAGAATCCTATTAGAACTAATAAGAGAATTGTATCTATTTTGGCAGAGGATAAAATCAATTGTGCACTAATTAATAGCATTTGCAAACACTAACACAATTGGAAAACGTGATTTTTGAAAGCTATAATCTAATAGCACAAAAGCTGTACATAGAAATACATATAACTGAAAGATTTTATGTTGAATAAAAAATACTGAGAGGTATAAAACAAGATCTAAGTGAATAAAGAGTAAATTCCATACATGTCTGGAGACAACAATTCTGTAAAAGTACTCTCTCTCAAGGTAGCTATAATTTCAATATTCATTCTATCAGAATCCTAACAGTTTCTATGATAAACATGTACAAACACACATGTGAAATAGTATTAATATGCTGTGAAAATACAGAGAAAAATGATTTTAAAAATCTAACATTTGATAGCACTTACTAAGTGCCAGGCACTTTGCTAGGTACTTTAAATATTGTAACTCCTTTGAGCCTACAAAAATCCCCAGGAAATAATGATGTCATCTGCATTTGGAGGAACGGATTGATTAAGCAACTTGGCCAAGATCAGCCAGTGTGAGGGCAAGGGTCTCAAGTCTTCCGGACACTGCTTCTCTGACAAACAAACAGTAATGCACAGCTGAGGACACTGTAAAGACCACCAGTGGGAGACTCCTATCACAATATATTGTTACCTAGTAAAATACTGTGGAAAAGGAATCTTGTGGAGGGATGGAAAAATAGGCCAGTGGAATAGAAAAGCAAACCCTGAAGAGGACTTGTCAGAAAACTGGGGCTCCACACACGATAAAGCCTGAAATATATGAACATGTGCTGGAAGGCGAAGAGGGACCATTCACAGCCTGTCCAGGCAGAGCTGGCTCTTCATCACAGATGCATGTTAGAGCAGATCCCTACCTCACGACCTAGAGATGCAAAGTCCCCATAACCTGAAGGTCTCAATGCAAATTTAAAAACTGCAGTGCAGCATAACAAATAGCTTGGAGGACAAGGGGAGATGGAGAGGAGAAGGGAGTTGAGGGAAATTGGAAGGGGAGGTGAACCATGAGAAACTATGGACTCTGAAAATCAATCTGAGGGTTTTGAAGGGGCGGGGTGTGGGAGGTTGGGGGAACCAGGTGGTGGTTATTGGAGAGGGCACGGATTGCACGGAGCACTGGGTGTGGTGCAAAAACAATGAATACTGTTATGCTGAAAGTAAATTTAAAAAATTAAAAAGGAGATGAATCAGAATAGTGGGAACAAATTAAAAATAAAAGTTGTATCTATAAAAAAAAAAACTGCAGTGCTTTTGAAGCAAAAGTAGGAAAACATCTTTGTTCCACTTGAGGAAGGAGAATTTTCCCTCAGGTAAATCTTAGAAAGCAACCAATACGGAGGAAAACAAAAGATTAAGTTTGAGTTTATTAAAATTCAAACCATATCCATGAAAAATAAAATCACCAACTGAATAACATAAAGTACACATTAGAAAAAGAGGTCTACAGTCTACATTAAAAAGAAACGATCAGGATATATTGAACTCCTACAAATACATAGAAAAAGAAACTATTTTAAAAAAGTAGGAAAATTGGGGCACCTGGGTGGCTCAGTGGGTTAAAGCCTCTGCCTTCGGCTCAGGTCATGATCCCAGGGTCCTGGGATCGACTCCCGCATCGGGCTCTCTGCTCAGCGGGGAGCCTGCTTCCCCCTCTCTCTCTGCCTGCCTCTCTGCCTACTTGTGATCTCTGTCTGTCAAATAAATAAATAAATTTTTTTTAAAGTAGGAAAATAGACAAAAAGAGTCACAGATAGGAAATGGAATTGCTAATAAGCTTCTAAAAGGTGATTGGTTTCAGTAGCCATCAGAGAAATATAGATAAGTTCATGATAGAACACAATTAAGTACCCCAACTACCGGTACAGATGAACATCTGATAACAACAACTGGGCACAAATGGAGGAAATAACATTGCACGTTGTCTGAGAGAGTGAGAATTGGTACAATAGCTTCCGATAACAATTTTGCAATACTGGTAAAGCCGAAATGCATATATTCTAACCCAGCCATTCTCCAGGTTAATCGTGGACCCTGGAGAATAGACACCCCCATGTTCACTAGTTTCCATGCACAGACCATGTGTAGCAGGGTTTGAAAGAGAAGAAAAGTAGAAACAACTTAACTGTCACTTAGAAGGTGAATGCATAATAACACGGTTTCTTCACGCAGCGGCATTTTGTACAGCAGCTACAGTGAATGAACTGGATCTGTATTTGCAGAGCGAAATCTCCCAATTACAAAGTACAGAGGAGAAAACAAAGTCACGGAAAGATATAAACATGATAAAAAATGCAGATACATAAAAAAAAAACCACTGCAGTGTGTATTACTTATGGATGCGTAGTTGTGTGCTAGAAGCACAGACACAGCTAGGAAAGGTTTCATAAGTAGAATTTCCAAGAGCGGTTAATTCTGCGGTAGATGGGGAGGGAAAGGGTCATGTGAAGTTTTAGCTGTAACTTTTCAGTTTTTTCTGAAGAAAGATACTAATACATAAAAGCACAGAAGGGTAGAAGGAAAGAGACAGTATGTGTGACTGAGCGAGAGGGACACAGAGCAAGCTGCTGACTTGTTAATCCTGGAGGAGGATCCATAAGCATATCCGATAACATTTCCTGCATTTTTGGCATGTTTGCAATGTTTTGGTAATTATAAAAACCATGTGAAAGGTCTATAAGTAAGAACAGATTTTCTAGATTATTTTGATCTAAATTTAACCGAAAATAATAATCTGATCTGATAATGATTGCAAAGATTTTGGAGTATTATTGTAATAGTTTTAACCCAGGCAATTGCTGCTGTCATTTCCACGGTATGCCTGGAAAAGCTTTTCTTTCGAAAAATGGGTAAAGAAAGAAATATGAAATCCAGATGTATATAATGAGTACATAATTTAAAACAAGAACTACAGCCTGCAAAAATCATATTTAGGATAACTTATTAAAAATGGAGGGGCACCTGGGTGGTTCAGATGGTTAAGCGTCTGCCTTCAGCCCAGGTCATGATCCCAGGGTCCTGGAATCAAGTCCCACATCCGGCTCCTTGCTCAGCAGGGAGCCTGGTTCTCCGTCTCTCTCTCCATCTGCTGCTTTCCCTGCTTGTTCTCTCTCATGCACTCTCTCTGTCAAATAAATAAGCAAAATCTTAAAAAAAATAAAATAAAATAAAAATGTTACTGGGGGGGGGCGCCTGGGTGGCTCAGTGGGTTAAAGCCTCTGCCTTTGGCTCAGGTCATGATCCCAGAGTCCTGGGATCGAGCCCCACATCGGGCTCTCTGCTCAGCAGGGAGCCTGCTTTCTCCTCCCTCTCTCTGCCTGCCTCTCTGCCTGCTTGTGATCTCTGTCTGTCAAATAAACAAATAAAATCTTTAAAAAAAAAATGTTACTGGGTTTCACTGAAGAGTACAGAACTTATCTTGATGGAAGTTTCACGGAAACATTCAAAGAAAGCACCCCTAGAAACTAAGTTTACAGATCTATGTGATGTGTGTGTACCCACAACAGAGAGAATGGGGAAGAAGCCAGGGAGTGAAAGGGAAGAGAGAGAGAGAGAGAGAGAATGTGCTAGATTATATTTTTAAAGTCTCTTGTAATGCATCACAGAGTTGGCCATTGGCAAGAAGTACAGACGACCTTCAGGGACCCCCACAACAATGAGTGACCGTGCATTCCAAGAGGCAGGAGGGTTGGGGCCAAGAGCTACTATTGGAAGACGTGCTAGCAGACATTGGTCACCAAGAAAGAGGAAGCACAGAGCACATGGGAGCAGGAGCTCTGCCCCCCTCTCTCCCTGCCCCGCAGGGCAGTTACATCTGGGACACCCGAAGAGTAACACATTTGTAGGTAAGTAAGACAAAAATCGAGAAAGAAGCTTGTTCTCTGGGTCTCGGCCCTGGATGGCCATGAGGAGGAAAACCTGTCACCTCAAGCTGGCCCTTGGTAGTGCGAGGAGCTAGAAGTCACATCACGCAGCCGGCAGAGAGGAAAAATGTACTATTTTTGTAAGATAGACCCCGCTCAGAACTGTGTATGGGATAGGCCTGGAAGAAACGACCACAGATTCTCTCTTGAGAAAAGTACCCTGAAGCTCCACGCAGAGATGCGAAAAATATTTTAATTTCCTGACATAAATGCATAAAGGAAATAAGTTTAGAAGGCATGAAAATATGAACGTAAAAAATTCAGCAAAGTTTCAGAGGCCACTGAAACGATGCAGCAGGCTTGAAAAAAAAAAACTACATAAATTTTACAAATTAAAAAAAATCACTGAGATTAAAAGCAGAATATAGTAATTGACTTTAAAACCCAGTAAATGCATAAATCTTAACAAATTTAGTGTGCTGGTAAATATATCAGGGATGGGGGAAGAATTTTCTGAAGGTATACCAGAAAAAGGAAAAAAGAGCAGTTATAAAAAAGGAAATGGGCAGAAACATGGATTATAGACTGAGAAGACCCAGCAGGTTCCAAGGGACCTTGGGACCTTGGAAGGAGAACCAGGATCATGAGGAAAGGCGAGATTCAGAGGCAGCAGCGGAAGTTCTTTCGGAAATACAAATCCAGCGAGCCCAGTGAACACCCCATCTGCAAATCTCGTAGGCAAGCCGTACAGCGGCAAAGCCAGTGAGGTATTTAACGTTGCAGAATAACGTAAAAGATAGGCTCCTCACAGAGGAAGGGCAATTAAACAAACAGAAACAGCTAATACCAGAATTCAGTGGAACGGTCTCTTCAAAATGCTGAAAAAAAATTACTGCCGACCGGAAGTTTCATATTCAGTGAACTCGAGAATGAAGACAAAATAAATACATTTTCTATCAGAGAAAAACTGAGAGTTTATCACCAACAAATTTGCATTGATAAATAACTTTTGAAGAACGTCTTTCAGAAAAAAGCAGTGATTCCAGATGGACAATGTGGACTCAGGAGGTGTGGAGAGAAGAGAAGAATGTGTGTGTGAAGCAGTAAAGTAATGTCTGATTTGTGACACCAGAGTAAGACCAAACTATATCCAACTATACGGGAGTTGCAAAAGCTGACCCAGTTAAAGTACTTAGGGTTCTTGATTTATCGGAGAGTGTAGTATGAACGGTGCTTACATCTCGATTTCATTAAGTGACATGTGCATGTTAAAATTTCTGGGGCAACCTTAAACAAATAGAAAACGAGTTTATAACTTTTTAAAGGGTAGAATAAAAATGGGGACGTGCCAGTTGCTCAGTTAATGCAAACAAGGCTGCCTGAAGAAAAGTAAAGCACAGAAGCAGCAGAAATGAGATGTTGGGAGTGAGTCTAAATATACAGTAAACACCATAAACGGGAAAGAACTGAATCATCTGGTTAAAAACAAAGATTGTCAGGCTCGATTAAAAATATCTAGCCATATGCTCTTTACAAAAGACACACCTAAAATAAATGTGAAAAGTTTGCACCATGCAAAACATTAAAATCAACCCAGTTAGGAATTAATAAAAAATATAAGTCAGCAAACACAACAATTTTAAAATTCCTTAATCCAGTATTTGATATTTAAAATCCTTCTGACCAAACACTATCTCAGGAAGAAATGAAAGGATTGATAATCCTGCATCATTAAAGAAATTAACTCAGCAATTCACAATATTTCCACCAAGAAAACAAACTCAGTTAGTTTTGTAAAATCTACCAAACATACAGAAAACAAAACTCCTCTTACAGAAATATTTCTAGCAAATATAAAAAGGAGAAATAGTCTTATTTATGAGACAAATGATGCCTTACTATCACAACCAGAGTATCGCAATGGAAGTACAGAAAACTGGTGTCCCATCTCACAAGTGCATCAAAAAAATGTACTATCATCCCAGCAAACTTTTCAGCGTAAGGAAAATAATTAAGGTAATTTACTATGTTAACAAATGGACAAAAATAAGCCAAACGATCATTTATTAATGCAGAAAAAGCAGGTGATGATACTGAACAATTATTCATGATAAAAATGTGAGTGAACTGAGAAGAGATAACAGCTTCTTTTATCCAATAAACATTATATACAAAAAAACCCAAAAGAGTAATAATTTTCATGTTTCATAGTGAAATGCAACTATTCCCTTTACGCTCAGGTAATCTGTGCACAAGACAAGGCTGTCTGCCTTTCTCTTAAACCTTTGTCTTGATATCTTTAAAATCTAATCTAAAAAATTAAAAAAGAATTAAAAAAGAAAACACATATATGCCATTATTTAGGAATGACATGATCATTCCCAAAACATAAATATGTAATTGGAATTAATTAGATGCACTGGTGATGCTTTAGGATGTGGGAATAAACAATGGAAGGTGTCAGCAAAAAACAAAACAGGATGAAATGTTTAATGATACATTGTTAAGAAAGATCTACATATAGAAGATATATAAAAGTGAATTATTTTAAAAGATGTGTGAAATAATTATGGAGAAAATTATGAAATTGTTTCTAATACCAAAAAAAGTCCTTGAAAACATCTAATACATAGAGCTCTGTCATGATTTTACATAATTTGAATCCCATAAAAATTTGCACAATCTCCAAATTGTTCTATAGAGTCGATGTAGTTTCACCATAATCCTAGACATCGCTTCACAAAGGGTACATTCTGTCTGTCAACTTATATGAAAAAATGAAGGGCCAAAAATATTACTCAGTTCATTTCCAAAGAAATCGATTGAGGTGGGGGTGGGAGTTCTCTGTTTACGAAGTACCAAGGTTTGATAGAAAGCTGTCATGATTAAAATTCTTGAGTAGAAAAACACACCATGAAAAGAATAAAGAAATAGACCAGGCCACAGAGAGCTGGGCCAGGTGGTTTGTGGATCCCTGGGAAAAACCTGAGCTGTTCGATAGCACACTTATCTGAATTTGGAAAACATTAGATCTCTATTTTACACCATACCCCCAAAAATCAATTTTAATGTACTAAAAGACATGACCAAGAAGAATAAATTTTTAAATCTTTAGAAAAAAATATGGGAAAAATGGAAATAACTTAGTAGAAAGCATGTAAGAGACCGAAAGGAATTTTACAGAAAAAATACATATATACAAAACCAATGGACATCTTGCAAAGATGCTAGGGCTTATTAATCACCAGTGAAATGCAGATGCAATCCCAGTGAAATATAATCTTACAACCACTAGTTTGGGAATTTAAAAAAAAATCTGACAATATCAAGTCTTGCTCACTGGCGGGAGTATAAATTGGCAGAGCTACTTTAGGAAACAATTTTGGATTTCCTGTTGAATCTAGAGCTATGCTTAAAGAAATGAGGTTTATGGTTCTGTATCGTAAGAATAACTTGCACATATGGGCTAAAAGGCATTCAGGCTTTGTGTAACCAGAAAAAAATTGAAAACACCTAAACATGCACTGACAGGAAAAATAAACAAATTACATTATCGTTCTGCAATGGACCATTATCTATGAATGAACTAAGCACACGCATCCATGAGAGTGACTTCCCCCAATGCAATGTGAGATTTTAAAAAAGCAAGTTACAAAAGGAAAAAATACTGCAGGATTTCATTTTTTTATATATAAAATATAGGCAAAGCTAATTATATATTATGTGGGGATACGTGTGGGGTAAACCTTTAATGTGAAGCAAAGTAATGATACACACAGACTTTAGGACCCATCGCAAGGATGTTTAGAGATGTCATTGGGGCCTTCACTAACCTTGGTAAGATTGTTTCTAAGCCTTGGCGGTGAGGTGTGCCTTAAACCATACCTTCATTATGTGTACTTTCCATTTTGGTATGTTTGAAATGTATGACATATTTCAGAATTAATAAACTGTAATAAAAAATGTCTGGAAACCTTTTTGGTATAAAAATGTTGCAAATCATCATTTGAGAATGTTATCCATGTAAAAATGTGTATTAAGCCTATTTTGAAATGTGGGCTAACTGAAAGAAGTGTCTTGATGTGTTCAATCTGGAATTGAAAAGCAAACTGAAGAGTATCATATAGGGTATATTATGTATCGAAAGCGTACAGTGAAAAGTATAATACATATCTATTAGATATGCCTTTTGTATCTCAAAAAGTGACACTATTAAAAAAATACAGCCCACCTCTCCTAACTCCTGCTGGACAACCAGGGAATCAAGTCTAGACCTTGTCGGGATGAACTCCTGTAATTTGCAGCTGCACAGACAGAATGCTTTCTACAGGGACGGGGAGTTGTAAGGCTAGCATTGTACAAAATCAGGCCAGAGCATGTCCCTGAGAGATCTCCTCCTCTGCTCCCACCAGTCAGAGTGAGAAGTGGGCCAGACACCCGGTGCGGTCCATTGCTGGTCACTGCTTCTACCCCAGAAATGGCCTGTGAGGCAGGTACATGGGAAGGTGATGGGGAATTTGAAATTCAGCATCATCCCCTCCGCGGGAGGGGCCAGAGCCTCTTGAAGCTCTGTATTTGGTGCTGAGTCAATCTTCTAATATCCTTTGAGGATGAGAACTCTGGGCATTTCTTTTTTTTTTTTTTTTTTAAGATTTTACTTATTTATTCGTTTGTTTGTTCGAGCAGGGGGAGGGGCAAGGAGCTAAGGGAGAGGGACAAGCCAACTCCAGTGTAGAGCTCCACAGGACCCCTAGATTGTGAACTGAGCCAAAATCAAGAGTCAGATGCTGCACCTGCTGGGCCACCCAGGGGCCTCTCAAGTCATTTCTAAACCACAGAGATGAAATTGAGGGACACCAGGACACTGAAAATGGCACAGTGTTGCAAAGCTACACAACAGTGCACGCCAGGTATGGCAAAGCTTGGAAATTCATCTTTAGCCAGCAACAAATGGGCTCTGCTCATTCCGACGCGGTGTTAACACTGTGTTGCCCCAGAGAGGTAGAAGTGTTACGGTACCTCGCGGTTCTGTGCGCTCAGGACTCGGTAAAAGAGAGCGGCACGAGGGACTCTCCGGCCTTTGCTGGAAGTGCTTCCCGGGCAGCCGAAGTCCTCTGTCGCCCGCAGCCTGCAAGGCTGGCCCTGCTCTACGCAACTTCCAAAGGCCCCGGAGCGGAACGTACCGTATCCGTCCACGAGATCGCAGATGACGCTACACAATAACGTAATAATGTAACTACGTAATGATGATGATGATGATGCAAAGAAAGGAAACCATTTTGGTGAAACTTACTTGGCATGTGTGTTTAATCGGCAGCTGGGGCCCTAAGAAGCCACGATCGCTGCGCAGCGTGATGACTGGATGTCATGGGAGGAAAACAGACTTTTGGGACTCTGCTGCCTGGGCTCCTCACACTCGCGGAGTCTTCTGAAAACAGAACAAACGGGAAGCTCTTTTAGGTATGGGATGCGACGCAAGCGGGATAAAATTGTTAATAAGGGAAGAAAATTACCTTCACAAATACTTTGAAGTAGTGTACCTTTTAATTTCTTGACAAGTCTGTAAGGAATATTTGACAGCAGGGAAGGTTCGCGATCAGTGGATTAAAAAATACCATTTCATGCACTTTTAACTCTAGAAAGGATATTTTTATGTAACTTGTGCTAATTTTAAAATAAACCTTGATTTTAGGGCACTTTTAGATTCACAGCAACATCGAAGGAAAGGTACAGGGATTCCTCAGGTAGCCCTCTGCCCCACCCACACCCAGCCTCTATCAACGTCCCCAGCACATGGCACATTTGTTATACCCATGAATCTGTAGCAAAACCCGCTAACACTCAAAATCCATAATTGTCATTAGGGTCCACTCTTGGTGTTATGCTTTCCATGGGTTTCCACAAGTGCGCGATGACACGCACCCACCGTTGTAGTATCACACAGAATAACTTCATTGCCCTAAGATCCTCTGTGCTCTGAGTACTCATCCCTCTACTCATCCTCCCACACCTGGCAACCACCGATCTCTTTACCGTCTCTATAGTTTTGCCTTTTCCAGAATGCCGTACCGCCGGATCATACATTTATGGGCTTCTCAGACTGGCCACTTCCTCCTGGTGATATGCGTTTAAGGTTCCTCTGTGTGTCTCTTCATGGCTTGGGAGTGCCATTTCTTATTAGTGCTGAGTAATACTCCATTGTCTGGATGGACCACAATCTTTTTTTGGTTTTGTTTGTTTGTTTTTAACGTTCACCTAGTGAAGGACATGCCTCCATGTCTTGGTAAGTAATGAATAAAGCTTCTGTAAACTTCCATGGGCAGGTTTTGTGTGGCCACCAGCTTTTGGATTCTCTGAGTAAACACCAAAAGTGTGGTTGCTGGGTCAGAGGGCCAGAGTAAGTTTACAGTTTCACAAGAAACCGTCAGACTGTCTTCCAAAGTAGCTGCCTCATTTTGCTTCCCCCCCAGAAGTGAGTGGGAGTTCCTCTTGCTCCCCTTCCTCACCAGTGTTTGGTGCTGTCGGTGATCTGGTTTTCTGCCATTCTCACCTCTGTGTAGTGTTATCTCATTCTTGTTTTATTTTGTAATTTCCTAATGATATGTGTTGCTAAGCATCTTTTCATGAGTTTGTTTCCCATCTATCTTCTTTGAAAGGTGAGTAACTTACACTATTTTTTCAACCTCCATGTGATGCTAAAATATCCATGTTCCTTTCTACCAGCAATAATTCTTTACCATTTCACTGAAAATAGATATAAACTTATTCTAAAAACACTTCGCAGGTCTTGCACGCTGATAAAGCATGTACTAGAATCACAAAATTAGTTATAACATTTAAAACATTTATAACATTTAAATGCTTAATTTAAAACATTTACAGCTCACACTTAGACACTGAAGACATTCCTGTGAGAGTAAACATCTTCGCACTGTGATCAGTTCTTTATTTGGGCTTGTCACACTCATGGCAACAACCATGAAATGCAGATTAGAATCAACACCCCGCTGACCATTCAAGAAAGTGGTTACGTGCTGTAGTAAGACCAAATTTGAATGAAAGACTAAATTCTGTTTTTAAAAATGTACACCGCTCTTCATCCAAACATTGTAACCTATTACTGTGATCAAGTTCAAACATTTTAGAAACACCAACTTAAAAATCTGAGGAAATGAAGACTTCACTGAAAAAAGCAACAGAGCCAAAATTATCACAATATTTTAAAAAAACACTGATGGGGGAGTTTTACACCAACTGCTGCATAGAGCACATGGACTATGATACAAAAAGTCAGAAGTGGTTCTGTACATCTTTAAAAAAAAAAAGATTTTATTTATTTATTTAACAGAGATCACAAGTAGGCAGAGAGCCAGGTGGGGTGGGGCTGGGGGCTGGGGGAAGCAGGCTCCCCACTGAGCAGAAAGCCTGATGCGAGGCTCGATTCCAGACCCTGAGATCATGACCTGAGCTGAAGGCAGAGGCTTGTTTTGAGACAGATGTAATAATGCTTACACAACCCTTGTAGAAACCACCTGGTACTGGAATTTTCATCAGGGGAAGTCTGGACGGGTACCACACTGGGCACCTTGACCTAGGGGACAACCATCTCCAGCACGATAGCTCTGCTGAGGTGACATTCTACTTTACGTACAGAGCAAGGTAGACTGGAGAGACTCTACAGAGGTTGTTATTGTCTGCTCTGACGGAGGTCATGGTTGGAGACCCAGATGTTTTCAAGAGGATATAAAGAAAGAGAACCTTTAGTTTTGTGTGACTATGAATGCCTATGTTGGTCCAGATGAGTATCTCTGAGAACCTCTGGGACGGTGCCAGAGAGCTCCCTCTCCACAGACGCTGGTCAGCTCTGTAGGGCTCACACATAACAGACAACTGTACACTCACATTCCCTTGTCTCGCTAACTAGTCTTCTACTAACCAGCCTTGTGATTTGGCCAAAGATAGAAGCCCACCCACCTGGTGTCCTCCCTGAGCTGCCCGGGTTCCACACAATCCCATCAGTCTTCTGGCTAAGTGGTTTTCTCTGCCCATGCTGACTCCTCTTTGCTCCAAAGGCTGAGGGAGACCAGGTTCAGTACCTGGAAATGTTTGGGTAAAGATGGTTCTTGGATAAAAATCCAAAAAAAAATCCAAATGTCTCTCCTGGTCAGTAGATAATTGAGATAACAAGCCAAAATATCAAATATTTACAAAATGAGGTATGATGATCTAGATCACTAAAATACATTAAAAATTTCCAGACAGACTGTGTTCTCTGAGAAGTAAACTGAGGGTTTAAAGGGGAGGGAGGTGGAGGGATGGGTGAGCCTGGTGGTGGGTATTAAGGAGGGTGCGTATTGCATGGAGCAGTGGGTGTGGGGCATAAACAATGAATCTAGGAACACTATATCAAAAACTAACGATGTACTGTATGATGACTAACATAACATAATAAAAAAAATTTCCAGACAGAAAGGTAATGGCGATTCAGCAATCTATGGGTCAGCAGTATTTTCAGGACACAAATCTGATAATGATATGTATGATGGGTCCAAGCGGAGGAACGGGTACAGGTGAAGGCAACAACACTCCCCGCCCAGGAGAAGGCTGTGACAAACCCGACCTTGCTGGAGATGGTGGGAAGGGAGGTCAGATATGAGAACACTGAAAGAAACAAACCAACACACTTGGAAATTTTCAGATGTGTCTCCTGGGAAGAGGGGAGGAAGGGTTCTGCAGGATCCCAAACTTCTATTTGCTGACCAAGTGTGGTGGTTTACCCATCTCTGCCTTTTTCTCGGAGGTGGTTTACCCATCTCTGCCTTTTTCTCGGACCATATCTCCATCCAGCAGAATCATGTAACCCACTCTATAGACCGGTTTGTTAATCCTTAAATTGTGTGATGAATACATGGAAAGAAGAACTAGCTTTCATAAATTGGCACCACCCCTCAAACGACCATTATTATAATCCATACGTATTTATTTTTCTTCAGATTAAAGGCACTGTAGAATATAAAAGTATGTATGAAGTAAAACACTCTAGTTTTTACGGATAGAAAACTCAGATAACCTATAATACTCCTGTCTTCTAAAGCGTGGTGCCCAGGCAACCACCAATGTTCTATCTGTTTCAATCTAATAATTTCTTAACTCCAACCTCCTTCATTTTTCTGCCTTTGTCTTCAAGTTGGCCATCTCTTTTCCCAGAATTCTGTACTTTCTCTGAGGATACACAGTCTAATATGAATTCTTCTTAAGTGGGTTTACAGTCTCAAACCCAAGCACTTAGGACTAATCCTTACTTCAAAAAAGGTAGGTAAGTTGTCCTATCCTTTTCAGATATAATGCTGTCTTATCTAGCACCTGTTTGCCCTCTGGGGAAGAGGCTTCTGAGTCCTTCCACATACTCAGCCCTCATCTTGTTTTCCATTTGAAACTTTCTGGTTTCCTGAATGGGAGTCCCTGTCCTAGAAACTTGTTCAGTATTCGAAGATCGATAGAATCTGCCTCTGTATCAATTTTGTCAGTTCTCCCTTTCAGAAAGGATAGCCTTTCAGATTGTCACCACCAGCCACAGTGGGATTCAGGGGAAAGCATCTCTGATTCTAAGTCCTCTTCTCCTGCCTCCACAATTACATTGCAGATTGTCTGGACCACAGAGAGTCTTTTAGCACTTTCTCCAGACAAAATATTCCTCATGGAATGATGCCTTCAAGTGTTTGCTGGCCCTGAAGGGGAGCCCATCCCTACAAGCCCCGCACCCCACTGGGGACAAGTGCACTTCCAGCCGCTGGTCTAGGACATGCTCCTTGGCTGCTGGCAGTGAGGCCTCGCGGTGTTCCAGTGCCCGAGCAGAAATGGGAGTAACCCAAGGGAGAAGATAGCACTCAGTAGTGGGCCTTCTGAGCTAGATCTATGATGAATATTCATCCAACAGCTATGAAAATACACTCTCAGCCAAGTGTCCCAGAGCCTACAAAGCTTGTTACACTATAGCATCATGTGCCTGAGACAAACCGATCTCATTCTGCTTGTTTTTCTTGTTCCAGTTTTCTTGGAAGTTGCGTATGTGGGAACACATAAAATATGTTTTCCACACCTTAAAATACTATGTTAAGCTTTATCATGGTTACCCAGTAAACAAAATATCTGGGTGACTGACCAAAATGTTTCCTTTTATTCATACAAAGATACTGTATTTGATGGACCTGATCGATATCAAACAGTTGAATTCTTAAAAAATCATTTATAGAATCTCCAGGATACCAAAGGTTTGATTGCATTTCCAACTTTCAAGAACCATAGTTTTATTTTCTTTTTCCTGCAGTTTGTCTTTATTGGGGAGAGCATGATGGGGGTCAGGGGGAGGCGTCATCCACAAGCGAAGTAGGGAAGAGCCTGGGTTGGCAGAGACAACATGCAGTTGAACCAGATGGGAGAGGTGACGAACATCACAATCTTCAGGAATAAAACCGAGTGGTGTTTTCTGCAATATCTCCAATCAGTGAAAATGTAGGTTTGGCCTCATCTCTGAATCAAGTGAATATCAAAAGGAAAGCAGACAACTGTAACTAATTCTGGGCTTCCCAGTGATGGGAACAGACAGTTCATTGACGAAATACACACACCGAGCTAGAGGGGCCCAGGCCACAGATGGCTTCAAAGGTAATTACCAGCACCTTTTACTCTGAGGAGAACCCTAACATGAGCTAGTAAACGTCGGATTTATCATTCACTTCCTCTCCTGCTTAGATTATATGATTGAGTCAGATAGCTCTGAAATGTGCAAGTTAATAAAAATGTGTGTTTTTATCTATACCTTTCCCAAGGGAAAAATCCGAAGAAGTTTGTGCTTGTAGATTAGAGCCGATTTCTGTATAACCCCCTTTGTATCCTCTTCAACATGTAGGAACTATTTAGCAGTAGAGAAAATGGGTTCTATGTGTACAAATACAAAACCACAGAGAGAAAAAAGAGGAGAAATCTCTAAGCTAGAGAAAAGCAAAGATAAAAAGAAGAGAAAGAAAATAATAGCGACACAATGTTGCATGCATAATAGTTAGTAAGGATATAAATAGAGTTCTTAATATAGCGTGTTAGTAATCAGATTTTTGTTTCTGGCAGGTTCTAAATGAAGATCTTCTAAGCTATTTTTTATTCCTTTCATGGTAGAATACAATATAGATGGTCACAGAAAACTAGAGTTAAAAACACAGCAAAAAAATAAAAAAGATTAAAATGTGTTCTATGACAAATTTATATTTGTATGACCTTACTATCATCATAGAATCACCATGTTTTAATTTAAAGAACAATACCTTTAAAATGTTGTTCTTTCGAAAACTCTTGTTTCCTATGTTAAGGACAACCAAATCATGGCAATTTTATTTTTTATAAAATCTGCCTTTTTTTACAGGATATACGGGTTACTTTAAATATACACCTAAACACATACCACCTCATAACACATAAACTCAGTATTTCTTATATTAAGTGACTTTAAACTCCCACAATATGTGATTACTTTATACATTTTTGCGACCATTTTCTAGAAGACATTTTTGCTTTTGTTTTTGTAGCTAATCAAGGTTGCAGAGATCATAATACCCGAAGGTCAAGACTCGGGATTTCTTAAGGATAAGGAGTAAATCCACGTGAATTAGTATGATGTAATACACAAGATACGAGTCTCCAGATTCAATATGTTCCTGTTTGGGCTCACAATTATGTTACCACCAGACTGACTAAAATTAGAAGGACACACGGTGTCCACAAGGATGGGAAGCCATTGGAACTCTCAAAAATTGGCAGTGTCAACTAAAACTGAACATATGCATACCCTCTGATTCAAGTAATTCCACTCCCAGATATGTGCCCAATGTCTGCCAAAAGACATAATATTAAAGCAGCATTGTTCACAACAGCCCCGCCATGGACTCATCCTTAATATCCCTCCCAGGAGGGGAATAAATAAACTCTTGTATATGAACGGGGGCGAGGAGGATAGTACCACAGTCAGGGAAAAAAGCGAACTGCTTTTACTTGTAATGGCATGAACCTAACTAACCTTACACTGAATTAATGTAATCACACACAAAAGCCTACACCCCACTTTATGACATCCCCAAACAGGCATTGCGTGGAGGTCAGAACAGTGGTTGCCCCAGACTGGCGATTGGCAACCTAGAAGTGTTCTTTATTGGAATCAGGGACATGGTTCCAGAACACACATGCCTGCAAAAATTCATCAAGGATGGTCTTAAGACCTGTGTGTAGTTATGAGTCAGTGAAATATACACAGACGCGAATAAAATAAATGCCTGGACAAATTAAAACAGAATTCCACAAAGATTGCTTTTGTGTAGTAGAACTATGATCAAGGTCATTTCCTTCTCCGTACTTTACTTTGTATCTCTCTTGTTTCTAAACTGAACATACACCGTCCTGCATTTACGATCATAAACAACCCACAAGCGTGTTTATAACAGAGAAGTTGCCATAAAGACAGAAATTAAGGCAAGAATAAAATTCAAATTCTTTATATTTTCTAAAGTTAATTCTCAGCGTTCAAAGTTCAGTTCAACATGTTTTTGCTCAATTTGTACTCGTTAAGTTTAGAAATTTATGGGAAGGATTCGTAAGGCGTGGCTCACTATTTAGTCTACAGAATAAATTTTTTTTCTAGCGCGGCGTGTTATCTTTTTGTTAGAAGTGTTTTGTAGTTCGCATTATCCTCATAAAAACTGTCCAGAAATTTAACTCTTAGGCTTCGGGGAGAGATGTCTTCACCGAAGATGAAAAAGGCTGTTTTGTCTCTGTGCACGTCACTGAGGTTTGTTAAATTGAGGACAGCTGTGTGGAGGAAACGGCTCGCTAATTAGAACAATGTGCGAAGTAAACCAATGCAGGCAGGAAGGGAGCCTGAATAGCGTTTGAACAAACTTCCAAGGTTGAGTTTTGTGTTTATAGGCAGATGCTGGGTACACATCTGTTTCTACCGACTGCATATTCCTTGGGCTCAGAACAATCGAGTCCCATTCAGACAGGCCCCCTGAAAAAAGTTTTGCTTTAGTCTGTTGAGTTGTTTGTGTTTTTCAATTGAAATGTTTTATTGGAATGATTGTAGGTTCACATGCAGTTGTAAGAACTACTTCCCCCATGGTTAATATTTTGCAAAACTATAGTTCAATATTACAACAAACTTACTGACATTCATTCAACCCATTCATCTCATTCAGGTTACCTAAATTGTGCTTGTACTTGTGAGTGTGTGTGTGTGTTTGATTCTTTACAATTTTACCCCATGTGTATATTTGTGGATCCACCACCACAACCCAGAGCTGAACACAAGGATTAGTCATTTTGCCCTTTGCTAACTAGACCTATCCTCCCCCCCCCGCCTCCTTCCTTAGTCTTTGGCAACTGTTCATCTCTTCATTTCTAAAATCCTGTCATTTCAAAAAAGTTATATACGTGGAATAATGTATTATGTAATATTTTAGAATCGACTTACTTTTTTTCACTTACGCACCATATTTCCCTGGAGGTTCATCGAGCGTGTATCAACAAATTTTTATTTGGCACGGCTGAGTAAGACTGGAATTTTAAGTTGTAGTTTACCCGTCAATCCATTTGATGAAATACGTCTGAACCATTTCCAGTTCTTTGGCTCTTACAAGTAAAATTGCTCTGTACATTTATCTGTGAAAATACGTTTTAATTTCTCTGGGATATATGCTCGAGTGCATTCATTGGGTTTTGTGTTCATTGCATGGTTACATTTATACAACACGGCCAGACAATTTCAGAGTGGGTCATGCCACTTTACACGCTACTGGCAAGGTGTGAGTCACCCGCTTTCTGTAATTCCTCACCAACACTGGATATTGTCACTACTTATTTATTTTTTCATTTTACCTGTTCTAATAGGTAAATAGCGATACCTCACTGTGGTCTTAAATGGCGTATTCCTAATGGCTAGTGACGTCGAAAACCCTCTCACGTGTTTATTTGCCGTCTATGTATTTTTATCAGCCAAATGTCTCTTTCTATCTTTTGCCCTTTTTTGAGTTGAGCTGTCCCTTTTACTGTTGAATTTTGAGAGTTCTTTATCTATCCTAGTTATCAGTCTTTCAGAAATGCAGTTTACGAATCCTTCTTCCCAGACTGTAGCTTATCTTTGATCTTCTTCAGAAGGGCTTTCACCCAACAAAATTTTTTTAAAATTTTGATAAAGACCAATTCATCCATTTTTCTTTTGAGGATCATGCTTTTGATGTAAATTATAAGTACTCTTTGGCTAAGCCTTGACACCCCCCCCCAGAATATTCTACTATATATATTTTTTAAAGTTTTGTAACTTTACATTTAAGCCCTAGTAAATTTTGAGGGTTTTGGTTTTGTTTTTCTTTTTAGATATGAGGTTTATGTCAGTGGTATTTCTTTTTGGTTTTTGAATGCTCAATTTTTCCAATACTGACAGCTTTGGCAAGTTTGTCAAATATCAGTCAAGCATATTTTTGTGGGAGGTATTTCTAGTTTCTATACCCTGTCCCACTATGCATATCCCTCTGCCATTAGCACACCATTTCGACAATTGTAGTTATACATTAACAAACCTTAATATAGGTTAAAGTGATTTCTGTAACAATATTCTTCTTTGTCAAGATTTTTTTTTTTTAAAGATTTTATTTATTTATTTGACAGAGATCACAAGCAGGCAGAGAGGCAGGCAGAGAGAGAGGAGGAAGCAGGCTCCCTGATGAGCAGAGAGCCCGATGCGGGGCTCGATCCCAGGACCCTGAGATCATGACCTGAGCCGAAGGCAGTGGCTTAACCCCCTGAGCCACCCAGGCGCCCGAAGATTGTTTTGTTTTTTTCTAGGATCTGTGATTTTACATACAAATTTTATTTTATTTCATTTTATTTTTTAAAGATTTTATTTATTTATGTGATGGAGATCACAAGTAGGCAGAAAGATAGGAGGAAGCAGGTTTCCTGCTGAGCAGAGAGCCCAACGTGGGGCTCGATCCCAGGACCGTGAGATTATGACCTGAGCCGAAGGCAGAAGCTTAACCCGCTGAGCTACTCAGGTGCCCCTCACATACAAATTTTCGAATAAACTTGTCTATGTTTACCAAAAACTTGCCAGGATTTAGTAGTTTCTATAGTTCAATTTGGGGAAAACAGACATTTTACTATGTTCACTTTCCTAATTCATGAACATTATATGCCCCTCATTTGTCCAGGATTTGATTTATTTTATCAGAATCACATTTTATTTTATCAAAATCATATCATTTTGAATGTCTAGTAGGCAGACCCTTTTTTTAAAGTACTTCATTTCCTTTGAAGTAATAATAAATGATAGGATGTTTTCAATTTAATTTTAATGCTCATTTATTGTTAATGTACAGAAATGTGATTGGTTTTCTGTGTTGACCTTGTGTCTTGGAAATTTGTTAAACTAATTTATTCTAGGATATTTTTTTGGGGGGGAGGGTTTCTATATAGACAACCAGGTCATTTGCAAATAGGAAGTTTTATTTCTTCCTTTCCAATCTCTAAGCCTTCTTTAAAAAAAAAATGCTCTTTATCAAGCTATATTCCTAATTTGCCAAGAGATCCATCCTGAATGGCAAATGGGTGTAGGATTTTGCTAAATGTTTTTCTACAGCAATTAATAGGATCAGATAATTTTGTTCTTCGGCCTGTTGGTATGGATTGTGCTGGGTGTTGAGCGGGCTTTGCCTACTGCAGTAAATCCTACTGGATCGTGGAATATAACTCTGCATTTTCTTGTATTCTACTTCCAAATATTTTGTTAAGGATTTTTCAGTCTAAGTTCATGACAGGATCATTTTTTTCTTTTCTTTTCTTTTTTTAAGATTTCATTAATTTATTTGACACACAGAGAGAGAGAGCACAAGCAGGGGGAACAGCAGAGGGAGAAGCAGACTCCTCACTGAACAGGGAGCCCAATGCAGGGCTCCATCCCAAGACCCGGGATCAGGACCTGAGCCGAAGGCAGACACTTAACTGACTGAGCCACCCAGGTGCCCCAAGCACCATTTTTATTTTAACTCTTTGTCTTATTTAGTATCAGGAATTATATCAGGAATACCTACTTCATAAAGTAGGTAAAGAATTCATCTTTCCTCTTCCATTTTCTAGAAAAAAAATAAAAAACAACTGTGTAAAATTGGTCCTAATTCTTCTTCAAATGTCAGGTAGAATTCTCCAGTGAAGCCACATGTGTTTGGAGATTTCTTTCTTCGAAACTCAAACATTATAAATTCAATTATAGGCCAAGTCACAGTGTCCGTTTCATCTTGAGTTGAGTTCTGGTTATTTTGTCTTTTGAAGAATTATTTCATTTCTTCCACATTGTTGAGTTTATGAACAGAAACTTGCTTGTACTTTTCACTTACTGCTCATTCACGGCTGCTGGATCAGAAGGAACGCATCGTATTCCTGATATGGGTGATGTATGTCTTCCCTGCTTTTAGTTTTAGTCAATCTTGATAGAGGTTTATTAGGTTTTTTTTTTAAGAAATAGTTTTTTGTTTTGTTAATCTATTGTTTCTTTTCTCCAATTTGATTGATTTCTGCCTTTATCTTGATTATATAATTCCTTCTGCTTGCTTTGCAATGATTTTAGTCTCCATTTTCCATTTCTTGGGGTAGGAACTTCTAGGTGATTGATTTGATATCATTCCTCTTTTATGTTTTTATTTAAATTAGTTAACTAATTTATTTAATTCATTTAATTTTAATTTAATTTATTTAAATTAGTTAACATACATACAGTGTAATATTAGTTTCCAGTGTACAATATAGTGATTCAACAGTTCCATAAAATATCCACTGCTCACCGCAAGTGCCTCCTTATTCCCCATCACCTGTCTCTTCCATCCCCCAGACCCCTCCCCTCTGGTAACCATCAGTTTGTTTTCATAGTTAAGAGCCTGTTTCTTGGGGTGCCTGGGTGGCTGAGTCAGTTAAGCAGCTGCCTTCAGCTCAGGTCAGGGAATCCTGGGTCCTGGGATTGAGCCCTGCATCTGGCTCCCTGCTCAGCAGGGAGCCTGCTTCTCCTTTTGCTGCTTCCCCTGCTTGTGCTCTCTTGCTCTGTCAAATAAATAAATAAAATCTTAAAAAAAAAAGTTCGTTTCTTGGTTTACCTCTCTCTCTCTTTTTTCCCTTTGCTCATTCGTTTTGTTTCTTAAATTCCACATACGAGTGAAGTCACAAGGCATTTGTCTTTCTCTGACTTATTTCAATTAATATCATACTCTCTGGCTCCAGCCATGTCATTGCAAATGGCAGGATTTCATTCTTTTAGGACTGAGTACTATTCCATTGTATACATATGTATATAGATCACGTCTTCTCTATCATTCATCGGTTGATGGACACTTGGGCTGCTTCTATAATTTGGCTATTGCAGAGAACTCTGTAAATATCAAGGTGCATTTATCCTTTCAAATAAGTATTTTTGTATTCTTCAGGTAAATACCTAGTATTACAATTGACGGATCATAAGGTAGTTCTATTTTTATCTTTTTGAGGAACCTCCATATTGTTTTCCAGCCTGGCTGCACCAGTTTGCATTCCCACCAGCAGTGCATGAGGTTCCCCTTTCTCCACATCCTTCCTAACACTTTTCATTTTTATTTGTAATTTTAGCCATTCTCACAAGTGTGAAGTGATACCTCATAAGAGTTTTGATTTGCATTTCCCTGATGATGAGTGATGCTGAGCATGTTTTCATGTATCTGTCGGCCATCTATAGGTCTTTTTTGGAGAAATGGCTGTTCCTGTCTTCTGCCCAATTTTAATTGATTATTTGGTTTTCGTATGTTGAGTTGTATCAACTCTTTATATATTTTGGTTACTAACCCTTTACCCAATATGTCATTTGCAAATATCTTCTCCCATTCTATAGGTTGCCTTTTAACTCTGTTGATTCCTTACTTCACTATGCAGAAACTTTTTATTTTGATGTAATCCCAATAGCTTATTTTTGCTTTTGTTTCCCTTGTGTCAGGAGACCTATCTAGAAAAAAGTTGCAATGGCCAATGTCAAAGAAGTTACTGCCTGTGCTTTCTTCTAGGATTTTCATGGTTTTGGGTCTCACACTTGGGTCTTTAATCCATTTTTATTTATTTTTGTGTATAGTGAAAGAAAGTGGTCTGGTTTCATCCTTTTGCATATGGCAGTCTAGTTTTCCTAACACCATTTGTTGAAGAGAGATTATCCTTTTCCCATTGTATATTCATAACAGCTTCACTGAAGATTAGTTGACCAAATAATTGTGGGTTTATTTCTGGGTTTTCTGTTCTGTTCTATTGATCTATGTGTTTATTTTTATGCCAGTGCCATACTGTTTTAATTACTATCACTTTGTAATATAATTTGAAGTCTGGAATTATGATACCTCCAGTTTTGTTTTTGTTTTTCAAGATTGCTTGGGCTATTCAAGGTCTTTGTGGTTCTATACAAACTTCGGGGTTGTTTGTTCTAGTTCTGTGAAAAATGTTAGTATTTTGATAGGGATTTGCATTAAAATGATAAAACATGATATAAATATAAAACAAATGTATTTTAAAAGAATGATTTCTACAAGAATCCTTACATCTATTTGTATAGGCAAGATTTACATTGGCCATAACACAAATTTAGTGCATTCTATAAGCGAGATTTGACATTTTTCAGAGAAATGGCTACTGTGATGGAAAACTGTCACTCCTTACCATGTCAGCCTCATGGAGGAAAAGTTGCCTTGTGCATACATTTCACTCATAATTCTGCTCAAGAGAATGGCTCAGGGGCTAAGTAGAAAAGGAAACTAGTGGAAACTGAAACCACATTCAGAATTAATATATTTCACATATACCATATACTTCCCCTTAATGGAAGATAGATTTGAAAGACCCATTAGGAAATATTAAAAAAGAAACCTGAAATATTTTTTCTTGGCAAGCAAGATGCCAAACAAGAGGACAGTTGATAACATTTCTCTGTAGAGTTACAGCTTCTGTTTTTCAATGTGCTTTCTAATCTTACACACTTAGAGGAAGAGAGACATCATTCGTAGTTTTTGTTTTATTTTTTTAAATAAACCTGTAAATTCTTTAAGGATTAGGGTCAACCAGCCTTTCTGGTTGTGTTGCTTTAAGTGTTGAAGGCAGGGGGAGCCAGCCAGGATGTCTGGGCAAAAAGGGCAGCGTGACTGGTGTGGGTAGCAGTGGGAGAGACTGGTGTGGCACAGAGTCTCATATATTCTATTTTGATAGTGTTGCTTTTGAGTAGCCTTTGAGACATCCGAGTGGAGATGTCACATCAGCATTTTGATCTATGATATGGCCCTCAGAAGAAGAGTCGGGCAAGAAGAATTCACATGCTGAGAGTAATTGAAACCAGAGGCTGGAAAGAAATGTATGGGAGAGAATGTAGGGAGGCAAAAGAGGACTTGGAAAGTCTTAGAGAACTTAATCATGCCTTAGTCAGGAGAATGGCAAGGAGCCAGAAAGGAATATAAACAAGGACCTGCAATAGGATGCCAATCAGGAGAGTGTGAAATTACAGAAGCCGAGCATGAGAACTGTTTAAATGACACCATAAAATGAGACAATGTTTTAATACTGCTGTTAAAAGCTGGCTGAGAAAAAGCATCACTCCCTCTGTCTTATTGAAAAAAACAATTCTCAATACAGAGACCAGATTAGAGTGTATGGAAGGTGACAGGAGAATGGGGAAGTGGAAACAGAACAGACAAAGCTTTCAAGGAATTTGACTTTGGAGATGAGAGAAAGAGGAGAATCTACCGGAAGATGCTGTGAGTTAAGGAGGATTTAACTGTTTTAAAAAATAGTACTTCTTTGAGTATGCTTATTAACAGAAAGCAGATGACTAACAAGTTCAGAAGGGAGGAAAGCAGATTGAGGGAGAGAGCTCTGCTTTACATGCAAATGGGCACGAGGGAAGGGTAGATACCGATGCAGACATTCTGTAGACTTCACAGAAAGCAGGGAGCGTTCCTGGCTGTGCACTTTATGTTTTCTTTTTCTGTAAAATTAAAGATCATCTGTTGAGTTTGTATTTTTGTTGTGAGATAGTTGGAAGAGAGTGTAGAAGTAGTAAAAAGTAATTTTGGAGTTGGGGAGAGTCATTTGCCTATGGATGTAGAGATGAAAGCTTGGCAGTGCCATGGGTGCAGCTAATTAAAAAAAAAGAGTGTTATGTGCATATTTATTTATATAGGCACATGCATAGATATATACAGTAGTACACACATAAATAGGATGCTGCCCAGAGGGGTAATATCCACACGTGTCTCTATGCATGCAAACATACACATATATGTGTATATCTTTTTTTTTTTTATTGGACAGAGAGATCACAAGTAGGCAGAGAGGCAGGAGGGCAGTGGGGAAGCAGGCTCCCCGCTGAGCAGAGAGCTCGATGCGGGGCTCGATCCCAGGACCCTGAGATCATGACCTGAGCCGAAGGCAGAGGTTTAACCCACTGAGCCATCCAGGCGCCCCTATATATGTATATTTTTACACTTGAATGTAAAGAATTGGTCAGTGACACATCTGACACTCATGCATTTAGATCTACCTTCACTGATCTATCAGAATACCCGTCTACATGATAAAACTTAAGATAGATTTTGGTTTATTTCTTGGAGTTTTATTCATTTTTGCACATTATGAATGAGCATGGACTTACTGTCTTTGCACTAAGACAAAAAACAGCAGAGTTATTCTGTAAGTTAAATTGGCTATGTTACCTGTAATACAGTTGACTGTAATACCCAACTCTATATTTTTACCTTGTCGTACTTACTCAACTCTAAGTAATTCAGAAGCTCAGTGTTTCAACAAGTTCCAACCTCAGGGGTTAGGACCAAAAACCACAGTGATATAGCTCCTATTTTATAAAAGCCTACTTTCCCACAGGTTCCTTTTTATGTTACTGACACCAAAAATCATTTAACCAATCAGATCTCTCTTACATGCTAACTTCAGCAAAGTGTAGAGCCTGTTAATTAATACCTATAGGATTCTCTGGCTCCATTATCACAGTGAGGGGACAAAAAACAACTTCCGGGGTATAACCTTAGGTATTACTAAAAAAAAAAAAAAAAAAAAAATCTCTGATTTTATACTTTCTGGGAAGCTGTAGATGAAATGGAGTTGATATCAGGTTTGTGTTTTCTGGCTTTTTATTTTTACTTTAGAAGTTTTCAGAGCCTTTGAGGTTGCCTCTAAGAGAAGGAATTTGGAGTATTTCCCAGGATTTCTTTTCTCAGAAAACAAGGATGTGTGTGTGTGTGTGTGTGTGTGTGTGCGCGCGCGCGCACGTACGCACGCAGGCATGTGTGTTTGTACCTATAAAACCCACATGCAAGTGCCTCGCAGAACATATTTTCAAACTGAGAAATGATGTTTGCTGCCCCATCTTAGTTCACAGCTTTCCCTAAATTTGCTCATTCCTTCTATCTCAGATATTTTAAATTTATGTTATCCTGCTTACTTATCTGTAAGAAAAATTTTGAAACAAAGCAGAATAAGTAAACAAACTTTATGTCATAATAAGATAGCATTTTTTCTTCTTAACCAATCATCAGGATTATCATAACAATAAGATGTCTAAAATTGGCATTGTCTTTTAAGTAATTAATGTTCAATCTCTATGCTAAAATCAAATCATAACATTGAATTATATATAAAATATGTACAATCATGGAGAAAGTGAATTATTATGCCTTAATTATCAGGTTTGTCAAAAAGCAAAATTTTCGAATTAGAAAATACTGGTAAAATGACCTCACAGAGATGTGGAATTCAAGTATTTTCTATCATTTAAATTTGTGAATACCTTGATTATTTAAAAAATAATAAACATCAAAATATTATAATTTGCAGTCTATTGTTTAATTCCTTTAAATTAATTTAAGTATGTAATATTGGATAATCAAATAATTTGCACTGAACTAATTAGATTAATTTAAATAAGAAGGAAGTGATCTATGATAGTAACAATCTGAGAACCAATTACATTCCTTAGTCATTATTTTATATATATATATAAAATATATATTTGAAAATGACTTAAAATACTGGACCCAGCTGAGCACCACTTAGGAGTTACACATTTATATATATTTTATATAAATATATGTATATTACACAAGTATACTTATATAAATATATATATTTTATAAATACATAAGTCCTAAGTGGTACTCAACAGGGTCCAGTATTTTAAGTGATGTTCAAATAATCTGTATTTGGTAAGTAAAACAAGCTTTAGAAAATCAATTTTCCTTGAATTTCATTTTTACTTATTTGTAGGGAAACTCAGCCCATGTGTTTCTGATTCTTCAACATTTTCTCATCAAAACATTTGTTTTGGACATAATACTTATAATAAGTTCCCTATCCAAAAATTGGGGGATAGCTTTTACTCTGAGGAAATTATTGAGAAAAAGTGGCTCAAGAGAAATTAGTGCTTCCAAACCAATAAAGTTTAAATAGTAAACTATTCTGGACAAAATTTCCCCTAATATTTAGAATTCTAAATTATGCTCTGTATTAAGAAAATATGTATGTTCATTTTTCCTATTCCTGTAGACAGACTTCCAATTAATTTGTTGTGTCTAAGAACACATCTTTTAAAAAAGCTAGAATTTTAATATGAAGATAACATAAAACCAAAATTATACTTTAAAAAAGAGAACCAGGGAAAAGCAGCAGAAATTAAATGTGCAAAATGAAGAATTTTTAGTTTATGGATATATTGTTAATACATCCAAGATAGTTCTTTTCTTTCTTTTTTTTTTTTTTTTTAAGATTTTATTTCAGACAAAGATCAAGAGCGAGAGAAAGCGAGCCTGAGCAGGGCGGGGAGGGGCAGAGGGAGAAGCTGACTCCGGCTCAGCGGGGAGCTCCATCCCAGGGGCTGGATCCCAGGATCCTGGGATCATGACCCGAACTGAAGGCAGACTCTTAACCGACTGAGCCACCCAGGTGCCCCTCCAAGATAATTCTTAAGCAGTAGTGTTGCTTGAAACTTCTCATAGCCAAATTTGCTGGAGCTACAACTATGACCAAAATTCTGAGATTAAAAAAAATGCTTGCTTAGTAATATTTTTAACCATACAGTGTTTTATTAGTTTCACTTTCCACAATTCCACTGATCATCTGCTGCTTATCACAAGTGCACTCCTTAATCCCCATCACCTATTTAAACCATCCACCCCCCACCTCCCCTTAGTAATCATCAGTGTGTTCTCTATAGTTAAGTCTGTTTCTTCATGTCTCTTTCCCTTTCCTTGTTTGTTTTGTTTCTTAATTCTACATATGAGTGAGATCATATGTATTTGTCTTTCTTTGACTCACTTATTTCACTTAGAATACTCTCTAGCTCCATTCATGTTGTTCCAAATGTCAAGATTTCATTCTTTCTTATGGATGAGTTATATATATAAATTCAACATTATAAGAGTTTCCCTCTCTCCACATCCTCATCAACACCTATTGTTTGTTGTGTTTTTTATTTTAGCCATTCCGATAAGTGTGACGTGATATCTCATCGCAGTTCTGATTTGCCATTTTCACGATGATCAGTGATGTTGAGCAGCTTTTCATGTGTCTTTTGGCCATGTGTATGTCTTCTTCAGAGAAAAGGCTGTTGCTGTTTTCTGCCCAATTTTAATTGGATTATTTGTTCTTTGTATGTTGAGTCATATCAATTCTTTATATATTTTGATTACTAACCCTTTATCAGACATGTCATTTGCAAATATCTTCTCCCATTCCATAGGTTGCCTTTTCGTTTTGCTGATTCGTCACTGTGCAGAAACTTTTAATTTTTATATAGTCTCAATAGTTAATTTTTGCTTTTGTTTCCCTTGCATCAGGAGACCTATCTAGAAAAGAGTTGCAATGGCCAATGTCAAAGAAGTTACTGCCTGTGCTTTCTTCTAGGATTTTTATTGCTCGGGTCTCACATTTGGGGTTTAATCCATATTTATTTATTTTTGTGTACAGTGAAAGAAAGTGGTCTGGTTTCATCCTTTTGTATATGGCAGTCCAGTTTTCCTAACAACATTTGTTAAAAAGATTGTTTTTTTTCCTATTGTATATTCATTCCTGCTTTTTCAAAGATTAACTGACCAAATATAGGTTTATTTCTGGGTTTTCTGTTCTGTTCTATTAATCTTTAATTTAATTAATTTAATTAATTTAATTTAATTCATTAATCTTTAATAATTGTATCTATTTTTGTACCAGTACCGTATTGTTTTGGTTACTACAGCTTTGTAATATAATCTGAAGTCCAGAAATGTGATACCTCCAGCTTTGCTTCTCTTTTTCAAGGTGGCTTTGGCTATTCATGGACTTTTGTGGTTCCATACAAATTCTAGGTCTGTTTGTTACAATTCTGTGGAAAATGCTGTTGGTATTTTGATAAAGATTGCACTAATGGTATAAATTGCATTAGGTAGTATAGATATTTTAACAATATTTGTTCTTCCAATCCATAACCATGGAATGTCTTTCTGTTTCCTTGCATCATCTTCAATTTCTTTCATCAGTGTCTTATAATGTTCAGAGAACAGACCTTTCACGTCTTTGGTTAGGATTATTCCTAGGTATTTTCTTATTTTGGTTCCAATTATAAAATGTTTTTTTTTTCTTTAATTTCTCTTTCTGTGTCTTCATTATTCAACAGATTTCTGCACACTGAATTTTTATCCTGTGACTACTGAATCTTTATCAGTTCTAACAGTTTTTTGGTGGAGTCTTTTGGGTTTTCTATAAATAGTATCATGTCATCTGCAAATAATGAATGTTTTACTTCTTTCTTACCAATCTAGATGCTTTTATTTCATTCTGTTGTCTGATTCTGTGACTACGACTTCCAGTGTTATGTTGAATAAAAGAAGTGAGAGTGGACATCCTTGTCTTGTTCCTGACTTTAGGGGCAAAGCTCTCACTTTTCCCTCATTAAGGATGGTGTTAATGTGGAGTTTTCATACATGGCCTTTATTATGTTGAGGTATGTTCCCTCTAAACCTACTTTGTTGAGGTTTCTATCACGAATGGATGTTGTACTTCATTAAATGGTATTTCTGCATCCATTAAAATGATCATATGGTTCTTATCCTTTCTCTTATTGATGTGATGTGCAACATTGATTGATTTGTTAATATCAAACCACTCTTGTAACACAGGAATAAATCCCACTTGATCGTGGTGAATGATTTTTTTAAATGTATTGTTGGATTAGGTTTGCTAGTATTTTGTTGAGGACTTTTGCATCTATGTTCATCAGGGATATTGGCCTATTGTTCTCTTTAGTGGTGTCTTTATGTGGCTTTGGTATCAGTGTAATGCTGTGTAATGCTGACCTCATAAAATGAATTTGGAAGTCTCCCTTCCTCCTGTGTTTTTTGGAATAGTTTGATAAGAACAGGTATTAACTGCTTTAAATGTCTGGAAGAATTCATCTGTGAAGTCATCTGGTCCTAGACTTTTGTTTGTTGTTTTTTGAACACTGATTCAATTTCTTTGTTAGTTAACAGTGTGTTCAAATTTTCTATTTCTTCCTATTTCGGTTTTGGTAGTTTATGCTTCTAGGAAGTAATCTATTTCTTCTACATTGTCTATTGTTATGGAATATAGTTTTTCAATTCTTCAAATTGTTTGCATTTCTGTGGTGTTGGTCGTTATTTCTCCTTTTGCATTTGTGATTTTACTTATTTGATTCTATTCTCTCTTTTTTTGTAATAAGTTTAGCTAAAGGTTGATCTATTTTATTGGGTTTTTTGTTTTTCCAAGGAACCAGCTCCAGGTTCCATTGATTTGTTGTATTGTTACATTTTAGTTTATGTATCATTTACTTCTGTTCTAATCTTTATTATTTCCTTCCTTCTGTTGGTTTCAGATTAGGTCAGTCTTCTCATTTTGTCAAAGTCTCTGTGCCTATGTGTGTTAGGAAAGTCAGATACATCTGTTCTTAAGAATAATGGCTTTATGAATATGAGGTCCTGTGTTGCCCTGCCAAGTAGTGTCCACTGTTTCCCAGGGCCTGACACTTCCAAGAATATTTCAATGTGTGCTGTGTATGCTCTGCTCTTTTGTCCTGGCTTCTTCATCCTTCAGGCCAATCATCTGCAGAAGCTCTCCTTGCCTATTATGGGCAATGTTTCGATTCTGGCCTAGATGTGTTTTACATAGGTGTGTTCTCATCTGCTTGTGAAATGAAACTGTCGCCAATGCCACCAGAACCAAGCTTCCCCCAAACTCCCAAGCTGGGAGATGAGGTATGAACAGGGGTTTGGGCTGGTCTTCTGGGGAGGGGGCCCACCACACTGGGACTGAGGCAAGTGAGATTGGGCAGTTCCACTGGAGGTGGGTTGGCAGATCTTGGTGTACGCAAGTTAGGCAGCCAGCGTCTGCTCTGCACTGATTCCCACAGGTGGCCCGGTGCTTGTGTTGAGGGGTAGGGGAAGGAAATGACATTAGCCAGTTCCTTTGTTCCTGGAGAGGTCTCAAAATGAATGCTGCCTGTCTGGAACATGTTTAAGATGAGCAAATAACCTTCCCACGGAGTGTCCCAGGCATTCATCAGATTGCCGTTTCTACACTGTATGCCCAGGGGTGGTTTGTCTGCCTTTTCTCCAAGAACAGCCACAATGCCCTCCAGGCTCTGTCTCAGCGAAGCCTGCTGACCTTTACAACTCCAGGCTTTAAGCCCCACCGGTTTCAAGAAGTCACAGAACTCGGCCCCTCTCATTTTCCAAGCCAATTGTTATGGATATTTATTTTCCTTGTGTGCTCCCCTGTATGCCAGTCTATCTCTAGCCCTTCTCTTCAACCACAGCTCTCTTGCCTGTGCAGCAGCCGGGACCCATGTCTCCCCTAAAGCATGTCTCTGCACTTCCTGTCTTCTTCGATGGGGCCTCCTCTCTACCTTGAGTTGTGGAGTTCATTCTGTCAGTCTTCAGGTCAATTTCTAAGGTGTTGAGGATGATTTGTTTGATAATTATCTAGTTGTATTCATGGGACAGGCAGGGCCTAGGGTCCTCCCACGCTACTGCCAACTTCCAACATTGATTCTTGCTCAGTAATTTTTAACTCAAAAATATCCATACTCTAAAATTTCAAACACTAAGAGATGTAATTGCTTAGCATCAATCAAAAACTAAGTCCTAAATTTTAAAAGAAAGAAAGAAATGAAACATATGAGAAGGACAGTGTAGATGTGACATGTTCTAGTTAGCTAAATTCTGAAAGATCTAACTGATTTAAAAGATGTTTCAAGAAAATGAGATTTGAAAATTCAAACACACTTCAATGAATCTGCAACCATTTATTACTAGGCATCAATTAAAGAAGATTAGGGTTTGTTAAAACAGAACCATTATTAACAGTTTTACATATAGTCTTACATATATTTTACATATGTACCATGTATATAATAAGCAATTGTATTATGTATATGTATATATTTTTAATCCAATCTGCTTTGTTATTCCTAATAATTTATCTGTGATGGAAAATATCTACATCTACAAGGTTAGGTTATGGCTATGTCTACATTAATATATGCATGTACATAGATATCTATGTATCTATCATTGGTAACATATGTAATATACAGGTATACAGTCCTTTTTAATAGTTGTTTAAAATTCTATAGTATGGACAAATCAAAATTACTTTAGTAGTTGTTTACTTTTTTAAAAGAAGACTTTTTAATCCGCTATGTGATAAAAGGATTTTTAGAAAGTCTGTCTTGGCAACTATGAATATACTTACAAACTTCTTCTCCGTACATGTGCAATGGTCTCTCTTGAATATATTACCAGGAGCAGAACTGATGTTTCATGTGGAAAAGAAATATTCTACTTGAATAGAAATAACAATTTTTGGGGCGCCTGGGTGGCTCAGTGGTTTAAGCCTCTGCCTTCAGCTCAGGTCATGGTCTCAAGGTCCTGGGATCGAGCCCCACATTGGGCTCTCTGCTCGGCGGGGAGCCTGCTTTCCCCTCTCTCTCTGCCTGCCTCTCTGCCTACTTGTGATCTCTGTCTGTCAAATAAATAAATAAAATCTTAAAAAAAAAAGAAATAACAATTTTCGTTCCACACTGAATTCAGTAGTACCATATAAGATATTCTGTTTCTCCATATTTTCTTTAATACTTGTCATTTTCAGGTTAAAATAATGTCAATTAAGGGAGCTTTCATTGTGGCCTTGATTTGTATGTTTCTAATCACCCCTGATGTTTAAATTTCTTTATATTTATATAGCCTGTCTTTAATTTTATTTTATTTTATTATATATTTTATTTATTTATTTACTTATTTATTTATTCAGTGAAATGTCACTACATATCTTTGGACCACATTCCTATTATATTTTGTTCTTTTGTATTAATGTGAAATATATATATATATATAAATATTTTATTTATTTATGTATTTGTCAGAAAGAGAGAGAACACAAGCAAGGGGAGTGGTAGGTGGAGGGAGAAGAAGGCTCCCTGCTGAGCAGGGAGCCCAATCCAGGGCTGGATCCCAGGATGCTGGGATCATCACCTGAGCCGAAGGCAGACAATTAACCAACTGAGCCACCTAGGCATCTCAGGTATTTATATATTCTTGAGGCTAATGTTTTCTCAGTGTGTACTGTGTATCAAATATCAACATGTCAAATCTATTCTCCCAGTTTTAGCTAAATAAAAACTTTTTTAAAGATAAAAGTTCTTAATTTTATTATAATCCAGAATGTGATTTTTTATTCAGTCAGTACTTCCTGTTTCTTGTATAAGAAATATTTCTGTATTTCAGGTGTGATAAGTAGACATCAATTTGCTACCTTGAGTTTTATAGCTTTTGACATGAAGTCTGTATTACTTTTTGCATGTGTGATTTGAAATAACAATCCATTTCTGTTCAAACTCACAGGATGACCAAAGAGAATTGAAAAAGGACCAAACTGAATGATAAGAACTGAAAAATTTTAATGTGTGAAAAAAAAGCACAATGAACAAGACTATCCAGAAGACTAGAAAGAAATATTATGAGGGTAAAGAAAGATGAATCTGAGGAAGTTAAATACAATGGGACAAAATGAGATAAAGAGATAAAAATTTGAGAGGAATTTTATGAGACAAAGAAGGCAGAGTGAGAAAGTTAACTTTTACATAAAGTCCAGAAAGATATAAGTAAGAGAATGGACAAAGGTGATACTTGAAAAGATCATAACATCCTATTACCAGGAAAGAAATCCAATGTTAAAGAAATCCAATCCAAGCAGGATATGTACAAAGAAAAAAAAAAATCTATGTCACACTCATTGTAATGAAACTGAGTAATATTAAGGAAAACAGGAATCAAAACAAACAAACAAACAAAAGCAAACAAACGGGGGAAACAAAAGAATTTTAAATGCAGCCAGTAAGAAAAGATAGAGCTAACTTTTAAAAATATAACAAGAACACTGTAAAGTTATCCCTTCAGGAAACATAAGAGAAAATGAAAGTCAAATCTTTCATGAAAAAGGGTGGAAGAAAGAGATTCTCAGACTATCAAAAACGGAGAGACATCTCTCAGAAGAGTATTGTCACTAAAGAAAATTCTAAATAACACCTAACATATTTTATAATCATGAGAGGTTTAACAATTCTAAATCTGTATGCACCTAATAAAATTATCTTAAAATACATAAAGCAGAGTTCCACTTCCAACAATGGCAGAGTAGTTGTATTGGACCAATTCCCTTCCACATAATAATTGTAAGTTCTGAACAAAATTTAAAAATGCCTCTCTTAAGACTGCCAAAAATAAAAACTAATATTCTTCAGGGATACATACCAAAATCCATGGAATCTACAATAATTATTCACAAAATTTGGAATAAAAAGTTATCAGATTTACATAGAAACTGGAAAATGTACTCATGCTAAGAAAAGAGGAAATCAGTAGGGATGATCGAGATGTAGAAATGAGCATGACGAGATCTGAAAGCAGTATAACACTGATGTTAAGGAATGTAAGGAAAATATACCCATAATGAGTAAAAAATTATAAGTACAAAAGTTATAAAAAGTACAAAAGTTATAAAGTTACAAGTACAAAAGTTATAAAGTTATAAAAAGTACAAAAGTTTTAAAAAGAAACAAACATAACCTCTAGAAGAAAATGCAATTGTGAAGTAAGTTGTTGGAAGAGTTTAATAGAAGATTAGCTGTAATAAAAAAAAATCAATGTACTTAGATATGAATCGAATTAAATTTTCAATTTGAAGAAAAATTAGAAAAACTAAACATACGTAGCAATCAATGGCAAAATTACACAAGAAAATTCACAATCAGTACGTTTCAACTGAAGAATCATAGAAAAATTTGACAATATGAATAATCCATTAATTTGGTGGATATTTATAAAATTATGTACCCAGATCCTACAAAATATAAAGACATAAGGCACATACCTTAAAAATGGAACATTTGTGGGGCACCTGGGTGGCTCAGTGGGTTAAAGCCTTTGCCTTTGGCTCAGCTCATGATCCCAGGGTCCTGGGATCAAGGTCTGTATTGGGCTCTCTGCTCAGCAGGGAGCCTGCTTCCTCCTCTCTCTCTCTGCCTGCCTCTCTGCCTACTTGTGACCTTTCTCTCTCTGTATGAAATAAATAAAATATTTTTTAAAAAATGGAACATTTGTAAGTACATAAACCAAGTTTCAACAAATTTCAAAGGATTTATGTTTCACAGGATATGTTTACCAATCACAGTGAACTTAAGCTAAATATTCATAATAAAAAGGTAAATAAAAGCACTCTGCATGCTTGGAATTTAAGAAACATACTTATAAATAATCCATAAGTAAATGAAGCAGTAATTCAAAATATTAAATGCTTTGGGGCACCCAGCTGGCTCAGTTGGAACAACCTGTGACTCTTGGTCTTAGGGTCATGAGACTGAGCCCCATACTGGGTGTAGAGATTACTTAAATGAAGAAAACTGAAAAATTTACAAAATGCTTTGAATATATGGCAATAACCATATAACGTAAGAAGCTTGTGTGATGAAATTATAGAAGGAAATGTATGGATTGATCTCTGTATGTGTCTCTTTGTCTTAATCAAAATTTTAAAAGCCCTAACTTCTCAATAATCGACATGCATTTAACTCTTAGGACTTAGAAATTCTAAATCCCATTGCTGATGAGCGGTATTCACTCATTCAAAAAATACTTACCAAGTGCCTGTAACGTACAGGACATGAATTAGATCAAGAATCAGAGGAACGCGTAATTCCTATGGAGCACACAGCACAGGGGAAGATTTTACAAATCTGTGAAAATGCTAATAAGAGAAACATGGGGCTATGCCAAATTGTCATAAGGGTTTGGAAATATTCAGGGAGGTCAGGGCAAGTTTTCTGGGGAAAATTACAATTCAGTGGATATCTGGAGGGTGAGGATAGGTTAGCCGTGCAAGAGGACAAGGGAGAGTGGTTTATGTAGAAGGAAGAGCATATGCACATGTGGGAGGTCTGTCAGGGCAACATGTATATGGGGCACTGAGAAGACAGCCCCGCTTTGGGGCTGGAAGAAGAAGAACTTGGGGTGACTCATGAAGGAGGCTGACTACACAAGACCACTCAAGTCATTTTGAGTATTACAGTGCTATCCTAAGGTCCATGGAGCACCAATAAACTTAAAAGGTAGGTATCTGACATCAAATTTGTGTTTTAAAAAGACATCTGAGGGGACGCCTGAGTGGCTCGGTCTATAAAGCAACTGCCTTCAGCTCAGGTCATGATCCTGGAGTCCCGGGATCCAGTCCCACCTCAGGCTTCCTGCTCAGTGGGGAGTCTGCTTCTTCTTCTGCCTGCTGCTACCCCTGCTCCCCCTGCTCTCACGATCTCTCTCTCTCTCTTTCTTTCTCTCTCTCTCTCTCTCTCTCTCAAATAAATGAATAAAATCTTTAAAAAAAAGACATCTGTGGCTGGAGAGAATGGATTAAGGAAAGATGTTGCCCAGTAGTGCCAGGGAGAACCCTTAGAAGGCTTTTTTTTTTTTTCCCCCTCAGTGATCCAGCAAGACAGGTTTGTAGGTTGAATTATGCTTCAATGAGGGAGAGTGAGAGAAATAAATTCATTGGAGAAAATAATACAGTAAGGAAATCGAGAGACTCGGTTTAGTACAAAGGTTAAATGTGGCTCTAGAAGGAGATCAGACTTCTAGGCTACAATTATTAAGAAATGTATTACACTAAGTACTGAAAAGGAGAATTTAAAGAGAAATATTTTTATTAAATTATTTTTTATTATTATGAAACTGATGATTAACAAAAGCATTTGGTGTGGAAGACTTCAGGCACTGGATTAGAAATGTCTTCCTTCGAATTGGAAATTCGCCATGGACTCACTTTGTGAAGATAAATAATGCAACCTCTAAAAATCTTTATGCATTTTTCTGCCTGTAAGATTGACCTGCTAACTTCACGTGGTTGTTGTGAGAATTAAGTAAGGAAAAAGAGTGCTGAAAAGGATGTATGGCATATTCCAAGGAGATAAATGTTAGTTATTATTATTCCATTATTATTGTTATTAACTGGGAAAAGCATTATGATAAGAGTTGACTTTAAAATTTCAAATATAGGCAAAAATTGCAGTTCTATGGATTCAAAATTTACCAGGATTGGATGTTCTCTCTCCTGAAACATGAACGTTCGATGTAAAAAGGAGGATTTTGAATGCTAACATTTAGAAAAATGTTTATCTTTGACATTCCCCAGGGCACATGGGCAACTCTGAGCATTTCAACTATGTGTTTGCTTGTCTGTGGTTTACTCAAGGAACAGAGAGACCGTGAAGAAATGCCAGATCGATTGTCAGAAACGAACACTGTTATCACAAGTTGCATAATTATGAGATAATCAGGACATAGATTTATTTCTAGGATGAATGAAAGAACATGGACTTCCTAATATTAGTTTTATAAACTTGACTCTGGATAACATATACCAACATTCACTTTATATATTCTAAGGTTAAGTCATTAGTCTAGAAAATAAACATTTTTTGCTGTTTTAACTCCAGCTTAGCCATTCTACTAATTTAAAATTGCACAATATCCAGACATGTATGATAATTGGTTGCTACAGGGTACCAATCATTATTTGGCTATGCAAGGTCAAAGTTATACCAAATACTAAATGCTAACATGTGTGCTACGTCTTAATTTATCTTTTTATTTTAGGATAAAAGGAAATCAGGGGAAATGTGTTTCCCAATAAACCTTAATATATTTCACCCTAGAGCAACTATTTCCCTAGGCAACAATTGTAAGATTAAACTTCAAAGAAATACAACAGTACGTTCACTATGCAATTCAAAATATGTCAGTCTCTAAATTTGGTCAAAGTCAGGAATTTTTTAAAAAAGGAAAAATCAGTTTCTGTTGAATTTCATTTTATGCCTTCTGTTAAAAATTTGTGAAAGTGTCTCTTGCTAGCTAACTCTCAGCAAAATAACAATGAATTCTGCTCCAGGCAAGCTGCTTTGCAGGCAGACCTGTCAGGAGAGAGACAGACAGTTGAGGGTAATTCATTCTTGCCACTGGGCCTCGAGTGACTTATGAAGGGGTCCGGAATTTCTAACATATAAATAGCACTAACTTACAGCAAGAAATAGCAAGTGTTCTTCATGTTTATTGAGAGGCAAAAATTGAGTAGTTAAGCAACAGAAAGCTATATGGGACTTAAGAATAAAGAAAAGAGGGATTCTGTCAGTTTTTTTAAAGGACATAGCCTAACCATGGATTAATGGGAAGTAACTGATTCCCAGGGTTCCCAGTCTTTTATTCACCAGAAAGATTTCAGTACAAAAATAATTCGTGTGCAAATAAACTTTGGGCCAAGATACAAAAATAATATTTATCAATGAAAATAAAATGGAGAGAACTAGAACTATTCAAAACAGGCTCAAAGCTCTGGTCTTTCTGTTAATTAACTCAGTGTGCAGCTTGGGTTCCAGTAGGAGCAGAAAGATTGAGCCCACGCACGATCAGTGGATTCTAAACCAAAGCTGAATGAAGTCTGAAGAGCTTCTCATTAGGGCCACGCCCGCACAGCCATACAACGAAATGACTCCCCCTTAGTGCAATGATATTCTTTTTTTTAATTTTATTTTTATTTATTTATTCGACAGTGAGAGAGAAAGAGAGATCACAAGTAGGCATAGCAGCAGGCAGAGGGAGAGGGAGAAGCAGCAGCCCCGATGCGGGCCTCAATCCCAGGACCCTGGGATCATGACTGAGCCGAAGGCAGACACTCAACTGACTGATCCACCCAGGTGCCCAAGTGCAATGATATTCTTGCTTGGAGGGTTCCTGTGTGCAAGAGAAATCTGATGGCAAACATTATTACCACCAGGATTCATCCCCTGGAATTCATAAATTTTTGTTTGTATTTCTAACTCTGGTATATTGATGTACTCATGACAAATATGATGGTATAAATGAAAACAAGCCACCAGGAAAGTTTGTTTGTTTCCTTCTTCTTCTTCTTCTTCTTCTTCTTCTTCTTCTTCTTCTTCTTCTTCTTCTTCTTCTTCTTCTGGTTATTAATTCACATGAGAACCTGTCCCAGAAGTGCCTGTCTTCAGTATGTCTTAGTACTGGTCCCCTGTAGGATCATTTGGCAGAGCCCACCGATGACAAGCATGCAAACTGCCCTCAAGTGTTAAGTTTGTCTTCAGGACAGAGCAGCAGGATGGGAAAGTAAAGATGCCAAGATCACAATTACTTGTCCCCGAGTCAAGGTAATGGTCTTGCCTTGTCTAGGGATGTCTATGGTCACTTCCCTCAATGCTTTCCTGCTTATGTCACAGGAGAATTTCTGTGCATCGTCACTCCACTTTTCTAGCATCAGTGGGGACTAAGACTCAGGCTGCTTGATGACCATGAAAAAGAAAATACATAACTCATGCCTTTCTTGCAAGATGTGGCTTGCGAGGCCAGGAGACTGGTAAAGGGTTCCCTCCGCCAGGAGTTGTGCCCTTCTGAGGTCAGAAATCGAGCTACTTAAAATCCTTCCCACTAAACACTTGAAGTTAACTGCAGAAACAGGGTATGGAATCCTACAGATATTCACAAAGTCACATTTATTGTTCATGTTATCGAGTGATTCTCTAATTTCTATGTTAATATGTTATCTCATTGTGAGTTTGCCTGTTTCTCATACAGTTTTGCCACTACTTACTAAAAATTATTCTTCTCATTTTCCTTCAAGTTTCACAACATAAATTGACCCACATGTAAGTGTGTTGACTTTTCTTCTGTCAAATCCAGTTTGCTGTTAAACTCAACCAGAGGTTTCTTTCAGGATTATGTTTTAGTGGAGAGCATAGATTTGTTACGTGATAACATCATCTGTTAGGCCAGTATGTTCTACTGTCTCTTCCTAATCTCAAATTACAGCTCTGAATCCCGGTGTTTAATCTTGTAGGAGAAAGGAAACTCTGCTACCACATGCTCTATTCAGATATAATATGTGTCGGATCATGACGTTTTAACTCTTACATCTGCTACAGATATGACACCTGCTACATGTTGAGTTATCCTTGAACTATAAAAGGCCCTCCTATTTGAAAATGACATGTGCCTTTCATCATTGGCCTTCTTCTGATTACAAGTGAGACACCAGAGTGTGACCATCAGCTTCATTCCCACCCCAAGTTTCTTATCAGTGTGTCTTAGTCCGTTCAGGCTGCTGTAACAAGCATAACCATAGATGAGGTAGGAACACACAACAGACATGGACTTCTCACAAATCTGGAGGCTGGAAGTCCAGGATCAAGGTGTTGGCAGGTTCTGTGTCTGGTGAGGGACTGTTTCCTGGTTCACAAATGCCATCTTCTCTCTGTGTCCTCGCATGGTGGGAGGAGAGAGGGAACTCTTTGGGGTCTCATTTATAAGGACACTCTACCCTTATGACTTAACCCACCCCCTAAGACCTTCACCCTGAGAGAAATTTGGGGGAGACACAAGCATTCAGCCTGTTGCACATTGCAAAAGAAAGTCCTACCTACTGTTCCTGAGTCCTGAAACTGAATGAGATTCTATTTCTAAGACTTGAATAAATTTTATCTGCAGCTTCTTTTCTAAAAGTTCACCTGCTGTACAGGTCTCAGATTCCTCTATCTTTTTAACCAACCAGCACTATAGCCCAGGTACGTGCAATGTGGGAAGTTTTGACTGATGTTCTGTGTCCTCACCAATCCGTGTACATATTGTAAAGGTACATATTATAAAGTCAGAAAAAGATTTATGGTGTGACCTGGCATGACCTTATGAGAATTCTATAAAGATCATTTTCCTCACACATATGAGGAATGCATTCATTCATTCCTACATTCACTCATTTTAATAGTTCTTCATTGATCATGTCCTTTGTGCCACATGTTTGTTCCAGTGTGGTTGGGGGAGGCAAAAAAAACACAACTATTTTGGAGGACAATAAAAGTAAAATAATAAAGCACATATTAGACTTCACAGTACAATGAGTTTCTCCCAATAAAAGTTGAGATCATGTCGCTTTTCCATGTTATGCTGTTAAGATGATTGTATGAGTTAATATTTCTAAAATACTTAGAACAGCACTGGGCATATAGGATGTACTCTGTAAGGTTTATCAATTAAAACTGAAATGAGAAGCTAGGCCTCAAAAGAAGTACTTGCCAGATAGTTTTTCTACCAATATCTAGAAGCAGTGATTCTCAAACCTGAACATGTATTAGAATTACCAGGAAGGCTGGCTAAAGCCAGATCACTGGGCCTTGACCCCAAGTGTTCAACTCAACAGATCTTAGGGTGTGCCTAAAAAATTGCATTTCTAACAAGTTCTTCATTGACAGTGATGCTGCCTCTCTAGAGACCCAAATTTTTTAGCAAGTGGGCTGGGCACATGAGCCTCGAACTTGAGTGCATATCAGATCAGGACCAGGAAGCGGGTCAGATAAGTAAGTGAAGATCTTAAATTCTATATGATGACGTAGGTCATCATATAGATGACGTGGGTGGCTGAGAAGATTATACTGTGTGATGCTTTTTATTCCTCTAACCGTTTTTATTCCTATGGCTTCTAATGTCCAGTGGTGGTATGGGGAATAGGACAAGGAAATAAAGGTACCCCATATGTGTTACATATACTTGAAAACCTTCTCAGATTCTAAGTTCAAAAAACAGAATTCCTTCCCTGAAATTCCCAATGGTTTAATATTCTGTTCAGTCTTCTAATCTTTGTAATAAAAGGCCCCAAGCGCATCTCCACGTGGGGTAGACATAGTAAGGGAATGGGAGTGAGGGAGCCTCCTTTCACATAGATCTCAGCCTCCAGTTCGTCACCATCCACAAGCCACTCAGCCCTCAGGGAGTCAGTGTTCTCCTCTGTCAAGTGAGGAAGCAAACCACAGGATCTTCACATTCAACCCCTCCGGAAGAGGCTCCTCAGACACAGTAGCTCCCTTTCTCTGAGAAAGAAGCAGGATGTGAGTAGCTCCTTCTGCTCCTCCTTGGCCTAATTATAAAACAGGAATAGACTTTCTAGTTATAGGACCTTGTTCTAATTTGAGCCATTCTTGTTCCTCCCAGGATATGGAATTTATACCGAAAAATAAATAATAGGTACAGATTTTTTGGCAGCAAAATCATGTTGATGGCAACACTCTGAAGTGAAGATTTATTATGTGACCTGGTACACCTACACCTTAAGGATTGGCTTTTTAAATTCCCCTAATCCCACTAGAAATTTTTCTCCTAATTTTGTTGCTATTATTAACTACAGTTAAAATCTATTGACTGCAACACCAACAGCTTCAAACTTTATTTCTGTAGACTCTTTTTTCTCCAATAGATGTTTGTGTCTTTGAATATGGACTGATTACATTGAACTTCTAAAATCTGTACAAATAATAAAGAAAGGGAGTTATAAATATACATGACAGGTAGTGTAGTCTTCAGTAGAATAATCTTGTCTCAACCCAAGAGACCCTGAACATATAAACTTGAATATGAATATTGAATTTTCCATCCAATATGGGATGGAGATTTGAGTAATTTTATATAAATCTCAAAGGACAGAATGTCCCAAAAGTCTAAAGGTGTGGTATCATCCAGTGTGGTGTTATCTTGCTTCCATAATAAGCTGGACAAAATGTTTGAAATCGCCTGTATTTTTACAATAAGTTTTTTGGAGAGGTAGCTGTTTCAACCCCAGTAACTTATGATCATTTTCTCCAGTACTAATGACTTTGGCTCTATTTTTTTTTTTTCCCCTAGGAAAGTTCAACTTAGGCATCATTTTTATTTTTTCTCTATTTTTTTAGTGTGAGTATCCCTGTAGAAACATGAATGTATCTTTTCACCTTTCTAAAATGGCCTCTGAAGGTTAATTTCACACATTATTGGCATGTGGATTTTATTTTAAATAGTCTTTTAAAGACCTAGAGATAATACTACCCAATGTGCTAACACCTTCTTTGGAAAACCTGAAATCCTATCATGCATATAACAGGGGGAGAATCAAATAAAATAAATAAGCCAAAGTCAAATCAAACAAACAAAAATCCTTGATCCAAAATGACTAATTCCACCAAATGTACCCAGTAATTTCTGGACCCTATTATTCTCCTGAGTCCTATAAAGAATTCATGTCTCATTCCAAATCTTAGGTCTACCTCCTCTCTGTAAAAAAAAAACAAAAAAAACAAACCAACAACAACAAAAAATACCAAAAACTGAAGAAACACCAAACTGCATTAAAAACTGTTTAAACAAGAAGCAGTTAGTTGAATATTTGTTGCATAGAAAATACAATGTCAGTTCTGGAAAAAAAAAAAAAACTGAACATGACATTTTTATGTTCCAAGGGTTCACAAGTTATGGATAAATCTTATGGGAAGCAAGAGAGGAAGCGAATGGCCCACAAAGGTAATTTTGTGATTCTAGAGAAGCTGCAATATTTCAGAGAAGGTCTTTCAAGGATGAAAAGGGATTCTGACATGTAGATTCACATGAAGATAAAGATTTTCCCCAGTGGATGGAATAACCGTAATTAGATGTATGAAGACAGAGGAGTTTCGGGGAGCTAATGGGATAAGAAATAGGGTGACTGGTGTATAGTTCCGAATGTTTGTACATGGCAGGAGCATGTGTCCAACAGGAGGGTTTGGGGATGGATCACTGACAGCCTGACAGGTCAGACTAAAAAGGGTGGTTTTCACCTCACACGTGTAGCGAGCCTTTGAAATGGGGGACATTTAATGTTAGTTCTGATTTGGGCAGGAATTCCTCTCCTTGAATGATTCTGAATTACTATGCTAAGTCTTTCCAATGTCCAAAGAACATAAATAAAATCACAGTGATACGCGTAAGTGTCGGCGAACATTCCTACACGCTTCTTAGATCAATGCTGAAGTGTCCTGTGTGGGAAATGTATTTCAAGCTGATCCTTCTGCTCCTACCCACAGCTCTATTAGGACACACCTGTACCCAAAAATAAAAGGTCATAGAGTCCTTTAAATCTACCACCAAGGCCATTAGCATCGTTTCCCTCTTTCTTGCCCTTGGTGATCTGTCCCAGCACTTGTACAGCTGGGAATCACAGCCTCCACGTACACTAACAATTGAAACACTTGGAGTTCTGAACTTAATTCTGCGTTAGATTTGCTGCATTACGCTGGGAGATGCCTTTGCATTCTTCCCCGGCTCCTTCATCACTGAAATGGTGTTAATAAAAGTCATCACCTGTCCGCCTACCAGGGATATTGTGAAGATAAACTCATATCCTTAGTGGAGCTTGCAGCCAGCAGAATTCTCCATAGTAACTGCATTAATTACCGTAACAGCGGCATGGAGATGTCACCTGCTGCAAGTATTACACTTCGTGGGCTCAAGGACTCGACTGGGGGCCGGTGATCACGGATCTATGAGGAGGTGAAGCTCTCGTTGGCACACTCTTTGGAGATGCCTGTTTCATTAGATTTCCCATAGAGATTAGAAAGATTTGTCAGTATTTGAGAAGGTAGGGGGACAGTTTATTCTCTTAGAGCTTTATGTTGAACAACAAATTACCATGCACTGTGCTTGCATCCAGGTTGCATAATACAACTTTGAGAATCAACAGACCAGTCACCATATTTTTCTTATTACTTGTATTTGACAGTGTTGGCAGAGCATGGAATGGTGTGTGCATTGGATCGAGCCATCCAGTGTGTACACCGGCAACTGCCTCCCTGGCAGGCAGTTGTTCTGAGGACTAAGATGTTTCCCAGACACCTTTTCTTGATGAGCCTCCTGGTGTGACACTTTGAGGACTTGGCCTTCAGGGACAGAGGCATTGCTAACTGTGAGGGGCTAACACACTGGGAAGGTTTAGTTGACCTGATGAGCCTTTTTTTCGAATAGAAAAAATGGAAGTAGAAACAAGAGCAGAGGAGGCTGGGATGTGCAATGCTGTTGCATCTACTCAGGTCTGCATTCAGGGTGAGGTAGGTGCTCTACTAAATAACGCCCAGTGCCCAGACTTTCACCAGTGGTTTACTTCCTGCTCACACAGCTCTCCATGCATGTCTCTAAGACAACCTTCTACATAGCGCTTCAGAGACCCCGACCCCTTCTGCTGTGTGGTGTTGCTTCACACACACTTCACACACACACACACACACACACACACACACACACACACACTCCCTGTGACCGGAGTCCTTCATCCAGCCTTCCAATAAGGAAAGAAGGCGAGGATTCCATAAGAACAGTTTCAGCAGACAGACCACAAAGTGAGAACATTCCACTGGCAAGAACTCAGTGTATGATCACCTCTAAGTGCAAGGGAGGCAAATAAATATATCATACTTTGTCCCAAAGGTGAGGGACTCTCATTAGGCTCTCCCACAGAGCCCTAGGCAACACAGCGTGAGCAGTAAACACACGTTTTGGTATGACACAAACCATGAGCACTAAACACACGTTTTGGTATGACACAAACCACATATTTATACTCACTCCACCAATTCTACCAACCACGAGACCTCGGACATAACAAAGTGTTAATGTGCCACATAACAGGCACAAGCTCATGAATGAGTTTTCCTTTTCCTCCTCCTCTTTGCCTTTTCTCACCCTCTTTCCTCCCACTTTCATTCTTTAAAAAAACAAAACAAAACAAAACAACAAAACAAAACAAAACAAAACAAAAAGAAACTCGGTCTTTTTTTTTTTCCCCCCTTGGGAGTTTCCTCATAAGGTAGTATTGAGAATCATCGTAGGCAGAGCAAACAAAAGTTAACACTGTGTCTGGGACCAAACAGGACCTCAAACACTCCTGAGTTCCCATCATTTTTATCCAGCCAAGACTATGTGAGGTGGGGGAACAACAGTGGGTGACGGGCACCTGAGCATCTCTCACTTCAACATCTGGCTACACACGAGTGGAAAGGAGCTTCCAGTCTGCTGGGCATCAGATAATGAGCAGATCGACGGTGTGTCCTGACCCTATGCCCATTTTCTTGAAGACAGGGTATGGAGAAAATTGGGGGCTGCAAAATTCAACTGTAGTTACATCATTTGCCAGAGATGCAGTTTCCTTGCCAAATGTTTTGAAGAAAATGGATCAGTGCAAGGAAATGAAGCTTTTTGTCACAACAAACTGCATGAGATCCTAGAATCTTTGGAGATTTGAGCTTCATATTCTCCTTAGCCAGTGTATCTAGACTAATTGAATCCTCTTAATTGAGCTACAAATCTGTGAGAATGAGCTCTTAAGGGATTTTGCAAATGTCCTGCTTATGGATAAATCAAAATGATTACAAAGTAGTCCTTCTCACTGTGTTTTGCTGCCAGGGCCTCAGAAATGAAAAGTAAGATGAGAGGAAATGGGCACATTCTAAAATATGGAGCAGACTTGGTTCAAGTTCAGGATTAGTTGTGCGCATGTGCTTACCGACTCCTGTTTAACGAAAGTTTTCTCAGCTCAAATCTGAGAGATCTTCTGTCCCCTGGAAATGGGACATAGATTGAGATACTTTTCCTATCAATCGGCCTTCTTGTTCTACTTCTGTAATGTTCATAGTGTTCTGAACAAATAGTAATTAAAGGTATGATTCTTTCTGAAAGGGAGATGAAGTCATAAAACCCTAAAGTTAATGTAATTTCTCAACACATTTGTATCATTGGTATTCTGAGATCCACTCACACTATAAAATGCATGGAAGAAGCTTTCTGAATTTCAAAATGCTTATCATCCTACCAAAAAAGAAGAAAAAAAATGATGTGTTTAAAAACCAGGTGCTGGGGGCCAGCTGAGACCAAGGTTTGGCTGTTCCTTGGCATTTTAAGCACCATGAATAATCTAAGTTCTGTTTTCTGAAAATGCTTCAGGAAGAATTAGTGGTCTAATCTGATCTTTACTAGCTACATCCTTTTTCACTTCTGGTCATTATTTATAGATACAAGAAATGGAAATGATGTATTTATAATTATAATTTGTCAAGCTGAAACACTAAATTAATATAATCAATCCCATTGTTAGGTTAATTTCCATTTACACACCTGAACAAATGACTTTATCTCTCCAGCTTCAAAACTCTGGGCTCAGGGCTTTCTCATGTTTTAACATGCAACAGTGATCATGGAGATATGAATTTTCTGCAAAATATTAATGTTGGTACATTTGAATATTTCATTTCTTACAGTAGGATTTTTGATTTGAAAAGATACACTTGAGTATCAAAATGGGCAACATAAGTAGCGGGTTTGTAAAAACAGGATCCACCCTTTTCCCAAACACATTACCAATGAGGATTTCTAAACCAGCTTTTCATACGATTATTATCTTCCAGCTTTATTTTAAAATTGCATGTTAAGCAAGTTGGGAAACTGATAACTGGCTCAAAACCAGTGTCCATGAGACTGAAAATGTTCCAATGAAAAATAAGCCCCTGACACGGCCAAATTAAATCTCATAAAGTTCATCCAAGCTTCTTGGCCTTTACTTCCAAATTTATTTTATCTTATGTACCATAAATTGAAAAGCAACAGGACAAGTTATGCTGAACAGCTGGCCTACTATTATAAAAATTCTGGAAATGAAGTTAACTATGGTTTATGATTCCATTTCAGTGCTGGTGATGAGGAAGCTACATAACAAAGGAGATTTCCTTTGCTGCCTTTTGCAAACACTCACGAAGACAGACGATGCATTTATGATGTAAAACATATTCTCTGCACATGTATGGGCAGACAGAATAAAGCATGTAAGTTCTAAAGACTGACTCAGAGAAGCACTAAAACCCCAGTGATCTTTTAAAAAAAAATCTTATAAATTTACATAACTCCTTAAAATTATCACTATTACTTATGGCTTTGGCTCATATAGTTTTAGGACCAAAAGTTCTCAGGTGAAAAACCAAAATAGCTTGTACTTGCAGACAGAACTGCATATAATGAAGCAGTCTCACACACAGCATCTCACGTGATCCTCACACCCCGTTTTGTAGAAGAAAAGGTGGGCACAGTTCCGTGGCTACCAAAAGACCATGCCCAAGGCTCATGACTGATCCTGTGGATTTGAATCCCAGTGGCCTTCTCCTTACGTGATGACAGTAACTTTACTATTGCATTGTGTATATTAATTGGTCTTGCCGGGAGTGCTGGGAGAAGTTCGCGTTCATGAGCAGCAGAAGAAATGACCTGAAGAGCTGCCCGTGTCTAGAACGACAGGCCAGTCTGGGTGGAGAGTTCAGGAAAGTACGTGACAACAGAAGGAAGGGGAGAAAGGATAGCTTTCAGGTGCCCTACAAACACCTTTCTTCTGAAACACCACTCAGAATGCTGGAAGAAAATTCAAACACTCACACACATACTCACACATGCACACACACACACACACACACACACACACACAAAACACACACTGCCTTAGTCAGCTGTAAAGAAAGTGAAGCATTCTGAAAAACTGAAAACCAATGTACAAATGAGATCCAAAAGGAAAACAGGACACTGGATTTTACTCTACCATGTCCAATTAAACCAGGCAAACATGAGCTTTGATTTAAAAACTTAAGATAAAGAAGGTCATGACCAAGGTATAGAGTCTAAAAGGAGCCCAGAATTCTGCAGCTCTGAGTGGTAGCACGCTGAAGAAGAACCAGCCCCACAGAGTAAACCAGGAAAGGGCCACGGACCAGGTTGGAAGAAGAAACCCAAGCCATGCATGAAATTAAGGGCTGAACTTTCCTCTATAAGAAAATTTAATTTACTGTGGCCCCAGGTTTATGATATACATAGAAGACAATGCAATCCCTTTTGAAGGAATAGCACTTTGATTCACTCTCCAGAATATTCTCACATAAAAACTCATAAGACAGGTAAGATTGAAGTTAAAATCACAAGACAAGAAGACAAGCTAAAAAGTTATTAAAAGAAAAATTAATGGGCATATGTATATAAAAATGATGAAATGCTTAAAAAATAGCTAAATTGAAACCTAGGCCTGAAAAATAAGATGACTGAAATTTGTTTTTAAAATCAGATTTAACATCAGTTCATCTAGATGAAGAAGGAACTAGAGAAATACATGGTGTATTTGAAAAATTTCTTCAAGATGGCAGACAAAGCAGAGGTTGAAAACATGGAAGAGCAGTGAAAGGAAACCGACACTAGAGGAAGCCATCTAAGGTTTGCAGTGGAGGTCATGGAGCAGAGACGAGAATGACTGGAGGAGGGACAGCAGTCAGAGAATGGCTGAAAAATTTCTGGAGATGCTGGTAAGTGTTAATGCTCTAGTTCAGGATCCCAGTAAATTCTGACCAATAAATGTAGTTAAAGTAAAACTAGTCATTTTATACGTCAATGGGACTTAGCTCTGCAATTAAAAGACAAGGTTGTTAGAATGGATAAGTAAACCAAAAAATCAATCTATGTATCATTTACAAGAGACAAACCTAAAACTTCAGGACAGAGAAGATTGAAAAGTAATTTTAAAAATGATATATCAACTATAAGACAAATACTAAGCAAAAGAAAGTCGGTCTAACTATATTATCATCATGTAAAATATACTTCAGGCCAAAATTAAGTTACTCAAGTTAAAGAGGGCTACCAAATAACAATTAAAAAAAATTGAATTCATCAAGAAACTGTGAAACCCAGGGCACCTCGGTGGCTCAGATGGTTAAGTGTCTGCCTTCAGCTCAGGTCATGATCTTGGGATTTTGGGATCGAGACCTGCCTCAGGCTCCCTGCTTAGCGGGAAGACTGCTTCTCCTTCTCCCTTTACTGTTCCCATGCTTGTTTCTCTCCCTCTACTTGTTAAATAATTAAATAAAATCTTTAATTAAAAAAAAAATAAGAGAGAGAGGAAGAAAGAAAGTTCAAGCTTTCAACTGACCTGAATCTGGGTCAGGGAAGAGAGCATAAGAAAGTTTAAAAAGAAAAGAAAAGAAAAATATGAAACCTTATACTTGCATGCACTAAATAGTGTTCCTTCAAATTATGTAAAGCAATTAACAGATATGATTGTTTAGAGAAATTTTAGACATATAGAAAATGAGCAGATAGTACAGAGTTCCCATGTACTCCTATCCATGCTTGGTTTTTTTTCTATTATTAATATCTGATGTGAATATAGCATATTCATTACAAAAGATGAATCAGTACTAATACCTTATCATTAACTCAAGTTCATAGTTGGCATTAGGGTTCGTTCTGTGTTTTACAGTTCTGAGGGTTTCAGCAAATGCATCACATCATGTATCCACTGCTACAGTATAATACATAATGCACACTGGCTTAGAAACACCCTATACTTCACCTGTAGATTTCCCTATTTCCCCATAAATCCTTGAAAATCACTGATAATTTATTGTCTTTATAGTTTTTACTTTTCCAGACATCCACATTGCAACATAATGGTCTGGAGTCTTTTTAGATTGTCTTCTTTCACTTAGTAGTATGCATTTAAGGTTTCTCCATGCCTCATCATGGGTTCACAGCTCTATTTCTTTTTATCACTGAATGATACTCCATTGTATGGATGGACCACAACTAATTCATCAGTTCACCTACTGAAAGACACCTCGATGGCTTTTTTACAATTTGAATAAAGAGACTAGATACCTTCATGTGCACGGTTTTGTATGGATTTTCAGTTTTCAGCTTACTTGCATAAATACCAGCAAGCACAAATGCTGGAAAACATCTACGAGTACAGTTAGTTGTGGAAGAAACAGCTAAGCTCTCTTCCCAAGTGGCTGTAGCGTTTTGCGTTCCCACCAGCAGTGAATGAGTTCTCAGTCTGCATCTTCATCGGCTTTTGGTGACGTCAGTGTTTTAGACTTTGCCTGCCAATAGATGTGTTGTGGTGCTCACTATTTCAGTTTGTAATTCCCTGATGATACACAATAAATATTTTTTCAGATGCTTTATCTGCCATCTGCCTACCTTCTTTGATGAGGCAGCGGTACAGATCCTTTCCCATTTTTAGTTAGGACGTTTGTGTTTTTATTGGTGAATTTCAAGACTTCTTGACATATTTTGAAGATAAGTCCTTTATGAGATATGTGTTTTGCAAGTACTTTCTTCTAGTCCATGGCTTGTCTTTCCATTCTCTTAATGGTATCTGTCAAAGAGCAGAAATTCCAAACTTTAATGAATCTAACATTAATTTTTTCCTGTAATGGATCATTCTTTTGGTGTTAAATCTGAGGAGTCATTGCAAGATCCAAAGTCATTTCTATTTTCTTCAGTGTTGTTTTCTAAAAGTTGTATGATTTGGTGCTTACGTTTACGTCAATGATCCATTTTGAGTTAATTTTTATGAAAGCATAAACTTTGGGTCTCAATTTATTTGATTGTGGATGTCCAGTTGTTCTTGCACCATCTGTTAAAGAGGCTATCTTTGCTCCATTGTATTTATTGCCTTTGCTCCTTTGTCGAAGATCAGTTGACTGTATGTACAGGGATCTATTTCTGGGACCTCTATTCTGTCCCATCAATCCACTTATCTATAATTTTGCCAATACCACAATGTTTTCATCGTTGTGGCTTTAGTGTATTTCTTGAAGTTGAGTAGCGTCAGTCCCCAAATTTGTTCTTTGATATTGTATTGGCTCTTCCTGGTCCTTTTCCTCTCTATATAAAATTTAGAATTAGTTTCTTGATATATACAAAATAACTTACTGGAATTTGGGGAGGGGGATTGCTTTGAATCTATAGATCAATTTGGAAATAGCTTGACAATATTGAGTCATTCTACACATGCACCTGGAACATCTCTCCATTTATTTGGTTCTTTGATTTTTTTTCTTCAGAGTTTTACGGAAACTCTGTATTTCCTGATAAAGATCTTATACATATTTTGTTAGTTTTATTTCTATGTACATACTTTTTTGATGCTAAATTATATTGTATTGTTAATTTCAAGTTCCAATTGTTTATTGCTCAAATACAAGGAAGCAATTGACTTTTGTATATTAACCTTATATCCTGAACCTTATTATAATCACTTATTATTTCCATGAGGTTTTTTTTTTACTTTCATCAGTCATGTTATCAGTAACAATTTTAGTTCTCCAATCCTTTTTACATTTATCTCCTTTTCTTGTTTTACTGCATTAGGTATACTTCCAATAAAAGGTTGAATGAGGAGTGGGGAAATCTTTGCTTTGTCCTGATCTTAGGTAGAATTCTTCTAGTTTTTCATAATTATGTATGATGTTCACTTGTAAATTATTATTACTTTTCATCAAGCTGAAGAAGTCCACCTCTATTCCCATTTTTTTAGGGAGTTTTTATGATGAATTAGTATTAGATTTTGTCAAATGCCTTTTCTGCATCAATTAATATAATCATATGATTTTCCTTCTTTAACCTGTAAATATGATGGATTACATTAATTGATTTTCAAATCTTGAAATACCATTGCATACCTGAGATAATACCCACTTAGTTGTGGTATAGAATTCTCTTATACATTATTTGATTCGAATTGCTATTATTACATTGAGGATTTTGCATCTATGTTTACAAGAAGTCTGCCTTTACTATAATGTCTTTATCTGGGGTAATGTTGGCCTCATAGAATAAGTAGGAAGTATTACCTCTGTTTCTATTTTCTGAAAGAAATTGTTGAGAAATGGCATCATTTTTTAAAATTTTTAAATTTTTTTATTAGCATATAATGTATTTTTATCCCCAGGGGTACAGGTCTGTGAATCACCAGGTTTACACACTTCACAGCACACACCCTCCCCAATGTCCATAACCTAATCACCCTCTCCCTACCCCCTCCCCACCACAACCCTCAGTTTGTTTTGTGAGATTAAGAGTCTCTTATGGTTTGTCTCCCTCCCGATCCCATCTTGTTTCATTTATTCCTTTCCTACCCCCAAACCCCCCACATTGCCTCTCAACTTCCTCGTATCAGAAAGATCATAATTGTCTTTCTCTGATTGACTTATTTCACTAAGCATAATACCCTCTAGTTCCATCCATGTCATCGCAAATGACAAAACTTCATTTCTTTTGATGGCTGCATAGTATTCCATTGTACATATATCCCACATCTTCTTTATCCATTCACCTGTTGGTGGACATCTGGGTTCTTTCCACAGTTTGGCTATCATGGACATTGCTGCTATAAACATTCCGGTGCATGTGCCCCTTCAGATCACTACATTTGTATCTTAAAGACACAAATATTTTTTCAGATGCTTTATCTGACATCTGCCTACCTACTTGGATGAAGCATCATTTTTAAAATATTTGGTGGAATTCATCAGTGAAACCATCTATATCTGGTGCTTTCTTTCAGGAAAGTTATTATTGACTCAATTTCTTTAATAGATCACCTGTAACTCTCTGTGGGAAATTTGTTAGCTTGTGTCTTTCAAGGAATTGATATATCTCATTTATCAAATTTTATGTCATAGAGTTGTTCATAATAGTCCTGTATCATTCTTTTAATGTCCATGAAATCATTAGTGAGTGATAGCTCCACTTCACTGCTGATATTAGTAACTTCTATATTTTCTCTTTGTTATTTAGCCTGGTTAGAAGATTACCATTTTATTGGTATTTTCATCAATAAAAACATTTTACTGACATTTATAATTTTATTGACTTCCTATATTTTCCTGTTTTCATTCATTTGTGTTCTAATTTTTCTTTTCTTCTGCCACTCTTCAGATTTGCATTCCTCTTCTTTCTCTGGTTTCATAAAGTAGAAGCATGGGTCACTGATTTTAGATCTATCTTTCCTCTGATGGACAAATTCAACTCTGTGTGTTTCCTTCTACATATTGCTTTTCTTGCATCCCATAATTCTAGATGTTTTATATTCAAATTCAAGCTTTAATTCAAATTGAAAAAATTGATTTTATTTAGTTTTAAATATTCTTAATTTCTCTGGGACTTCTTCGACCCATGTATTATTTTAAAGTGGGCTGCTGAATCTTCCTATCTTAGGGTTTCCAGCCACCTTTCTGATATTAATTTCTAATTTAATCCCATTGTGTTATGAATGCCTATTCTGTATGATTTCTATTCTTTCATATTTAAGATATCCTTTATGTCATAGAATATGATCTTCGTGAATGTTTCAAGTGAACTTAAAAAAAATGGGTAATCCGCTGTTGTTGAAGTGCAGTCAGTCAACTAATGGTGCTGTTCAACTATATCCTCCTCATTTGTGCCTGTTTTATCTGTCATTTACTGATAAAGCTGTGTTGAAATTTCCTACTCTAATAGTGGATTTACCTTTCTCCTTACAGTTCTATCAGTTCTTTCTTCACATGCTTTGATGTCCTGTGGGTAAATGCATATACATGATGGATTGTCATGTCTTCTTGACGTCTGAATCACAGGTCAACCATCTAAGACAGAGGCAGTGGAATCGGAGTCTAAGGAAGGTAAAGAAGGGAAGTTGAACTGGTAAATGCTCCTGAGTCTTCAGACAACCACTGATGAAGCTCATCTTCATCCCTCTTGCTCTCCTCTCCTCCTCTCCTCTTCCTCCAGCAGCAGAGGGCTATGCTAGCCAGACAGTGGGCCCAGAGCTCCTGCAGGTTCTGGGCCCCAGGGGAGCGGTCCTGCGGGTTCCGGGGCAAGTCAGTGGCTCGGCCGGGCTCCGCGGTGACAGCAGGCCAGGAGGAGAGGGGGAGCTCGGCCTCTGGGTGGTGCGTGGACCATCAGAGGTCGGAGGAGGCCTTGCGGGTGTACGGAGGGTGTCCCGATGGACAGCAGGCCCGCTGACTCAAATGTCCCCCTCCAGAAACCCCCTCCAGGTGCCCCCAGGGTGACGCGTGACCAGCACCTGCTGATCCCAGGTGCGCACAGACGTCACCCATCCCAGGTGGAGAAGTAGGGACGTGAGAGGAAGGGGGAGAAGAGCGGGGCAAGTCCGGGATCAACGAGCGAGTCCCGGGCATTGCGTTCGAGACTCCAAGTCTCCCTTACGTCAGCTCCTCGATGATACTAACGGCGCATCACTGGTTTTCTCGTTTTTCGTCCCACTTACGGCGCTGGTCGCTGATCCGACCAGATCGCACCCGCAGTGTCCCCGCGCTCCGAGCCGAATGTGTGATCCTCCCCACAGCGCAGGGCCGAGACAGTCTAGCAGGTGCAACGGACGCGGGAAGCGCCTGGATTATTTTATCACAAAGTACCGTATATGCTAGGGTCAAGCTAGAGAAGAGAAGGCGTGTAACCTCATAGGAAACACATTTTAAAAGGCAATTAAACAAATAATTGTGGAGCAAATACTGTTACTTAGCTGCCTGCCACTTCTCATGACCTAGGGCTCTTTTTTTTTTTTTTTTCAGCGTAACAGTATTCATTGTTTTTGTCCCACACCCAGTGATCCCTGCAATCCGTGCCCTCTCTAATACCCACCACCTGATTCCCCCAACCCCCCACCCCCCACCCCTTCAAAACCCACAATTATTTGTTGAATGTCTCCTATCTGCAACCCTGTGGGAGTTCATGAAGATACAGTGGAGAATGAGATCAACAAGGTTCCTGTTCAGAGAGCCACCATTCTAGGTGGGAAGATATAAAATAAGCAAGTAAACTAATGAGTAAGTGACAATATTATAAATGGTTACTAGTACTCTAAATAAAGTAAATGAGTCAAAGATGTTAGGACAGAGGATGGGAAGTCTGTAAAGAACTTTAAATCCAGGGGTGAAATCACCTAATTGATACTTCTAACAGATCATCGTAACAGTTGGAACAACTAGTTTGGAAGAATGCAAATGTGGGGGAGCCTGGGTGGCTCAGTCCGTTAAGCATCTGCCTTTGGCTCCAGTCATGATCCCAGAGCCCTGTGACAGAGGCCCATGTCAGGCTCCCTGCTCAGCGGGGAGTCTATTTCTCCCTCTCTCTCTCTGCCCCTCTTCATGTTCTCTCTCGCAAATAAAAAAAATCTTTTTAAAGAAAGGAATCCAATTATGGACATTGGGGAGGGTATGGGCTATGGTGAGTGCTGTGAAATGCGTGAGCCTGATGATTCACAGACCTGTAACCCTGGGGCAAATAATACATTATGTGTTAATAAAAATAATTTGAAAAAAAAAAAGGCAATTAAAGTAAGGGCGTGTAGATGACATGTTAATTCATTTGTTTGTGTATTATTATTTTGAGTTTCTAAATTGTTGAGAAACTAACACCCTTGTGGAAGTGATCATTGGTGTGGTTCATGTGTTTTAATATCTGTCTTGTGGCATTGAAAAATAAAGAGCATTTTTAATCTTCATAACCTGTGAAACAATTTCTTTTTACCAAACAATCATCATCATTAGGCATACTTGGGAAAAATGTTACCACTGGGGAAAAAGGGATGAGTAAGAGAGGAAACCTACTTTTAAAAAGCTTAAAATTAAATATAGGTGAGGCCAAGGAAGCCACTGTGCATTTCATGTACATGTTAAGTTCTGTGGAAAAACAGTATTTTACAAAGCTAAGCTTTTCATAGCAATATTAATAAACACTAAGTTTAAATAATACTTATAAAAGTCATGGTTTTGTTTATTAATATAACATCTGTCATTACTCTTTTTAACATTCTGGCCATTAGTTTCATTTCTTAGCTGTTTATTTTCACTCTTTTCTCTATGTTTTTTTGTTGTACCCAGAAAGGGATGTATAAAAAGATAATTAAGGAGACACTACAGAATATAGGGTACTTTAAAAATATGTTGTAAACTTGTAGACATAATATGATTTTATTTATTTTAAGATACAGGGAATAAAACTGTCTAGATTGGCTGGTAAATTCTTATATGTTCAGAGCTTCATTCATAAAGAGACTAAAGCTTACTTCTCTATTTTAATTCACAAAATACAAACTATTTCAAGCATACTTAATGTGTAAAATATATATGAGAGAAATGGATTCTAATTACATGCTTGACTTCAGAAACTTAATGTAGTTGCCTGAGAAAAGTTAATTTGATTGAAACATTTTTGTTGATGTCATTTTAACAGTCCAACATAGTTGGTACTTTCACTTGAAGGCTGATTAATCGGTGACAAGCTGATTTTTGATTCTTCTATTTAATGTGGAGACATTTGAGTTAGTGCTAATCATAAGTGAAATTTACAAATTATGGGTTTATAGTTAGCATTTATTTAGAATATTTTTCTATGTAGTTATTTAGTTATGTTGAACTATAGCTACCTAACTATATATATTTTTTAAATCCAACTATCAGAGTGTTTTCACTGGTAATCTTGGACACGGTAGGTAAAATAGCCAGCTGCAGGCACTGAAGAGCCGGCGGATCTTAGTGAGGAGTGCGTGCTTTCTGAAAGGATGGAGACTGGCGGCTATAAAGATGCTGTAACCTACAAAGTGGCAGTGGGATAGCAGACATGGAAGACTCCCAAAGTCTACCTATCTAGGGACATCTGGGTGGTGAATGCTGAAAAGATGGAGAGAATCCCATAAGAGAAGGGTGAGAGACGATCACCCAAATCTTTCCACGTACATCTCTGACTGAGCTCTGAAACCCATGTGTAATATGGACGAAATCATCATTTCAGCTGAAGACAAATCATCTGATTCAGACCTACCGTGTCCAAGATTTCCAGTGGCTTTTTGCAGGGGTTATGTGATAGGGACTTCGTTTTTCAAACTTAAAAATAACATTAATCCATGTCGTAACTTCTATTTTCACTTTTGTGGCATCATTAATGAACAGAATTCCTTAGTTTAAATGGAGATGAGTGTATCATCATTTTTTTTTAAGTTTATGGTTATTGCTTCTTGTGCTCTATTTACCTGATCCAGGTACTTGAGATTTCCTTCTTTATTTTCTTCTAGAATATTTGTTGTTTTAACTTTCTCATTTAGAACTGTAGTTAATCAGAAGTGATTTTTATATATGGTATGAATAATTGATCAGAATTATTTTACCAGTGAAAACCGACAGCTTTTATAGGAGTTTATCTTCCTTTGAACTTCACAGCTTGAGCTCAACTTGCTGAGTGGATGTGTTTTTCCCTGTTCGTATTTTTAACGTTTGGAAGCTGCTTTACCTTTTATGTATGCTAGATGCTCCCTTGGCGATGTGACAATATTATAAATAAACATTAAAAAAATAAATATAAGGGCACCTGGGTGGCTCAGTGGGTTAAAGCCTCTGCCTTCAGCTCAGGTCATGATCTCAGGGGCCTGGGATCGAGTCCTGCATCAGGCTCTCTGCTCAGCGGGGAGCCTGCGTCCCCTCTTTCTCTCTCTGCCTGCCTCTCTGCCTACTTGTGATCTGTCAAATAAATAAATAAATGATAATAGAGTTTCCCCAACCAAGTGTACTGCTTTCAGCACATGGTTTATACAGCATCATTCCAAGTCCTTTTGTCCAGCTTCGGTCAAATAACCAAGTTATTTGAACCAAACAACCCAAGCAGTTTCAGTGAGGTTGGATATCTGATACCAAAGCACCCAGGCCCGAGGTCGTAGCCAACTGCAGGCCTTCAGTCCATCCCCCCTTCAGCAGCAGGACCTGCCAGCTCCAGAGTTCTCAGATCGTAACAGACTAGGAAGGGCTCCTCTCCACGCATGTCATAACACATCTAAAAACTTTTATGCACGCCCCAGATTCTAAATTGCTTGAAAAGAAAGGAAAAACCTGCCCACTCAGGAGCTAGCATTAGTTTGGAAAGAGAACCCAGCGCTGTCCTGCTTCTGGCCCAAGGAAAGCTCTTCCTCTCCGCAGAAGTGGTCCTGTCATTTAGTGCCGCCCCATCTCCAAATCCTGACCTTGACTTGGCTGTGGTTTAGGTCATGGAGTCAGGGAGATTGTGTTACTGCCGGCCCCTGTAGGCACCTGAGCAGTTGACCACTCGGGTCTTCCCTCCCTTACACTATTTCTATTTCCATAACATACATGGAAGAAAGCAGGAGAGTATCTGTCTCACATTTCACATGTAACAAAGTATGATGAACGGCCAAAGTGTTTAAGTTTACATAGTAATTATCAGCCATCCAAGCTATATAGTACCCTGACTTGCTATTTAATTCCTCACTATAGCATATTGTTTAGAAAAATTCCATTACATGATTTATGAATGGTCTTTCAAATCCGTACACTCAGAAAAATTTAAAATATCCCAGAAAGGTATTTATAATTGCATACAGAAGATTCAGCTGGCTACCAGAATTTTAAATATTTAAAGGCTATTTTAACCATGCACTAATATAAATTATGTATAAATATGTCTTTGTCATTAGAGTGAAATACCCTCTTAGGACTAGGGTTAGTGAACTGATTTGTTGAACTTATTTGGTATTTCGAAATTAGTGTTAATATGAACATCGGACTATAAGGGTCCTTGTAATTGGATTACCAGAATATCTGAGTATTAGAAAAGATGTGAAAAATTACTTCCAGTTCTATTAGATTCAAAAAGATTTATTGAGATCCTGAAATATCATACTTGCCAAAGGGGAGAACTGTCTTCCAAACTCATCTTTCTTTTCTAAATTTGGTTGTCCAAAATCACTGCCTTTACTGCAATTAATAAAAATCTCTGGCAAGGCATGAGCGTTCCTGCTGAAAGCTGCAAGCAGCTCTCCCCTAAAGACTTGGAATGACATGAAATTAATATGAGGGAGGAAGGAAGAATTAATTAGTGTTTGATAGCTGAATATTAGATGTTGATTTATTAGTCAGAACCAACATTAGCTGAGTTTACTTTATAAACCTCAAACCATATCCTTTCCAAGCTCGCTCTCATCACCACCATAAATTGTCTGTGTATTAACAGATAGTAATTTGTTAGAAACAAACATAAGGAGCTCGAAGTCAGATGGAAACACAGGCGTGGGTGTACAAATTTCCTCTTATTAAAATGACCAAAGGAACAACAACTATGGAGAAATCGCATTAGCATAGGAAAACAAAGAACTGAATTAACTAGAAGCAAGTGAAAATAGGAAGAACACAGGGGTTAGACGGTTGCTGCCAGACACAGTCATGTTGGAGCCAGAAAACTTAAAAAAAAAAAAATGAGGACTATTTTCTCTTGACAAACATTACAATTTGCTACAATTTACATGAAAGCAGGATTTTTTATGAGTAGGTTTTAATTTTTCCTAGATTTATTTTTATGTTGTTGATTTTACAATTCTGCTTGAAACTCACCTGAATGGATCAGTATTGTCTGTACTAGTCTCCTGTTTTGATGCCGTTTTTTTTTTTTTTTTTTTTTTTTTTTTGGAGAAGAAGGCTTTATATTATATTTTACAGATGCAGAAGGAATGAGTAGTAAGTCAGGACCACCAAAGCTATATACATGTAAGGATTCACTGTACTTTTCATAATATTTTGAAAATCAGTAGGTACAAAAGAATGGGTTTTGTTAAACTCTGTCATATAAATACATGCAGAAACTTATTTCACTGTTATTAATAGAATTTCATTGGGTCAATAAAACTGGGAAAACTTAAAAAAGCATAAATTGTTGTGCTTAAGAGCATGTTAGAAAATTGTAGACCAAAATATTGACAAAATGCCAGGGAATGGGGAACAATTTGAACTACAACTAATTGACAGTAATGAATTATACCTCATAAAATAAACAAATAGATGTTTTATAAGTCTCTCCTGATATAAAAAATAAACAAACAGGGCAGAAGGGAAAATTTTTTCTTATACTGTAATTCTGACATATAAACAGAAGGAAAGATGATGGCAACAGAAAGTCAACATTTACAATCACTGCCATCAGGTTTGTTTCAGGCAAGAATTACCACAGTTGCTACAATTTGTGGGCAAAAGTATAAAGAGAAACAGAATATTTTTTTACTCTAAAATACCACCAAACAAGATACTTATTAATGACAAAGAGAGGGATTAAAATTGTACTTTATCCAGGTAGACAAAGCTTAACATCAGTAATGAAACGTATCACCACCATATCACTTCCAACTGAATGCACTGAGAAAGGCAGCATCGCGGTGACATCCTTATAAAACAGTGCCTAACCTGAATTTAACCAAAACCTCCACAAACCTAACCCAAGGAACAATCTGGAACCTAACTGGCCAGCAGACTTCAAATTTCCAAATTTCAGGGTCCGGAAGGACAAATAAAGACTGATAAGCGCTCCCAGACTGGCGAAACCTAGAGGCACCTGACAGTCAATATGCATGGCAGTCTGGGATTCTTTCCTGGAACAACAGCAAGAAAAAGAGCAATAGGGCTGGACAGTTGACAAAATCCAAATAAGGGCTGTAGATTAGCGGATAGCATTTCGTTTTATTAGTGTCAACTTTCTGGTCGTGATGTTGTATTTTAGTTTTATTGGAGAAACCGAGTGAAGAGTGTGTGGGAATTTTTTTGTATTTTCAACCTTTTTGTTAGCTGAAATTATTTGAGATGAAAAGCTTTAACATAGTTTTAAAAGAAATGTCAGATTGTTTTTCAGACTCTGAAAAACAATCTGAGGGTTTTGAAGGAGCGTGGGGTGGGAGGTTGGGGGAACCAAGTGGTGGGTATTGGAGAGGGCACGGATTGCATGGAGCACTGGGTGTGGTGCAAAAACAATGAATACTGTTACGCTGAAAAGACATAAAAAATTTTAAAAAAAAGAAAGAAAAAGAAATGTCAGGTGATGTGGATAAAAAATATAATCACTTCAACACATTTTCCTGAGTTTTTGATAAATCCAGTAGATACAGTGAATACTGAGTCCAGAATATAAAAGTCTGAGTGATAGAATTCATGAGCATATTCTACGATACGGTGGTCAACACAAAGAAGATCCAGTGTTCTTCTAAGGTAGACTTTTTGCCCGACTGTCCCTAGTCAGCATCTACTGGTCAGCTCCGTCAGGCTTCGCCCCATCTGTAGAGCTCCTTGCTCCAGGGACAACCTACCTTCCAGGGGGCACCTAATTCCAGTGACTTATGGTGGGTTAATAAAGTCTGGCCTTTTCCCTCAATTCTGAATAACTCTCAGGGCTAGGGCTGGCTACAGAGCTTCCCTCCTTTTGGACTTGCCTACACTCTAACTCTACACTCAGCCCATTCCTGCTTCCTCCCCTACCTCCCCTAGGCATCAACCCCCTAATATAAGTGTACATGCAGTACCCCATCTCAGAGTCTGCTTCCAATACCCCAGCCTGTGAGACACATATTGGACACATCCTCAAGGAATAGAACTTCATCTCTATACCCCATGGAAATGTCACAAAAAATGATTTTACATCCAAGGGATAACTCATACTCTGTATAACGAATGATCAGTTTTCCCCAAAGCAGAAATTTTTCATGTCGTGTTTTTCTAGAACACAATGCAATAAAATAAGAATAAAAGTCAACATAACCAAAAAATGAATTCTAGCATTTTAGTATTATAAATCATTATTCCAATTAATTATTGCATAATGGGGCATGAGGACTGCAAAACATCAACAATCAGAACTCTATAAAAATATGCTCACTGTGGTCATAGCTATGCTAAAAATCCCTATCGCTTTAAATTTTGGTATCACTGAATTAGAATAACCAAAATAAACATTCATTTGAAAGCACTGGAAATAATGTGAAAAATAGGAAAAACAAATTACAGTTGCATATTACAATGAATTACAATGTTAGTGAATTATAACCTGAGAGTTGGGATACATAAATATAGCTGAGAATTGGCACTTTAAATAATAATATAATATGCACATATACCAGATTGAAAGGAAACATACCAAAAATATTTTTTGGAGGTTTTGTCTGCACACAGAGATTATAGTGATTTTAAATTTTACATTCTTTTCCTTTTTCTTTTTCTTTTTCTTTTTTTTTTTTTTTTTTGGTGGGGCGGCACTGGACGTGAATTTAGTTGATTAATCAGAATAATGTTAATCTCTTAAAACATTAAAACATTAAAATTTAGGATCCTATATCTCAAACTTTGAAGAAATCATAAAAATTGACACTTTAGAAATTCTTTGAGATGACAGTGTCCCTTCATTGATAGTATCCTCTCTACTCTTTCATAATATAAGTACTAATATGAGAAGGTTGACTTCCTCTTTTTTATTATATTAGACACTGACATTGCTTCTCCAATATCCATTCTTCCCTTTCCTTATGGAAAAATGAAGTTTCTTAGTGCTTCTGAGGAGGAAGAAAAACACAGTAGGAAAGCCCCCTCCCTCTGTATCTGTGTCTCCATCTCCTTCCCATTCATGGATGAGGAAAGCTGGTCGTTTCTCCGAGGGTGGTTAGGTTGTTGTCTGGCACTTCCCAGCCACAGAAGAGCCATCAGCGTCAGAAGGAACCTGACACTTAGGGAAATGGTGCCTTGGTGACTTGTTTGTATGTCTGGATCCAACTGTAAACATGGTCCCGGAATGGAAATCTCTTCTATTGTAGAGGAAACCTCAAGGTGGGTATTTGTGACTCATTATTAAAACATTATAATACATTTACTCCAGTATTCTCGCAATAGAACCATATACATATGGAGCATTAGAAATCACTGCAAACCCTCTTCCACCAAAAAAGATCATCACTTAAACCTTAACTCTGCCATTTTCTATCTGTGTCCTTTTGAGCTCATTTCTCCACCTCAAGATGATATGAGTAATATGTTTTTTATTTTCTTTTTTTTTAAGATTTTTATTTATTTATTTGACAGACAGAGATCACAATTAGGCAGAGAGGCAGGCAAAGAGAGAGGGGGAAGCAGGCTCCCTGCTGAGCAGAAAGCTTGATGCGGGACTCGATCCCAGGACCCCAGGATCATGACCTGAGCCAAAGGCAGAGGCTTTAACCCACTGAGCCACCCAGGCACCCTATATTTTTTATTTTCAATTTCAAATACATAAAAATAAGTACTCTAAGTAGTTCTTGTCACACAGTTGGCACTAAAAATAATAATGGGCCCTTCACTGTTTCTCCCGTTATATCCTAAACCCTATGAGTCTTCAGTGTTAAATACAACTACTCGTGAGGTCTTCTTGAGAGTTAATTATCATCAGGAGACTGAATATGCACGTGGACAATCCCAGATCATACACGGCAGTGGGACTCTGACCCGCAGCCTCTGCAGGGATCATTCCAGAACCTTCAGGATCCTGACAACAGTAACCTTCTAACCCGTTTCTGCCCCCTAGCTCCGGACCAACCAGAGAAAGCCAGTATGCTCTTTTAACAATCATGTATTTCTCTTGTTATCCTTTATTTTTGAGTATTTTCTACATTTAAAAAAATCTAACAATCACGTAGAGCACCAAACAACACACACAATTTATAACTCTTCTCACATTAATGATTTTCAACTCATTTGCCTGTGGTTGTCCCCCCCCCCCCTTCCCAGGTTCTGCAGACAGATTTGTTGCATAAAACTACACCTCTGAGAAATGTGATGATGCTGGCATAGAGTTCTGGACTCTTGCTCTAGTACTGCTGCCAACAGTATGCTCCTTTATTAAAAAAATGTAGAGGCTCACTTGCAGCCAGTTTGATAGCAGGATGATCAAATGCAAGATATTTTTAAATACAGGTTTCATGAGACATGTGTTTTATGGAATTAAGACTGAATGTCAAGGAAATCACCATGATGTTCTGACTGTGGTGTTTGGATTATCCTGGCCCTGATGGTACCACTTGGCTAGTTCAGCCATACCATCATGTGCCCGAGAAATGCATGCAGTGGTCTGTGGTGGCACCATGGGGTGAGGCATAGAGTGGCATGCCGGCCATCACACCTCCCCCCCCGCAAGATGTCTTACCTGGAAAGGTCCACTGGGCAGCAGATGGGCAAATGGTGAAAATACACGCTAGAAGATTTCATGACTCTCTAACACACTACCTCTTCTTCCGTAGCGCACACCATCCCCTCCTCAGAACAGGACAAAGAGCAGGTGCTTAATAGGCACACATCTGAGAAGCTGCGTTTTTAGCATTGTTTTCAGTAAGATGAAACAAAATGTAAGGTTATGCTCCTGTTTCTCATTTGGAACTTTGTATGTAAACTTCAAAACAAATTCAACAAGGGCCATTTAAGTAGAGGTCAGACTTTTGAATTTTCAATCAGTTCTTGCTGTATTATCAACTTGTAATTTTCCTCCCCATTCTGCCTCCCTGAACTGTCATGTAGTTCACATGGAATCATATCTTTGGATTTGTGTTCTCTTTTTCTCATCATCCAAATCTATGTCCTTGTACATTTTACTTTCTACTCTCTGCCCCCTCCATATTACCTGCACTCACTGGGGACTGAATTTAACTAAGCATGGCCCAAAGTGCTGGAGATAAAAAGGCACATCCTCTCTGCTACCAAGAATATCCCATTCAGTCAGGACGGCTGCATCTACAGTGATGAGAACCAGGTTTTAGGTAAACAGAGGAGTGGGAGAAAGAAAAAGTGGGTTTAGATGGGTGAGACAGGTGGTCAGGCAGGTTTCCTGGGAGAGAAAGTGCTTGAGATGAGTGTTGAAGGTTGAGGAGAAGATGAGGCCGTATGTGACCTCAGTAGGCACTCAGCCTCACTCAGAAAGGATCTGTGCTTCGGTTTAGTGCTCTGATGTCACCATCTTGAAATTCATAGTAGTTTTTGGGCAAGAAGCTCAGTTTTTTCATTTTGCATTGGTCTGTACAGATTATGTGACTAGTCCCAGAGAAAGGGACTACACTGCGTGAGGGCACAGAGGCATGAAAGAATGTGGTCAGTTGAAACATGGCAATGACTCAGGGTGACTGAGTGTAAGTGTGACGTCAGAGCCTGACTGGAGGAAGGGCTACTAAGTAAAGGGAGAACCCAGTTTGATGACGGGCTCCATTTACAGAGGGAGAAGAAGGCTGGCACTGAGCTGTAAAGAAAATGCATATTTAAAGAGCTAACAGAGGAAGAGAAATCCACAAAGGAGATGAATAAATGGTGTCCAGAGAGGAGACAGGAAGCAGAGGGACGGTTTTGAGCATTTGGTAGGTTAAATCGCCCATTGGGTTGTGTAATGTGGAGAATGTTAAGCAAGAACACGCATCATTTGAAGGAGTAACCAGCAGTCAGATTTCAGTGGGTCCATGCTCCTGCTGATGGAGAAGAAGCAATTAGAGAGGCAATGACTAAGTTACAGTAGAGAAAGGGAAAGTGTTGATGGATGGAGCAAAGCCTTAAGGAGAAAAGGGAGAGGTTCTCCCCAGCTCTGTCTCCTTTCCTTATTTCCCCAGATACCGGCTAATTAATTCTAAGTTCTCAACATCTTGTACTAGGCTACAGGAGAAGATTCCCATTGGCATCTCTCCAACATTGACCCAATATTTACACCCCTGGCAGAGCAGTCTTATTCAAAGCCTTGTTGTGTGGGCACCCTTCTTGTCTTGCCACTGCTCTGGCATCCTTAAGCTCTTGACATACCTGCTTTTCTCATCTCAACATACGTTGTGTCCATCCTTCAGACTGAACTCACCCATAGAATTTGATTTACTCATATGTAAGTTATTGTGTATCATGCCACTTGCCATCTTTATCTTAACACGATTCAGAAACTGCATAAAAGTGCCCCTGGAGACCAACCAAATTCGTGGGGCACCACAAGATATTTCCAACCTTGAAGAAAACCAAGACACTTGACATCTGCCAGACACTGCTACAATATCAGCTTGCATAATTAATAGTTTCAACATTAGATCACACTATAATCCTTCTGGTAATGTCACCTCTTTGCAAAGAAGGAGTTTGGATAGCTGGTGTGATAAGAAGCATGTGTAATGAAAATGGAATCAAGAAATGAGGATTAAGAAATTTCACAATGCCCAACAGGTGCACATTTTCCACTAATGGTAAGTAACTATAAGATAAAATAATATTTTTCTTTCAACTTATGTGTATTATTTTTTCCAATGGCCCCTAAGTTGTTAGGATATAAACATGTATTAAGTTTTTTGGACTTAACTGCTTAATGAACAGAGGTGTGTTTATTTTGGAATTGGGTACTCTGCAAATACTGTGGGATACTAAAGGCAGGGTGTGGACTGAGAAAGCAAAATATCTCTGCCCTACTTCACTGGACCATGGACTGGGTGGAAGCCAGCTGTCGGTCTCCAGCCAGTAGTCTGTGGTAGGTCTGCCCTGAAACTATAGTCCAATAAGGGAACAAGCCATTAAGACCACACTAACCCATCCAGGCCTGCTCTGCACAGGAGAGGACCCTGTAGTGGAGTGACCCTGAGATGGAGAGGGATTTGAAATCATGGTGGAGAACCAGGGGACAGAGTGCATTTGGACTGAAGCCCTGCCTATAACTGACCCACCTTCAGGATGAAGAGTCACAGAAAGGAGCTGGCCATTCCACACTGGGGCAGACCTTTCAGGGAGAGGGAAAGAGACAGAGACTGAGGAAGACTGACCTCTAGGATCAGCCAGAGGAAGTTGCTTCATTCCATCTCCCCTTGCAGTCTGAGTGTGAATGGGCAGTGCCCCGGTTTCAGCCCACGGAAACGTTTCTTATGTCTTCGTAAATCTTTGCACCCTTATTTAACTACACCCAGCACACATGTTTACTGTAACTGGTGTGTTTTTGACCTTTGCAATTCTAAAGAGCTCAACCTTCATATTAGCACCTATTATATGCTATTTCTTCCTTAAGTGTCTTAGGTATATTTTGAATTTCCCAAATAGAAGTTTTTGTTGCCAAGGAGACCTATTTTATGTAAAACCCACAATATTAGTCACATAATTTTTTATTATAAAATATGATTTACCATATGGCAAGCCATATGTTTTGAAACTTATCAATTCTGCTGCCTTATTTTAAACACAAGAAAAATTATGTCCACTAAAATTAAAACAGGCCAGGGTTATATATAGTGAGTCATATAACCATAACATCATTTAGTTTCAGGTTATTGGTTCCAAAACACTGATATTCTATACCCTATGAAGTTAAAGATGCTTATTGTCCCTATTTGAGCTTTCACCTCCATCATTGGCATCAGCTAAAAGTCTCCTAGATGAATGTAGCCCACTTGTTCCATGTGTCAGAGCCCAAGAGGACTCCATTCTACAAAATTAACTTCTCAATTGTAATACAAATTAAAATATTAATCTTAAGGTGATATTTACTCAGTCAGTTCCTAAAGAGTTAACTGCTAAAATATGTACTAAGACCCAAAGAGGTAAATCAAGGGAAAATTCCAGTTAAGTATCTCCTTTTTGATGAATTTACTAAAATCTTTTGATTCTGTTTTTTAAAAGTGTATATACATTTGTTTTCACATGGTACATTATTAACGGATCTTGCCGTGTGGAGCTCTTTCACAGCTTGCCCATCAGCTTCTCTATTCTGCCTTGCAGTCTCTGTATTGGTAAGGGAGGCTGTTTTGTTTCAGACATCCTATTGTCTTTGGGAGAAACATATTATCTTTCATATTATCGAAGTCAGATACTTATTGACCCAAGATCACTAATGATTAATGACAGTCAGACCTGAAGAATGTGGTTTTGCTTATTGGGCTCTTATGCTACTTGTATAATTCAGATTGTGTGTCCCAGGGGAAGGGAAAGCGAAGGCTGTATGAACATTTATGAAGACATAAGTAAATATACACGTTCCTGCAGAACTGTTTCCACTTACATAGACTGGTACATGCAGCGGATATCCATCCAATATTTCATTTGATCATTGAATAATCTGTGATATATCTTTGTTACATAGACAACTACACAGATTTGTTTTCATTTTGTAGATATATGCTTATTTTTAAAAAATGTGTCTGGGCTACATTGTCAGAACACTCTGCTAAGTCACATGTAAGGAACTCAAAATGAATTTGTAGTTCAACATGTGACCACATAAATATTTATAATTTTTCTTCCTCCTTAGTCTCTAGATGAAAATTTTCCCTCAAGTTTTAAAATAAAAAATTCCTTAAGGATCTGTTAAAAATGTCTGATTGGTTCTGCACAGGACAAATGACCACTATATTAAACTACCATGGTCTGGTCACATTTTCTACTTTATTGATTTATTGATTTAATTTTTTTTTTTCATTTTAAACAGACTGACCTGAAATTGAAACCGGCTGGTGATTTAAATGTAGTACATGCTGCATGTTTTCATTAAGGAGGATAGTTGTTTTTCAATCAAAAAGTTTACATCAATGGATGGTTTTGACACATAATTTATTGGTTTAACAAGTATTTATGGAGGGCACATTTTGTGCAAAGCACTGCAAAAGGATGGCCTTAGGAAATAAAACCTAAATGCCCTCAAGAGAAATTAAAATTTCATTGTGAAAATTGGCAGATACATAAAAGCATACACAAGATTGAATAATGGCATAAAGACAGGGCACAGAAAGAAAATGTGTGGTGGAAGGGGGGTTTCTGCCTACAGAGCTCCATAGGATAGTGTTGTTCAAGCTGTACCATACAACGTATGTAATAAAATACTACAATATAAACAGATAGAAGCAAAAGTACATATATATGTAATATTATATTTACAGTTTAGATAAAATTTAAAATCATCACAATTCTATTCTAATACTGGGTTAATAACTTTATGTATTTCCTTTCAGTATTTTTCCTAAGAATTTAAATTTTATAGAATGTAATTAAAGAAAAAATATAAATCTGTATTCTCTAAAATCTATTACTATTATAGCATAAACATTTGCAAAGTGCTGCATTTCTTCATAGCCACCATTTCAAAGAAGAGCACAATGTGTCTTTCAGAGGATCTGCTATGTATTTTTTGTTTATAGTATTTCATTTTTTTATATAGCTTGTTTTGGAAAACACAGTCATGCATATGTTTTTGTCTCCCACATTTTAAAGTACTTCCTTAGAAGAGGTTCCAAAAAGTGGGATGAACGGTATGCAAATTGTTGATGGTGTGTCACTTAAGCTGCATTTCAGTACTGAGACTAAGGCTGTAGTAGCCTCCCTTGTCTGAAGACACAAAAGAAGTATATGAGAGAGCGTGCCCTGGCATCTCAAGACACTAAGTAATGGGACAAGGATGCTGTTAAACCAGTGAATATTTCTCCTAAAGATCATTGATATAACAATGACAAGAATGAGCATTTACCGAGAGTTCAGATTGGGATTGGGAAGACTATGTAACAAAATAAATTCTCTGAAAAGAAATACATACTTGGGAGAAAAAAAGAAATCATATACTTGTAAAACTTCATTTTGCTGGTTTCTGCCCAATATTTAAATATAACATCTTTTAAAATCCCCATTCTCATACTGTCATATTGATGTATTAACATGCTTGCCCCAAATCGCGTTCTTACCGATTTTATCAGTCATCCTCGTTGTTTTCTCAAGCTCTTGAAAACCAGAGAGCTCCACAGATAAAAATGTGTCTTGCATCACATGAGACTTCCTTTAAAGTTGCAATTAACTAAAAATCATCTCAGTCCCGGGACTTTCTATCAACTTGCGATTCTCCTTCTTCCAAACAAATTCTTCCAATGGCTCACCAACACCTAAATATTAAAAGCAGATATGAGTAATTAATTCCTTTTGCCTAAATTTTGCATATTTTCCTGCAACCAATGAGCTCTTACTAAATGCAAGCTTGATCATGGTATGACTCAATTAAAAACAAAAACAAACACAAACAAACAAACGAAACCAAAAGGAAATCCGGAAATGCAGGAATTACAGAGAAGCTACCAGCAAAGGACCACCGTTGCTCCATCCCAGAGTGTGTCTTCCTCAGTACCACCCTGAAGCCACTGGCCAAACCTTGGGTCCTTTCCAGAAATACCCATGATCTTGTTTATAGCTGACAACATAAAATAAGGTCTTTTTCTTCTGCCTTCTGTATCTCTTTTGAATATCGCTCATTGGAAGCATTCACTATTATGCAGGTGGTGAGAAAATCTGGAAATACAGAACAAAGTTGAACTTAGAAGGGGGAAGTTCATCTTAAATATTAACAAAATCTGACCCAGTGCTTGACAAGCCATTCTTGTATCAACTTACCTTTTTCAGTCTCATTTTCTTCCACTTTTGAGGTGCATCTGGCTGTGTAGACACCCTTGATTATTCTCAAAAAACTTCCCAGATATGGCAAATGCAGAGCACTGTCTTGAAAGCCACACTCACAATTCTAAGTGCTAGATACCAGTCTGTACCCAACTTAGGAGAGCCTCAAATTCTGTGCATGCAAAAGCATACCCCTCCGTCTTGCTCCCCCTACAGAGAGCAGTGGTACCACCACCCACACAGCTTGTGCAGTGAGAAACTTGGGCTTTGTCTTTGACCCTTGCCTTGTCTCTATCTCCTTCATCTAAACAACCCGGAAGTCCTGAGACCTCTAGTCCTTCCTTCTAGCTTCCCTTCTCACCTTAGGTGAAAATTGCTGATCTCCTAGATCATTCCAGAACCTAAATTCATACCCTACACTTTAAAAACATCTGAGTTGCTGCTGAGATCCCTCCGATGGTTTCCCCTCACTTTTAGAATAAAGCCCAATCTCTTACTATGTTCTAGAAAATCCATGTGCTCTGACATCTGTTTCTGTCCCATCTCCTGTCATTTCATCTTTCTCTCTACATCTCTATAACTTAAGCTTCTGGTATTTCCTCAGGCATAATCCCAACCCCTCTTTTCTCACCACCTTTCTCTCCTGACCAACCACCTTCTCAGAACCTTTTGCTGACAACTGCATTTATCTTTGGGTCCCAGTTGAGATGTCATTTCTTGAGAAGGCACATACGTGGTGATCACACTGAGCCACTGTAGAAAGTACTATTTGAATATACTATTTGAAGATGAGAAAACATGATATCCTATGTCCTAGTGTCCCATGAATTTGTTCAATGTGGTGGTCCTTTCTGTACTCTCACATGTAACCATATAGCACCTGATTTTTTTACTCATTAGCAACTACAACACAGGATTTTCATTTATTTCATTTGTCTCTTACATGAACCCCATTTGGGATATGGACCTTCAGGAGCAAGGAAGAACATCTATCTTGTTCAGCACTGTATGTGTAGACACACAATGAATACCTGTTACATGAAAAGATAAATGGTTGAAGTTTGTACTCTTTGCTTTATCTGTCATAAAGTCATTCCATGCATAACCTGACAAAGACAGACTTGTCCAACACTTATCACAAGTTGCTCTTCATGCATGACCTACCCTTGTGAGGCACACCTTGATTTTTGCTTGCCCACACCACCCTATTCCCCTGGTAGCAGCAAGAACTTCCTCCTGGGGACATGGCCCACTCCTAGCCCTGTCATGCCCCTGCAGTTGCAGGCTATCTGACGGAAGAACAAAAGTTTAAGCAGGCTTGCCACATATGAATATTCTCTGTTTTAATCCTTGTGTCTTGTCTCCAGCCTGGTTCAGAACAGTCAAAGTTGTGAATGTGTAAGATATTATACCTGGTGCTGTCTCCAGTTGATACCACTCACTACCAGCCCTCCAGCACTGATTAGTTGGGACGTGATTTTCTTCTACCTTTGATTTTGTCATGATTATTAATAATGAATATGTATTAATCCTTGTCAGAATAATTTTATTAAGTAACCCTTGAAGACTGGAAATTCTATCAGGGAATTCTCTCTCTATATCCTACAGTACTTGGGCAATGCCTGCTATGATGACCAGAGCTAGCAAAGAACAAAGAGACTGTTTCATTATGCTATCTTTTGCATTTTTGTACAATTTAAAACCTTTTTGGAACAAAAGAATTTTTTTAAAACCTACCAAAGCCAAATATATGTATTTTTGCTGGTGGAATTTCAGAGGAATGGTCCAGGGCCAAGGGACTTATATTGTGACATAAATTTACTTCCTAAAGAGGCAGTTGTAAGTGAGCACTATAATTTTATGAATAGATTTATCTCATCATGCAATTTTTATTATACTTTTAATATGTATAATGTTATATTTTTCTTTGGGTGTCAGCATTATTACATGAGTTTAAAAGTTTTGTGCTTTGAATTTTTAGAGTGAACATTTCAGTTCATGTATTAATCTTTTTTTAATAAAGAGCTTCTTAGAAGCTTTTCTACAACTGAAAATAATTAAATCCTCTCATAAAATTGAAGTGCACAAATTCCTCAGTAATACAAATAATTATTCTATAGATGACAATGTGTAGAATCTTGCCTTCTTAAATTCCAGGTGTTTCTGAGGTAAGACTTACTTTAATCAGGTTAAGCTCTTCATAATTTAGAGTCAAATTTACATAGGTAAACTGAATGGCCCCTCCTCGAAAAATAAGTATATGAAGAAACCCTGTTTCAAATTTGTATAAATGCTTTTAAGCATCTTAGAACAGAAGTGCACTATTTTTTAATGAATGGTATCAAGATGATCAAGGAATCTAATTTATTTCTCTCATTAAATACATTACTTTATGACTATGTAAGCTGCATTTTCATTAGTTCACTGTAATCATTAAATTCAAGCTATAAGAAAACATGTCCTTCTAAAGGTCATTTATTTAAATTTTCAATAACCTATCAATCCTTTCGGTTTTAAGTATGAACCCTTAACACTTATAAATTGAGGATGATTACCATTTTCTTTAGAAGGGAATCACTCACACCACCAATTTAGACTAATCTTACATGGAGTGTGTACTTTATCTAATTAACTACTTGTTCGTCAGTAATTATTCAAATGGTTCCAATTTTTTAAAGTTTATTTATCTGTAAGTGATTGCATCATCTAATGTGGGGGCCCAAACTCACGACCCCAAGATCAAGAGTCGTATGATTTCCCAACTGAGGCAGCCACGTACTCCTATTTGTTTCTCTTTTTTTAAATTTAAATTCAATTAATTAACATATAATGTATTATTGGTTTCAGAGGTAGAGGTCAGTGATTCATTAGTCTTATGAATTACATCACATGCCCTTCCAAATTTTTATAAATGATACATTAATGGCAAATGTAGTTATTTCACTTAAAACTGAAACAGGTAAAGGGCATTAAGAGGTACAAACTTCCAGTTTTAAAATAAATAAGTCACAGGGATGAAAAGTACAGCATAGGGAATATAATCATAAATATTATAATAACATTATATTGTGACATATGGTGACTACACTTATCATGATGAGCATTGAGTAGCATATAGAATTGTCAAATCACTATATTGGACACCTGAAACTAATGTGACATTGTATATCAATAATAAAAAATTTTGCACGAAATAATACCAATTCTGACATTGGTTCCTGGGCCATTTTCTTCATTTTAAAATGGTTCCCAATTTCTTATAAAAAGGGTGTTTTTTTTTTTTTTCATATTTAGTATATACATACTATCAATGACTGAAACAGTCTGAACAACATTATTTTTATGTGTTTTCTTTTTTGGGTTGGAAAATAAAGTGAATTATGATATGGGGTTTACATGAAAGTGTAAGTTAGCACTTTTTCTCATACTTCCTTTGTTTCTTACAGAGGTATGCCCACAGTTCAGCCGTGGGTCTGCTTTCACCTTTTTATTTTGAAAGCATGGGGCAGGGAGTGTACTTGAGTGTTTATAGCATAACCATAAAAGTATCTATTTAAACTATGTGGTCAAGGACGTGTGATCATAATTTCTGTCATTACCAATCGATCAACTCATGTGTCACTTTCTAATACCTGAAATCCAACTCCTCTTTGTTTTAATCCCTCTTCCCTGTGTGGCCATGTCAAATGTCCAGTGAAGGAACGTTTGCCATAGGTTCTGTGCCCAGAATGCCACTATTTCAATAAATATGTGAATGAAGGAAGGAAGGAAGGATGCAAGGAAAGAAGGAATAGAAAAATAAACTGATGTCCAGACAAAGCAGAACATGGAAACTTATCAGGATAAAGAAGGACATTACATAATGAACAAAGGGTCAGTTCTCTGAGAAGACACAACCATCATTAATACGTAAGTGTACTTGACAGATGTCACAACACATGAGGCAAATACTGATTGAATTGTAAGGAGAAGTGGATGGAATTCTCATACGTGGAGACATCAACACCTTTCCATCAGTAGCTGACCACTCCAACAGGCAGAAAATCAGTAAGGACAGAGTTGAACTCAAAAACTACATCTAATGAGCACTTATAGACCCTCACCCAACAAGAACAGATTGCATATTCTTCTAAAGCTCTCATGGAACATGTACTAATGCAGACCAGATACTGTAAAACAGACCTTAAAAGATTAAAAGAATATTGATCACGTGAAAAATTCTCTCAGACTAAAATGGAATTAAACTCAATGTTAATAATAAAAAGATAGCTAGAACCCCCTCTCAATATTTAGGGATTGAAATACATACTTGTGAATAATACATGGTTCAAAGAAGAAATTCTAAGAGAACTTACAAATGTTTTGAATTAAGTGTAATAAAAAATATGGTTTATGAACATTGGTAGGATATAACAAAAGCACTACTTAGAGGGAAATTTATGGCATTAACTGCATGTATTAGAAAAGAAGATTTACAATTCAATGATCTAAGAAGTTACCATAATAAAAAAGAAATAGAAGAGAAAACTAAATACAAAAGAAGCAGAAAAAAAAGAAGAAAAACATCATAACAGTAATCAATGGAATTGAAAACAACTTCATTTATAATAGCTTTATTCATAATTACCAAAAAAATTGGAAGCAAGTAGGATATTCTTGAGTATGTGGTTGGATAAACAGAGTGGCACATCCGTGCATGGAATATTATTCAACAGTGAAGTAAATGAGTCATCAAGCCATGAGAAGACACAAACAACCCTGAAACCCAGATTGTTAGTCAAAGAATCCAGGGGAAGTTCCATATATTGTATGATTCCAACAGTAAACCATTCTGGCAAGGCAAAACTATAGAGATAGTATAAAGATGAGTGGTTGTTGGGGGTGGGGGAAAGGATGAATGAACAGGCAGAGCACAGGAAAATTTAGGAGAATAACTCCATTCTGTATGACATTGTAAAGGTGGATATATGATATTTGTCAACCCCTACAACTATACAACACAAAAAAGTAAACCCTAATTATTTACACACTCCAGCCAATTGGTTCATCCATTTTAACAAATGCACCAACACAAGATCTTAATAGTAAGAGACATTTCATCAAGGGTTGGGGAGATTGTATGGGAACTCAGTGTACTTTCTGTACATTTTTTTCTATAAACCTAAAATGATTCTAGAAAATAAAGTTTTTTTAAAAAGAAAAACAAATTTCTTAAATCATACCTTTTAAGTGGGTATATTTTATATTTTTTTAAAATTTTACCTCAAAAAGCTGATCTAACCAACATTTGGCCAATATAAAACATTATTAGTTTTTCGATGTAGTGTTCATTAGTTGTATGTAACACCCAGTGCTCACCGCTATGATGGCTAACTGAACATAATAAAAAAATAAATAAAATAAATAAAAATAAATAAAAAATAAATAAAAATAAATAAAAATAAAGTGTGATTTTTTTTAAAAGTTGATTTAAAATTGGGGGGGAGGATAATGAATGAATAAACTTTGATCAATTCTGTATAGCTCTTGTCTCAAAATTTCTAAACAACCACAGGCTTTTTGGAGAGGAGGAGGACTGTAATATGGAAAGCTTGATATAACTGGAAAGAACCTAGAGCACGGATGGGTAAGAACCACACAAATTTTGCAATTAAAAGTTAGCTACGGTTAAATAAATGTAAAAGACTATAAGTTTTAAAGGACTTGTCATATTATGGAGCACCTGGGTAGCTTTGTTGGTGAAGCCTCTGCCTTCAGCTCAGGTCATGATCCCAGGGTCCTGGGATTGAGTCCTGCATCAGTCTCTCTGCTTGGTGGGGAGCCTGCTTCCCCTCTCTCTCTGCCTGCCTCTCTGCCTGCTTGTGAGCTCTCTCTCTCTCTCTGTCAAATAAATAAATAAAATCTTTAAAAAAAAAAGGATCTGTTGTATTTTGAAATAAAGTATGAGTTTGAAAATTTAAAGAATAATTAATACTACTAATTTAAGAAATCACTGTATCAGAAGATACAGTTGAAACTTCAGAAAGTAGAAATGTAGCCCAAGTGAGAAAGAGTCCGGATGACGCTCTCCCTGAAGGTGTTTGCAGCAGCAGTGAGCGTAGTAGTGCCATGTAACAGTTTACTAACTAGCTGACCTTTGAAAATTACTCAAAATCTCAAAGGCTCAGTTGCTGTCCATACAATGGGGAGAGCAGTATTACCTACTCTTAGAGACACTTGGAGCTCAAATGAAACAGTACATATGAAATGTTTAACACATTCTTATTTTTAGTGAAAGTCAATAAAATGTGTTATTATTAGTAATACATCATCATGAGTGGCCTCTTGAGTATGTCTCCCTTCCCCACAATTTCATGAGAAGAAAGGATCACTATCTGCAGATGAAGTAGTTAGCAAGGTTTTAGGAAGTGAAGATCAGTAGCGATTACAACAGAACTGGTATGTCAGCTATAAGAATCTGACTTTCTTGAGATTTATTTGTTTATTTGAGAGAGCACACACAAGTCAGGGAATAGGCAGAGAAGGAGAGAGAGAGAGAGAATCTTAAGCAGACTCCTCACTAAGCACAGATCCCAATGTGGGGCTTGATCCCATGACCCTGAGATCATGACCTGAACCAAAATCAAGAGTCAAACGCTTACCTGACTGAGCCACATGGGCACCCCTAAATTTGATTTTTATAAGTCAAATATTTTACTTGAACTTTACCTGCATGATTTTTAAGAACGATTGTTTCTTATCAAATTGTAAACATTCATGATTATAATTTCTTATAATCAATGACAGTTTAAACACTCCGATAGATACGTACTTAAATTTAGTTTTTAGTTTGGCATAATTTCAAACTTACAGAAAAGTTTCAAATAGTGCAAAGAATTTCCAAACCCCTTTCCCTCAGAATTCTCAAATGTTAGCATGTGACTACATTTGCTTTATCCATTTCCCCCTTCTCTCTCCTCATGTGTATGCATGTGATACTTCTGAAATGTTTAAGAAGAAATTGCATACATGATGATCCTTCTTCCCTAACTAAGTTCTATATATTGCCTAAAAACAAAACATTCTTTCACGAAACCACAGTATAATCATCAAACTCAGGAAATTAGCACTGATACAATACCACTCTCTAATATACTGACCTGGTCCAGATTTTACCAATTGTCTCTGTAGGGTCACTTATAGGCAAAGCCCAAGATTATTGGTTTCACTCAGTTGTCATGTCTCTAGTTTCACTTAATTTAGAACACTTTCTGTGTCTTTGTATATTTTAATATGTTAATATTTTACAAGATTATTAGACATATTTTGTAACATGTCTACTGTTTGGGCTTGTCTGATGTCTTCTCATGATTAGATTCAGGTTACATACTTTTGGCAGAAATAGCACAGTAATGATAATGAGTTTTTCTTAGTTCATCTGTTTGGAAGGGAAGGCAAATGCTGTCAACCCCATGACTGTGGTGTTGATTTTGATTATTGGGTTAAATAATGCAGACCGCCTTTCCCCATGGAAAAGTTACTATGTATCTTATGTTGCTCTGTGTTCTTCTGTCATTAGATATTTTGATACTATAAAAATCTCACGCTCCTCAAACATTCAGCCACTCATTTTACCATTAATTGATGATTCTTAACAATGCCTAAATCTGTTATTATAACATCATACATTGACATCATTTTAGTTAAGTTTATCAGTCACTGAATAGTAGGGCCCTCATAGATGGGCAGACCCCGAAAAGGTCATCATTCCACAACTCAGCAGACATGGAGGCACAAGTTCTCAGTACAGCCAAAGCCACAAGCGCTTCCCATCGGCAGGAGAACCGAGTCCATCACCCCTGTGTTTAAATGGTGATATTATCACTTACTAGTCATTTGTCTTAATGCAAAATACTTACCAAATTCTCAAGGTTGTTTTTTTTTTCTATTTCAAAGGAATGAAAACATGTCTCAGAGGTTTTTCTTTTCAGATGAGCTACTTTATAGAATTTAGAAGGCATTACTTAAATGTAAATATGTTCTCTACTTCTTTTCTTCTAGGTTTTATGCGCACTTACTCTTACACCTATAAGTCATAGATACAATCTTGCCTTGTACACTGCCTGAGAACCCTGTTACTCTCATATTTATTTAGATCATAATGGCAGAATGTGATTATCAATAATGAAAAAGGAAGTGTGTTTCAATCCAGTTATTCCATTCAACTTCCCATACTTCAGGACAAATTCCTCTGCTTAATTGAAGTCACAGGTTTAAATTCAATCTAAACACTGAACTGGATCCAAAAAGATGTTTACATATCTTGCAGTTCTTATCTTTTCTCTGGTTTCTCAAGATGTTTGCATGATGTATTTTCAGAATGAAATGTAGTTAAGAAGCATTTATCCTTTGGGTTTTATGTTAATTTTGTAATCGGGAAGCTAAGTGAGAAACAAACAAGAACTCTACATATAATCGTGGATTAGAATTTGCAGTTTGAGTGTAACTCTTTAAAATATATTGAATCCCTTCATAATACGGATAGGCATACAAAACATCTAAATTCGTATACTACTGATATGTAAATATGGTAAACTCATATGCTAAACAACAAAATTCTTACCCTAATCAGGTTTACAAAATGTATTATGTCAATGGTATAGATAATGAAAAAATATTTTTACCACTTTTCTATTTGCAGCGCAACTAAGATATTTGGAATCAATGAGAAAATCACATGTTCAGCACTCACTATTTATTTTTCAAATAAAACAGCAAATGGAATAAACAGAGAGATTGCATTTTAAATCATGCTTAATTGCAAATGAGCGGTAATTTTTCCTAGACTCTAGCCGTGATAACAGTGATTCTATATATGTTTGCAAATAGCACACATTGTTTGACGTTAGCAAGCTCACTAGGAACATACACTTTTAAAAACTTCTTAACTTTTAATCTTCATATTTTTCAATTAGTCTATATATTCATGTAAGGCACAGACAATTCTTTCTCCATCTTTAGAAGAGCTACTGTAGCAAGTACAAACTTCACAGCTGTTAGTATTGTTGCCATAGTATATCATTTGATAGTCAGGAACTTTACACAAATCCAAAACAGCACCACTCTCCCAGGGGTTTAAACATTGACATTTTTTAGCTTTCTGTTTTTTTAGTTCTTTCATATTTTTTTAGAATTAGCTTCCTGTGTGATCACAACACTACTAATTCGGGCAATGCATATGCATATTTCTACTTTATCTGTTTACATATCAGTAGTTAATGTGGATGTTTCTGAGGCTACATCTAGCAGACATTGAAATCAAAGTGGGACTTGCTTTTTGAGTAGGAATGATGTAAATTCTGACCAAGTTCTTAATTTTCTCAGTGTGGGTTAAAAATAACTCTTCTGTTAGAAAACAATTTTAAGCTTCTAAATTTCCCTTTTAGTCTAAAGAAATACTGTTATCCGCATGTTCTTCTTGGCTTCCCTGGAATAGCCTGCTGGTTCTGGTCATAGATGAAACCAGGGGGACTCCAGATAAAAATTGTTACTTGAAGAATGCAGCCCAACATCCATTCATGTTTTCAGTGGCAAATTCTGTCTTTAATTGCTTCAACCTCTTCTTGACTCTTGACTAAATATTAAAGTTCTACACTATACTTTCTACACTATAAAAGTATACACTATAAAAGTATAGTTTCTATACTATACTTTTGAATGTAAATTCCTGTAATCATCGTATCTTAAAACATCTTTACAGGTCTTAAAAATCTATACAACATGGAGAAAGTCACTATCATGTTTTGACAAGAAACTAATGAAATAATTTAACTAGTCAGTGTGGTTGATTCATTGAGAAAATCGAACCTATGGCAGGCTATTCATAGTCAATTAAATGTCACAATACCTAAAATTATGTGATATTAGGCCATAATATCTAATATTCAGTTTTAATATATATCTTCTCCAATTCCAAGGCTCATTCTATTTCTTACAAATTAATAAATCTTCTATTTAAATAGGCTTCATTTTCAAACTCTGTAGGAATTATGAATCACTATTGAGTATTTTTCTTATCGGAGAACCAAACTAGTTGATTAAAAATATCGTCAGTCTCCAGTCCGTACATTAGATAAGAGTCATATGAAGGATCGTCAAAGAAGTATATTTATCCACCTGCCTTCAAACAAGTATAAAGCCAAATTAGCAGAAAGATGGCTATCTACTCTTCACACTTTTTCATGAAAAAGAAGAATTTCCGTTAGACTGTTTTCAGCTAATAACCATCATAGTTTGGATGAATTTTTACATCAACCAATGCACTTTCTTAAAAATTTTACATTTCACCCTTGTTTAGTCCTCAATAAACAAAATAAAATAGATTTTTTTGAGTCATCTGATCAATTATTTTTGCAATGGAACTGCCCACCAGGATCTTCCTATGGAAGCATTGTTTTGTCCCACTCCCTTTGTCTGCCATCAGCCTTCTCCTCTGGCTTCCCCTTGAGGTTTCTCCACATTTCCAGCGTTGTCCAAAACAAGTACTTCAAGTACTGTGTCCGACAATGCTGATGAACCCTCTCACATCATCGAATCCCTGGAAAGCAGACACATGCCTCATGGCTTCCCCCCAGTTTTATTTACGGTTCCAAATAGCAACAGCACCAGGGGAATTATATTGATCTTACAGAATTTGTTTTTCATGAAGCTACTCTAGCACCTACTCACCAGACATATTAGAGACAAAATCCATAGACTGGCTCCCAGGTTTTACTTGGTACACACCCGTAAAAACTCTGGTGTTAGTAGTAATCATTGATGCATACATGACAGGAAATCGTCAAATGCCATTTTACAAGGAAAATGCACAATTATAGCCTACTCTTCGTATCTTGCTCAAAACAGTTTACTTTGAGTTAATTATTGAACATGAAGTATTTCTTGCTCTTGAATAAAATACAGGTGCTGTCTTAGAAGAATGCTGCGTGAGCACTACACACATGGGAGGCCATGAGGACTGATGTGGAGCTTGGAACAAACCGGGAGTGCTTGCCCCCATGGAGACATCACCGACTTGACTGGCCAGAGTATTTCATTTCTGTTTGCTTTATTGGAATATTTTGATTCTTAGTTTTTAGGTGACCCTGGATATGCTCCCAGTGAACTGAGACCAACTGGAAGGAATGTATGACCTCCCACTATCCTGTCACCCCTTAATAGCTAGTCCAGCACTGAACAGCCAGCCAATGCATAATCAATATCTGGTCATTGTGTGAGTCAAACAGAATTTAAATTCATCTTAATTTTTTTCCTAAAAATATGATTCAGGGCTCCAAATTCCTTAAAATTTCATCTTTTCCTTTTTTGTAGAATGTGTCACAAAGAATGTGATTTGTGAATTGCATCTAATTTTTTATAAGTCTCAGGGTCTTGAAAAGTTTGCTCTACATTTCCATACAGCCTCCGTCAGACTTCTTTTGGCACACAACCTTGGTGTCTGCCCCAGGAGGTGGTCATAAAATTTCTGCACACACCCTCAAGCAGCAATGCCATCAGCCAATTTCTGCTTCAGTCAGCCACCTGTGCACAAATGGACACTGGTAAATAAAATATGAAATTGCCAAAAGGTCCACAACAAATGGGAGCCATCTCTCTAAACCCAGACCATGTGGGTCTTATCAAAGCATAGCGTGGAAATGTGGAACAGTAATAATAATAATGCAGCACTTAGCTCTGCATTCAAAATACATTCCATTGTATGCCATCACATAATGTAAAATGTAGTACTACCATGAAAGAAATGTCAAGTAACAACAGGGCAAATTTGGCAAATTGGAAATCAAATAATAATTTTAAAACACAATTTTCTCAATATTAAATTTATATTTAAGGAATGGGTGAAGAAATGCAAACATGCGTGAAAGAGAGGGGAAAAGTGAATCCTATCATAGGAGCACTTGATATGTATTTATGTCCAGAATGTAGAGCATAATCCCTCTGTTTCAAGGTATTATTTGAACACTTTCTGTAAGTAACAAATTTGTTACCTTGCATGAACACTAGAGACCACATTGGAATTAGCTTCATTCTGCTAATGAGATGTGGGTAATCATATCCCCATTTTATGGAAGAGGCAGGGAGGTATAACTCGAGAGGAGAAGCCTTGCAGAGCTGGTAAGAGGCAGGACTGGGACTGGGCACAGGCACTAGGCTCCCATTGGCAACACTCTACCGCTTCGCTGTCCAACATAAGGAAAATCAAGTCTGTTTCCAAAGGCTGGAGGAAAAAAATAATAGTGAGAATGAAAATCAGTGTTTTCTTCTTGGCAGTTTGCCATTCCAGTGTGATTTCTTTCCTACCCATCTGAGCAGCATGGCCTTCCAGTTAGCCTCATGCCACAGATTCTGAAAGATCAAAGCATTTCAGAATGCTGAAAGCCCCATGGCAATGTGATCCTTTCTGAGCGGGATGGCCATAGCTGGCCCATAAATTCAAGCCATCCCACCAGGGAAGAAAACGAGAAATGATGACACTGGACATGGGGGAAATGCCTTTCACTCAAAGACTAGGCTTTCTGTGCCTGTACAAAGACAGATGAAACCTCCTTTTGCTTTTGCTCTGTCCAAAAGAAGCTCTTGCTTAGACACTTTCCTTAGACACTCAGCTTTTCCTTAGACAAGATGACAAGCTAAGTGAATACAGCTGGAAGTCAAACCATTTGCTCCAGATGGCGTAGATATTTCAGACCTGTCGTTCTGAGGCAATGGCAGCGCACAGAATTTTACTCCAGGAGGAAGCAGGAGCATGTTTGCAAGGGCGACATTCACTTCTTTGGTATATGAATAACAAGCACGCCAATTTAAGGAAATATCTGTGCTCACAAAGCGGAGTACAGAAATGGGGCAATTATCTGCCCAATCACACTGAGAAACTGTGCCTTTGAATCGAGGATAGGATTCCTTTGAGCCCCGCTTCTTTCTTTCTTCTTTTTTTTTTTTTGCTTTAATAATCTGTTTGATTGCTTTTCAATTACTTACATCACTTCTCTTATGTAGAACGAGCATTAAGAAAATATTTGCTGAAAAGTGTGTGTACATGTTTAATTTTTGTTGTGTCTCTGTACTGTATTTTGGGTGCAGGGTGAGAGTCAAAGGATGAAATCTTCGTGCTCGGACTTCCAGGGCTGTAAATCATCGGAGATATGTCCACATACCTGAAGTGACATGGTTGGGTTGCCCCCACGTGGTTCTGCTCCCACAGCTGCCACCCCCAGTAGAATTGCCTCTCGTAGTCACTGAACACATAGTTATGACCATTGTGTGGGGTTTTTTTTTAGTTGTTTGTATTTTTTTTTTGTTTTTCAGATTTATTGAATTACATTATTGAATTATTATACAATTAATTAGCATGTCTATCACCTCCTATGTTTATTCCCCTCTCTCTCTCTCTCTCCCCTCTCTCCCTCTCAGAACAGTTAAGTTCTACTCATTTGGTAAGTTTCGGTTTAACAATCCCCTGTTATCAACTGAAGTCCCATAGTGCACATTAGATCCGCAGACTTTACTCACCTTAGAGCTGAAAGCCTGGACCCCTTGGACCAGCTTCTCCCTATTTTCCCCCACCCCTGAGCCCCTAGCAACCACTTTTCTACTTTCTGTTTCTATGAATGACTTTTTGTTTTTCCTTGAGATTCCACATTTAAGTGACACCAAGCAATCTCGGTCTTTCCCTTTCTGACCTATCTCGTGTAGCCTAATGACCCCAGGCTCATCCATGTCTTCACAAATGACAGGACTCCCTTCTTTCCCACAGCTGAATAAAATTCCATCTTCTTTACTGATTCTCCACTGTGGAAATCTCTTGGGCATCTTCTCCGTATGGGCAGCCTCCGCTCTGGAGTCCTGTGGTGAGCAGGCTAGTTGTGCAGCATTCTGAGTCATTCATTCCCTGTTCACCTCTGCTCCAGGTGGGCTGGGACTCTGGTCACTCCACAAGTCTCTGGAGCAGGTTGCACCTGGACTGCTTCTGAACAGCCACCTGAATGGGCAATGTCAGCAAACTGGTGACATTGAGTCAGCAGAGGTAGAAAGCTCAAGGTCATATTGTATGCAGAAGGACTAAAAGAACAGGTGTGAAGACTATAAGATGAAATGAGCCTTTGGGGTGTGTTGTTGCACTGGAAAGTTCTCACACCTGTCTCCTGGTGATTCACATGGACCCCAGAGGAGGAGAGGATGTTTACATCTCTCATGAGAAAGGAAGCCCATCAGCTGGCCGTTTGGAGCTGTTGTGGCTGCTCCCCCAAAACCTCGAAGCCTCTGTGCTTTCCGTGCTGTGGTCCTTCTAGTGTGGCTCTCATCTTCATGGTCCAGTATGGCTGCCAGCCTTCACTCATCATGTAAACATTCCAGGCAGCAAGAAGGAGGAAGGAGAAGGCTGATACCCCTCCCTTTACAGAGCCTTCCTGAAATGCCCACATATTTCTGCTTGCACCTCGTTGGCCAAAATGTGGCCCTATGCCATGACTGAATGGAAAAGAGACAGACGTTTAATCTTCTGGATGTGTATATCCTGCCCAGAATAAACGTGAGGTTCTGTGGAGGCAGAGAATAGATACTGTGTGGGAGGCAGTTCCCTTCTGCCTCACCATCTTAACCACAGCTCTGCAGTGTCCCCCCTGAACTGCAGCGAGAGCAGCAAGAATGCCGTGGCCCGGGCGCCTGGGTCGCTCAGTGGGTTAAGCCTCTGCCTTCAGCTCAGGTCATGATCTCGGAGTTCCAGGTTCGAGACCCACATTGGACTCTCTGCTCAGCAGGAAGCCTGCTTCCCCCTCTCCCTCTGCCTGCCTCTCTGCCTACTTGTGATTTCTGTCTCTCTGACAAATAAATAAATTCTAAAAAAAAAATCTAAAAAAAAAAGAATGCTGTGGCTGTCACTGCTACTACATGCAATCACATATTTGGGAACACATGATAACCACAATATAATAGCATGTGATTCTGAGATACATATATATGTGAATATATATCTCAATCAATAACATGTACCTGTGTGTGATTGTCTTCAAATTCATTATTATCTGCACCTAGCTGATCACGTAAAAATGGGGGAATGTCTCCAGTATTCTGCTTTGAATTTTAACTCAGTATATTTTAATATAATTGTACTTTTTAATTCAAAATAATTTCCTTTGGCTCATTTCATTTTATTTTCTACTACATAAACTCATTTGCTTTTCAAATGTTATAGTCGCAGGTATTTCTTTGTATTTTCCATTAGTTACCAGAATACTATATATATTTCAAGAAAATACTATTTGTGGGGAAAATATTGAGGTTATTACTTTTTTCCCCATTTTAAATTTAAAAATATTCATATCTTTTTGATTGCATAAAACTCTCAAGGACTTAGGTAACATTTCCATTTATTGTTGAAAATGTTTCCATTTGTATGCCCTCTTTATGTTTCATTCTCTTTTTGGACAAATTCCATGTTTGTTACATTATGATCAGTTTTTATCTATGTAGTACTAATTGCCAGCCATTAAGATCCTAGAGACGGTAAGAATTCTGATTCAATATTTATCTTTTTTTTAAGTTTCTCCTGTGAAATATGATATTTACTATTTTCATTATGCAGGTAGAAATTTACTTTTAAAAATACAGTCATTTATTCCCTTTGATCAACTCTTAATAGGCCATTGGGAACCTCGGGGTATTTTTTTTCTCATTCTATTTATTTCCCTTATAAGGTATTATATCTATCAGAACCAGTTCTCAGTATCTACCAGGATCTCAATTCTACAGATTCTTTTTTTACTGAGCAAAAAACCAAATCTTTCTTTGCTGTGTGGCAACTTAAATTCGGCAATGAATTTTATACCATTATTTTCTTCGCTTATATATATTCACCATGCTATCAAGTAGGAAAATAAGGAAAATCTCTTGCAAAAACGCATGAATTAGCCCTTAATCACAATTCAGGGACAATAGGAGAGCACCTCTTGCTTCCGGAAACTGCAGGGAGCTGGGGAGTTGGGGTCTTTGATAACTATCTCCTATCAAGTCCTCCCCCTTAAACCAGGGCTCTGTGGATTGCAGCGAGAGCTGCTCCTGGAGACCACAGATCTAAATTGGCCTCAACTACATACAACAGGGGTTCCAGGAGTTACATCATGAGTCTAGGGGAGGACAGGAAAATATCTCTATTTCAGGAGGCCTTATCTTAATTATGTTTCTTATCAATGTAAGCATAACGTTTTCAAACAATGCACAAGCCTGAAACTTAAGTACAGACCAGCTCAGAAAATCGTAGGCACTGCCCACTCCCCGACCCCTGCCATGGGGAGATTGATTCAACTCACATTTTCTTTTTCTGTGGTTGCCAGTTCCTATATCTACAATCACAAATCTAACACAAAAGGATCAAAAGTCCTCCTTTACAGGGAAATCCTGCATTCCATAGACTGACTGAACGCATGGGCTGGAAAAAGGAGATGATCCAGTTCACTGTTGGGCTTGCTGGCAAGACACAAAACATGAAAATAGTCATGGCTGCCCAAACAAAACAGCACAAATTAAAAATAAATAAACAGTGAATGCAGGTTTGTGAACCTCTTGGGGGAAGGTAATGCTAAGTTAATTCAAGGAACTGAAAGAGTATAGGTAGTTTTCCAGTCATAGTAAGGAACCAGAAAATGGAAAGAAAGTAGGTTTGCTGAATTGACTAGTGAGATGACCAGCTCATTATTATTGCTGTGTTTAGACAAACCCATGGGTATTGGGAGGAATTCCTAACTCTGCGTGGAGACTGGAGAATGAATGTTCTCTTTCTTGTGTTCAGTGCATTGAAAGTAAAATAAAACATATTAAACTGAAATGTTTCTTTAATCCATGACATTTATACATGACACAAATGACCACTTAGCTGATCTAGTCTCCCAATTTAACATAAATGCAATGAGATTCTCATTTGGTCCCTTGCCATTCAGCTCAATAGAAGGTGAGCAGGGGCAGGGGAGCTCCGTGGCATAGTCAAGAGCCTAGGAAGAGTGAAGGTCAACCAGCATGATGATATTAATGATAGCAGAATGAGTCTCCTGTGACCTTTGCTTACAAGGTTAGTCTAATCACACAAAATAAAAACAATTAAAAACAATTCAGAAATGCACTTTGGGGGTGACTAGGTGACTCAGTTGGTTAAGCATCTGCCTTTGGCTCAGGTCACCATCCCAAATTCCTGGGATTGAGCCGTGTATTGGGCTCCCTGCTCAGCGGGAGTCGCTTCTTTCTCTCCCTCTGTGCCTCTCCCACCTACTTGTGCGTATTCTCTTTCTCTCTGTCTCAAATAAATAAATAAAGTCTTAAAAGAAATGCACTCCAATTTGTAACTCACATTAATAGGAGAAATAAATGCACATATGTAGAAGATACCAATAGTACCGTAATACTGGCTTAATTTTAGTGCTTTTGACCCTCTTCCTCCCGGTAAGCATTGCTTTTACATAATATGTTAAATTTGGTTACCAAAACAACACAAAACAAAACAAAAACAAAAAACTAGTAAGAAGATAAACCACAAACTGGGGGGAAATAATTGCAAAAAAAGAAAAAAAATTGCTAAAGGACCACTATCTGATATATAAAACAAACTCTTAAAACTCAACAATAAGAAAACAAAATGGTTAAAAATGGGCAGAAGACCTGAGGAGATACCTCACCAAAGAAGACATACAGATGGAAACAAGCACCTGGAAAGACGCCCCACCTCCTGCGCCATCAGGGAACTGCAAACTAGCACAACAGTGAGGTAAGACTCCCACAACCACTCACAAGACCAAATGCTGGTGAGCGAGCGTGTGGAGACAGCAACGCTCCCCTTTGTCGCTGCTGGGAATACAAAATGGTGCAGCCGCTTGGAAAACAGTTTGAGGAAATGGCTGGATCCTGTAGTAAATCTATTTTAAATTTTTTGAGAACCACTCTACTGTTTTCCACAGTTGCTGCATCATTTTATATGCTTGCCAACAGGGCAAGGATTTTACTTCCTCCACATTCTTGATAATGCTTGTTATTTCCTGTTTTGTTTTCCACAATAACCATTCTAGTGGGTATGAGTGATTCGGTCTGCTAAAGCAAATCTCATACATCAGATATTTTTATAACTATCCTTGTGGACGAAACCAGAGAGGAAGACAAACCCTAACAGACTCTTGGTCTCAGGAAACAAAGTGAGGGCTGCTGGAGGGGAGGGGTCGAGGAGGGATATGGTGGCCGGGGGATGGACATTGGGGAGGGCATGTGCTATGATGAGCACTGTGAGTTGTGTAAGACTGATGAATCACAGACCTGTACCCCTGAGACAAATAATGCATTATATGTTTGTAAAAATAATAATGATAATAAAATAACTATCTTGTCTTTTCGAAGAATTTTTTAAAATGTAGAAATTCCATGTTAACTTATTATTTCCAGGTACTTAAAATGTAATTCATTTATCCAATGACTATTTTATAAAGCTACCCGACTGCATATGGAAGCACATGTAGTTGGTAACATTATTAATACATTTCTATAACTTTTACAAAAGGTGTGCACAATAAATTCAGCCAGTTATAGAAATTGAAACTAATGAAATTAAAAACAGATTTTTCTTTTAAGCCCAGTTTAGGCAGTTCTGAGTCTCATGACAGTTTTGCAAAGGGATGAGAATAGAAATTTTTTCATTTATCTTTGGTTATAATTGAAGCTGATCATGTCTGGTTCCTTTCAGTTTCCTGTTGGTTTTGACAGTGAAGTTATGCCAAGGTCTGAGATTTTTGGTCATCAGAGAAATCCTCTGCATATTCCTGTTTTGAATGTTTTTAGGATTTTCTTATTTCCTTAAGAGTCTTTACTTCCAGATTATCTTTTTATGAATTCATATTTTTATTATATGTCTATCTGTGAGTTAGATTCATAATTTAGTAAACAACTGAGATAAAACTGAAATATTTTTACCTAAAATTATTCTATAATTTTTCATTTGGGGAGCAGGAAAGAGAAAAAGGGAAGCAGTGAACAAGAACGCTACCATTTCTTTCAGGATTCCACCAGAGAGTCTCGTGGTTCAAAGACGTTTGTGGAAATCACTGTCCTGTAACCTTCAAAAGCTTCAAGGTCAGGAAAGACAAGAAAAGTCTGAGGAACTAATTCAGACTAGCGGAGACTAAAGAAGCAAGAAAACTTAATACAACATATCATCTGAATTGAGTATTATTGGAACAACTGGGAAAATTTTAACGAGTCTCTAGATTAGATGGTGATAGTGTGTGATGTTACTTTCCTGATCTTGACATTTACATTTTGTTTATGTAATAGAATGTTCTTGTTTGTAAGAATGACAGAGTAAAATGTTTACATGTGATGGGACATCACGTTGGCAACTTATTTCCTAAGGGCTCAGGAAACAAAAAGAGATTCTTTGTTCTAGTCTTACAAATATCTTTACATTAAAAATTATTTCTAGGAGTGCCTGGGTGGCTCAGTGGGTTAAAGCCTCTGCCTTCGGCTCAGGTCATGATCTTAGGGTCCTGGGATCAAACCCCATATCGGGCTATCTGCTCAGCGGGGAGCCTGCTTCCTCCTCTCTTTCTGCCTGACTCTCTGCCTACTTGGGATCTCTGTCAAATAAATAAATAAATCTTTTAAAAAATTATTTCTAGGTTAAAAATTATCCAGACAAGAAATTGAAGATAAAATAATGATCTTTTATTGGACAAATTAAAAAAAATTTTTTTAAACAATGGAAACTTGTGTTTATCAAAAGTTTAATTTAAAAGCAAGGTGAGGGGCGTCATTAAGCATCTGCCTTCGGCTCGGGTCATGATCCCAGGGTCCTGAGATCAAGCCCCGCATCAGGCTGCCTGTTCCGTGGGAAACCAGCTTCTCCCTCTACCACTCCCCCTGCTTGTGTTCCCTCTCTTGCTGTGTCTCTCTCTATCAAATAAATAAACAAAAAATCTTTAAAAATATAAAAAGCAAGGTGATTTATTCTATTCCAAGGCAACTAACCCAAAGTAACAGCACTATTAGATACCTTGATTTTTTTATTTTGTATTTCATAACACACCCAGGGATGCTCTGGGCATGAGTTGTCTAATAAAGGACAGGCAAGATTAGACCTACATTTGGTAGGCATTTTTTACATGTTGGATAATAACTAAAAAAATTGACTACTCTGTTGGAAGTTCTGTAACACGAGTCGTGATAGAATATCTTGTCGTTTTTGTTCCTTAAGAACATCTTGTATGAACACTTCAACATGCAAAGCTCACATGCACCCTGGAAGCGAGAAACAAAAAGGACTATGAATGCACTTAAACCGTTGTGAGCAAGAGAGGTGTGCTATAGTCTGTCACAGATAATAGGGGGTAATGTGGTGGCTTCAACGGTGTATCAGATGCCAAAAGTGAGCAATTTCCCATAGCGTAGGGATACGCATGACAAATGTGCACTTTCCCTCTCACCTTCCACCAAATGCTAATCACAGTTATTTTTAGATAGGGAAAATTATTTGATAAAGATGTTGCTTAGCCCATCAAAACTATGTTACTCAATTTTCTAGAGCTATTGGTGCTTTGAGCAAATAGAGGGAAATATTTCCTGCATGAACCCTGTGAGCCTCTTCCAGCTTCTCCTGTCCTCTTCGTATACTTGCATCACATTTTGATTCACTTTTAGTTTTGATGTTTTTGTCTCCTATAAATTTGCTTTCCTGATCCCTTGTCATTGGGCTGTTCATTATGACATACATGAATTTTTCTGAGGATAATTTGCAATGTGGCCTGCCTTACTGATTATTCTAATGGTAATTTGCTCTCATGAGTCTATGATGATTCTTCATGTCACAAAACCTTTTTGTGTTACACTTACACATTTTTTAGATGCATCTATTTATTTTCAGAATGAAGCACTTAGAGAAGCAGCAGATGCTTTGATTATTTCAAAGACCCATCTGGAATGAAAGGTCTTGGCAAAAGACATCCTCTGTGGGTCTGCTTCATGAGAACATCTTTGCCACTGCCTTCTTCTGTTTCACTCCTTCACATGATAGAGATCAGGGTTGCCAAAAGCTTCAAAGTGGTAAGGATCCAGCCTGTGGTAAAGCAATTAGATAAGTCTCTTAGTTCCAATTTGGTTTCCTTCGTCATGAACTTATGGGTAGCCTGATCTAAGTCAGGTGGATCCCATTCAGGTGATTGTAGCCTAAGCACAAGAGCATTATGGGTGCTGAGAGTCACCCAAGTGACCGCGTGGATTTGTGGAAGCATCAGTTCTCAGTAAGAGGCCAGGGGGAGGAGAGCAGGCAAATAACCCAACAGTCGCTCACTGTAATTATAATGGAAGAGAACATTAATAATTATGAAAACATGTCTGATAAATTAAAAGACCTTTTTTTAATACCATATTCAAATTTTTATTTGTATTAAACATAGATATGGGAGCATAACACCTCCAAGTTCACACTTCTTCAGAGCTAAAATTAATTTCAAATTCAAGTATACATGTGGTACGACCTCAAAATTCTGCAAGAAATTAAATAAATCTTGGATTTGATGACCCCAGAAGTTCATACCATACAAGTCAGTCAGTTCTGTCTTTCCATTCCTCCCTGTCTCAACAGAAAGCACATTTCGATCAAATGGAAGAAAGGTAGTCATGTTAGGGGTGGGGGGGGCGACTTGGGAAATAATAAATGTCAGAACTGGTCTGGATTTGGTAAGTGGGGCTAGAGCTCTGGGTTTCCTAAAGTCTCAGCATATATCCTCCGAACTGTCTGTAATTCATTCCGAGTGCCGCCGCCACCCCCTCATGAAACTAGTCTGGCATGATTTCTAAAAGAGCTTTGGACAGGATGACTCGCTCAGTTGTGAGTGATGCTTTTGACGCACACGCCCTTGCTTTCGACGAGACGATACATCTCCAACGTCTATAGGAACACCTCTCCTCCACCATATGAGGAAGTGGGTTCTTCCTAGACCACAGGCATAGCATGTCTGGGGTTGAAGCCTGTCATACCTAGACAGGGTGCAACACCTGTGTTAGTACAACTATGACATTTCCTCGAATGGTGTTTCTGGGTTTCCTAGGCACATGTGCCATTGCAGGTGGATGCCATTCTCAGCATTGGCTCCTGTTGACTTTGTCCTCTTGGGATCTTAAATCCTACAGAAACGGCAGCATTTCCTTTTACTTTTTTACATTCCATGAAGTTGAGGGGTGGGAGGGCAACTACAACAAATTAAGAAAAGAAAACTTTCCTTAAAATCATGTTAGCTATTGTTGCTAAAACCAATACTTTACATTTATTATCATTTATATAATTTTAATTTGTTTATTTTCAAATGGGAGTAGATATTTCATTATATTGGTATTTCAGTTAATTTTTTTTGTTTTAATACTGTATTAAGAAGCAGTATTGAATTTCTGGAAATGTCAAATTATTTTCCAGGACTTGATTTTAAAAAGCAGTTAAATAAGAGGAAATGGGGGAAAAAGTCAGATTATAGTACTTTCAGATATTGAAATAAACGTGTAGGTCTCCAAAATCATAAAATTACAAAATCATCTATCCCCATCATTTTTGACCTTAAGCCATGCATTTTGAGCTCTATCTTCAGAGCTGGAGCTGCTTTTGAAAGATTCACCATGGAAGGAATTTCTATTACTAAATTCCTGGCAAAATTCTGGGCTTGCAAAGCATCAGCAAAACATCTGTCATTGTATAGCTTGAGTGATTTCTGTTCCAAGATGAATCGATTTTTCCTTTTTAATAGCTTGTTACTACATCCATAGACAGATTATCTGAAATTAAGAAGACTCTGGTTAAACTTTAATTTCCATAATTATATTCTTACAGTCCTTTATTCCATCTTTATGTATGCCTAATTTTGTGTATTTCAAATATATCTTAAGGACTTCAAATGGGAAAAAGTTTATTTAATTTTTAGACTTTTTATTTGAATCTCATTTAGTTAACATTTCCCGTATTTTTGTTTCAGAGGTAGAACTTAGTGATTCATCAGTTGCATTGAATGCCCAGTGCTCATCCCATCACGTGCAATTGATAACAGTCAAGTTAAGTTGTGGTATCTTGAATATATTGGGACTTTCAAGACACTTCCAAACAGCTGAGTAGTTTCCAGATTAATAGTACAATTAAGTAATAAGAAGTGTATGGAAAACTATGGTTTGGAGAGTGAGCTGCTCCAGAACTCTCTGGCTGTATCCCACAACTGTCCTGTTCAGAAGCAGGAGGAGGTGATCATTTAGGCGTGGAGGATGGTCTAGAAGGTCCTCTGAGCCATGGGAGGTAAGGCCACCTTGCAGCTTAGTTATGGGCTCAGGAGTCCGGCAGCCTGACTCAAGTCCAGGCTCCAAAATAAATCCATCTTAAGCAAGTGACAAGGCCTCATTACCTCCGTTTCCTCATCCGTAGTGGAGACTGTAATAGTCCTGGCTCTTTGCTGTGTCACTGACTGTGTCACATGGTGAAGCAGTACTTAGAAATCACAGTGTTAGATACATGCATGTGAAAGAAATATGACCTGTTGTCATTGCTGATGTAGGAAAGACATTAGGGTTTGAAGGTGAGGGCCAAGAAAGAATTCTTGAGATGTCTTTGGTACAAAAAAGTTGTTTTATTAAAGCATGAGGACAGGACCTGTGGGCAGAAAACACGTCACTGGGGTCCTGAGGAGTGACCCATTATATACTTTCAAGTTGGGAGAAGGTTAGGGGCAGTATAAGCCCCCAGGTATTTTGGAAACAAGGTTTTCAGGATACTGAGGGGGCTAGCTATTGTTGGGAAAGGTCATTTACTACTGTCTAATAAAACCTTAGTCATGAGACCCTTCAGATGTGTATTGGCGAGCCATATCCTTGGGGGATGATTGCCAACACGTATCTTGGGGTTTAGATAAAGGAAGTTTCCAAAGGAATTTTTATATGTTTAAGTAGACTTACAGGATCCTGGTGGTTGGGCTAAGATGGCCTTTTGCCCTCAGCAAAGTATTAACATCGAGGCTGTTGAGTCCCTAGAGGAAGGTCACTCTGCCTGTTTCAAGGACTTGTCAGTGGGCTGTAAGTAGTAGGAAATTTAATAATTTTTCTTTTGCCTTTGTTTTCCACATCAATTGCTAATACCCCTGATTAAATGGATACCGTTTTATATAAAATGACCTTCAATTGTCCATGCAAGCCCTGAAAAACGTAAGGAATCACCTTCCAATGAAGAATTTGAAGAGCTTCCCATAATTTTCTCCCAAATTTTTGACTAAGTCAAGTCAGGGAAACACGTAAGGAAGGATAAAGGGGAGATGAATGTGTGGATCCCTCTTCCAGTCTCAAAGGAAAAACCAAACTCAGACAGCAAGACTAGTCATAGTCTGTTGCTTTTCAAAAAAGACACATCCTGGAAAGTAGATTTTGCTAAAATAATTAAGGTCAGTAAGCTACAGTGTCCTAGACCTTGCAGTGACTTTACTTTCAAAAATCCACGTCATCTTCATCTGTCGCCTTTCCATAACCTTTCTGAGGTTCCCTTTAACAAAAAGATTCTCAGTCTTGGTAGAGAGGAGATCTTTTCCTAAACTCCGGACGTGAATCCCTCGATAGGTCAGATCCCATCCACCTCTGTCAAGACATCTGCAAAACGGGTTTCTCACCAAGACCTGCTGTGGAAGCTGAGGGGGGAGGGGTGTGTTTGGAAGGGTGTGTGAAGGTGCCTCTTGTTCCCTCCTTGGTGACACACAGCAAGAAGTCCTAACTTGTCTACCTCATTATTTGTCTTTGTGGTAACTGCTCACGTGCTCTGTATGGTCTTTCTCTTGTCAGGTCAAGGAATACCTTCCTGGCTGTCCATCTGCCTCTCACTTGTGCCTCCCTTGTCTGTCACCTGGGCCACAGATCCCCTTGTTGCTCACTGGCATCTGCCATTTCTGCCTTGGCCGACATTCCGGGACCGTGTGACAAATTTCCTATCTTGTAGGCACCTGCGGCTCCTGGCCATCTTGAGTCCCTACATCTGAATGAAAGGAATGGGTGTTGCCCTTCTGTCTCTGAGGTGAGATGCGTTTCATCTTTTGATCAGGACATTTCAGCTCACTGACGCCCAGCCACCTGCAGAGAGAAAACAGTTCAGCTGATTCCTCATTCATTCGAACCCCAGCGCATACACTGGTGTCTCCCTGTTAAAATAAGCGAATTCTTATCAGTCAGCATCTGTGTTCCGTCCCCCCACCCACCCAAGAGCCTGTTTACCAGATTTTTCATTGAGAGACATCCTCATGGAGTATAATCCACTTCGTTTCTGCTCATTCATAAGATTTTTTTTTTCTTACATCTCCCAGCTGCAACTATTTTAGGCAATTTTCTGAGGACTTATAATTGAATGTGACTCATTTGAATAAGGCGGGGCCACAGCACAAAGCAGCCAGAGCTCTTTGGAAATACAGTAAATTTACACAAGGTATATTTTTCGGCATAAGTACGTGATTCATTGATGAAGAAGCTTGTCAGGAATGTCTGTGCCACATCTATTCGAAAATGACGTGGATCGTTTTTTAATATGCAAATGTCTGGAAAAGACTATTTTCTCTCTCTCTCTCTCTTTTTTTATTCCCTCCAGAAGTTGCCAGTGCAAGGAACCTAATCTAGACAAAGTAAACTCATCACTTTCATACAACACAAAATCAAATCGCTATTGCCAGGGGTTCCCATGGCAACTGCCTTCCTAAGCAAACTTCACTACAAAATATACAGCTGTTATTTTATCTCGTTGCTAAGTTCCCTGGACAAAACCACACTATAATAACCACTCACATATATGTGGTTGAAGGGGATAAAGCTCCCAGGGGCCTCACATGGCTTATCTTTTAAATGATAACTTAGGAATTCACCCCTCCATCTTCAGCACCATATGGGTTTTTCTCTTCTTTGCTTTGAAATTGTGCCATATTAGGAAAAACCCATGAAAACCTTTAACATATATTACTGTCAGTTGTATGAGTAGAATTTTTCAGGTTTTTTTTTTTCATTGTCTAACAGGGAACGATATGTTAAATTACCCAGATTTCTGTTTTAATATTTCATATCCCCACAGTAAATAGGTCTTCTATCATTGTTTATTCTGATTTTTTTTTTTTTAGCGTCACCATGACTAGACCAGTCTTTGGATACCAATTATCCCCCTGCTAGTTGAAAACAGAGTTGGTGCTGCCTGTCTCTAGAGAGAAACCAGTAGGAAAATTGAACTCACTTTATCAAACTGCCAAGAGCTGGGAGAGACTGCTTTACCTACTATATGTCCAACCTTAACATATTTTATCACCAGTGAAAGCTGTAAGCAAGCCAGAAGAAAAATGGGTCCAAGCCTTAAAGGAAAATCAGATTCCCACAAAATAGTCACGATGAGGATCCATTCTCTGACTAGCGAGAGAACCCAGAACAGAGTTACATATCTAGGACAAGGAGACGATCAATGCAGATAATGCCCCCAAAACAATAAAGTCTGGTGTAGTTTTACTGTTACACTGTTGCATTTCTTCATTCCTTTCTTTTCGAATATGACTTTTTTTTTCAGTTTAATTTCACTGAATTTGACAAGAATTTTGACCCTTCAGATTACATTATAGCTTTCAGAAAGATTCATTATTGGCAATGTTAAAATGTCATATTTTATTTGCAAATGAAAGTCAAAAATAGCTGATTCCTACAGTATGTTTCATAGAAGTAAAGTACAAGGAAAATCCTGGTTGTGATTCATTGCCCTTATCAAGAGTGGGCATTGTGCCATCCAACCTACTTCCACTCTCGAAGTGGACCGGGAGAGCAGTGTTTTCCCTCCGTAGACTGTCGCTGGATCCATAAGACATCTTCATTTATAAATTAAAAGGAACTTTATTGACTTTATTTTCCTTAAAAAACACACACACACGCAAACACTAGCTTTGTCATCATCTCACACGGATTAAGGTACATCGTAGTTTATATGCAAGACAAACCAACTTCAAATTCACATTCACCTCAGTGTTTTTTCTGATTCTTCTTACCCTTATTCATCTTATTATTACCATGTTATAGTCTTTCATGTGCTTCAGTGACATCCGTGCTTTGGCAGGAAGTACCCCTCATCTTGATGAGGATCCTAATCCTTTCAAGAAGCAGAAGAGGTTATCTAAGAAAGATCAGAAGGAAAATAGGTTCTCTGGGGCAGCAGCGATTATGGGTGTACATATTTATATTTCTTTTTTGTCATCCTGGGATACTTTTCATTTCACTGTATGTGGGTTTTTTTTTTTCCCTTGGAATTTGTTACTTATTTGCTCTGGACATGTGGAAATATCCTTATTAATAAAATCAGTTTTACTTACAAATTGAAAAAATGTGTCTCATGGGACTCATCAAGCCCCCAACCCCATTGTCTTGGTTGGCCCCCACCGCCAACCTCACCAGCACCCGCAGAGCTGTGAGCCTGGTGGGTGGCTGTCCAGACTGTGCCCTGGCTCACCAGCATCTGCACCTCAGCCCTCTCTCACAGGTTTCTTTTCTTCTCTTTTCTTTTACGTACAGAGTTTTCCATTTTCAGTATGCGGTTAAAGTACAGCTTCCGTAAGCACGCCCAGCACAAGGCCAACAACAAGAAAGAATATAAGCATGAAAAAGAAAGTCTAGGATTACACCTTATTGGGCTTCATGGTCAGGGATTCCCCCTCCCTTCAGGGGCTTTTTGTCCTTTGGCATCAGTATGGGTCCCTGCTTCTAAGCACCTGAGTTGAATATGAACCAAGAAACCAGCCCTGAAATGCTGAAGCATCTTTGCGTATACTTTTGGCTCATGGACTCTGAGTACCTGGGGACACGGGGACTCCCCTGAAGGAAACTTCACCTCCTCTTCCCAGGAAACGGCTTACTATCCCTGACAGTCCTGCTTGCAACCGTTGCAGGGTCAACTGTAACTTCAGGTTGGTGGTGGTCACAATATCATTGTGCACAGTAAGAGCAAGCCTGGGATAGAGAAAGGGGCAGGAGAGAGACAATCCACTTGCTGAGAGGGTGGAATGCAGTAGCGGTTTCACTGGCCCTGTTGGATTGAGGAGAGGAGTGCAGAGAAAATGTTGGTATAAATGCACACCCTAGTCACGATGGTGAGAAAAGAAAGCCTTCGCTTCATCCTATTGAGTTCACTCAAGCTTAAAGTATGAAGCCAGCGCTGGCTTTGCTGCTGGGCAGAAGTCTGGCCAGTGTCTCGGTTCTCAGACCTGCCCATAAGGGCTACACAGCCCATGTCTGCCCTCCCACCTGCCTTGAGGCAACCACAGCCACATAATAATGGTGTAGTAATGTATGAATATACCTTCCATAATACAAATATGTGCATCCCTATACCTCATTTACGTACTGACTTGTACATGCATTTATTTATATATACCTTATACATATGTAACTAGGAATCCAGCTGGATTATTTTGGGGGGGGAAGGGTGTGGTTTATTCACCATAAGAAGCACCTTTATTGATGACCTATCTGCAGAAATCAGAAAGACTCTACACACACTTTCCATTACCCACTATCCCTCCAGGATCTCACGTTGTTTCACCTGAAGAATGGGTACAATCGCTTCTTGGTGTTTTCCTGCCCAAGTCTTTCCCCTCCCTGTGTAGCCTTACTTAGAAATTCAGTAGCAATATTATTGATGTTGGTTTTCAGAAATGCATCCCGTAGCTACTTAATGACAGTTACTGGTGAAGGGCTGTGAAGGGTGAGATACATGTATATATTATTCTTCATTGTATCAGTTAGAAAGGTTAGTTAGAAAGGTCCTTGCCATGCTGCAATAACAAATAACCCCAGACATTAGTGGACTAAAACAGTGAAGGTTCCCTTCCTCACCCAAGTTCTCCTGCAAGTCCTGGTAACACTAATTTGACCCACTTTCTTCCCTCTACACTTAATATGAAAATCAATAGCTATATCTGCTTGAAGCTGAACCCTTCACTGTCTCTCGGCTCTATTACCTGTTTTCTACCTGCCCCACCACTGTCACCATTTCAGATCAACATCATACACCAACCAGGTTCTGTCCCCCCATAATGGCACCTGCTTCTAATCTTTCCACAGCTCCCCCTGCCATTCACAGCCACAGTATACTTCCAGTGAATTTACATATAGTGCCACTGGCCTGTGTCTTCAGGATGGTGTCTGAAATACCCACAAGGTGTTCAAATTCTGAGCAAGCTGGCTCAGAATTTCTGTTTTACTCATTCCCATCTGTCTACATGGGACTGAAGACCTTCTGTTTGTCCATAGTATTTTGCTTTCTGTCTCAACCTCAGGCCCCCATAAAAATGATTTCTTCTCTGGGGGATTATTTGTTCATTAATATGATTAACTCCTAATCACTTAGCTCTCTTAGAATTCGCTTCCTCCAGAAATCCTGTCCTAACTTCCTGAGCACTAGCCCTTATTACAGCATTTACTGGACATGAGGAGTCTGCTACTGTGTCTGTATTCCCCAAGGCCAGGATAGAGCAGGAACTCTGTCTTGTTTGCCACCAGATTCCTCTGCCTGGCACAGTGCTTTAGCCTTAGCAGATAGTCAATAAATGTTCATTGATTTTAAAAGAATGGGATATCCCAACCCTAACTCAAATAAAATGTACTGTAGAAGAAAGTACTTATTTCGCCTTTATGAAACACCTTATCTTGCTGAGCAAAACCACTTTAACATCTATTGAGATCTGCAAGAAAAATATAAAGAAATATTTTGGAATTAAGTCTATTCATCTCTATCAATTCTACAGTGAAACCACTTTCCAATTATAGAAATTAGGAATTTACATACTTATGAGAGTTAAGATATTTCAGAGTATTTCATAAATCTGCTTTTACCACAACTTTATTATTATCAATGTAGTTCAGGATTTATTTATCAATTTATTTAATCATGATTAAATTTATCAATTTAATCTATAACTTGACTATTTTCCAAATGACTGCAGCATACAATTTTCAAGATTCTAAATAGGCTCAGGGTTTTCTCAGACATTTGTATGTCTTTCATTATTGTCAATAGCAATGCAATCTTTTATTCATTCATTTATTCATACATTCATCCAATATTCAGTAAGAACTGTGGGAAATACGAATTGAGAATAATGTGTGGTCCTTACCTAAAAATATAATTTAGTTGAGGAAGTAACCATGTGTCAGCAAAATACAACACAGGGAGGAAAATATTCTTGTAAGGTGATAAACACAGAACAGGAGAATGCCAGAGGAGAGATTCTGAAAACATTCAGGGAAGATGACATCTAAACTGAGTGTGATGATTAAATCAGATTTCAATAAACAGAAAGAGAAGATGGTGTTTTGAGGGTGAGGGAATAAGGTGAGCCAAAGCACGGTGGTCCCAAAGGAAAGAGTGGAATCCAGTGCAGCAGAATTACAAGATGCTGGTTGCAAATGATGGACCGACATAAACACCAAATGAATCATTTGTCTTTATCACTATTTCAACGGGAATCCATTGAACATTTCTGAAGCGTGAAATGTCCTGAAATTTGAGAATGTAAAGGCAGCGTGGAGCTGAATAAGAGAGCCTGAACTGAAAGCAAGGCTGGGGGACTCGGTGACACCAAGGAGATGAAGTGATAAAGATTCGAGTATGGCAACAACAACAACAAAAACCCACTCCGATCTGAAATCCACAAAGATCTGTTACTCATGGAGTTGGAATAGAGACTGAGGGGGTCAGAAACATAAATATATCTTTAATTTTGATGTTTCTGAACTGTCCTTCCTAGATATAGTATACATACCTGGTAAAAGCACAGCCACTGAAATAAAATGAGAGGTCACGCTGTGTTTCAGATCTTTCACAGACCATGGGGGATATGCAGACCACACCCCCAGAAACAGTTGAGTATGGTTTTCTTGTACCTAAATTTGCATTTTATGTCTAATAATTTTTTTATGTGTGTATATACTATTTCCCCCAAATAAACTGTCTCTTTCCGAAGAAGGTAAGTGTTCTAGTTGGGAATGATCACTTGGGATCTTGGTGCCACAAGTTAAGTTTTTGCTTTTTTAAAATATGTATTGATTTGAGAGAGAGCATGAGCAGGGAGAGAGGCAAAGGGAGAGGCAGGAAGAAGTCCCCAGCAGATTCCACTCTGAGCCAGAGTCCAATGTGGGGCCCAATCTCACCACCCTGGGATCACAACCTCAGCCGAAATCATGAGTCAGACGCTCAACCAACTGAGCCACTTAGGCACCCCACAAGTTTTAAGTAGTATATTAGTGAGTTCAGAATTGGAAATTGAGCTTTGTCACACAGACAAGAGAAACATGTGTAAATTTTCATGAGAGAATGAGTCTAGTTTTGGGTCTAGATTCATAGAAGGAATATGGCTAAGAATATAAGTCACCAGTTTCTATAAATTTATGTATTACCTACCATAATATCTCATAAACAGGTCATCATTAAATGCTTTGACTGCTAGCAACATCAATAAAATCTTGAGGTAGTAGAGATCTTCTAAAATCTTATGGTTCTCCAAGTCAGTTTTAAGCATTGATGTTTTATTGATTCCAGAAAAACTTCATGTAAAATCTCTGTTTGCTGCTACAGTACTCAAGATGTAGACATTTACAACCTTAGAATAGTACCCCAGAGAGAAATTTGCCAAGAACTAATAACCAAGATGTTATACAGTCAGCCAACTGTGATCTTTATTAGACAGTAGGATCATGAACTATATTTCCTATTTCAGGGCCTACAATAAAGATTCCTTTCAAAATTGTAATAGGAAATAATTCTATTCACTCCGTAGCATGATAGGAGAAAATTTATGTTTTAAAAATGTTTCACATTCTGTGTATTTTGAGACACATCTAAATTATCATTTAAGACATTGACAGGCGCCTGGGTGGCTCACTGGGTTAAGCCTCTACCTTCAGCTCAGGTCATGATCTCGGGGTCCTGGGATCGAGTCCCGTATCGGGCTCTCTCTCTGCTCGGCAGGGAGCCTGCTTCCTCCTCTCTCTCTGCCTGCCTCTATGCCTACTTGTGATCTCTCTCTGTCAAATAAAAAGTAATAAATTCATGTTGGCCATACTGTTACTTTTTTCCCAAGGGAAATCCACTAAGTATAAAAGAGGTACTAGAGAACCATACATGTTATTCCCACCATTAATTAAATCAGTGGAAGAGCAAATTAATGGGACTTTTTAATGCTATAGATATATTCATATGTGTTTTAAGTATTTTTTTTAAACGTGGTGAGTGCCGGAAGTCATTTAGATGCAGTTGGTTACAGATACAGAAAAAGAGCTCCTCAAGGCAATGTAGCAAATAAGAAAGTAGATGGACATTTGGAATAAACTAAGAAACTTATAGACAATCTGGTTTCTAAAAGTAAATTAACTTAGTGATAAACGTAGCCTTATGGGAAATACATACATTATGTCTATCTAGAGAGAGACTTGCACAGTGGGAAAACCAAACTATTGGCAAACAACCTCACAAGTATACAGCCAAGGACATTAAGGCATTTAATCGGCCTCATTTCCCAGTCCACAACCTTCACAGTGTAGAAGCAGGAAAGCACATGCCTGTATCTCAAGAAAGTCAGGCCAAGTTTAACCTGGTATTTAGCAGGAGGGCCTGGCCAAACTAGCCTCACATAGTAGATGGGAGTAACATACAAGGGAAAGCCTTGAACATGTATTAAAATGATGGAGATACATTGTTTAAACGTGGTTTCCTCCTTGTTGTATTTCCCAGTGCCTACCCAAGTGCCATCCAGTTCCTACTGTTCTTTCTTTTTCCCCACTGAACTTAATTCCCGAGGCATATATTTCAAGTAGATTGCCAATATGTTCGGGTTTGGTGATGAGAATGCATCGAGAGCATTTTTATAGTTCTAAAACAAAATAAAAACATAAGCAGTAGATCTTCATTAACAAGTGCAAGGAGAAAATTGGCAAAAGGTCCAAAGCGGTCCTTGTTGTGATAATTAATCAAACAAGTACGATGTGTGTACTTGAGATAATAAACACTTTAGGAATCGTGAAACAAACAGCAAAAAAAAGTGAGTAAGGAGGGAGAAATGCAGATGCCTGGGGATCATCCTGGAGCCTTGGCATTCTCACGCTGCGCAACCCAACAGTTGCCAACCTCCTGCAGACAGCCTCCTTCCCACCTGCTACTCCAAGCCTGCACCCTGCTCCGCTCAGAGCCTCTCAGCTCCTCCTTGGTTCCTATCTTGGTACAACCTATCAGCCTTCTGACTAGAAACTAAAGCCTTTCTCCAGCACTCTTTTTTTTTTTTTTAATTACTGAATAGTAGTCCGTCAAATGTTTTTATTGATAAATTACTTTTCTGTAATTTCTGTAATAAGCATAGATAAGCTCATTACAAAAAATACAGCAGGCTAGAGAGAAAAACATTCTCGGAGTATCCATATATGTTGAATACTAATATACAGGTAATAATTGATGATTTTTTGGATATATTATATTTTGTATTTTTTTTATAATGTTCAGTTAGCCAGTAGATATGGTACACCGTAAGTCTTTGTTGTAGTGTTCAACAATTAATTAGTTGCATGTAACACCCAGGGCCCATCCCAACACATGCCCTCCTTAATACCCACCACCCGATTACCCCATCCCCCCCTTCCCCCTTCTGTAACCCTCAGTTTCCTTCCCAGATTCTAGAGTCTCTCATGGTTTGTCTCCCTCTCTGATTTCTTCCCATTCAATTTTCCCTCCCTTTCTCTGTGGTCCTCTGCTCTATTCCTTGTGTTCCACATATGAGTGAAACCCTATGATAATTGTCTTTCCCTGCTTGAGTTATTTCATTTAGCATAATCCCCTCCAGTTCCATCCACCTCAATGTAAATGGTAGGTATTCATCCTTTCTGATGGCTGAGGAATATCCCATTGTATACAAAGAACCACATCTTTGTCCATTCATCTGTTGAGGGGCATCTCATCTCCTTCCTCAGTTCTGCTATTGATCCACTCTTCTTTTAATAGACAACTCTTCCTGTTGAAAACACTTCATTGGATCCTTTCCTTCTGCAGGAAAGGACACTTTCTGTGGTGCATGGGGATTTTCATAATCTGGGTCCTAGAATTCTTGTCACTCCCAGATGGAGACCACATTCTCCAGCCTCACTGAACTGACTTCATTTCATGGAATCTACCATTGTCTCACATCCCTGTTTTCTCCCACTTAGTGTTTACTCTTCTCCATCGTGCTAACTCCAAAGTCAGGACTTAGTTCCTGAGTCATGTCCATCAAGAAGCCTTCCCTGACCCACCACACATGCTCTGCCTGTGCCCCTGGTCTCCTGAACACCTTCAAAGAGTATGTTTTTGCTGTTAGTCCATTTGGATACCCCTTTTCACTGACTTGATGTACATGTACATCAGATCAATCTAAATCAGCATTGTTGACCACAATGGAAGATCACAGGTTAAAGTTAGATGAATTTCACATGTAGACCACAAAATGGAGTTCTGCTATATGATGACTACTATTTGAACTTGAATCATGGTCTAGTTTTTAAGCTGCTGGATCCCCATCAAAATTGTGTTATAGGTTTAGAAATACTTTGTATCGTGTTACTGTCATAAATGATTATGTTACTATCATTTTATGAAATGTTACTATCATTTTACTGTCATAAATGATTATAATTTAGCACATAGAAATTACTTTTCTTTGAAGGACCGTATCTGAACAAAATATATGACTTCTGTTTCAGTGTAACAAGCCTGAGGGCAGTGTGTTTAGACAATATAAAGTTAATTAATTTGGGGGGGGAGGACAGACTACATGAAAGATGAAAAAGAAGTAGATCAAAGCAGATTTCAAGAATACATAAACATGAGAAAACAAAGAAAATTGGGAAAATAACCAACAGGATTATACAAGAAATAGGGAAAAGACTAAAAGAACTAGAAAAAAACAGACATGAGATTTTTGATATGAGGTAAATATCTGAAATAAAAGCAAATTTGATGACAAAACAAAAAGCAGAAAGCATTGTTAATGCAATAGGAACAAAATCCTGTTCTCTCTTGTAGGATAATATATAAAATATTCAGAACATATTCTTACAGTAATAGAGAGTGAGAAGTAGAACAAAATTTTGTTCTGGTTTATTTTTAGTGAAAGTTTGAATGTTACATGACAAGTTTTCTTATACTAATTATTTTCTAGACTATCTAGCATTCATGGTGATCTTGCTCAGACTATTGTTGATTTTAAATGTCTTGCAATTTATATTTTCCCCCAAATATCTAAATGTCTTTTAATGTTTCTATAATATAAGTTGTACATGACCCAATTTCACAGTCATGATAACATATATTTTTGACAGTTTTATTAATTGATAAATCTCTAGGGACAAGAAGAAAATGGAACACAAATTAGGTGCTTAATTAATACATTTTTATTAAGTGAATTTTATTTTACTGCCATACTCATTTAATCTTTGACATTAACAGTAGGAAAGGCAACTCCCCGAAAGAAAAAAAAAAAAGTAATGAGACCACACTTCTTTATTTAAAAGAAATGAGATGGTTAGATCATTTTATGTCTGTAATGATAAAACAAAAATGCTACTACAAGCATGTTCGGATTTTCCTACCATTTGTCACTTTAATGACATTGCACCTTTAAGTAGTTGGTTAGTACCAATTGCTTCAAGAGAGACAAACCATAAAAGACTCTTAATCTCAGGACACAAATTGAGAGTTTCTGGGGGGCCAGGGGGAAGGATAGGCTGGTGAGTAATGGGCATTGGGGAGTGTATGTGCTATGGGGACTGCTGTGAATTGTGTAAGACTGATGATTCACAGACCTGTACCCCTGGGGTAAATAATACATTATATGTTAATAAAAAAAGAAAGAAAGAAAAAAGAAGTATTCTTTGACAATGAGAGGGACTGAAGTCACTGTTCATTCTTAAGGCACATATTCTGTTTTTCCATGAGAGTGCTATTGATTTGGCTATTCAGCCGGCTTATTAATTTATTTATGTGTAATCTTGCTCAGTATAACTTAGATGTGTTTCAATTTTTTGCTTTGGATGGATGTAACAGATACACACTCAAACTAGCTTAAATAAAAAGTGGGTTTAATGCAAGAATGCATCAAGACCACAGAATTCATTCTCATTCAGGCATCTCTCAAAGAGACAAATACGATTCCTGGGCCACATTTACAATTTCAAATTCTCAAAACAATATGCCTCATGGGTCCTGTGATCTAGTTCATCTTCATGCCTGTAGTCCTAGAATTCTGGCTGGTCTGCTTACTGGCTACTGTTGGGCTGGATGCCCACTCCCGCTCCAGTAACTATACCGGGGGTGAATTTTGTCCTGATGCATAGAATATGGCTGCAAAAGAAGGCAGACATAGCAAAAGCAGGTCTCCCTTAGCAAGGAAAGTGAGGACATTTCACGGTGGTGCATATTGAATCCTAGAGATGCTGTTGCTACTACTCATTGAGCACATGGGGATGAGATGTATTCATTGATTTATCCACCGATTCCACAAATGCTTGATGAGCTCCACTCTCAGCAGGCACTGGATTAGGCGTTAGGGATGGATAACTGATTAAGAGCAGGCAAGTAACCTAACTCCATAACTCCTCAGTGTTGGGTAGGAATAGATACTTATCAACTAAAATACGAACAGGATGATTGCAAATGGTGATAAGTTGTATAAGGAAATAAATAGAATAACATTATAAAGCAGGGGTCAGCAATTTTTTTTCTTTAGAAGGCCAGATGGAAAATATGTTAAGCATTACAAGATACACTGTCACTGTTATCAATTGTTCAACTTTGCCATTTTAGGATGAAAGCAGCCATAGGCAAGGGGTATAGCTGCATTTAAAAAAAAAAAAAAAAAGCTTATTTTTAAAAAAAATCAGGTGGTATTCTTGATTTAGTCTGAGGGCCATCACGTGCTGAGCCAGTCATAGAGAATGACAGAGATGGTGTCCGGGTGAACATTCGCTATAGATGGTATAATGAGAAGAAGCCTTTCTGAGAAGTAATGTTTGAACTAGGGTGCAAAGGATGGGAAGGAGGCAATGACAGCTGAAAAGCAGGCATTGCTCCCAGAAAGGAGCAGCAAGTGCAAAGGCCCTGAGGGGAAGGAATAGAAGGCTGAAATGGCTGGTGTTTAATGAGAAATGGAACAGACATTGTAATTAAGTTTCCAGAGGCAGACAGATGTCAGCTTACATAGCTCATCAAATTGAAGACAAACAGAACCAGTGGGCACCCTTAGCAGGGCACTGCTATGAACCTGTCAGCTCTCACTCCCTTCCTATCCTGCCAAGAGATTCAGATTCCTTGGAGAAGAATCGGATGGCCATTGACCATACATGTTGAAGGGTCTGTAAGGCTGCACAAAACAGAGTAAAGGACATTTCCTAGAGCCAAAATGAGATTCCACACATGAACAAAAGAGGGAAAGCTATAAGGCAGACATGCAAGAATGTGGGTTTGTCCATGCTAGCCCCTAGATGAGCGTGCGTTTTCATGAATCTTGCAATCTGGAAAGTGTCAAGGTTTTCCCAGGTACTCTGAAACAAGCATTCAGATTCCAAGAGGGAATGAGCAAGTAAAAATGTTATTTATTGATGGGTATGCAAAAACTCTTGTCTCTCAGGTAAGCAACTTTGGTTTTAATAAAAAAGCAAGGATCTTTAAAATGTACATGTCACTAATCATTTCTATAATGCCTGCTGGAATAACTTATTTAATATTTCTTTGGGGGCTTTTACATCAGTTTGTATAGATGACAGTTTTGTCTTAAAAATAAGACCTCCTTGGGCCAATGTTTGAAAATCAATGATATTTTTATTTTATGCATTATCATTAGATAATCCAAATTGATAATGGAAGCAAATAAAGATAAACATTTTGTTAGAGTAACTCAGTGTCTCAAAAACCCTCCCTGTCCATCCTTTCTGACTTGGAGCAATAAGTGGGTGGATGCCTTCTCCATGGAAGAGTAAAATTCATTTTTCATGGTTAATCCAAAAAAAAAAAAAAAAGGCATCTGAAGTAGTTGAATAGATTTTAGACTGTCAGAACTAGAAGGTATATGGGACTATCCAGCTAGGTCATTGATTGTGATGTACTTTACTCAGAAAACTTATGAACCACAATGCAGATTTTAATAATAAAACATCTGTGCTATAAGAACTTTATTCAGTATATCATCAAGTGTAAAATCATCATGCATCTATATAAATTATTGAATATCTCCAGGAATGGAAGTTTTAACAAATTATGTTCAAGGATACCATGTATGTATCTCATAATAAATAAAAGGGTTTAATCCAAATGAAAACAATTTAACATTTTTGTGCTTTTTTGTAAGCCAGGTATTTTTATGATCTTTATTTTTTTGAATTTGTATTTATTTTTTAAATTTCTTTTCAGTATTCCAGAATTCATTGTTTATGCTTCATCAAGATCAAAAGCTTCTGCACAGCAAAGGAAACAGTCAACAAAACAAAGAGACAACCCACGAATGGGAGAAGATATTCACAAATGACAATACAGACAAAGGGCTGATATCCAGGATCTATAAAGAACTCCTCAAACTCAACACACACAAAACAGATAATCATGTCAAAAAATGGGCAGAAGACGTGAACAGACACTTCTCCAATGAAGACATACAAATGGCTAACAGACACATGAAAAATGTTCACCATCACTAGCCATCAGGAAGATTCAAATCAAAACCACATTGAGATACCACCTTACACCAGTTAGAATGGCCAAAATAACAAGACAGTAAACAATGTGTGTTGGAGAGGATGTGGAGAAAGGGGAACCCTCTTACACTGTTGGTGGGAATGCAAGTTTGGTGCAGCCACTTTGGAAAACAGTGTGTAGATTCCTTAAGCCAGACTTTTTCAAGGTGACAAAGTGATACTGATCAAGGGGTTCTATTTTTAATTATCTTTATTTGATTTGGACACATTTAATATTTTCATCATTTATGTCTTTTATACGTATATGCTTTTCTAGGACATGAAAATCAAATTACCTTGTTATTTTGAAATATTTTGCTACTTTTATATATTATATTGGATGTTTTAAAGATATATAATGTTTATTTCTCAACTATTCATATATATTCCTCAAAATTTTCCTATTAAATAAGCATTATATTTGTGCACTTATCTCATGAAACTTAGAGATGCACCCAAAGTTTTGATTAGTCTCATAGTATTGGATATTTACCTATGAGTCATTTAGCTATTGTCATAAAATACCATTTAACAAGCCATCCCTGGGTTTCATAGTTTACAACAGTCACATACTATCACATATCTCCACAGGAGCTGATGCTCAGAAGACAGTCAGGGTTTGGCTGGCTGGAGCTGCTGATCTTGACCGGCTCTGCCATGCCTCTGTCTCTTAGGTATGAGTCATCTGGTCAACCCAGAGTTCCCCTGGGGTGTTTCAGCCCCATGCCAAGTTCTCAGTCCCTTCCTGGAATCAGCAAGCTAGTCGCATGAGACTCTTCTCATGGCCGTGGGAGAGATGAAAACATCGTGGGTGTGTGTTTCTACCACAGCCTGCCAGTCTCTACCCCTTCCCTCCTTAGTTTCGCACTCTGTCTCTATCTCCTCGCAACAGTTAGAATGCCAACATTTTGTTCTTCTGCTAAGTTGACAAATTTAAATAAAGAGTAGATAGCTTTTGGCCTAAGGATTTAAGTAACATTTTTTTGAACCCCCCCTGAAAGATTTACTGGGGTAACATTTAAACTTACTACATTGTTTACAGTTTTGGCTCCACTCCTGTCACTTCAGGAATCATTGCCTGAGTGAATCTTAGTGCATGCTAGCCAGCAAAGCAAGTTTCTGAAAGGAGATGAAACTCTGGGGCTTGCAGACCCTGCCCCACCCAAGTAATGCCCTTGTTGTCTTTGTTTTAACTTTATTTCTGGTGGCTGCTAACTATAGCCAGTGTATATGATGCCAAATTGCTGTTGCTGAAATTGATTTCATACTTCAAAGAGCTGACTGGCATCACAGACCCCAATGCTCTTCCCAGGCCCTTCTCCACAGCACCAAGTGTATAAAGTCCTTCTCCCATAGTCAAGCATCTGTCTCCACCACTTAAACTTTGTGAAATAAGATTTTAACAAGCCTGGCCCACTGTCTGTTTTCACTGTTAGATGTTTTATGTAATTTAAGAAAATATATACACATGGATATATTTTTTTTAAAAAAGATTCCCCATTTTTAAAGCTTTTACTAATAAACTATTACCCAACTAGAGGAATCGGTAAGAAATTGGCATTGATGGGTTGATTTCTTCCATCACTTCATTATCTTGATGGGTTGAAAGTTCATCATTTGCTCGGCTGAAGTGAATGCAAGCTGGTGTTGCTATCAAACTATGAAACATGAGGACAACTGTTTTCACACAAAACTCTTTCAGAAGGTGACCCCTTAGTGAGGTCCCCTGACATTCAGTGGCCTTGTATCCCCAGCCACCCCCACTTTTTACTAATTACCCAGGCAGAGTTGTGTAGCTCAATGATATTTTTAAGAGATTTTGGTCTACTGTGGAACACCAGTGCTTAAATATTAATTAATTCAGTGCTGCAGAAATACAGTAAGGGACCCTTTTGGCATGTATCAGTCCATGAAACATTTTCTAGCTCCGGTGCTGATAAATATGTAACATTTTAAACCCAAATAAAAGTTTCTAAATTCCTCATTTAAAAAGTTATTGTTTATGTCTCAGTCCAGACATCAGATCCGCACCTCAAGGGAAAGATGTACAGTCCTGCTAGATGGAGTAAATTGGAACTAGTGTTGACTGATACCTACAGATCCATTCAATCCTCGTTATAATTCCGTGTAGTACATGTGCTTCTGTTTTGTGTGGGGTGGCTAAGATTGGAATTATTTGTCTAAAACCACACAACTAAAAGGAAGTAGCACTGGGTTTTCAATCAAATCTGCCTGACTCGGGAGTCTGTGTTCTTTCTATTACACACCGGTACTGCAGTGATGTTTGCTCTTAAAGTCCTTTATGATTAAACCAGGAAAACCTCACAGAATATGAATTTTTAATGACAAGATTTATGAGCTTCAACACTCTTATCTCAGCCTAAATTTTCTAGTTTTGTCCCCTATTCTCTTCTAGAACCATCTGTCACAGTCAAGCTACTTACTCCTTCTATACCAAATCCTCTGACTCACAGATATTGCCACCTTCTGATCTACTGGGTGGTGGGAATTCCATCCACCGCATCTCACCTCATCAACATCTTCTCTGATGGTCTCCTTCAGGGGTGAGCCACATCATTTACCCAGGTGTCTTTGCTCCTGCTGTTGACAGAACATGACTCACCTTGAAGACAGGGACCGGTTCTGAAAGACGTTTCTGAAATTTCTCTTAGTGCACACTATCTTGTCTTCACACACACGGTAAAAATAAACATGTGATGGAAGGACTAAAGAGTCACTTACATTCCCACATCACACCTTACAGTTCAATTGAACGGTGACATCCTATCCTGCTTTATAATACCGTAATGATAGTACAGTATGGTTATACTCCATTACAGTTGTGAGAAACAAATACACTTAAATATACTATAATACATAATACTAGACTGACACACTATAATGGCATCGTGTTCTCATTTTAACCACTCTCCTGGGCCCTCTCTATTTACTACATACAGTAAGTGGTCTTTGTGCATTACAGAGTCAGTCATCACGGCGACACTGTGATAAGTATTATTATCCCCATTTCACAGATGAGCAAGAAGATTAACTGGAATTGTCACTGACACACAGCTCCTAAGTGAAGGAGCAGGAATGTCTGTCTTAAATTCTACTTCAATGAGCTTTCCTGCCCTCTGGAAAAGCAAATATGTTCAGAGATGTTAAACACCAAAGAACCAATAGAAACGGTAGCAGTTTACTCCCAGATCCTTCAAAGCCAGTGTTCATTTTATTTTATCCAGATTGCCTTTCCCCCATGTATGTACTTGTAAGTCATTAAGATTTAAAGATGCTGGCTTTAATTATTACCAAAGGAAAATGGTTCCTAAGGGAGCAGAAATTTTTCCCTTTCCAACTTAGCTATCAGTATACTCAACAATCAAAGTGGTTTGGGCTAACATTGAAAATCTCCCTGTATAGTTCACTTACATGCTTGTATATCCTTATGTAGACCATAGCATCAATCTTAGGGAAGCCAGATCATAGGCAATGTGTAGTTCAGACATTTGAAACCTATATTTTCCCCTAAGCCAAAAAGAATGGATCTGCTATCATCGATCACTATTTTAATGGCTTACTCCCTGTTTGGAATTACAGTATAAAATTGTGTCAACTTGTCACTCTGACTTCGATTCCAGTTTTCAATCTTAGTTTTGGAAAGTTGCTTTGATGGAGGACTAAACATTCAAGTTATAGAATGAAAAACCCATAATTTCTCTAATAAAACAACTTCATATGAATCACAGTCCTCATAACGAACTTGCAACCATGACCCCTTGATAACTAAGAACATAGCCCAGGGCTTTCAAACTTATTTAAGGTTTACTTTTTCTTCAAATATCTGCTCCCAAAAAAAGCTGAGGGCCCTAAAAGGATCAGGACGGGCATGATCATTTAGGCAAGCAGGGAAGGATTTTATGTACAGTTGGTTGCTGCTGGTAATTAATGATTAATATGGGTACTAACTGTGTAGTAAACCTGTCTTGCTTTGCTAACAAGTGATAAATCTCTTTGATACAACATAGATGTGAAAAGTAGATTCCTGTTATGTCCATTACAACTTCCATACTCCTCCTTATATCTGATTATAATCTTTTTGGTAACAATGATCTCAGAGTACTTTGGGAATTATTTTTTATGTATTTCTTCATAATGTTGTTTACTAAGGAGGTTTTAAATTGCACCAGCTTGTTTCTTATAGTGTTTTAGATCTGAATAAAGACTGTCTCTGTTCAGAGTGCTTTGTTCCTGTGAGCAGCTCCTAGGAAGTAAATGAGAGGGTGCGATGGCCACTGTTGATCCAGCAGCTGGACCACAGCATCTTTGCCATACCTGTAGCTTCCTTCATCTCATTGCTTCTCCGTCATGTGAGGCATCACTACTCTGTTCACGACAAAGAGAAGTGAGTTTTGCCAGCCTTATCTCTATACCAGCAAATCCAGCAGACTTCTGTTCTCTTTTATGACCAGAATCAAGTTTCTCAAACATCCCTAGCTAAAATGTTGAGGGAGAGTTTGCACAGGCATGGTGAAAATGATGATTTAATTCATTCAGATACATACTTAGGCTCTACCATGTGCCAGCCACAAGGCTATCTGCTAACTTACCTGGATGACCTGTGGAAGCTTTCTTCATTCTCTGGTCCCAGTTGTGAAGTGGACGGCTTGCAGACAGAGATCCTATAGAGGTTAAAGCAGGAGAATGATTTTTTCATGGCCGTGCATGAGCATCAAGGAGGACAATGAGAGTGTTCACTGGTGGATTTGAGATGTGGCTGTAAGCACAAATCAGGAGTACAGGATAGACAACTAAGTTAACCCGATGACCCAGGATTTGTGTCCAATTTTCTACTGGAAAGCAAAACCACAAAATCAGCAAATTCAGATACAGATTTCAGACTTTATCTTAATTACTCTGAGTCTCTAATTAACCTCACTATTATTATATATTGCTTAAATATTTATAAAGTAATATAGAAAACTCAGAACAAGCTAATGAAGTTACCAGAAGCATTATTAGACTATATTATGGATGAATGTTGCTGTCTCCTCAAAATTCACCTGTTGAAGCCCTAACCTACAATGGGATGGTGTTAGCAGGTAAACCCTTGGGAGGTGATGAAGTCATGAGGGTGCGGCCCTAAGATAGCTTTAGTGCAGATACCTTGATCAGCCAGCCGCCAGAACTGTAAGGAATAACGTTCTGTTGTTTTAGGACATCCATCTATGATATTCTGTTATGGCAGCTTCTGCTGGCTAACATAGGCTCTGTTAGATGCTCTCTAAGAGGACATGTATAAACCATTATGGTTTATCCTGGAGGTTTTTTTGTTGTGTTTGCTCTTGTTCTTTGAGTCAAGTGTTTAAAAAGCAAATGTCTGTGACTTTACATATAATTGTGTAAAAGTGGAGCATCTGTTAGTTTGGGCTCTAACCTTCAAGCCTAATGAGAGAGAAGCTACTAGTTGAGGAAACCAGCTGTGATAGCTGGGGCATGCTGGACGGACATAATGAAAGATGATATGAGTTTCAGGGAAAGTCCTGAATAAATTAGGAAGTAAGAATACATTTTTTAAAATAGTTTTATTTCATATATTAATTGTAGACTTATCTTTGAAAAAGAATCATTTATCATTCATTTGATCAATATTTATTAAGCACCAGTTATGCACTGTTGCAATGCCTGGATAGATCACAAAATAAAATACAAATCTAGCTGAGGGAGACAGATGATAAATAATAAATATGGAAGTAAGTAAATTATGTAGTATGTTAGAAGTTAAAGGAAAAATGGTAAAGCATGATAAGGAGATTAATATTCTTCGGTAGTGACAGTGTTGAAGAGAATGGTCTTACTGAGAAGGTGAGATTTGAGCCAGGCCTTGAAAGGCAAGGACTCCGTCAGCTGGATATCCTGGGGGAAAGCACAGGACGAAGTGTAGTTAACACAGACAGTATACAAGTTACTCTAACACATTTATGTCACCTGCAGTCTCATGAGAAGACCACTAGAAATCTACAGAAAGCACAACAGTAACAAATTTAATTCTCAGAAATGTGAATTTGATTAAGAAGATGGAACAAAGTGTTAGTTAAAATAGATCTGAGATCTGTGAGTTGAATGTAAAATGATGTCTAAGAAACATGGTGCAAACATTTTAATTTCTGCTACATTCAGGTTCTAGACACATGAGAGAAATTGGTATATTGGTAACACTTGTGACCAATAATTCCTCTTCTCTGTTTGCCTTTAGACATCACTGGTATTAAGACATTTGTTTAAGGCAGAATTCTAGAATTTTGGAGAAGAATCAGGTTCATTAGTTACACTTACTTTACAAGGACAGACTTGTTACCTTCTCTCATGAAGAACAGTCTAGTGGAGAAGACTGACATCATTCCTACGGTTTCTGTCCATGCTGTAGAATTACAAGGTGTGACAGATATTGTACAAGGAAAGAATAATTATTATGTAAAATTGTATGGTGTTGAAGAAAACTCACCAAGACAGGAAATGCTTCCATGGATGTATATGTATCCTAAAGTCTGAAGGACGAGTGGGGGAAAACTAGCTAAGGGTTTTAGGACGACACCTGCTGAGGCAAGAATGGCCCCACAGTGGAAGCGAGCATGGTGTGCCCAGGCGTTCACTAAGAAGGTCAGCACTGCAGGAGTGAGGGGCAGAGATACCAGGTGTGGCTAAAGAGCAAATAGGGGACAGAAGTGAGGAATTTTACTTTATTTTTCTCTGAAAGCAATGAAGAAACATGAAAGGTTGTAAACAATGGAGAAGTATCTTGAACATCTTTGGGACAGATGTTCTGATTAGAAGTGAGGGAAGTTTTGGGAAGGGTCGTGGATTAGGAACAGGGAAACCAGAGCTGAAGGCTCAAACTCAGGTAGCAGAGGAAGAAATCGAGAAAAGTTGATGGATCTGAGAGATGTACAGGAGAAATAAATCAGGAGAGCTTTTATTCAAGGGGAAAAGTAGAGCTTAGGATGATTCCAGGTTTCTAACCTATGCAAAAGGATGAAGGGCAGTGCTATTATGAGAGATCTCCCATAGCTGATGGCAGTGGCCTTGACCAATTGGACTCAAAGACCTTCCAAATCTTGGAAATGCTTTACTGGCTGGAGAAGATGGTGAGCATATATGGCTGTGTTTAAGAAACCTTGGGACCACACTCTGAGAGCAATTGCCTGAGCCACAGTGTGAAATCTCACTGGGCAAGGATCAGAGAAGTTCGCAGAGAATGGATGGGTTTTGCTGGAACCCATCTGCACTGCCCGAAGTAGTCCAGTCCTCCATCTTCTTTCCACTCTAGACCTAGACTTAAGCACTCCTTAGGGGGCCAACTTCTTAGGAGACAGAGTGTGTCTTCAAAAAAAATCCAGACCCTGACGACTGTGGAAGATTAGCGAAATCAACATGTACTTCTTTTGTAAGCATGTGTCTAAACACAAGTGGAAACCACTCTGGTGATTTTCTCTTCATTATCAGATGCTTGGACCAGTGATCTCTAGCTTTCTTTAATTAGGAAAAAGAAAGGGCTTTTGAATGTCCCATTAGTCTTCAGTTGAGGCAGGACACAACCCAAGTAAGTTCACTGGTTAGGCATTGGTGAGCTCAGAGGGTTGCAGAAAACCACACACACTGATGCTGCTTGGGCAGGGTCTCAGGGACAGAGGACAGCTTGTCTCTGTTGTGAAATTGGTCTTTCCCTGTCAGTATTAAATAGCTCTGGTGGGGAAGCTCTTTCCCTTTCTCCTCTTGAAAAATGTGTTGGGAAGCCTGGATGTTACTGCCTGAGTATAAATTGCATTCTGAAAATGAGACAGGACAAATCAGATGATTCACCAAAATAACTTACTGCTGATAAGGATCTCATGGGACGAAGTGCCTCTGCACCCCAGAGCTCAGTTGAGGGCAATCAGAAATGACAGAGATGGCACTCCCAGACAGGATGTGAGGGGCTGCACTTCTGACCCTCAGAAGTCAGCAAGGGAATCAGTTTCTGATTCATAAGATGAGGAAACATGTCAATCAACGCTTTAAGCTGGAGCAACAGGCATTACCTCATTGTATGAGCTTACAATTCCCCAAATAAGATGCTGAATGTATGCGAAAGAAATGGCCAGGTTCCATTCATGGAAAACTGGCCCCAAACTCCTGATTGAACAGTGATTCTCAGAAGAGGGCAACTGAGGAGAATATCCAGATTCTTGAAGTTTCTGGAATATTGTGAGAAGATGTCATCCACATGGAGGAACCTGGCATGTGGTGTCTACAGAGGCAGATAAATCCTCCCTTCTTCCCACCATCTTTGAAGGAAAAATGGCATTCCCAAGCAAATGCACCACCCAGATTTTACTTGGATTCTGTTAACAGTGTGACTATTGGGAAAGCCAATCTTATCTCAGGGTGACCTTGAAGAGTCAACCTGTACTGGGAGGTCAGTGTCCCAAGTAGGACAATATTTAAGTCTTTCAACAATGCACCTGAGCAATCTCCTACTGCTAGGTGACTCTGACTTTGTCTGTTCTAGATTTGTTTCCACAGAAAATAAAGACTGAAATTTGTTTACAGGATTTTATCAGGAAGGACTCTTAGGAGTAACGTGTGAGGAAATCCATGAAGATTTGAGCAGAGAGGAAAATTGAACTGCAGGACAACCTCAAAGCGACCTTGGCCAATCTGACCCATGCTCTGGAGCTCAAAACACGCTTGAGTATCCCTCAAAGAAACTTATAGCCAAGGCCTTCCCTGGAAGGGCCTTGGTAGGGAGCACTCAGCAGGCAGCAATCCTTCAGCTGGGAAGTGCCAACCTCAGACAAGGCAGATCTAAGAGGAACAGTCTACTTGGGCCCAGTGAGCCAGAGCACACTTGTTAACACAAGGGATCCTCTGAAGGGAAGTGAGGTCCTGCCACCAGTCGTCCCAGAAAGAGGTTAATCTGGGAGAGAGTAGGAGCTGCTTTTAAGGATGATGTATTGGTGGAGGGAGTTCAATTTATAACCACATCGCCAGTGTGAGCTGTACTTGTGATGTTATGAAATGACACAGGTATCTCATGCAAAGCATGACTAGAGTCTATGTTGTCTGATTCTGATTTCAGAAATCATACACAATTATTCTAGTACAAGAAATACACTGCTATACAACAATTACATGATTAAAAGAATCAAACTCAACACCCACAAAATAGACAATCATATCAAAAAATGGGCAGAAGATATGAACAGACACTTCTCCAATGAAAACATACAAATGGCTATCAGACACATGAAAAAATGTTCATCATCACTAGCCATCAGGCAGATTCAAATTAAAACCACATTGAGATACCACTTTACACCAGTTAGAATGACCAAAATTAGCAAGACAGGAAACAACGTGTGTTGGAGAGGATGTGGAGAAAGGGGAACCCTCTTACACTGTTGGTGGGAATGCAAGTTGGTGCAGCCACTTTGGAGAACAGTGTGGAGATTCCTCAAGAAATTAAAAATAGAGCTTCCCTATGACCCTGCCATTACACTACTGAGTATTTTCCCCAAAGATACAGATGTGGTGAAAAGAAGGGCCATCTGTACCCCAATGTTTATAGCAGCAATGGCCATGGTCACCAAACTGTGGAAAGAACCAAGATGCCCTTCAACGGACGAATGGATAAGGAAGATGAGGTCCATATACACTATGGAATATTATGCATCTGTCAGAAAGGATGAATACCCAACTTTTGTAGCAACATGGACAGGACTGGAAGAGATTATGCTGAGTGAAATAAGTCAAGCAGAGAAAGTCAATTATCATATGGTTTCACTTATTTGTGGAGCATAACAAATAGCATGGAGGACAAGGGGAGATGGAGAGGAGAAGGGAGTTGAGGGAAATTGGAAGGGGAGGTGAACCATGAGAGACTATGGACTCTGAAAAACAATCTGAGGGTTTCGAAGGGGCGGGGGATGGGAGGTTGGGGGATCCAGGTGGTGGGTATTGGAGAGGGCATGGATTGCATGGAGCACTGGGTGTGGTGCAAAAATAATGAATACTGTTACGCTGAAAAAATAAAAAAACTAAAAAAAAAAAAGAATCACAGCGTTGATTATAGTACCATGGCTTTACTTCATGTGGGGAGCCCGGGAGCCACAGGGGCCAGAGGTAGAGGGCTGAGCACAGCCTTCAGGACAGGTCTGACCGCAGGTGCCTCCAAGGCTGTCCCATGAGCTTCTTATATGAGACAGTGAAGGAAGCAAGAACAGTACTGTCTTGTAGAAACAAGATGGCGGCCACACACAGACGTTCAAACTTTCTAAGACCCACGCTAAAACCAGGAGGGAAAAAAATGCCAGATGAAGTGAAGTTTATTTGGCTTCTTTAACTCAATATGTATTATCATTTGATATGTAATGAAAATAAAGATTACTGATATATTTTACTTTTTCTTCATAGTGTGTTTTCCAAACCCATGTGTATTTTACAATTCTAGCACTTTTCAGTTCCAACTAGCCACATTTCCACTCTGCCATTGCCACAGATGGCCAGGCGTGACCATAGTACAGTTTTAGCATTATGCCTGGTGCTTAATAACAATTAGCTGTTAGTATTTTTAATTTATTTTATGTTAGCTAGGATAGCCTTGCCTGGGTTGATGTTTTAATAACTTTTTATGCCCTTGCAGTGTAAATACTATATATTTTAAAATTTCATCTGCCACCTTTTCCTCTGTGTAAACACACACATGCGCCCACATACATTTTAAATGAAAGGGATTTTTATTTGTTTATGTGTTAGTATTTACTTGAAGAGAGAATAAAATGGACTGTATTTACATATGCTAATTTGTCAGAATATCAGTGTGGAATTTTCATCACCACTGTAACTATGGGTTAACAATTTAAAATTTGAGACTGTTCAGAAAAACTAGTGTTTCAGCTGGAGGAGGTTTTAGGTCCTCATTTTGAAGACGTGAAGCTATTTGTATAGAGTAACTATAATTGGCCAAAATTTCAGTGGATAAATTTAGCATTTAGATGTTAGTTTGAAAATGGTTTATCCTAGAGGAATTAAAAATGTGACAAAAATAACAGAAGTTACTTTTGAAGGAAAATATCAGATAGGTTGTGTTTTTATTCCTCCCATATAGAGAGAAAATATTTTTTCTCATTGCAGGAGGTATTTTTGTCATTGTTAGAAGATCTGTAGCCACTGGTATTAGTCAAGGTAAATAAACACAGAGCTTTCTTTTCTTTTCTTTTTTACCTTTTTCCTCTCTTTTTTACTGCCTCTTTTTACCAGTCAGGACCTGTCCAACCTAAATCCAAAGGGCTAGTGGAATGTCTAGGAGAATGTCATTTATCCTTCTCTGAAGACTACTCAAGACTACTCAGCCTTAAAGTTTGGGAAACACAAATGCTCTGCTTTGATGCATGCAAATGCAGCTTTCTTCCAGAGTAAGAAAAGGAAGGATGCTTGGGTACTATCAACAACAGTGTCTTATTTCTCACAACAGCATGGAAAAGTCCCACTGGGTCCCTGACTTGCCTGTCCTTTCTGTGACTGGACCAGTGGGCTCTTTTTTTTTTTTTTTTAGTTTTTTTTTTTCTTTTCAGCATAACAGAATTCATTGTTTATGCACCACACCCAGTGCTCCATGCAATGGAGCTCCATAATACCCACCACCTGGCTCCCCCAACCTCCCACCCCCTGCCCCTTCAAAACCCTCAGATTGTTTTTCAGAGTCCATAGTCTCTCATGGTTCATCTCCCCTTCCAATTTCCTTCAACTCCCTTCTCCTCTCCACCTCCCTATGTCCTCTATGTTATTTGTTATGCTCCACAAATAAGTGAAACCATATGATAATTGACTCTCTCTGCTTGACTTATTTCACTCAGCATAATCTCTTCCAGTCCTGTCCATGTTGATAGAAAAGTTGGATGGAGGCATAATACTCCATAGTGTATGTGGACCACATCTTCCTTATCCATGCGTCCATTGAAGGGCATCTTGTTTCTTCCCACAGTTTGGCGACCATGGCCATTGCTGCTATAAACATTGGGGTACAGATGGCCCTTCTTTTCACTACATCTGTATCTTTGGGGCAAATACCCAGTAGTGCAAAAGATGGAAGACCATTCCATGCTCTTGGATCGGAAGAATAAACATTGTTAAAATGTCTATACTGCCTAGAGCAATCTATACTTTTAATGCCATTCCAATCAAAATTCCACCAGTATTTTTCAAAGAGCTGGAGCAAATAATCCTAAAATTTGTATGGAATCAGAAGAGACCCCAAATTGCTAAGGAAATGTTGAAAAAGAAAAACAAAACTGGGGGCATCACGTTACCTGATTTCAAGCTTTACTACAAAGCTGTGATCACCAAGACAGCATGGTACTGGCATAAAAACAGACACATAGACCAGTGGAACAGAGTAGAGAGCCCAGATGTGGACCCTCAACTCTACGGTCAAATAATCTTCAACAAAGCAGGAAAAAATATACAATGGATAAAAGACAGTCTCTTCAATAAAGGGTGCTGGGAAAATTGGACAGCTATATGTAGAAGAATGAAACTCGACCATTCTCTTACACCGTACACAAAGATAAACTCAAAATGGATAAATGATCTCAACGTGAGACAGGAATCCATCAGAATCCTAGAGGAGAACATAGGCAGTAACCTCTTCGATATCAGCCACAGCAACTTCTTTCAAGATATGTCTCCAAAGGCAGAGGAAACAAAAGCGAAAATGAACTTTTGGGACTTCATCAAGATCAAAAGCTTCTGCACAGCAAAGGAAACAGTCAACAAAACAAAGAGGCAACCCACGGAATGGGAGAAGATATTCACAAATGACAGTACAGACAAAAGGTTGATATCCAGGATCTATAAAGAACTTCTCAAACTCAACAAACACAAAACAGATAATCATGTCAAAAAATGGGCAGAAGACATGAACAGACACTTCTCCAATGAAAACATACAAATGGCTATCAGACACATGAAAAAATGTTCATCATCACTAGCCATCAGTGAGATTCAAATCAAAACCACATTGAGATACCACCTTACACCAGTTAGAATGGCCAAAATTAGCAAGACAGGAAACAACGTGTGTTGGAGAGGATGTGGAGAAAGGGGAACCCTCTTGCACTGTTGGTGGGAATGCAAGTTGGTGCAGCCACTTTGGAGAACAGTGTGGAGATTCCTTAAGAAATTAAAAATAGAGCTTTCCTATGACTGCAATTGGACCAGTGGGCTCTTACTGCGGTTTGGGATTTGCAGTTGAATCAAGATCATTGGATACTGTCTCAGTCAAACTAATGTGTTTAATAATGAATGTTGGCACAGTAGAATGGTTATTGAGTTATTTCTAGCATTGGGTTATTAGAAATAGGATTGATCTAAACTTTCCTGTATGTCTTTTGATGAACAGAATACATACCTATCAGGTATATTCATAGGAATGGGATCAATGGGGTTTAAAACATGCATATGTGCAAATTTACAGATATTTAGAAATAATTTCCCAGGGTGGCTGTACCAATTACACTCTCACCAGAAAAGTGTGGGCATTCCAGTTGGTCCACACAACAATGTCTTGATGTATTGTTCCCAGAATTATAGAGTGATACCTCTCAGTTTATTTTCAAAATCTTATAATTTTAATAAAATTTTTCTCAAGGTATTCAGGGATTTGAAAGTTTATCTTTGAATTTCCTTCTACTTAACCTTATGCCATAACCATGTTATTAAATATTTTCCAGAAAAAGAAAATAATGTTGACACAGTGGGCAGAAGAACAAAGATTCAAACCCTCGTCTTCTCTCCCTTTGGGAGGTGTTGGTTTCTCTGTCCCCCCGTTCCTCCTAACACATCCCGAGCTGGGGTTGCGCTATTTAAAGCAAGTTGATGTATCTTAGGCTGCAGGCATGCATGTGTGTGTGTGTGTATGTACGTACATGTGTGTGCATGTGTGTGTGAGTATCTGGGGACAGGGATGGTGTGGGAGTTCTCTGGGCTGTTGTAAAGGAAGTCTGAGATCAGGGTGCTAGTGTGTTTGGGTTGTGGTGATGGCCCTCTTTAGAGGTGTGGACAGCTGTCTTCTCTCTGAGTTCTCCTATGGTACAAGAGGCTGGCGGTTCTCTGGAGTCTCTTTTATAGGAACACTAACCCCGTTCATGAGGACTCATGTCCTCATCACCTCTCATAGTCCCTCTTCCTAACACCATAACCTTGGGGCTTAAGTTTCAACATATGAATGGGGGGAGGGGGACACAAACATTTAGTCCACAGCAGGAGGAGGGCAAGAACTTGAAAGCATAAATCATGCGTCAACAGAAAAGGAATAACCTATGTCAAGAAATGGTAAGAAAGGTGTTTCCTTAAGTTGTGCCAGACTCTTGGGTTCAGAGCTATTCTGGCTTCTATGTGGCTTTGAACTATTTTTATCAGAAATACTACTGGTTCCAAGAAGTAATACAAAAACTTGTCATTTTCATAATCTTCTGGTTCTATTAAATTTACTTAGATATTTTCAAGTGATTCCACTTACGAGGAAAGTATTACTGTACATACTTTTATATGCTGAAATGAACTCAAGTACAATGCAAATTGTCTCCAACATACTGCCCGAGCCTTGGCTTATGTTTCCGCATCTTGATCCCTAAACTGGGAATAAAAGCTCTCGTCTGTGTAACCAACCGTGTGATTGTGGGAATTAAAAGTCTCAGATGTGACAGGATGGTAGATTCTTCTCAGGGAGTTCATGAAATTTAAAACTGCAACCACAAGACCATCACCTTGAACAAGGAAGGAAAAAAAAAATCAAAGGAGCTGCCTGGTGAATCTGGTGCGCCCATCTATTAGGGTATTTATTTGGCCTTTGGATTCCTAATTGTGTGTGCAAGACGTGCAAAGACCTGACAGGAGTTTAGGGAAAAGCAATGAAGATGACGAAGGAGCTGCTTGCGCTGATTTATGAAGACATTTTAAATGAATGCAGTATGAATAACTCTCCTAAGTGACGACCAGGGAAAGACATAATAAATGTCCGCAAATATCTGTTGGGTGTGAACACTGCAAAGAGAGATAGATGAGGTGCAGAAGGCTCTGATAAGAAATAATGAGACAGAATCGGGAGAGTTTATATGAAAAAAAAAATTGTCATCCCTTTATTCCCCTGAAAAGAGTCCATCAGTGAAAAGGCTCGATACCGTGACTGGAAGCCCCTTGAGCTACAGAGTCCAGGCTGAGGAGACACATTGCTACACATGAGTCCTGGTGAGCTGGGCAGGCTCCCAGTGCGGCTGCAGGGGACCGGAGCAGGGGTGCTCATAAATGCAGTGCACTGTTCACCGCACCTCCTTCTGTGTTCCTGGGAAGAAGTGGGGAGAAGGGCTCTGCTAGGTCAACCGCTTTGTAGGAGGGGCTGTGTTGCGCACACTCACTTCTCCAACCCAGGGGCACGAGGCACAATATTGAAAGGTCTACGTGTGTTGGCACACAGTGTGCTAACATCATGGTCTTTGCTTTCCCAACCCATGATGTCTCCCATCCTCCTTTGCACCCTGAGATCTGAGACCGTAAGACAGAGAAAACCAGGGAAGGGGGGGCAGACCCTGGCGTGAGGTCCTCCTCAGTCCCACAAAGTACAGATTCTCTATTCAAAAAGGGGAAGTCAGATGGCTAATGATTAATGAGCCCAGCTGAGGCAAATAACAATTAAGTCTTAATAAGGTCTTAACAATTAGCATTTTAACCATTATTGCATGGGAAGCGAAACATTAGATTAGCTATGCTTGTAGGAAGTCTTTGGCTAAGAATCACTCCACTCATTTTTAAGTAATATAATTATGACTCCGTTCTTTTCTAGCAAGACTTTCAACTGAGGCTCTAGGCTGAGCCCTGGCCACAGCCAAAAAAGGAGCCACGTTGCAGGCTGAGAAAGTGGAATTGTTGAAACGCAGCCTCAAGTTCATTTCTAAAATAAATGCATGAGGATTTAAAAAGAAAAGTTAAATGAGTAGCTTATGGGATGGAAGGGTGCAGGCCTCATCAGGAATCCATTCCACATTTTGGGCAGGAATGTGTGTAGATGCCAGATGAAGTCACAATAATTTAGCCATTAGGTATCACTGCCCGAAGGAAATTTTGAGCAAGTACGTATATAAGATATATCATTGATCAAATGGTTTAAATGAACCAGGATGAAAATGGGGACTCCCAACTGAATGAGATAATCCCCGGCACATTGCAGAGGTCCTGGATTTTATATTTTTTTATATTTACCATTTTTATTATTAGTAATGTGTTTCTATTATTTTATCCTGCTGATGGAATTGTCGAATACATACCGGTCAACACTTTTCATTAATAGTTGGCTCTGTGATGGTGGCAGTAAGCTCTGTGAGCCGGAATGAGGAGATCGTTAGAGGTCATCTCAAGCTATGGTGGCTGAGGTATGTCCCCAGGACCCTGTCACGAGCCACCCATGACGCTTTCTGCCACAGCCCATCAATAACTCCCTTGCTCTGCTGCACATTTTCTGCCCGTCTCTCCCCGATTCTTTGCTGGCTATGCGCAGCCAACAACATCCAATTTGGCACCCTCGGATCAGAATCGACTTTCACGCCCATCAGCTTAAAGGAATATTGTGTTAATACGCCTCAGTTTATCTGTTAACAGTCACAAGGACAGGTTAGGAGATAAATACATTTTTTTCAAATTAAAAATGAAAAAATAATGAAAGATATTTTAGAATTTGTCATGAAAACAGGAAAACCTAGGAAATCGCTCATCCAGAGTTAATTCCAGGGACAAAGGCTTGAGGAAATTGAAAGGAAACAGGTTCTAACATGGATGACATGAAATAAAAGTGGAACAACGTTTAGCCGTTTTTCCGTCTGCCCGTAATTGATCCTCAGTGATCATCATAATGCTTAACGCTATTGGATACCAATTGCTCTAAAGTCCATATGACACTAATTTTGACCTTTTAAATCAGGAAACATTTCCCCCACATGCCAGAAGAATTCTAATTTCATTAGAAGTCTTGGAGCAGCATATGCACTAATGCAGAAACTATCCTTTCATTTCCCATGACAGTCTAATTAAAATGAATGACCTACAATTGAATTGAACCATATCTACCTTCCAGTGAGTGACGTGAAATCCTGCTCAGAGCTCGCCAACTGTAATTCAATATCTGGCTATATTTAGGTCTCTGGTGTGACTCTCATGCTGCGTACATGACTAAGTTTATGACGTTAATAAACAAAGAGCCTCTTGTTTCTGTAGTAATAAGAGGGAAGAATTCATTTCTTAATGCCTTGGAAGTTACCATTCTGATATCTGTGAGTCCTTATCCTCGTCCTTAAATAGATGGATAATCGACTGGTTTGATCATTCACATTAGAAAATTTTCTGGACATAAGATCTTTCTAGTAATGTTTCAAAGTACAGCGATCACAGAGATGTCAGGTTTACTGAAAAAGAAGACGACGTTCAGAAACACCATGCTTTTCCCCCAGAAAGTCTTTATGTTCCTATTATCTTGGTTTTTTTCTTTCTTGTTCTCATCGCTTGGGTAACATTTGCCAAAAATCAAAGCGCTTACAGTTCACAAATGCGCATGTGGAAACCTTTGCGGTTTACTAAAATATTAACACGTGGGTCGTTGGCTTTCAGGTCTTATTAATAATGAATAATCGATTCTGTCTTACAAGGTGGTTTTTTTTTTTTCTATTAACTTTGCCAGAGTCCTTTGGAGGGAAAAAGAAAAGGAAATGAATTTCAGTTTCTGAAAAACATGGTTTATAACTGAGTATAAGCGTTTGTCAGCAATTTTATTATCAGGAAAAATTTTCTGTACAAAGATACTTCACCACGCCAAGGAGAACACCTTCTTGGCTCTACCTCTTCTCAGGCTCTGATTCTTTACAAGAAACATAGGACTGGCTTGTGGTATTTTGAGACTGATTTCATATGCATTTGCAGAGTGGCCATTGAAAACAGTCAGAAAATAGGGGCGCGTGGGGGGCACAGTCGATTGTCGGCTCAGGTCATGATCTCAGGGCCGGCCGTTAGATTGAACCCCACATTACTCTCTGTGCTGGAGAGTTTCTCCCTCCCTCTCCCTCTGTCCCTCCCGCTCCTCCTCTAGAATAAATATATAAGTAAAATCAAATAAATAATATATAAATACTTATATATTTATATAAATATTTGTATGAACTTATATATATTCACATATAAATATATAGAACTCTAAAATAAATATATATAATATATATTTATATATTATATATAAATATTTTTTGAAAAATAATTTTAAAAACAGTCTTAACATAGAAAGACCATTCCCTAGTTTTGCAGGCAGAAGGTTTTGTGTCCAGCCCCGTGAGGTTATGAGGATAAGGTTTCTGCAATCCAAGAAGGGCCTGAGCATGAGGAAGGCTGAGAGTCCACATGTATAAAGGCATCAGGGGAGGACACGGTGTTTGAGGAGAGACCCCTCTGAGTGGCCAAACCAGGGCTGCCCAGTCCCAGGGGCAGGGCAATGCAGCAGCAGGACACCTGTGTTCAATGCCCAGCACAGGTGCTACATTTTTCTGCAGTAAATGTGATCTGAATTGTATGTTTCTTGGCCATTCATTTCCACTCCCGGTACCTCACCCATCCTGAGAAACCCTGATCTGGAGAGCTGCAGAGAGGCCAGACCCTTCAGATGCGTCTTCAGAAAACACCGTGAATGAGCATTTGCTATCTTTGCATTTGCCTTGAAAATTCTATTTTGCTTTTCAAAGGATCCTCAGCTGCTTCTTAGACTTTTGGGAGGGTTCAGAGGAGACTCGGAAACCCCTGGAGTGGCCCTTGGAGTGGCCCTTGGAGTGGCTGATGACCTCCAAGGAAATGCCCCAACCCTCTCGGAGCTTTGATTCCATGGGTTTTCTTTGTCAAGTGTCAGTGAATGTATTTTCCTGTAAATCAAGCACCCAAGGCCAAATGAGTGACTGAAAGCAGCTGCAGAAGAGCAAGGGGGGGGGGGCCTCCATTTTGACACCTGGGTCTAATGGCCCCAGAGCCACTTAATCCAGTAAGCCAACCACCTGGTCACGTATCCACACAAAGAATCTTGCAGAGTGGAGAGGGGCTAAAAGCCAGACCCCTATAATGGATGCAAGGCATTTGCCATTCTTGCTGGTGTAAGACAGAAGTAACAGGAAAGAAAAAGACCATCTTCTTGGATAAAAGATTTTTCCTTTCAAATCTGTGCCAGCCACATGGAGTCTCCTTCACCATGGCCCTTGCTGACTCTGTCCTTCTTGACCACCTGTCCTCCCTTTCTCAAGTGTCTGCCCATCTTCTCTCTCCATGTTCTCTAATCAAAGAGCCATTTTCAGGTTGGTTGTCACTCCCCAGACAATAGCAATAATGCACGTTTCTTCTGTATTCACTTTCGCAGCAATGGCTCTTGGGACCTGAATAGGGACTAACGAGGCCTGTCTAAAATCAATGAACTCCAGAAAGGAAGGAAAAACAAAGATTGTCTCTGTCCCCCTGCCAGTCTGGGAACGAACAGAGGTCACATCTCTGCTTTCTGGCAGAAAGGAGGAAACTTTCCTTGGCATCCGTCCTCACCACACTATGTCGACTCAGGCGGAAATTCTAAGCAAGAACAGCCCTTGTTTGATGTGGGATACTTGTTCAGAAACAGGTCAGAGAGAGAACCCCAGGACTCGCCTGTTGGGATACAGCGTAAAAAGGAAAAAGGAAGGGAAACACTGAAAGGACCCTAAAGTAGTAGTAAGAAGGATAACAGTGATGACAAATGTGTACTATTAAAATAGTGTGTCTCTGCTCAGCTTCCGCTCAGCCTCGCAGTGCCGTTTAATATGGACAGTGTAAAAAAAAAATATGGACAGTGTGCATGACAGGAGTAAATAGCTCTCTGCCACGTTTGTCCGCTTAAAGTTTAAAAGAAACAATGGCTTCCATGAGGGCCCTGTTTTTAGATTCTGCATACAAGTGACATAAGACGGTATTTGTCCTTCCGCGCCTGCCTTATTGTTGTCGCAAATGGCAGGATTTCCTTCTTTTTTAAGGTCATGATATTCTCTTGTGTGTGTGTATGGTGGTTGCTAAGAATGGGAGATGTTGGTCAAAGGGCATGAGGCTTCAGTTATCAAACGGATAAGCTCTGGCGATCCAACATACAGCACAATGACTGTAGGGAACAATATCGTGTTGTGCCCTTGAAATTTGCTAAGAGGACAGATCTGAAATGTTCTCACCACAAAGAGAAAATCCTATGTGAGGCGATGAATGTATTAATTAGCTTGATCGTAGTAATCATTTCACGACCTATGTGTATATGAAACATACCATTTTACACCTTAAAAATGTACAGCTTTTGTCAGTTACCTAGGGAGGCTGGGGAAGCAGAAAGTGTTGGCATCTGGGTACCGAAGTGGTGGTGCCAGCACGGCCTTGGCCGAGTAAGGAGCAAGGTAGTCACATTAGAAAGGATTTCTTACACAAAGCCAGAGAACTTTCCAGCTGCTCTGTGTCCTGGGAGGGCCCTCGGACGTTTCAGCCCCGGAAGCAAGAAAGCTCACCAGGGGGGCCTGTGTGTGTGTTTGTGGACCACCTCAGCATCCGCTGTCCTGTGGGCCAGCTCGAGAGCAGAACGTGAGCTCCCCAGCACCTGTGGAGGTGTCAGGAATCTGAAATGGCAGATGCCAGTGAGCAAAAAGGGTATCTGTGGCCCAGGTGACAGACAAGGGAGGCACAAGTGAGAGGCAGATGGACAGCCAGGAAGGTATTCCTTGACCTAACAAGAGAAAGACCATACAGAGCACGTGAGCAGTTACCACAAAGACAAATAATGAGGTAGACAAGTTAGGACTTCTTGCTCCCTCTGCCCTCCCAGGTTCTCTGACTGGAGCGGCCGCCAGTTAGCCTGACAGAAGACTAACAGGGGAAAAACAAAGAGATTACCAACACATGCACTGTGCATACACAAGGACGCACTCAGAGATGAATAGTCCCATGGGGGGTTAGAACGTGACAACACATTTGTAGAGCAGTGACAAGACAAAGGGAAAGAAGTTTGAGTTCCTAGAGCAGCAAATTATAGGGAAACCAATGTCTGGGGACCTAGTTTAGTGAGGTTTGCTGTGTAGACTCCTCTGTGCCATCTCTGGGCTGATCAGGACCTAAAGATGTCTCCAGCAGTTAATATCTGTCCTTCCTGGTAGAGAAGGAGAGACGGGGACACCTTACAAATTTACAGGGGAGGACAGAGAGCTTTTCTTCTATCTGTTTCTTCTCAGTTCTGTTCAGCTTAAAATAATCATTCTGCCAAAGTGGCATGTTTTGGAGTGATAGACTCTGTTACCCTACAATGGGAAGTAAGTTCCACCAAAGATTAAGGAGTATCAGGTGTTGGTAAAGAGCTCAGGAGCCCAGTGTGCAGGAACATTCTGTGACATTTTTTTTTAATTAAACTGAATTAAAAGGAATTTCTTTTTTTTTTTTTATCTGAGCATAGTTGACACACGATGTTACATTAGCTTCAGGCAGAACATCGTCTTGAAAGTAAAGAACACACTTGAGTCTTGTATCTCCTGACACAAAGTAGGAAGGGCACTGCTCTCGGGATATGGCTCTTTGATTTGGGAACCAGGGTGGTCTGAACCCAGAAATACTATTCCAACCCATTATCAGGTGCTGGGGAAGATTGTTGTTTTGAGAAGAGCCTGGAACCTTGATAACTTTGAAGCAGGTTCAACATGAGTTACACCAACCCTCCTGCTTGAGCTGTACCAAATAGCAGATCCTGCTGGGGTAGAGGTACTTGTAGTCATAAGAGTGCTGTTTAGACCGCTACTAAGCCTCAGTGAGAGGGCTGCAGTGTAGACCTCCAGGGTCTTGGAGGCTGATCTACTTTCTGCAGTGGAGAACCTGTGGTTTCTGGATACAGTGACATGAGCAGCGACTCCAGAAGTCCTGTCCTGGGGGGATGGGCTAACAGGTGCAGCCATATCCTTACTAAGCTGTGCTGTGGCATGTTTGTCTGTGTTTCTGGCTATGGAGACTCTAATGCTCTGGAAAACTCCATGGACTGTCCAATATTTGTGTTGCCAAATTCAAATTTGGCAGTTCCTTTACAGCTTACACCATCACAGTTGGTATCTATTGCAAAGAATCAAAACACTGAACAATGGTAATGATGACCCCAGCTCTGTTACCACGGGAGTTTTCTAGGGGTGCGGGAACACAAGATGTTCCAGGATTGGGTCAAAGTTTGCTGGTGAGTTAGAAATCATAGTTAGAAATCACTGCCCTCATTTTTCCCACTAAAGAGTGAGTCTCCCAGAGAGATTTACTGCTTGCTCGAGTTCACATGAGTACACAGAGTCTTATTAAAAGAACCCATATCTCCTGATGCCCAAGTCGGGGTCCCCTCAGTTCAGGTGCTCTTTCTTTGCCTCTGTAAACACACAGACTGAAATGACTTTCCCCTGTTCACTTTATTAACCTCCCGAGACCAAGTTTGATATTATCCAAATGGAGGTCATTCCCCTTGTGTCTGAAAAATAATGGTGTTGCATGTTTCTTGGTGGCTATCGAACTCTATAGATTACTTGTACAAATGATGAAGGACTTTAAAAATGTTGCAGTAATGATAATTGGGTCAAGGATATATCAAGGAGTTAATCGGAAGGGTTTATTAATTAGCATATCTCCCGCGGAGCCGTTGCAACTGATTAATAACTGCGTAGTGTGGGAAGGAACGTGAAGTTTAAAAATCAATGACCCAATCGACACCACTGTGTCTTCCAGATCAATTGCGCCAAAGCTTTTTTAGAGAAATCTCAGATTATTAATCATCAGCCCAATAGCCCTTTGTACAAGCTGACCAAGGTAATGTGTGCATAGGAGAAAATAACTTGAATCTCCCTAGGAAATGTCCTGCAAATTTATTTATGTTAGAGAGTAAGTCTTCTGTTCCAATTGAAATAGCTGCACTGTTTAATTTTAGTTTTAAATAGCAACAGCAATTAGTCCACTAAAAGAACTAATTGCTTGCAGATTTTCATATTTAAACACAAAGCCATTTTTTGAAATGACAGCACTGAACATTTCAAAGTCTAGGCAAAAAATGATTTTTTAAAACTATTGAGTTATGCATAATTTCATAAGATTTTTCACTAATTGTAGAACAGGAATGCAGTGGCCTCAAAAAATTCGAGGAAAGATTAAAAGTCATTATCACTTTGTAAATCATTTATTTTTGTAAGTTAAGAGGACATTCTAAAGAGTGTGATTATAATCATTGCCTATGTTAAACAACATATTCCTATTAACAAACACATCACTCTGGGTGTGCATGCTAACTCACAACAGACTTGTAATGTAATCTACTTCTGAAGATCATCATTATTTTCAGAGCTGCAAAGTGATAGACTTGTTTTTTTCTCTCCATTTAAACCCACTTCACAACCACCCCTTCTTCTTTTGAAAGTACCTCAGGTGATTAGTTCACAGAAATAGAGTGGATGACCATCCACAGTACTTGCTTTCACAGGCTTGCCAAAATTATAGAATTCTCAAAATTAAAATGGGCCTTTTGGGGTGGAAAGCTGTTCCTAGAAGGCCCTCCCTTCTCCTTAATCTTTTTTTTTTTACGATTTTATTTATTTATTTGAAATACAGAGAGAGAGAACACAGCATGGGGAGTAGCAGAGGGAGAGGGAGAAGCAGGCTCCCCGCTGAGCAGGAAGCCTGACATGGGGCTCGATCCCAGGACCCCAAGATCATGATCTAAGCCAAAGACAGACGCTTCACCATCTGATCCACACAGGTTTCCCCCCACCCTTCTCCTTAATCTTATTTCAGAGCTTATGACCAAGGACTTTGGAGTGAACCAGACTGAGAAGAGGTGACCTTGGATAAATTACATATTCTTTTCAGCATCAGTCTCCTCACACATAAAATGATGGAACACTGTATCCATCTTGTCTAGTTACTGTCAGGATTAAATAAGATAAGCGGGGCACCTGGGTGGCTCAGTGGATTAAAGCCTCTGCCTTTGGCTCAGGTCATTATCCCAAGGTCCTGGGATCGAGCCCTGCGTCGGGCTCTCTGCTTAGCGGGGAGCCTGCTTCCCCCTCTCTCTCTGCCTGCCTCTCTGCCTACTTGTGATCTCTGTCAAATGAATAAATGAAATCTTTTTTAAAAATAAAATAAATAAATAAATAAGATAAACATACAGTGTGATTAATAAAAATGTGCTCAGTTTTTGTATTAATATTTTATTATCATGAGTAAAATGACTATACATTACAGAAATTAGACACAGGAAAGGTATTTTGTGAACCCTTATTCTGTGGTAATGGCAAAGCAAGGAAACCAAGAAAAGAACTGCTAACAAGACATAGTTAGGAGGGGCCTCTAGACGGAGCAAGGATGACATGCTCCTTCCCTTCCTGAGATTCAGGGTGTCTGGGCATAGATAAAGTGTATTAGGAAGTGAAGTGAAAAAAACAGACACTTTATCTCCTCCACCATTTTGTCAAAGACTGCTTCTAGTTTAATTCGGTAGCTATTTTTAAATTATGGTGACCACAGGGAAGATTAAATAAAAGATTGAGTCGATTAATATATAGCCAAAACGTGGAAGAAACTCAGTGTCCATCTATAGAGGTATAGATAAGCAAAATGAAATACATAGAGAGGGAATATTAATCCCTTATCAGATATATGAATTGCAAGAATTTTTCCCCATTCTTTGGGTTACCTTGTTACTCTGTTGATTTTGTCTTTTAAAGCAAAAATTTTTTAAATTTTCATGGTATTCAATTTGTCTATTTTTTTTTTTTTTTTTGGTGGTGTCGGCCAGATCCAGTGTCATGACGCTTTAGCCCTAGTTAAGCGTTTTCTTTTCACAGTTGACGAAAACAAGAAGCAACCAAATCCAGCGTTGGGAAACTTTTGCCCTGTATTTTCTTCTAAGAGTTTTATGGTTTTAGCTCTTATGTTTAGGTCTTAGATACCTTTTTTTAATCATTTTTGATTCATTTTAAGTTAACTTTTGCATTTGGTGTGAGGTAAGAATCCAACTTCAATTATTTTTATTTGTCAAAAGCCACCTGACCACAGATGAGGATTTATTTCTTGGATCCCTGTTCTGTCAGATTACCTTGTGTATCTGTCTTGATGCCAGGACCACACTATCTTGATTTCTATAGTAATCAAAAATCAAATTACTGGAATAATTTTTGAAGTCAGAAAGTATGAGTCCTCTAGCTTTGTTCTTCTTTTCTTTTAAGATTTATTTATCCATTTTAGAGAGAGAAAAAGGGGGACATGAGCAAGGGGAGGAGCAGAGGGAAAGAATTGCCAAGGGCAGAGTCCTTCTCAGCTCTCCATCTCACAACCAGAGTTCATGACCCGAGACGAAATCAAGACTCAGGCACTCTTGATTGAGCCACCCAGGCACCCCTGTTCTTTTTAAAGATTGTTTTGGCTGCTTGGGATCCCTCATAATTCCCTATGAATTTTAGAATGGGTTTTTCTATTTCTTCAAAAAATGTCATGAGATTCTGATAGGGGTTGCATTGAATGGGCAGATTGCCTTAGGTAGTATCGACATCTTGACAATACAGAGTCTTCCAGTCTGTGATGGATGTGTTTTTCCTTATTTCTCTCTTCCTTAATGTCTCTCAGTGGTCTTCTGTAGTTTGCATTGTAGTCCTCCAGCTCCTTGGCTAATTTCTAAGTATCTTCTCCTTTTTGATGCTATTATAATTTGAATTGTTTCATAATTTCTCTTTTGGGTTGTTTATTGTCAGTGTTTAGAAATGCAGCTGAACTGCATGTTGAGCTTGAATCCTGTACTTTTGAATTCACTTATCCGTTCCTAATGGTGTTTGAGGAGTCTTCAGTGTTCTACAGATAGCATCATGCCGTGTGTAAAAAGAGATAGTTTTACTTCGTCTCTCCAATTTGGACACTTTTAATTTCCTTTTCTTGTTCTGGCCAGAACTATGTTGAAAAGAAGAGGGAAAAGTTTGTATCCTCGTCTTGTTCCTGACCTTGGAGGAAAAGCTTCTAATCTTTCACCATTGATACAGTGTTTGCTGTGGATTTTTCACATAGGCAGAGAAAGGTCTCTCAAACAGGATAAGAATTTATGCAAATGTAAAAACATCTATTAGGTCTGGAGACTAGAGAGCACTGAATAAATTGAAAAATTTGATGTTCAAAAATGTAGGAAGAATGCAGCTAGACACAATGAGACTTTAAAGGTAGTTAAGATGAAAACATTGGATAATAAAGGACAGTAGTATCTCATACTGTGGGGGGTGGCTACTAACCTGACCTCTAGGCCCATTGTTTTCAACCGCGCACATGCAAAATAAGGCAGAGTTTTTCACACATTTTCATTTTGAGGTTTTGAAACAAACATTACTTTGATAAGAAGAAATCAACAAAGTTTTTAAGGCAGTGAAAGATATGAAATTCTGTAGGCCAAAAGGTGCTCGTGCTAAAATGATTATAAGCTATATGAGAAAGTCCAAAAATTCACTTCTAATACAGCACAAATAAAAATTAGATGGCATGGGTAGGGGAATAGAAATTTCAAGCAGACCTGATTAAATTATAAGAGCAATTTTAATAAACTGTACATATGGGCCAATGGTTAAAACAATTTTAATAAACTGTACAATGGGCCAATGGTTAAAACTAGCAGAGCATTCTGACAACTTGGAGTTCTGGAACCTGAATTCTCAGGGTATCCAGCCACCTGAAGAAAACTGGATGAAAGCACAGAATTTCAGGCGACACAATATCTTCATCTCAGAAACATGAAAATTAACGCTGCAAGTTTTAAAAACCTGTATTACTTTATGATTTTGTGCAAATCAGTTTGCCAGAGATTCTTTTCACCTCTCCTAAATCAGAGATCCCAGAGTATAAAATAAGGATTTCTACTTCAAAAGAACAAGTTGGCTTTAGAGAACCCATGGATGAAGGAACTCTGCTCCAAATTTAGTAATCACCATCATCTTCCTACAGGTAAATTTACTCTACTCTTTATATTCTGGTGAAAAGTGATGCTATCAACCTACCAAGATAGATTTAAGGCTGTCCTCCAGTTTGTCATCTCCCCAGCCTCATCCCATCAAAGGGGCCATTACTTCCTTTCATTCTATAAGCAAGAGAGTCCTGGGTTTACTCTTTCCTCTCCCCAAGTCAAACATACTATTTTAATAGTAATTTATTTCAGCCGTAACCATTTGTTGGGGACTGAGTACCTTCCCCAGCAGCCACTTATCACATTTCTGCCACAGTTAATGTCTTTTAAAAGTCATGATGCCCTTGTTAGGAAAGTCGTGTTATTTGGACTATAACAGGAATATGGCCAGGAAGATGAAGCAGCTTAAAATGGGAGCATATGAAGAAGGGTAAAGGAAATGAGGTTTTTAGCCTGGAGAACAGAGGGCCAGGAAGCAGGGGATGGGAAGCTGGAAAGGGAGAAGATGTGGTAGTTGTCGCCAAGCATTTTTAAAAAGTCGTATGAAAGAGTTATCAATCTGTGAGTCCAAAGGAGCATATCTGAAACTAATGGTGAGGCAGTTGCAAAAAGGATTTTGATTTTATGCCAGGAAAGCCATCCATCAGAGCAAGCAGAAGGGGAGGAGGGATCAGAGAACCTTAGCAGGGGAGGTATTCAGAGGCTTGGTAATCACTCAGGAACATTATTTTGAATGGAATTCTAGCAGTCAAAGAGTGTTGGGCTAGAAGACCTTAAAAGCCCATGTGATGGCGCTCTCTATGATTCTCTGCATTGCATTGTCTCTATGTACTTGTCCTTCTGTGATGGATATATTTGGGTTTTCCTGAGCACGTTAAGAAGAGAGAGAGTTTTGTGAGCCAGTAACACTCAGGAACATTAATATTCTCTTTGGCAGTAGATTTATGTTGAATAAAAGTGCCTTGATGTTAAGGGAGAGAATGTGTGCTTTCCAGTCTGGTACATACAGAAAGCTCATTAGTTCTAAATTTAGATGTAAGCCTCAGTGTTGGAGGGACTCCAAGTTTGACTAATACATCTGAACGTGTCCTTGTTAGAAAAAAAAAAAAAATGATGGAGAATTCTATTTTTCTACTTTGTGTGGGGGGGGGTGGAGAGGGAAAAACACATGCTCTTTCATATCAGCTAATTCCATCTTCTCACAATTACTGAGTAGGTGTGCCCATCTAATGATGCTAAATGCACAGTAGGTATGCAACGGATGCTTTTAGTTTGATAGAATAGTGCTTCCTTGGCAGAGGCGAACCAGTTCACAAATTCTTAAGAGCATCTTGATTTAAATCAACAGCTGTACATTTTTTCATGGCCAGCTTCCCCAGAATGAGGCAGCGGCCAATGACAAGATGTCATTTTTTATTTCAACAAAGCTTTATTGAACACCTACCAGGTTTTAAGATAAGCAGGCAGAGGTAAGCAGGTGGCTGCTTTTAAATTTCTACTCTCAAGGAACACAATCTTGACAGGAATGAATTTCAAAAGTAACAGACATGTCACTACCCCTGCTCAAAAAGCCTGTTATTTAACATAAATTCTCACATTGCTCCTAAAAGCATAGTGTTCAAAATTCTGTAAACTACACTGCCTAAAAGCATTCACTAACTTTAAAGAAAACAGTTCATTGCAGAATATACTTTCCCAAGTATTTCCTCTCCATTAATATCACAATATATTATAAAAATAATTTGTCACAAGTTTTGTATATTTTTATTGATTATAAATAATGTTACATATAGTTTTAAATAGTTTAAAATAGTTAATTTTTTTTAAGATTTTATTTATTTATTTGACAGAGAGAGAGATCACAAGTAGGCAGAGAGGCAGGCAGCAGAAAGAGAGGAGGAAGCAGGCTCCCTGCCCGGCAGAGAGCTCGACGTGGGGCTCGATCCCAGGACCCTGAGATCATGACCTGAGCTGAAGGCAGAGGCTTTAACCCACTGAGCCACCCAGGCGCCCCTAAAATGTTTATTTTAAAAAAATTTACTCATAGGGAGTCCCAAGGCTCCACAGTGTCCTCATCTCAGTCCACCTGCAGGTTCTCCCTTCGTTGTTATCAACAGGTGGAAAATGACCCCATCAGACTTATCACTAGGAAAAGTGGTGAAGTGAGAGACCCACAGCATTTCCTCCTGCAGAACCAGCTGGAGCACCCTCTGGTCAGGAGTCATTGGGTAAAACGACAGAGAGTTGACACTACGATCTAAATAACAGCGGATGATGAATAAAAAAATGACATCTTGTCATTGGCCACCGACATGTCACTATCAAACATTCACTCTGTTTCCTTCCTCCCAGTATTTCCTTAATAGTTCCACTGGAAATGGTTTGCCCTCAGAGGAGAACCTACTTGACAAGCCTACACTGACAAACACTTTCTCACATTATGCTCACTCAAAATGCACTGGTGGCCGTGTTTTAGGTGTTATTAATATGTTAGGAAGAAGATGGACATGGTGGTGATTAGGAACCACCACAGTAAGGCGGGAATGGAAATGATACCTAGAGAACGGTTTGAGGAAGAAAACACTTATGTATAGTATTTTTTCCTCAAAAAAAAAAAAAAAAAAAAAAAAAGATCCACCTGGAGTTCATCAGCATCATCAATTACCAGATAAAATTAATACCTATGGACTGCTTCACCAAACAATATCAGAATCTACACTCTTCCCAAGCTCATATGGGACATTCACCAAGAGAGGCCACAATCTGGGCCATGAACATTCTTTCACAGATTCAGAAAAGCAGAACCTACACAATGTCTGCTCTTAGACCACAACACAATTAAACCAGAAATCAGTAACAGCAATATATCTGGAAAAACCCAAAATACATAGAGATTAAACAACACGCTTCCCAATAACACATGGGTCAAAGAAAGAAATCACAAGAGAAAATAAAAATTATTTTGAACTAAACAGAAATTAAAACACAATTTATCAAAATTTGTGGAAAGCAATGACTAGAGGAAAATTTAAAGCATTGAATGCACATATTAGAAAAGAAGAGAGATAAAATCAGTAACCTAAATTTACATTTAGGAAACCAGAAAAAGCAGAGCTAATTAAATCCACAATAAGCAGAAAAAGAAATAATATGAATTAGAGCAGAAATCAGTGAAATCGAAAGACAATGAATAAAACCAAAACCTGGTTCTTTGAAAACACAAAAAAACTGATAAAGATCTAACCAGGCTAACTAAGAAAAGGAAAAAAAGAGAGAGAGGACACAAATCACTAATGTCACAAATGAAAAGGGAGACATCACTGTAGATGGGACTGTAGATCCCACTAACAGCTAAAAGGATAATAAAGGAATATTATGAACAACTCTTTGACCGCAAATTTGATGACCTAGTTGATATGGACTAATTCCTTGGGGGTGCCTGGGTGGCTCAGTCAGTTAAGCAACTGCCTCATGCTCAGGTCATGATCCCGGGGTCCTGGGATCAAGTTCACCATAGGGCTCCCTGCTCAGCGGGGAGCCTGCTTCTCCCTCTGCTCTTCACCCTGCTTGTGTTCCCTCTCTGTGTCTCTCAAATAAATGAAATCTAGAAAGAAAGAAAGAAAGAAAGAAAGAAAGAAAGAGAGAGAGAGAGGGAGGGAGGGAGGGAGGGAGGGAGGGAGGGAGGGAGGGAGGAAGGAAGGAAGGGACCAATTCCTTGAAAGACCCAATCTTCCAAAACTCAAAGAAGAAACAATCTGAAAAGTCTTATCTATTAAATCAATAGGAATATCAGTAGATAATAGATTAAATATCTGTTAAAGAAATTCAATCAATAATTAATAAATCCTCCAAAACAGGAAGCTAAGTGCAGATGGGCTTACTGGTGAATTCTACCAAATATTTAAGGGAAAAGTAAACCAATTCCCTAGAGTTGTTATCGGAGGATAGACACAGAGAGAAAATATCAAACTCATTACCAAAATCAAAGATATTAAAGAAAGAAAACTATAGTCCAAAATCTCTCATGACCATACACGTGAAAATCCTCAACAAAATGTTATCAAATTGAATCCAACAGTGTATCAAAAGAATTAGACACTATAGCCAAGTGGGATTTATTGAAATATGCAAGGCTGATTCAAACCTTGAAAAACCAGTTATTAGAATGAACAAAATCCATAACACAGACAACACCCATCGCTGCTAAGTTGGGATGAAGATGTGGCGAGACAGGAACTCTCATTTCTTGCTGGTGGGAATGCAAAAAGCTGCAGCCACCTTGGGAGACAGGTTGGTGGGTTGCGACTACACGTGCTCTTTCCACATAATCCAGCAATTACGCTCCTTGGAATTCATCCAAAAGAGTTGAAAACTTATGTCCACACAAAAACCCACACACAGATGTTTATAGAAGGTTTATTCATAATCCCCAAAATTTAGAAGCAGCAAAGATGTCCTTCAGAAGATGGAATACTATTCAGCACTAAAAAGAAATGAACCACCAAGCCATGAGAAGACATGACGTAAACTTTCAACTAAGTGAAAGAAACCGATCTGGAAGGGGTACATACTGCATGTTTCCAAGTCCAGAACGTTCTGGAAAAGGTAAAACTGGGCAGGCAGTAAAAACAGCAATGGTTGGCAGGGGCTGAGGGAAGGCGGGTGATGAGTAGGCAGAGGGTTTTTAGCACACTGGAAATACTTTGCATGATATTATGATAAATCCCTGTCATTATACCTTTGTCCAACCCCCTACAATGTGCAACACCAAGAATGAACCCTAATCCCTAAAGCAACCTTCAATTTTGCTGTGAACTTAGAACTGCTCTTAAAAAAAAACAAAACAAAAAAAAACTTAATTCTTTAAATATTTTAAACAAAAATACACCCAGCTGCATATCCACCGTGAAGCCTTGTCAAGTCTCAGCATTAACGACATTTGCTTTGGCTAGGATGTTAAATAATAAATCGGTAAGTGTTGTTGAATGTTGGGGGGGTGGAAATCCATGTGGAATTTTGATAGGACGTCATCGAACTGATGATCTTCCTAACTCTTCCTTTCTATCACAGAAGCAGGGATAGTGAACAGTTCTGACCTGTTCCTAATTATAAAGCAGATGAATTAGAAGTTTCACATATACATAATATTTACTGGTCTGGCATGACCAAATTGAGGGGTATTGTGCAAAGGTAGCTGTCTTCCAAGCGTCAAGAAGCATGGGGGTAGAGATTCTGCTCTACTCACAAGCTGAAAAGTTAGCTGGCTTCAACTTCATAGATGCTGACAGAAGACAGAAGCTTTCTGGATCCCAAAGGGTTTTTCAAGATGGTCTTTCTGAAGCAAGATTCCAAAGATCTCACGTGGCTCTGATAATACATTTTATGCCCTTATTTTACAAAACAATCTGGATTGCTATAAAATTACAGATTCAAAGTTTTGCCTTTTCTTTCCAGGTTTTAAAATAGTACTTCATTATTTTCTTGGTCGGGTTTTGTCAGCCTGATTTTTACCTTTGTCGTTGGTCCCTCTTTATCTCTGAAGCATTTAAATGATCATCAGCGAATTTATTCTTCAATTTCCTTTTAATGTGCTCTTATGCAGATTTTTTTTCAGTTCTCTTTAGTATTCTATAGGCCATTTCAATCAGATAACTTTCACCTTTTTGAAACAGTGGTTTTCAAAGTATGCCCTCCAGAAGGATTCAGCTTGGCTGAGATGAAAGTTCTTGGCCCCGACACCAGACCTGCTGAATCAGAAACCGAGGCTCTGGTGGTCACTGTGGCAGGTGATTCTGATGCCTTGTCAATTCAAAACCCACTATTTGAAAAGGCATCATCTTATTTTCCTCAAATATTACCTCACTTCCTTTTTTTTTCCAGCTTTACTGAGAGATAAATGACAAAGTTGCATATACTTAAGGTGTAGAATGTGATGAGCTGAGATGTGTGTGCTCTTCTCACACAGAGAAGCAGTAACCATAAGCAAATCAGTTAACACAGCCCTAAGAGAAGGACACGGTGCTGTTTGCGACAGCATGGACGATCTGGAGGGCTCTACATGAGTGAATAAATAAACCACAGAAAGACAAACACTCTGTGACCTCCCTTGTATGTGGAATCTAAAAGTGGATGGGGCACCTGGGGGCTCAGTCCGTTAAGTGTCTGACTCTTGATTTCAGCTCAGGTCATGGTCTTGAGGTCCTGAGATGGAGCCCCACTTCGCAGCTCCAAGCACAATGCAGAGTCTACATGCTCCCCCCCACCCCCTGCTTGGTCTCTCTTTCTCTCAAATAAATCAAGTCATAAACAAATAGGAAGGAAGGAAGGAAGGAAGGAAGGAAGGAAGGAAAGAAGAAAGGAAGGGAGGAAGGAGAAAAGAAGGAAAGAAAGAAAGAAGGAGAGAAGTAAGTCACGGAAGCCCAGAGTAGAACTTGGGATTATTGGGAGCTGGGGAGAGGAGAAGGAGACAGGGAGATATTGGCAAAGGCCACAAGCTTCCAGCTATAATGCGCAGAAGCCCCAGACAAAGTGTGCAGCTTCTACTTTCACGGGAAAGTAGAAGAACGAAGCCGTTGCTCTTCTCCCATAGTTTGTCCTTGCTCACCAGACTCCTTTCCCGGATGTTGACATTCCTGCTTGCGAATGTTTATCCCTCTTTGCTGCTTTATCGGAGGTTTCCTCGATGGCGTCATGTCCTTCATTCGCAGCTTTTTCAATCTTGCCTCCCACCCCAGAGCTTGCTTCTTCTATTCCAAATCCTATACCTTGTGCTCAATAGCACCGTTGTGATGCTATTATTTTGATGCTAAATAAGAACTTTGATAAGTTCTTATTTCTTTTTCAGATGAAAACTATCCATCCTTGTCTTTGTAAGGATTTTCTTATTCTAAACTCCTCATCTTTCATAACCTTTCAAGTTTCTAGGGGTCTGTTGGCTCCCCCATTGTCCCCTTTGTCGTGGTTGTACTCCCCATTTTCTCTGGGGCTCTCACCACCATTTCTGGTGAGGTATTTGAGGGAGGGGCAAAGGCAGGCCCCAGTCTGTATGTCTCCAGGTGAGGTCCATTGGAATGGAGAGAATGTGGCCAAAGCCCTGATGCCAAAGAACACAGAGCCACTGCTGATAACTTATCTCTGTTATGGTGTACTCGTCTAGCCAGTGTTTTATTTTTAAACTTTTAAGGGGATGCGGAATTGGCAGGCAAACATTTTTAGTTTATGTTCCTTCAGCGTTTTGCCTTTGGAGGGGGTGTTCTTCAGGAGTGCGTATCCAAAGGCAGCTGGTCAACCTGTTTTCATCTGCAACCTACCCTAGGATGACTCCTGCTTTCCAATTTCTCCAATAATGGGACAGCAGGAATCATCCCCGTAGGAGACTCGGGACATTTTCTCCTGTGATTTGTATGTTGTGTGTAGCCAGCAAATATAACACCTTATTCCCTGCAATCCATACGCACAACAGTTTATGCCAGGCCTCGTTGTCCCTCAGGACTTGTTTTTCACTGCGTGTGTGTGTCTGTGTATGTGTGTGTATGTGTGTGTTGCCCAGACCACGTAACTTTGTAGCTTCTTCAAGCTCGATTTTGGGTGAAGAACTAGTCTAGCAGCCTGTGTCAATTCCCCATTATTTTCCAATATTATCTTTTTGAAATATGGATTCAATTATGTTACTCTCCCATCTAAAAACATCCAGATACTGCCCTTCCCCAGTGAATCCAAACTCCTCACCATGGATTGTCATACCCTGGGCCCAACCAACCCTTAAACTTTAAATCCTGCTAGCCTCCTTCTTCACCATATAACCTAGTTACCACTACTTTCCTGCATTTCCTGGTATGCCACAATCTGTTGTATCTTGTCTTTTTAGGTGCTGTTTATGTTTCGCAATATTCCTCTTTCTCTCTCTTTAGTCAGCAAAATTATATTCCGTATTTAAGACCAAAATCAAAATTTTCATTAAAAGGAATATCACCTATGTCTTAGAGTAGTGTAGTGTTCAGAATGAGCCCCCCTAAGACATGTCACTTTGGTATGTGGATTATTTTGAGCTAAGAGCATCCATGCCCAAGAGACTCCGGAAGAGCTTTTATTCCTCCTTAACTCCCTATAAGAATTTAGGCAGGGAGCCTGGTTCAAGAAGAGAGATATCCCCAGAAAGGTCTACAAAGACTGTGGGTGAGGTGTGGTAATCTGGGGGCATCTGGGCAGGGTGCGGAGTTCAAATCCCCTCTCTGATCAGGCCATGAGAAGCATCTGTCTACAAACATCCACTCTTCCCACCTTGCATGGATTGTCTTTCTTCCCTTTGAAGCAACAGACACCTACCCCTGGTCCTTGGCTCAGATTGCTATATAAGCCTCAACTGCCTGACTGGCCAATGGGTCTACTTTTATGGTGCTCCCATGTAACCAAATTAAATTGGTTTTTCTCCTATTAATCGGTCTTATGTCAATTTAATTATTAGATCAGCCAAAGAAAGACAGAAGAAAACATTTTCTACCTCTACAATAGAATTAGTCTTTTCTTTCTGTGGTCAAGATGTGGAAAGAACACCATGTCTAACTTTCCTGCTTCGTTTTGTAGATCTTGCTAAAACTGAACAAAAAATGTAGCTCTGTTAAGGTATAAGCACTAAGTAGATTCAGCTCCTAATTCTTAAGTGTTGGTCTGTAATCTTGTAAGTGTTTGTTACTCTGGCTCGAACCTGGACCAACGTATCAACAAATTTCTTAAAGTGGATAGATAAACCAAAACTAGGCAAATGTTAGATGACTCAAGGTAGCTCATTTAAGTAATGGAACTATTAAAAAAAAATGAATTAGGCGCCTTGACTGTCAGGTTTTCTCAGTCACTTATACCAGTTATAATTCCAAATAAATCCACTCTGGTACAAATCTCTGCTAACGCTAGATTTAGCCACTGTTGTCTCTTGCCTGCACTACATAAAGCAGCAGCTAAGTGATGGGCCTGCGAGGAGTTTGCTTCTTTACAATTCACTTTTCACGTGGCAGTGATGTGAGCTCTCCAAAAGAAAATTTTCTGCTTTCCTGTGGCCTCCAGTACATCAGGAATAGAATCTTTGAGGACCCGAATGACTTCAATCTAGACCTCGGTTTACTATCAGTTTCTGAAAACTCTTAGCAATTTTCTGCTTTAAGGCCTCTGAACTTTCTGTTCCTTCTATCTGGAATGTTCACATGCCCAGCTTCTCATCATAGGTCAAGTTTCAGTTCGCTTGTTTGCTTTTCCAAGAGGCTCCTCTGGAAACAATATCGTATCTGGAGTTTGTTGTTCGGGATACTTTGTACTAATTTCGCAGCCCACTGAGTCCCTTCATGGCATCGAATCCACGGAATGTGATGGTCACCCTGCCTCCTTATGAATGTGTCTGGGCTTGTCTTTGCGGTGTGGAATAGGTAATTCATAAAAGCAAAGGAGAGCTCATCTGACTTTTTTATTATTCTAAAGCCAGCAACAGCCACAGGAAAGACTACATATAGTCCTAAAGTCTTACAGAATTGTTTTTTGTTGAAAATTACATATAATACTTAATCATCCAGAACTTTTGTAAAACTAACTTCCCATTATCCTTTCAATATATTTGTTGAAGAAAGACCTGGTTTTACCTTTTATGTTGTCTACTATATATTCTGGAACAGCACACATACACAAAAAAAATCCAATATTAACCTGAGCAGTGCAGAGCTAGTGAGTAATGAAACATTATGCCCACTCTATGTAGCGATTTGTCAGCCAATGTTTGGCACTTTCTCTGATATGTGGGAAATGGTTATGTGAATAACCATGAACTGCATTATAAACTATTAAATATTACTTTTTCAGCCCACTCTAGGATTCTTGACCAAGGAGCACTTCTAATTATACTTCTTCATAACAACCACCGTGGGGTTTTAGAAACCTTCGTGTCCTCTCCCAGAGATCTGTTCTTTTGATGGACAACTTTCCTGTTTACTGTTGCTGTCACACTCTGCCATCCTTTGTTCGCTGTTACTTCGTTTGCGGTCCAGTGATGCAACTCTGTCTGGCACATGTCACAGTCAAAACAGAAACGTGTCCAGAGTGCTCTGTTCTCATCCTAGGATTATGTAAGACCAAAACCCACCAGGCACACTGCGGGCTTTTGCACATAGGTTGAAATGCTGGAGGAAACCCACAGCTGAGAATTTTTGTGGTTTCTTCCAAATTTTAGGTCTTTCTAGGCAGGGACTGAGAAGCCAGAGACATGCAGGACATTGGGAAGAGGCACCTTTACATGGCTACTGAGGCACGGTGAGGCCCGGGGCCATGATGGAAAAAGGCATCTTGCATTACGAATTCAATAGCATGGTTAACATTTATAACTTGGGAGTCACTTTTTCTTTAACATACAGAATTCTTTATTGATGCACTTTGGACATGGAGAAGGCTGTTCATTTATCTTCAATAAGTCCGTGATTTATTGAGAGGAATAAAATACTTATTAATCATTTGAATTCAGGATATGAAATAATTTTTCAAGTTGTCCAGATGAGCCTGTCCAGTAAAATTCTATCATCAATTGTAGGAGTTGGTAGAAACTTGGCCTTGAATGTCAATCTGTCTTCAGACACAGTTTTAATTTCAGCCTCGACCAGTCCTCAGCGACTTGACAGTGAGTTATGAATTCTCGCCCTCTCCTCTGGACACGTTGCTCACAGATTTTCTGATAAAGCCACCATATTCTGGAGGAATATGCTTAGATAACTGTAGCTTTCTTAATGAAAATAAAAATCTCTCTTCTTCTGTACTACATGAAGATTGCGAGTGTAGAATGAGTCGTGAGACATATAAAATGGTAACTATATTCACTGTGCAATTCTGTCTCTCGAAAATCCTGCAGTGCATACCGAAAATCAATTTTCATCAGTGAAGAAGAAAATCTGGGTAAAGAAATAACATCATTCTACTAACGATTCCCATGGGCCAGAGGCAAACTCCATTGTCATTGTACTTCCCAAAGTGACAGTTTAAACGGCAAGAATGCAGTTAAATACACAAGCTGACGTACACAGAAAAGAAAATCAATTAATTGTATTGCCCAACACTGATGAGAACACAGGAAAATAAAATAAAATGGCAGGATTTATTTCAAAGGAGGAGTTTAAGGTAAGTATCATTTACTGGTTATGCATTCTGATAGGAATCAATGGCAGAAAGAGTTTTTAAAAAACACAGATGAATTGATCATGAATAAAGTGAGGAAAACCTAGGAGGCTTTGCCAGTAGATACCTCAAGTACCTGACAAGGCTACAGAATTTGAAGTCCTCCGTGGGTTTGTACACCCTGCTGAGGTTTATATACGCCTGTAACCGGCATTTAGCGTTGTTTTAAGGATAAAATTGGGTCATATATATGCAGAATGTGGCATAGCATCTTGTGTGTGGCAGGTGTTCAAGGTAAATGACCTATTAGAGTTACTAGTGATTATAAGTTATTTTATATGCCGTTTAATACTGAGCTATTCAAGTAACTACGATTGAACTTATCTTTTCTGAATGTAATTTCTGTACTAAAAAGTATTGTCTCTACACCAATGGCTCCCAACGGACTATGGCTCTTTGTCCCCACACATGCTATTTGACAGCATCTGAAGACATTTTCAGTTTTCGTGATGGGGAGGGGGCTGTGATAGGCATTTGATGGCAGAGGTCCAGGGTGCTGCTGAAGGCCTTACAATGCATGGGACCGCCCCCATCACAAAGAAACCTCCAGCCCAAAGTGTCAGTAATGCAAGGTTGGACAATCTTGCTCTAACCCTATGATTTCCTCAGCGGCTGTGAGAACTAAGAAAACAGTTGTCATGAAAACCATCACACACCACTTCAATTCTTGTCCAACCTCTCGTCGATGCTGCAGGCAGACTGGGCGAGAGGATGTGGTCAGCGAGTGCTGAGAGAGAGAAGCAACTGGAAGAGACGCTCATGAAACAACAAGTGGGCTTGCCAAGAAAATTTGATTAATATGTCTTCCTCCAAATTCCCAGGGTGAGGGAGTGGGCTGAAAGTGAACTAAAACCATCAAAAAGCAAAAATCCAGCCACAATAATAAGGCTCCACACAAATACGATCTCCCAGGAGGGTCTCTGAGAATATGGAACACATAAAAATGTGCACACGTTATTGGAAAACACACAAATAGAAACACAAACCAGACCACAAAGGTGAGTAAGTTTGAACTACTCCTGCTGACGTGTACTGACTTGGTCCATTCAGGCTGCTAGAACAGGACATCCGACACCAGGTAGTTAAACAATGTGCATTTGCTCTGGATGCTAGAAGTCCCAAGAACAAAATGCTGGCAGGTTCCATGTCTGGTAAGAACCCACCTCCCGGTCTGCAGAAGACACTTCTTACTGCTTCCTCACACAGTGGAAAGAGATCATCTCTCTCCTGTCTGTTACTAGGAAAGCACTAATCTCATCACAAGGTCCCACCCTCATGACCTCATCATCTCCCGAAGGCCCCACCTCCTAGGGGATTAGGGCTTCAACATAGGAATTTAGGGGAACACAAACATTCTTTATATTACACACCATAATCAATGCCATAATGAGTGGAAATTAATACCAGACTCCCTCTTTATATTCTTGTTTATATAATTACTTGTTACTAGATTGTAAATTTGCTCACTGAGTATTCAATAATTCTCAGCCTTCCTGCTTGAGTAAACAAATTCATATAAATATTGCTGGAGATCATTCTCTGCTATGCAGGTACCACCTGGCCGTTATGGCTTTGCCCCCCAGCACAAGCAGAAACACACTGGAAAAGGCACTCTTTACAGAATGTTAAGTTTGCAAGGTCTGCGTCAAGGTCTTCTCCAGGTTGTGTGTACAGACAGCTCTCTTGGCTGGGTCCTTTACACTCATTTATAAAGCTGAGTATTATTAGCTGCAAATGAAAAGTGTTTTTAGTGAATGCTGCTCATGAAATAGAAGTCAAGAACCAAGAAGAAAGCTTAAATGAGGAACAACCTTCAATGATTTATAAAATGTTATTCTCGTGGCCACCCTTGGCAGGGTATAGGCCAACTTCTTCCTCTTATAGATGAGTAAAGTGAGGCTTGGAAAATTCAAGAAACTCATCCACGCTCACACACCTAATCAGAGGCAGATTTCAGTTGAGATTTGCCCAGTCAAAGCCATGTTCTTTATTCCTGGGCCACGCTGCTTTCTCCAAGCACACTAAGAGAAAGTTCTTAGAATGTATCTTCTGTCAAAGACTAGAGAGAAGGGAATGAGAGGGACTCTTCTGAAGTCACCTTGATTGTAAAGAGCAAGGTGTGGTCATCTCAAAGGGTCTTAGTCATTGGAAGACAGGGTTGCAAACCTGGAACAGACATAGTGCTCAGAGTAACCCTTAAGGTGCAGAGGTCTATGTGGTACAGCCGGGGGGGTCTGAGCAAGGTCAGAGCAGCACCACTGGTGATGGGCTCCATCAGAAAGCCAGAGAGGGAACAGATACAACAACGTGTACGTGGGATAAGTTCCCTGGGTTTTATGGATTCGGAGCACTTGGCCAATTCCCGTGACTTGACATAATAAAATATTTCCTAGACTATTAACATGTCCAGATAAAATAGTAAATTAAGGACAATTTAAAAATTTAAACATTGAAAGTGGACTTTAAAGATTCCTTTAAGTTTTGGACACACCCACATCTCTATATTGAGCCTTGCCTTTTTTCCAAGAAGTGATCTGTAGTGGAATAATCGACACTGCCTCTTTCCTTCTCAATAGCGCTCCGGCAGATCGGTACGCAGACCTGGGAGGTGTCGTCACAGCAGATAAGATGCTTGGAAGACACAGCAGTGATCAAAGAAATGCTGAGAGTGACAGAAACAAAAGAGTTGGCTAGAAGCTCTCCAATTCTTTTCTTCTTTGTAGGGAGGTCAAAAAGTCTATCATGCATGATTAAAATTTTAATTAAATAAGTTTAAATCCTGGTTTAAAATGTAGTTTCACCATCCATTGAACACTTTGAATTCTCCAAGAAGATAATAAATCTCAGTTGCCATAGGAATTTCACTCCCTGAAATGTGATTAAAAGTGGGTTTTTGTTATCTAGCAGAACTCATTATAGGGATTGGCTGTCAATAATGGTAGAGAGATTTCCTGTTAAGAAGGAAGGAAATTAGCATTTGCTACGTCACTACAAATGCCAACCAGTGTTACTTGTTTTTCAGCCATGATCTCGTCTGCTTCTTTTTTTTTTTTTTTTTTAATTTCAGTTAATGAACATCCAATGCAGTATTGGTTTTTGGAGAAGAATTCAGTGATTCTTCACTTACATACAATACCCAGTGCTCACCACAACAAGTGCCCTCCTTCATCCCCATCATCCCTCTAGCCCATCCCCAACCCGCCTCTCTCCCTCAACACTTGGTTTGTTCTCTATCCTTAAGAGTCTCTTACGGCTTGTTTCCCTCTCTCCTTCTCTTTCTTCCCCCCCCCCCATCCATAGGTTCATCTGTTTTGTTTCTTAAATTCCACATATAAGTGAGATCAGATGGTATTTGTCTTTCCCTGACCAACTGACTTCCCTTAGCGTAATACACTCTAGCTCCATCCCCATCGCTGCAAATGGCAAGATGTCATTTGTGTTGATGGCTGCGTAATATTCTATTGTAGACATATACCACATCTTCTTTAGCCATTCATCTGTTGTTGGACATTTGGACTTTCTCCATAGCCTGGTTATTGTTGATAATGCTGCTATAAACATGGGAGTGCATGTGCCCCTTTGGATATGTATTTTTGTATCCTTTAGGTAAATACCTATTTGTGTAATTGCTGGACCATAAGGTAGTTCTGTTTTTAGCTTTTTGAGGATCCTCCATGCTGAACTCCAGAGTGGCTACATCAGTTTGCATTCCTACCAACAGTGCAAGAGGGTTTTGTTTACTTTTTTTTTTTTTAAGCTAAAATTGAAGGTGAGAATTAGGGCCCCCATTTTATATATGAAGAAATTGAAACACAGATGAAATATTTCATACAAGAACACATAGATGAACCATGAGAGACTGAGAAATGAACTGAGGGTTTGGGAGGGAAGGGGATTGGGAGGTCAGGTGAGCCTGGTGGTGGGCATTAAGGAGCACACGGATTACATGGAGCACTGGGTGTGATGCATAAACAATGAGTCTTGGAACACTGAAAAAACAAAATAAAATAAAATTACCAAAAAATGAACAAGAAGGAGAAGAAGAAGGAGGAGGAGGAGGAGGAGTAGAAAGGTAAAGGAGAAGGAGAAGACATAGCCGGGAAAGTGGGAAGAACCAAGGTCTGGGGCTCTGAAGGCTTTGAAATTTATGCCACAACTTGGTTGCTCTCCAAAAATATTGAAAGGAATGAGTGAGTTATTTTCTAAAATTGAACTATCAAAATCTAAACATGCTATATATTGAAGGTTGGAAGGATTCCATGGAGTAATACAGTTTTTAGAAAAAATTAAAACGTATTTTTAAAATATTAAACAAACTTTATCTCCAGGAGCTATATAACTTTGTTCTAGAATTAGAACAAAGTCTAAGCATGACATCGTGGGTTGACCATGTCTGTGCACAAGCGATCTGGCCACAGTTGAAGGGACTTTCAAGAGAAAGGAATCCTGGGAATGCAGTCTTTCCCCTTCTTGATCCACCGGTGTTGGAGTTTCTTTGCCCTTACAGTTTCATACTATGACATCAGCCTAATCAGAAATTAAAGCAGGCCCTGCTAAATTTAGAACACACTTGAACTTTGTGATTTCCTACATTAGAAATAAATGCCAATCTTTAGAAGTCCGTTTGTAAACTATAAAGTAAAAGAACATGACTTCCTTCTTCCAGAAAAAGTGCCTCCCAGCAGCTTCTTGGACATCACATTTCCTCCACAAAACCAGACTTGGATGAGCTAAGTGCGAATCAATTAGAAACATATGTACAGAGTTGTCCCTGGATCTAATGGTTACGAAGGAAACACACAAGTGCTCTTACGAAGGAAACACACAAGTGCTCTCCTGATAAACGCACAATCTGGGGATTTAGGTATACATGCAACAGAGTTAAAAATGAGTAACTTAACACCTTCATGGGGGCAGAAGTTGCATTTGTTCACCAATTCCAATGCTTGATACCCATGTTCTGGATTTTTCTTAAAAATGAGTCTAAAGATAACTTAAAATAAAACATTCCTGGTGTGCCTGGGTGGCTCAGTGGGTTAAAGACTCTGCCTTCCGCTCAGGTCATGATCCCAAGGTCCTGGGATTGAGCCCCGTTTCAGGCTCTCTTCTCGGCGGGGAGCCTGCTTCCCGCTCTCTCTCTGCCTGCCTCTCTGCCTACTTGTGATCTCTGTCTGTCAAATAAATAAAATATTAAAAAAAAAATTCCCCTGTAACGGCAAAGCCACCCAGAATGGGAAAAAAACTTAACAAAACAAAACAATGTGAACCTGGGGAAAAATCATACCTTCCATGTAGGCACTTCCATCAGGCTTATCTTAAAAGTGAGGTGTGCTGGGTTAGTTTTTATATTAAAAGTGATGATCAAGATTTTATGTGTCTTTGAGAAACTAAAAAAAAAATTGACTTACCCCTGATAAATAGGCCATAACACTGTACAAACACAGCAAGGATCTTATAATGCTGTTGCATGGTAGTATCAACACCTTATCAACACATCCACACATCTCCCGAGGAATTTGCGCTCTTGATTTATTTCCATGTTATCGGGAACTGATTGTAATTGTTTTCATTTGTATTTGAAAACTCACTTCCAAAAGATTTATCCTGGAATCTGTATTTTCAGAGGATTTGGAGGGACAACAGTCTCGTTTTCTTTGTTTTTATTTTTGTGTATCATTTTATCCATGACCAATAGATCTGAAAAAAAATCTGATGTCCTCACTCGTATGAGTCAGCACCCTCACATGTGTGTATGCTAACATCTTCCACAAGCGGTGGGTGTGTGCGCCTCAGGCGGGCTCACCTCAGAGGCACGCAGCCGGCCTGGTGTGTTTGGTCCCAGACGGTACTGTTCTAGGGCAGGATGGTGGGTTTTGGGGAAGAGCAGTAAAGTCTTGAGTACATGAAGGATTTGGCCCTACCTCAGCTCTCATAAAAGCACAAATTTCCCTTTTATTTTTTAAGTCCCCAAATGATGAAAGAAAAGATGATTCTTGAACTGAATATAAAGGCAATCATCAATCGTTTTTCTAACTGGGGCTGTTTCCTTCTCCATGCAGGCACTTGTGTTCCTCTTTTGATTTGAACGGGACCTCCCCTGAAGTAGGAGGGAGTGGAATTCAAGAGCCTTGGCTTTTTGCACGTGGCTGTGCACCTTGGCTTTCTTGAGACATGATTGTATTACAGTGACATTTTAGGAGGAAAAACCAAGCTGTTCCGAATTCTGTCTCACTTATAATCTATTTCTGAACCGTGTACTATCACAACATTCCTGTTCCCACATAACTGGTGATTTACCCTCTGGTGGGCTCTACCCTTACAGCTGCTTGGCAATAAATACAGTCAAAGCAGAGAGAGAATGTAATTAAAAATTAACTGCACCCAGTCGGCTCCACACTGCTTTCATTTTTTGCATGCTTGTTTGATGAGGTACTCTTCAAGTCTTTTTAATTGCGATATAAAATAAGGCCTCTGGGGATCAAAAGCTCTAAATAAGAGGGGGAGGGGTGTCATCCACCTTGGTTGTCCTCAAATCTTCCTTCCTGGGTTTCTACTTCTCAATCTTATTGCACCTTCATAACTCGTGGGGGAGATTGGACGAACAAAAAGTGGGTGCTACCATGACCAGCTCGAGAATCCAGGAGCTCTGATTTTCCTACTAATATTTAACTTGCTATGGAAGCTTTCTAACAAGACGTGCTTTCAAAGACGTGCTTTAATCACTAAATGAAGGGGCAAGGAAGAGGAGAGGGAAGCACCCAAAAGACAGAACCAATTGAGTTATGCATATAAATTTCTAAAATAATGGCCATAAGTTTATTCTGTTCTGCTCACCAGGGTTGATGAGATTTAAAGAAGAGACCAGTTCTGAGCTCCCTTCTCTTATACCATTCCGTGAAGAAGCAGACACCTACTCTGGGGCAAGTCAATTATATAGGACTCTTCATTATGGAGAGGGAAACTTTATTTTATAATATTGATAGGAATTTCCCTTCACTTGCCACAATCCTTCTTCTAAAATCACCACTCATAGACTTTCAAAATGTCTTGTTAATCACTACTTGTTAATCAGAGAGAGGACGCAGGGGGCTCACACCTGTAGCACAGGTGCCTTATTATCTTACGACAGCCAATAGAATGATCGAGTCCATGCAGAAGACTCAGAGCCAAGAGACAGCTGCTCTGAGTTTGGGTTTCCATCCCAAAGAATTCCATTTGACTCTCAAGTTCACAGCCAATGTATTATGTCAACCTCATCGTAAAAACTTGGAACCATGGAGCAGACTGAGAACAGACCCCACACATTTACATTAATGGACCCCCTAGGAAGGGTTTGGCTTCCCAGTCCCATAGTCCTGGGCCTTTAGGCTTTGAAGGTTAATCTTGACCAAGAGAACCACGTTTCACCAGAGAATGCAGTCACGGTCTATTGGAGTGTAAACGAGGACAGCCCACATGGCCGGGCTGGGCTCCTCATACTGCTGAAAAACAGATGGGAAGTGGATTTGTACACAGCGCTTTCTGTCAGTGTAAATATATACATATATATGTAAATATAAAAACATGCAAATTGTATGTGAGTATTAAATATGCCTTGAAAGAAAAAGTGAAATGCATCCATATCAAGTCGTTTGATTAAATACATTTTAAGAACACAGTTGACCCTTGAACAACACAGGTTTGAACTGGAAGGGTTCACTTATAATGCAGATTTTTTTCAATAAACACAGAACAATACTATAAATATATTTTCTCTTATGACTTTCTTAGTAACGTTCTCTTTTCTCTAGCTTTCTATATTATAACAATACAGTGTATAATGCATAAAATATGCAGAATATGTGTTAATCACCTATGTTATCGCTAAGGCTTCTGGTCAGCAGTAGGTTATTAGAAGCTAAGTTTCTGCAGAGGCAAAAGCCTTACGTGGATTTTTGACTGTGTGGGGGGTGGGTATCTCCAACCCCTATGTTGTTGAAGAGTGAACTATAAAAAACACAGTACCTAGCTGTATATGATCTGTGTCCCTAATAGGTCCTACCATTTATTAATAGTCTGGTTCTGGACAACTTAATCACTTTTGACTTGATTTCCTTGACTGCAAAATGGGACAGTGGTAGTAGACATCTCTTAGAATTATTAAGAAGACTAAATGATATAATTTATATAAAGTCATAATTCATGTGAAACACTTAACACCCCTTTCCAAGAAAGTACACCACAGAAATGGTCGATTACACTTATGTTTTTATAAAGATATATTTAAGTACATGTATGCATACAAATATCAAATGATAAAGATAAAGTGACCATTTATCATGCAATTTTTTTCATATTTTATTTCTAGGAAAATCACATTGGAGTTATAAACCTTTAAAACATTTCAATTTAAAATTTACAGTTTAAAAATGACAGGTGTGAAAGTAACAAATTGTTTTATAATGTATGTAATTCATTCTCTGAACAATATCAAGAGGAACAACCAAATATATTTATGTTTATGAAATTGAAACTTTAAACATTTGATATATTCTTAACTATTTTACACTCCACATATTATCCTCAGAATGATTTTTCAATCGTGCTTTCCAGATTCTTTTTAAGTATTAGTAATGATGTTAAAATTACCATTCCTATGGTTCCTAAGGTTATACATTTTGTCAGCCTTCAGCTTTCAACCACATTTTTCTCACAGTTTTAGAATTTATAGGGCAGAATTTGCTAGGAACATATCTTGGGCCATTTTTCTTAATGTTTATATGGCTTTTTAAAAAGTTTAGGTTGAAATTGGTACAGATTTTGTTTGAGTAAATCACTCCCCTTGAATGGCATTATTGGGATGACAACTCTGTCGGCCCAACCGTTGAACCCACAGAATGCCTTGATGTGGGAATTGTAAGGCTATAATTAACCCTGAAGCAAACTGAAATACCCGTGATCATTTCATGGAATGTTTTTTAGCTGTGTAATTCCTCCCACACTGGTGCTCAATCTGTGCATTTTCCAAATATGGTTGCCAAAGAGAAACACTGATGGAAATAAGCTTGAAATAGACACGGGAATGAGAAAGTAAGTGGATTTAAAAGTTTAATGAGAACCAAAATAAGTTTAACAGGGTTAGAAATTCTTTGCCAATTCTTGGCTAATTGCAGTTAATCAAGCTGGCTGTTATTAAGACTGAGAAGGGGGAGTTTCCTCTCTTAGAGATCCTTTAGGCCACACAAAGACTGACTGAATTTTTTCAAGAGCCATAGACTATTAAAACTAAAAGAAAGTATTGCTATTTAATAGTCTAAAACACTGATTGGATAGATAGATACACATACCAAAACTTAGAGATGCGAGTGGTTTTCCTAACTAACATCCCCTGTACATTATCAGTAGAGCCAGGATGAAATTCAGGTTGAGTTTTCCATCTATGGTCCTCATGATATGCTATATACCAGACATAGATCTACTGTCTGTCCTATTTCAGCCATAGCTTAATATTTATAAAGCTGGTTTCAAAGTACATGATTAAATTAACTTCAGAAGGGGAGATGGGGAGAGAAAGCCTTATCACAGTGGAATGCCTGCTAATAAATGTAGAAGGAATGATGAAGGTAGTCAAAAAACCACTTAGCAAACATGGCAGTAATCAATGATCCAGGCAAGAGAAAAAAATGAATGCTAAAACAATTTGATAAAATTCACTGGGGATAGTCAAAGACCCTGAAGTTACCTTCCCAGAGATTGCTCATTCACAACCATGAGAAAAAGGTCACTGCGCTGGAGAAAACAGGCAGATATCACCAGAGCCCAGAGGCTAAAGCTCACATTCTACATACAGGTTGGATGGGGAGGTGTCTCCAGCATGATGGGCTAAGTGTGTGCACCCCAGGGAACATTGCTGCTGACAAACAAATGGCACATGAGTCTAGTCATGAGGAAGCTATCAGAAACTCACTAATCAGGGAATAATTTGAAAATATGCTTCAAAAAATGTAAATGTCATAAAAGGCAGAGATTGAGGAGTTGTTCCAGAAGAACACTAGAGAGGCATGGCGGCTAAAGGAAGCCAACAAACCAGACTGCTTGTTGACTTGAACAAAATGCTGGGAAAGAACTTCACCAGAACAATTAATGATGTGTAAATGAAGTCCTGTATTACATACTAGGACTGTGTCTCTATCAATCTTCTGAATTTTATAACAGCACCATAGATGAGTAAGGTGATGCTTTGCTTTTGGGAGTAGATGAGGAGTCTTCTGGGGTTGAAGGGCTGTGATGTCTACAACTCATGCTTCAGTGGTTGGTGGTATTAATAATAAGAATGATACTAAGGGTCAACTTGGCTGGGCCTCAACACCCAGCTGTCTAGTCAAACATTATCCACATGTTCTGTGAGGCTGTTGTTCTATGAGATTTTCATTTAAACTGGTGGACTTTGAGTAAAGACATTGGCTCTTCCTGGTGCTCTAGCAGGCTGCCTTAGGACTTCAATTATAGCTTTTTCCTGAGTCTCCAGCTTGCTCCCCCAGCAGATTTTGGGCTCACCAAGACTCCACAATCATGTGAGCCTTACAGTCCTTAAAATAAATACCTTTTTACAAATATATACATCCTATTGGTTCTGTTTCCCTGAGGAGCTCTGGGGAACATGGCTATCTAAATCACAGAGGCAGTGCCAGATCGATGTATCATGATTAAATTTAAAATGCCAAAAAACTACCAAAAGAAGAAGAGAAAGAGAATGGGGAAATGACAAAAAAAGGAAGTAAAGTTCAAGTATTTTTATAAATACCATTTGACTGCTTTGAATCTTGCCAATATGCTGTTCAAATTAGCCCTAACCTTCCCAAGATGATCCAGTTTTCAATTCATATAAAAAAACACGTTCCCTGAGGCACCTGGATGGCTCAGTCTGTTGAGTGCCTGACTCTTGAATTCAGCTCAGGTCATGATCTCAGAGTCGTGGGATCAAGCCCCACGTCGGGATCCACGTTCAGAGGGGGGTCTGCTTCTCTCCCTCTTCCTCTTCCCTTTCTCTCCCCTCACTCACGTTTCTCTCTCTCAAATAAATAAATATATCTTTTAAAAAATAAAATTAAAAAAAAAAGAAGGCTCGGTTCCAGCCACATTGCCAGAACACCATTAGCTACATTAACTGTTGTGATTCTATGTTAAGTTCAGTGAGAAGACTTGAAAAGGTTTGGGATAGGACAGTGAAATGACAATCTGTTTCAAAAAGAAGAGACAACATCAATGAAAGGGTTAAAAGGGAAATATTTGGAGTGAAAATGAAACCAGATCTGAAAAAGGGGGTGCAGAAGATATAAGGATCTTGAGTCATTGCATGTCTGAAGACGTCTTTATACTCTCCTCACTTGACAGATCAGATGATCATAAACTTCTAGGATGAAAATAATTTCCTTTCCCAACGTGAAGGGCCACGTGGCACTGGCCACCAGTGTTTTACAGGCAGGAGAAGAATCAGTTTTAATTTCCCTCCCATTGTACATTGACTTCGAACGATATGCGTTTGTTTTGAATTCTGTGTCTCTGTAGGAAAATGCACTTTTCTTTCTATCATCTCTGAGAATCTTTTCATCCCTAGTGTTTTCACATTCCACAAAAACATGCCTTTTTTTTAGATCACTATGTTCATTTCACTGGGTGCAGGACACAGTTTCAATGGGACAGTTTGTAATTTTTCCATTCAGCAATTTTTCCTGTATATTTTCTTAATACATTTGTCTCCATCACTATACCCACACACACACACACCCATATGTACACACACACACACAGAGGAACTTATAAGCAGGGCTTTGGACATAACTGCTTAATGCTCCCGTTTTATTATGTACCTATATTTCAAAATGATTTCTCTTCCTTTGTTTTTATACTAATTCAGAGAAATTGTCCTGATTTTGTCACCCCACTCTGGTAGTGAACCATCAGTTTTCTTCTCTTATTCTCAGCTCCCATGACATCTTCCATATGTCTTGATTTCCCCTTATTCTTGCTCTCCTGTTTTTATTTAGTGGATCTTCATCCTCGGGGCTCGTTAACTAATTATAGATTCTTTTACTCCTGTGGTTCTCACGATGCCCTGATTTCCCCTTTACTTTTTTCCAGTTTCACTCCCATCCCAGAATGCTACTGCCTGGCTCTTTCCTGAAGGGGCCTGGGGTCTCTCCCACCACCATCATTCCGCAGAGGCTGAACACAGAGCTTGCAACCGGAAAGGCACACTTTTCTGTCCTTCTTCCAGTTTAATTGTTCAAGGTTCAGCTCTCCCCCTGCTCCTCTTTGCTTTTGGATGCTTCCCCGCTTCTTTAAATGTGTGCATATCTAATTGCTGTATTTGGTAATTGTCCACAAGACCGCTGCACCCTTCCACCTTCAGCCAGAAGCCTGACGTGGTTTTGAAAACAAGTGATGCTAATTTTTTATTTGATTTTCTAGTAGTCTTCATCAGATAAACTACACCAAAAATACGGTTAAAAAGGCTACAATGATGTGTGCTGTAACATCTTTAAGAGGATGAAGGTTAAGAAGGCAAAATGGGTTCTTAGTGAATTCAATTTTGCCTGGAGGCATTTGCCAGACAATAAATTAAGGCTAAATTAAGTACCATTTAAAGGATAAATTGTTATTGAACATCGGTGAGAGGATTGAGCAGGTTAAAAATAAAATTGAATTTTTCCCATAAAAATTGAAACAATTTTCATATTTTGTATTTTGTGTCATGTCAGGAGGGAAATGATTGGCAGTCCACAGTGTGCCCCATCCACAGTGTGGATGCGAGGTTTGTCAGACACAGAAGTCAATGTTTCACGGTTATGCAGACAGTCAGGTTAGGAAGCCTTTTCCAGAACTGATTTTGTTGCCATTGTTCATCCTACTGCTCCACGTTCCCGTGGAAACGCTAGATATCTCAGCTTCATGGTCTTTTATGACCAGTTTCCATTTTGTAGCTATGAACTATTACAAACTGGTATTTACTTGTCTTTTGAGAATTTATAGAGAATGTATAATTTGCCAATAAAAGAAAATGGGCCACTTTTATGATTTATTTCTGTCAGTGTATTTGGTCCTAGTACTGAATTTCAAATAATATTTCAAGGCTTGATAGTGTTGATTTGTTTCCTGCATCAAAACAAAGAAAGACAAGCTTCTCTTCTAAAATTAAAAATAAAGCCCTTTTAGAATGTATATTTTCTTCTAGGCTAATCAGAGATGAAATTACCCAAACTGATATGACAGAAATCAAGGTTTCTTCTCTAACAAAATGCTTCGAATTAACGGACATTTTATATTAACTCTATATTATATTATGAAGTAAATATCATGGATTTTTTAAAAAGCTATTCAACTTGTGTGTGCTGGCAACAAACCTATCATTTCTGATTTCAACATCCTAACCACAACATTCCTAGCTGCTGTCCCAGGTTCATGTAATTTAAAACCTTTTATTCATTTGCTAATCATCTGCAGATTCTTTCATGGGTATTGTCTGATCATGTATTTGACTCACTTAAATCGAAATATTCCTGTTTTTTTAAAAGAAAAATGTGATTTTCTTCTTTCCTAGTTTCACTTTAGTTTTTAATATCATTTTTGTTTCCGACGTGTTTTTAATTTCTAAGTTCTATCTAACATATTAGAAACACGTAATTTATTCCGACTGTTATTCAATTTTGTTAAAGTTCTACTCTTTCGAGTCACTCTTACTTTCTTCTGTTATTTTTGAATCATAAGATTTTAGATCACAAGGTCATCTTAGCGTGCATAACAAATTAGGCTAGGTCTTCTTATATGTGGCAACACACAGGTCAGATCAGGCCTCTAATCTGTTTTCTTGGAACATGCAACTTTATTATATGAATTTTGAGGATGATGTCTAAAGAAAATGATTTTCAGGCTGTACAGAAATAAGGAGCCTTCAGAATGTGAATGATATCGCATCAGGGACTCAACCAAGAGGGGCAAGAAAGACTGGTCCTCGAGTGATATGACTTCCACAGCCAAGAACTCTCCAGTCAGAAGGCTGGCATGCACACAGGTGACTCCTGAGCTGTGGCCCTAGCATGAAATCTTACGAGGACTGAAATACATTTTTTCTAGAGAAAACTATTTTTTTTTTACTTTTTGTTTGTTTAATCAGACTCTTAGTTCACATATTCATTTACCTGAACAAAAGGAAGGACTGTAGAGCAGCATACACAGTAAGAAAATACAGAAATGTGTATTTCAAATTCTAGGAAATGCCCAAATGATGAAATGTCTCCATGACTTAAGAAATACAGACAAATCAATTAACCTCTAGATCTCCATGTGGCCTGAAGAGAAAGTAGAGAAAAAGCAATTATCAAGAAGAGGGGGTAACTCGAGAGAACATCGTGACCAGGTCAAACCTACCAAGTGAGCTCTCTAAAAAACGGTCTAGCACAAAGCAGAGGAAATCCTTGTTCTCAGAAGTACCCCCCATTCCTGCTCAAGGAAAGGGCTGCCTTTAACCACCTGGGTCTGTGGGATGGTATGTAACTAGTTTGACCTGTGTGTTGCCTGCGTCCTGATTGGTAATGGTCACTAAGATGACCTCTGAAGTTACAATTCTAGGACTCTAAAAATAACAGAATAAAATAGAAGGTGATTGAAGGGAGTAGAACTTTTAAAAAGTTGGATACCAGAATGTGAATGGGATGTTTCCAAATGGTTAGATTAGATCTAGAAATTAAAAATACATCTGGATCTTGCTCTCAATCACCCATGGTTGGACTAGGGGGGCATCTTTCATGGTAAAGCATGGTACTAATGGCTAGAGACATTTTCCAACCATATTAGCAATATCTCAGGCAGGAGTACCTGTAAAATATAGGAAAGTGATATTCCAAACAGTGCTAATTAGTGGTTTGCAAGTAGCTACTATTTGTCAGTTATCTCTAGAGGACAGTTGGTTTATGTTGAGCCATATTTAAACAAAATTAGGTCTCTGCAGTTGGGAATCTAAATTTTACACATATCTCCATGCTTGTAGTAGTCCTTCTTGAGTTTCAGGAGAAAGGGGACTAAATTTACTATTCTGCTGTGTTTGAACCCAAAATCTCGACAAAGTATGTGTATTCCTTGGACATGTTGTTACTTTTCCTGCATAGAACAATAGAACATATGTGATAAGGAAACAACTCTACCCTCAGTTTGGGGTTGGTCTCTGAATAGGCCAAGCAAATCAGATCAGCCTCCTGAACTCTGCTAGGACTTCTTCCAAACCCAATTACAAGAGTCTACACCAAAGAGTCATGGGAATGCTGGCAATCCCTTGTTACCTCTCATTGTACAGGGATGGCCATGTCACTTACACTGGCCTTACGTGTCTGAAACCAAAGACTTTTGTTCCATGGTTAGGAGAAATGTTTTCTGTCTTTCATGAATGGTATAAGGCTTTCTTTAGAAAAGATGGTATAAGGCTTTCTTTAGAAAAGTACCACTTTTTTGGTACCTGATTTCAGATTGTTGACATAATTCAAAGTTCAGCCTAGTTTCCCTTAACTGTTCCATATTCTGGATTTGTCTAATTGTTTCTCATGCTTACATTCAACTTTAAGTATTTTCAGTAGGAATACTCCATAAATGATTGGTTTCTGCAGAGTCTGTACTCTGCAGAGATGAGCCTACCCTTCCCTCACACGTGACACCAATTTCAAGTTCCAGATTCCTCCAAGACAACAGTGAGGCTTAATAATTTGTTAGAACTCACACTGAAAGTGTTTTGCCATATTTTTAAGCAATAACTTTTTTTTTTTTTTTTTTTTGCTTGAAAGCAATGCTTTTACAAGGCTGGATAGAAAAAGCTCAGTGAAAGATTAAGTCAAGGACCTCTTTTTTTTCCCTCTTCTTACAAGAACACCTCTCTGTGAACACTGATTGGTCAGAGGAAGCAAACTTGGGAAGCAAAAGGGATGAGTCCAGGTAAACACCCTGTATGCGTTCTCTATAACCACACAAACTCGTGAGATCACGTGCACATTTTAGCTACCTCCGATCAGCTGAAGCCACCTGACCAGCGAAACCCCTTTTGTCATGCTACTAAATCACACTTATTTGCTTTGGTATAGGCTCTTCTAATTATCATCAACTTTTTCATCCCAAGCATGAAAATTTCATCTTATTAAAAAACACAAAAAGAAAACAAACCCAATTCAGAGACAGCCAGAAACATCAGGAGAGAGACTAGGAAGTACGTCGTCGATGACAAACCTACGAAGGGTTTTCGATCAAACTCTGCTCCTTTTAGCACAGATACCTTTATTTACAGGGTGTCTTAATTTATTACTTCAATTTATTTCCTGGCCTATTTTATTTGTAGGCTTAGTCTAATTTTAACACTGTCAAGAATAATTCAAAGAGAATCGGGCAAGTCTGCTTAGAAGAGAGAACCTACGTTAATCTTTTCTGACATTAATAGAATTAGACCTTATTAATTCTGACATGATTTATTTCATATTGTGTAAATACTAAGTGCAAGCATCATGTTCTCTTTGAAACGAGTGTTTTACATGCTTCGTATACTGCAATTTAAAACACAAATTGAAAGTGAACCTCGAAAACAATTTGAAATTACTTAAATCTTGTCAAACTTGGAAAGATTATTACTGCCAAATGGGAACTGCTACGTGCTGACAGGCAGTGCTGATGGAAGTACCTGGGGGAGAAACGGAGGTGAGCCCCTCTTAGGAAGAAAGCAGGCTTGCCCGGTTGGGCTCTCCAGAGTCACTAAAGCAGATATTCCTTCTACGTAAAGAAATTTCTTCTCAACACATGCCCAAGTGTTTAATGCATCTTTATTTTCCTCTTTTTATATCGGGAGAACTGAAACTCAGATTATTTCTTCTTTGGGCTTAATTTGGTTGTCCTGTTTCTCTGTCTGTTTCTCTGTCTCTGTCTAGGCAACAGCTCTTGGGAGGGTGGAGAAGGTGTGACAGGGAGGGGAGGTAGAAGTGCCACCTGCCTCACAGCTTGTCCCTCACACACCGTGCCCATTGTCCTGCCATAGCTCCTGTTAAGGAAGAAGAAACTATGCTTCTGTGGTTTGCCTAAATTCCCAATTACCCAAGTGAGTGTCTGACAAAATGGCAGGGCGATGGTCTTATCCCATTCTGGTGCTGCTTGCTATTCAACAGCAAAGGCGCATTTTCCCTTCTCTTTCCTTTGACTTGGATGATGTCATCTGCAGATTAGCCAGACAATTTAGGCCATATAGTTGCCTGGCCGTCCTTTGGAGAATTTTGAATGCATTAGAATTTTAGGAGTACATCGTTAGAGGACGCGGCCCATCTAAGCTGCCGATGTGTGGAAAACGTCTGAACTACTTTATGAGCACCGTAAGATGAAGAGGAAATATTAATATTGGCTTCCTTCAAACTAAGTGATCTATGAAGTGAATATTTTTTTAAAAAGTAGAAATGGATACTGTGTCTTTGTTCTTTTGAAATGAGAGGAGAGATACCATTTCTCTTAAGCCTCAATTATTTATTTGCCAGAAACATATGGGGGGAATTATTAGACAAAGATTTCATATTTCTGGAACAGTATACTTAGGAGCTGCCAATTGGGGTGTGAATCACACGGCTTAATATAGCGCATGAATGACCGAAAACAACTGAAGGGATCTGCTGCGTTTGTATATTTTATGCATTATCCCCATTTTTACCTTGAATTAACACACCTCATCCAAAGATCTTAAAGTAGAGAGCAAATCAGAGTCTACTTCTATGAATCATGTAGGACTGCTATTTAAGCACTGATGTATTTAGGATGGCCTTTAAAAAGTTCGTCTTTGAAATGGCCATTCCATGCATCAGTGACAATTCCAGTCTTCCTCACCAATGACAAAAGATTTAAGATTTCGCTCCTTAGAAACACAATATCCAAAACGGTAGGTTTTACAAAGGAGAGCACTAGTTCAGTAGCAGATCAGTATCGTGGAGCTAGAAGACGCTGTCGGGCTCATTATCAGCCTGACATCAGACTGAATGCTGGGGAGGCCAGTGACTTGCCCAAGGTCACACACCTGGACCTACAGCCCGGACTTCATTTCGAAGTCAGCCCTGCCCTGCCATAGTGTATTTCCCTGTTGAGCTGTACCTTCAAATTACCCTTGGAGATTTTAGGATGACTGAATGGAATAACACTATGTGCTTAGTATATGTGCTTCAAAATTACTTTGTTTGCTGGTGTGTTTATTAACATCTATCTTCCTCTAATTTATTTCTTAGTGCTAGACAGTGCCTTCCGGGTTTTTTTCCTCTACTTCTATACCACTTCTTCCCTTTTACAGCACAATTTCTAATAGCCCTTAATTTCTACCACAGATGAAAATAAAGAGGACTTCAAGGTGTTCTCGTGTTAGAGAATTCTAAATGGCCCTTTGAGGGACTGGTCTGTCTTACGAAGTATGAATCACTCTTTGAGTTGTTGATTTCTATAGAGTAAACTCAGTGTAGTTCCTTTTAACTTAGAGCTACAAGTTTCAGTGGAGCCATATGCTTTCTCTTCTCTTGGGTAAATGCCTAAGAATGGAATGGCCTCATCATATGGTAGATTTATGTTTAACTTCTAAGGAGCTGCCACACGTTTTTCAAGGCAGCTGTACCATTTTGCGTACCCACCAGCAGCAGAGAGCTCCCGCTGCCCACATCCTCATGAACATGTGGTGTGATCACTCTTGAATTTAGCCTTTCCAGTGGGCATGTAGAGGCATCTTACTGTGGTTTCAACTTGCATTTCCATAATGATGAAATGTGATGAACATCTTTTCATGTGTTCATTAGTCATCCCTGTACCATCTTCGGTGAAGGGTCTTTTCAAATCTTTTTTTTTTTTCCATGTTATTTTGTCTTCTGGTTATTGAGTTGTAAGAGTTCTTTATATATTCTAGATACAGATTTTCCCTTGAAAATCTATTTCATACCTATTTGCTTCTACTGAGTGGCTTACCTTTTCATTTTCCTAAGTGTCATCTGAGGAGCAAAAGTGTTTTGTTTTTGATAAGCACACTTTGTTGATATGTTTTATTTCATAATCCTTGATTTTTACTTATAATTAAGAAATATTTGCCAAATTAAAAGTCGCTAATTCTCCCCATGTTTTCTTCTAGAATGTTTATGTTTTGAGATCTTACATTTAAATCCAGAAACATTCGTAGTAGCTTTACTTGTGAGAGCCAAACCTGTAACCCCCCGCCAAATGTCTATCAACAGATTAATACACAAATATATCACATATCTATAAAATGAAATCCTATTCAGAAATGAAAATCACTGATACACACAACAGAATAGATGAATCTCAGAAGAATTATGCTGAGTGAAAGAAGTGAGCCCGAGAACGAGTACATGCTGTGTAATTGCATTTCTATAAACACAGGACCTACGAGCTAATGCAAAGTGACAGGAAGCAGATTGGTGGCTATCTGAGGATTGGCACACGAGGGGAGCAGGGGAGAGTGTGGGGGGCATATGGAAGGGGCACAAGGAAACCTGGGGGAATCCAGATATGCTCATTGTCTTGATCGTGAGAATGATTTCCCACCAAAAATATGTGCAGCAAGTGGAGTATCAGTTATACTTCAATAAAGCTATAAAACATAAATAATAAATATAAATATAAATGAAAATAAAGAACAAACCAAGTCACAATGCTAGTCTTAAAAATGAAGTTAGTTCCTTTGTACTGCTGGTTTTTAAGGAAGAAAACAGATTTGGAGGCTCACTGGATGGCCAGTTTGGGATTCAGTGAGTCCTATCATTTACCTTATTCTCCATAGCTATCCCATAAAATAGACATTAATAGGACCAGAAAAATTAGTACCAGAGAGGGCTACTGACTGCATGATGTCAGGTAAGAGAGCCAGGAAAGATCATTAATAGAGTAAAAGAGCCTGTTTCACAAGTCAACTCTCACTCTTTGTACCAGGCATGTAGACCCAGGATGCAGGAGAGTTAAGAAACAAGGTGTGGGATGCTCTGGTTTTGCAGATCTCACGGTTGTGTTCACGTTGGCTTAGGGAGCCCAGCTCTGAGTGTCTGCTTTCTCAAGAAACCAGACACAGAGGCGCCTGGGTGGCTCAGTGGGTTAAGCCTCTGCCTTCGGCTCAGGTCATGATCTCAGGGTCCTGGGATTGAGCCCCGCATCGGGCTCTCTGCTCAGCAGGAAGCCTGCTTCCCCCTCTCCATCTGACGGCCTCTCTACCTACTTGTGATCTCTCTTTGTGTCAAATAAATAAATAAAATCTTTAAAAAAGAAAGAAAGAAAGAAACCAGACACAACTGGAGAACTGAGAGTCTCTGCACGTCCCACGTGGCCACATTTTTAAGTTAGTCCTATGTGTCAAGCAGGAAAGTTCTGGAGACAAGATGAGTCTGACAGGTCAGCCACATGCACATCCAATGAGGACAGGCCATCCAAGGTGTCCACAGGTGGTCAAAAGGACCACACCAGGCAGCGGTTCCATTTTGGGCTTGCAGACAGCAGCCCAGTATCCAGTATATTCCACAGTGGTCACTGGGAGGGCTGCATCCTGACAGGGTTTGGCCGCCAGAGATCTTCTCAGTGTTCTGGCCCCACAGCAGACTTGGGGTCAGATGTCCGATCAAGGCAGAACCTCCAGCCTGGACAACTGTCCTCATTCCAGAAATCTTGTCAGAACTCGTCGGGGGTGAGATGCACTTGGCAATGGCCCTTGGAATTAGACTGAGGTGTCTTCATATAGCCCTTGGATACGAAGTGGGTGAGCTTTCAAGTCAAGAGCAAATTAAATCTGCTGGTCAGGATTAAGTAGGTTCAAACATAAATTGAGGTGGGTGGCAAGAGACAGTTTCCACAAATATTACATACTTTGGCTGAAGGCACCTGATAATATCCAGTCCAGGAAGGGTGCTGTGCCTTCCCCTTCTTCTCCTGGAAGCAGGAGGAAAGATTCCCCCATGGACAACGTCTTCCTGTGCCCGGGGGAAAGTAACATTCTCATCACAAAGGACAAGGAGCGGAAGCTGAGAGAAATCTGTACAAACAGACTTTGTTAAAATAAATCCCATTTCTTTTAGCATCCTTGTATATTGTGTTATTTTTCCAAAATTTCCTCTCTGTTCAGTCTGGTAGAAAAGCATTTAAGTTTGTCTTTTCTTTGGGTCTTCATTCCTTGCGAGGGCTGTGTGTCACCTAAACCTTACATTAAATAGTCCATGTGCTTTTCTCCTGCTGATCTGTCTTGTGTCAACTTAATTCTCAAACTCAGGTGAAAACCCTTTAAGGAGAGAAAACCCTACAATTTTGCCTCCTCTACCACATCAAAATTATTTTTTTTCTTGCATATAGTGTTATCTCTTAAATATATGACTATGTAAAACAAATTGATCAATAAAAATATTTAGTATTTACTAGTAAATACAGTTCTGTAGTTACCTTTGTGGAGAAAAAAAAAAAATTATATATATATATAGTTTGTAAGCTACACCATGAATGAAATCTGGGGCCATACGTGACCAGTCAATGATCATTGAGAAAGGAAATGAGAAATAATACACATGCCATCTTTGAATAATTACTATTCTCTAGATGAGCAATCATAGCAATTAAATGACCTGGAGGGACTCTGGAGGTCTTCAAGGAGGAGGTGAGCCTGAAGCAAGGCCATGACAGTGGGGCAGGATCCCATGAGGCAGAGAGCAGTATCCGCCTCACAACGCAAATGAGAAATGAGCCCCCATTATTTTAGAATTCAGGCAGAGAACTCTGATGTGGGTTAAATAAATGGTGTTTTCATTTCTGAGGAGCAGATAAATTATCTGTAGTGGATGGAATTTGAGACATTATGGATTACCATTTTAATTTAAATGTCAATCTTTTAAATTCTGTCATTTCTTTGAATTACAAATCAGACCCGTGTTATATTTGTACACAGGAGAGACCACTGGTTTTCTGACCCTGATTCTCACTAACTGTCTTAGTTATAGAGCTTTTGCAGTGCAAGGTAAGGGCTGGACAGAAGGATGGCACATGGGCCAAAAATCCGTTGACACATTGCAAAATCATTTTCGTCATCAAATTGCTATTATGAAACAAATATGTCCATTGCCAAAGGTAAACATATGATTTGTTATACCACACAAGCCAGCCTGAACCTTGAAATGATAAAACCTATGAATTCTTGAAAATATGTGAATTCTTTATTTAGCAAATTCTGTATAAGAAGGTGAAAGGGAGGGGAAAAAAAAACCCAGAAAACTAACAATCCTTAATCAGGTGTTAGGCTGAGATGATAAAGATGTGATATCAAGTCTTCTGACCTTTATCCAGCTAATAGTTATCCTGAACCATCCTTCCGTGATGGGTGTTTCTGCTTCAAAAAGAAGAAGGAAAATTGTCCACTCAGTAATATATCTTGGCTTTAGTAGGTATTTTTCCAGAAATATATAAATAATTTTGCCCCTGTGAGGAGTTGAAGATGGGGGATGGGGAGAAAGGCATTCTTTTTTGAAAGGAGGGCTGCCTAATTTTGTTCTCTTCTCATAAGCCCACCTCCTTGGAATTCCCAGGGAAAAAAAAAAATACAAAACAAGAAACAGACTTGGTTTCAAATCAATTACCAGTGTGCTGGGAGTCAAAAGCATTTATGCATTCTGGAGGCTTGGGAGAGGATTTCAGGCTCCAAGCCCTGCAACCACGTCCTATGCTCTTCAGAATTCCAGCACATGCCTGATCAACACAGACAGAGGATGAGCTACTCTCTGGAACACAATGCTGAAAACAGGAGGCTGAGCTCCTTTATTTAAAAACAAAACAAAACAAAACAAAAAAACCTTAAAAGTCAAGTATGGGCTCTATTAAATATTAATGGTAATAGATCCAATAGCTAAATGACAACTTGGTGTGATTTATCACCTACTCCTCCAGCCCTCCCTCTCCCTGGAACATCACGACAGAGCTGACAAAGGAAAGCACTGAAGGTGGTCGCAGGGATGTGAAATGATACCAGTGTGCAGTTTGTGCTCATGTCTGAGAGTGGCCTTTTGTTGCTGAATGTTCGTTAGTGTCTCCAGAATCTTCTAGGAACTGCCATTTCCGAGAGGAAGCTCTGTGAAATTTGTGATATTTTGGACAGACGAGTTAATTTTACTAAATTCACATCTGTTTTGTGTTAGTTGACGTGACCTCAGATAACAGATTAATATTCTAGACATGGTGAGGTTTGGCTAGGTAAGAGGGAAATTTACTCCAAATGTTGAATTTCCATATAGTTTTGTTCATCAGAGGGTATATGAAAATGGGTACTGTTATTGAAGTTGAAATCAAAGAAACCCAAAGCAAACATTTCATACAATGTCTTCCCTACCAAGAAGACCTGTTAAGGTCAGAAGTAATGCAGATGTGTGTCTTTGGAATATCCTTGCTTCTGTACGTAGCTTGGTCCCACTGACTCCTATAGGCCACTTAATTCCAGTTCCATTTTCTGTTTTGAGAGTGACTCCACTCTCAACCAGCAACTCTGGGAAGGAACTATGGAGGCCACTCTCTTGTTTAGAGATACGGAAGCTCTACTCATGAAAAGGCAGATGACTTGTTGAGGTCATGAGGTTAATGCATAAGGATCACCAGCCTTCCAGTACCCAGGTCTTCTGACAAATTACTTCCTGTCCTTCTCTCTTTTTGTAAGAGACCACTGGACCAGATGTCCATGGATCACAGGCATACAGATTCCACAATTCATAGTAAAGAGAGAACACAAGGAGTTAGGCACCTGCAAGTGTTAGCTCGTTGTAAAGGTGAGATTCTTCAAGGGTGGGGACCATTTCCAGTTGGGTTTCACCAAAAGCAAGTATGATACAAGGACTTGAGTCCCAATACTTTACGCGAGTGCTATCTGGGAAGCAGGGAATGGGGACAAAAATGGAAAGGGACAAGCAAAAGTCCTCACTGAGTAGACGACTTCTGTGGCCAACTGCGCTCACTTCCTTGGGTCATTTCTGGGAAATGCTGTGGAATGCACCCCTGACTACACCCCCTCGGGTAGGGACACTGGAGTATTTATGCTCCCAGCCCAGCCATCAGGGCCATTCTGGAGCTGAGGGAAGCCTGCGAGGCTTCCATGTCCTAAACTGAGAGGACATGTCAGCAGAGAGCCCAAGACAAGCATGGGGTTCAATGCTGGGAGCACCTCCATACAGGCACGACTGAACGTGGACTGCAAGGGTCTAGGGCTGGGTAATCTAATAATCTGAAAACCTTTCCAAACTCTGATATAGTCCAGGGAGTTCAGATGTCTCACGGCAACCCCTTCCACTGTGAAAATTGTGTGCAACATCCCACAGAGAAGACTCAGAAGGGGTACTGCCATGGACTGAATGGTTGTATCCCCCTAAATTCATATTCAAACCTTAGCTCCCAGTGTGATGGTTACAAGGTGGAGCCTTTGGGATGCAGATAGATCCTGAAGGTAGAGCCCCCATAATGGGATTAGTGTCCTTTAAAAAGAGACCCCAAGGAGCCCCTCATCCCTCCCACCCTGTGAGGACACAGAGAGAGGACTCCAGTTATGAGGAAGTGACCCTATCCAGACACCATGGGACTGGACAACTTGATCTTGGACTTCCAGCCTCCAGAGCTGAAAGAAATTAATGTCTCTTGTCTATAAGCTGCCCAGTCTGTGGTCCTCTGTTAGAACAGCCTGGTCCAACTAAGACAGGTGGGTAGGACTGACATATTTAGGGGAAAAGATGATTAAGTTGGGGATCAGCATGAGGCAAGCTGTCAAGCGTGGCTGAAGGACAGTGACTACACTACTCTCTTTGGAACAGAACACGTACACCGGGGCACAGTGGGAATGTGTGCCTTATGAAGGCTTGCTGAGCTCCTGAATGTCAGGAAAGAAATCTGAATGTATCCTTGTGGCAAGTAGAGCCCCAGTGAAAACTTTTATTCTGGAGTGAAATCTTAGTGAAAATATGGAAGTGTATTCCTCATGCAGTGACGGATGGCTGGGGAAAGGAGGCATGAAGAAGGGTCTGCCTTCATTCTCAGCGGGTGTTAGCCGTGACCACTCTTATTTGAGTAAAAACAAATTACTTTAATTTCCTTCTTTTAGCAGCCTTGGTGGCAGCAAGTGGATGCAGAATTTGGGTAGTTTCAAAAAAAAAGATATGGAATATCACTCTAAAATATTGTTTAAAGATCAATGATATGATTCAAAATAAGTTAGAAGTAACATCAGAATTTTTGATTCACTTGGAAGCCTGGATGGAATACATATTCATTTGATGAAAGATCCTTGCTGGAGTCTATGGACATTCACCGGAGTGTAGAAATTTAAGTGTGGATCCCAAAACAGTGTTGGTGGAGAACATGAACATCAAAATAATAAAGTGGTAATAACAGACAACTTTTAAAGCATAATATAAACAAGGCACGAGCAGACAGTATAGCATTCCCACTGATCACAGTTGAAATCTGGTTGTGGAGGCTGTGGGGGAAAATGCTCCCATGAGAGACAAATTTAAATGTGTCATAATTTAATCAATATATCTACTGTCTTTAATAGATTATGTTTTGGGGAAAAAGTGAATAATTTCTCTATCAGTTGGAAGTTGAGAAGATTAGAGGGACTTAGATTCATTGGCATGAAGAAATGGTCATGATTTTGTGAATTATAAGAACACCCTACATGGCCCTTAACAGACCACTAGAAAATGCTGCCACACCAATAAAGCATGATAAGTTGGTTTGGAATGGAAGGAGGGAAGCATTTTCATAGCCATGCTTTGAAACTGTTGCAGCTGCTTCATGTCAGCTTACTCTCAGTTCTGTTTGATTTGTCCACACTTAAGTCCTAAAATGCACAATCTGTGATGCCTCATTCTTTATGTTACTGCAAACACTGCAGGTGCCAATGAGATTATAGCTACCATTCCCAAATTTTTACCAGTGAACAGAGGGCAGGATGGAAGCTGTGCCTTTGAATGAGCTGACTGCTGTCTATTTTTCCATTACATTATTATACAGATTCTTTCCCGTCTGTGGTCTGAATGCTTGTTCCCAAAGTTGGCAGCCAGCCATCACTAGTGACAATGTACAAACGACTTGATTACGTACATCTCATTATCTGACTCCATCAACCATGAGCCTTAGAAAGAAGGTTGCAATAAACTTTGGGGCTTATGTAAAAAAACAGAAGAAATACTTTAAAATGCTAATAGAATTCAGGTGAACCTCAGGGGGTTGTAATTAGTAAAAGTAAGGCACAGGTAATAGCTCCTTGCCCTGAAACAAATATAATTGCTTAAATACTGAAAACAACTCAAGAAAAAAATACCGAAATAAAGAATTAAAAAGACAAACTCAGAGTCAGCCCTGTAGTTTAGACTCAAACACTTTATATCCCACAACTTCTGTAGTTTCTTCTCATCTGTCTGAAAGTGTATTAAATATTAATAAATAATATTAAATAAAATTCTCCCAGAATTTTATTCTTTAAAAATCTGTCTCACTATTCCTAGATGTTTTTTTAGAATTGGCCTTAAAAATCACATTCCTTTCATGCTTAGAATATTTTCAAGACTTTTTATTTTCAAAAATGTTAGAAAATGTATTCTCTAATTTGAATTTCCAGGCCACCTATGTCTGGGGTCGTGGTGGGTCCACTGGCCTCCGTTCCTGCCCTGGATGCCTGAACTATGGCTAGTGAATGTCTTACTGTCTCCTGGCATCTCAGTCTTCAGGGATGCCTGAGCTTCTGTTCCTCATCCACGTGCGGCACAGCAGAAGCCAGACGAGGCTGTCTACCCCAGGTGCAGAAGAGGCAGGTCATGCTGCCAGGACACACAGGGAACATCCATGTAGCAGTGTCACATTCAGCCAAGAGCGACAGGAGTTGGAAGAAGAGGGTTAGAGTGGCCAGAGCTCTGTAGAGAAATAGAACCAATAGGATAGAGAAGAGAGAGGAGGAGGAAAGAAGAGAGAGATTTATTATGGAGAATTGACTTACGTGATTGTGTAGGTTGAGAATTCCCACAACCTGTCAACCTAGGAAAGCTGGTGGTGTTGTTTGGTCCAAACCCAGAGGCCAGAGAACCAGGAGCCCCGGGATGTCCTGGGACCGGAGATGGACATCTCAGCTCAAGCAGAAAGAGAAAGTTAATAACCACATTGGAGAAGATCTTTTCTATAAATTCACCAGCTCTATTGCTAATCTCTTCCAGAAATGTCCCCACAGACACCCAGAAATAATGTCATACCAGTGATCTGTGCATCCCTTAGCCCGGTCAGACTGGTGCAGAGAATCAACCATCACAAGGCAGACAGATTTGTTTGGCCCTCCCTTTGCTCCCCTACCCAGGGATTTTTCCCATATAAGAGACACAGAAGATTACTGACCCAACCCCTTTTTCACCAGTTCACTATCTCCCAGATTGCAGCCCCTTAGTTAAAAATATGAGCACTCACATGTAAATGGATTCATCATTAAATAACTTCTTGTGGAAACCATTTGGATAGAGTATACAGGTGACTTCTATCCAGTAACAGAGGTTAAAAAAAGAGAGAGAGAGAAAGACAGTCATCGTTCTAAACAACCCTAGTCCTCATCCATTATTAAATGTAAAATGATTCTTATTTTCTTGATCCTTTGTTTAAAGAAGCACAATAATTAAGGAGAGAAGATTACAATCTTTGCTGCAAAGTCCTTCAGAGTACTTGACAACTATGTTCAATGGTTGATCATTGAATCTAATGGTTCCCTCATTAGATTCCCAGTCCATGTAGACCTGAGACCAGGGCCAGCTACATAATCTGAATGGTCTTGTGCAAAAGGAAAATTCAGAACTCATTGTTCAAAATGTAGGAAATCTGTGCCACTAAAGGGGCCACAATATTAGCCTATCATTTTCCTATGTGGTCTCTCAACTTGTCATGGTATCTTTCATGTGTTGCTTAACATCATTCTGAGAAATAAAATACATGAACTTAAATTGTCAGCATGGAATTTACCATTCATCTTTTGTGCAACACCAATTTTAGATACAAATATAAAAGACATTTAATTTATGGGCTCTTTCACGGTGTCTTTGGAGTCATGGCAATTGTACAATTCATAGTTCAGACACATGTATGGGTTTTGCTCTTACCAGAAGAGTGTCATTACTGCACAAATCAAACTCAGCGCCTTCCTTTCCATTTGTGACATGCACACAGTCTACCAACACTCTCTGTGTTCCACTGACTGCCACGGAAGGAAGGTCAGACAGGTGGGGGGGGCAGTAGGTTGCCACTTTCTCTTTCTTTCCATGCTGTCATTGTCCAAGGACATGGTTGGCAAATACAGGGAAAAGATAGTTGTTCAGAAAGGCTATGACATGGCTCCGTGGCCACATGCAATTATTAGGTTTCATTGATTTCTGTGTGCGTTCTAAGTTCCAGTTTGAATGGTGAACAGGTCTCCTGGAGTTGTCAGTGCTCCCACTTCCTCAACGCTGGACTCTTGCTAAACTCCCATTCCTGCAGGTGTACCAGGACTCTGTGCTCGGGGGCCTTGCAAACTTTGCATGCAGTTGGGGATGTGCAACTTACACTTCTTTCCTCAGCTCAGGTACACGCTCCAGTGTCCCATCAAACTACACTTAAAAAACCCAAGTCAAAGATAAAATGACTATGAATTTCAAGATGGCAGCAGCAGAACATTGAACCAAGCACAGGACCTTCTGAGAGTGGGGCCTTGCCCCACAGCACACATTGCAGATGCTCACAGCTCTGCATGGCTCCACCCCCTCAGCACTCAGCTTACAGTGGGTGTCCATCGAGACCTCGATGGGCCAGTGAACCCTAAGTGACAATGTGACCCAGTATCCAGCGCCCTCCTCCCTCTGTTCTTGCTCTGTGCCTGTCTTCTTCACCGCCGCATTCCTTCATTCATTCCTTCCTTCATTCATTCCATTCATTTGTCCTTCGCTTTCCTCCTTCGGCTTTTCAGATTTTTAGCATGTATTGTGGTTGCAATCAGATAGCTGGGGAATTTGACTAAATTCTAAAACTTCCTGATATAATTCAATTTTTCACTAGTGCTCAAGCGCCAGGGCATTGGAAATTTTATTATCGGCCTTGAAATTAGCCATGTTCAGCATTTGCATCTGGTTACAAATTATAACCATGACCAAAATGAGAGACGTCAAATCATTCATGCCTCAGAATGAAATTTATAGGCCTGCTAACCTCTTAACAGGGGCTCACTGCCAACATGAGGTCACTGAAAGCAGGGTTGATTTGGTCATTCCTGGAAGAAAACGTGAACAAAGTCACACACATCTGAGGAAGAAGAAGAAGAAGAAGAGGGGGAGGAGGAGGAGGACGAGGAGGACAAGGAGGAGGAAGAAAGGGAGGAGGAGGAGGAGGAAGAGGAGGAGGAAGGGGAGAAAAGAAAACAAAACAACCTTTGCCTAAAATCATGTCCATGTCTTTGAACATGTTTTTCCCTTTTTCTAGATTCTCCCCATTGGGAAGAGGGCCTGACTTCTCAGGGTGAGGTCACGTGTCTTTGTCTCCTTGCTGCATTTTGCATCCCGTCTCGACCAGGCTCTGCTCAGTCACTCTCCACTCTGCAAGGTATGACCTGCTGTGACAGAGCTCACTTGGGAGCATCAGGAGCTCCACTCTCTTGTTGTACCTGCAATTCCAAACAACAAGCAAAATGCCTGTCACAACAAAGACATTCAGTAAATTTGCCCTGAAATGAAAGTACACATACTGCCTTCCTCTAAATCCATGTAGGAAGGAAAATGTGTCCTCACTGGCAGGGAAAGAAATCTGAGGTCTCAGACACTCACTCAGACTCTCCTTCCCTCTTCTGGTGTGAATCTGCTTGCTGTGGGTTAGGGCCTCAGCTGTCCTGCTGCTTCTTCCTAGCTCCTGCCCTGGAACATGAGTACTAAACATAGCAAGGACCAGGTGCAAGGAAGACAGTAAAACTGAGAGCAGCAAACACAACTAGGTTCACTGAAAATCAGCATCTTGCGACAAAAAAGCATAAATCTACAAAATTTCTTAAGCAATTTTACTTACCACTGTCTTTGAGGTTTAGGGGATCTTTCTGGTGCTATAATCTCCCAACTGCTATTACATTTTAAATCTAAATATTGGGGGAAATGAATTTTAGCTAATACAGCTCCATTCCCAAAAAGTCAAGAAAGATCTCAAAAAAAAAAAATGGAGTAGGCACAGTTTTCTCTCTATATCTCATTAGGTACAGCTAAAGACTGTGGACATTGTAAGAAACAAATAGAAGGAGATTCTGAAAAGTGGGCAGAAGAAGGCAGAATGCCTAAGGACCTCAGGACCCGAGAAAAAGATGGTTTTGAGTTCCCTCATGCATCCTGGAAAATGTGATGGAGAAGTTGGCCATCTGGAGACACCAGCGGGTGCAGACAAACAGCCCCAAGGAAAGCATATTCTCCTTAGCAGAAGGCAAGGAAATGGGCAGCCACACAAGAAAACTTGTAGATACAAACAGTTCCACTCCAACCAAAGAGGACGAGGAGTCAGGACTTGGACCACCACGCATGGCACAAAGGCTCCCCTGTCTCTTAATGTCACTGAAGCCTCACGGCGGGCTGGAGCCATCCACCTCTGCCTGTTGCAGCCCAAAAAGTATCAGTGGTGGGGAGCCGTAGCTCCCTCCACCAGCCAGTGAAAGAAGTGCCCTTCACCCTGGCCACTTCCCCCTGAGGTAATGAGGCCGACCCAACCTCCTCCCAAAGCTGTAGACGAAGGCCTACTAACAGAGTACTTAAGTAAGATCCACACCTTCATGACACAATGGGTTTTAAACCTGAACATACAAACACAGAAATAAAAGAATTCCACAGATGGACTCTGCAACAGAATGGGAGGACAGAAGAAAGAACCAGTGAGCTTCCAGACTGAACAACATAAACTCCCCAGTCTGAATGACTGAGAGACAACAGACTGAAAAGACCCTGGGACCTTCAGGGACTCAACAAAGGATCTGACCCTCTCTAATTGGAGCACAAGAACACCAGGATGAAGGCAGCCCTGGGAAGGAACTCAAAGAAATAATGGCTAAAAACTCCCCAAATTTGGCCAAAGACCGGTAAACTAAAACAGGAGGCACCAATGAAGTCTATGCCTATTTAAACTTCTTTCCTATTTAAACTTCTGAAAACTAAAGATGAAGGGAAAAATCTCGAAGGCAGTGAGAGAAAAAAGGTGCCTCATTCTAGAGGAAATACGATCAGAACAACGAGACTTTTCTCACTAGAAACCACGGAGCCCAGAAGGGAGGGACACATTTATCACGGGATGGAAGAAATGCAGAGTCAGCCTGCAGTCCCAGACCCAGTGACAATATCCTTCCAGCCCAGATGGGAAGTCCTGGTGTCCTCGGACAAAGACCATGAAGACAGTTGTCACCAGCATACCTCCACTAACATAATGACTGAAAGGAATTTCTCTAAACAGAAAGAAGATAAGAGAAGGAACTTGGAACATCAAAGAGGAAGAAAGCGAAACTCTGAGTAGATACAATTGCCTTTCCTTCTCCTGTTGTGCTTTCAAAATCATGACACCTGACAGGTGGAAAACAATTTACAATTCTCTGTAGTTAGAGGAAATATTGGGGACAATTATATTATAAATGGGAGGGTAAAGAGTTGTACTTTTTCTACCCTTCCCTCAAACTGATTCAGTCACTCTGGAAATTTTTTCCAAAACTAAATATATACTTAGCATACAACCCATCGATCCCACCCCTGGGCATTTGTCCCAAAGAAATGAAAACCTTGTCCATATAGAAACCTGTACATGGATCTTCACAGAAACTCTGTTTGAAATAACCCAAAAATCTGGAAACAACTAAAATGTCCTACAAGAGCTGAATGGTTAAAAAAAAAAAAAATTACATTTGTTCCAAGGAATACTACCAAACTATAAAAAGGAACACACCATGACACACATAACAATTCTTATGGATTTCAAGGCATTGTGCTGAGCAAAAACTGTCAGTCTCAGAAGGTCATGTATCCTATGTTTCCATTTATGTAACATTCTCAAAATGGCAAAAATTATATAGATGGGGAGAAAATTAGTGTTTGCTGGGGTTAAGGAAGGTGGAGATGGGTGGGAGGCTATGACTATGAAGGCATAGCACAGGGGAAGATACTTGTGGTGATGGAACATTCTGTGTTTTGACTGCAGGGGTGGTCACACAAAACTATGTGTGTCATAAAAAGACACAGAGCTACACGTGGGGCCAAGGACAAACTCGTGGTTTTGATATTACATTACAATTATGGATGAAAACTGGACAGAGGTACACAGGACTTCAGTATACTATCTTTGCAACTTCCCGTGAATCTACTATTATTTTAAAAAGAAAAGTGCTGGGGTGCCTGGGTGGCTCAGTGGGTTAAAGCCTCTGCCTTCGGCTCAGGTCATGATCCCAGGGTCCTGGGATCGAGTCCCGCATCGGGCTCTCTGCTCAGCAGAGAGCCTGCTTCCCCCTCTCTCTCTGCCTGCCTCTCCACCTACTTGTGATCTCTCTCTGTCAAATAAATAAATAAATAAATAAATATCTTAAAAAAAAAAAGAAAAGTGCTTTAGTTAAATCAAAAACCAAGATAATTTTGCTAACAACTACACTGCAACACAAATCCAGTATAACATGTAACAAATTTACTGAATAAATAGCCCTCGTTATATCAACACCCGATAACAATGGGAAAATATCACTTTTCCAACACCAGAATGATAAACTACGTAAGATTGGCATAACTAAAATATCAATATCTTTATGAAACAAGCTGTTAAAACTATTAAAGGACAGAAGAATTACAAACATATCAATTGATCAACAATGTTCTCAAATAAAAAGGCCCAGCATCCCAGAGATTTCTGTCTTAATTCAACGTGGAAATTTAAGATCATCCTCTTCCTTTAAATAGCAACAGATTTTAAGCGAGAATTAGCTAACCTTATTCAAAAGCTCATGGAGAGAGAAACAAACAGAAAACAAAAAGCTGAAGTAAGGAGGACTGATTCAGAGACCATAGGACAGTACAAAGAGGTCATCCTAACAGGTGTCAGGACATGTTATAAAGCCCCCGTGAATAAAACAGTAAGTTGTAGCCACATGTACGGACAGAAATACCGAACAGAAAGGAAAATCCAAAATTTGGATTAAGTTTATACAACAATGTCAGATATCTGTAAAGATGACATTTCACATAGGCAGAAAAAGGAAGTTCTGCTTCTGACGATGGTGGGCTCAGATATTCAGGGCAACTTTTCTAATGAGTAGAACAGTAAAAGCCAGATAAAACACCTTAAATATCAGACTGAAGTCATCAGAGATCTATGAAAAATTTTGATCCCAAGATCTGAGATGACAAGGCATCCCCGGGAAGTGATCTGGGACTTGGGATAATTTTACCACTAGAAACATCCTCTGATAAGGAGAATATGTACCTGAGAAACACGGAATGGTGGAGCAGGGCCCCAACAGTGGCAGTCACATCTGAAAAATGCCTGGCTTTGGATCTGGACCCCAAAGATTACACCTGAGAAATAAGAGTTACTTAGAAAAAACACCAAGCCAGCTTTAGGACAGGCTTCTCCTTCAAACTGCAAAATGTGATTCAGGATTTTGTCAAGTCACCAGCCTTCTGTTAGAAGGTAAGAACCATCCTCTCCAAAGGAGATAACAAATTATCGTACATATTTCCAATGAGTTTCACACACCTAAGTCGCAAGAATCAGCTGAGAAGGAAATACACACGCACACCACAAGAAACAGCAGAAAACAGAAACAGAATACAGATAAGAGATATAACCTTCATGGATCTGGAAATAATTTGTCTTAATATGTTCAGAGAAATGAAAGACGAGATGAAGAACTTCACCAAAAAGTTAGACTTTATAAGAAGCAGCAAGTTGTCATCTAAAAATGAAAAATTTAACAACTGGAATTAAAAACTCACCTGATGGGTAAAAGTAGGTTAGACTTAGGAAAAAGGAGGATTAAGAAAACCACTAGATAGATCTGCAGAAAACGTGGAGAATATAATGCAGAAGAGGAAGAGTAGCCCAGAAACAAGACTTGAGAAAATAAAGTCGAGTAATTTTCCAAAAATAAGAAAGGGATCAAACAACCAATTAAACGAGTAGATGGGGGCACCTGTTTGGCGCAATTGTTAAAAATCTGCCTTCAGATTCTGTCATGAGCCCAGGGTCCTGGGATCAAGCCCCACATCAGGCTCCCTGTTCAGTGGGAGGTCTGCTTCTCCTTCTCCCACTCCCCCTGCTAGCACTCCCTCTGTCTGTCAAATAAATAAATAAAGTCTTTAAAAGAAAGAAAAAGAGTATATGAACAACAAGCAAATAAATATGCAATTTTCAGGGACTGCTTTATGACATCATGATGGCATCATCAACACCAAGGGGACAAGAAACCTTACAAGCAACCAGAGAAAAAATACCGCCTACTTTCAAATGAACAGCTAGCTTCAGAGAACAAGCAGTAGAGTCAAGAAAACGGTATATTTGAGGTGCAGAGACACACTCCCAGTCTAGAACCGTATATCCAACCAAAATACCTTTCAAAAGTGAAGGTTAATAATAATAATTTTTAGACAAATCTAATAGAGTTCATCCCCCCTTAAATCTGCATGAAAGGAAATAGTGAGGAGTGTCCTTCGGGCAGAAGGAAAGTCCCCATAGAGTCACAGGAAGGTGTGAAGAAGGAAAGGTAAAGATTTGGGCAAGACAAATAAATATCAAACTCCATAAAATTTAAAATATATATGTTTATTTATTTATTTATTTATTTATTTTTATTTATATGTTATATATATGTATATACATACATATATATATTCTGGAATATAAAATGAATTTAGACTCAAAAAGAGAAACAAAAATAGCTTAAGAGTTGGGAAGAGAGTTAAATGAAGTAAGACTTATAAGCTCTTTGTCTTATCTTGAATGAGGTGGAGTGCCCGCATATGCTCAGAGTTCACAAGTCGAGAATGGGCATTGAGGAGGGCACGGGATGTGATGAGCACTGGGTGTTATAGTACTAATGAATAGTTGAACACTACATCAAAAACTAATGGTGTACTATACACTGGCTAATTGAACACAATAATTAATAAATAAATAAACAAACAGACAAATAAATTGAAAAAATAAGAGTGGCTTAAAAAAGCTCATTAAAATAAATGTCTTATGCTATTTCCTTCAATTGTATTAAAAGTAGTTCTCGTATACTTCACAAAAGAAAAGAATGCATACTAGAGTGTCTGATAATCTTTGAAATAAAAATGGCTCAATGAAAAAGCTAAGGGGTATAGAATAATAGAGATAATCTAAAAGAGTTACTCTAAAGGAGAAGAAAGAGCATAAAAATAGAAAAATGAATAGTAAGGTGTTAAATCAAAACATAAATAAATTAGCTAGTACTTTAAATATAAAAGTTCTCTAAGAAAAAGTTCAAAAATTGTCAGACTAAATTAAAACACACATACCTACATGCTCACACACACTAATTCTGTGTTGTTTACGAGAGACTCACGTCTGAGTCTCTCGATGAGATAATGTAAATGTTCTACAAATGATCATATGAGATCAAATAAGGGTTAAAGTAAAATGCTGGAAAAAGATCTGTCACGGAAACACTGAAAAAGAAAGGCCATGTAGCTAGATGCATCTCAGACCAAGCAGACATCAAGACAACGAGTGGTACTAGACATAAAGGGGACATTTCATGTTAGGAGGTGCAATTCACTAAGAAAAGGCAGCAGTTGCTACGTTAAATTCGGGGACTAGCATAGCCTCAAAATACACAATACAATTAAGGAACTTTATAAGAGAGGACAGAGACAAATCCACATCACGGAAGATGTTAACATACCCTTCAAGGTCAATGATAAAATAAGCAGACAGAAAATGATGACCCATAAAGACCTAAAAGATGTTAGCTGAGGAGACCCAATGGACATACCAAAAATATTCTTTCCAGTGTCTACAAAAATACATGCTATTTTCTAGTACACGTAAAACATTTACAAAAATAAGAGTATATCCTGGGCCACAAATGAAGTTTCCAACTATTTCCAAGGATTAAAATAATACAAACATGCTTCGTGAAGACAGTGGAATTAAGCTAGAAATCAGAAAATGAGAAAATCCTCAAACATTTGGAAAACACACACTATCTTTCTAAATAACCCACGGGTCAAAGATGAAATTACAATGAAATTTGGAAAATATCTTGAACTGAACGCAATTTTAAAATGGCCCGCCATTTCAGAACTTGGGGATGCAGTTGAAAACATGCTTACAGGTTTTCGTTTTCTTTTTCAAATTGTGAATGTATATATTAGAGGGGGGAAAAAACAAAAAACAAAAAAGAAAGCTTGCGATCAGTGAGCTAAACAGTCCCTTTAAGAAAGTAGGTAAACAAAGACAAATAAAACTTGAAAGGTAGAACAACACAGGACAGAAAAAGTAAAAGAATAATTAATAAAACAGAAAATGAACGGACCACAGAGAAGATCACCAAAGCAGATGTGGGTTTGTTTTGGAGTGCCGGGAAGTCCTTGGTGAAGATCAAGAAAAAACTGGAGATGACCCAGAAAACCACGGAGAGAGTGCACGAGGGCTCTCAAATAAATCGTGTTAGGACAACCAGTTGCTAGCTGAAGAAACAAAAGCAAACGTGTTGTGGATCTCCAGAGGCACACCAGATTAAGTTTCTGATGGATAAAGACTTAATTCTTAAAAATTCCGACCGTGAAAACAAATAGTGCTGCTTTATACGTATGAAATAGGTCTTTTCTGAAGTCTGGAAGAACAAAAGAGGACTCGGTATTATAAGGGGAAACCTCTAAAATACCTCCTTCTTGGTGAATAAAAAACAAGGGACCAGACAATGTGTCTTTCATGAAAACATTTATTTTAAAGGCCTCCTTTTAAATCTAGCATTGCACATTCATACCGACTTGAAGAGGCGCCTGGAAATCCGGAAAAGGGCTGGAGCAGTGAGACTGGAGGGCTGGCCCCGGAGCGCTGAGAGGAGCAGCCAAATGGTTTGGGGACAGACTTTCCTCAGTGCATCTTTAAATGTAAATAGAAAAGGCATAACAGAAATGCATGCACTTAACTATTTTTGAACGGCATCGTGCATTTTGGAATTTCAGCCCCGCTTTGCAGATTCTGAGTGGAGGGCACCCCGGAGCAAAACCGGAAGGGGAGTCATTCCCTTAGAACTCCGTGTGACCAGGATCCGAAAGGGCACCCCTCAGCTCACGCACTGGCAGGAAGCCTGTTTTAGTATCATGTGATATATTATATAATTTTAAAAAATCACATGGAAATAGAAAATAATCGTAAAATTAGTTCAAAACATAAGGATTGGTAAGGCAGGACGAAGCAATCATTATTCATAGGAGATATAATTGCCTCTATCGAAAAGGCCAAAGAATCTGCAAATATTGAATTACTGTTCTTTCAATTTGCTATCAGTGCAAACAGGAATATGTTTAATGCCATGTTTTTCATTAAACCAATAAAAGTTAATTTAGTCCATACTGAATTCTGAAGTGGGAATAATTCATTCATTTTAACCCTTGGCTGTGTGTGCTTCCTTGAAGTATTCTGGAATGGTTTTCTATCCTAGCTTGTTCTATCTACTTGGACTGCAAAAAACCCAAAAAACAGGGACTCTATCTGATGCTGGTTTTTAACCCCCTGGACCATCTCGGCACGCAGGTTCAATAAACCTACAAATAAACCATTTGTAAAGAATACTTGAAAAAATGCAACAGGACCTCAGCCTTCTAGGGGCTGTGAGGGATCAAGGCCATGCAGTAGTCTGGGGCACAGTGTGGTCCGTAGACCAACAGCCTCAGCATCACGTGGGAGCTGAGAAACACGAATTCTACTTACCCCGAAGTTCTGGGGTGGGGGTGGGGGATTAACCTAGGGTTGTAGCTGTTCCTATGCACTCTGAGAGGTGAGGGCTGTGGGTCCAGGAGCCAGAGTCCACGCCGTCACATGAAGAGGCAAGATGACAGAGTTCTCTTAGAGAATTAATGATCTGGTGACTTGTCTCGGGCAGTAACTGTTTGCACCAGACTTCTTCGACACCTTTGTACCCGTTTGATTATTTTGTGAACAGTTGCCCTTGAACCCCATGCCTAACACTCAAGGTCACATGCAGATACAGCAGCAGACTAGGCAGAGTCCCCTTGGGAGAAAGGCTTCTCAGTCCCCAGTGTGCGGAGACTTTCACGTGCACAGCTTGCTCAGCACTTGGCTTTCGCTTGGAATTTAGCTCCACAGGGTCTGGGGGTTGATCTCTAATATTCTGCATTTATTTTATTTTTTAAAAAGATTTATTCATTTATTGGGGGGCCATGAAAGGGAGGGGAGAGAGAGAGAGAATCTCAAGCAGACTCCACGCTGAGCATGAAGCCGGTTGCAAGGCTCGCTCTCACAACCTTGAGATCACGACTTGAGCTGAAACCAAATAATATTTAAAATGTTTAAATGTTTAAAAAAGACGCTCAACTGACAGCCCCCCCAGGTGCCCCCACTCTGCATTTATTTTTGACAAGCGATCTAATTACTCTTGCTTGAGGCCGAGAGAGCACAGTTGAGACCTATCACCCTATTGGCCCTGCTACCCAAACTAGAATTCTAAATCCGTGGTTGGCATCATTTGGGAGATTGTTAAAAATCTAGACTCAATGCTGTGAAGTTTGTAAACGTGGAGATTCACAGACCTGTACCCCTGGGGGAAAAAAATATATATATATATATGTTTATAAAAAATAAAATTATAAAAAAAAAAAAATCTAGACTCAAAAGTCCCATCCCAGACCTACAGAATCTGGAAGATCTGGGCAAGATTCCTCAGTCATTAGTCCTGCGTGTAGAAGTTGGAGATGTACTGTTTCTTACAGGCAGTTCACAAGGACACGAGGGGCTGGGACTCCGACACAACACTGGCCAAAGGAAAAGTAAAATAAATGGCAAACAACTTCCGTCTGATTGCCGTTCCCAACACTGTTGAATTACACCATGTTTATTCTACTTCTTGACTCCCGATTGCTTTTTTGTCCTTCGTGACCGCAGTTCTGGAAAAAAAAAAATATATGTAATCTGTTTATAATAATACACATATAAATAACTCTAATTAAAGCTCAATGGAAAATATACAACATTAGAGATGAAATTGATGTAATTAACAATAATTTATGTGGAGCCCTTTATGTTTTAGTATATCAAAATAAATTAGTTGATTGTAGGAAGTTAATAATTAATTTGAGATGTTTATTGTAAGATATTGACCCAATAATGTATTATGTTTTCTTTCTAGATTTTAATATTTATGTAACTTAGAAGTTGGTTTAAAAAGGGGGGGGGATTTTAAACTCTTATAATTGGACCTGTTTCTCTTAATTTATAGTCAAGAGGAGTACATTTATTTAAAATAGAGAAATACCATTTGCATTGCATTAACATTTACTAAGAGGGCCAAAATGTTGATACTTATTAGTATAAAAGCTTACCAGACGTGGCTTTGAATTGATTTTTGTATAAACAAAACTTATTTTTATTATTATGGCTATTTGCACACTTGCACATTTTTCTTACTCTTTGTCTTTGGAGTTATTTTTCTCCAACTATGCTTTTTTTTTTTTTTGGTTGTGATTTTCATAATTTATTCATCCTTTTTTCCCCACCTTCATGCCTTACAGATAGTCCTGTAGCTCTTAGTCGTACTTAATGACTCTAAGGGTCTAGATGCCTCATAACCAGTGATGTCCTCAAGTCTCTAAACATTGCAGAAAGCTTGCCTAAACTATGGATGGAAACTATGGGCTGTGGGATGGCCACAGATCCTTTCAGAAACAAGACGGGGTATAAACGAGCATTTGAATAAATGTGTGGGGCATAATGGCAGACGCTAGAGGCGGGACTCTTGGTCTAAATTACAAACATGACCATCTCGCACTCCATCCCTGTGGAGGTATGACTTGAAGAAGATCGCATCCTCAGAGTTGCCAATGACCTTGAGAGGGACACACCTTAAGTTCCTCTGAGCGATCTTCAAACCTCAGAGCAGATGAGAATACAACATCCCTGGAAATTGGTCAGGGACCAGACCAGGGAGCCACGGGAAAGACACCTACCAATTATGCCTGCGTATTAGATTTTCCAACTCAAGAGTTTTTAAAGTAAAAGACAGATTTTATCAACAGGCCTTTTAGTAACAGAGAAATTTGCGTCTTAAAATTTACATGTACAGAGAGAGGAAAGCCTGACTAAATAAAGAACCCTAAAGTCGGGGAAAGATGAGAGCACCGGCTGGCATCCAGGCCCTACTCTAGACCGGAAGGCCTGACCATCCCCTCTGCCGCCGATCTGCTTCATTTTAGGTAATTCCCTTCATCTCTCTGGGCGTAAATTTGCTCATCTCTATAGTAAATTGGACGGGATGATCCCTAATGTCCCTCATTGCCTTTATTTTCCAAAGAACAACAACAAGAGAAAGAGAGAATGCGTAATTTAAATTTCCCCTTCAACTAGTTTTAAAATTACCACCTTAGGCTTACAGATCTGGAGTTATTTTCTAGGATTCAGTGAATTAAAAAATAAAATACGGAAAAAAATATTGGAGAAAAGGGAAAAATGGTTTAGGCAAAGCAATAAAGTCATTATTTAATATTGAAGCTCCAGGCTTTGCGGTTTTGAGTAGAATTCGAAGCTGGATGAGTGTTTTCTTTCTTACCACATATTAACCCATTCTTCAAAAGAGGTAACTTCCTGCCTTCCAACAGACTGCAGTAATTTCTGACATCTTTTGGACAGTGTCCTAATTACATTGTTAACTGCATATGAATTTCATTTTTAAAAGGAGGAAATGAAATAATTGTTAAGTTTTTGCCTGAAGACTTGAGAACATCCTACATAAATTAATGAATCTCATCAGAATGAATTTCACTATGAATGCACATATGAATAATAATTATTGATAGGAATTAAAAAAAGATCTACCTAGTTTAAAAGTACCAAGTGGTAGTAATGAGCCAATACAGTTACACCTCGATGAAATTAGCTGGAAAGATGATTACAAGCTGTCTATAAGTGTCAATTTTAGAAGGAATTTCAACTTTCAAATAATTTTCTTTGAACAAATCATATTTCTTTAAATAATCCCCAGTATCGATATTTTGCTCCTTCACCATCTTAAGGCTCAAAGACGACAATGGTGTTTGGTGTTTAGTCATCATACAGGTGAGTGAATGCTCCTGTATGAGATAGAAGCAAAAAAACCATAGAAAATGAGGTGATAAGAAGTCGCTTTCGCACAGATGGGGGAGAGACCTAAAAGGGCCCATCTCAGCATCAGAATGCCCTTTATCAATTTGCCAATCAAGAGTTCCTTACAACAAGATTCCATCACTAAATCCATAACTAATAATATAAGATGTGAAATGGATTTGTAGGTCCATTGTTTCACGATTTGGCAAGAATGAGAAACTTCCTCACCAATTGAACAGGAGTGTCTCTGAGAAGGGTATTTCAGGATACCAAGAGAAAAAGTACCAGTTCCATAGTGTGTTAAACGGTGCCTCTTCAAGTCAATGGTGGTAACTTTTAGGTGTTATTCCTGCTGCTTTCTCCCTTTGCCTCAGGAGATCTGCTCCTTGCCCCCACCCACAAACCTGCATGCACAGTCAACGGATGGGCGCAGGGATTTGCCCACAACTCACTCAGTCCTAAGGAGAAGACCAGATGACCACTCTTGTAAAAGTTGTGTGCCTGGGGAGGGATACCTGACCCCATTCAACACCAGTAATCTTGTTGATCAGTCATGGGAGCCAACCAGTCACAATTCCCTTATTTAATTTGAAACATGTACAAAGATAACATCTGATTGAAGTTTTCTTAATGAGGCACCAAGAGACTGCATTTTTCTCTGTTCTCTAATAAAAACATAGAATGGACGCTTCTATAGTCTCCTAACAAAGAGAACCTACAGATTTCACATTTCTTTCTTTTTATAGAAAGCCTCTGGGAAGGAGGTACATCTTGGAATAATGTACTGAAGAGCGGTAGACAATGCTCGAAACCTATTTATCCTGGATTCCACATTTTTTAGAAAAGGGACATTATAACATGATGAATACCAGGTTTCTGTTTTATCATTTTAATGACAACAAAATGTATTTGGCCTGCTTTCATAACAATATTCTAGAAATATTAGCATATTACATATACATTACATATACAGTGAGATCTTATATTTTATATATGTGATAAAAGAAAAAGATTTGTGTAAGTCAGTGTTCATTAAAAATTTCTGGCCAATTTGCCCCATTCTGACATGTCAGAACAGCAGAAATTATGGCTGGTGATTAAAAACCACTTTTTCCATGCTATACCTAACATAGACCATGAACAATTGTGTCACACTGTGGTTTTTTTTTTCCCCTTTCTTTTATATTATATTGGATGACTATTGTCAGGGAGGAAGAATTCCCCCTACCCCTCAAGGTCCTTCTCGCTGGACTAAGAATCAAATTGACATGAGACAGATTCACAGGAGAAAATCCAATTTAATTTCATACGTATAGGGAATTCACACAGACATGGAAAAATTCCAAAGGCAGTCAGGCAAAATGAGGCATATATGTCATTCTGAACTAAGGAGAAGGGGGTGGGGGTCTGGGACTTCACAGGGAAGGAATGCAATTCACAGAAAAAATGAAAAAGAACAAGAATTTGGTAAACAGATGTTTGCTGGACCGTTCAGAAACCATGGGGCAAAGAGAGGACTTTGATGGAACAGGCTTCCCTAGGTTCCTCCCCATCTGCCATACTCGCTTCCTCTCCGTAGCTTTCTGCGGTGATAGGTCTCTTCCTGGAGGAGGTCCTCCACCAAATTCTTTTAACCAATTGTGCAGGAGGTAAAGAGCTTTTCCCAAATCTGCTGGATTTTGATTGCTTCTAATCCAAAATAATCTTTGTGTCAAAGTGACCCATCTCGGGGTGACCTGTGCTTGACCCTTACATTATTCATGAGAATATCTAACTCACGGTTTGGAACCAGTGACTTACTAGAAATTTGCATCTTCCACCCCTGACGTTTTCATTTTTACAATGAAATTTCCAGAAACAGCCTCGTAAGGCCAATAGAACAGATCTGCAATTCAAGACAAATCATGAGCCATTATTTTTCCAGTGGGGAAAGAAAAGAAAAATGAAGAAGGTCATCTATTAACTTTATTGTACAGAGAAGCTGGAATATTAAGAAATAACCTCTGAACTTAATTTATTGATAAGGACATTCTTTTGAGTTTAAAGGATTTAGAGATATAGAATGTATACAGAAATCAGAGCTCAAAGGAATCTTACGATCTGATAAAAATTGAACTCGTTTCTTTTGTTGAATCAGCAGGATCATGAATCAGCTGCTTGAGGGTGTCCATAATAGGGCTTTTTCTTTTTTTTCCAACAGGTGGGTTCCGAAGGTTGGCTTGGCAGTTAATACAATTCGATCTGGAGATGAGACACAGAAACTGTAGAAGTCAGATGACATTCCTTGGCATATTCCAAACTGATGGAAAATCCCACCATTTCTCCCCATCATCTCCCCATGTACTGTTCATAAGCCTCTGGGCTTGTGAGTAGGTATAGTTGGGGCAGGGATAGTCGTGCCTATCTCATGAGTTCTTGGAGCATCTGGTTCTTTACACTCACCGCCTGCTGTCACTTTCTGAAACCGCTTTCACAGACCCATTAGTCCGTGAGCAGCCGTTTACTGCTAAGCCATTCCCCGCTAAAAGCCATTAGTAGCCCTGTTCCAGCTGAGAACCAAAGAAGGTTACAATAGAGTAATCTTCCCTCTAACCAGAGTGGGAGACCATGGATTTATAGCAATGTCAGTGTGCATGTTCTCAAGGGGGTTCTCATTAGAAACACACAGCCCTAGAGCAGGGTCCCTAGCATGGATGATCACTGACATAAGTTGACTATGTTGAATCCTTTAAAGGACACCATCCCTTGAGCCCTCCTAGACCACATGTTTCAAAGTCCAAATTGTTTCTAAGTTATTTAGAACTGAAAGGCCATAACAGTATTAAAAACATTTTTGTAAATTACATAGCCATCTTCTGATCACAAAATGCTTCAACCCCTTATCTCACTTATTTAGCAAAGCATGAAGATGTGGGTTATCATGCAACAGAAATAACACAATTTGTTGTGTTCTAACGGTGCCAGCCAGTCATGATATCCAGGTGACTCTCAAAATTCATGTGAATGGTATATTCATTCTCCAAACTCATGGAGGTATAGAGGAAAGATGAAGGATACAATTTTGGTGAATGGTTATGGAGCAAACTTACATAAAATTGGGTGGCATCTATTTTTGACTTGAGACCAGCGACCCATAGAACCACAGTTTTTTTAAGATTTCACTTGCTGTGCAATGAAAAATTTGTCACTAAATGAACACACTAACATGGGTGTTGGGTGACCTTTCCACCTGTCTTGGAAGCTTTAAGAAACAATTTTAAATGAATAGGAAAGGGCATTTATAGTAACCTTTTTCTCTATCTTATAAGCTTATTATATATTTTAGAAATGAAGGAATTTCTTATAATATATTCCTACAAGTAAAGTCACTCTCAAATTCATACAACATTTATATAAATTTGTTCAGAAGAATATATTATGGCTTATTTTAAACTACCTAACTGTTGGAGTAGTATTTAGGCATAAATATGGATAGGACGAAGTACATAGAATATACTAAAAGTTAGTCACATAAATATTTTCTATCTAATTTCATTGGACAGAAATGACAGAATTGTTATCCATTCATAGAATAAAAAATAAAGCATTAAATGCTCTAAGTTGGACACCCTTCAGCAGCTTTGGCCAAACTACACACATGAGCTAAACAAGCTGATTTTTTTATACTTGATACTTGGGTAATGCTACTTCCTCACAATTTTTAAAAATTTATTTTGCAGTTTCCTGCACTAAAAATTACAGAAGCTATGACTAAAGTAAAATAAAATTTAGAATTAAATAAAAACTCAAGAAAAGTTTTGATTAGGTTTCCGAGGCTCCTTGAAATTGAGTACCTCACCATTTTAATTAATAAATCCCAGTCTATTGAACTGAATTCTCTTCATCCATCCAAAGAAGATATTAGGATGGGATTCCCTCAACCACTCTGGACCCTCACTCTCCCCCCACCACCCATGGGTGGTCCATTGATCAGCCAGGGGAAAACTCCAGTGGTGGGAAGAGGGGTTTAGCCTTATAAGCACTGTGTTTGGTATTTAGTTTTGTTAATAGCAATTCTGATCTCTTGCCAGGTGCATCCAAAAGAATGGAGATGCAGATACCTTAGGTGGTCAGGGCAATGGTCTCCATCCTCTCCTAGTGTTCTGTTATTTCTCAACAGATTTTCAACAGCCTTTGCACATCTTCAATTGCCCAATATCTCTTACATTATCCAAGGTCAGAAAAACCATATGGCTTTATAAAGATCAAAGTGTAGAGTCAGGAACCCACACCTTTAAAAGTAAAGAACTCCCCTACTACCTATTTTAGAATCAAATGTATACGGCCCACTAACTGCAAAAAATTTATGTGGCCAAGTTAACCCACTTGGAAGAAGAATAATGTGTCCATTAAGACCAAAAGGACAAGCCCATCTTCCAGTGAGAAAGTAGTAGAGGGTAGACATTAAGGGAAATGAAATTAAAGACACTGGATTGGGAGACTCCAAAAGGTAGGTACGAATGACAGAAAATGGAGAAATTAAATGAGAAATTAACCCCTCACCCTCTGAGGTCAATCTTTGTGTTGAAACTCAGTTGTTTTAAAGAGTCTTTATTACTGGAGACATGATTTTCTCGTAGCCAGGGGAAAGTTCAATTACTGCGCCCAACTAATCATCCATTTTAAATCATTTTTGTGTAAAGACTGAGTGTATTGGATGGATTTATCATACTCAGAATGAAACTGGTACAGATGAAAAACCTGTTAAGGGATATTAACTTCACTATTTTCTCGTTTGCTCTAAAAGCCTGGTAAGTACAAAGATTTGGGATAGACTGGGGCTTATTATCAGCCAAGTAAGGGAGGCAAGAGCTTCCTGATGGGCTTAAAAACAAGCAGCTTTTGGTTTAGAGATAGGAAAGCTTAAAAAAAAAGTCTCCATCTTGTTTTCTAGTGTTAATGAGATCTCTCTTCTGCTGTTATGACTCACTTGTTTCTACATCCCACCACCCCAGATATTTTAATGGGTTTCTCTATGTCAACCCCATTTCTCCAATTGTTACCACCCATGTGCTAATCAAACAATTATCTTGTCATTCCTTTTATAAGACCTTCTGTCAAGACCCACAGAGCCCTTTCAGAATTACAGAGATCCAGCAATATTCAGATCATAAACGTTGTTTTATTGAATGTTTCATGGATAATTTGAGTAAAGAAACAAACACCAAACTAGTAAATATTTTATGGAAATAAAGGGAGTATTTAAAAATTATTGAAATTTATTAAAAGCTGACATATGTTGTTTTTATGGCTTTCAGAGATTCTTGACAAAGGGAGCTGTGCGCAATTTTAATTGGTGTGTTTCAACAGTTGTCCAGCGTGAGTTCCCAGCAACAAACGGAGGACACACTGGAGCACAGTTACCAAAACTGGCTTCTTGATGATGTAGCTCAAATTATGGTTTTATGGTGCCAAATGTGATTCTGTGTTTGACTTTGGAACCAGCCGTCGTAATGCAGACTTTGACCATCCTCATAGACACATATGAGTACTAGCTAAATTTGGAAAACTGAAGAGACAAAAAAGGGTGGGATATTATGAACTACAAACTTTTTTCTGATTCCAAATGTGTCCCTTGGTGCTCAGATGGTGGATGCCTTTTAACAAGCTACGTGTCTTCCCAGGTTCCATGTTAATATCAGGTACAAGATTCAGCATTAACCTGGCTCTATCTTGCACGAGTATGTGCCATCAAATGCACAAATATGGCAGGTCTCTTGGCACCCATTTTTGGATGGACTGTTTCCAGCAAAAACAATGAATTACCAAGCAGTTCCAAGCGATGTACCCAGTGAAGAGTGTAAAGCTGCAATGGCTTACAGATGCCGGTTTTAGGAAATAAACCAATCATCAATTCTAAACTGCATGAGGAGGAGCCACTCCTGAGCGTAAAATCACAACCAGGAAATGAAAAGCTGCTACTGAAAACAGCCCCTCAAAGTTAAAGGAAGCTTGAGGCTGAGAAAGTTGAAGAGCAGGGCATGAAAACTGGCAAGAGTCCCGATGGGCCCCACTCCAGCCCCGCAGAGCATACCACAAAAGACTGCCACTCAACCACTTCATGAGAGCCCAAGACAGACAAGCAGATCAACAGCCTAAATAAGACGCTCCAAGCCATCAAACAGCTCAGAGAAGCAGCAGCACCTGGAAAACAGCTAGAATAACACCGTTCAAAGAAAATGCAGCAAGAGAGAACCTTTCTTCAGGAGCTAGAAGACACAGATTTGGGGATTTAAAGACTCAGGGAAAGCACGTTCTCAGAAAATCAAGACAAACATCATTAAATGTATGGATTACCCATGTGCCCCCTCTTAATGTTCATCTATAACTTTAACCATTTATCCAAGATTAAAGAAAAACAGAACAAGAAACCATAAAATAAGAAACCATAAAAAACAGAACAAAAAACCATCCAATGGGGGATGTCCAAGAGCCCTACAGAATTGCCCCTCATTTCAGAATCACCTATTTAGAAGTTAACCTACACGTACATGATAAATTTATTTTTGACAAAGATACCAAGACAATTCAATGAGAAGCAGAAAGTCATTCTGACAAATGATACCAGAACATTAGACATAGACCCTTTACTCATAATCACACATTTAAAAACTTTGAATGCATCGCATATATTAATTAAAAATCTCAAACTAAAATATCTGGAAGAATATGTAAAAGAGAATAAAAATTTTATGATTTTGGATAAACACACATACACACAACACACACACTCCTGAATCTTATAAGAAAAAAATCATAACTTGAACTTTATTAAAATTAAAACTGTTTTTTCTCCTAAGAATTAAGAAAAATCACACAGTCAAAAAGAGAATGAACAGAGTGAGAAAATATTTGCAATACAAACATCAAATATAGGACCAGTCTCCAGATTATATGAAGAATTCTTACAATTCAGTAATAGGAAAATAAGAATGGAAAATAAATAGGAAATAAAATGGATAGGAAAATAGGAAACAGGAAAGGAATATGAAAATAAATGATCCAATAAAATGGACAAAATATTGAATATTTCTTCACAAATAAGATTAAATAATCCCCCCAATGGCCAACAGATACATGAAAAAATGCTCAGTATCATTCATCATCAGAGAAATGCAAATCACCACAATGAAATACCACCTCACACCTGTCAGAATGACTAAACTCAACAACACAAGAAACATCAGGTGTTGGCGAGGATGTGGAGAAAGGGTAACCTCTTACTGTTGGTGGGAATGCAAACTGGAGCAGCCCCTCTGGAGAACAGTGTGGAGGTTCCTCCAAAAGTTAAAGACAGTGCTACTCTACAACTCAGCAATTGCACTACTAGGTATTTTCCAAAGGATACAAATATAATGGTTTGAAGGGCCACATGCACCCCAATGTTTATAAGAGCAATGTCCACAATAGCCAAACTATGGAAAAAGCCCAGATGTCCATTGACAGATGAATGGATAAAGAAGATGTGGGGTGTGTGTGTGTGTGTGTGTGTGTACATATATATGCATATATACATATATTATAATGGAATATTACTCAATCATCAAAAAGAATGCAATCTTGACATTTGCAACGATGTGGATAGAACTAGAGGGTATTATGCTAAGTGAAATAAGTCAATCAGAGAAGGACAGTTATCATATGATTTCACTCCTATGTGGAAGTTAAGAAACAAAGCAGATGAACAAAGGGAAAGGGAAGAAAAAATAAAATAAGAATAAAATAGAGAGGGAGACAAACCATAAGAGATGCTGACCTCTAGCTGCTGGAGGGAAGGTGAATGCGGTGAAGGGTTAATTGGGTGATTAAGGAGGGCACGTGATGTGATGAATACTGGTGTTCTATGCAACTGATGAATCACTGAATTCTATCCCTGAAACTAATAATCCAGTATATGTTAACTAAATTTAATTTAAATATTTTTTTAGTCCCCCAATACACAAATTTTCCTCCAAAAATACACAAAAAGACAATATCAACAGTCAGCAGGAAAATGCAAGTTTAAACCACAATCAGATACCACCACCCGCCTTCTAGAAGGACTGGACTCTCATACACTGTGAGATTAGAAACACTTTGACATCTTCTTAAACAAGGTAAACATACACTTATCATAAGAAGCAGCCCTTCCCCTACTGGGTATTTACCCAAGAGAGAAGGAAATGTATATAAAAAAAAATTAGCAAGACAGGAAACAACAGGTGTTGGAGGGGATGTGGAGAAAGGGGAACCCTCTTACACTGTTGGTGGGAATGCAAGTTGGTGCAGCCTCTTTGGAGAACAGTGTGGAGATTCCTCAAGAAATTAAAAATAGAGCTTCTCTATGACCCTGCAATTGCACTACTGGGTATTTACCCCAAAGATACAGATGTGGTGAAAAGAAGGGCCATCTGTACCCCAATGTTTATAGCAGCAATGGCCACGGTCACCAAACTGTGGAAATAACCAAGATGCCCTTCAATGGACGAATGGATAAGGAAGATGTGGTCCATATACACTATGGAGTATGATGCCTCCATCAGAAAGGATGAGTACCCAACTTTTGTAGCAACATGAACGGAACTGGAAGAGATTATGCTGAGTGAAATAAGTCAAGCAGAGAGAGTCAATTATCATATGGTTTCACTTATTTGTGGGGCCTAACAAATAGCATGGAGGACAAGGGGAGATGGAGAGAAGAAGGGAGTTGGGGGAAATTGGAAGCAGAGGTGAACCATGAGAGACTATGGACTCTGAAAAACAATCTGAGGGGTTTGAAGTGGTGGGGGATGGGAGGTTGGGGGAACCAGGTGGTGGGTATTAGAGCATGGATTGCATGGAGCACTGGGTGTAGTGCAAAAACAAGTAATACTGTTATGCTGAAAATAAAAAAAAAACTAATTACATCAGTGTTCATAGCAACTTTATTTATAGTAACCAAACACTGGAAGCATCACAAATGTCCATTAATAGACTTAAAGGCAAGCAGAATACAGTATATTTATTCAATTGAAAACCACTCAGTAATAACATGCAACCTTTTGATACATACAACATGGATGGATCTCAAAATAATCTTGCTGAGTGAAAGAAGACACAGAACACCATCCTTCCTGTATGATTCCATTTTACGAGATTTCAGAAAATGCAGTCTAATCCATAATGGTGGAGAATAGGTTGTTGACTGCCAGGACAGGATTGGAGGGAGGGAGAGATGGCTCAGGGACATGAAGTAACCTCTGGAGGAGATGGAAGGGGTTAGTGTCTTGATTATGGTGATGGCTTCACAGAGCATATATATGTCAAAATTCTTCAAATTGTGCAACTTAAATATGTGTAGTTTGATGTGAGTTAATTCTATCTCACCAGAGTGGGAAAAAAGTTTAAATTGACATACAACTTAACCCACTGAGGAAATTGTGGTTTTACTCTGTAGCTTTATTTTTTAACAAAGCTCAGATCATGAAATGATCTCAAGAATAAGATAATTCCTGAATGTTATACATTCCTTGAGGTTACTTTTGGGATTCTTTCCCATCATGTAGTATCATTTAGGGTTCTAATATAGTCAATTGCTGCCGAGAGAGGTCATGTGGTTTCCCAAAATTCCTATCACAGTTTCTAAAATTAAAATATCTGGTTAAAAATTTTTCTTTCGGAATGTCACTAGCAGGCTTTAAAAAAATGCTAAAGGAGAAATATAAGAATACACATATTTTTCAATTAAAAAACCAAAAAGAATAGTTGCTAAATACAGAAATCTAAGTAGAAATTAATTCATTATCATCTGATATTTGGTATTGTTCTTCATTCTCCCATTAGGAGTCTTTTCCAAGGGGCAAAGATTACACCTGAAAGATATTAGCTAAGTCAATTGATGTTAAAATGAATGAAATAAAGACTATTTTTAAATATGGTAACAATGTGCTGCACATTAATTAAAACATGAAAAATAGAAATAAATTCTCAATGAATTTTTTTAACAGAATCTCAGGAGGCAATAGGAGTACCAGTCCCATTTCAAAACAAAAAGTCTCGACCATGATGAACGCAGATGTCAAGTGCCATCTTATGGGTACTCTTCTGTAGGATAAATATTTTCATTGCATAAATTAGAGACAATTTGATAAGGATTCTGGAATTTGTAGGAAAAACAAATCATATTAACATCTAGGAAACTTTACTGAGATCCAAATATTCATACAGAATACCCTCAGCAAGTGACATCTGATATCCCAGATCTTGCAGCAACACTAGCTTCATGACTTGGAAAGTTAATTGAATTACCAAAGTGAGGAAAAATCAAAACCCACAATATGAATCAACAAACTTTCCAACAAGTACATACACACACATGCACGTGCACGCACACACACACACACATCCTCTTCAGTAACACTAATAACTTGTTAAAATGAACAAGGATTCCTCTGAGGTGAAATTTTGAGGTAGATAACTTATAAGGACATCAGTGACACCTGCAAAATGATATTGTAGTAACAAACCACTTGAAAACTGTAATAAGCTTTTGTAGAAGTCATGGCTTTGTGGGTTTGCAATTTCAACTGGTCTCAGCTGAGCTGTTTTCTTCATTGGCTCACTCATGTGTCCAGCTGTGGACTGGCTCTGGGACAGGGCAATGGGAGTATCTGGGCCCTATGTCCCTCATCCTCTCTCAAACTAGCTTGAGCGTGTTCTCATGGTTATGGCAAGAATGCCAAGGTGAGCATCATTGGTACGTACATTTCTTCTGTTAGCATCTCATTCTAACTTCCCATTAGCTAAAGCAAGTCACAGGACGGGGTCCAGAGTCACAGCTGCAGATGGCCTCAAGCTACACAACAGAACTGTAAGTATGGGTCATCTTCTGGAAGACCTATTTTGTTCCATCAATCTGTTTGCCTATTTTTCCCATGTTGTCTTAATTATTGTTGTATCCGGTAATCATGTGCCATGAGTTCTCTGACTTTTCTTCATTTTCAAAAATATTTTAGCTTGTGTACGTTTTTTGCAATTCCACATAAATATCAAAACAGTGTGTCAATTTTTACCTGAGGGGTTTGAAGGGGCGGGGGGTGGGAGGTTGGGGGAACCAGGTGGTGGGTATTAGAGAGGGCATGGATTGCATGGAGCACTGGGTGTGGTACAAAAACAATGAATACTGTTATGCTGAAAATAAATTTAAAAAAAATTTTTTTTTAATTTTACAGAAATTCCTGCTAAGAGTCTGGTTTGGGTTGCATTGAACTCATAGACAAATTCAGAGGAAATTAAAATCTTAAGGTTATTGAACCTTATAGTCAATGAACATGGTATATCACTTATTTGGTCCTCCTTAGTTTCTTTCAGAAATGCTTTCCTGAACACATCTTGTATATCTGTTATTATTAAACTAATTTTTAAATATTTTGATTTTTGCTTGTATTACGAATGGATTTTTTTTATTTCTGATAACTCATTGCTAAAACAAAGAAATACTTTGTTTTTATATTGATTTTTTTCTCATATTTTACTAAATTAACTTATTATTTCTAGTGGCTTTGTAATATTTTTCTTAGCATTTTGTATATATATGATCATAGCACACATGAATTAAAATTATACTTTCCCCCCCCATCTTATGATTCTTATTTCTTTTGTTTGCTTTGTTGTAGTGAACTAAGATTTCTAGTACAATGATAAACAGAAGTTCTGGGAGTAAAAAATCTTTCCCTTTCCTCTGTTCTTCCATAGAAGAACACCATTAGCAATGATATTTTGTCACCATTAGCAATGATATAAAGTATACATTTTTCCTAGAAGCCTTTTGCTACTTCTATTCTTATTGAGCACAGATATTTTATAACTAATGAAAGTTGAATTATGTTGATGCATTTATTGAGATTTCATATGATTTTTCTATTTTATTTTATCAATAAAGAAAACTAATATTGGCTATTTTTTAATGTTAGACCAATCTTGCATTCTTAAGATAAACTCTACAAGTTACAGTCAATAATCCTTTCCATATTCTGCTATTTACATTTGTTAACATTTTATTAAAACTTTTGGCTCTGTATATGCATTGGACAGAGTCTAAGTTTGCCCCATGATCCCAGACTATTCATCTTTGTGAATCTGACCATCGTTGTGAATCCTTTGCATCTGGTCCCCTTGCTCAACTGTAGATGTGTCCTCTGATTTGCCTTTATAAGCAAAGACAATGCAGAGCAGGGAAGGAAGGCCCTGATTATGTGTACGTGATTGTGTTTCAAAGGACTGTGGCTTCCATCTTGCCAGAAGACTCTTCCCCTTGAGCACTTTTAAGAAAAAAGCTGTAGGTTGGGGGCTGGCTTATGGAGAGAGCTATGTAGAAAGGAGACTAGAGCAGCCACTGTCCTGCAGGCAACAAGAAGCAGAGACCCTCATGCTGGCACTTGTGTGGAACAGAATGTAACCACTGCCAAGCTTGGAAGCAGATTCTCCCCCTCCCACCAACTCCCATCCAGCCTCAGATGAGGCCACAGCTCCAGCTGACACTTTAATTGTAATCTCAGATGAGCCAGAGTTCAGACACACCAAGGGAAGACCAGGATGAAGGTGACTGACAACAGGGACATTGTCTTTACTTCTGAGATTGACATATCAGTTCACTGGGGCACCAAGTACCTCGTGTTCCCTTTCATTTTCTTGAAAAGAGAAGACAAGACTTCGTTTTTAGTGGTTTTACCATTTTTCCTGCTGTTTTTTCCAGTACTTCTTTTTTTGTTAGTGAATCAATAGTCTGAATTGATTTGGGTTTTTTGCCATTTGCCTTCACTTCTGCCATGCTTACCTTTGGGATTTGGCTTTAGTCATTGCTTATATGTTTGCTACTGCTGTGATCAGAGTCCCACACTGGACTTTGGCCTAGTTTTATATCCATGGTTCCTTATCCGGCTGCCAATAAGTAGTCTGGATCTCTCACTTCTCCCGAGCCCCTCACACAGAACTGGATTCAAACATATTTCAGTGTCCTTCCACACTGTCACACCCAAAACCATTCTATTTTACTCAGAGAACAATTTTAAAAATAATAATAATGAAATGGCAGCCTTAATGAACATTATTATTTGTTTTCCACTTTTCAATTTCCAGAAAATATCCCTCCCAACTTAGATCTTCACCTTGCAAAACAGAGCACACTTGACTGTTTTTTTCCCAAAATTTCAGTCCTGATATTGTGAGTCTGAGAAGCAGTACCAAGAGCTTAACTCACCATTTCTCTCAAGAGACTAAAAGCTCCAGGTACATGAACTTCCAGTGGTTGGCCATGGTCTCCAAAAGTTTGAGGGTGGCTCAATAAATAGGCTTTTACTCCAGATTTTTGCTGAAATAAAAATAATTTCTAGCACAGCTTTTGAGATATCATTACTTTTACAAATATGGACATACTCGTTGACTCACTCGGCAGTATCTTTTACAGCAAATGTTTTTGGAGGAAAAAATCTGACATTAAGGTCTGGCAACCTTTCCAGTCTGGACTTCTAACAATCTGTGTTTCTCGTGAAACACTGGACACTGGGGATGGGGAGCAGTGGGGTGGCTAGTGATCCTGATTTTAGATTAGGCAGCATGGAAACAGTGGTGATCAAGATGATCTATGACCGGCCTTCAGGCATAACACAACCACTAGTGGATCCGCTAGTCGTCAGTGAGAATGGGTGGTGATTTCTGTATTTTAGAACATGCCCTTTTGAAGGTCACACTATTAAACTTTTACAAGCTGGTTTTTGTGGTCTTAATGTTGAGCACTTAATGCTTCTAAATAATCTCAGCTTTTTAATTGGTTTTGACAGGAATCCTTTTCTCTGTCACCTCAAAAGAGGTAGGAGTATGTCGTGGAAGACTGACCTCTGTGCTTCAGAGCCAAAATATAACGCAAAGGCAGAGTTTGGGATAAAGAGGAACAATTAGCTCTTGGCTTTTCCGGGCAAAGGAGGCTATGGCAGGCTCTGGCTCTGACCTTGAAAACCTGCAAGCCTGCCCTGAGGAAGGGGCTGGGTGTGTTGGGGGCTGGAGGGAGGGTTATAGGGAAAAGCAGGATCTAGCCTGTTTCCAAAGAAACTGTGTCTGTGCTGTGAGCCTGCTTGGTCATTTCCAGGATGATGGAAGGTTCCTGAAAAAAAAGGCTGAGAAAGGAAGAGGGGAGGTTTGTGGAGGGGGGGGAAGTAGGTTACTTTAAAATCAAGCTTCGCTGAAGCATTAGTGCATTTTGATTTTTGTTCAACTTTGTGTTTTTAAGCAACGACAAATAGACATAAAAATTTATTGTTTAGATTCATAAAATCTAATTCTAGACTCTGGTTAAAACACATAGATCTGCCTTCAGCATTACACTGTTTTCAATTTCCACTGCTATCGGCCCTTTACAAAGATTAATGGGACTTCCGAAACATTATCGTCATTATTGTAAAACGTCCACATTTTGCTAAAAATAAACCCTTCTCTGACCGTTTATTGGGCTTGATTTTACCTTTCTTTCCTGCCTAATTACTTTTATAGGTTGTTTCCCTCATTAATTTAATGATGGGAGTCCTTTCGCTTAATATAGCAGAGTCAAGACAGTAAGAATTGGTCTGTATCCAATCTATGTCTACTAGAAACGTGCCAGAAATTATGTCGCTGTAAATTCCAGGGCCGTACATTTCCGCAGGCTTGCACCTGTTCCACGTTTTCTCTCTTTTTCTAATTTTAATAACAGAGAAGCTGAGAAAATTTTAGCAGCAATGGAAGAAATGTGATGCCACCTTCAGAATCAGTACAGGCAAGAGCTCAACGGTTCTGCTCACTGCACCCTTTACAGAGATGTATCTATGGGGAGGATACAGTTCATTATGCACCGGTACGTCCTCCCATGAGCATCCCCCAGGAAACGTCTACTTCGTTCTAGGACCACAGCATCTTACTTATCTCAACCTTGTGGACATTTTGAATTCAGTGGCCTGATCTGCCCAGAAACTGAGAGACAAGTCAGTGGTCGAGGGTCTTCTGCCTAACCAATCAAGCCAGACTCTAAGGGGGAATCTAAGGATCTGGGAATCTGTATTTTTGACATCCCTAAACATTTTAATCTGCAACTGTGGTTAAAAGGCACTGACATAATATCCATGATCAGGAATGCATTTTAGTCACAGAAGTACACCTGGTATGTATCTCCACTTTTGTTTTATCATCCGTTTTAACGTTCTTGTTGTAGTTTATACATTTTTACAAACTATCTTTTTTTTAAGATTTTATTTACTTATTTGACAGACAGAGATCACAAGTAGGCAGAGAGTCAGGCAGAGAGAAGGGGAAGCAGAGAGACGGACGTGGGGCTCGATCCCAGAACCCCGAGATCATGACCTGAGCTGGAGGCAGAGGCTTAACCCACTGAGCCACCCAGGCGCCCCTACAACCTGTCTTATACAGGTTTGTACCACCAGGCTCGCCCAACCCCTCGCCCCCCTCCCCTCCAAAACCCCGTTTGTTTCTCAAAGTCCACAGTCTCTCATGGCTCATCTCCCCATCTGATTTCTCCCAATTCACTTTTCCTTTCCTTCTCCTAATGTCTTCCATGTTATTCCTTATGCTCCACAAGTGAGTGAAACCATATGATAATTGACTTTCTCTGCTTGAATAATAATACTTTTGATACCAATAAGGGCACAGATGCTCCTGCTTTACCCCAAGTAGCAACAGTTAGTCAAGAATGATAAAATTAACAGCATGTTAGACTCATGAGGGCAGAATTTTGGTTTAACTTTTGTTGGAATATCCCCCAAATCTAGAATACTGCTTGACAAAGTAGGTGTTCAAAAAATATTTGCTAAATGTATGAACGCATACATCTTTATGTGGTCATATATAAAGACAATAAGGGATTCCCTCCATATGCACAGCTATATATTTAATATAAATATTTATGCTTAGATGTAAAATAAACATAACCATATGAATACTTATACTCAGATATACATATATTAAAATCTAACATATATAAAGTAAAAATGTATGTAAAATCTAGGCATGACATATTTATATTCAGATGTGACTTTTATGTAATATATACGGACCTACGTCTACATATACACATGGACACACAGAATGAAAAACAGTATTCATCCAAATTGGAAAGACATGTCATATATTTAAAAGCGATTGATCATACAACTTGGAAGAAAAGGGAGAAAACGTGTTTCTGTCTTTTCCTTGGTCTCAGAGTAACTCTTCTGCTCTCAAATAATAGAAAACCATCTTCGGTCACAGGGTATGAATTATGTTGCATGACTTATTTTACCACCAACAGTCAAGGTAGGAGAGTTGAAAAATCACATCCACCCACTGACAGCATCGTTCAAACAATCCTGGCAGGAAAGCAGGTAGGGAAACGTTGGGATTGTATTTCAGGCCAGAAGTCCATTTTGTATTTAATGGCCATTTCCTGGAGTGACCTTGCCCCGGGAAAGCAGAGAGCATTTGACACCGGTCACATTTCGCTCTGTCATCGGCCCAGAATGCCGAGCATCCTTTCCTCTGTACTTGGGAAGTTTCCAAAGGGGCCATTCAGCCCAGCTTCACTTCAAATGAAATCCTGCCCTCCCTTAAACTCAACTGCTCAGTGAGTTGTAAAGAACAGGCCTCCCTGACACAGGAAAAGAAAGGAAACCAGAAAAACAGAAATGAGACAGGCTGAGTTCTTTTTATTTTTGTAGTTTTTAACGAACTGCTCCTTTCCTGAAAAGTCTGATGTTTATCTTGTGTGTCAGCTTTGGGCGTGTGATGGAGACGCCCAGAACATGAAATCTGAAAAACAGGAAAATTTACTGGGTTTGTTATCAAGTCAGACACATCAAACTCACCATACTTTGTCCTCCCCTGAGAGTTCATGCATGTCCTCAGAGGATCTGAAATTCATACGGAAGTCTGTGGTAAGTAATGAAGGCGCATACTTGTTAGAAAATGTGAACTCTGCTGTTTAATGCTAAATAGAGAACCAGGCAAAACCCCTTTTGTTCCTGGTCAAATGTAATGGGTCGACACACAGAGCTGCCCAACACTCCAGAGAGCCTCCACAGCCCACAAGAGAGACACAGGGTCCAGACATGGGCTCCCTGGTCAATAATTGCACAACTAGTTACAAATCCTAGCCAAACATCTTTTTTTTTCCCATCCACACATTGGGCTCCTAAGCCATCCGTGACATAAACCATGGGCAGGGGTGACACAGAATGTCTCCTTTGTGGAATGTTAATCTTTGAGTGTGTCTCCTCATGCTAGGAAAACCAAAGTGATTTGTGGTTCAGTCCATTTAGTAAAATCACTATACAGCCAGACATGGGAAAGAATCAAGCTATAATTAGGATTTGTATTTTCAAGGAAGATTTCTCCCCAATACAAACTAGGGTAACACCATATACTCAACTGATTCATTACAGTAAGCATTTTAGGGATGGTATGCTCCTTAAATGGGGTCCCTTTTCCAATACAGTACATGATTAGTTTTTTGACCGTGGCCTAGAAGTCCAGATACAGGAAATGGTTTACACAGGGTCTTAATTTGGTCTCTGATGGAACCAGCACCACAGCTTGGAATGAAGTTCGCAGCTCACTGCCTCTTTCCTGTGGAATACCCCACAGTGCCAAAAACCTCAGTAACTCCTTTGTAGCAAAACAGACACTTTAACTTAATTAGAACTTTACACTTTACTCTTTCTTTTGCGTAATATTTCTTTAAGCTTTTGATAGACCTGAAGAATGTAAAGTCATCTCCAGAAGACAGACTCTGTTTTTCAAATCTTTACCGACACGTGGCATAAACACAGCACAAAAGAGAAAAGGCTGCGAATCTGCATCTGCGGGAATGCACCCTCTGTTGCCCCTGCCCCCCACCCCCAGAGCACATAGCTGTCCCAAAGGAAGTGATTAAAAACCATCTTGTCAGTATTCAGTTGTTTGTCTAACCATCAGAATTAAAGAGGGCAACCATTTAACTTACTTTTGAAATGCCAGGATTTGTCACACATTTTATTTTATATATTTTTTAAAGATTTTATTTATTTATTTGAGAGAGAGTGAGCAGAAGGTGGGGGAAGGGCAGAGAGAGGAGCGGACTCCCCTTACCCACCCACCCATCCTAGGATCCTGGGATCAGGACCTGAGCCCCTCAGGCCCCCTCCCCATACACTTTAAATGGTGATTGGAAAACACTCTGTAAAGTTGCCAAACACTTCCCAATCCTAGTTCCGGTGGCAACATTGTGTCATGAACAGCCGGCGCCACCCGCTGAGAAGCTGGGGCATTGGCGTGGAACACCCAGCCCGCAGCAGGTGTCTCTCGGCCGCGCTGATCGCGGGAAGCGGCAATGGAGAAGGTAAGGTTCGTTCCGAGTAGGAGGCCCCTGCTCTGTGACCAGCGCTCTGTGCCGTGAAAGTGAGGGCCGGAGAAGCGCCACACTGCGCGACCGCGCCAGGGACAGGTGCTCGCCCGTCACATCCACGTGAGGGTGAGACGGCACCACCGGGGCGGGTGACTGGCACACGGGGGAAATAGAATACTGGGGAAAGAATCGGGGGAAGAAAGAATGGGGGGAACTGGTTCGAGGGTTTCGTGGAAGACGAAGATCCGGAGGTGGTGATTTCCCTGATGTCAGTCGGAAGAGAGGTCTCGGGGTCAAATGTTCTGCACATCAGGGGGAGCCCCGCGCCCCAGAACCTCGGAAACCGTGCCTGCTCACAGCGCTGTCCCCAGATCGCAGTTCCGTGGTCACTTGCTACTTCGCCCTCTTAGGCACCTGGTCAGTCACATCTCCCTGAGACCAGAGCTCGGCCCTTGACTCCAGGAAGTCGTAGCACCTCATTCAGGTCTAAATGCTTCCTTCCTCCAAAGGGTTAAATGGACTTCCCCATTTATCCTGGTGCCACGCAGGACCTACTCTGAATAAATTTCTCTTCTATAAACACACATCAGCTTTGCCTGGCCTCCCCTTGAAATCTCTACGTTGTCTGTTATTAGATAAACATTCTGGTAATTACGCTTGCCTGAGTAATTCCTGGGGTTAACGCTCTAGCTCTCTGCCATTTCTTCCCCTTGCCTCGCCAGGGAAGTGACTTTTTCTCAGACTGTAGTGTGCATCCCATCAGCAGGAGGGCTTTTAAAATGTGGGCCTGTGGGAGTGGCCAGGGCCTATCTGACTGGCTGGTCAGATACGGGGTCCAGAAATCTGCAGCTTTAAAGAACATTATTGCATGGAGCACTGGGCTTGGTGCATAAACAATGAATCTTGAAACACTGGAAAAGAAAATAAAGTTATTTTTTAAAAAAAGAACATTACGGGTATTTTTAATGCACATACCATCATTATTAATTTCAGCACTAGGGAATTATGGACTCTCCTTGCTGAAGTCATTTGTCTTATCTTAGAATATATTTTGAAATCAGATGTGAGCATGACAACTTCCAGAAATGGAAAAGGAGAGATTGGACTCCATAATATGAGGCGCTGTGAGCCAAGCAAACAGGTACAGTGATGATTCCTCTAGCGCTTCTTCAGAGGACCACACTGACATTTACATCAGCAGCCATGCGTAAGGGGAACATTACAGGGAAGAGTCAGACATCCTAAGAGCCGTGCACAGGGTCCCAGCTGCCTCTGTACCTGACGACCAGGAGACCTGCCATAAAGCCCTCTCAGAGAGGGGGCATCAGGGTCAGAACCATCTCCCATTGTGGCCCTTGAGTCCATGGAACTATTCATCTCTCTACCCCCAGGTTTGTACAGAAGCAACAAACTAGACACGTTAATGACAGTGAATCTTCCAGTCCCTGAACATGGTATAACTTTCATGTTATGTGGGTCCTCCTCTCCCATATCTCTTCAAAGTCTTATCATTTCTAGCATAGACATCTTGTATACCTTTTGTTAGACTTGCCCCAAATACTTTATGATTTTTATGCTAGTCTAAATGGCATTTTTTAAAATCCCTCGATATCTATATTTTTCCCCGTCTTTGCTCCTACACTGTAGAAATCCAACTGCTTTTGTTCTTGACCAGACATTCTGCCACCATACTATTTTCGTTTATTAGTCCAATAAATGTTTTATAGTTTTCTAAGGATTTTATATATAAGTGATAATGACCGCCGAGAATGAAGACAGTTTACCCCTTTGTTTCCAACTGCCATGATGTTTTCACTTTATCGAGACTTTTGCCCTCTGGTACAATGCCAAAGAGCAGTGATGAGAGCTCACATCCTTGCCTTGTTTCTGATTTTACATAAGATGTTGGCTGAGCATTTTAGTAGGTGCCTTTATCAGTCAAGAAGCTTCCCTTCTGAAATAATCAAGATTAGAGCAGAGATCAATGAGGTAGAAACCAGAGATACAGTAGAATGTATCAATGAAACTAGAAGTTGGTTTTTTGAAAGAATCAATAAGATTGACAAACCATTGACCACACTAATCCAAAAGAAAAGAGAGAAAGCCCAAATTAATAAAATTATGAATGAAAAGGGAGAGATCACAACTAACACCAAGGAAGTAGAAACAATAATCAGAAGTTATTATCAACAGTTATATGCCAATAAGCTAAGCAACCTAGATGAAATGGATGCATTCCTGGAAAACTATAAACTCCCAAAATTGAACCAGGAAGAAATTGACAACCTGAATAGACCAATATCTAGTAATGAGATTGAAGCTTCCCTTCTATCGCTCATTTGCTGACAGTGTTCTTCATGGTGGTTTTTTGGTTTTTTGTGGTTGTTTTTTTTTTCTTTTTAGTTTTGGCAAATGATTTTTCTGCATATTTTTAGATCATCATATGGATCTACTCTTCTAACAAGATGGTGATTTTGTGAATTGTGGCTTTTACATCAGGAATGTAAAATGCACTTTACTTTTATGTTTTTGTTGGATTTTATTTGCTGATGTTTTGTTAAGATCTTTCTCTTTATGTTCATGAGAGATATTAGTCAAATTTTTTTTAAAAATGTCTATCAGAGTTTGATATCAGACTGGTACTAACCCCATAGGATGAATGGAAACTGTTCTGTATTCCTCTAATGTCTTAAAGAACTTGAGTACAGCATGTATATTTCTTTCTGAAAAGGTTAATAAAATTTACCAGTGAAACTATCTGAATGTAAAGTTTTCTTTGAGGGAAGATTTTTAACTGAGAACTTCATTTTCCTTATAAACATGGTGCTGTTAAGTGAAACTACATACCTCCAGTCCTCAGCCTCATGAATTCTAATGTTAGCAGCCTAGAATTTCAGTTTCTGTCTTTTAAGTTCAATAAGAAAACAGTGCTCTCCTGGGGCTTCTTCCCGTCAAACATCCCAGTTTCCAAGTCACCTCCAGTGGAAGGGTCCCCCACCATCTCCAGGATTATCTTAAGTGTCACTGCAAAATGGTTTTCTATCTACTGGAAACAAGTCACCTCTTTTCTTCTCCACCACCTCAAAAATAAACTCCTGAAAAGACTGTCCCATTCACCACCACGTAAAAGAGAATGTAGCATACTACCTGCTAGTTCCTTACCCAACATCCCTAGACACAGAAAGAGGCAGAGCAGCAGAGAAGAAGATGGAGAGTAAGCGGGACAACAGGAGACGGGGAGAGAGAATACGGTTGGGTATGGAGAAAGAGCAGGAGACAAAGGGGTCAAAAAATTCAACCAGTATGATGAAAAAAAAAAAAAACCTTTATAGTCGCTGAATATTCAAGAAGACATTCACAAGATGTATAATCTTTCTAAAAGGACATTTTTTTAAGTGCTGGAAAGCTTGTGTGCCCTCTGTCAATGACAACTTTACCCTCTATAAAGTAATGACATCCTCAAAACTAATTTTCTTTTACAGTTTGTTCGAATGCACTTTTTCCTGTATTTTCTAACCATTTCAAATAAATTTGTGTGAACCACATAAACTTATATGATCAATATTTGGTCACTATTGACCTACCTACCCATTTCACAGGGTTTAACTGAACACATTAATTCCAGGATTTTATTTTAGGAAATCTCTTTCTTCCGTGAGAACGGAAGGTAATTTTATGCACATTTTTTTCACCATCTAGGCCAGAGTAAAACTGTGGTGGGATATATACACTGGCTTAGTAATCTTGTGCATGTTACATTATGAGTTAGTTTCTTTGACTATAAAATGTGGACAGAGTATCTATTTCATGGAGTGTTTTGAGAATATGAAGTGCTTGGCACAGTGCCTTACAAATACACTCCCAGCAAATGTTAACTGTTACTAACATTATCACTCTTATTATTAAGTGGCTCTTTCCTTTAAAAAAAACTCTGGACCAGATGGTTAAAAATGGTTCACGCATTCATTTTTTTCAAGTATTTTTCAAGGACAAGAATTTTTTACAAAAAGAAGAATCTTTTTTTTAAAAAAATCTTTAAATTTTTATCCCAGTTATTTGCAAATGGGCTCTACCAACCACATTTCTTGGCCACTGGTACATATAATTTGTTGCTGAGTTAATGCTCACACTGTGTGCAAAGGTTAATATAAAACAAGTCTAAAATGCCCCCAATGCAATGTGTTCGCTTTCTTCCTCTATTTGCCTCCCATAGAAGTCATGTGAAAAATGTCAACACTATAATAGAAAAATGGGCAAAGCATGAACATATAAGAAAAAGTAAATGACAAGTAAACACATAAAACATTCGTTTTAGCAATAAACGTTGCAAATCAAAACAGTGGTAAAACATGATTTTCACTGGCAAACCAACATGCCATGGTCATACTTCACATTTGTAAGACTGCAGGAAAATGGACATCCGCTCTGATGGCCAAGCTACAAATTAACATGACCTTGATGGATAGCAGTTGTCAGTATATATTGAAGCAATAAATATGCAGAACTTTTGACCCAGAAATACCATTAGGAATATATACTTGAAGGCAATGAGAAGAAATAAGGATAACTATATTTATTTTATACTTATTTTGATTCATATCAAAAGAAGTTTATCACCACATCATATGAGTACATAATAAACAATAATGTAAATGTCTAATGGTGGAAAACTTGTCATAGAAATGATAATAAAGTCAGAAAAATGAGAATTTAGAAGACCATGTAAAATGTATTAGTGGATACTTATAATGTAGTAGAGAATCTTAGTTTTATTTTTTTTTAAGATTTTATTTATTTATCTGAAAAAGAGAGACAGAGAGCACAAGCAGGGGAAGTGGGAGAGAGAGGGAGAAGCAAAACCCCAGGATCATGACCTGAGCTGAAGACAGATGCTTAACCAACTGAGCCCCCAGGTACCCCAAGGACGATCCGAGTTTTAAAGTTCACCTGATTAATGGATGGTAGAATTACGGAATGTTTTCCTCTTCCTCATACTTTTTAGCACTTTATACTAAACATACATTATTTTAATAATTGAGGAGCTCGTGCATGGACACTTCTTTTGAGAAGTGTTCTACTATAGTAAGAATTCTAGTGGTTTTCAGGTTCTCTTTCAGTGTAACAATTATTTTAATATAAAATCTTGATGATGTATTTAAGGAGGCCCAGAGCTCTAGCGTTCCTCTAAGTGGGGAACAAGAAATGGTGCCCCTTATAGAGCAGTGCAGGATATAAAACCAACAGGTGCTCTGCTGGCCTGAGGGAGTGGTTACCACCTGGCCATTCCGGGCACTAGGTAGACTGGCAGGTTTCTACTGGAGAGTCATAGAATCGGCTGCAGGGAGAAACACACAGCATCTGCTTCAAAAATGGATGTGACTTAGTTTCATACAGTGGCTGTGCAGTCTCGTTCTAAAGAAGGTCTTCTAGTGTGTCCACAGAGTTAACTCCCTGGCATTAAATATCTGTTAAGGACAAAGATCTGGGACCCTGGTGTGTTCACAGTTCCTGGGATTCTGCCTTGATCCTGCATTTCATGGTATCACTAAAAACAAAGAGGTTAATAGGAATAAACATGTCCTTTGGGTTGTATTACACTTCTGACACATAATGTTAATACTTCATATATTTCTTATATATTGTCACATATGTATTCATTGCTTATTCTGAAAATATTCAATTTGCAGAAGATTGTGCACCTTCATACAACCTGATGATTTTTTTTTTGCAATAATAGGTGATAGAACTCCTAATCTCCTAATTTCCTTATGTATTTAATAAGGATAATTTTGTTTATATTATAGAGCAATTGTAAGAATTAAATATAATTATATATGTATGCGTGTGTATATGTGTATATATATATATACATATATATTATGTAGGCACAATGACTCAACCAATTTTACAAGAATTATCAACTCTTTTGAAGCCATTTAATTGGCATTTTATAGCAATAAATTATATTTTCCTTTAAAATTTCCTTTAAAATTGCCAATGAAATATGGTAAAAATTATCCTCATGCAAAATTTGAGTCTCGCTTCAAGCATGCTGGTAGAAGAATGGATTTTTTTTTTATGATTCTATTTATTTATTTGAGAGAGAGTGTGAAAGTGAGACATCACAAGCACGGGGAGCAACAGAAGGAGAGAGAGAAGCAGACTCCCCGCTGAGGAGGGAGTCCAGCATGGGGTTCAATCTCAGGACCCAAGCCAAAGGCAACACCTTAACTGACTGAGCTACCCAGGCATCCCTAGAAGAATGGATCAGAAAAAGGATGACTCTATATGGTCATTAAGGGTAGGTCTCTCTCTCTCTCTCACATAAACACACACACACACACACACACTCATATGCATGACAGTGGGGCACCAATGCCCACCACCAAGATACTATAACACCTATGAGAGTCCTCTTGTGGTCAGTCTGAAGTAGGGTGTTGGCACACGCTGTGATTCCTACTGCATCGATACCGGTATGAACCTTCGTCTGGAATTCTTTCAAGGCATCTACTGTAGTCTGGAATTTCATAAATCAATTGTTCTGTGTTCAGATCTTGATCTTAGATTGGAACATGTAAGAGAAAAGGGACCATTTGTATAGCCTTGTCTCTTCTACTTACTGATTTTGTTGTGTGTAAGAGACATGCAAAAATTCTCAGAATTCAGGAAACCAGTAAGCATTTATTAAACATCTATTCCAGAAGTTTACAAGCTGTAGCAAGTATTATATTTATCAGGGGAATTTATTCAACTTACAACTGCCAGTGTATTACTTTAGAAACCTCCGACTACAGTTGCTACAGGACATTATTTAGAACATTATCTACCACATGACACAGTGTCCGTGCTATAATTTTCCATAAGAAAGATGCATTCAAAAAAGAGTTCTGCTTTCTTTCATGCATGGGTAACTCCCCTCCCCTGTTGGTTGTGGTAAATAAGGATTGCCAAAGGGTTGCTGAAAAAGAAAACCAACAAACCCATGTCATATCACTTGTAATCAGGACAAAGAGCTATGTCTAGAGCACCACGGGTCAGAAACATGATCCTGACCCACTTCTTGTACACAGTGGTTCAGATGAGGACTCCAGTGGGAAGCAGACACTTCAATCATTTGTGATAGCATTGTTTGCTGAAGTATGGTGGGATGAGGGAGATGGGGAGGAAGGAGGGCAGAAGGACCAGCATGTAGATTTGAGTTTCTGCCTTCATTGTCATGAATGATGCAAGTCCTTACATGGAACCATAACTTCCTTGGGTCACATTACAATATATTTGAATAAGAGACCTTTTATTCAACAAAAAATCAGGGTTCCATTTTTTAAAGTTCCATTTAGTAATAAGGCATGAAATATGACAATTGCTTAAAGAAATTTATGGTGCATTTTTATTATTATGACTTTTGCAGCCTACTGGTGCTCTTTGATTCATGAGGCAATTGCAAAAGTGGACAAGAAAGTTCTTATTGTTTCCAGTTGCTGTGAATAGGATTATATGTAACAATTAAATAGTAGACTCAAATGTCAGAATAAAAAGAAATGGCTCTTATTAGTTCCCAAAGTTCTTGGTGTGTATTTTCCATTGTAACGCAGAGCTGAGAGGAGTGTAACTTTACCAAAAACCCATTTGCACGTGCCTAAGAGCTACACCTCCAAAATTGCTGTGTCTTAATTCACTGACTTCCCTACAACAGAGCAAATTTTGTGACTTGAGTAGAAGATTCCTTTCTTAGTTGAGTTTTTTTCTATTTTGACCAAAAAGCATTTATTTTAAATATAGAGTCATACACTAATAATTCATTAGGGATATATTTTAGGGTGATGTAGAATTTATTCAAGTGGAATGCCACACTTCTCAAAACATGTAGAAGAATATAGTGAATGTTTAATTCTTTATGAGCAAGACATTACGTCCACCCCAATGCATTAGTTTTTCCTCTGCTGTTTAAATAACCTCATAAAATCTCCTTGGTAATCCAGACCAAGTTAGTTGCAAAGCATTCTTTTGATCCTCGTCAGTCTTTACCATTTCTTCCTAAAGTCATAAGGGACATGAAAATAAAAAGTCCGCACTCCATTTCTTTAAAATAGTCAGGATATGATACAAATTCTGGAAAGTCGGTATTGTTACCCATCTGCATGTGTCACCTTATAGAGGAAGCGTGTCCTTGTGTGTTCCTGTGTATAACTGTGTGTGTCTGTGTGAGTATGTGTTTTCCTATGTGGGTGTGTGCCTATGGGTGTGAATGCCTAGGTGAGTACGTGTGTCTGTGTGGGTGTGTGTGCCTGTATAAGGGAGTGTGTGAGTATGTCTGTATGTGAGAGTGGAAGAGAGGAAGAGGGAGAGGTAGGAGGAGAAATCATCTGCTTTGAAGTGACCTTTAACTGGAAAAATAATAGAACTTAATACATATTCCATTCATATATCCACTGACACATTCTTCAAAAGCAAAGTTAAGAGTCTCCTGCAGTCCAATATTGTGATCTTTTGGCTTCTCTTAGCTTCTCTAACACCGGGCGCAATTATTCCTTTCATTCTTGACCTTGCTGAGAATTCGCTGGTGAATTGTTTGAAACACAGAACCAAAACACTCCCTGCAGAGCATATACAGAGAGAGAAAGCATAAAATAACAATGCATCTTTTTCCTTTCTGTTTCTTCTCCCTCTTCTTCTTCTTCTTCTTCTTCTTCTTCTTCTTCTTCTTCTTCTTCTTCTTCTTCTTCCTTTTTTTTTGCTTTCATATTAAAACACTTATCACCTTATGCAAAGGAAAACTTTTGCAATAAGTAACTTTTGGAGTCTTGAGGTAATGTAGTGATCCAGACCCTTACTGAATATATATTATGTTGAGTCAGCATTGATACTGTTCGTTGCATAAATTATCTTCCCCCACAATAAAACCAACTTGATATCATTGACCTGATTTTAGTACACTACACTACAGAACATTTCCACAGGCCAAGTAAAGTGCTTTAACGTCTTCTTATTTAGCTATGTTTGCTCATATCGAGGAGCCTCTCTCTTTCTAAGTAAATGTCCAAAGACAGAGAGGACACCAAAAATCCATCTACAATTAAAATATTTAATACTAATTTCAAATATTTTTCTGATTTTTATTTCACATTTTACGTCAACTTTTCACAGTTATGGGATTAGAAGACTGAGTATGTTCATGCACTATTCCAGGCCCATGTAAAATATAATCTTCAAAGAGAAAAGTAAAACCAAACCCAGATATAAATCCTGTCGGTGCTAAATTCCTGATCTCAGGCCTGCCGTGGAGCTCAAAACCGATATTCTTATACTTTGCCTTGGGTGCTTTTCATTCCTTACTCACTTTAAATGCTTGATTATACATTAAATCCTTTCCCAAATTTGCCTTTACTATCAATGCTGCTGCACCACACTAGACTAATTCAGCGCTAACATTTCCCTGAGTATTATTTGTTATTGAGTATCATTGGACATGATTTACAAAAGTCTATTTGCTAAATTTAAATATTTTAAGTAAATTCTTTTTCCAATAGTAAGAAAAATATTTAAATAAGAAATAATACTCTAAAGTATTTTCAAACGTAATAATATTGGGGAGATAAAAGGAGGTATTGAAAGCATGTTTTCTCCATGCTTTGTCCCTTTCTCCTAAAGGAGAAAGTCAGTGAAAGGGATTGATTAAAAAAAAAAAAAACTCACTTAGAGGATATCCTATGAGAGATAACTTGACATTAAAAGTGATTGACAAGCTTATCTGTAAAAGTTGAAGCGAAGGATGATTTCAAGTAGCTCCATGGCATTGGAATGGCTTATGGATTGTACCTTGTCCCCAGACAGACTCAATTCCCTAGCTGGGTATTGAAAGAGCTTTGCAACTCATGTGATCGAAAACGAGGATGACCAGACACTTCAGCATGCATAATCAGGACTCTTTGAGGAGTAAAAGAAAGAAATACCTAATAACTATACAGAGATACTAGGCATAAATGCAGATTGCTTCAGCCTGAGCTACGTGAGATACTTTCCTCCAGCTGCAGAACACATTTTCCTTTGGGTGTAAGTTACAACAATCCAAACAAAATGCTGAATTAAGAGGAAGTAAAGAAAACACAAGGGACCAAAATAGCCAAAGCATTGTTGGAAAAGAAGAACAAAGTTGGAGGGCTCACTTTGACTTCAAACAAAATACAGAAATCAAGACTGGGTGATCCTGGCACGAAGATAGCCACATGCAACAGAGCAATAGGTTCAAGATTCCATGAATAAAACTTGCATTAACGGTTAAGTCATTTCAACCAGGGTACCAAGATGACTCAATGGGAAAGCAACTGTCTTGTCACCAAACGGTGAATGAAATGGACATCTACATGTAGAATAATGAAGCAAGACCTCTGCCTCACACCATATTAAAAAATTAACTCAAAGTAAACCAAACACCTAAATATAAGAGCTAGAATTATGAAAACTTTTAAAAGAAAATTTAAAAAACAGAGGTAAATTGTTTTGACCTTTGCTTAGTCTTGGGTTTCTTTTTTTTTTAATATAAACCCACATATTTATTGTTTAATATAATGCAATATTGAATTGATTATAACAAATATTTAAATAATATAACAATGAAGTCTATTATTAAGAAATATTTAACTTAATTATTGAAAACTTCAGATGTCAATCATTGAATAGTGTCTTGTGCTATGTGCTTACATTGGGAGGAAAATGTGTTTTTCATGATTTTATTATTTTTTAAATTTTGAGTTATTTCAGAGCTAAATAAGATGTTACATACATTCTTTTTTTATGACACCAACAGCATAAACAACCAAAGAAAAATAGATTATTTGACTTCATAAAAATTAGGAATGTATGTGTGTCAAAAAACACTATCAAGAAGATGAAAAAGCAACTCATAGAATGGAATAAAATGCTGATAAATCCCATAAGGGGTCTGTATCTAGACTGCATAATTCTTACAACTCAATAATAAAAAGACAACTCAATTTTTTAAAAATGAACGAAGGATTCAAATACACATTTCTTGAGGTAAATATACAAATGGCCAATAAACATCTCAAAAAAAATACTTAGCATCACAATCTGTTGGGGAAATGCAAATCAAAAACACAAAGAGATGCTACTTTTACCCAGTAAATGATTACACAGGCATGCCTCCTAGGTATGGTGGGATTGGTCCCAAACTACCACCATAAAGCAAACGTCACAATAAAGCAAGAAAAGTGAAATTTGAGGTTAGAAGTTCACAGAAAAGTTATGTTCACACTATAATATAATCTATTATGTGTGCCAATGGCACAACTCATATACTTCAGTTTAAAAAATCCTTCATGGTTGTTAAATGCTAACCATCATCTAAGGTTTCAGTGAGTCCTCATCCCTGGTCATGGGTCACCATAACAAACACAATAATAATGAAAAAGTTTGAAATATTGTGAGAACCACCGAAATGTGACCCAGAGACCCAAAATGAGCAAAAGCTGTTGGAAAAATAGTACTGACAGGCTTGCTCAACACAGAGTTACCACAACTATCTGCAAAGCACAATAAAGTCGAAGGCGATGACACATGGTGTGCCTGTAATTAAAAAGACAGTAACAACTGTTAGCGGAGATGTGGGAATGTAAAACCCCTCATCCACTGCTGGTGGGAATGTAAAATGTTGCTGCCACCTTGAAAAGCAGTTCTGCAGCTCTTCAAAAAAACATTTAAGCATAGAGTTATCATATGACCTGGCAATTCTACCCCGTGGTACATACCCAAGAGAATTGAAAACATGTCTACACATGAATATGTACAGAAAGATTCAAAACAGCATTACCTGTAAAAGCAAAAATGTACAAACAGCTCAAATATCAATTGATGAATGAATAAAAAAAAGTGCTGTATATTCATACAGTGAAATATTATTTGACAATAAAAATACTTATTGACCAGCTACAGCATGGATGACTCTTAAAAATACAGTGTTAAGTGAAAGAAGCCAAGCACGACAGACCACGTACTGTGTGAGCATATTGACAGGAAGTATCCAGAGTAGTTATAATGCATGCGGACAGGAAGTAGATTAGTGCTTGCCTGGGGCTGGGAGAGGTAGGGAATGGATAGCAACTGCTAATGGTATGTAGTGTCTTTTTGAGGTGATGGAATGCTCTGGAATTAGAAAGTAATTGTGTTAGTTGGCTAAGACTGCCATGACATAGTACCACAGACAGAGGGGCTTAAACAGCTGGAATGTATTTTCTCCATAGTTCCGGAGGCTGGAAGTCTGAGGTCGAGGTGTTGGCTGATTGGTTTCTTCCGAAGCCCTTCTCCTTGGTGCACAGAGAGCCATGTTCTTCGAGCATCTTCACCGGTCATTGTGTGTTTGTCTGTGTCCTGATCTCCTCCTCCTCTAAGGACAGCCAGTCACATTGGATATGGGCCTACCTAACCATCTCATTTTTTTTGTAATCACCTTTTAAAGACCCTGTCTCACCATCTGAGGTAGTGAGAGTGATGGTTTCAGCATAGGAATTTGGGGGGATGCAATTCAGCTCAAAACAGTGCTGCTGATAGTTCACAATTTTGTGAATTTAGGAAAATGACTGAATTATAAGCTTCAAGTAGGTAGATTGTATGCTATGTGAATGAGATCTCAATGAAGCCATTATAAAAATGAAGTAATGAAGTGTATGTTTTGAACAATAACAACACCGACAACCACAGCAATACTGACTACCTTTGCCTGTCTACCCATGTCAGTTACCGGAGTAAAAACAGCATACTTTGAATGGCTAAAGAAAACCTAAGTCATTCTCGTTATACCCCAAATCACTCTTCTATGTGTGTTTGTGCTAGAGGCAAAAACTCAGCATCTGCTGTGTTCAGTTAGTCACTGCCCTCCTGGGATGGTAGGGGTCACCATCCTCAGCTCATGTTGGCCAACCTGTTCTGAGTGCTCACCATGCCCATTGTACACAGCATGGCATAGTCTATCCGTGTAACATTCAGAGAAGTGGACGTCATTCTCCTTGTTCTCTGCAGGAGCACCTTGGAGGACCACAGCCACTAACCAGTTCTCGTAAGGCCATACAACTGAGAAGTGGTGGATGTAGGATCCCAACTCATGTCTTCTGGAGCTAGAGCCATTACTTGAACCTTGGGCTATTTGCCTCAGAAGAGCCAACATGATGGTCTGTTCTTTTTTTAGTCTCCTTTTTCTCTTTCGCTTTCCTCCCTAGTCCCAGTGTTTGTGTCTCTCCTGGTCTTAACATGAAGCTCTTCAGTTTACCCCCCCGTAGGACCATCCACATATGAACCTATGTGACCCCCACAGGGACACATCCACATATGAACATAAACATATTTATGTATTTATATGGATACAACATATATACATGCACAAATTTTTAAAAGTGGGATTATATTAATCTACAAGTTTTCGTTTGGTCCTCGACATTTTTTTTTTAAGTTTTCATTAAAATTCCAGTTAGTTAACATAAACTGTAATATTAGTTTTGGGCGTACAATATAGTGATTCAGCATTTCCATACAACACCCAGTACTCATCACAACAAATGCACCCCTTAATCCCCATCCCCTATTTAACCCATCCCCCCACCCCCCTCTGGTAACTGTCAGTGTGTTCTCTAGAGTTAAGCATCTATTTCTTGGTTTGCCTCTCTCTCTGTCTCTTTCTCCTTTGCATGTTTGTTTTGTTTCTTATTCCACATATGATTAAAATCATAGGGTATTTGTCTTTCTCTGACTAGCTTATTTCACTTAGCATAATACACTTGAGTTCCATCCAGGTGCTGCAAATGGAAAGATTTCATTCTTTTTTATGGCTGAGTAATATTCCATTATATTTACCACCTCTTCTTTCTCCATTCTTCAGTTGACGGTCATGGGGATTGTTTCCATATGTTGGGTATTGTAGATAACTCTGGTGTAAACATCAGGGTGCATATATTACTTCGAATTAGTATTTTTTTATCCTTTGGATAAATACCCAGTAGTATGATTACTGGATTATAAAGTAGTTCTATTTTTAACTTTTTTTTAAGGTCAGAACTATTTTATTTTAGTAGACTGGTGTCAGCATAATAAGGACTAGTTAAGTCTTTTTTTGTTTTGTTTTATGTTATGTTAGTCACCGTATAGTACATATTAGTTTTTGATGTAGTGTTCCAAGATTCATTATTTGCGTATAACATCCAGTGCTCATTAAAACAGGGGCCCTGCTTAATACCCATCACTGGGCTACCCTGTCCCCCAGCTGCTTCCCTCTGAAACCCTCAGTTTGATTCCCAGAGTCCATAGTCTCTCATGGTTCATTGCCCCCTCTGATTTCCACCCCCTTCAGTTTTTCCTCCCTTCCCTTAATGTTCTAATGTGCTGTTCCTTATGTTCCACATAGGAGTGAGCCATACGATAATTGTCTTTCTTTGTTTGACTTATTTCACACAGCATAATTCCCTCCAGTTCCAGCCATGTCCATGCAAATGTTAGGTATTGATCCTTTCTGATGCCTGAGGAATATTCCACTGTATATATGGATCATATCTTCTTTAACCATTCATCTGTTGAAGGGCATCTCATCTCCTTTCACAGTTTGGCTATTGTGGACATTGCTTCTATGAACATTGGGGTGCGTGTCCGCCCTCTTTTCACTACATCTGTTTCCTTGGGGTAAATACCCAGTAGTGCAATTGCTGGATCATAAGGTAGTTTTATTTTTAACTTTTTGAGGAACCTCCATACTGGTCTCCAGAGTGGCTGCACTAGTTTGCATTCCTACCAACAGTGCATGAGGGTTCCTCTTTCTCCTCATCCTTACCAACACCTGTTGCTTCTTGTGTTGTTGATTTTAGCCATTCTGACAGGTATGAGGTGACAGATATCTCATTGCAGTTTTGACTTGCATTCTTCTGATGCTAAGTGATGTTGAGCATCGTTTCGTGTGTCTGTTGGTCATGTGTATGTCTTCTTTGGAGAAATGTCTATTCATGTCATCTGCACATTTTTTAATTGGATTATTTGGGGTTTTGGTGTTGAGTTGTATACATTCTTTATGTATTTTAGATACCAAACGTTTATCAGGGATGTCATTTGCAAATATCTTCTCTAATTCCATGGGTTGTCTTTTAGTTTTGTTGATTGCTTCCTTCACTGTGCAGAAGCTTTTTACCTTAATGTAGTCCAATTTTTTTTTTATTTTTTTGTTTCCCTTTCCTTAGGAGACATATCTAGAAAGAAGTTGCTACAGCCAGTGTCAAAGAAGTTACTGCCTGTGTTCTTTTCTAAGATTTTTATGATTTCAGGTCTCACATTTAGGTCTTTAACCATTTTGAGTTTATTTTTGTGTATGGTATAAGAAAGTAGTCCAGGTTCATTATTCTGCATGTGTGGCTGTCCAGTTTTTCCAACACCATGTGTGGAAGAGACTGTCTTTTTTCCATTGGATATTCTTTCCTGCTTTGTCAAAGATTATCTGACCATAGTGTTGTGGGCCCGTTTCTGGGTTCTCTTTTCTGTTCCATTGATCTGTGTGTCTGTTTCTGTGCCAGTACCATACTGTGTGTCTTGATTACTACAGCTTTGTAATGTAACTTGAAGTCTGGAATTGTGATGCCTTCAGCTTTGCTTTCTTTGGCTATTCAGATTAAGATTTCTTTGGCTATTCAGGGTCTTTTGTGGTTCCGTACAGATTTTAGGAATATTTGTTCTAGGTCTGTGAAAAATGCTGTTGGTATTTTGATAAGGATTGCATTAAATATGCTAGTTCAACACTGCTTTGAGTAGTACGGACATTTTAACCATATTTGTTCTTCCAATTCTTTCCATTTCTTTGTGTCATCTTCAATTTCTTTCATCAATGTTTAGTACAGTTTTCAGAGTACAGGTCGTTCACCCTTTTGGCTAGGTTTATTTCTAGGTACCTTATTATTTTTGGTGCAATTATAAATGGGATTTTTTTCTTAATTTCTCTTTCTGTTGCTTCATTATTAGGGTATAGAAATGCAATGGAATTCTATACATTAAGTTTGTATCCTGGGACTTTACTAAATTCATTTATTAGTTCTAACAGTTTTTATGGAATTTATATGGTTTTCTATAGATAGAATAATGTTATCTGCAGATAATGCAAGTTTTACTTCCTCCTTACCAATTGGATGTCAATTATTCCTTTCTCTTGTCTGATTGCTGTGGCTAGGATTTCTAGTACTATGTTGAATAAAAGTGGTGAGAAGTGATATTCCTGTCTTGTTCCTGACCTTAGAGGAAAAGCTGTCAGTTTTTCACCATTGAGTGGGATGTTCACTGTGGATTTATCATATATGGCCTTTATTATGAGGTATATTCCTTCTAAACTTACTTTGTTGAGGGTTTTTATCATGAAGTGATATTGTAATTTCTCAAATGCTTTTTCTGCATTTATGGAAATGATCATATTGTTTTTATCCTTTCTTTTATTGTGATGTATCACATTGATTGATTTGTGAATTTTGAAATACCCTTGCAACTGAGGAATGAATGACCATATTGAATGATTCTTTTAATATATTGTTGGATTTAGATTGCTAGTAATGTGTTGAGGATTTTTTGTATCTATGTTCATCAGAAATATTGGTTTGTAGTTCTCTTTTTAAGTAGTGGTTTTAATCTGGTTTTGGTATAAGAGTAAGGCTGGCCTCATAGAATGAATTTGGAAATTTTCCTTCCTCTTGTATTTTTTTGGAATAGTTTGAGAAGAATAGATATTAACTCTTCTTTAAATTGTTAGGAGCACTCACCTGAGAAACCATCTGGTCCTGGACTTTTGCTTGTGGAGGTTTATTTATGGATTTAATTTTTTTGCTTGTTATAGGTCTTTTCAAATTTTCTACTTCTCCCTGTTTCAGTGTTGGCAGTTTATATGTTCCTAGGAATTTGTCCATTTCTTCTAGGTTGTCCAATTTATTGGCATATAGTTTTTCATAATATTCTCTTCTAAAGGTTTGTATTTCTGTTGTGTTGGTTGCTATTTCACCTCTCTCATTTAAAATTTTATTTATTTAGGTCCTTTCTCTTTTCTTTTTGATAAGTCTGGCCAGAGGTTTTTTCCGTTTTATTAATTTTTTCAAAGAACCAAACCCTGGTTTCATTGATCTGTTTTATTGCTTTTTTAAATTTTCTATGCCGTTTATTTCTGCTCTAACCTTTATTATTTCCTTCCTTCTGTTGGCTCTCAGCTTCATGTGTTGTTCTTTTTCTAGCTCCTTGAAGTGTAAGGTTAGGTTGTTTATTTGAATTTTTTCTTGCATCTTGAGGTAGGACTGTATTGCTATATAGTTGTCTGTTAGAACTGTTCTGCTGCATCACAATGATGTTTTGGATCATGATGTTTTCATTTTCATTTGTTTCCATGTATTTTTTTTAATTTTTATAAGGGGTTGACCCATTCATTGTTAAGTAACATGTTTTTTAAATTCCATGTATTTGTGCTCTTTCCAGATTTTTCCATGTGGTTGATTTCTAGTTTCATAGCATTGAGGTCAGAAAAGGCACATGATATGATTTCAGTCCTCTTGAATTTTTGGAGGCCTCTTTGTGGCCTAATATATAATCTATTCTGGAGAATGTTTCATGTGCACTTGAAAAGAATGTGACCTCTGCTGTTTTAGGATGGAATGTTTGAATGTGTCTGTTAAGTCCATCTAGTCTGATGTGTCATTCAAAGCCTTTGTTTCTTTGTCCATTTTCTGTTTAGATGATCTGTCCATTGATGTAGTGAGGTTCTAAAGTCCTCTACAATTATTGTATTACTATTGATTAGATCCTTTTTGTTTGTTACTACCTGTTTTATGTATCTGGGTATTCCCATGTTGGGTACATAAATATATATAATTGTTACATCTTCTTATTGGATCATCCTCTTCATTACTATATAGTACTCTTGTTTGTCTCTTATTACAGTGTTTGTTTTAACATGTAGTTCGTCCAATGTTAAGTACTGTTACTCCAGCCTTCATTTTAGCCCAGTGATACCCCTTTTGAACTTCTTGCCTTCAGAACTATAAGATACTAAGGTATACTATTTTAAGCCACTGAATTTTTGGTGTGTTGTCATAGAAGCAGAAGGAAATCAACACAATAGGTGTTCCTTATATACTATGAATAATAAACTTTTTTCCAGTACAGAAATATCAAATATATCTTATCTGCTGCTTGTTTTAAATTTATAAAACCACTTAAATTTTACATTTTCAATCTTTCAAAATATACCTTTTTCATCCTTTTCTACCACAAAACTGTCAGGAGCCTGTATATTTTTACTCTAATGAATTTAAGGGCTTTTTTTTACTTACAGGTTTTAATCCTAAATTGCTATGAAGTGCTTAAGGTTGAGTTCTTGCCCCTTATGTATTGACCTCTCTACCCTCTTCTTATTTATCAGCTCCTTGCTCAAAATTAACTTTATGACAATAATTAATAAGATATAATAATAATAATGATAATACTCACTGAGTGCAAATGCTTAATATCCCCACAATTATATATTTTATCACCCCTCCCTCACTGTGGCTTTATTTTGCATTATATTTTTGTTTTGCTTAGTTCAAGTGTTTGGAATAATTTGAGTGCATATTCAATCCATATTGGATCCTGCATTCAATAAATGCATTAGGAAAACTGTTTCACCAGTTCTTTAAAAAAAAAATTAGATTTTAATTCATTTCTTATATGAAAATAAATTCCCAGAGTTATAAATATTAAACTTTTAAAATAAACTGACAAAGTTTTAGAAGAAAACATCTATCTAGGGGTGCCTGGGTGGTTCAGTTGGTTAAGCACGTGCCTTCAGCTCAGGTCCTGGGAGCAAGTCCAACAGCAGGCTTCCTGCTCAGTCAGGAGTACTTGTCCCTCTCCTCCTGCCCCTGCTTGTGCTCACTTTCTCACACACTCTAGCTCAAATAAATAAATAAAATCTTTAAAAGGAAGGAAGGAAGGAAGGAAGGAAAAGAAAAGGGAAAAGAAAGGAATGGAAAGGAAAGAAAAAAAAAGAGAAGAAAAGAAAAAAAGACATCTATGTATAAACATGGGGTAGGGAAGCTTTCTAAGCTGGACATAAATATGCATATCATAAGTAAAACATATAAAACTTTAATTATCCAAACATTTTAACTTAAAAATATGATAAAACCATAAGAAAAACACATTGCCAAAAAATGCAATATAATTTTTCGGCAAATAGTTAATGCTTTAATTTTAAAATGTAATAAGAAAAGGAAAACAAACCAGTGTGGGAAAGGGGTTCTGGATATGACCCAGATTTCACACACACACACACACACACACACACACACACACACACACACACATCTACCCAACTGGATTTTACAGAAAAAGCATGAAATTTCTACTCTACCTTATGATTGAAACAACATGGTGGGACAGTGAAGGTTTTCAAGTGATAGAAAACACTATGACTTCTCTTTATCTTTTGCCCTTCTCTGTCATAGCCAGAAATGCAGCAGGGTTCGTGGGTTCTCCTAGGAGAGTTAACTTCCTTTTTCGCTTTTACTGCAAAGAGATCCACCACCTGAACCAGCCCAAGCTGCAGAACCTGGCATGGGTGTTAAGAACGGTGAAAATGACAATGCAGGCTCTGTATCATTTTGTTTGCAGTTTAGTTATCCGAAATAAAAAACAAGCAAACAAAAGCCAGAAGAGGCACAAAGAACGTACAAGAAAGACTAAGACTTGGGGATAAATAGCTCTCACTGTTCAGTGCTTTTCTAGCTCCTCGTGGATGCACACTCAAAATTAGGCACCACCCTCACCTGCCTTGTGAGCCCTGGTCCACAGGACTGCACAGTGTCAGTGCCTGCCAGGAAGATGCAGAGGTGAGCAGGGTCAATGGGACCAGCACGGCTCATGACCAAGCCCAAGACCCGCACCTGTCCTCTAGCAGTGAAAGCTTCACGGAAAAATCAAATAAACATTTGCAGGACCATTTCGTGACTTCACCAACAGCCACTGATTCTCAATTTTTCACCTGTATTATACTTTCCTTGTGGACATAACTGCCACTCACAATCTTCCTCTTTATTACGTTAGCCCAAGGGGGGTGGCACTTGAACACAGAAGCTGATAGAAATCTGACTGGAATTTAGGACATTCTCTTGATTGCATGTGATGCGGCAGGCCTGATGTGTAATAACTAATGAAGAATTGAAGAAAATCATGATTATTTTCTGTACGAAGTTATCAAGATGCTATCCTAGCCATTTTCTAGATCCTTTGTATTAATGGATATCCGTAGCTTATAAGCATTAGATTTATAAGAGAGAGTACTGAGTATGAACTATGGAGTCCTGCTGTTTATTCCTAAATCATATCCGCAAAGCATTGAAATAGTTTTCACATTTTGCTGCCCTTGAATTGACAATGTTGTTCACAGCTCTGTGAAAACATGGCACTCTTTGACATTTGTAGACATAGCAATTACCATAGTAAGAAAAGAAAAGGCCCCAGTCAGCCTGTCTTACTTTAACTGTGTCCAATGACATGATCCAAATTGCTTCCGAAACACAGTTACTCAAGTGAATAACTATTAAAGTAATAAACCTGAGGAAGAAAATCCATCTCTGCTGAACCAAGTAGGAGTTAAACAGCAGGCCGACATCACTGCCAATGAGCAGAGCATAGATTTACCTTAAAACAAGGCAAAACAAACAAAAATGAAGGTTTTCAGCCTTTTGCCTTATTTCTCCAAATTGCCCACGCCTGGGACATAATGTAATGGGAATAATGCATCCGTAGAGCTGGGGAAGCAGGCTTGAGATTCCCAAGACCCAGTACGATTCTCTGGAGTGGGGCGTGTTTCCAGTGACTATAGATGCATGGAGCCCAGAGCTTGTCCCCTAAACATTAGAGCTGCCGGTCCCAGTCCCATGGCTCAGGCCCTGATGCTGATTTCCCAGGCCGTTCTGGCCATTTCCTAGCCGGCTCTCACCCACTCTCCTCATCTGCAAGAGGGGTCAAGGTAGTTCCCTCTCACTCATTCTTCTCATCTTAAAATGGGGTTAAAATGTTCCTCAATCTCGTAGGTATATTGCTAGAAGGATATTGTTCAACTTAAATAAAAGTGAGAAAAAAAAATAAGGTAAAAATCATTGCTGTACCCGCTCTTGGACAATCACCATGTTTAACTCCCTTGCAGACCTTGCAGTTCTGAAAACAGAGTATAATTGGGTATTTTAAAAAGCTTCAGCATCTACTATCAATAGAACCTACCCTAATTTATTTACCTTCTGCTCTTTGTCTCTCTCTCTCTCAGCACATTGCTTTACAAAAGGATGGTTCCGTGTGCCAGGCATTTCCCCAGGGTACTCTGCATCCTGTGGGTCAGACCTGGTAATCATGCCCATTCCTCTATGAGAAGAATGAGATCTTGTTTGATGGGAATTTCCCACCATTGCATCAGTTACCAGCAGGTGCCACAAAGAGGTCGCCAAGATGCCAAGAGCCTTCATCTTCGGGACCAGAGAGCTAAGACCTCTTTCCACTGCAGCCTCGTCTGTTCACCCCAATGCCCTACGTGATCTCTTGTTTTTCTAGAAGGGACTGGAGATGGTTCGGGAAGGACTGGATTATACAATTCATCTTAGATGTACTGTGGTCCTTGTCCAGATACCCCCAGAATATTATGAGCAGAATGTTTGTGTCCCCTGCCCAAAATTCGTATTTTGAAACCTACCCTGCAAGGTGATGATATTAAGATGTGGGGGCTTTGGGAGGTCATGATAGAATTAGTGGCCTTAAAAAGAGACCCCCGAGAGCTTCCTCACTGCTCCTGCCACGTGAGACCCAGCAAGAAGGTGCCATTTGTGAGCCGGAAGTCAGGCCATCGCCAGACACCCAACCTGCTTGCACCTTGACATCAGACTTGAGCCTCCAGAACTGTGAGAAATAAGTGTCTGTGACTGATGAGCCGCCCGGCCTGTGCCATTCTCTCACGGTGGCCCCCGCATGGACTGGCGAGGAACGGGGGCTCTGCTCTCCAGCATCTGGGAATGTTGCTGGCTGAGAACCTGCAAGAGCTCCTCCCAGGGCAACCAGCATGTTGCCCAAATATTGTCCCATCCCGGGTGTGGCTCCCACTCAATGCCTCTCTGATAAAGGCGCAGGGCTCAGACTCATCGCCTGTGCTCAGGACACGGGCAGAAGAGCCTCCCAGGCTTCAGAGCTCTCCGTAAACTTCGCCAAGACCTCTGCGGCACCTGTGTGGCTCACTCCCGCTTCCTTCAGTCCCACGGTGTCCATCAAGAGGGCACATCCCAGTAAGGACCTGCAGAGACAGAGCTCTGCCTCAAGGGCTCTTTGTCGGGAAGCCGCACCTCAGACAAGGATTAATCCCTAAGAAAGTGATACAGTCCCTTCCCATGTCACAGAGATTCTTAAGCCAAATCAGTGTTGTGTTCTCAAAGGAGAACGGGAGATGAAATTCAGGTTAACAACCATGTCTGCCATTTTTCTAAGACTTAATTGGCTTCATTGCTAACACAACCACAGGGCCTTACCAAACACGTTTCAAACACAATAGTAAAGACATCTAGCAGCAAGTCGTCAGTGAGAACTAGGATAATCACAATTCAGGTGTGGAGACCATGCCAGGTTTGACTGTTACTACCGCCCTTAGTCATAATCAGCCTTCAGCAGTTGGAAGCTGGGAATATAACCCCATTTTTGTTTTTTTGTTTTTTTAAGATTTTCTTTATTTATCTGAGAGAGAGAGTGTGTGAGAGAGAGCATGAGAGGGGAGAAGATCAGAGGTTAGCGTGGCTTATCAGGGGACGTTGATAGGATCACACAGCGTCCACGGCACAAGCAAACTTAGACTCGATCTAGCACCCCTGTATGCCTGATACCATGGCCACTAGCCACGTGTGGCTGGGAGTTCTAACCCTGTGCTCAACCCCAATCGAGACAGTAGGGAAGACCTAGTGCAAACATTAAAAATTGAGGCATCCACATCATTTTACCTTACCACTTGCTGGAATGTTGTATTCTCAATCTACTGGGTTAAACAAGCCTTGTCATTAATTTCACCTATATGTTCTTTTCCCTTTCTTTCATGCAGCTAACAGATCATTTAAAATCACTTATGCGACTTTCATTTGCATCCCCCCCTTTATTTCCAGTGTATGATGCCGTGTGACAAATACATCTCTCTCTTCTGCTCAGTGGACATTTACCTTCTGTTTAACACGCATGCACACACACACACTCCTCTTCAGAATTTAGTCTGTCAAAAGAGAAACACATATATTTTGTCTCTTCTTCTGTCTGAAATTTCAGGTGCCAAATCCCTGGCATATTTAATTGGCCTGCAATTAGAACTTGAAGTTCCTTTTAGTCCCACCAAAAAGACATCTTAGCAAAAAGTCACTCCTATTACCATGGTTAGGGTAATGTAATTTGGCATAATCACATGAAATTAAGATTTGGTATTTTCAAGAATTTTTCCCCCTTGAATGAAACAATTGCAAAGAACACATCAAATAACCCTCAAATTTTATGTTCAGCAGAAAGTCCAAACCTACTATTTTTACCCCTTATTGAATTGGTATCGGCAGGGACAGTACTAGGAGTGATAAAGCTGTAATTTAGGTTTGAGATACCATTTTTTAATTGATTTAAGCACTTAGCAGATTTATGTAATATAGTATCCTCATCACAGATGATAGTGTAAGACAGAAAAGAAAAGGAAATGAAGCAAAATATGAAACAGACCAAAAGGAGTTTTAATTGGCTTAACCTCTAACAATTGAGTAGTTGGAGTATTGGAGCTGTTACCTGGCTATATTTAAGGACTTAAATTTAAATTTCATATACTCATGGAATACATTTTCTTGCCATGCCCCCTGTCACCAGCATTCTGAGGGCTAAGCTTGCAACTCGCTGAGTACATTGCCTCATTTAATGATAGCGAGGCTTGTCAAAGAAGGTGACCACTTCACTGCAGTCCGGCTAAGCTGGTTTAATTCAGCTCTCTAAATGGTCCTGTGTGGTGAATCTCAGTGTGTCATTTGTAACAGCTTTCTTTCTAGAAGTCATGGCTGCCATTGGATTTGGGGGTGGGGGTGAGGGTGTTTTCTCTTTATTTTTCATTCTCAGAGGTACTACATTTATGCCCGCTTAAAATTACATGATTAATGGCGCTGTTAGCTACATGATAAAATTTGAAAAGAATAAACACAAACCACTTAACTAAAATAAATAAAAAGCTTTTTTGTTTCATTAACAGTGACATATTAAGGTCATAAGCTGTTCAATTCCCAAATCACCCGTTATTTCCACCTGGCTTAAAATTCTTTTTACCTGTTTATTATTAAGGAAATTTCTCTGACACACACGCACACACACACACACACACACACAAACTCTTTTCTTGGGAACTCAATTTGGGATTTACGGCCACTCCGTAAAATACCTACTTATATAGACATTTAAGTTCAATTTAAAACTCACAGCATTCCCTTTCCTTATAAAAACACCCATCCATGTAGCATCAAAAGACAGACTTTATATTTGTTCTAACAGTTAAGTTAGTTATGGATCATCCTAGACCCCAGGAATCTTCCCAGCGTCCCCCCAAAACCCGGTCATTTGTGGTGGTGGATGCAAAGGCACCTTATGGTCACTTGCTCCCATCCTCATTCAGTGCAGGTCTTTCCCTACGAAGCTGGTGGAATCAAAAACCAAGCAACAACAATTCTAAAGCAATTCCTTGTCCCTTAAAGTCGAGAGAAACCCCTGAATGCTTTCATCCCTCTGTAGATGTATGATTCTGTTGCCCCACACAGGTACGTAGGGAGCCACTTGGGCTATTGGGGAAGAGCAAAATGCAGTCTCACACATACTCTGGTTCCAGCCACTGGCTGAGGCATCACCGTCTGCCTCACTACCCTGCAGATTCCTGGGAAACGTAACCGGTAAACGGACACCTGCCGATCACAGAGAGGTGACACGTTAATGGTTTTTTACCTTGTTTGCTTTTACGAATAGTCAACAAAAATATATTGAATTGCTATTCATTTTGCACAGTAAGAGGTGCTAGCATCCTGCCTGCACCCACAAATTATCCAAAGGACAGGCGACTCGGACTCTCGCTGCGTGCTGCCCATGTCTGCAGCCCTTGCCATTTGCAATGCTTTTCCACACACGTTTTCTCATTTAGCAGATTTGACCGATAATAAATAATATTACGATCTGGGGCAAATGCCCTTTTATGTATTATGTATTGGTTGGCCACTTCTTTTATCCAAGACACTGATTATGTCAGATATTTGGTAGTTCAGAAAGCATCAGGAGCCCCTGATTCTGATATCTGCAGAATCCAGATAAAGTGCTGATTCGTTAAATGAACGAACACACTTTTTCCCTTCTTCCTGCAGACTTAAAAAAAAGAAGTCAAAGTGGGTATAATTGAATATAGGATATTCAATTTGATATAATTGAATAATACATATGATTATGGATGTAACTGAATAATACATTTGATTTACCTAACAGGTATGTTCTTTCAGTGTGGTCTAATATTAAAAACTAAAGTTCAGGGGTGCCTGGGTGGCTCAGCAGGTTAAGCCTCTGCCTTCGGCTCAGGTCATGATCTCAGGGTCCTGGGATCGAGCCCCGCATCGGGCTCTCTGCTCAGCGGGGAGCCTGCTTCCCTGTCTCTCTCTGCCTGCCTCTCTGCCTGCTTGTGATCTCTGTCTGTCAAATAAATAAATAAAATCTTTAAAAAAAAAAAAAAAACACTAAAGCTCAGTGTATTGTTCATGAAATTCTCATTCCCACTTAGAGCTTCCAAATGTGTTCAGGCAAAAAAAAAAAAAAATTGTATTTTCCTACCTGAATGATTAGGAGAATTTAGGAAAAAGAAACTGTTGGATCGTTTCTAAACGTCTTGCTTGAAAATTTGACCACTGCGTGGATTCATGTTTCACTAATTCTGCTCCAAGTCAGTGTGATCAAACTCGAGTATTCAATGAGTTGCTCTCAAATTATACATATCTTCCAATTAGTCCTTATCTCTTAAAAAATTGTAACTATATAGATCATAGTGAAGTTTATCTTTTAAAGAAAAAATCTTTTAAAGAAAATTGTCTTTATTATCACCTCACGGGTTTCAAAAAATTTCCACGTAAATTTCCATGTACTAGTTTTCTATTCTATTTCCCTCTGTTCCACCCAGCTTTTGAATTCTCAAATTTGCATGGGTGGTCAAACTAAATTAAAATCTTATTTTTATTTGTTTATAATTAAGTCCTCTAAATGAGAGCTATTTGATGTTTACAAAACCTCAAAAGCCCTTTCTAGATGTTTTTCTTTGAAGAAGCAAGTTGTCTTTTGCCAAGCATAAACCAAATTCAAACCCCAAGAGCTTTTAAGTTCAGTTTGAAACTCATAATGACACTCTAGTGAATTCTACTTTGAAAATGAATTTATTTACCCACCCCACCCCCACCAAGATGACTTTACATCAAGCTATTTGGCCATTTTTTTTTCAAATGGAGACAGTATTATGTGCATCGTTGCCTGTTAATTATCAGAAAGATGTGAAGTCTAGCAAAGGAAAATAGAAATAGGGTGCTATGGTGTTTTTCAAACACTAAAAGGCAAAATCTCTGTTACTTCATTGTGCAAAATATCCAGTTCTGCTTTGCTTTTACTTCTTTCTGTCTTTGCATTATCTCCATCTTCAGGATCCAAACCGAGAAGCACTAAGTCAGACAAAAGTAAGGAAATGAAAAAGCCCATTCATATCCCAATCTACCTTTTGCTTTAACCTGAAGTAGGGGGAAAGTACAAGACCAAGATATTGGTGCAATTCTAACACTATTTTATATCAATCAATTTTCAGTTGTTTTTACTTATTCATTCATTCATTTTTATGTAAACTTCATAAAAACTGTAAAATTCGCCTTTTTAGCATACCATGCCAAGTGCATTTAAATATATCCACAAAGTTGTGTGATCATCACCACTGTCTAATTCCAGAATACTTCCATCACCTGAAAAAGAAACTACATACCCCTTGGTAGTCAATGACTCCCGGCTCACCTCCTCTGCAATGGCTGGCAATCAGTGATTGACTTCCTGTCTCTATGGATGTGCTATCCTGGATATTACATGGGACCATACAATATGCAACTATTCGTGTCTGCCTTAGCATAGTGTTTTCAAGACTCCTCCATGATTTCCCTGGTATCCTTACTCCCTCCCTTTTTGTGGCTGCATAATATTCCATCGTATGGATTCTGCATATTCTGTTCTGCCATTCATGCATTGATTGATCTTAGAGTTGTCTTTACTGTTTGGTTGTTGTCCACTGAACGTGCAACATAGAAGGTTTGTGTTGACACAGGTTTTTCAATTCTCGCTTATGCACCTAGGAATGGAAATGTGGAGTGGTCTGGTGACTCTATGTCTAGAATATTGTTCCAGGATAGTGACTACTGAAGGATTGAATGCACTGGTAACAATTGTATATGCTTCTAAACACATTGTTGCCATATTCCATCCACATTGCTTACAGGCCAATTTTTCATGTTAAATATTTTGGAGCCCATATTCTACCTTTTTAAATGTTGTTGATATCAGCATTTTTAAAAGGTAAGGATTTTCTTGAATTAGATTGATTATTTAAAAAATATTTTCTAAGACAATAGTGGGGGGAGGTGATTTTCAGAGTATACGGTGACTATGACTACATTATTTGTATTCATTGCCCATCAAATAGGCTGAAGTTTTATTCCCAAAAAAATATTTCTTTAGAAATACACATGCTTTTGCAGAAGTATCTTCTTGGCAACAATTACACGTGAATTATTTCAATATAATCATTCATTCAGGATAAACCCATAAAAAATTCAGCCCATTTTCCATAATGAGAGCAATTCATGAGGACCATAAAAAAGTGTGTGTCAAGAAATTAGCATTGTGTCACTGACAGCAATGTGAAATAGCACATAACTAATGGAACGAGTGACATGAAACTAATGAAATCCCGAAGAGAATTAGTATGATGCCCTTCCTGTTTCTAAAAGCATTTAGGAAAAAAGGCCCAAACTCTAATGGATCATACAGGGTGATTATCTCCAGCTTGTAATTTTAAAACAATCATTGATCATGTGCGAGAGATTTGCTAAAAGCCGTGCCTTCGCTGAAGTTAAAAACCTCTCTGCCTGCAGTGACTTTGAAATATATGACATTTCAGCTGCCAGTTATGCTAGTGTAAGAGCCGAAACCAACCAACGTGAATGACTGGAGTGCCTACCAATGTTAGCACCACAGTGCATTGTCCATTTTCCAGCCTTTGTTCTGATTTCTGGTTTAATGAGAAACATGAAACTTCTCTCTCTCTCTCTCTCTCTCTCTTCCTCCTTCTCCCTGTTTGTCAGTCTCTCTAACTCTCTCTCTCCAAACACGCCATTATAAAATTAATGTATTAATGCCTCGAAAGAAATAGCTATTCCTGACGACTTCATAACTGTTCATTTATAAAAATTACTTTTGCGCCATTATTCTATAAGAATGAATACTTCGGCAAGTGAGCATGCAGGTCGAAGATAAGCAGGATATGCTTTGGAAGAGACTATGCCTTAGCAACCAAAATCGCCTCTTAAAGGCAGAAAGACTTGTCTCTGGCTGCTCAATGATGCTATGAAGATCCAACAGGTCTTTTTGCTTCTGTATTTTTAATAAAAATCTCCACTACTTTTCTTACAGTCATGAATTTCTCCTTTGTATTCTTTTTTTAAAGATTTTATTTGTGTATTTGTCGGAGAGAGAGAGAGAGAGAGAGAGAGAGAGAGAGCACAAGCATGGGGGGAGGGCAGAGGGAGAAGCAGACTCCCTGCAGAGCAGGGAACCCCATGCTGAGCTCCATCCCAGGACCCTCAGATCATGACCTGAGCTGGAGGCTGACGCTTAACTGCCTCAGCCACCCCAGGGACCCCCAGTCATAAGTTTTTCTAATTAAAGAAATTCTATTTATCCTCATGTGGAAAAGGGACTACCACTGATTTATTCATCTACCCATTTTAGCCTTTCTTCTTTTCCTCATTTTTACAGAGTTCTGGTTTTGCACAGAAAATGTGTCTGGTGTTGTTTCACATCTGGGAAGCATGTTTGTGATGCACCTGCCACATGGAAGCTGAGTCCTTCTCCCCCTTCCAGGGTCTGGGTCGCCTCCCCCTGCTCCTCCGGTGTTGGGGCAGGTGTCCGCAGTGGCACCCGGTGATCCAGGCTACGGAGCAGCTGCTGACTGATCACTGGCCTTGCACTGCCTCCAGGAATACCCAGCAGCAAATCTCTAGAGGCCTGAGGTCAACGAGCGAGTTCCCGTTCTGCAGGTGAGAAGGCAGCAGCTCACGTAGCCTGACATGCCTATTAACACGCCAGGGCAGGAGTAAACCCTGGGCGTTTTCAAGTCCTGGCCACCACACTTTGTATGGCACAATCTGCCAAGTGCAAGAACTCCGGAAATGTACAATAATATTTGGCAAAGTAATATTCCTTTTTTTAAAACTTTTTCTAGACTCATATCTATAGGATCATGATAAGAATGCAAAAAAGGGCATAATCCCACAAATCCACAACACGTTACTGCTAGTGAGACAGAAAATATAGGAACATATCAGAGAACAAAGTGTTCCATTGGGAACCCCTGAACAAAGAGAAAAAAAAAACTTTTTTGAATAAAGGAAAACAAAACAAACAACAAACAGAGGAAATAATAGGACAGAGACTCTCAAGCTAACCTTAAACGTAGCAACGGTGAGTGAATGAAACGAGAGTCCTCACTCCCCTGGTCATCACCAAGTTAGCAGAGCCGCACAGGGAAGGTCCCGGAGAGGGGGGCAGTGACCGGGCCTCTGACACTGCTCAAATCCATCCATCCCACCCACCGTCAGGCATTATCCACATAGCGGTGGTCATTGCATGGCTGGAACCCTCGGGATGGGGAAAGGGGTTGGCACGCCTGCTTAGCACTTAACTCACTGAATTCCCTATGTCATAATTAATCAGTGTTTTCATGTTAATTGATTTTGTTAAATTGGCTTATGTTGGGGGGATGGATATGACACGATATCCTAGAAAAGCAGACATCTTTGCTAAAAGCTGTTAACGTGGGCTGTAGCCAAACTCAGAACCAATTTTCATGCGTATTGAGTGTTAAACCATCATTAACTCTCTCCTCACCTGTCAGTAACAGTAGTAGTAAGAGAATTCAAAGAAGCTGTGAGAGCTGTTCTTTTGCTGGGAAATGAGGGCTGCCATGAACAAAAGAGAGATGCCAGTAATGTTTAGCTGACCTGGGGGGGTGCGGTAGTGATGAGTCTAGTCGGGGACCATCCCCATGCATGGAAATGTTCCTCTACGGACCCCTTCTCAGGAACCACATGTTTAACCCAGCAAAGCCAGATCTCTCCAGCCCGCGATCACATTCAAAAGAAACCATATTCAAAAACCAACATCCTTGAAAAATAATCTGTTTACTGTCGATCTTCCTAAAGTGGTGAATCAGGGGGTGACATAGTCATTCACACATCCAAAATTTCCAAAATTATCCTTCAGACATCTCTCACCCTCCCCCATGTTTCACACTTACGAGTAAAATTTAACAGCAGCTGTTAAAATTCTCTCCCCCTCCTTCTTCTGGGTTCATAGCTTTAAAAATGCATATGTTTTCTTGCCCTCCCTCTACACCCCTGCCCCTACACTGCTCATGACGGTTCCTATTCTGACAAGTGACACTCATCTCACTGGTGTCTGGGAACTGTCCTCTGCTCATACTTAGATGGATTTTTCTCATGAGCACAGCTGTGCTGGAAACATGTACACTCTGTCCTCCATCACATCAATTTTCCCCAAAGAAAACTATCTATTGTAACAATCTCTCAGAAAGTTGGAAAAGAAGAGGACAAAGAACTTTTTACTGTAATAATTGAGACTCTTCTGATGAACAACCCATCATCCCTTTTCTCTTCCTTCTCCTAGTGCTTGGGTGCTAGGCTGTCCGATGTTCCCAGGGACTGGAAGGTACACATCAGCTGCTGATCCGTAAGCAAACGGCTTCCAGTGTTCTCTCTCCCCTACGCTTCTCATCCTGTGCCTTCCACGGGCTCACTCTGAAAGTGACACGATATTGGTTTCGTCTTGTTTTTTGATTGCTGCGTGCACTTCCTGTCAAACTTCTCCAGATCGCTTTGACAAGCAGACAACACCTAGGGCCAGAGAACAGTCTCTAGGGTTCTGGCTTATACTGCAGAGCAGGGACGAGGCTGCCACCTACTTTCCTCCTCTATCTGAGAAGACCTGAATTCTTAAAGCAATCAGCCAGCTTTTATATTAATAACTAATTTCCCAATTGTGACTTCATGAAATAATCAATAGAGGTGCTCAACTTAGAGAAGTTGTGTAATGCACAAGTTTCATTTCTGACATGGTATATCTGGTCCTTAACTACACATTCTCCCCTCAAGTGCAGTTAAGATCTCATGGTGGTGTACAAAATTTCTTCCTTCCGTGGATGGCATTTCAAGAATCATTAAAAAAATATGGTGGCATATGCCCTAAATATGCCCCAAATTTACCCTTCTTCTGTGATTGTCAGCAACTAACCTAATTCCAGTGATGTCCCTTCTATATAGGATTAAGCCTGCTCATTTGGAACTTAATCATGGAGTTATTAATGCTTATTACAATGTCTTATTTCTGAACTAAAATGAGCACATTTCTGGAATTTGTAGGGGGTTTCAGGGAACTGTTCTACTGAAAAGTCTGGCTACCCACCAACTGGGGAAGAATTCAGTGCTTTCTGGTCAAAGAGCATGGAGGAGTATTGGCAGTGGCGTAAAGCACACTGTGGTCATAGTTGTACCAGTAAGTCTTGAGGTGGGGTTTAACGTGGCAGTTCCCTCCCTTTTTTTAACTTTAACTAATGTGCAGTTATCATTTTCAGGTTAATTGTTGTAACTTGGATTAACCAAGTACAATGTATGGTACAATCTTACATATTTTCAGCATGCATTATATCAATATTCATTAACTGCACCTAAGACATGCATGTGCAATGGTGAAAATATTCCTTGTCCTTATTTCGTTAAAATCATTTTAACATTCTATCTCCCAAAATGTCGTTGGACGTGACATTTCCTTGTGTTTCACTGATGTCTACTTCTAGGCAAAGTGAAGAAAAGTGGATTTTTGCAATATGGAAACTTCTACTCCTCTTCAGTGGGCTGCCATTCAAAGAGTGTAGAATCACTGTTCTGGAAAGTGGTGGGTGAATAGTGCTAAGAGGTAAACTGAGGAATATTAAGTGTTTGTTTGTTTTTTACAGGAGGTTGAGCCTGCGTCCGTTTAAACAGGCCAGCTCCAAACCAAAGGCGATTAGGAGCACTCCACAGACAGAATCTAGAGGCAAGGTTTTTATACAGAAGATGCTGAACCAAGGCAAAGCAATTATTTGCGTGGCCGTAACTTAAGCAGCCGCCCTATTTGTAACAGCCTGTTGGCTGTCGGTGTTTGGCTTTTCTTCAGTTTGACTGCCTTGTATTCAAGTGCATTGACTCTAGCTTGGGTTTTGGTTTGCTTCCACAGTCTACCGACACATTAGAGCTGCTCCAGCCTAATGGCCTCCATGTTTAATTACGTTAACATAGTCATTGGAGTGGTAGTAGTCATCATAAAGATCACAGTAAAATAATCTGAAGAAGCCCAGTCAGTCTCACTTACTTGCACAGTAAAGTTGTCCAGGCAGTGGTTCTTATCATTAGACAGAGTCCAGATGGTGCCCTTTTATTTGTAAATTGGATGATGGGTCAGTTCTTACTCTCCCTCTCTCCCCATGTGATGGGGCAACATTACTACCAAAACTTCATCTTGTAAAAGTAGCGGAACATTCACTTTGAGACTGTAATTGATCTTGGTTTCGCTATGTTTAGCGTGCAGTGTTAACCACTGCTTTTGGCAGAAAGTTCCCCAAAGCTTTAGTAACCACAAGGGAACAAGTGACTCTTAACTTCTGATAAACAAGAGAGTACATTTCAGAAACTTTAACACAAACCTGGATCACAGGTCACTCACCTGGAAAAATAAAGAGATTAACCCCTTTTCTTAAAGTGACTGGACGTTCCTACGTTTTCACTTCATACGCGCTGGTAGACCAAGAGATGGCTGGGATTGTACTTCCCAAAAACAAACACACTTTTGTTGGCAGGGAAGCAGCTGGACATTGAGAGATTTGATTGTGTCTGCACATTTGTGATCAAAGCTAAGCGCCTGCTGAATGTGATGTTGGTCTGCACGATGGTAATTTATGGAACAGGAGTACAGCACAGGGCTTTGGAAAAAATGGGTAGGAGGAAACAGCAGAAACTTGCCTAGGTTTGAGACCTAATGCTGTCTCCAGGTCACTGTGTAGGATGTGGCTGCCCAGGGGATGAAGCTGAGTGTAAGTGTGGCTAGGAAAGATTGATAAGGACCTTTACAGATTCCTCATCCAATGGGGCAAACTCTTGAAATTGCCACAGTGGGTGATACACAGTTTTGATGAAACCAGCAGATGTACTGAAAAGACTTTGAACTCTTCAACTTCCCAATTGAAATCCTGGATATCAATAATTTCTCTGAGCCTCAGCTTTCCTATATGTGAACTGCAGATAATTCCAGTAACACATAATGTCCTTGTTATTATTGGGGTGGGGCGGGGGGAGTAAATACACAAATGGGCACGGACGGTCAGGCCTGGCATTTGGGAACTATTAGTGCAGCTTAAACCCTTACTGGCTAATAAGGTTATTCTCTGGACCAGGTAGCATGACCAGCATTTTGACGTCCCACACACCACAAGGATTGTGCATTCTGGAACTCTGATTAGGCTGTAGAGTTCATCAGTTAGGATCTGTCTCAAAGCCCCACACCATTTTTAAATGGCCTGCTTTTGAGGTTATTGTGCATCAGAAGCTTCCTGGAAGTTTGTTGTCCTAAAGAGATTCATTTATTGGAAATGAGGAGTCGGAAGCAGGAAGGGTTCAGCATCAGTTCTGAGCCTGGTGGTGGCTTCTCACTGTCAGGGGACAGTAGAAACAGGGGGCTAGCTCGATGGCAGTGTCACTGTGCTCTTGTTGTTAGAAACAATGTGAAGCTTTGGGATGCATCTCTGACAAATACTCTTCAGCTTGGTTGGAAAGTCCAAATTTATTTTTGATTAGAGAATAATTATAACTCTCTTAAAGAGTTCATTTGGGCTGCTCTAACAGAACACCAGACTGGGTGGCTTATAAGCAACAGAAGTTCATTCCTCATGGTCTAGAGATCAGACGTCCAAGATCCAGGCTCCAGCAGATTCAGTGTCTCCTGGTTCACAGATGATGTCTTCTCGTCATGTCTCCACAGGATAGGACAGCAGATGAGACTCTCTGGGGACTGTCTTATAAGAGCACTAATCCCATCCGGAAGGCTCCAGCCGAATGACCTCCCGAAGACCTCACCTCCTCACACCATCACACTGGGGGTTAGGTTTCAAGATACGAATTTGGGTGGGACACAGACTTTCAGTCTATAGTATGTTGTGAAGATGAAATGGGACAAGATAGAGAACCGCATGACCCCTCACCATCTCTTAAATATGCTTCATGTCCAGATGTTCCAAGTCATGGACCATATTGGTACACAGTGACCTCTCTTTACTGGGCTCACTCCCCTTGAAACCACACACTTGGCTTTTGCCCAGGATGAGGGACCTACTTTTGTTCTCTTCTATAGACACTGTTTTAACATACCTCTCCTTCACATTACCAGCTCTCTTTTCTCAGGCTCCCATGGGAAACTTTTCTTCTTCTTCCAAGACACAGGACATTTACTGGTATCTCAGTATTATTTGTAGAGATAAAAAATCAGTAGACCCAGACCTCTGTTTACCATCCTTTATAATAAAATTTGGTCTCGTGATACTCTGTAAGTAAAATAACAATAAAAATAATTAAAAAGTAAATAGTTACCATCTTTAGGATTAGCTAAATGGCAGCTCCAAGTAAGGAGGAAAGGATCCATCCCTTATTTTTTTCCCCAACTCCCATCCCTCTGGCACCCACATCTCTGCCCCAGTCTAGTTCAGCCTTATGACGCTGTACTCACAGATCAAGAGAGAAATGGGCAAAATGAGAACACCATCGTGCGTTTCTTAATAAATTTACACTTCTTGAACTCAAAAGACAAAACCATTTTCAGAAATGATACCCTTCATCCTTTGTAGGTATTACAACATTATCCCTTTTTTAAATAACTGTGTAAGAAAATGCTATCATTTAAAAAAAAAGAAAGAAAGAAAATGCTATCATTGTGTTTTTAAAGTCCTTACTTGGAAAAACACTAAGTTAAGAGCTCTCTGTTGTTTTCTCCAAAATTTGTTCTTGAATGTCTCCTTGTCTAGTATACACAAAATCTTAGTGCCACATCTTATCTTTATAGTTATATAAATTAGATCAAAATGAAAAAGAAAATTAGCATTGGATCTTTAGGGATATTCTTTAAATTACCTGGAGTAATTACCTGGAGTAATTACCTGGAGCCTTTCTTTTCTCTAGAAAATTTTGTCTGGTAAACACTTCCCCTATTTTAAATGATCTGTAACAGACATGCACTCCATACGCTTATGAAAAGCAGAAGAAAAGCAAGGTGGCTTCAGCAGATGACAGTACAAAGCGCCGTGGGATCACAGAAGTGGCAACTGGAAGATAGTAATAGAAGATAATTATAAGACAGTCTCAAAGGAAACCTTAAAGGATGGACCTGGAGCATTGCCATTTCAAAAGCACTAGAAAGCCCAGTTCTGGACCCTACTTTGTTATAGGAGTTCTGATGAGTCTCCAAGATTTACTACCACTTTGAAATAGCTGCATCTTTCAGAATCTTAGTAAATGTCGTGGGTATTTCTTAATTCTCACACATAACATCAAGCTGAAGATTTATCTTTTTTTTTATAATTTTATTTTTTATAAACATATATATATATTTTTTCCCCCCAGGGGTACAGGTCTGTGAATCTCCACGTTTACAAACTTCACAGTGAAGATTTATCTTTAAAATATTTCTACAACGAGACCTTTCTCCCCACCCCCACTATAAGAACCCTAGCCCAGCTTGTCAGCATCCCCTACCTGAGTGATTGCAAGAGCCTTCTATCTCCTCTCCTTGGTTCAGAATCACTTCCAGAAGAGCAACTAGCCAAGATCCTCCTATCAATGGCTTCTACCTATACCTAGAAGGAAAGAAAGACATGCATATCCCTTATCATAAACAAAGTTGGCCCTGGAGAGTTTTGCTGGCTACCTTCTCAGTCTCGTGGAAGCATCTCCTCTCCCAGTGGCTCATTATACCCCAGGCATCCTGTTTCCCACTTCCTGGGCTTGGCACAGAGTGTCCCTTGCCTGAGCCACCTTCCTTTCTCTCCTCCTTTCAGGTGTCTGCTCCAAGAAGTCTCCAGTAACCATCTTTCTAGAGTGCACCACCCTCTTCTCTGCTCCAGGGCGATTACATCCTCCTGATCCAACCTGCATGGCAGAGCTGGCAGGCTGGTATGCCATTAAGAGATTGGGCAGAGAGGAGCTATACATTAAACATAACAGTGAAAAAGAAATAGAACCAGGTAAACTAAAAGCTATAAGGCACAGTAACAGAATGCACCATGCAAGTCTGTGCAATGAATTTTAAAAGCTCAGTGAGGTAAATGGTTTCCTAGGTCTTCCTGGAAAAAGCAGTTGCTACAATTGATTTGAGACATGTCAACAGACCAGTACCCTGAGAGAAGGTAAAGAGTTGTCTTTTTAAATAGAACCATCACAGGTTGCCTGGGTGGTTCAGTCTGTTAAGTGCCTGCCTTCAGCTCAGGTCATGATCTCAGGGTCCTAGGATGGAGTCCCATGTCACAGCAGAGAGCCTGCTTCCCCAGCTCTCTGTGCTATTCTCCCCAATTGTGCTCTCTCTCCCTCTCTCTTACTCTCACTCTCGCTCTGTTAAATAAATAGAGAGAGAGAGAGATAAAAGCTTTAAATTAAAAATATAACCACCACAGACAGCTTAATGGGCAACTTGTTATCAAACTTGTAGGAAAAGGGCAATTCCCCCTGGTTTTAGAAACTCCTCCATAATGCAGGGGGAAACTTGTGCTACATAATTATTTTTCTTGTGAAACCAAATTAATTGATACCAAAACCGAGGTTGGAAAGTGCTCTTACACGAGCAAAAGAAAACTATAGACAAAATGGACCAACTGAACACAAGACCATCGAAACAAAGCCTACATAAACGTGTATTAGAAAAATAACACACCAGCCATTCCAGATAACACATGGCTCATTCCAGAAATAAGTTATTGATTTGATATTTCAGACTACAGTATTTAGATCCAATATTAATATGTTGAAGAAAAAACCCATATGGCCACTTAGTAGTTGCCAAAGAGTCATTGATATTATCCAGCTTCCACTCCCAAGAACAAAATAAATCAATGAAACTTGGTAAAAGCATTATCTCAAGCTAATGTCCAGGATTATGCTTCATTGTGTGCCACCGGAAGGACCCCCGGGGAATTAGGAAAAGTCAGGGATGTCTGCAATCATCTTCATCATGGAACACATTTTTGGAAATGCTAACTAGGAAAATTAGGGAAAGAATTGAATAAAATAAAATAGAAAATATTGTGAAAACAGGCGTAGCTCTGCTTGCAACCTTCATTTTCAGATGATCCGTACTTATCACATTCAACAAGCCCGTGGTCCCTGCACGGTTGTACTCGGTAAAATATCACAGCAAGACAGACAGTAGCCGGGGCCTCCGGGAGCCACTGTCCAGTGGTGAGTGAGACATCCATCAGCATAAACACAAATCGGTACAAATCACATCCGTGCTGAGGGCTGCAAAGCAGGGTCCCAGGTGCCAACAGGACAGTTTATGGGAATTGCCAGATAGGATCATGGAGACAGTAGCCAAAGGGAAAAAATGAGAGAGAAGTGGCAGCACCCAGATTTCATCCCTGTCTCCCCATTATCCAGGTGCTTCCAGTCACGGGGGACACTGAGTGATGGAGAGAAGAGAAATGAGGAAATGAGGAAGAGGAAGAAATGCCATCAAGCCAGTGCTTACGAGAAGGCGGAAGCTCTGGCTAGGAAGAAGCCCCAAGCAGGTGACAAGGTGGTCCGTGTTCACTCACAGGAAACTGTAGTGGCTCTTCTCTGCCACAGTCCCTGACACCTGCACTGAAAGGTCAGACCTGCCCCCACCGCCCCCAAGGCTGGAAAGTGAGACTCACCAGACGTCAGTGCGGTACTACAGCTTCATACCGTGAGCCTGAAACATGATGGCCAAGCCTTGCGTTCTTCATACTGCAAGTTCATTTTGTGGGTCAGAGGAGACAATGAAAGTTAAGAAAATAAAGCAAAAAATGACAACAACAAAAATTTTGAGAGTCCATCTGGCCCAGAGCGGGTGCTCAGAACATGCAAAGAAGTCCTCTGTCTCTCACAGAAGCTGTGGTGGGGACCAAGGAGGCGATGTGAACAAATAACTTTGAGTCCAATCATGTTTAAAATTCTTAAGTCAGCAAACTGAATCCAACAGTGCATTTTAAAAAGTCATTCACCACAATCAAGTGGAATTTATTCCTGGGATACAAGGGCGCTTCAACCAATCCATGTGATACTTCACACTAATAAAAGAAAGAATAAGAACCATATGATCATTTTAACAAATGGGGAAAACAGTATAGAGGTTCCTCAAAAAGTTAAAAATAGAACTATCCTATTATCCAGAAATCACATCACTGGGTATTTACCCAAAGAATACAAAAACACTAATTCAAAGGGAAACGTGAACCCCTACATTCATCGCAGCATTACTTACAATATAGCCAAATTATGGAAACAGCCAAAGTGTCCATCAACTGATAAATGAATAAAGAAGGTATATATATACACATATACACAATGAAATATTACTCAACCATAAAAAGAATGAAATCTTGCCTTTTGCAACAACATGGATGGAGTTCCAGAGTATAATGCTAAGTGAGATAAGCCAGGCAGAGAAAGACAAACACCATATGATTTCATTCGTATGTAGAACTCAAGGAGCAAAACAAATGAGCAAAGGAGAAAAGGGACAAACCAAGAAACAGACCCTTAACTATAGAGAATGCGCTGCTGGTCAGTGGGTAGGGGATGGGTGAGATAGGGAATGAGGATTAAGAGTACAGTTAACTTGACGAACACTGAGTAATATATTGAATTGTTCAGTCACTCTACTGTACACTGAAAAAAATATAACAATGTATGTTAACTATACTGAAATTAAAATAAATTTTTTTAAAAATCTGGAGTCATAACATAACCAAAACATATAGGTTATGATCTCTGGCATAAGAAAGAGATAAATTACTGTGGCCAGTGCAAAGAAGAGGAAAATGCTTCTCTCCTAGAAGGGTCATCAGAGGTTCCCTGGCCGGGGCGCCTGGGTGGCTCCGTGAGTTAAGCATCTGACTCCTGATTTTGGTTCAGGTCATGATCTGAGGGTCCTGGGATTGAGTCCTACTTCGGGCTTCTCACAGAGTGTGGGGCCTGCTTCAGATTCTCTCTATCCTTCTCCCTCTAGTCCCCCACTAAAAAGAAAAGAAGAGGAAGAAGAAGAAGGAGAAGAAGAAGGAGGAGGAGGAGAAAGAGAAGAGGAAGAGGAGAGGAAGAGGAAGAAGGAGGAGGAGGAGTAAAAGAAAGAAGGAGGAGGAGGAGGAGAAAAGAGGAAAAAAAGAAAAAAGAAAAAAGACACTCCCTGGCCAATTAGCACACAGCGCACCCTGGTGTCTGGGAGGGAGAGGAGGCGCCCGGTCCATCCTCTGAAGCAGAGCTTTGTTCAGTCCTTCAAGGTCAGGTTAATTTGATTAACTGATGAACTTAGCACTTACAAAAATATTTTGGATAATTTTTGCTAATTTTCGCTATGCTAATCTCAGATGATCTTATAACTCTTCGGAGTTCTCAGTCTGGGTATGAGCTTTTTAAAATTTTATTATTATAAGGAAAGATGCAAAAATTATGGGTTATAGGGCATTTAGTAGTCTTTCTATTGACTCCAAAATAGGCAGTCATTTTTTTCTCCCCTTTTTTCTTCCGCTTTTGCTAAGTCACTTACATAAACAACGTCCTCATCTGCTTTCTCTCTCAGATATATGTGTCACAGTTGTCCAGAATCCTTATCCTCTCAACATTTAACTGTAGCAAGCCAGCAGGCATTGTAACTGTTCTCCCCAATCCGTGGTTTTCTCCTCCATGTGCAGAAAACTTTAAATTTAAAGAAGAAAAAAAATGAGCCTGTGTCATGTTAGAAAGCAGTAAGAAATTCCTTATTTGCATTTTCCAGCGTGAATCTCCTTCCCTCCCTCCCATCATCACGGCGATGTGAAGTCTGACACTTGCCGTCTCGGCGTTTACGGGATACACAGTGACTGCAGGCAGGTTCATACTCGAACACATGGAAGCTGACAGCTTCCTTTTCTTTAATGGTCTCGGGAACACGAATGTTTCCACTCTGATGCAGGATGCCTGGCGAATGCATTTTGAAGGCCGTACTACCCGCTTGTTTTGACACCATTTTATATGAAAAGCAATAGGAGAATTGACCTCCACAATTCAAGGGTTTTATTAGGTTAACAACCAAATTCCTAACATATCTGCAGCGTTAAGCTTATGATTGTTACTCCTTTCTCTTTTAGCCTTTTTTAAGATGGTGATTAAAAAAAATAATAATAATGATCCAGGACCTGAATCATAGAGAACATACTCTCTGAAGATTTCAAATATATGCTAATTATAAATGACCTAAAGGTAACTGTCCCGGGCACACATTGTGCATATAATTTGTTACTCTGTTTAACCTTCAACTTGAAAATGTAAATAAGTAGAAAAGTGCAAGTCGACTTAGTATTATTTAAAAACCTGCACATACATTTTCCTTTACTGTCCAGCTCAGGGACACATTTCTAGTGTTAAATACATTGCATTTAAAAAAAAATCCATAAGAAAGAAGATAGTTTGTAAGTAAATAAAATTCAAGATTTAATTTCTCCCACGGTGACCCTGTAGGTATCCAGTAACACTCCATAAATTTAGACATTAGGAATGCACATTGGCATCACTGTGTCAGTTAAAAAAAAAAAAATGTAGTCACAAAGAGTAATACACTTCCCTGAAGGTAATTGTTCCTGTGAAACCTTCACCTCCCAACTCACCCCAAACACACCTCGACCTAAGTTTTGGAGGTCAGAAAAAAGAACAAAAATTGTTTTAAATTTTAATTTTTTTGGGGGGGACAAATATTTCTATAGTCTGATAGAAGAAATTCCATGAAAGTTCATAATTCATATTAATAAACAGTTTGGAAACAGAACCCACCAGCTGAAACAGCAAATCCCAAATTGCGTGCCTGGGGGCGGTCTCTGCAAGGGGCTGCCCATCCTTTCGTGGCCGGCCACCACCTGAGGAGAGTGGAAGGTCCCCCACCCCAGGAGGAGAAGTCTGAGCTAAGTCCCGAGAATGACCAGCCTCCAGACTGCCACGACATTGTTGTGTGCTTGGGGGTAATGTGAGAGCCCAGTGACCACCACAGCTCCAGGAGCCCTTCCTGGTAAGCCTCACTGGGGAACCCAAAGAGGAAGGAAAATGGAGTTGATACTTATCTGCCCAGTGTTAGAGGTCCCAGTCCCCTTAAAGGTACACGTAAGCTGTTAACATGGAAATCTTTAACTACCTGAATTGTTTTCCTAAATCAGGTGAAACACTGATCCGAAAACTTCAAATAGTTTTACTAAAACACAAAACAAACAAAAACCCGCACATTAATTTCACTCATGAATATTGATAGGAAACAATCTTAAATAAGGTGGAAGCACACAGAACCCACCAGTGTATCAAACGCACTTATAAGCTATGCTTTGTGTTTTGTAAAACACAAAAACCAAATACATTTGCCACTTCCATTCCAGAAAGCCTTCTCTAAGGATCGTAGACTTAATTAATGTGTTAGATGTTTAACCCCTAACTTTTAAACATAACTAAGTATCTGCAATTGAATGAATAATACCTAACATCCTTTATTGAGGGTGCATTGGCTATTTCTTAATATAGTATCTCTATGAGCTCCTACAATAGGAAGACTGGAGGATTACGTGAAAGGACTTTATCCTTTACATATTTACTCTACATCTCTGCTTCTCTCTTTTCCTATTTTTAAGCCAAATTTTAAAACAATGACTCATGTAACCCTACATCAGAAACTAATGAGGTACTGTATGATGACTAATACATCATAATAAAAAATAAAAAAAACAAAATTCATACTATGTGGAGCCACCCCCAACTCCTGTTACCTCTTGCCCTTGAAACCCCACTCCCAGTTCTGCTTTCTCGGACATTAACTTGTTTTTAAATCATATTTTCATGCACCATGATTCTGTCAAGTTTAGAAATGAGCCTTGAGTTCCTGTTGTGAAATACCAGAATTTAATTCCCATATATCCTTTAGGATCATCCTTAATCTGTCATTCTTTCAGTGTCATCAAATAACAATTTTTTCAAGACAGTACACGTTGCTTACAACTGAGCCCAATATCATGCTATGTATGTGTTTCTCTCTGCTGAGTAACTACAGTGGACCCTTAAACACAGAAGCTTGAACCCCACAGGTCCACTTAACTTAGTTTTTTTTTTTTCGATAAATATAGTACATACTGTAAAAAAAAAAAAAGACTTTCTCTTCCTTATGATTTTCTTACTAACATTTTCTTTCTCTAGCTTACTTTATTATAAAAATCTAATATGTGGCAAATATAACATACAAAATATGTGTTAATTGGCTGTTTATAATATTGGTAAGGTCAGTGGTAATTATTGGAAGTTGAGTTTTGGTTGAGTCACAAGTTATTCAGGGATTTTCACCTGGGCAGGGGAGGGAGTTGGTGTCCCTAACCCCCACATATTTCGAGAGTCACCTGTGCTAATTTTTTCTGCCTACCCCTTCATTCTGGCAGCCTGTCTTCTTTGAATGGGAAGTTAATAATTTCCCCCAGACCAGTATCGACATCTACACCATTCTATTCTTCTCCCAAACATGGAACTCTCTGTGCTCTTCTTACAAATGTGCACTAAATCCCGAAAGTATCATGTTTGAGCCTTTCCCCCACACCAACTGCATATAGAGATGTAATCTCATGTAACAAGAGATCGGGCTCTGGGACTGTTTCTATCCTGTGAAGTTAAAATGAACTTGTAAGAAACCAGTTAGGAAACCAATTAGGTACAATGGGTTTTTAAAGTCTTCTCTTTCTGCTTTCTTCCTGCTGGATCACTCCAGTCCGTACACGAGCGAACTAAAAGCAAACGAACGAGCTTCTTCCCATCCCACTTAGCCTCCTGTCATTCCACTTCCTGCTCCTCTCCTTCAGAAAATCTCCTTTAAAGAAGTATATATATTTACTATCTCCAAACCCTCTCTTCTCATTCTCTAAGATGATTCTCCCCCTCCCCCAAGTTTATGAAATCCTATGGTCATTTTTTAATTCTCATTTTACATGAACTGACATAGCACTTAGCACTTGTCCCTCCTGGAAGCCACTTCATTTTGGTTTCAAAATAGCACACAGAGCTCATTTTCACAGGGCCCCACTGGCTGCTCTTTTCATCCTTTAGTTCTGTCTGTACCTGCTGAATGTGGGGGCAAAGTGGGGCTCAGTCCTTGGAGCTGTGCTCTACACCACGTACCAAACCTACTCCCCACTGACCTCTGTTAAATGCTTGGCTTTAAATATTATCTACGTGCCTGTGAAACCACATCTGTGCTTAACCCAAACATCTCAGTTGGACTCCTAATTTGTATATCAGACTGTCTGCATCTCTACCTGGAAGCCCAGTAGGCACATGTAAGGACTATGACCCAAACAGAACCCCTGATTTTATACCCACCCTATGGCCCTAGCTCTGGCCCCAAAATGTCTCCTCGCACAAAATTTTCCATATCTGGGGACGCCTGGGTGGCTCAGTCAGTTAAGTGTCTGTCTTCAACTCAGGTCATGATCTCAGGGTCCTGGGATCGAGCCCAACATCAAGCTCCCTGCTTCTTCTTCTCCCTCCGGCTGCTTCTCCCTCTCTCTCTGATTGTGCACTCACTCTCACTCTCTCTCTCTCTCTCTCTCTCTCTGCTTTCTCCTTCAAATAAACTAATAAAGTCTTTTCAAAAAATTCCCTATCTATAAATGGGTGATCCATTCTCCCTGTTGCTCAGGACTTTCTATATCCAACAACCAATCCAAATGCATGTCCTGCCAGGCCTCCCTCCAGGATGTCCACAGGCCAGCCTTGTCTCCCCATACCCCTTGCTTCCAAGGCACACACAATCCTCACCTGTGCCTCACAAATAGCCCTCATAATGAATCACTTACTTCTCTCCTTGCCCCTGGATTCTATTCTCAACACACAGTCATGTTTTTAACATAGGAGTCTTTGCTCAAAGCCCTGCAAAGACTTCCCATTTCCACCAGAGTAAAAGCCAAGTCCTACAATAGCCTAAGCGGGAGACCCATCTGCTCCTCTCTTTTCTCCTGACCTCCTCTCAACCGCATCCCTTTACATGTCTCTGCCCCAGCCACTGGCCTCCTCGCGGCTTCTCAAAGACAGCAGCGATGTTCTGCACCCTCCCACGCTGCCTTTGTCTCGCTCATCCACCCACGCATCTGCAGCATCTAGAACAGGGCCTGGTGTGGCAGCTTCATCAACATCTAGGGAAGGGAAGACCTAAAATATGAATGAATGTCCTGTTTCCTACGCATCGATCTCTAATCCTTTTCAAACTCTCCAATATAAATGCAAAACACCTCTGAATAAGGTCAAACACATTAGGCAATCTATCAATTTCATATTTTCCCTCTCAGGAGGGAATGAAGATAAATACAAGGGTAAGAACGTCCAAGTTTATCCAGAAGTTCTTTTTCTTTACCACTATTTCAACCTCATTAGAGGCTATTATATTATGGGGAGGTTACGAAAGTAAGTGTTGGGTGATGGGATAAATAGCATTCTGAAACTTTTCCTCCAGTCTGTATAATTCTGTTGAAGAAGGTTCATGGCATTTGGGTGTCTTGCCCCCACAAATAATATCTGATATTTTATTTTTCATCTTTAATTGTCCCATGTACTGTCTGGGGAAAAAAATTGTTCCAAGAAATATATATAAGCATGTTGTCTTCCATTTTGTATCACATTACAGTTTCTAGGGTTTTGTTTGTTTTTCACATTGCTTTTAAAAAACATATTTTACCCTTTACAGGGGCTCTAATTAGGTACATGATCTTGACAATTAGTACTCATTAGTTGGGTCTCAATTTTATATCCATTCAATGACACAGTTTGGACAACGATCATCTAAATTTGCTTCCATGTACAGATACAATTTATTCTGTATCAATTTTCACAATAGCCCCATAAGTTAACGCAGCAGACCTTTTTAGTATACCCTGGAATAATAACATGTCTGAGTTTGAATATTAACAGCCCACAAGGCCATGTGAAAGGCTGTATTTAGAAATCAGGTCTTCTAGATAACCAACTTTTTTAAAAACAAAAATAAACAACAACAAGCATAGAAAGAGCAACCTTTTCACATATAAACCTTTGACTTATTTTCTTCTGGTAGTCAGACTGCTATGTTCAAATGGAGAAAATATTGCATTACACAAAATTATGACAAGATCACTTAGAATTAGAAGAATATGTAAAAATCAGGTAGCTTAACCACTGGGTTGACAATTTACCAATTGCCTCAGACCAATTAAAAGGCCCAGGTACAGATAGCACTTGGGTAAACCAAAAAGGGGTGTCCTTACCTAAAGGATAAAGACAGGAAGTCAGCAAAGTCAGCATGCACAACAGATAAAATAATAAGTATTTATCTACAACAGAAGAATTTCAAGCTTCCAGACCCAAAAATCACCACCAGGAATTGTAGAGTTATGCATAATGGCAACATTTGAGTGAGCAAATAACACATCAGATCTTCTAGAAGATCAACTCTCTCCTTTCTAATCCAAATTTCATATAAAATATATATCAAATCTGAGCAGTTAGTTCTTCATGCAGACTTGTAGAACATGTGTGTAGTTAGTTAGAGAGCACTTGACCAAGGCCAGTTGTAAGTCATTAATGTATAATCACACAAACGATAACTGTACAGAGTGTAAAAGAGTGCAGAGTGGATACACAATGCTCATATAAGAATCCACTTCTTCAGCACTGTAAGCCTCCCAGGCTGATGTAGCATGGTCCAAGTAAGGTTCTGAAGCTGGAATTGCAACAACTGGAGTTGTTCATCTACAGAACTCTCTGGAAATCATTCTGGTAGGCTCTGGTCCAGTGAGAGTGCTTGACCTATTAGAATTCTCCACTGGCAGGAAACATAGTGAAACTTAGCCATAAGAAGGAAAAACGAAATGCATTGGAAGCACCTGGTATACTTCCATAAGTTGAAAAAAGTGAAAACTCACCTCAGAAAGGAAGGGGAACAGGACAGGTCTGAAAATTATTGGTTGACCCAAAGAAGTTGAAAACCTATGTCCGTACAACAGCCAGCACATGGAGGCTCCCCGCACCTTCATTCATAGTAGCCAAGACTTAGAAGCAACCAAGATGTCCCTCAGTGGATGAATGGATAAATAAACTGTAAGCCATCCAGATGATGGGATGTAAATCAGTACTAAAAAGAAATGAGTCATCAAGCCATGAAGAGACACAGAGGAAACTTAAATGCATATTACTAAGAGGGAGAAGCCAGTGTAGAAAACTGCATACCGTATGATCCCAACTATATGGCATTCTAGAGAAGGCAACACTACGTAGACAGTGGGTGCCGGACTTTGGGAGGGGGGAGGAATATAGAGGCAGAACGCAAAAGATTTTTAGGGCAGTGAAAATATCCTGAATTCTATTATAATGTCATTATATGTCATTGGATAGTTCTGCAAACCCATAGAACGCAGAATACCGAGAAAGGCCCTAACACAAACTGTGGGCACTGGGTAATAAGGATGAGTCAGCCATTCTGCCAGCGGACTCTGCTCCTGAGGGAGATTGTGCACATGTGGGAGCAGGGAGTATCTGGGACACCTCTGTACCCTCCTCTCACCAAGTTGTGAACCTAAAACTGATCTGAAATACCTTTTAAACACATCTAATTGTAAATACTAAGGATAGAGTAACTTAAAGAGCAAACACAGGGTTTTTTTGGGTAAATCAGAGTTTCTATATTTAAAGGACTGAAGTCACCTGATTGGGATACAAAAGGGACAGAGAAGGGTCTGTATAAATATAGAATGAGATATGTGTACATCTATTTATTAAGTTCCTGCTGTGTGCACAAAACAATGGCAGGGCTTGAATTTCTAATACACTTGAACCTCTGTGCTGGTGATACAGACAGAATGCCTAAAGGCTTCAGACACATTACCCCATGAAAAGCAGGGCTTACAGAGAAAGGGAGAAAAGAAATCCAATGGTTATATATATTTACAATAAACTTCAGGGTAGATATCACCTTTCAGAGGTATTCAATAAGATTTCTTTGTCTCAGTGGGAAATTCTGTTTTATACCTTGTTATCATTTCACAGATAATAATCCTGTTGAGATCAATGTACTAACAGCACAGAAAATTATAGATAGGAACTTTGGATTATAAATTCACTATATGACAAAAATGAATTTTCTTTCATTTTTTTATATAGTCTATTTCTAGACTTTTCTACCAATTGTTGCCAAAACAGTTATAAAAGTTATGATGGTAATGTAATGAAACTCAAATTTATCTAAAGTTTAAGTGCTTTGCCTTTAGGATCATTTAAATTTCTGTGATCAAATTTCACTTAATATTTTTTTAAAGCCACAAAAATATACGCTTGGTGTGCTCTGAAAAACAAACATGCAAAATGTGCCCCCATCTTTTACCAACAGTGTGTAACATGTTCAATTTTATGAAAGTGGAGGGTGAGCCAGTCTGGCCAGACCACTGTTTCTCCAAATTAAGGTGCTTCATGTAATGATCTGATATCAAGGATGCGCTAGTTAGGGTAACAATCAGAATACAGACACAGAAACTACATCTCAGCTTTTGACAGAGCCCCATGGGCCTTGAGAAAATTGACAAAACAAGTCTTAAAGTAACAAAAAGTACTTAACTAATACAAATAGGTCAAATTTAAGGAGTAAAAAATAACATACACACATAACATTAAGAATTGATCATTGTATTAACGTGTTATAATTTTAATAAACATTGGCTTAGAATTAGGAGAATTTGCCATTTGGCAAAGCCTAGTTATGCTCTGTATGACCTGAAGTCAACAATACACGATCCCACATCCAAGGTGTTTGATAAAGCAGAAACATACACAATCTGTTACACTTAGTAAGTTGACCTGAACATTTTGGGAGGGACAGAAAACAAAATGTTGCCATGTGAAGACCGTGAGGGATTACAGTGACCAGAGAGCAGAGAGCATCCCTGGGTTGGGGATGGCACAGGTAGGCATTGGAGAAGAGCCAACATCTGATACTACATTCTCATTCTTGGTACCAGGGTTCTTCCTATGCTCTGTCTTCTAAATTTTTCCCTGCAACTTACCTCAACATCTCTCTTTTACGTTCGCCCCCAGATAGCCGTATGACCTCCAACATGTGAATTGCAAGGATTTGATTTCTTGAATACTTCTGTAACTTTTTGACAATTCTTCTAATCCAGTAACATCAACAGTCTACTGGCCCCTTTTTTTTTTTAGATTTTATTTATTTATTTGATAAAGTGAGACACAGTAAGAGAGGGAACATAAGCAGGAGGAGTGGGAGAGGGAGAAGAAAGTTTCCCGCTGAGCAGAAAGCCCAATGCGGGACCTGATCCCAGGACCCTGAGATTGTGACCTGAGCTGAAGGCAGATGCTTAAAGACTGAGCCACCCAAACATCCCTCTACTGGCCCTTTTATTGGTTTTCTATTGCTATGTAACAAATTATTACAGATATATTTAAAACAGCTTTATTGAGATATCTTTGACATATATAAACGTGTACCAAAGAAGAGAGGGCCCAGGATTAAGCCCAGAATGGGAGCTGTTAGATGGATAGGAGGATCCCAGAGAGGGGACTGAGAAGGAGCAGGAAGTGAGAATGGGAAGCCTCTTGTACTGCTAAGGGAGTTAAGTAAGATGAAAATGGATTGTTGGCTATTGGGTCTGGCAAGTTGGAGATCCAGGATATTACTGACAAGCAGCAGGTGTCATGCTGGGTCAGAGTGTGTGAAGGAAAGAATAAGGAGAAGGAAGTGGATCACCCTAGCAAGCAGCAGAGGTGTGAGCGGTAGCTAGAGGGAAAGAGAAGGCCTAAGAAAGATGTATTTTGTTCTGGATTTTCAATGAGATGATGTCTATAGGCAGAGACAAGGGAGAAATTGGTGATGCTTGTGATGAAAAGGGAATATCATTGAAGCTGAATTCTTGAATAAACAAGAGTTTATGGACCTCTTTTCTCTGAGATAGTCTATCCTTTTTTGGTGTTCCTAGCCCTTCCCTTCTATACCCCGATGACACCAAATATATACTTGAAAAATTAATGTCCTAAACATCAAACATATGAAATACAGATGTATGTAAGGTATAGGTATGGTTACAGATGATATGGATACAGATGTAGATATAGGCGTGTCCACTTGGAGATCTCATAAGCATCTGCCCCATAGCACCCTCTCACATGGTCTTTCTTTCCTCTTTCCACACTATCCCCACCATCTGCACAATCAGTTCCTTCCTCATTTCTCCTCATCGCTGTCAGTATCGCTCAGTCACTCAAGACAAAAACCGAAAATCATTCTGGCTTCCCTTCCCCTCTCTCCCTCACCACCCTTTTCCTGGCCACACCCCATTTTTGACTAAAAAGTCATGTTAGCTGAACTGCCAAAATGTATCTATCTCCCAGCTACTAAAAATAGAACTACCATACCATCAAGGAATCCCCCTTCTGAGTATATACCCAAAGAAACAAAATCAGTACCACAAAGGGATACCTACACCCCATGTTCATCACAGTATTACTCCCAATGGTGAAGACATGGAATCAACCTGAGTGTCCACCATTGGATAAATGAATAAAAGAAGAGTAAGCATATATATACAAGGAAATACATTCAGCCATGCAGAGAAGGAACTCTTTCCATTTGTGACATAGTGGATGAACCTGGAGGACATTATGCTAAGTGAAATAACCCAGACACAGAGAAACAAATACAGCATGATCTCACTTACCTGTGGAATCTAAGAGAGCTGAACTCATAGAAACAGAGTAGAATGGTGGTTGCCAGGGGATGGGGGTGGGTGTGGAAATGAGGATATGCTGGCCGAAGAGGATAGACATCCAGTTATGAGATGATGAAGTCACAGCATGGTGACTATAATTTACAAGACTATAGGGTGTACTTGAAGTTTTCTAAGAGAGTAGAGCTTACATGCTGTCAACCACACAAACACAAACACACGCACACGCACACACACACACGTTTGATAGTTGAGGCATGATATACCTCAAATGTATACTTTCACTTGGAATCGTACCTTGATAAATTGGAAAAAATACAACAACTAACCTTATCCACCTAATTCAGTCCCTGCTCTTTCCATTGTCTCCATAACACTCATAACTACACAAACTAATGTTCTTTGTCAATCTCTTTACTCCACTTTGCCAGGGATCTTAAGACCCACAGGAACAGGAAACAGCTTTGTGTTTCTCACCAAGATAGTCCAAGGTATTTCACCTGGTGTGCAGCACATGCTAAGTGTTAGTTTCTACAAAACTGCATAGAAGTAACAGGATATCATCAGATACCAGATGTGGGGCTGAGCCGTGCTTGCTGCCCTGCAAGAGACAGTCCACTGACCATTCCCTTCACCTTGGCTGACCACCACAGTGTTGACTACTCACCAAGTTTTCCGAATTCCTTGTTCTTCTCAAACAGGTACTTTTAAAAAATTTATTGACCCATAAACTTCAATGTTCAAGATTCTTCTAAAAGCATTCCCCTGCACAAACACAAAGAAAGCCTACTAAGCTTCACCGTCTTTTCCATGACACTTCTCAAATGTTTTGAGCACTGTTATTATTCCCCGTGACCAAGTGTCTCTTCCCTGATCTAATGGATCCCAGTTTTCTTCACCTGTATTGTATCTTTCTAATCTCTTTCCAGCAGTCTTTCTTTTTTTTTTTTCTTTGAGGCAGTATGTTCTGTTCATCATCCAAATTTTAAGCTATGCTGTTACCTCAACTTCCGGTCTCAAACAGTCGTAAATGACTCTCCAAATTATCTGAAGTATATTTCCATGGTGTCTCTCCCATTCATCCTGTGGAATCGGGCTGGAGATTTCATATACATCCACTCCATTCTCATCGACAGTGGTCTCCAACTTTATTTTTCCCCACCGGGTTCCTATGCCAAAAAGTTCTCTTTCCTGCCTATTCCTCACTAATAGCTGACACTATTACCAAATAGTGTGCCCACTGTTATCAAATGCACACTGTTGAATTACGAGTCCACAGACAGAGTGTGAGACATCTTACCAGCCTGGTGTCACGGGGTTTTTCTCTACTGGCTTGGTGAAGTTAGGCAAACTTTAAGTTGAACATGCCTGGGTGTGTGTTTGTGGGAGCAGAGACTGAGAATGGAAGGGATAGCATTTCAAATTAGCTCCCACCATGAGATATGAAAATGGCACCCCTGTTTAACACTGGGAGACAAAAAAATGTTTTAAAGATACGTAATCTGGGGTGTGACAAAAGGAGCAATACACCTTTGGTCCCTTTGTTGGGAGAGACAGCCAGCAGGTCTTATTCACCTGAACGTGTTGCACTTTGGGGCAAGTGGATAGAGGAAAGAACAAACCCGCCGAGGCAGGAGAATTTAGTGCTGTTTGATACTCCGTGGTTTTGTTGGTGCTTTTCTCTTCGAACAGCAGGATGACTGAAAAATAACAGGCTCCAGCGCGTTTCTTTCACAGAGGCACCAAAAATAGTTCTTTTGTCATCTGTCTTAATGGAGCTAAAAATTCAGTCCTATAGAAATCAGAAGCAATGCCAGAGTTTGTCTGGGTCCTCCTAGCGGGTATGGGGTTGAGGGCAAATATACATCCTGTCGTTGATCATATGTTTCATGCAAATGGCGTGAGGGAGACTTACTATAACTAGTTTCTTAGTAAAGATGAAAAAAAAAAGGAAGAGCAAAGAAAAAAGAAGAAATTGGGATAAAGAGGCAATGCAGGCCCTGCCCATTCTTCCTTCCACCCTGAACATAAAGAGTATCACATGCCTTCCTTCCTGCCTTGGTTGCTTCCCACTTGCCTACACCTCGGGAAGTAGAAGTAAGCAATTTAAACCAAGTCCTCCAGCAACTGATCAATAGAATTAGTGAATTTTAAATGTTAATGAATTCCATTCCTAGCAATGGAAAGACATTCCAATTCTTCATTTTTTCTATCCTCGACGTAGATGCACCAAAAGATGGAAAACCTGTATAACATGTAATTCATCTTCTGTACGGACTTAAAAATGAAAAGAAAATATAAAAAGAAAAATTTGCTCATGAAGAAAAATCAATTTCCTCGATGGCTTTAAGTGCCCTGCAATTTTTTCCACAAACGTACAAGGTTGTTTTCTCAGAGCGAGTAAGAAAGGTGTGACCAGATGTTACCAACAAGAAGAAAGGCTCTAGATTTATGTTTTATTCTGAACTGAACACAATTTTTATTTTTATACATTTCTACATAGTGCCTTTAAAAATCTCAAAAGTAAGGATTAGTGAGTCAAGGATTTGCTTTCTAGTTCAGGAACCCAGACTGATAGAAACACCACCCTCTGATAGCTGTGCCATATAAATAGACCCCAGATGCACCCCTCATTTGTTATAAGACAAGAGAAACATGGGATTTTCACTGTGGTACTTCGGAAGGAAACACACCTACCCAACTTACATTTCACCATCAGGATTAATCATGTTGTATTAATATTATTACTAGATGCAATGTCAGTATTACACTTGGCCTCTCCAAATGGTGGGGGCTTCCTCGGAATACGGTGGGACATCCTCAAGAGCAAGCACCCCAGAAGACGGAGAGAGATTGGAGCAGGGAGTGGTGGGTGCGAAGGCGTGATGGCCTTCTAGGCGCGGGCATCCCTTCAACGCCTTCTTTTCATCCCTAAAGCCAGACCATACTCAAGCAGAAGGGTTAGCTTCCACCTCCTGATGGAAAGATGGTCGGAGAATTGGCAGACAGGTTTTAAATCCATAGCAGCAGAGGCGAAGAATTGTCTGAAAACAGGACGAACGTTGGAAAAGGAAACAGCTTCAAAACACACAAATACCATCACACAGACAGTCCACGGGATGTCGTACCTCTGAAGTGGGTTCCCTGGGGTTTCGTAAGTGGTGGAATCGTGACCACTGAAGACTTGGTAGGGTGAAAATTTTCCATCCATTTTTCAAACTTTCCAATTCTGACGTATCTTAGTCGAAATAACTGACCCAGGCAGCTGTTCTGAAAGCCAAGCAGCGAGTAGGCAGATGGTGGAAGCAACTGTCAGCGGGGGTGAATGACAGCCGGCCTCCTGCCACCTCTCGGAGCCTGGAGAAGGACGCGGTCAGCGAATCCCTTGGTCAGCCAGAAATCAGGCCCAGGGAGAACCCAGAACCGCTCATCTATTGCCTCACAGTTATAAAGGACTTTACAAATTTGGATCCCTTACCACAAATTTGATGGAGGCACTGCATAATTTCAAATACAGAAACTGTAAACCAGATACTTATCACCTCCGTGAAATATTCTGCCAGACTTAAAAAAAAAAAAGAAAGAAAAGAAAATAGGCATTAGCTGAATTTTTATTTTTATTTTTATTAGGAAGAAAAATCTTGTAATTTCTCCATGATCTGTAGCCCCTGACCCATCTCTCCTTACCTCTCTGTTGGTATCTTTGACTGAAAGAAATTACACCACAACTATGTTCATTTAAATCTCCCAACTGCACACCTGGCGATTCAAGCCATATAAATAAAATACCCTGCTCCACTAAATAAAATTTTTCTAGCAATTTGTGTTATTTTGAATGAAGGGTTTTAAGTAGTACGTTGGATTTTATCAAAATGACCGAAATTGGATTAGGACAACTAATGACAATTTTGAAACATTTGATATCCGTAAGAAGCCATACATACAGTAGTGAAATTAATAATAATATTAGAATTAAGCCATAGATTAAAAATAATTGTTGGAGGTCTGAGAGGAGAATCTAATGTAGAAATTATTATGATTTCCCTGTTCCAGAAGGTAAAAGTCATAGGTGTTTTAGGTGACTTACCATAGTTTTGTGATTCAAAATTCAGCATATGCCTGTACAACTGCTCCATGTTGCCAAACACCATGAAAGCGTGAAAATGGAACAGAAAAAAAATATTAAAATATATATATGCTTCAAGGGGTGCCTGGGTGGCTCAGTGGGTTAAAGCCTCTGCCTTTGGCTCAGGTCATGATCCAAGAGTCCTGGGATCAAGGCCCAAATCAGGGCTCTCTGCTCGGCAGGGAGCCTGCTTCCTCCTCTCTCTGCCTGCCTCTCTGCCTACTTGTGATCTCTCTCTGTCAAATAAATAAAATCTTAAAAAAAATATATATATATATGTATGTATGTATATATATATGCATGCTTCAAATGTGATGGCAATAGCATTTATCTCCATTAAACACTTTCAAACTACAGTTCGGGCCCTGGACCAAGCCATTTTTCCCAAATTTCATACTCACACATACACAACTTAATCTTACCAGCAGACACCTCTTGCTTGAAGTGGAAACACACATGTGTTCACCTGCCGTTGCTTCTAAAGAACGGGGATTTCCTTGGAGTGAGACTTTTACTTATTTTAGAAACACCACAAGAACAGGAATGCATAATTAAGAATGGAGACCCCAATTAATATGTGTCATAGCTCACAGGGTAGCCGATCTGTAGATACAACAGTAGTGTCAGCGTCCTTAGCGCTAAAAACAACCACAGACTTCAGTGCATGCCAACCCACTGAGAGTACAGTCACTCGTGTGACGAATATTTCTGGGTGGGGCAGGATGCCAAACCCAGAGTCAACCTTCTGAGGGCGATCGTGTAGTGATGGTGACAAGAAAACTGATCATTATAATACTGTGTGCCCATGTGTGGCAAAGTGGGTTGGGGAGCTTAATGTCCATGCTTAAAGGGTCCATGACGAAACTGGAACAGCACAGCCTGGTCTCAGGGGACTGCTGGAGGACTGTGTGCTGGCCGGTGGCCGTGGGGCAGAGCCTGGCCAGGTCACCAGGGAGCAGCTCGTGCTTTGGGGAGAAGTCCGTGCATCTGTGCAAAGCAGGTGCTCTTAGCCCGTGATACCGCACGCTGTGACCATCGTTTGCCCTGTGTTCCGTCTCATCGAACCATAGGGCTTGTAACTGCCTTTCCGTTTATGCGTTTCCATGCAAACTGCCATGAGAGCTCACACCGACCCCACCACGGAACGTGTGTGCTGTGTCTCTTCTTCAGACAGAAAATGCGTGGATTCCCTGAAATGAAGCAGCGATATGGGACTCCTAAGTTTCCTTGGCCACTAATTTTAGGCTTCAGAAGTACATGCTTTACTTAAACTCAGCACAGAGGTGCATATCTTTGTCCTAAATGGGACATTGCTTCCTTTTCTTTCTTTTTTCTTTTTCTTAGTGGGGTGGGGGGTAGGGATGCTTCGTTCCTTTATTTCCGGAGTAAGACTAACAGACAGGATTTGTGAGTTGCAACTCAAGGTGTCTTTTGATTGTAAGGACAGCGTTTGAGTCCATGAATGGAACACGAATGAATAACCAGCCTTGGGATTGAGTGACATTTAATAAAAAGGACTATTTGTTTAACGTGACTGTGATGTTTTCTGAATCATAAAAAACCTGAGCATTGTGATGGCTGCCAGGCTATAGTATCCACTGCTTGATTGAAAGTGACATCTGTGGGGATTTTATGTAAGTGGATGTTTTCTTTTTCTTACTTGTACAACGCGAAGTAAAAGGATTCAGATTTGTTGACATCGTGGAGTATTTGAGGATTGAAATATTAAATGACTTTAGGGGAAATGTGGCTTTGATGCCGGAAAGCATGACATATCAGAAACCTCTCTATCAGAGCACGCAGCCCCTGGCCTGAAAAGACGTATATAGCAGACACAGCGCCTGTTTCCACGCCACACATAATGCTGTCGGTGAAGACAGAGTACAGAAGGTAGTCAGTGGATGGAAAGGAAATAGGTGCCCTATGGAGAGATATTTGTTTTAATATTTCTATTTGCTTTGCAAGATATGCACCCTTTGATTCATCTTAACGACATTTTGGCCAGTCGGTCACCTGAAGCGTGTGACTAATCCAGACCCTGACCCAATAGACAGAGAAAGATTAACCTGCTCAGAAAATACTCATTTCATGGGTGACCAGCTCTCTGGATCACCCTTCTGTCCTACTTTCCAGTTCTAACATGCCGCACGGTCCAAGAGCTCCATTTCCGTTTATGGTTGTTTTTTTTTTTATTTCCTTCTTTTGCTCTGATTTTCCAGGATGTTTGTCATTCCTTTCTCAAAACTGTAGTGTTTCTTCCTTAATATTTACTCGAAGAAGTTGAAAACTTGTGTCTGCACCACAGCCCCCACACAGATGTCTCCAGCAGCTTTACTCATGATGGCCAAAACCTGGAAGAAGCCGAGAACCCCTTCAGTAGACAGATGGATAAGTAAACAGACAACGGAATACTATTCAGCACTAAAAAGAAATGAACCACCAAGCCATGAAAAGACATAGAGAAACATAAATTATTACTACTAAGTGAAACAAACCAATCTCAAAGTCTGCACACTGTGTGACCCCAACTCTGTGACATTCTAGAAAAGACAAAACGATGTAGACAGTCACAAGATTAGTGGTGGCCAGGGACTAGGGGGAGGGAGGGGAGAATAAATGGAGGACGGAGAGTTTTTAGGGCAGTGAAAATACCTTGAATGGTACTAAAATAGTTGCATATGTCCAAACCCATAGAATGCACAAAACTGTGAGGGAGCCCTAATGTCAGCCACAGACTTAGGGTGTGATGACACATCAATGCAGGCTCGTTAGTCAATCGTAACAAACTCTTGCTGGGCGTGTGGATAGTGGGGGAGGTTGTGCATGGGTAGAGTCGGGGGTATATGGGAAATCTCTGCACCTTTTTCTCAAACTGCTCTGGGGCAAATGACTAACTTCTGTGATGCTAGCACTGGCCTCATTCCAGAGTGAGAATGTAAGGCAATGTCAGTGAAAACTGTCTGTCCAGATTTCATTCTCAATGTTGTTGGTGAGTCATTGCTGCATCATGGTGCCCACTGCCCCCAAAACCTTCCAAACCTACATTACCACCCAGGGTTCAAACCACCAGTTAACTGAGAAGAAGGTTTGGAGTACAAAAAGTAAGGGTTGGGGTTGGTACTGAAACAGTGGCACACATATCTGGTAGTGAAATGTGTAGGAGCGGACAACAAAAGAGGAAAAATCAATCCCAGCAGGTGTTCATTCACAGGTTATGAGCGTGAAGGTGTTCCCCGTGAGCAGAACCTGGGCGTGACTACCACTCAGTTAAGCATCACAACTGTCCGGTTTAATCCTTCTGCAAACGCCCCCCTTCCCACTCACTATGCTCTTTTGCAGTTCTAGCCACATCCTTCTGCTCGTCCATTTCCTACCGGCTGCCGGCTTCTCTGACTTCATACAGCTAAGGTCTATTCTCCTAACTTCCCCTGTCTAGCCTTCTGTTTCCATAATGATGTGGATTAGGAAACAAAATAATCACCTGGGCTCAAGAGGCTGGTGGCCTCCCATGCAAGTATGACTCCAAGCTTGGAGCTCCGTCTTGGTGACACAAGAGAAGCTCACTATGGTCCCACTGAAAGAGGCTGCAGGAGAGAAGTAAAGGTATTGCTCTCATCAGTGTTCATTTACTAATGTCCTGTTAGGGACTATGTAAAAATGTGCACCTAAAAGTGAAGGTTAAGGGTATCTCATTAATAAAAAAGTAAATAAGAAAAAAGAAAACGAGATTTGCAGCTAGATAGTGGGGAAATTAACTGTCTCACACTTTGTTTAATATATGTGAATAGGTTTTCAAACAGGCTTCATAGATCTCACTTCCACATTTGATAAATTATCCGGGTAGCACCTCACTCAATGTCATCTCATGGAGAGCTAGATTGGTAAGATGCTCCCTCTTAGTATTACTTGTGTACAATACAAAAACATCGAAATGGGACACTACCTGTTGCTAAAAGGCATCAAATAATCCTTCCCATGTGGTCACGGTTATGTGAACAAGGGAATAAATAAATTTTACAAAGTAATCTTGAAAAACAGTGTCAACAATTTCACTGACAGCACCAGAAATTCTGTGAAGCTGCCTATTGTGGGAGCTCACAGACACGATGGCATCATAAACTCATAAAAGCCTTGCTGTTTTTGCAACCAATTTGTTTCATAACCAATTAAAAGATCAGGAAGTCCCACCTATTGTCCCGGCTGTGGAATGCTTCCCTCACCCCATCCTGAGGCTTTAGGCTTGTATGACACTGAGTCATCTATGGGTTCCAGGATCTGAACCTTCTCTCCGAATGTTAAGGTATTAAAGGATTTACCAATGAGTTCATTGGACTTATTTTAAATTTAAACTACATCTTAGAACCGCTGATGACGTCTTTTGCCCAGTCTATTCAGTGGACACCTGGAGAGGGTGCGAAGTGTCCTGAGATGAGGCCAGGGACAGATTCTTAGGAATGATCTTTGCCAACGCATTTGGAAGCACAGTGATAATTTTTCAATGCTACCAAATTTGCAAGTGAAAGAGTATGAAACCAAAAATGTAGGAAATTGGGAGATATCAAAAGTTATTAAATGGGATTAAGATCAGATATCCATATTTTTGGCAGATGGTGTCATGATTAGGTGGCTGGATTTTTTCTTTCTTTCTTCTGCACTCTGAGGTCTGGACTACTTATCTTCCTCCCTCCATTACAATCCCTTATAGACCTTATATCAACCAGTGTGCTAACCTCCCAAACTAAGACAATATCATTTGGCACATTCGTTCTGGCTCATATTTTTTGTTATAGGAATTACCTTTCATCAGATCTTAGTACACCATGAGCTCTCCACTATTCTAAGAGTATCTTTTACACTGAGAAAGCAACTTTGTTTCCATTTGGATTGCTCCTGTCTCCACCAAGGACACCGAACATTTCAGGTACCTTAGGCCGTTTAGCAAGAGCGGCCATTTTCTTTTATATAAATTTAGTTCACTTTAAATCAGTTCTTGCATTTTTAAAAACACATTGCTTAGAGAATTTGTAAACAAAATTATACTTAATGTAACTCCCTCCATTGGCAGATACATTGTAACTTACATGCATAGCACTGATCCTGTTCCTGGCTCTGTCTGAATTGTTGGAAAGAGAGACAAAGAATATTTCAACAAACAATTCAAAGAATACTAAAATCCAACAAACATATTCTAGTTTATATCCATGCAAAACATGTTCAGCTAACGGGCATCCAGTTCATTTCCTTCCCCCTCCCTCCCCCCGCACACCATTTTAACACGAAGGCGTCTCTTTATTGACCATGAAAAATTCATCTTCACTGAATTGCTTCTTCTCCTTCACTTTTTGTTCCCCTTTTTTGGGTCATTTTCTTGGAGATTTGTCAGACAACTTTAAATAGTTTGATTACAAATTATAAATTATACACACTATCAATCTATCTATTCTTTCCATCTGTGGCTTGTTATTTTACTACAAACAGTTGGTCAATTATTTAACATATTCCATATTTTATCGATTGATGGATTGCCTTCATGAACCATGATTTGGTTTAAATAATTCTTTTCTTTCTTATGGGCGAAAGGACACTTTTCCATATTTTCTTCTACATCTTTTAAGTTTTGCTTTTCATATTTAGTTCCATATTAGAATAATTTTTTTAGTATTATCTACTTCTTCCACATGGATATCTAATTTCCAGTAACACTCATTGAATGAAAAGCAAGTCTTTTTTTCCTTTTTTTAGTCCACCAGAGGATCTACCATTACTTAGCATAACCTGATGTTAATTCAATTAAGTTGATTTTGATTTAATTAATTGACTCAATAATTATGGGAAGGCTTTATAAGTCATGACCTGGCAAGGAGCACAAAGCTGGTACTTTGTGCTGCAGCACTCGGACTGATGCATTTCCCCCCTCACATTCTCCAGGATCTGTATGCTAATTTAGCAGTGCTCAAAATAAAGGTTTTTTTTTAGTGGACATGAAAGTTACAGAGAAAGCCAGCACTTGGTAGCCAGTCATTTTCCAAGAGTGTCATTTTACATGGAGGCTAGAAAGTTGGTAGTCTGTATTGCTTACCGTTTTTTCCACAAATTAGATTGTTGTAGCTGCTCCCAGGTATTTAGGAAGAGAAAGAGGAAACTGAACTGATTTAATTTCAGACTTTTAGTTCTTGACAGCCAGAAAGATTATATTAGTCAAGCTTTCCAAGTTACAGGACAGAGAACTAAAATGATTGAAAACTATTCTAAGTAAATACTGCGGGACACATGTCTGAAGAAAGCTAGACAAATTTTCATCTCAAGATGGAAATCCCTATGGCACATTTGCATGCATATAAAATGAGAGCTTATAGACCATGAGATATGCTGAGACTATGCGATTCCTGAACTAGTTAAGACTCTTTGCAACAAATGCAGTACAGTGTGAGTGTGTAATGAATTCTCACCAGGGTCTCTGTGACCCAGATAGGCTGAAGAGGAGAGACCCTTCTGTTTCCATCACATAGCCCATGCTCATACAATATTTAATCCCTTTTGCAAAGTGCTTCAGCCCAATGTGGTTTGCCATGAACCTCATCTGTTCATGAACCAAAACTCAGAAAAAGACACAAATTATAGTACTATTTGAGGAATATTATGCAAATATATAAATATGCAAATATATAAAAATATATAAATATACAAATTATATTATACAAATATATAAACAAAATATAAGACTATTTGAGTGATCAGCATTGTTTTAAATTATACATGTATGAATGAATATGGTATATGCAATATAATTTTATATATAATATTATATTTTATAATATTATATATTATAGACATGTATCATAATATGATACTTTGTATATATGCATATACACACAAAAAGGTATACAAGCAAATAAGACAAAATATTATCAGAATATTTGTTCCTTGACAGTGGGAATTTGAGTGATTCATTTTGGTTTTGTTTGCTATTTCTATATGGGTATTTTCCAAATTTTGTTCAATAAATTTGTATTACTTTTATAAGGATAAAAGTTATTTCTTTGGAGGCTGGAAAGTAAGAGAACAGATAAGAAATCTTCATCTGAAAGTTCCAGAACGTAGCAAGTGTCTGAAGTCAAATAGTTTCTCCCACTCCAGGGAAAAGCAGAGCCACCCAAATCAGAGAAATGTGGACAGCTCTGCCCCCTACCGTCCACCTTCAGTAAGTGTCCAGTGATCCTCGACCTGCTGTCTGCAAGCATCTCTTGTGGACATTGTGGTTTGTGAAATTACAAACCCCTGGCTTCACTCCTCAGACAGCCTGAGAATGGGGACCCTCACACGTACACTCTGGGGAATGTAGGCTTAGAATTAGGGAATATCTTAGCCACAGCTATTGAAATGAACCAGCAAAATGTAGACATCACATGTAGGAACACAGAAAGGAAACTCGATCTCTTTCCTTTTATAAAAATATATTAGGATATTTTAAAAGTATGCATTAAAATAGCATATATTTTAATAAGTCAGTTAATGCTCAGTATATGTTATTAATATTGATATGTTAGCACATTTAATGTTGGTAATAGTACTATATTACATATATACTTTTATAGTAAATATGTACTTTATATACTCTTGCATGTTTTTATGTAATCTGTATACTTTCAGGGTTTTTTCGTCTCTTTTTTCAATTGTAATTCCAGTATAGTTACATACAATGTTATATTAGTTTCAGGTGTACAATATAGTGATTCAACAACTCCATACATTACTCTGAGCTCATTAAGAGAAGTCTACTCTATTCCTTTCACCTATTTCCTCCATCCCCCCACTTCTCTTCCCTCTGGTGACCAGCAATGTGTTCTCTACAGTTAAGAGCTTGTTTTTCTGTTTGTCCTTCTTTTCCTTTGTTTGTTTGTTCTGTTTCTTAAATTCTACACCTGAGTGAAATCATACGGTATTTGTCTTTCTCTGATGGACTTATTTCATTTAGCATAATACCCTCTAGATCCATCTATATTGTTGCAAATGGCAAGACTTTATTCTTTTTATGGCTGAACAGCATTTCATTGTATACATATACACCACATCTTCTTTATCCATTCATCTGTCCCTGGACACTCGAGCTGCTTCCATAGTTTCACTATTATAAATAATGCTGTAATAAACATTGGGGCACATGTGTTCCTTTGTAATAGTGTTCTTGGTGTTATTTGGGTAAATACCTAGTAGTGGAATTACTGGATCATAGGGTAGTTCTATTTTTAAATTTTTGAGGAACGTCTGTACTCTTTTCCACAATAGCTGCCCCAGTTTGCATTCCCACCAACAAGGTAAGAAGGTTCCCCTTTCTCCACGTCCTCACCAACACTGGTTATTTCCTGTGCTGTTGATTTTAGCCATTCTGACAGGTGGGGGTTGATATCTCACTGTGGTTTTGATTTCCATTTCCTTGATGATCAGTGATGTTGAGCTTCTTTTCATATGTCTGTTGGTCATGTGTATGTCTTCTTTGAAGAAATGTTTAAGTCTTCTGCCTATTTTTAACTGGATTATCCATTTTTGGCGTGTTGAGTTGTATAAGTTACATATACATTTTGGATACTAACAGATCATTTACAAATGTCTTCTCCCATTTAGTAAGTTGTATTTCAGTTTTGTTGATTGTTTTCTTTGCTGTGCAGGAGCTTTTTGTTTTGATGTAGTCCTGATTGTTTATTTTTGCTTTTGCTTCCCTTGCCCCAAGAGACATCTCTAGAAAGATGTTGTTATAGCCAATGTCAGAAAATTTCTACTTGTTCTATCTTCTAGGATGTTTGTGGTTTCAGGTCTCACATTTAGATCCTTAATCCATTTTGAGTTCGTTTTGGAATATGGTGTAAGATAGGGACCCCATTTCATTCTTCTGCATGTGGGTGTCCAGTGTTCCCAGCACGATTTGGTGAAGAGACTGTCTTTTTCCCATTGGATACTCTTTCCTGCTTTGTTGAAGATTGACCATATAGTGGTAGGTTCATTTCTGGGTTCTCCATTCTGTTCCATTGGTCTATGTGTCTGTGTTTGTGCCAGTACCATGCTGTCTTGGTCACTACAGCTTAGTAGTATAACTTGAAGTCCAGAATTGTGATACTTCCAGTTCTGTTTTTCTTTCTCAAGATTGCTTTGGGTATTCAAGGTCTTTGGGGTTCCATACACATTTTAGGACAGTTTGTTCTAGTTCTGAGAAATGCTGTTGGTGTTTTGATAGGGACTGCATTGAATGTGCAGATTGCTTTGGGTCATATGGACATTTTCACAATACTTGTTCTGCCCATCCATGAGCATGGGATAGCTTTCCATTTGTTTGTGTCATTCAAATTCCTTCATCAGTTCTTTATAGTTTTCAGAGTACTTTATGTGCTTTAATACACTTTTATATACTCTATATACTTTGTGCATATATTTTCATAGTATTTATACTTTCTAATATGTGTTATACTTTGTGTATATATTTATATACATACACATGTAGTTTTATATATGTGTAGTATATATATGTGGAGTTTTATATATGTACAATATAGAGTACTGTGTGTGTGTGTATATATATATGATAGGGTATATAAAAAGTATATACACATACACATATTTCTTCAAATTATTTTGTACTTGTCAGGTTTTGAGGTTGTGTGTGTGTGTGTGTGTGTGTGTGTGTGTGTATATATATGTATATATATATATGTATATATATACATATATATATATATATATATATATATCTCCTAAACTGTGACAACCATCTGCATTTTAACTCTACAGCTGGCAAAAGCCTTTCCTCATTTTGAAGTTATCTGAAGTTCCAATTTGTTTTAGAAGTTGACACATTCATGGGATTTTTGTTGTTGTTGTTGTTGTTGTTATTTTTTATGAATTTCAGCACTTTCTCAGAGCTAGGTTTGATATGATGAAGTCTTCAGTTCTACAAGAAATTTATTTACAGTCAGCAAAAGACACTGAAGGCAAAGTCCTTTCCCAAACATGCTCTCAACTACAGCCACTGAATTCAGAAACGTGTCTGGTTTGGAGGAAACACATAGGCAATGAGATAAATACAGCCCTGCCGTAGCCATAACCAAATTAAAATAGACGTATCAGGAGCCGTACTTACAGAACCAAAGAGACTGGAAAGAAACCAAGTGGAAATCTGTGTGAAGGCAAACCTCTTTTTTCTGTAAAAATCTGGGATAATTGCTTTAAAAATGAATCCAGATATGTTATATACGATTCAGAAATATACTGGGTTCCGGGTTTTGATACTTCTAAGCAGGAATTTGTCATTTTCCAAAGAGGGACATTTGTTCTTTTTCACGTAATGCTCCCCTGACATTGAATCTGTCCATCCCCCCAGTGTGGAGGCTACTGCAGGAGGCCCCTTCAGTCTCTTGTAGGACGGACCCGCCAGTCGTATTTGCCATGGTTGATGCTCAGTCACTCGTGGGGCAGGGTGAGGATGGAATGAGATAATTATGTGAAAGGCCATGAAATGAGCAAAGCCCTATATAAACACCCAGTGCTAATAATGTCTCACTGCTGTGAAAAAGAAGGAATTAAGGAACATATGTGGATTTCAGCATCCTTTTCACCCCTGGCCGATTCAATTTTGCAAAATCGTCTGAAAATGTTGATACTGTGTACATATTAACTGAGAAAGCTTCACGAGCTCTGCACTTGGTTTTCCCTGTATGCAGCAGACCTTACAGAAAACTTGATCAAAAATGAAAATGTCCTTATTTGGTGTATCTTTTTCTATGTATTAACTCATAGTCTGCCAACTTTTCTATCACATTATTTGGGAAGAATAAGTTTGAAGACACCCCCCCCCGCAAAAAAAGTTTTGTTTCTGAGCAAAAGGAGTAGAATATTTACTTCCACTTGGACAATAAATTTGATTTTTGTACTCTGTGGGCCATAGTCAGGCAGTCTTCATTCTCAAGCTCAACAGATAGTAGAAATCCAGATAAATTCAGGAAGTAGGCAGCACTCTCAAAGGGTTTTGTTGAAGAGAGCTCAGTGGGGGATGCACCTCGCAGAACGAGGCCCGTTTATACCCTTCCAGTCTGTTGCTGGCCACCAGCTGTCCCCGTGCCTATTACCGGGACAGTCTAGAGCCACACCAGGGACTCTCAGCAGGAACCGCGTCTCTAGACCTTGGTGCCATGGGGTAATGGGAGGGAATAAATACAGGACGTCTCCCACTTCCCACCTTCCCATCACCTGCCCCTGCCTCCGTGGTTAACTCTACAGGAGCTGGAGGGCACAGGCCCCGGGGCACCACAGTAGGCAGATTAGTGTCACTGACCACAAATCAGTGGGAAGGGATAGAGAATGAATAGAGGTACCAGAGGGCAAGTGACAGATGCAGCCTGCCCATGATGTGTGTTATGAAGCTGTAAGAGGAGCCAGGAATAAAGGGAAACTTTGTGCCTTGCATCTTGCAGATTCCCTGATGGGTCCCATTCTCTCTGCCCTCTCCCCGCTGACCTCCACTTCTTCTTCCTCTCCTCCTCACACTTTCCTTCCCTCCCCTGCCCACCACTTCCTCCAGCCCCTCTGACCTTGGATGACCACCGAGAATGAGTGCACACATGGCTGGGCTGGACCCGTTAACAGAAAGGAAAGACAGGGGTCAGGTCCTCCAAGGTGATCGCTTCAGACCAATCTAGGAGCCATACTGGGACACCGCATGGCAAAAGAGATGGAATGACTCCACCTACCAGAGTCCTGTTATGGCAACTAAAAGGCTCTCCTCAACGAACAACAACCAGATTTTGTTTCTGTTACTCTTCAGGGAACACAGAGTTTTGCAAAAGAAGTAGCCAAGAGAGCCTTTGGGCAATACCTCCTTCTCAGTGAATTAACCAGAGGTGTTTGCCAGATCGACACCAAACGTCACTTTTTACCCGGCATCTGGTGGCTCTTACAAAATTCCTTATAACCTTGGCGTGAATCAATCGCGGTAGTGGGACTCTGCTGCTCTGTGGCCAGCATGTGGGCAAGCGAACCCTGCCGAGGACGGGCGAGCAGTGCACGGCCCCCACTGTGGCTCCCCGGGCTCGTTCCAGGCTGTAGTTCTCTTTTTCTGGCCTCTCATTTCTCAGAAAGAACTGGCCTTCGGCGTGCATGTGGAAGAGGCATTCCATGCGGCATCTCCACGGGGCAGGGCAGCTCAGCTCCCAGAGCCATGGCCTGGGCTCCTGTCTTGCATGTCACCTCCCTGGGCTCCTCTCCCAGGCGTGTGTCAGCCACAGAGGACGTTGGCTGCGGTGACAGCCAATGAGATTACACGTCCCATGTTTTCTTTCAACTCTGAGCTTGTGACTCACAGACTCAGAATGGTCCAACCTACAACCGTTCCTCCCCAAAGGCTGTCTCCAGTGCTCCTTCCTCCAGGGCGGACTGTGCTCCCACCAAGTGACCTGTTGGCAGCTGAACAGCTCCATCCCTCTTCTCTGTCTCTGGTCCACATGTCTTCAATTATCTCTTGTGTCCCCCTCATTTGCCAACATTCCTCAATGCCTTGGAAGTCCAACACAGGAAGCAAATTGAAGTGAGTGGCCCTCTGAGAATAGAGTCGGTGTGGAGAGAGCAGGGCTGTGGGAGATCCAGCGCCGGGGTGCCTTTCTCCCCCTCAGCTCAGTTTCCGTGTCTGCCCAGGAATCCAAGCCCAGACACATGTATGCCTTCACGGAGATGCAGCAGATTCAGGAGTAGAGTTTTCGGTAACCACCGCTATATCTTAGAAGACTGTGTTATCCAGAAAAAAAATGTAGTTTTTACATTAATAAATTGCTTAATTATGGCAAGTCTCTAACTATAGTTTCATGGCGGTATTTCCTTAATGGGTCACGCCTGAGTTTTACTAACCAAAAACTTCTGAAGGATAACCCGAGAAGGCAGCCTGAAGAGACAACATGTATCTGACATCGGGAAAAGGCAAAACCAAGGAGGCAGTGAAAGCATAAGTGGTTTCCAGGGCTTGGGGGAGGAAAGCATGAGCAGGCAGAGCACAGAGGATTTTAGGGCAGTGAAACTACCCCTACATGAAACCATGTGGTAGATACACGTCATTCTGCATCTGTCCAAACCCCTGGAATGCACAGCATCAAGAGGGACCCTCCTGTCCACAATGGAGTCAGGGTGATGTGATATGTCAGTGTGCCTTCATCCTTGGTAACAAATGCACCGTCATGTGGGGTTGATAGTGGGGGAGGCTGGGCTGGGGGTAGGACAGGAGGCATATGGGAAACCTCTGTACTTTCCCCCTCAGTTTTGTTGCGAACCTACAACTGCTCTAAAAAAATAAAGTCTTAGAAAAAAAAAATAAAAGAAAGTTTAACCGGAAGCAGTCTTTTTCAGGAAAATCTTGAATGGACTCATTCAGCATCATTTAAAACACCTTCCTATTTTAAAATGGCACAAATAAGCATGTTTTTACTACAGTTATGTTAAAACGGCCGCACCTGGGCCCCTGGGTGGCTCAGTCGGTGAAGTGTCTGCCTTTGGCTCAGGTCACAATCCTAGGGTCTTGGGATCGATTCCTGCATCCAGCTCCCTGCTCCGTAAGCCTGCCCCTCCCTCTCCCACTCCCCCTGCTTGTGTTCCCTCTCTCACTGTGTCTCTCTCTGTCAAATAAATAAATAAGATCTTTAAATAAGTAAATAAGTAAATAAATAAATAATAAAAAACCACAACGCCCCCACACACTATCCCAACTCTCCTGACTTTTATTTCCTCTTCCTTCAGATTGATCAGTCCTGCCGGAGTTTCCTGGAGTTCCACGTTCCCTGTAACCACGACAGTCCAGACCGGCCTCGGAAAGCTCACCCAGGGCTCTCCAACAAGCCTGACTTTCTGGACAAAGGACAAGGGACTTGTCTCCTTTTTTTCTCATTTGCCTTGCGTTTTAGTGCAAATCAAAATCAGTCCAGAATGTCAGGGCAAAGTAACTGTGAGACGAGAAGCCCTGGACGGGCTTTCAGCCTCAGATCGCTGTGGTGAGTCATGGGGCACGATCTCCAAGGAGTCCCCACCTTGGATTCAGGGTGGAGCTGGGTCCAGGCCCTTGCCTCGGCCTGGCTCCCTGGGTGATGTCAGTCACTCCAGCCCCAGGAGCCTCCAACACGCTGGGTCCATTCAGACATTCTGGGGGCTCTGCCAAGTAAACCCAGGGGGCACAGCAGAAGCACCGATTCTAGAAACTCCTGGAAGCCCAGTGTAAACAGGGCCCCGCGCTCTCACAGATCTCCGCACGCAGTACGCATACCTGTCCCTGCAGGACAGAGGGTCCCCTCCCTGGGGTTGGGTTTTGCTGGAGCCTCCTTGTTGATTTTTGAATGCCTCTGCAAAGGAATCTGTGTGAGGAGGCGACCTATTTTTATGCATAATGACCTCTCCATGCGTCTTGGTATCATCCACAGAGACCGGCCCTCTGCACGTCAACGGATTTTAATCTGCGAACTCGTTCAGCATCGAAATGTCTTCTGAACAGGCTGTGCCCTAATGTAACCTGAAAGATAGCAAAGATTCTTCAAGTCGTTCAAGGAAGGATGGCATTCGAAAACCAAGGAGCTGAAAGCAAACATTTCATTCGCAACAGTGAAACTACGTGTCGGCGTGATTTGTGTAACCCAGTAGGAGAAATGTTCTCACCGAGTCTTTAAATTAATGGACACTTTCCTTAGCTTGAGTTCTCCCTTCTTTGTATTTTGGAAGTAATTAAAGAGTGGGGCTCAGCCAACAGCCGGCGCCTTCACCAGTGGCTTATTATGATCTCTTGAACATGACCTGTAAAGGCTTTTGTTCTTTGGTTTGCTCATACACAAAATGAGAACAAAAGTGCTGAATCTGACGGAAAGAGCTGTCGCGAGGACGAAATGAGGTGATGTGAGCGGTGTGTAAAGAATTGCCCAAATATGTCAAATCCTGTTATGATTAAGCCTGGGAAGTTTTTGGGTGAGATTTCATGACTACCACATAAATGAGTGGGCATTAAAGACTCGCTCGTTTCACTGAATCAGTATATTTTAAACAAACAATTATAGAATGAAGGCTGTTGTGGGTTTTGTTACAAAATCAAGGTTGCTTGATATGCAGGAAATGAGCTTGCTCTGCTCCTGTGAAAACAGTTCCTGCATCTAGTCCATTTCTAGCCATAAGTGGGCCTGTTAAATATACATATAAAAAAAATATATATATATAGTATGCGTGTGTCATAAGGTCTGTTCTCTGTCTCATAGCTATGCTTTTTTTCTCATACATTTTTAAAAACGAGATTAAAATATACCATGAAATTTCCATTTTTGAAGTGTACACGTCAGTGGTTTTCAGTACACAGATTCACAAATTTGTACATTCATCACCACCATGTGTGTCCCAATTATTCTCACATCAGAGAACAGAAATCCCATACCCACTAGAAGAAATGCTCCTCCCTCCCCACAATCTCCAGTCCCCGGAAACATCTATCTCTGTGGGTTTGCCTTTTTTAGACATTCTACAGTATTTGTGAATTTCCTAAGTTTTTTTTTTTCTGTTGCTGATTTCTAATTTCATTGCCCTGTGATCAGAGTTGATATCTCATGATTTCAGTGCTTTTAACTTTCAACAAGTTAGCCTATGATCTATCCGCGAGAATGTTCAACCACTCTTGAGAATAATGCATATTCTGCTGGTGTTAAACAGAGTCCTGCCAATACCCGTAGATCCCACCCAAACCCAGTACGACCTCCTGGTGACTCAGGTAGTTCTATCTGTGAAGACTCCATTTTCAAGTAAGCTCACATGCTAAATTTCTTGATGGGTGTGGATTTGGGGGTGGAGGGCATCATTCACGCACGTACGTGAATATCTGGGCTTTCTCAGGAATGGCGTCCTTTGATTTATTCAACTTTGTATAGGTCAGACCTTCCTATTCCTTTGGATGTAGAGTGATTATTGTTGTGAAAATGGGAATTTCCAGGAACGTCATGTCAACCCCGGAAATCAGATCCATACGTACACACAGTGTTTGTCATTCCTTGTTCATGAATTTCCAGAATCTGTTCTAGAGTGTCTGTATTGTTCAGTTAGCTTCGTGGTCAGCGAATGAGTCGAGAGAAATTTCCTTAAATGCCCAGAAGCAGTAATCGCTTGGTCTCTGTTGACGGGCTCCATGCTGGGGTTCAGGTATGCCCTCAAGACTCAGCCAGGTATTTGAGAATCCTGCCCCAGCCTCACTTTCCACTGGAGCAGAGTCTCAGGGTCAGCTGGAGGCGAGAGCTTCCGTGGCTTGGGTCTTCTCTGAGTGTGTGCATAGCTGTGGGCATGAGCAAGACTCCATGCATGAGTGCAGCCTTCCAGAGTCCCGGGAATATGTCACAGCTTTAGAAATCCCCCCAAGATACCTGCTCCAACAGCTTTCCCTTCTAACCTGTTTGGTTTGCCTCCTGCTGGTGTGCACCCACACCTAGGGCCAATGGAAAAAATGAAAATGGTGCCTGATCAATTCCAATAAATGTCCTGAAAAACGCTTGTTGTTCTGAGAGGACATGGAGTCAGGTCAGATAGAGACAAGGCTGATGATGGGGTCTTCTGGGAATCACAGACAGTTGAAATAATGACAGTTCTCTGGGAATTGGGTTTGTGCCATCGGTTGCTGCCAGGCTGCTGGTTTTCCCCAAGATTGTGTGTTGTTTCCAAGACTACCACACAGTCAAGGGAGCAGAAGGGGAAATGGGAAAGGTTACGTTAAAAATCCACAAAACTTGCTGTCATTCCCAAGATTAAGCAGTTTGTTGTTTGTTGGACTTGTTTTTTTAATAAACATTCCCCAGATTGTCGTCCTTGGTTAATTTCGTAAGCCCTGAAAAATCAAGTTTACTCTGATCACTGTAGCCAAGGTGCTCGTTGCTTTCACAGAGTAGAGGATTTTCAGAAGTCCTTCCTCCATCAGCCTCACCAACGTCCCGTGGCCCTATCTCTCCAGACTGGTAAACAATTTCCTTGTTTTGAATTTATCAGAATCCAAGGAAACCAAGTGCCTTAAAATGTGAAGGCCTTGATTTGACTCAGTGCCATGCACATCCTTCCGGAAACATGCTACAAAAGAAAGCTCTATTCTTCGTGTTGGGAAAGGTATGTTTTTGGCAGTTAATGTCATTACTCTCTTGATCACAAGCAGAGGAGGCTAGTTTGGGTTTAAATATAAACACACACTTTATCCCCTGGATATTAATTCACTGGGCACATAAGAGTGGCCCATTTTCTTCTACTTCTGGGTATCACTTGCACCAAAACGACTTAGATTAGGCATTTCGTGGGCGCCTGGGTGGCTCAGTTGGTTAAGCAACTGCCTTCAGCTCAGGTCATGATCCTGGAGTCTTGGGATCACGTCCCCCTTTGGGCTCCCTGCTCAGCAGGGAGCCTGCTTCTCCCTCTCCGACTTCCCTCTCATGCTCTCTCTCTCTCATTTTCTCTCTCAAGTAAATAAATAAAATCTTTTTAAAAAATTAGACATTTCTCACAATCGATGTCTTTCTCTTTAAATTCCTTGTTAGTGCATTTCACTGTGAGATTTCAAATTTGTATTCTGTTAGTTTTTTTTAATATGATTGATCTTAATAGATTACACCAAGCAACATTGTGGTTAAGAAACATTTTAAGTGGAATCAAATGTATTATAAAATTTCATGGTTTGCTTTGGAAAATATAATGTATTTAAAATTTACAAACTGTAAATATAGGGAAAAGGGTAAAAAAAAAAAAATCCAATACCCACTCTTTCATATCTGGAGCCTCCGAGACCATATCCTTATACCGTGCCTAGCATTTTCACATAAATTGCATAATTTGCTACCTCCAACAATCTTTTGAAGAAGTTGATAGAAAGGACTTGTATTTTACGAATTACAAAATGGAGATCTCAAGTAAGATGCCCCCAGTTACACAGCTAGTGAGTGATAGAACCCGGCTTCAGAAGCAGTCTGTTTCTTCTCTTTCTCACTGGACTTTGGTTTTGAAAATAATGGCAATGATAAACACGTTTCTTGATTATCTGAATTTCCATGAAGATTAAAACAGTTTAAGGAATTTTCCTTACATTTCTCTTTCTATATATGTAGCTATCGATAATATTTTTCTATTTGCCTTTTTAGATAACAGCCAGAGGCAAAAATCTTTGTTCTTAATGCCACAGACTGCAACTTGATACAGCACGTAATATTATTAGGAAAACATGAGTCGCAAATGAGTACTGGTGTTGCCTAGAGTTTTAAGGAAAATAATAGACAAGATAGGAATTTTTTTATCAAAATATAGCCTGTATACAAGAAAGGCCTAAACTACTTATTTTAATGCATTGCTTTTAGCCATTTTAATTACATATTTGGATTTTCAAAAATATCACTAAACCAGTAATAAAAATAATGTTCCAAACCACTGAGATTTTCTTGGCATGATTCACCATGTTAGCATATGGCACTTGACACTCTTTCGTGAGTCATTGTTTCCGAAGAACTTTCTTTTTAACGTTACAATATTTTCTGGTAAGGATTTTGATTTTGCAAACAATTTTACATCAACTGATGTTTTCAGAAGTTTTTCACTATTATATAAAAATTATATTTCCATCCTCTTTACACAAAACCAAAATATGCAGCAGAAACTATTATCACTTTTTCATGAGCTACATAATAATAATACACATTCGATAGCCATTCTGGATCATTCTTTCTTTCATCTCAGAGAGTCACTTATGAAGAAGGTAGTGATTCTGCCATTGTACATGTCCCATTATTTTTAGCCAGATCTGTAAACTCTGTGTGATTAAGACTTGTTTCTCTAAAGGATCTAGAAATGTTTTTGCTCTGGTAGTCAGAAAATAAGTCATTGTATCACGTTCCAAGTAGTTTCATCAAGCAGAAGCTATCTTTCCTGCTCATTGATCAAGGAGTATCTTATGTAACTATTTCCATACTTTTGTATTTATTTCAGTTCCTTAAAGGTTCTGAAAATCTCCTAGGTGGATAATAATTTCCTAGTGTGTGTAGTGTTCAGTGTTTTAGCACCCACATGCGGAGAGAACATAGTTCATTGTCTTCAACATATACAAGATTAAGAACTTCAAGTAGATTGTCCAATGTTGAGACTCTTGAAGGAATGTTGTTCATCATAAGAATTCCAGAAATAGAAACATGCCCCAAATAGGGCAAGACATACTACAAGGGAACTAGACATGTGTATGGGACTCTGATTTGGGGAGGGGAGTACTTTTTGTTAGAAATTAAATCCTTGTTTGACCCTCATACAACTATAGAGTCCGAAGTAATATTATCAAAGTGTTGTGGAAACCCCAAGCTGGTAAATTAAGAGAAAATATATTTTGGTTCGATGAAATAATTGGTGGCTCCAGCCAAAGAAAATGCAAAATCACTTTTTACGTGTCCCACTTCAGGCATAGCCAAGGAAGCTCCTGCCAGACCAATTTTCCCACAAATAAGAGCTACAAACTTGGATAAATTTTTTAAAAACTGCCTGGAGGTAGCGCAGAATGAACAAAAGCAGGAAGATTATAGCAGAGAATCAATTCGGAAAAAAGAATGGCCCGGGGTGATTTTCTTGTTTTTTAATGACTTAAGCCTGAGAGTCAGGCTGGACCCAGCCCTGACAGGGTAAAACACTGTTGGAAAATCCATAATTTTCTGGCCTCCAGAGCCACAGGACAGAGTTCAGAATAATCATTGCCACTACAAAGTGAGGAAGATATCCAAAAAGAACAGAGCCGGAGATGTGAAACACCAAATCTTACGTAAGAAATTGGCCGACGGACTGGCCGATTGTGAACCACACTCACACCGGGCAAACACACAGCATTTTGAAATGAATTGTGAGCTATACCAAAAAGGCAATGTTTATGAGTTCAACATAACTGAAATTTAGAAAACCGGCACTCTATTTAGCAATATAATAGAAGTCAGAGCCTCTACTCCTGTAGACTATTCAGGGAACAATATAAACTAACCCAACAGGTGAAAAAAGGACAACCTAACCCATTCTCAAGAGAAAAGACAATCGATGGAAACCAATTCCCAAATGAATATATACTGAAAGAAGCAGACAGTATTTTATTTTACTTAACTATTCTCAGTGGCATGAAAGAAAATATGCTCTCAATAAATAAAACTATGAGAAGAAAACTAGAAACTAAAAAAGCCCCAATTTCAAGAAGGAAAAACTTGGTCTGTGAAACAAATTAGCATGGTTTGGGCTTCACAGGAGGATGGAGTTGACAAGGGAAGGAGTCAGTAAACTTGGAAAACGAATCAATAGACTTTTCCATCAGGAAAACAAAGAAAGATATTTCAAAATCAAAGTGAACAACCTCTGAATTCCCAACATAAGTGTAACTGAGGTCCTACAAGCAGAGGAGAGAGAAAATGGGACATAAAAAAATGACGGAAAAGAATGACTGAAAAATTCTCAGTTTACTCAAAGATCTCATTTACAGAATCAAGATATTCAGTGAATCCCAAGAGTGGTTGTGCATAAAATGAGTAAGCACATCATACTCAAAATACTGAAAACCAAAGAAAAAATGTTTTAAAAGCCAGAGAATGATGATACATTACCCATATGCAAAAAAAAACCTGATCCAAATATTTTCTGATTTGTCAGAAATTTTGGAGGTCCGAAGACAGTGGCACAACGTAATAAACTGCCAACCTACCATTCTACATCCAACAAACACATTCTTCAAATACAAAGGTAAAATAAAGACAATCTCAGATAAAAGGTGACAAAGACAGTGGGATGCCAATGACTTGTACCAGGCAGAGATTCAAACCATCATGGAGAAAATGACATGGTTGTTTACACAAAGTAGCCTAGGAAATCTACAAAACAACAAATGAAACCTCAAATTTAATTCAAAAAGATCAGATCAATTGTATTATTGCATACAATCAGCAAACAATAGGAACTATAATAAAATAAAGCATGAAACAGATATAAAAATTGTACAAATGTTCAACAACACAGGGCGCATTGAACAACAAAGTCAACTGAAGATGAACTTAAAAAATATTACAACAAAGGAAACAACTCAGCATAAGGGAGAAACAACAGGGAACCTGAACCCAAACCGGGGTCTCTGATGGAAACCGGGAGCATGTTCTCGGACCCTGGAAGAAAGGCTACCTTGTCACAAAGCAGCAGAAACCTGGCGACATTGTTCTCTGCCACTGGGTGGAATGTGCCACTTGTCCTCAATGAACTTGGATATTTAGCTGAGATTTCTGAGCGAAACTCGATGTGACCTCGTTTCTCCTTGCTCTTTGTAGTAAAATGCTACAAAAAAGGGAGAAATTGAGCAGTGGACCATTAAGCAGAAAGGAACCAGCACTTGATGGTTTGGAAAATTCTGTTTTTCCAGATAGCGTGCTCTAGAAACAGGGCCAAGGGTGTGACTGGAAAACCATTTGTTAAAGAGACTACAAGTGTGACTCAGTCAATCCCATCGACCTTCTCAGGCAGGTTGTCCAGGAAAGAACTGTGTAGGATGCTCACATTTAAAGGTCCTGGTCTCTTTGACATCTATAGAATGACTTCCCAGGGCAAGGCTATGGACCCAGAGGCCAGAGAAGGCAGAGCTGTCCTCCTGGAGAGCCCCAAGGACAGAGCATCAGACCAGAGAGGATGAATCTTAAGTTTTTAACCTACTGCAACTTGCATGGAAGGGCTGAGAACTTTCTCTAGGCCAGTACCCTCCCCCTCCAACCCTTATTCCTTCCATTTATCCCATCTGGAATGGAAATGTCTATCCTATGTCTGTCCAACCATTGTACTTTAGAAGCAAGTAACTTGTTTTCTGGTTTCACTGTTCTATGGATGGAAAGAAATTTTGGCCCAGAATGAATTAGACCAGGGGTCTTACCCATACGTCGTTTAGATAATTTGGATAATGAGATATGGAACTTTTTCCAATGGATAATATTTAAATAAGGTTTGGATTTAAGGTTAATGCTGGGATAGCTTAAGACTTTGGAAGATGTTGGGATGGGATGAATTTATTTTGTACATGAATTTTGGGGTACAAGAGAGTGGACTCTACTGGGTTGAACAGTATCCCCACCTCAAAAAATTTTATGCTCCCCTGGAACCTGTGAACGTGATCTTACTTGGAAACAAGATCTTTGCAGGGGGGATGAAGTTAGCATGAGGTCACACTGAACTAGAGCAGTCCCTGATCCAAGTGTCCTTATAGGAAGGAGGAACTCTCAACATGGACAGGCACGGGGACTAAAGCCCTGTGAAGCCAGAGACGGAGATTGGAGTTATAGGACCCTAAACTAAGATTACCAAGAACCACCAGAAACCAAAAAGGCAGGGAACCATCCTTCCTTGCAACCTTTGGGGACTAGAAGGGCTCTGCCAGCACCTTGATTTCAGACTTCTGACCTCTGGAACTGTGAGAGAATAAATTTGTTTTAATCTACCCACTTTGTGATACTTTGTTATAGTCCCCTCAGGAAATGAATACACTCTGGGACCAATTTAAGGAATGGCCCGCATTAATGTGAGTACAAACAGAGCGTCATTCCATGAAATAGCTAATCCAAAAAGAAATAAAACCATTATTGCCATTGACTTAGAGGATCACCCTCATTGAACTTTTAAGAGAATAGATGAGAAATTAAAGCAAAAAGGAATATTCAAGAAGCTTTGTGCTCCAAGATCAGAACTCAAAAAAGAAAATCAATTACTATAAACCAAAAAAGAAAATCAATTGTAATGTAATAATAATCTAATAATATAAACAAGTATTTCATAATAGCTACCCCAAAACTCTAAAGTACCTATAAGTAAGTTTTTAGAAATAATCTGCCCAAGGTCTTAGTTGAAACAGCTCTACCAGAATCAGGAGCTAGCTATCTTTAGTAGCAATCATTCCTCACAGTTCTGGAGGCTGGGAAGCCCAAGATCAAAGGGCCAGCTGATTGAGTTCCTGGAGAAGGACCTCTTCTGGTTTGCAGAGACATACCATTGCCATGTCCTCATGTGATGGAGAGAGAGAGGCAGACAGCTGTGGTCCCTTCATCCCCTTCTAAGGCCGCCAATACCACCATGGGGCTCCAACCCCATACTCATCCAAATCCAATTACCTCCCAAAGGCTCCATCTCCAAAGACCATCACATTGTGGGTTAGGACTTTAAGACACACAAACTGTCAGATAGATAGATAGATAGATGAAAAATATATGAAAATACATATTTGTATGTATATTTAATATATATATATTATTTTATGTGTATATATTTTATATATATAATGAAGGTAAAAAGAGAAGACAGATACATTGTTTTTGAAGTTCTAATCAAAGTTCTTAAATGGATTTCAAAATTATTCTAAAAGAGTAAAAGGAACCCAGAATTATTTGAAGAAAAATGTATCTGTCCTTCCATATGTCAAGAATTACCCTAAGTCTCTTTAGGACTCAAAGAAACTACCTCGCTAATAAAAATAAACAAATAAAAACGTTAAAATGTCATGGAGATAGGAAGACACATATCAAAAAATAAACAAACAAATAAATAAATAATTTTTTTTTTAAAAAAAGGAAAAGACGTATCACCTGCAGCTTCTATAGTTTTATAGTTTCAATAGCTTGGATCACCCATGTATGTGGAAATGATTAAACCTTCTTCTGAATCCTTATTTAGAACCAATTTAAATGGATACTGTTACCTGTAAGACTGTGTAATCATCCTTTGTGTTTAGTGCATGAGGAAAATACTGGGCTGGTGAGAAGTTAACTACAGGCCCAAGAAACCATTGGAATTAATAAATCTAACCCAGTCTGGAGTTCTGTAACACCTGAGGTTAGCAGTGCTCAGAGAAGTTTCTCGGATTCCTCTAAGTGTCTGACGCACATTTTCCTTCAGCAAGGCTAAGGTAGCTGAAGTTAGTTCCTCTCATACAATGTGAATGATTGAAATGGAGATGTCATGTTTGTCAGACGAATAGAGCTAATGTGGGAAAACCAATCAAAGACCCTTCAAATCAAAACCCCTCCTCGATAACAAAAAACAACCACATTTTTAGATTCTCCATTCATCTCAACATCATTATAATACTGATCTTGGATCAACTTGAAAAAATAATATTTAAGAGCTTATATACAACACAGTTCATCTCCAACATCATTTCCACTGTTAAGTACCATAGAATCAGGATCACTTTGATGGGAGACGGATGTCCAGTGTTTACAGACGAGGTAACCTGAAGGTACAGAAGGAACGAAGATGCTTCTTTGCTGCGTCACATGGACTTCTGGCGGAGCCCACATGGGAGCAGGAGGCTCCTGGAACCACGCATTCACTTGGACAGGGAAACCAAACTGAGTTGTCATCACCATTTGTAATTATTTCCTGCTGGACTGCCACAGATGACGACCAGCTCGGTTTAATTTGTCTCCTCTTCCTTGAGCTCATTGTCTGTGTCATGTGAAAGTCACAAGTCTGATTTCTTTTTATTATTTCTCATACTCTAGAACTAAAAGATAAAGAGGAGAGTTAAACCATTGATTGGTTATACTTTCAAATTCTGGTATTCCCTTCCCCCTCCCTTCAGTAAATAAAGGAGAAGAAATCCATAGAAAGTCTGGATCATATTTAACACCCCCCTCCCCAAAACGGGATGCCTGGAACTTTCTTTCTGGTTAGGTTACTTGATCTATCTATATATGTAAATTCCAGTAACCATGAAATTCCAATCCTTTATCTTTCCAAGTCCACTTTCCTTGTTGAAGATCATTCATAAATGTAGACACTCACCCTAAGCCCTAGTAACTATGAAATATTTTAATGGCTGATATTTTATCACCAGAATTAAAATGGATTTATCACAAGCAGAATTAGCATATTGCTTATTAGACAGTTCTAGGTTGTTTTGAAAAAATCCAAACAAAAAGTGATGGCATTGGGAAAGAAAGAGAGGTAAAAGTGAAAAGTAATGGAATTTAATATCTTAACTTATCACAAGGGGATCACGTGGCTCTGGGCAGTAAAATCACCCATCTACACATTTCACTGCCATCATTAACAGCAGACAGTGAAGACCTCACCTAGGAAAAGACCTGTGGGGGGAGAATTGGTAAGGAGAGTTATGAGAGCAGGAAATGATGATTCAGCCTATAAAGGTTTGATGGGGAGAGGCTGTTTTCTTTTCTTTTTTTTTTTTAATTTTCAGATCTTTAGGTTTTTTAGTATTTTCTGCCTACAGATCCTCACAGCCAATGAACAGTTAAAACTGGGTCACTGCTAGTAGAGTATGAAATCACCAATTCCAGGGAAAGTCCTGACACAAACGTGATCATCAGAAGTTTATTCCTTGGGGTAAAATTTAGACCAGGGGAGACAGCACGGCTGACAGTCGTTTAGTTCCATGTAAATTATTTTGCCACATCTTTCCACAGAGGACAAGCAGCTGAGAGCCTGAAGATGCCCAGTGCCTTGGGGAGAGGGGTGAGGCTGGGATCAGGAGGTTGCGTCCCAGGGAAGGAGTCCTGTGCCCTGGGGTGAGTCACGGCTCTCACACTCGTGTCCCCATCTGAAAAGAGAAGATAGTAAAACCCATCTCCCGGCTGTAGGAAGGACCTAGTTGGTGAGAACAGACCCCCAGCACTTATGGACAAGACTGTGAGAAAACATGCTCTCGGTAAGTGTGAAATCCTTCTGGTCCTTCAACACCCTCTGTTCCCCACCACCCCCCCATTCCTAGCACAGCTAGGCATTGCTAATTTTGCCTTGAGGCCATACTAGGGGCTGGCAGAGAAAACAGGTACAGGGGTTTTCATTGACCTTTAGCAAAAAAGACTGTCCCTTTGAAAAAGAAGAAAAAGCTTAAGTTACATTGGCTCCCTTGAATATTTTAATGATGAGATGAAGGCATCGCAAAGCATCATGTGAATTTTCAGCTAAGTTATGGAACTTTTTCTCCCCTAAAATATCTGAACTTAAAAAAAAAAAAAGAAGAGGGTTTTTTTTTCCCAAGTTTTATTTTTATATTTTTTAATTTTTTTTAAAGATTTTATTTATTTATTTGACAGACAGAGATCACAAGTAGGCAGAGAGGCAGGCAAAGAGAGAGAGAGAGGGAAGCAGGCTCCCTGCTGAGCAGAGAGCCCGATGCAGGGCTCGATCCCAGGACCCTGGGATCATGACCTGAGCCGAAGGCAGAGGCTTAACCCACTGAGCCACCCTGGCGCCCTTCAAGTTTGATTTCTAAAGAGATAGCTGAATATATATTGATAATTATTTCTAAACTGCTTTTGTTTATATTATTTTCCTTTAGAAATTGAATTCCCTCTCTCTCCTTTGGGTTTTGCTGAAAGGCTTGTAGTTCACTTGAATTAATTTCACAAAAATATCAAGATCAGGACGTGTATAGTCACCACACGTCACAGTTAACAAAGAGATAATTAAGTTTGTGTCCGGTGACTTAGATTTTGCCTCTTGGTGATCCACGTGGAAGAGCAGATTCTGTACTTTCCAGGGGGAAATATCCTCAAAAAGGAGGGTTCCCAAGCTGAGGTCTCAGGACCTGCCATACTTTGCACCTTTTGATACGTTCTTTATGCCGAGCACAACAGCGAGACTGTCACAATTCAGCTTACAATTTGAATTTTATATTCAATAATTTACTCAGAGCTTAGCACATAGTTTTATTGACTATAGGCTATGCTCTTTGTGGTAGAAGGATCCCAACTGAATCCAACATTGACCCTTCTGTCAAGAAACATGATAAAAATATGCACTCAAAAATAACAATATGATAAGATAGTAAATAGTGAACATTGAAGAAGGAGATGGGAGTTTTGCAGAAGTACAGAGATGTATATTATATGATTTCTTTCTGTATTTCATGTCCAGAGTAAAAAAAAAAAAAAGTACATTATATTTTAGAAGCAAGGGTATTAAGAATATTATGAGTACAAAGAGAAATGGGAAACCATGGTAAACATATGGCTAATCCAGGCCAAAAATATCTGCCTTACATATTTTTTTAATGATGGGTTAATTATGGGAAATAAGCATCCTCTTAATTGATTCTGTCTCTAATTTTTTTTAGATCTGACAAGTTCGTTCCAAGCAATGCATATGACGAGCATGTTTCCAAGTGCTTCTAATTTTACCTGGTGAAATAATGTTTCCGAAGCCACCTTGGCTAGGTGTGAGGGCAGGAGAGTAAAGTCTAAAATGCAACATACGTTGCTTTTCTGTATCTCTGCACACTGCCTCCCTGCCCGGATGTTGTGTATCATTGAAAGCCTATTGCCATATGCGACCCCAGAAACGACCCCATATAAAAACCAGCACCTAATGGCCCAGTGAGCTATGGCTTCTCCCAGCTTCAGACCACGCTGGCCATCATGGTGCCCCCCATGGCGAGCACTGGGCAGGTCCCAGGGAGAGAGATGCTCTTGATTAGAGAATTAGACTCATTCTGTGACAGGCAGGATTTAGAAGGTGGCTTTATTATCTTAATTATCTGTCATGATTATGATAAAGGTTTCGGAAAGCTCTTAAAATATTTGTTTTAGGGAAGGACGTTTGTAAGAAAAATCATGGCGTCATGAAATAGGTTTGAACTGATGCTTGAAAGACAATTTCTGATTCTAAAGCCTTTGAACTTGTTTCATATTCACCTGAGTGAGCTAGTAGGCACTCGTAGGAGCCCTCCATGAGAATAGTTCATGCGAATTACAGTCCGACGGCCTCACATTTGTCTGTCTGCACCCTGTGCAACTATAAGTAAAACCATTGTTAAAGCCAACGGCAAGAAAACACACGTAACGAGTTGCAATGGAAACTGCTTTCCTCTGACAAACACACGAAAATACCGGAACCATCATATAAGTAACGGAAGGCTTTCAAGTCCCCAGAAGTTAATGGACAGACTCATTCAACCAAGGCTGGCTTTGATACTTGCAGGAATAAATCTAAAGCATCTACTCTAATGTGCCATTAAACTTTTATCAGATCACAGTCAGGATGCATGAGGAATGAAACTCATTTGAGCTGAATAATGTATGCTCCAATGTATAGCGTCTGCGTTAAGGTTGTAATCATCACTTGGCTAATGCGCTGTGATGGCCTGATGGGTATTAGCCCATCTGGAACACACGCACTAATATCTTGACAACAGAAGGGGAAGGGTTTCATCACTCAGAAAAGGCAGGACGGCCGCGTCTTTTTGAGTGAGCGTTGACACAGCCCTGCTCTCATTAATACATTCGCTGAGCTGTCGCTCAAACGAGTCTGAAGCAACTTTTCTGAACAATCTTTCTCTTCAGTGATCTTTACTATTGTATTCTCAGCTCCGTTATCCCGAGGGAGCATCTTTCCCTGCGATCGCTTGTGTCCTTGTACTTGGTTTTTCCTTTGTTAAATGTTAATCGGCTCTATAATTCACACTGGGGAAGGAAGGGCTGCTGACATCAACCTGTCACGGCTTCCTGGTCGTCACTGAGACAGAGGAATGGATTTCCAGTCTGCGCTGGAGGGAGTGGCACGGGGAAGCCCAGTGCGTCTTCGTAGTGTTTCCAGCCCATCCTCCAACATCTGCCCACTTTCTCTCCTTGATACTAGGAGTCCAGCTGTATAGTCACCTAGAGGGTAGGTTTCTTATTCAGCTCCGTTTTTGAAAATAAGAAGCCATGAATATTCTTTTTGAAAGCTTTAATCTCTTCTTTATCCCATGTGGATTTGCCTTAGCAGGGAAACCACTTCTGTGTTCTTACAGTTTTGTTTATTACGATTGCACTTCACAGCACTCTCAGTAATCTCTTTGTCTTGTGGAAACTGAGGAGAGACTTTCTCTAATGCTTTGAAGAAAGGAGAAAACAGCATTGTGGATAAGATATGAGGTGGGTGTTGACAGTGTCTTTAAGAATAACTATTAGGAACACAATACCCTCTATTTATCTCGGGTTTTGAATGAGAAAATAATTATTTGGTTCACAAAGAGAGATTACCACTAAGGGCTTGAGAAATAAACTGTGTTTAGGGGGGTCCCCTCCTCTGAAGGTTTTTATGTGACAGTCTTCCAGAAGCTGCCAATTTTCCACCATGACTTGGGGCCCAGGGTAGCACTGTAGTGCCCCTTAGTAGTGATCACACCCATGGGTGTGCAGCACAACCTTCTTGGACCAGTACTACATGAATAACATCGGATTGTTTCTCAACCATCACGGATGGCTGGAAGGAAGGTTCTGGGAGGCTTTTCAGGAGAATGAATCAATAATGAGCAGAGGGGGAAGACAAAAATATAAAGTTACACGGAGGCAACGAGAGAGAGTGATTTGGTGAAGGAGTTCTCAAGAAGAGCGAAGAAGTCAGACTTAATGGCTGGTTTGTCTCTGGGACTATTCTGCCTGCAGCTTTCCAGTAAAGACGAAAATGAGGACAGAGTACCACCCACACTCAGACAATGGTCTGCTTTATAATAGGGACTGCCTGCCTCCATCTCAAAGCACCAGCACTTACCATAGTGCATGACTCATGTCAGAGACACAGCGAGTATCTGTTGGGCAAATGAACAAAAACATGAATACAATAATCTAATTTTAATTTCAGGATTTCCTGGCATTCCATAAAGACATTTTATGTTCTTTTAATGTAAGCAATAACACATCTAGATGTGCTAGATTTCCTTACAGTTCCAAAAGAACGTAGGAAAACAAAAGAGCAGGCATTGGGAATCAAAGCCAGCTGTCACTATTCAGAATACACTGAGAAATATTTCACAGACCTCCCCGTCAAGTGATTTTTCAATGGAAGGATAACGTCTGAGGGCCAAGACCACAGGAAGCAAGGACCCCAAAAGGCAAAACATGCAGACGGGCTTAGAAATTCGGAAGAAAACCAGAACAGGAGAAGAGAGGGTGAGTATTTAAAAAACAACAGTGATTTTTCATATAAAGTATAAATCAATCCAGTTTAAAAGTCATCTCCATGGATTTAACAATAATAGCAACATGCCCTGTGTTACAGAGTATCACTTAATGTCCTTTCAGATACACGGCTGAGTTCACGGCAGCCTCACCCAGAACAACGTACACACAGAATAAACCAGGTGACGTTCTCAAAGGGTTGGATGTGCTGCATTTATCACAGATTTCAATTAAGAGGCTCCCCCAAGAGAAAAGCAAATGGCAAGAGCATTGTTTGCCTGGCCTGGTTCTAAGCATTTAAAAATGCTTCAGAAAAATACAAAACACACAGTGGATCTGTTCTGTGATTCCCACTTGCCTGGGATTCACTCATTCAACAGATATTTTTGAGAGCCCATTACATGCCAGGCGACGTGCAAGGTGCTGCAGAAAGAGCAGAGGGGACATCGAAGGTCTGACAACAAAGGCTTCGTGCATGTAGGAAGCGGGGCGGACAAAAGAGGCATAAACATGCAGATAGTACGGCTAGAATACAGTCAGTTTTCAGTAGCTGCAGTTGAAAGGGAAAGTCCAGGGAGCCATTTGCCATTTTTGAGAGGAAGTCAGAGCGAGCGTTCTCTAAGGAGGTTATGTCTCAGCCAAGCCTGAGGGAAGTGAGGAGTGAGCCCTGAGGATACCTGGCAAACAGGAGTCCAGGCAGAGGAAGCTGCAGTGCAAAGGTCCTGAGGCTGGCCTGTTTTTGAAGGGTGGAAAGAAGGGCAGAGTCCTGGGTGGAGGAGGGGGATGCAGAAGAAGCAGGGAGAGGACAGTGCTGAGAGGGGTGTGATGAGGGTTGGTTCCCACAGACCTAGGGAGCCAGGTGAGGCTGCTGGGGAACCTCTCACACCAGCTTCTCTTAGGGACTCTGACAAATGTTGCTGGACAGTTCTATATTTACTAAACATTACCAAATTCACTTTCTCTACTTCTGACACCAAATGAGTGGGTTTTCCACACCAAGCAGCTTTCCAGTGTTTGGTAGGCACCAGCTGACTGTCTTACAATTTCAGTCAAATCTGCCACTAAGTGCCCAGCGTCAGCATGGAGTACACAGGCTAAGGGCCCTGTCCCACAACATTGCCTCCGTTTCAGATTGCCATTCTCAGGTAGAGGGTCCCGAGGACCCCCACACTTATATGTGAGTTGGCAACACACCCCCTCCTGAGGCTCAACAATTTGTTCTAAATGCTCACGAAACTCAAGGAGCCCATTTACTTGCATTTACTGGTTTATTACAAAGGATATGATGAAGGATACGGATGAAGAGCCAGATGAGGAGGTACATGGGGTGAGCTCTGGACGGGTCCCACTGCCGGAGCCTCTGTCTCCGCGGTGCTGGTGCACATGACCCCTCCCACACGAGGAAGTGTCTAAAACCCTGGAGCTCTCCAAACGCCATGGCTTGGGGATTCCTATGCAGGCTTCATCATGTAGGTATGACTGATTATTGACTCAATCTCTAGCCCCTTCTCCCGTCTTCAGAGGATGAGGGTGGGACTAAAATTTCAAGCTTCTAATCGTGGCTTGGGCTTTCTGGTGACGAGTCCCCATCCAAGGGGCCACAAAGTATTGCCTCATCAGAACAAAAGAAACTTCTGTCACCTAGGAAATTCCAAGAGACTTAGGAGCTCTGTGTTAGATGCTCTTATCTTCCCCCAAAAGTCAGGAAATCACAAGCATTTTAGGAGTTGTGTGTCAGGAACCAAGGACAGAGGGCTATGTACCCATATTTCATCTTGTGTCACACTTGCCTTTCCTTGCAAAGGTTTAAGAGCTAGGATTCCACAGCCCATCTGTCTTTGCTCAGCCTTCTCTCCTTAGATAATCAGGTGGCATAGGGTCATGCAGAAAAACACAGTCCTCTATACTCATCTGACCAGTTGCCTAGAACAAAAACCAACCATTATTATTTCCTGCAACAAACCATTCCAGAATCCTGCCTAACAGAGGGCTCTAGAAATATAAATACCCATGGCGAATGGTATCGATAGGGATGGCAGGGGTGGGGGGCAGCAGACCACTGGAGAGGGATTCACCTTTCCATCCGCCCCACACATCTGTCCCATGAAGCCTAGATCTTGTCTGGCTTCTTACATTAATTAATTTGGGTATTACCCCTCTGAAATAATATAACAAATATCTACATCATTTATTTGGTATTTACAATCCCACTGGCTGGCAACTACCTATCCTGGAAGTATCCGTGTGCATGCTGGCAGCAGGAGAGGCTGGTAAGGACGTTTATAAGTACTGACACAGCACGGGGGTTGTACCTGTATCTTCGGAGCTAGCTCATAAATCCCATGAGAACAGGATTTCTTCCTCCTCTCCCAACATCTCCTGTATGGATGAGCTCAGTGCTTTCTGCAGAGTAGCTTGAGATGCCTGTGGACTGATAGATGGAGGCAGAAAACATATAAATATACAGGAATGAGATGATGGGTAGCCTACTTGGCTAATAACCCGTAGCAGGGATTTGACCTCTGGTTCCCATTCAGGGCTGGGTGTCCAAAACCATGAGTTTTCTTCTCTTTAGTTTTGAGTTTCCCTGACTCTCAGTGGAGTGAATTCTATCTTAACAGTGGGGATGGCCAAAGACCTGTGTGTGCTCCTCCTTCAACCTCATGCCCCAAGCACGTGTGCGTCACAGTGGACTTTCATGGAAGCTTCCCTCAGTCTGGTAAGCACTGTGTCTGGTATGAAGAATTGATATTGGGGGCACCTGGGTGGCTCAGTGGGTTAAGCCTCTGCCTTCGGATCAGGTCATGATCCCGGGGTCCTGGGATCGAGCCCCGCATCGGGTGCTCTGCCCAGCAGGGAGCCTGCTTCCCTTCCTCTCTCTCTGCCTGCCTCTCTGCCTACTAGTGATCTCTCTCTGTCAAGTAAATAAACAAAAATCTTTATTTAAAAAAAAAAAGAACTGATATTGAGCAAATGATAAATGGCATCAAGTTATTTCTGGTCTTCTTCTTGCTTGAAGAGTGGTGGGAGTTTTACTCTGAGAGTTACACAGGATTTGGATAGAATAAGGACACACCATATGTGTGTGCCTTTACATACGAATCCGAAGATAACGATCTTAAAGCTTATTTGGAGCTCCTGCAGAAAGGGGAAACCTTGGAAGAAATACTTCTCATTATGTTGGGTTTTTACCCTATAAAAGGGATAGAAAAAAATCAGTCAGTCTGATTAATTTTGCATAAATGAGCAGGGCCAAACACTGTGATGTCATCAGCTTCTCTAGCATATAGTTCCTGTAGTGTATAACTTTGTTAGTTACTTGGAAACAGTATCACATGTTCTGCTGAAAGAAAATTGTTTCAGCAAAAAGAAATCTCTGGGCGGACGGTAAGTAGCACACAAGACATATGTCACTCAGAGTGACGTGCTTTCAAACAGCATGATGGTTGTCGTTAAACATATGTAGACAATTCTGAAATCAGATTTCTTCCTCAAAATGTCCATACTGCATATTAAACAGGAAACGGATGGAGCTGTGAAAACCCTCACACACTCTTAAAGAGGACAAAAGTCATCACTACCTTTCAGACGGTCAGTTGGGCCCTTTCTTTGCAAGTTGTCTTTTCTTACCTGGCCACGGAGGGCGGAATGCAGGTGTCCTACCCACTGTCATCCAGCCACCAACCCTGTGGACCCAGGAGCCACTCAGTCATCCCACAGGCACCACTGGCTGGCTGTCTGTTGCTGCGTTCTCCAGAGAGAATGAGCAGCTTGGGAATCCCTGTCATGTTTATAGCCCTTGTCATGTGCACATATAAACATACACTATGTGTGTACATGGAAATTAATTTTTATATATGCACATGTGTTTATACCCGCACACATACCCGAGTATGAAAACGCCAAAGATTTTCAAAGTTGTGACAACAAATTCCTGACACCTTTGCATTCTTAGAATGTCCACTGGACTTTCTGCACTAGAAATGTCTGTGTTTTTCTGTGCACACAGAGAAGATGTTGACAGGTCAGTCTTGGAAGTTATCTATCTCTTCCTTTGGGGTCTGGTGTTGCAAGGGTCAGGCATTGCTCTGGAAAGGTGTTCAGTTATTTGAACCACTTTGGTCTTGTTTCTTCAGACTTCAGTAGAAGGTACTTGTCTTGCTATGCACTCCAAGTGAATCGAGCGGTTCTGCACTTGTGTAGACAGAAGGACCAAAGACCAGCTGCCCGTTGTCTTATGAGCTTCTGTCGGCTCACACAACCAAAGAAGGAGAGCGGAAGGGGATAGCAGCAATGTGAGAACTCGAAAGCTCTGCGCGTGGACGCTCAAGGCCTATTGGTGAGCCCGGGTAGATAATACAAATCCGTCTTGGCATAAATGGCGGGATGGGAGGGGACTGGAGAGTGATCAGGAACGAGTTTGAGTTCTTGCTTCTATTTTGAAAGACATTTCTATGGTTGTGAGCAAACTGCTAGAATGTAATTTAGACAAGGAAAACAACCTACTTGCTAGCAAGGGCAATTATGGTTTTTAAACGTTTTTTTAAGTTTTTTATGTTAATTTCTGTGTAATTGACATACAGCGTTATGTTAGCTTCAGGGGTGCAAGATAATGATTCATCACTTCCATACGTCCCTGCCGCTCATCACGACAAGTGCCCTCCTTCACCCCATCACCTGTTTTCCCATCCCCCACCCACCTCTCCTCTGGTAACCATCAGAGTGTTCTCTGTAGTTAAGAGACTGTTTCTTGGTTTGCCTCTCTCTCTCTCTCTCTCTCTGTTTTTTTTTCCTCCTGCTCATTTGTTTTGTTTCCTACATTCCACATGTAAGTGAAATCACATGGCGTCTGTCTCTCTCTGACTCACTGACTTCACTCAGCATCACTCTCCAGCTCCATCCACGTCATTGCGAATGGCAATATTTTGTTCTTTTCGTGGCTGAGTGATATCCCACTGCACAGACACACCACCTTTTCTTCATCCAGTCATCAGTGGGCGGACACGTGAGCTGCTTCCATATCCTAGCTACTGTAAATAATCCTGCTCTAAACATGGGGTACGCGTATCCCTTTGAATTCATGTTTTTGTGTTCTTTGTGTAAATACCCAGTAGTGAGATTGTTGGATCTCTGTTTTTAACTTATTGAGTAATCCCCATACTGTTTTCTACAGTGAACTAGTCTGCATTCCCAGTTCTTTTTTTTTTTTAAGATTTTATTTATTTGTTTGACAGAGAGAGATCACAAGAAGTGGGGCTTGATCCCAGGACCCTGAGATCCTGACCTAAGCTGAAAGCAGAGACTTTAACCCACTGAGCCACCCAGGTGCCCCTCCCCAGTTCTTTATATTTTGGATAATAATCTTTATCAGATATGTTATTTGCAAATATCTTCTACCATTCAGTAGGTTGTCTTGTAGTTTTGTTGATTATTTTCTTTGCTGTGCAGAAGTTTTTGTTGGTTTTTATTTTTTAATTTTGCTGTAGTTCCCATTGTTTGTTTTTGCTTTAATTTCCCTGGCCTCAGGAGACCTATCTAGAAAAATATTGCTACGGCCCCTGTCAGAGAAATGACTGCCTGTGCTCCTTTCTGGGATTTTTATGGCTTCAGGTCTCACATTTAGGTTTTTACTCTAGTTTGAATTTGTTTTTCTGTATGGCATAAGAAAGTGGTCCAGTTTCACTCTTTTGCATGTGGCTGCCCAGTTTTCCCAACACCATTTATTGAAAAGATTGTCTTTTGGGGGCACCTGGGTGGCTCTGTTGGTTAAGCGTCTGCCTTCGGCTCAGGTCATGATCTCGGGCTCCTGGGATCGAGCCCTAGGTCAGGCTCCCTCCTCAGTGCAAAGTCTGCTTCTCCCTCTCATGCTCTCTCTCTCTAATAAATAAATAAAATCTTTGGGAAAAAAAAGAGATTATCTTTTTCCCATTGCATACTCTTGGCCTATTTGCAAGGGCAATTAGTTGTAAGTCCTGGGCACAAATCTTAACAACTGACAAATGTGATGTGATGACAGCATTAAAGAAATGAATCACTAGGGGCACCTGGATGGCTCAGTGGGTTAAAGCCTCTACCTTGGGCTCAGGTCATGATCTCAGGGTCCTAGGATCAAGCCCCACATCTGGCTCTCTGCTCCGCGGGGAGCCTGCTTCCTCCTCTCTCTGCCTGCCTCTCTGCCTACTTGTGATCTCTCTCTCTGTCAAATAAATTAAAAAATATATTTAAAAAAAAGGAAATGAATCACCACATGGATTAACCTATCTCTACACACATATGCACATATGAAATATATATACTTACATATATACATACATGTATAGATATAAGGATTGACCCATAGAAGTTTGGTGAAAGTGAATACAGGAGGTAGAAGCATCACGTAGAGAAATGTAAGCATAAACCAAATAGATGGTTAATACAATCAACTTCCTTTCCTTTTAAAATATCCCACCAACCACTATATTCTGAAATATTTGCAGGGCTTAAGAATAAGCCATAGAAAGAAGTACATTTTTCTTGCTGAGGCCACTCACTACTTAAAAAGTGATTGGAGAGGGGCACCTGGGTGGCTCAGTGGGTTAAAGCCTCTGCCTTCGGCTCGGGTCATGGTCCCAGGGTCCTGGGATAGAGCCCCGAGTCAGACTCTCTGCTCAGCGGGGAGCCTGCTTCTTTTCCTCTCTCTGCCTGCCTCTCTGCCTACCTGTGATCTCTGTCTGTCAAATAAATAAATAAAATCTTTGAAAAAAAAAAAAGTGATTGGAGAGTCAGCGAACTCTCCAGGCAAATGAGAGCCAGAAAAGGGTATTTTACAAAACTATCTTGCCCCTAAAATGTCATCAAATGTTTTATTTTGCCCAGCATCCCTTCGCTCTTTGTTTCTTTTGAAAATTATCGGCCCTCCCACCCCACCCCGCCCCTGACCAAGGGCATCCAAGTTTACTCACACAGAATGGGCATGATCCAGACTGATGATAAGTTTTTCCCTTTCACGGTGCAGGAGTGAGAGCATGATTTTAGAAATTCGATATACTTGAGTTTACTAGGGACACTGCATCTCCTGGGAGAATGGGTGCTGGAGTTCATGTAGCATCGAGGTGCTGGGGACGTCTTTGGCATGATTTGGAGAGGAACCCAAAGGAAGTGAACTCAGCAGCTGGGCTAGAGGCCATGCTGCTGTCCCTGCTGGATCCACTCAGCCCAGGGCCCCCAGATTACAGCCAACACATTGTCTTCATTGTTCCCAAGTTTGAGTGATGTCTCTGTGACTTGGACTGTAAAAACAATGGGGGAAAAAGCTTGGTCTTCTTTTTATTCCTATTTCTATAAGAAAACTTGTAAATTTTATAATGTCTTTAAGTTCAAGGAAAAATATAGGTCTGTTGAGTTCAGTATTTACACTATGGAAGTTTATTTTGAAACCACACATTTAATGGCATGTATGGTGCCAAGAATCAAGACAAGGAGTCATAAAAGAAGTATTTGAAGGAATAGTTGGAGAAACGATACTTATGTGATATATTTATTAAAATAGTGAATATTCATTATCTCTGAATATTGTGCAACTTCCAGGGAAGTGTACTTTTTATTTTAAAGTAGCCCAAGTAGGTCAAGCAATGTATAATCTTCAGTTATTCTCCTAATCAAAGATAAAAAAAAAATTTTTTTTTAAGTTTTCTTTAGGGGAAAATTGGAAATTTCATGACCTGGTTATGTTTTAGAGTTGGAGTGGAAAATGCGAACTACAGGGGAAAGATTTATGATATTTAAAACTCGGACTGGACATATTGTCACACACCTTCCAATCTCCCTGATTTTCCCCATCGCTAGGGGTGGGCAGAAATTTGGGCAGAAGGCAGGTATTCTGATGGAGCTCAGGCTTGAAAAACAAAGGGAAGAAAAATGAGACAAGCAGTCACTTCACTATTTTAGGGAATTAAAATGTATTTCATCTTTTCCATTGTCTCAGAAGCAGCCTGGATTGATGCTTTACATAAACTTTCTCCTTTCCCAATAATTCACGCCCCTCTGAGGATATGTCTCAAAGCTGGGCTAATATTGGTATTACTGGGATGTGACTGACAGTGATTAGGTCACATGGAGAGTGAACGTTGAGGGTCAGTTCCTCTCTGGAACACGCCACGGTTTTTTTTTTTTTCTTCTCATTCCAGCCTAGTCTACCACATGGGTTTATCTTGTCATGGAAAAGAATTAATTTTCCTTTCTTATCTTGGACTAAATCTATTTTCTGGAGGACTTAACCCACATCAGGTTAGTTAGCCCTGAAATAAATTATTCCATCTGGTAAAATTAATAGATACCAGATGAAAAGGAAAAAAGAGTTACTGCAGTTGGTAGAAAATTACCCTGCTTATTGGTATGAGAAGTAACGTGGTACATGATTGAGACACACACACACACACACACGTCATTGACTTGTTACATCTGATCTTAACCAAAAGGCCAAGCTATGATTCACTGGCTCCTTGATTCCTTTAAATATGAGTATCATAATAACTATAGGACTACTTTAATATTTACCTGTCATTTCTGCTTACCGATAAATTCCCATTAAAAAGTGAGGATTTACAAATTAAATATGAAACAAATTTTCTGCTACATAAAGATCGTAACTCTCCTATACCCATACTTTTAGAAGAATCAGAAGGATGGAAATAAAAATATTTTGAAACTACTAAGGATAAAGGGAGTCGAACTAGGTGGACCAGTTCGTTTGAGCCAAAACTGTCACTCAAGCTATGAGACAGAGAGGCTCAACCTTCACGCACGCAGGCCTTTCTAAGAAACACGGGGGATCTCCAGGGATTCTCACTGTGGAAAGGACAGATAATCTTGCTGCACGCTTTCCACCCCAGGGCAGGACTGTCAGCTTTGCAGATACAAATGAGAGCATTATGAATCGCAATCCACAATTCCGAACCAGATGGTCCATGCTGACCCTCTTCCAATGTTGTCGGGCATAGTTATTGAAGCATTGTTGAGACCCGTGTCCAGTTATCCCAAAATATTATAGGAACAAGAAAGAATTTGCTTTGATTTTGAATTTTGGAGACAAGGAATGACAAAGTTTGCTGGTGTTTCCTGAAACGTGAACCAACACACCAGGCGTGAGTACTTTCGTAGGCTTTACTTCCAGACAGAACTACTCAGCTTTCCCAACAACTTAATTTCATTGTGGAAGAAAGGAGATCTGCTGAAAACTCAGAAATGCTGACAATTTCAGAATCTACATCAAGAACGTCATATATTTTACATTGAAGAACAAGTGACGTGGAACACGCCTGCAGTGTGAAACAGAACTTGTCTCTCTCTTAGGTGGACCTAGTTTAACTCTAGGGCATCGAAGAGCATGATTACAAAGCTATTCCCTTTATTTAACAAAAAATTGTTGACTGCCTATACATGCTAAGCACTGCTCTAATACTTGGGATAGATCAGAGAACAAGAGAAAAATTTAGGCAATGTAAAACCTACATTATAGCAGGAAAAATAGAAAATAAGCAATAAAACGCAGCAAGTGCTAGTTAGAAAAGCAAAGGGAGAAAGTTGGGAGACCTGATTGCTAAGGAGTGGTGATTGGATATGGGAGGCAGTGTAGGCAGAGATTGGGAATATTGTAATATTAAAAAGCTGATCAGGGTGGCCTCTGAAGAGGATCAGAACATACCTCTCCAAAATATGTCACTTCGGCATAAGAGTTATTTTGAGCTGAAGACAACTGAGAAGCAGCAGGTACAGGACAAACATTCTGCCCTCCCCCTTCTTCTTAAAAGCAGAACATAAATTCCCTGTGTGAAGTGGATATAAATTCTGCTTTTGCAGGTGTCCCTCTCTCCCATAACTGAACGAGAACAACCATAATCATGGAGGACGGAGACTGGCACCAAGATGAATCTGCATAAACAGACTTTACTAAGTAACTCTTATCTACCCTACTTTTCCATGTATTTACCCTGCAACAACTTACCACCCCTAAAGCCCAAAGCCCCCTTTTCTTTGTGTCACTTCCCCATAGTTTATCACTGTCTATTAAAATGGTATATAAGCCCCCAGTCTAACTGCCTATTTGGGCTTTCACTTTTTTCTGTAAAGCCTTGTACACATAAAAACATTAACATCAAAAAAATCTGTATATCTTTTCTCCTGTTAATGTAGCTTCAGTTCATCTAATTCTCAAGACCTCAGAGACTGAATCTAAGAAGGTAGAGGAAAAGTTTTCCTCCCCCACCTTTCATCAAAGGTAGAATTTTTGAGCACAGAAATGAAGATCATGAGGGACTTAGCTACAGAGAAATTAAGGGGAAGAGCATTCTAGACTAGACAAAGCAGGTAGTGCAAATGCAAATGCTGTAAAGAGGAAGCATCAGATCTGGTAGGAAAGGAGTGGGGAATGGAGCAGAGAGCAGTTCATGGAGACCACTGCAAGAGTGCTGGCTTTCAGTCCAGGTGAGTGGGAGCCATTGCAGGATTTTAGCATAGGAGAGACAATTATGTTGCTCATATTCCGAAAGGATCATGGCTACTGTGTAGAAACAGACCTTGGGAAGGCAAGAGTAGAAGCAGTGAGATGAAATATAAGCCACTTTGTTATAGCATGAGAGTTATCATCTCTGACTCAATGACTAAAACCCATGAGATTTTATTAATATTTACAAAGACTTGAGGATGGAGGCATCTGTGTGGCTCAGTGGGTTAAGCCTCTGCCTTCAGCTCAGGTCATGATCTCAGGGTCCTGGGATAGAGCCCTGCACTGGACTCCCTGCTCACAGGGGAGTCTGCTTCTCCCTCTCCCTCTGCCCCTCCCCCCACTCATGTGCACAGGCTCCCTCTCTCTCTTTCTCTCTCTCTCTCCCTTCTCTCTTTCTCAAATTAATAAATTAAATAAATAAATAATCTTTTTTTTTAAATCCGAGGATACATGTACATAAGGCATCCATAAATCTGAAACAGAATATACAGCTCATTTTAATATTCTCATATAATTTGGGGATATAACATATGCGTTATTTTACTTGTCCTCCAATTAGCCTAAAAAATAATCTCCTTTGTCATTTGATTTATTTCCATGCAGTTGGTAAATAATTATGCCATTTGTTGGTAGAATCGACTTAAAATCATACATTTTGCTGGCATTTTACTAGTTATGTTCTTTCTAATCTATGCGGGTAGGGATAGATTATACAGCTCAAGTATTATAAATTTGATATCTGGCATCTTATAACATGAATCCAAATTCCAGTTTTACTCTTTTTTCTTATTTTGCACTTGTGTTGTTCACGTACTTGTGTGTGTTTTAGCAGTAAGAGGGATTTGAAAGAAGCAGAAACCTAGTGGGAACCTGAGTCAGCATCTAAAGATTGGGGGATGGGGACAGGAACAAGGACACCAGGGAACTCAGTGCAACCATTCACATTGTCTGAAAACAAACAAAAACACAGAACTCTGGTAAGAGAGCAAATGGTTATTAAACTTCAGACTTTAAAGAAAAATTAGAGTGAAAGGGACCAAGGTCTCAGGTGACAGACCCGAAGTCCTTATATAATTCTTATCTTTACAAACATACAAATAATTCACTAAACTAGATATGCCCATTTAAAATGACACAGTTAATACTTCTTTGCCATCTCTTGATCTTTGGAATGTTTCAAAGCTCATTTCCTGTGCACAGTAAATTTGTTTTTGCATTACTGCAAATTACATGGCAGAAATACAGGAGAAGAACCATTCCAGATAAGGCCGATGAGGTAAACAGGGACCAGACCACGCAGGGCCTTGTCAACAGTTTTATTCGTTTCTGTATTTTAAAACTTGGAGGACTTAATCAATATTTACAACTGTATCTCCTTTTAAAAATGCAGATAATATTAAAAACCATCTCATATGATGTCCTGGATTATATGCAGTGGTTAGCACAAAGCCAGATGCATTGATAACTTTAAATAAATGCACTCCTTCCTGATCTTAGTATTCAACATTTTTCAGAAGTTTTGGGGCAGCCTTGGGTGGCTCAGCGGGTTAAGCCTCTGCCTTCGACTCAGGTCATGATCTTGGGGTCCTGGAATTGAGCCCCACATCGAGCTCCCTCCTCAGTGGGGGAGTCTCTTCTTCTGCTTCTCCTCCCCCTGCTGGTGCTCTCTTTCTCTCTCAAATAAATGAATAAAATCTTCAAAAAAAATTTTTTCAGAAGTTCTCTAAACATTATTCTATAAGGAAATCCAGGGAATTAGAAAAAAGAAACTGAGGGCAGTAAGTGCCAGAGAGCTAGAGACGGCACTCATACACGACCGTTAGAGTTGTGAGAAGGAGACTTTAGATGTAAATGTTTCCCAGCGTCAACACGAACCTGTGGTAGGCATCAGACCCTTAATTATGATTTTGAACTAATTAGGCAGTAGTATCTAAAACTTGCTGCCAGTAGCAACAAACTCAAAAGCAGTAGCCCAGGACTGCAGGCATGTATGCACACTAGACAAACCTACTGACATTATAAATAAACGTGCACATTGACACTGACACCTCAGTTCACAGGAAACCCTTGAGTGAGTTTCTTTACCGCTGTTGTGCTGATGTCCCTTTCATGTTAGACAATCTCATTAACATAGCAATTTCGCTGGTGCATTATTCTGAAGGACTGTTTACAATAATCATCTTTGCAGAGAGGGAACCCTGACCCAGGAATCGTGTTTACTTATTCATGGGATGTGTGAAATTTTATCCATCTATCATCTGCCTATCTACTTACGTATCCCTAGGCACTCTTGAATCAGTGGGTGATAAAAAGTAGTAGTAGTTAAAATGCACAAAACCAGGAGCTATGAAGTTAAAAGGGTTCAGAACATGCCACCCCAAAATGTGCCGCTCGGGCATACTGATTTTGCGAGCCGAAAGCATTCAAGAATCAGCACATGTAGGAGGGGCCCGCCGGTCTCCCCCTCTACCCAGAAGCTGGTCATCAGACTCCCCACAGGAAAGGCCCTCACCACACCAGGAGGAAACCACATTCTCATCACCAGAGACCGAGCATAAACAGCACAATGGACTGCGCAAGCTGACCTCCTGAATAACCCTTCTCTTCCATTCTTGTCCTGCATCTACCTCATAGTCACTGATCCACAGTCCACTGCCCAAGCCCGGGCTCCTCTGTTTCAATATGTCCCCATAATTTATCACTTTTTGTTTGTAAAAGTGTGTAAGCTTTTCAGTCTCACAGCTCCTTTGGGCCTTCGGTTTCCCTGAGAGGACTCATACATTTAAAAAGGTTACATAAAATGTATGTGCTTTTCTCCCATTAACCTGCCTTATGTCAGATTCTTGCATCTGATTCACAGGCCCAGCTAAAGATCCTACGAGGGTAGAAAGACGTTTTTTCTCCCCTACCGAGGGGTGCATGACTAAAGAGAGAACAGTCCTTCTGATGGCCCCAAGCGCTATGTTACAGCAGTAGGTGCTTGTTACTGGGACTGTCATAAGCTCTGGCCTCAAGACCGAGATGAATTTGCATGGTGAATTAACGGTGCTGCACAGGCTTTTACCCACCTTGCAGTGCAAGTGGGGTCGACCTCCCCACCCCTCAGACCAAGTGGCAGAGGTGAAACTGTCTTCTAGGTACCATCTTTCCCGGAGAGCCTGGGGCTACTCTGGGAACAGTTGGACTGCCCTGCTGGAGAGACCACACGGAGAGAGGTCTCGGGGGCGGCCTCCGCCAAGCCTAGTGTTTCTGCTGTCTCTGTCAACATGCCTCAGAACTGGGAGAGAAGCTCTCTCCATCCTCCAGACCTGTCTGTTGTCCGATGATGGCCACTAAGCAAAGCCCAACCAGCATCAAAGGGAACAGAGCCCCATACCCAGTGGAAGATGCCAGACTGAGCCACTGAATTCTGGGTGGTTTGTCAGACAGCAACAGATAAACGGAACAGAGGGAAAGTACATTTTAACAATCAAAAAGCGCTAACTGCGTCATACCAAGAGCAGTGAGTGGACTCTCCAATGCTCGCTCCCTCTGAGTGCCACGTGTGGCTCCTGCAGCTCGTGGAATCCCACTGGGATCTGCTCGACTGTTTCCTCCTCCACACTTCTGATCTTTCCTCTCATGGTGCCAGGCAAGATGCATGAAGCAGAAAACAGCCACACAAACGAGACCTTAGCCATGTAACTGGTAACCGTTCCGAAGAAAGGAAAATCCAACGACAAACCATCCCGTGTAACGTGGGACACCCCGGGCCACAGTTGTGGTAGAAGAGGACAGGGCGGAGGACAGAGGACTTGTTCAGAATTCAGAATTTATAAGACCTGATACCAAGATAAAGGCTTTACCTTTCATCCCATGGTCAGGAAGGAGCCAGTGAAGGGTTTGGGGAGCAAAAACACTTGGATGGATTTTAAACTGAGAAATACAGTACCCATGTGTCTGACAGATTTGAGAGTGCCCAGACGGGAAGCAGAGATACCCTCTAGGCTTTTTATTTTTCAGTGTCATTTAAATGGTAAAGAACAGGTATATTTGAAAAATATTTATGTGTTAAATCAATAAGAATTAGTGATGTGTGTGGCACTAAAACTGAGAAGAGAGAGAGTAGGACTCCCCAGTGTGGGGTTTGGGTCCTTTGGTAGCAGGTGCACAGAGTCCAAGAAACAGCCGGTCATGAATGGGAGAGACAGGAAGGACAAGGTCTGAGATAAGAGTGTCTATCTGTGGGATGCAGTTTTAGATGAAACAGACCTAAGATCATTCAATTCCAGCAGAAGAGCTATTTTAAAAATCTAAAAATCTCTAAGCTGAAAGGAAGTGATACCAGAAGGAATCTTCCCAAATCAGGAATGGAGGGAACGCGAAAGAAATAGTAACTGTCTACCTAAAGTAGCAGAGTATTTTTCCAGTGCAAAAATCTTCAAACTATGCCTGACTTTTGGAAGAGAACATCCTGACTTTGTCTGGGGAGAGTTCTCTATGTAGAGACCGCTGTGATTCACGTGGAAACCATCATCGCAAGAGGTTGCTGAGCAAGTCTGTGGGGTGGCAAGCCTTCTACGTTTTACTCGGTGGGGTAAAATAGTCACTTGAAGTGATGCTAGACATGTATTTCTTAATCCCTCGACTGTCCACTTGAAGTAATAAAAAGAGATATTGCTAAAAAAAATAGATACTCTAAAATGAAATATTAAAAACATTCAAGTGAGCCAAAAAAGAAGACAAGTGAGTTACTCTGCCCCGACTGCCATCACACCAGAAGCTGGGGGCTTAAGCAAGAGACCTCTGTTTCCTCACAGTTCCGGAGGCTGGACATCCACGATCAAGGTGCCAGCACATTCATTTCTGCTGAGGGATGTCTTCCTGCCTTGTAGGGTCTCCTCCTCACCGTACGTTCACACAACCTCTTCTCTGTGAGCACACGGAGAGACGATGAGAGAGCTCTGAGCTATCTCCTCTCATGAGGGCATTAATCCAACTGGACCAGGACCCCACCCTTACAACTTCATTTAACCTTAATTACTTACATAAAGGCCCCATCTCCAAATATAGTCACACATGGGCTCAGGGCTTCAACATTTGAATTTAGAACTAGGGGTTGGGCCAGACATTCAGTCCATAGCATCAACGAAAAAGAATCTGAGAAGCAAAAAACAGAAGTTACAGAAAATAAACGATCAAATGGTACAATGAAGCCCAACAAAACCAATTAATTACATTAAATTTCCAATAATCTAAACATTAAGTGATAAACAGTAAAAGATAGAATGGCAAGCTGGATTTTTTTTTTAATCTCAACTATGTGGCATCTACAAGAAGCCCACTGTATATAATGCTATAGAGAGGTTAAAAGGGGACAGGACAGAAAAAAATAAAAGAGATGAACCCATGCAGACACTAAACAAAAGAAAGCTACACTGACTACCTTACATTAGGCAAAGTGAACTTCAAAAAAAAAATGAAATTTAAAAGGGCTAAAGTAGGGCATTACCGAAGGACAGAAAGTTTAATTTACCAAGAAGACTTAACAACCCTTCCTGGGTATGCACTGAAAAACAAGAATTCAAAAACATTTGAAAAACTGATAGAACAGACAGTATATATAGACAGATTAACAATTACACTTGGAGATAGATACAGAAAATCATTTGACAAAATCCAACAGTCTTTCGTGCTAAAAACACTCAACAAAATAGAATGAGAAGGGATTTTCCAAACCTATCAGGCATCCACAGAAAACCCACAGCTAACATCATACTTAATGGTGGATGATTAATGCTCTTCTCCTAAGATCAAGAACAAGACACCAGCCCCATGCCTTCCAATGCTGAGTTTCTCCATGGGCAGCTAGCCAGGGAAAAGAAACCAAGGCATAAAGATCAGTGAGGAAGAAGTGAAATATCTCTATTTGTAAATTTCATGATTTGTATATAGAAAATCCTAAGGAATCTGCAAAAGAAAAAAAAAAACCACTATTGTAACTAACAATTTCAGCAAGGTGAAGGACATAAGACCAATATACAAAAATTAATTGTACTTTCATATGCTAGCAATGAACATCTTAAAAACCTAATTTTAAAACTCTTTTATTTACAGTAGTACTCAAGGGTGCCTGGGTGGCTCAGTTGGTTAAGTGACTGCCTTCGGCTTGGGTCATGATCCTGGAGTCCCGGGATGGAGTCCCGCATCAGGGTACCAGCTCCACGGGGAGTCTTCTTCTCCCTCTGACCTTCTTCCCTCTCATGCTCTCTCTCACTGTCTCTCTCTCACATAGACAAATAAAATCTTTACAATAGTACTCAAAATGATGAAATATTTATAATAAATCTAAGAAGGCAATTAAAAGACTTGTACACTAAGAACTACAAAATATTTTTGAAATTAAGGAACACCTATTCAATAGAAGGACATACCATGGTGATGGGTAGGTAGACTTAATATTGTTAAGATGACAAATATCTCCAAATTGATCTACTGATTCAGGGCAAGCTCTATCAAAATCCCAGCTGGGCTTTAGACATAAATTTAATAAATGGATCCTAAATTTTACATGAGAACGCAGAGCATCCACAATAACCAAATCTTGAAAAAGAAAATACTTGGAGGATTCACACTCCCCAACTTACTATTAGACCATAGCAAGACAGAGAGTGTGATGCCATCATAAGATGGCCATAGAGCTCAACGTAACAGAATTGAGAATCTAGAAGCACACTTTACATCTATCGCAAAGTGACTTTCTACAAGGCTGGCAAGGCAAGTCAACGGTCAAGGAAGAGTCTTTTCAACAAACTGAGTCGGAAGAAGTCCTCTGGTAAGCAAATGGATCAATGAGCTAAGGTTCATCCGTACAATGACTACCATCCAGCAGCAGAAACAGTGGACCACTGAGACCTCCATCAGCTCAGGTGGGTCTCAAACACATTATATGAAAGCAAACAAGTCAGACCCAAAATGCTGCATATAGACTGATTCAATTTACAAGTCATTCTGGAAAAACAAAAATGGCAGGGACAGATTGACACAGGGCTCGACCACGCATGTCACCACTGGGAGCTTTTCTGGGGATGGGGAGCTTTTTCACACCTTGGTTATGATGATGATCACACAACTCTATACATTAGTCAAAAAGTACAAAATCAGGCACAGAAAGTTAATTTTACAGTGTATAAAAGTGCACTAAAAATACACCACCAAATCTATCCTTTACCTAAGGTAATTCAAGAAAAAAATTCTGACTTTCAATGTGATGTAATTCTTGACTTTCTGTTCAAATATTATTTGCCACAATTATCTTTTCTGTGATTTCTCAGCAAAAAAGGATCCATTCGCTTTGAAAGATCCCTTCAAAAAATATATATATAAAAACAACTCATTCAAATCAATTCGTGTCTAGAAAAATCTGACCAATTTGTGTATTCCATGTATTCTAAATTTTTTTTCCATTTACATATTCAGGTTTCCATTTGGGGGAATCTGAGTCCATGAAAGTGCAGAATGACATCCCATTTTCGTTGAAAGTTTGAAGAAGTAACCAAGCCATTGATTTTTAAGCACCTCCCAAGGAGGAAACTTTAAAGTCCCACTCTTAATGAGCTCTAGAATGAGCTCCATATGCTTTAATGGGTTTCGTATTAATATTTGATTTCTGTAACAGCTGAAAATTATTGCCTTGTTGCCCAAATGCCTATAAAGTGTTTCCTGCCTTTACATGGTACCAAGCCCATGCAAGAGCTTCTACCTGGGAGCTCACGGGGCGGGGGGAGGAAGGGCGTGGTGGGGACGGGCCGGGGGTGGGGAGTGTTACTCAAAAGTGTGAACACAGCCCATCTCTCAGACAAGCAGATTGTTCTCCTGGCTTGTAGAGCTGAGTGAGTCTGAGGAGTGACAGATGGATATTTTGTGGGCAGATCCCAAGTAGAGTTAAGGATAATGGCATTTGTCTGCTCCCTTGAATTCTTTGCTATCTTTCTCATGACTCGCTTCAGTAAATTTCCTAAATTTATATTTGCCAGTCATCTTGTTTATCTGAATTTCAGGCGTATTTAGCCAACAGTTACAAATCCCCAAAGGCCATGGTTTATGAAGCATGACTCACCACACGCTTGCTTCCAGTTTAGCCGCGATTTCAAATTTTAATGGACTCTTATAATTATGGTCATTATTATTATTAAAGGTGTCTTTGGTAAAATCAGAAGAGTTTAGGATTTTAGAATTTTAGGAATAATCGTTTATAAAAGGAAAAAAGAGAAAGCCATTGTGGGGTGTTTTTAACAAGAGTTCATAGGAACAGTTCCTGTTATTTCCTTGTTCCTGTTGAATCATATCCTGTGATTCAACTTCAGGCATAATAGCCCTGCATGGCCCTTGTTCCTCTCATGATGGCCATATATTGCTGATACAAAAGGGCCATAGTCTGAAAAGATACAGATATTGGCATGTATAGTAAGTCAAGCAATGCATGTAAATAGATTAAGAGTGTTTACTTTCAAGAGGAGGTTAATGTCTCCAAAACACAATTGGCAAGCATACAGCTGTGAACGGAGAGGAAGCCGGTCTTATGCATGAGGGCACACGTTGATTCATAAATAGCGTGTAAGGCTGAGCTGGCATGGGCTTCTGGCAGTAGCAAACCTTCCTTCGCAAAGCTTATCTGTGGGGATGTGGTCAGTCTCTGGTATGTATTGACCAAACTATTTCCCGTGAGTTTTGCTGTGAATCACAGGGTTAAGGTTATTAAGTGGTAAAGAACTTGGAAAGGTTGCTCCAGTATCTTAGTGGAAATCGTCTCAAAAGACACAGAAACCAAAGGAAAGTGGTTTATATCATAACCTGCGACTGAAAGTGAGCTCTGCCTTAGCACATAAAATGGAACTGTGTAAAAACTTTTGAGACTATTGGGAAAATTGGATCACCAAGTGGATATTTCATGATATTAGGAAATATTATGTAAAGATTTTGGTGTGATAATGGTATTGAGGTTGTATTTTGTAAAAAAAAAAAAAAAGAGAAAGAAAGAAATTGAGCTTTAGGGGTAGGCATTGATGTCTGTTGCTATGATGTCTGGGATTTGCTTCAAAATAATCCAGGACATGGGGGGAGTGAAAGGAGGGGCTTTTGAGGAGGCAAAGTTGGCCTTGGGTGAATGTCGTTGGCGAGGGTTTCATGGATCCAAGAGGCATGTGATAGTTCTGAAGCCCACTCAGCCCCAAAGGGTCCATGATATCAAGGGATCTCCTTCCTCTATTTATAAGTCTTTGCGATTTTCCACAATAACAAGTTAAATAAATCAATGTGTTTTTAGAAAGGAATCCTAGTACTTCCCTAATGAATATTCTGTTGTTTGTTTGTTTGTTTTTTTAACTTATGCGGGGATTGACAAAACAGACCCAACGCAAGACCTAGATGGCCAGGCTCTTGTTATTTATTGTCAAAGGGAATTCTTGTGGTCTTTTTGTTGTTATTGTTTCCAGTCTTTTGCTGGGGAGGGGAGAATATTTATTTAATAACTTTGAAGTTTATTTGTCTCAAATGTTTGCCAGTTGTTGGTCCATCCCATGTTTTCTCCTCCTCTTTTGTGTTATCTGCCGTCCTTTTTTTTTTTTCTCTTTTTTCTTACCCTCCTTTAGTCTCATGTTCTATCCAATACTTTCAATGGCTCTCTACCAGAGAGTCAACCCACAGATCTGACCTTTCACCACTGGATGCAGAAACTGTCCTCAACGACTCTGTACTCATTGGGGAACTTTCCAAAATAGACCTGTCTCTTGGTGAGGTTATGTCAGAGGGACATAAAGAAGTAGGAAACTGCAGAATTGCAAGAAGGGAAACATGAACATTCTCCCTATCCCTACTTAGACTCTCAGAAAAAAATCCACAGAACTCTCAAGGCCAATACTTTTGAAAACTCATTTCCAAAGAACTCAGAGATTTAAGTAGTTAGAAAGCTTGTCTTTTCAAATTCTGAGAATGTTCTCAGTTTCTTAGTTGTTTTTACCTTGCCATAAAGAACAGGGCTTCTGGGTTAGAAATAGGGGAAGGGAAGAGACCAGTTCCTGGGGACCAGCCCCATATCACATAGGTGGAAGAATGAGCTTGGGGTAAACAAGGCGAGAATCCAATCCTGCGTGCCATTTGCTAATGTGCAAACTTGGATTGGTGGTTCAACATCTCTGAATATTATTTCCTCAAAAGGAAATTTGGATTTCCTATGTAAGATGCAAGCAATAATTATAAGTTGGCTTGATGATTAAATTGATTGAGAAAACAAAAATAAAGTATAAACCTAGCACTCTTCTTAAAACGTTGTAGGAACCGGGGTGCCTGGGTGGCTCAGTGGATTAAGCCTCTGCCTTCGGCTCAGGTCATGATCCCAGGGTCCTGGGATCAAGCCCCACATCGGGCTCTCTGCTCAGCAGGGAGCCTGCTTCCCCCTCTCTCTCTGCCTGCCTCTCTGCCTACTTGTGATCTCTCTCTCTCTCTGTCAAATAAATAAATAAAATCTTTAAAAAAAAAAAAAAAAACATTGTAGGAACCCATTAAACATCAATTCCCTTCTGTCTTTGTACCATTCCTAATTACATCCAGCAGAGAACAAGATAATTAATAAACGAAATGGGATGACACGTCATGTCTCCTGGATTCTGGAAGAGATGGTGGACATCTCTGCCCCTTCTTGTTTCCTTCTTCCTCCATTAACGAAGGCTGGGAATTTGTCTCCCAAATTATAAAGAAGGTAAAGGGAATTCCAACACCTTGAAGCAAGCATCCCCTTAGGCAGTCAGCCCATGAAAGGAATGCAGAAAGAGAAGAAAGGCCTGGCTCTGAGTCACGGAGTCACGGGTGGATGTGGCAAGCCGTTCAACACGTCTGAGCCTCAGTCAGCTCCCTGACGAAGTAGGTATAATCAGATCATTTCTGAGCACTTGCACATGCTAGCAGGACAATCAATTGCTTACTCCATGGACACAGTTTGAAAAGTTATAAAGTGCTGTGTAAGCATATAATTTAACTGAAATTATGAGCCACAGCATTGCAATATCTTTAGATCTTTAAAGAAAATAATACAAATTCATGCACACATACATACACAGCAGACAAACAAAACAAAATCTCAAATGATAGCCTACTTGGCCCAGGGGTGGGGAGAAACAGAGTATGACTCATCTATTGCCTTGGGAAAGGAAAGCATTTATTGCCTTTCACACAATTAGTTACTGATAAAAATTCATTTTCTTCCTTGGCTTGTAGCCTTTGTCCCATAGATTCAGGGAAAAAAAAAAACAAAGCAATTCCTAAATAGAATTTGGACTACAAGTGAGACAATTGGCAAAAAAAAAAAAAAAAAAGAAAAAAAAAAAAGAAAAAAAATCTGGCTAAAAGCCATTATTTATTACAATTTGAATAATGCTGCAATGCCTATAACTTGGAAAAGTTCAGTTTTTGGAACTTACAATTTATTTTGTAACAATAGAATGAGTATGTGTTATAGTAAGAGCCACTAAGAGGTTGATTTTTCCTCAAGAAAATATTGCCCTATGATTAAGAGAAGCATTTCTTTCTCATTGATGGGTCCATCCATACCAATGAATAGAAATAGTTCTTGAAATGGCCATAGGCAAGAAAGTTGAGCAGAGTTTAAAAGTTATCATAGCCTTGATTTCAACAATGTTGGTTTTTCTGTCTTCCCAGACATGGGGTGGAGCCATGGACGTGCAGACCCTGCCGGCTCAGGTTCCTTTCTCTCCAGTCCTGACCAGAACTGGTGGTAGTTTAAGAGCTGGCTGCTGTGTCAGGCCTGGACCTCCTTATCCCACTGTGGTGTCAGTCCCCAGGAAGTGTGGAGGTGAGCACTCAAGGTCACGGCTTCCCTTGGCACCTGGTGTGTGTCCCCAGCCAGGAAGCCAGGAAATAGGCCTCTGACTCACTTGATTCCCAGCTCTGCACTCGCCTCACATGGGGGCAGACCTCTGACCAGAACACGAGCTGGCCTGGAAACATGTAGGCACAGCTGCCTTGTGTTTACCTGCATGAACAGACCCTACTTGGTATTAAAGGGAATTATGTCGCTTTTCCCAGTCTATCCTTGTCCATCAGCAAGGCCAGTAAACAAAAGCAGGGTCACTGTGCTCTGAAGATTAAGGGGCTCCTGAGTGGAGAAGAGTGCTGATGTCATCACTGGACTGGCCGCTGGGAAGGCCGGCAGCTGGTGGAAACGTGTGGTCCCAGTCTTCCATGGGGGGCTTCCCAAGACTTGAGTAGGACAGTGACAAGTGGCTGATGCTACAAATCAGTGGTGAGACTCAGGGAGACACTAGGACCAGGACCAGAGGACCAGGCTGTGTCTCGTGGACGCCACCACAGAGCTCTGTGGCCGTCTGGTAGGAAAGCCACATCGTGTCAGTGACATTGGAATCATGAAGGGATATTAAAAGCAGGACCTCGAGATAGTGTTGAATAAAAGTTCTTGGTTGGGCAGTTATGTGCTGCAATAGGAAAGGGCACAGCTTAGAAATGCTCTTGTGGACACAAGGCCATGCAGTGGTCTGACTGGACGAAAAACGAGTGAGCTTCACCGCGATGCACCCACGTTACAACGACTACACCTCCATGGCAGCGGGAGCACGGAGATTGCAGTGAAGAAAGAGTCTGGGTTGGATGAGAACTCAATTCTGAGCGTGACATAGTTTCTACACGGGATGGGGAGGGCCAGGTGCAGCCCTGCTGTAGGACCTCCTATCCCAGTCCGTTGCAGTGGTGGCTCTGGGTAGAGCCTTGAACTGGGCAAAGTTCCCATCAGCCCTCCGGAGGGAAAAATAGGAGATACCTGCCTCCAGCCTCCTACAAACTGAGCGGGACACAGAAACCAAACAGAAATGCAGGCACTCTGTCTCTTATAACAGCATTGTCTACAGAAATTGTTCTACACATATTTGAGTTGGTGATAAACAAAACTAGTCCCCAAACTTTAAAGGCAAACCTGATTTTCGGTCTATTCTTATTCAGTGGAACTTGAAAATTTGCCATATCCAGAATTGAGATATGCGCGGGAAACAGGGGATTATAAAAGTACAGTCAGAAATCAGATCTAGCGAGTCAGGACTTAATGACATAGAGAAAACAACAAAACTCCATGAATGCCACAGTGTAGACAGAAGAAATAACACGACCATGGGTCAAAGTTAAACTTAGCTCCGAAGGATGTGAGGCAAAGCCCGACTTTCAGTGTTAGCCTCCCATTTTCTTCCACTTCCCTGGATTATTTGTGTTCCTTAGACATTTCTCTTTAATATTACATTACATCTCGGTGTTTTTTACCTGGGGAATGGATGATAAGAGCCATTTTGAGTGAAGAGTCAAGAAATGTAAAATGCGCATTGATAGCAGTAAACCAAATTACTTCCTAGCAGATGGATAAGGAATACAAAGATGATTTAAATATGCTTTACCGAAATGAAAAATCATACCTTTTTATAAGCCTGACAGCATATCTAATGATGAGACCAAGCAAATATTATTTTCCATGACATAGTTGAATAATTTGGAAACAAGAGATATGAGTTAAAATTGACTTGAATAGGGCGCCTGGGTGGCTCAGTGGGTTAAAGCTTCTGCCTTCGGCTCAGGTCATGTTCCCAGGGTCCTGGGATCGAGTCCTGCATCGGGCTCTCTGTTCAGCAGGGAGCCTGCTTCCCCCTCTCTCTCTGCCTGCCTCTCTGCCTACTTGTGATTTCTGTCTGTCAAATAAATAAATAAATAAAATCTTAAAAAAAATTGACTTGAATATTTAACTTAGAGAACTTGATTTGACAGATAGAAATACCCAAGTGTCAGATAGAAAACCCATCCTTTGTCTTCTTGATTACTAATATGATCATTAGAATCTCAGGGGGGAAAAATGTGCTAGAAATCATTATTTGTCAGCATTTGATTATAAAACTTTTCAATCAAGGATCTTTTTATCAATATTGCTCAGAGCAGTCATTATCTCTGATATCACAAGCAAAGCAACCGGGGCAGGAAATGACCTGCTGAAGGTCGTAGAGGACATTGACATGATGGCTGACACTTTGAATCAACTCACTACCCCAAATGAAGGCCACGGGGGGCAGAACAGTAGAGGAAAATAAATGGTTTAAAGGAGGTTTTGGCACAGTTAGTGCCCAGTCAGTATTTTTCTGAAACACACAAAAAAAATTTTCTAAAGGGATTCCCATTTTTAAAGCATTTTTATTGGTTTTATTCTGAGTCCCTTCAAAAAATACCAGAACAAAAGTAAATACATGTTGAAATGTCTTCTGTTCAAAAATGATTTACGGAGATTTTATGCCAAGCTATGTGCTAGAGGTTGGGCTATTAGAAAGTAATAAGAGGCTGGCTCAGTCAGTACACCATGTGACTCTTGATCTCGGGACTATAAGTTCGAGCCCCACATTGGGCATGGAGCCACTTAAAAAAAAAAAAAAAGTAAATAAGATAAACTATTCCTGCCCTTGCATAGCTTTGAGTGTAGCAGGCAAAGACTGGGATGTGCACGGACCATTGCGATACAGTCCTGTAATTGAGATAACGGCTCTGGTATCCTGACTACAGGGTACCAAGGAAATGCAGAAGAGGGATTCTGAGGGAATCAGAAAAGTCCCCCTAGAGGAAATGATCTCTGAGCCAAGATCTGGGACAGAAGTAGAAATGGGTTAGGTAGCAAGGCAAATCCAGTAGCGTGGCAAATACGAAAGCAAGAAGCCACCAGTGGGACCAGAACAGAGGCTTGGAGGGAGGACAGGTTGGTCCAAGCCGGATGCTGAATGAACACCTCTAAGTACTTTCTAAATGTATCTGTGCCTTTACTGATTCTCCTTTCCTTTCCTTTTGAGTTTAAAATTTGGGGGGATACCAGTTCGTCACAGGGGAAGAAACAAGCAGTGCCAGCCAAGCCCATGATTCCTGCATGTCTCTGCAGTTGAGCATACGGGGGGGGGGGGGGGAGGGGAGGGGGGGGGAAATTGAGATGCAGGGGTGAGAAGCGACGGCGCAAACTACTGGGTCTAGCTGTGTAGACAACCTGGAGCATTCAACACGAGGTCAGTGTTAACAAGAGCCATGCCCATTCTTAATGGGGTTTAGGGGCCCGACTGACGGCATGCTCAGCGCTTCCCTCCACGCTCCATCCTGAGCTGACTGAGAAATTAAAAACACAAACCAATAAGGCACTGAAGCTGAACTATCACCCTTAATGGGGCTGGCGGCAGGGAATGTGGCTCATCTGTCGGGTGAGTGGACTCCCAGGTCCTGAGCCCAGGGTCAGGCAGAGATGCCCTCATGTCCAGTGAGGACCACGCTTCCTCCCGGCAGGAAGTTCCAAAGACAAGAGTGAGCAGAGCAACCTAGTTTCTCCTCCTGCGTTTATCCAGGCGGTGTTACAGCTCCTCTGGAGTCGGCGGGCGAGCACGGCTGGCCTCACGCGCGCTGGCCAGTGTGGCCACACAGGGCGGGGCTGGCAAGGGATCCACACTTGGGTTCTGATGCTCTGCACCTGCCGTCTTGAAGTTCGTCATCACTGTCTAGGGATCTGTGTTCTGTAGGTGAAGTCCGGGGAGCAATGTGGCATGCTCTGGGGCTTGGAGCCTCGGCTCTGGTGAGGTCCCGACATCTGCCTCCTTGGGCTGAGTTCTCAGGTTCTCAGGTGCCCATCCCTCCACAGCCTGGCTCCCTGCTCCTTCCTTCAGCGGGTCCCTTCCCACTCAGTGACTGTTTTGGGATCAGGGCATGACAGTGTCTGTGCCGTCCCTGAACAGGCTTTCATGGTGTGCTTGGAAGGGGGACACTTGGTGCAGGGGGGCCCTCTAACCACCCCATCTAGATCCTGAACATGCATGCAGGCTGCAACTCTTTGGGGTGCCTGTCCACCGTGGGTTGGGGCAATGGCAAATGGGTTAGGGACCACCCTCGAGTGTGGCCAGTGCAGGCAGAGCCCCTAGGCACCCTAGGGTCTGCACCTGGCCGGCGAGAAGGAAAGCCAAGGAAACTGACCTGGACCCACCATGAAGGGTCAAGGAAGGAACTACGGAAGAAAGGAAAAGCTTTGTATTCACCACTACTCTAACAGCAAGTTCTCCTGCTTTCCAAACAGAGACCCACATTTTCCTCCTGCATGGGGCTTTATTGACTGTGTAGCTGAGGACACGGGGACAGGAGGGTTGTAGGCAGAGGGGAGCTGGGAGCATTCCATCCTCCTCCCCATGCAAATAGCACGCGTGTGCAAGGAGCGATTCCTGCACACTCCCATCGGCAACCTCTGTTCCCTTAACCCTTGAACCAGAGTTGGGCTACATCCTTCTAGGGGAGGAGGTAGATGATGTGGGAGGATAGTGTTGCTTCCTTTAGAAAAGCATCTCCCCAAAACTGGCCTTTAGGTGTCCCCCAGGGCCACTGTTGTGAATGGTTCCTTTCTCCTCCAGAAGGCTCTAAAACAGGTCAGAGCTCTTCACTAATTAACTTAACTTGGAGGCCTTCTGTACACAAGACAGGAAGCTTCTCTCCTGTTCTCTCTCCCTCTCCATGTTTTGTCCATGCAAGTTGTCAATATGCCCCTTAGAGGTTCTGAAGTAAAATCCAACCACAGCGTTGAAAGGGCACAGTAATAAAATGACATCATCAAGATTCACCCAGTGTGAATGCAAATCTCCCATTTCAGCATTTCCAGGGAGAAACTCAAGTGCAAAGGATAAAATTTTCTTGTAAGTTAAAGTTCAAGAAAATTAAATCCAAAGATAAAATATCAAAGGAATTAAATATTGAAATCAGTTTTTCTTACTTCACATTAAAGAAATGAAAGCTAAAATCCGTTTTCCTAATCTTCTTATCAGCTAAGCCTTGGCTAGAGGGGTTCTTGTTGCTTCCACTGAATAAGGCGCACCTCAGAGTTGTGTTAAATTGACATAAATTCTTGGATACATTTTATTTTTTTAAATCAATTAATTAACATATAGAGAAGTATTAGTTTCAGAGGTAGGGGTCAGTGATGCATCAGTTGCATACAACACCCAGCGCTCATTCCACCACATGCCCTCCTTCATGCCCATCACCCAGTAACCCCATCCCCCCACCCACCTCCCCTCCTGCATCCCTGTTTGTTTCCTAGAGTTAAGAGTCTCTTATGGTTTGTCACTGTCTTTGATTTTTGTCTTATTTTATTTTTCCCTCCTTTTCCTATGGTCATCTGTTTTGTTTCTTAAATTCCACATATGAGTGAAATCATATGTTATTTGTCTTTCTTGGCTGACCTATTTCACTCAACATAATACCCTCTAGTTCCATCTACCTCATTGCAAATGCTAAGATTTCATTGTGTATATATACCACATCTTCTTTATCCATTCATCTGCTGATGGACATCTGGGCTCTTGCCATAGTTTGGCTCTTGTGGACATTGCTGCTATGAACATTGGGGTATAGGTGCCCCTTCAGATCACTACGTTTGCATCAGGGACATTTTTTTTTAAGATTTTATTTATTTATTTGACAGACAGAGATCACAGGTAGGCAGAGAGGCAGGCAGAGAGAGAGGAAGAAGCAGGCTCCCTGCTGAGCAGAGAGCCTGATGCAGGGCTCCATCCCAGGCCCCTAGGACCATGACATGAGAGGAAGGCAGAGGCTTTAACCCACTGAGCCACCCGGTGCCCCAGAGACATTTTATTTTTAAGGGTACAAGGAGCAATTAGTCTTTTGCAAAAGTTAAAAATTGCCCAGCACAGACACCCAACACTAAATCCAGAAAGTAATCCCCGACCCCAGGAGGTCTGTCGAGCTCTCATGGTGCCGTGTTTGGGGTGTCCATGGATCTTCTTTGCAGAGATTCATTGGAAACTGAGCAAAGGAGCTTAACATGGAATCAAAACTAAAGTAATTGATGGAGGGAATTAGGATCATTTTGCCCCGCATTGCTTAATACACAAAGAAATGACTGGTTTCACCATCATTTGATAGCCAAGAAAATATTTTTAGCTTTTTTTTCACATTAATTTTATATTGTTCCACTCATCTAGGAATGTCTCTGTGTGATCAAAATAACCATTTTTGAATGGCAGGTAAAGAAAGGCCTCGTGCATCCATCTGTCCTGGAGAGAAAGCATTTCCGGAGCCATTATTCACTTTGTAGCATAAAATTACTGCAGATGCAAGGCTAGTTCAAAAGAAAAGCAAGCCTGCTGAAAGAAGGAAACACTGTCTTCTTGGAACCATCTCATCTGTCCAGGAAAATGGATCTCCTCCACATGCACTAACCTTCATAAGTGTCATTGGATCAAGTCTTTAAAGAAAATAACAGATTTTTAGAAAGAAGACATCTTCAAGGTGGACCAGGCAGGGAGTCCCTCGAAGGTCACAGGGCCAAACCAATGGCTCTGGAGTGTGTGTTAAGAGACTTGATTTTCATGTCCCATTTCCATGGACCAGCTTTGTGGGAAAAAAAAAACCCTGAAACAGAGTCTGGTTGTTTCTGTTATGTGAGGAAATTGAAATGGGATAGAATTAAGGTCTTTTCTGGAAATATTACTTGTGAGATTTCCTGACTTTTGAAATCCTGCGTTTTCTGTCTCCTCCAGAATGAGGTGTGGCAATTCATAGCAGCAGAGAGCAAAATTAAAGCTGAGGAGGGACCTTTGGGAAGACTTCCAGGGCTTCTGGATTAAGATGTCAGGACCCACATGATGCTGCTTTACTCTAAGAACAGAAATGCTGGCTTATACCCATTTATGTAAAAGTCCAGAGGACGCAAAATCAGGAAAGACCACCTATAAACCACAACAGAGCCCTACAGATATGGTCTGCCCAAGCACTGGTTTTACTTTCTCCATTCTTTTGTTGGGACTTGTGTTTGCTGTTAGTGGATTACTCAATCGTGTTTGTTTGTTTGTTTGTTTCAAGCAATATTTATTGCCAACTGCATTTTGAGTGCTGCGATCCATGCTGGTCATGGAAGTACTCCTGAGGAATTTCACCCCCACCATCCCAGAGTCTACGGTTTGAGGGAGATAACACCTGAGCTGAACTTGGGAGGCATGAAGACCTCTACTTTAAGATCAACTCTCTATGTATTATTTTAAGACTATCGCAAACACACCAGGGCCATTTGGCAATTTCCGTGAATCTTTCTGTCAGGTAACATTGGGTGAATCCCTATAGGTCCACCATGAGCCAGTGCCATCTGGGTCAGCACTCCATCACTAACAGTGACAGTGACCCTAACCTGTTCCCCTGACACCCACAGCAATACATACCACACAGGTTACTACAGCTGCCTTTGAATTTTGGAGTCCTCAAACATTAAGGGAAAACCAAATCTTCTTTCTTATAAGATTAATAATTTTTTCAACATGGTCTGTGAAAATTGAAGACAAATAGGGGAAGGCAGATGACATGTATATCTCCAAGGTCGGAAGATACATGTGTCTGCGTGTCCATCTGCCTACAGAGAATATATATGCAATTATCTGTAGCGGTAGCTTCCTGAGCACTCTTGGATGTGACCATATGAGGTCTCAAGGAACAAGAAATCAGAAAGTGTCTTTACTGATATCCAGTGACCCAGATTGAATGAGTCTTCACACATATAAGGAGCAGATATTTTCATTCCTTGCATTACGTTTATTCTTGATCTTGGGTTACTGCTGGGGTTTGGAAAGAATCAAAAATCAGTGGCACTTCTATAACCATCCATAGTTGGAACCAATTAAAAGACAGATGCAAGTGTGCCTGGCTGGCTCAGGCAGTAGAACACACAACACTGAATCCCCAGTTCGTGCGTTCAAGCCCTGCACTGGGCATGGAGCCTACTTATAAGGGAAGGGGGGAAGAGGGAAGGAAAGAAGGAAGGAGAAGGAAGAGAGGAGGGAAGGAAGGGGAAAAGGGAAGGAAATGAAGGAAGGAAGGAGAATAAAATGAAATGAAATAAAATAAAATAAAATAAAAGCAGGTGCAGAAGTTTGGTAAATGGAGATCAAAACATCAGCTTTATCACTGCTAAGTTGGAAGGCTCAATTGAGGAGTGGAGCGCAAAGGTGACCTAACAATGAACCCTAGAACCAGATTCTGACCGCTCAGGGCTCCCCTCCCAGGGGCTGAGCTCTCATGCTAAGTGCACAAAAGCCAAGAGCCAAAAAGAAACTCCCTGGAGACGGTTGATCCCAGAGAGAGAAGAGGAGAGATGAAGACGACATATCCAGATCCCTCTTTCTTCAACTTGCCACGCAGACGGTCACCCGCCTCCTGGACTGGGGGGATGACAGAGTGCGTGGAGGGGCCCGGAGCGTGCCGCAGGAGTGCAGCACAGAGGAGAGGGGCCGCCTTGCCTCCTGCAGTTACTTCCATCCTCTTCCTGGACCCTCACTCTAGAGGGGTTTTTTCACCTTGTGTTCCTGTAGTGATTTTATGCTTCCAATACATCTAATTATTGCTAAGAGTTTCGGAATCATACATTTATATTCAATCTAACAAAAGCCAACAGACGCGGGACTGTGGGTAAGTATAACATTGACCAGGAAGCCAACTTAAAGCAGGTAGACCAGAGAATAACAGCCACCATTTTTTAAGCAAATAAATATTAGCCTTCACCACTTCCCTGAGGTGTGACATGGGATGGGGGGCCCCTCCGGCTCCTGGGACTTGGATGTGCAGGCAGAAGAACTTCGGCATTTCCAAGTGCTCAATGGGCAAGAGAACATCCACTCATCCTGCAAGACGGATTTCAGAGTCCCACTGGGGAAGGAAGAAAAAAATAAATAGTCTTTGAATAGGTCTTGTTGGACTAAACACATTTAGATGCAGAAATTAGACTATATACCAAAATAAACCCAGTGGATTCCAGAGCAGAACGTGGAAAAGCTGAAAATAAACCAGCACCAGGGAAGTAACGCTGCCTCCCGGGTTGGCATCACAGAAACAAAGACTGGCAAATTTAAACACTAAAATGGATTTTAAAATTAAAAAATAAATAAATAAAATGTACAGCTAGAACACATTTAGAAATTTAGTCTACGAATTTGAAAACTAGCCTAAACAACGAAATTAAAATCAAAACACGTTGACACACTAGGAAATATATTTGTATGGGTTAGCACAGGTAAATTTAACCTATCCTGATTTCTGGACAAAACAACTGAGGCTCCAAACAACATATCCTGAAAGGGTATAAACAAACAACCCTTAGCATTGAAAATACTTCCAGAGCTAAATCGTATGGTATTTGTCTTCCTCTGACTGGCTTATTTCACGTAGCGTTATGCTCTCTGGGTCCAACCATGTCTTGCAATGGTTGTATATACCCTTGTATATACACTACCCCTCCTTTATCCATTCATCAGTCGACAGATACTTGGAATTCAAGAAACAAAATTAATGAGCAAAGGGGAAAGAAGAGAGAGAGACAGACAAACCAAGAAACAGACTCTTAACTATGAGAACGCACCAAGTGATGCTCACCAGAGGGGAGAGGGGTGGGGGAGGGGGGAAACAGGCACCTGAAGGAGAGCACCTGTTGTGATGAGCACCGGGTGATGGATGGAAGTGTTGAGTCACTATATTGCTCCCCTGAAACTACTATTACACTGTATGTGAACTGCGTTAGAATTTAAATAAAAGTTTTTTAGAAAAGGAAAATACTATTAGAATGCAAACGTATGAAACCTCTTTCACTTGGTAAGATATAGAAATTGCAAATTAAAACAAAGTACTAGGGAGGGCACGTATTGCATGGAGCACTAGGTGTGGTGCATAAACAATGGATTTTGGAACACTGAAATTAAATTAAATAATTAAATAATTAAATATCGAATAATTATTTTATTAATAAATAAATATTAATAATTAAATAATTAAATATCAATTAAATGGTTAAATTAAATTGAATAATTAAATGTTAATGAATTAATGAATAATTTATTAACAGATTAAATAATTTAGATAAATAAATAAATAACACTGAAATAAAATTAAATAAGTTTTTAAAAAAACAAAGTATGATTTTCTACTAACAAATTCATAAAAATGATTAGATAGAGAAAATAAATGATAATAAATAATAAATGATAGAAATAATAAATGATAGAGAAAATAAAATATTAATCCTGTAAACTATTACAGATTATCATATTTTGGTTTTTGAGATTATAAACCAACCCATTATTCTGCACAAAAAAGAGTGTCACATCCTCAGACTTGGCATTTGCATGATGAGAAATGTAGGCTACAAAGCCAAGGTGGTACGGTGACTCAGGGCAGGAACTCTGCAGACAGACTGCCTGAGTTCAAACTTTAGTTCTATTATTTATGGACTGTAAGTAATAAAGAAGTAAAGGTTCACCAGACAAGAACAAGTACCAGTGCAACTGAACAAAGAAAATGATCTCATAACTCAGAATATGATGAAGTGCTTATGGCCAGGGAAAAGGTTGATTAAAGAGCCTTTGTCAAAAAACCCTTCTGTACGGGCTCCTGGGTGGCTCAGTCAGTTAAACGTCTGCCTTCCGCTCAGGTCATGATCCCAGGGTCCTGGGACCAAGCCCCACATCGGGCGCCCTGCTCCATGGGAAGCCTCTTCTCCCTCTCTCTCTGCCCCTGTTTGTGTTCCCTCTCTCGCTGTGTCTCTGTCAAATAAATAAAATTCTTTAAAAAAAAAAAAGAAAGAAAGAAAGAAACAACCCTTCTGTCACAGTGTGACAGTTAAGTGAAACGCCATGTGGAAAAGACATGTCTGCACATAGTGAGCGGCAAAGTATGAAACACACACGGTACAAGGCTGGATTCTGAGCATTTGTCATTAGGTCTCTGGAAGGATTTCTTAAAATGTGCAAAATCCAAGTGCCTTGCACTAACCGATTGTGCCAAGGGAAGGAAAAGTAAAGTAAGATGAAAATAGAGAGGGACGCAACCAGAAAACTCCTTTAACTCTAGGAAACAAACAGCGTTGCTGGAGGGGAGGGGGGTGCGAGGCTGGGGTAACTGGGGGATGGACATTCAGGAGGGCAGGTGATGGAATGAGCACTGGGTGTTCTCTGCAACTGATGCATCACTAAATTCTACCTCTGAAACTAATAAAAAAATTGTACTAAATAGAAGTACAAAAACTAAAATGTTGCAGACAGATCAGTCACGTATTAACAACCACTGAACGCTTCCTTGTTTTTACACTGTTTGGAAGGATAAAAGGATAAAGGATAAAAGGAGTCTTTGCCCCCTAGAGGCTTCCTGGACCGCAAGAACGAACAAAGTGCCATACAGTCACATTCTTTAACAGGTGTCTTTGGGGGAGGATAGCGTGGTCAGAAACTATTGAGAAATGAATTCCCGGGTAGGGACTAGAGAATGACAACACCCAGCTAGAGATGATGTCTTTGAGATAAACATGGTAGCAACTGGTATTCCCAAATAAAGGCAAGAAAGAAGGGCTCAGAAGACATCAATATCTTCGGATAGAGAAAGAGGAATAAAACGTTTTGCAAACAGTGTTTAAATCATTGCAAAAGACAGTATGCTCTAGGGCCACTATGCAAAGAAAGAGACACTTTCTCCTGTTAGTCAATAACCACGGCTGTGCATTTAAGGAGAAACACTAGGAAAGTAACACTTTTGAAAATATAATTAATGAAGAACTTGCATTTATATCCTGAACTTAGCATATTTCACAAATGTAACAACAGAGTTGACATTTTTTTTTCATTTATGATAAAGACCTTTCTTTTTTTTTTTTAGATTTTATTTATTTATTTATTTATTTATTTATTTATTTGACAGAGAGAGACAGAGAGAGTGAAAGAGGGAACACAGCAGAGGGAGTGGGAGAGGGAGAAGCAGGCTCCCCGCAGAACAGGGAGCTCGATGTGGGGCTTGATCCCAGGACCCTGGAATCATGACCTGAGCTGAAGGCAGATCTTAACTACTGAGCCACCCAGGTGCCTCAATAAAGACCTTACTATGGAGGGAAATGCATGTCAGGTGAGACAGGAATGACGCACTTGGAAGTTAGAGAGTGCACAAGAAGCAGGAACAACAAGAGAAGTCAGCACGGAACACGACAGAGCCCAAAGCCAGCATTTCTGTGAATCAAAGGTCGCCTACTCCCTGTACCGTTACCGGGCATTTTGCTCGAAAAGCCGTGTGGGAGAGTGAACTGGGAAATCATGGTTTAACCAAACAGCATCAAGTTCCTTGATTACTCCTGACACACTAATACACATGGAGCCCGACGGGACGGAAGACTAGCTCTAGGGTGATTTCCCCGTTTATTTCAACACAGAAATGGGGCAGCTCGTGAAATGAATCCTTCTTGAAACACATTTTGGAACATTTTCTCAAGGTAAACTAAAGAGTTTTTATGAATCTTTGGGGAGACAAAACTGAAAATTAATACTAGGATTGTGTAGTTCTTCATTTATCATATGGTTCAGTTAACAAAACATACAATAAAATTTGGGGGTATGTATTTGACAATGGAATCCCTGTTGGACCACTTCAGTTAATGTCCTGTTGGCCAGGCTGGGGGACCCAGGGAAACTGCAGCGCTCCTTTGTCCCAAGGAGAAAGCTATGTCTTACACTGAGCTCGGGTGCTTTAGCGATGAACAGTACTTTTGCAATACAGAGATTTCAATAAAACAAAATACTGACATTCCCATGGTTAGCCTACATGGGTAGCATGAGGTCAGAACTCACAACCCCCCATCTTGGGTCACTTCATTCAGACTGCAAATATAGTCCCTACAAAAGCTATCTGTGTCAAGCATGTTGACCATATAAACCGACCCTATACCAGGACAGCAATTTGCAGAAAGGGCCACCTCTGACAGAAGTAAGAGATCCAAGTCCAAATGAACAAAAAGCATAGGTAAATTTAGGAAAATATCTCAGAAATGATCTGCGGAGAGACTTGTTGTGGGGTTAAGTAAGCAACCCAGGAAAACCAACCCACCAATCCAAACTGCCAGATGCACCTTCCCGACACGTTGTCAGACTCAAGTCATAAGCCATCAGCTGAGCGACGTCACCGTGCTAACAGCAGTGTCATAGGCCAAACAGAATGCGAGTTTGCTCCATAAGCAAGACCAACCAGAAAACCAGTTCTACAGCCAGAGTCCCACCACATAAGTCCTGTGCTTGTGTCCAGGTACTTCTCAGAACAAAGGCCAGTCATTATCTCACGATCCCCAAGTAGGTCACAAGGAAACCACTGAGTCTGACTTTTATGGTAAATGATAGATCAGGTCATTGTATAGGACCTCTCACTTTATACGATAGAAATGTATGTTGGAGGGGTGCTGGGCTCACTCAGTAGAACACAGGACTCTTGAACTCAGGGTTTCGATTATAAGCCCCACATTGGGTGTGGAAATTACTGAAAAATAATAAAATGTTTAAAAAGAAATGTATCTGAAACAGATCATGAAACATCATCCTTGACAATCATTTTAAATAGATTGTGTATATTTCTATTGCAAGGTATTACTTTTAATGGGAAAAAAAAAAACACTTTAAAGACAATCACACCCCCACCTGCCCCCGTGGGCTCCCGTAGTGCCGAGCAGGACTCGGGTGTGTACAGGCATCAGGGCTGGCATGATTCAGCACGTTAGCATGTGTGCAAAAACAATGCTATGGGAAAAAAGCAAGATGTGAGTGTGAGATGAATGTAATTCTGGTAGAATATAAAGTTCTAGAAGTAGTTACTGTGTTTTATTGATTTTTATATATCCTTTGTGCCTTCCTGGCCACGACCTCTGAAATGTTCATGTAGGGAAGGAAGGAAGGAAGGAAGGAAGGAAGGAAGGAAGGAAGGGAGGGAGGGAGGGAGGGAGGGAGGGAGGAAGGAAGGAAGGAAGGAAGGAAGGAAGGAAGGAAGGAAGGAAGGAGTAAGAAAGGGAAAAGACCGTTTACCAGAGGGCACAGCTAGTCGGCTGATCTGAAACTTGTATCTCTGTATTGGAGGACAAATATCTTGCCAGCCATCTCAATGTTTCGTCTCATCAGCCACACACCTGCACCTGCTCTCAACTCTCTTCAGGTCAGTCACTAAAACCCAAAGAGAGTACGTCTTCCTCCCCACCTCCCTCTACCTTGCCTTGATTTCGGAATACATGTGTTGAAGACTATTTCTAAATACTTTCCATCAAAGGTTCATATTTTAAGATGGATTTCTAAAAATAGAATTCCTACATAACACTGAACAGATCTCCCAAGTGATAATTATGGGGCCAAGGGTCATGGACATTTTCAAGGTCCTTGATACCTACCTGTATGTTTAAGCCAGTTGTCAGATTTCCTTCATTTTCATGGGGAAAATCAAAGTCCAAGAGCCCTCCTCATCCTATTACAAAACCTCAAAGCATTTTAATCCTTTTACTATTTGTTAAAAGGAAGAAGATAATCTTTAGTATCTTACCTTTTTAATTTATTTAACTAGTAATGAGGGTTGGCTTTTCTAAGATCTTTTTTTTAAATTTTATTTATTTTCAGTGTAACGGTATTCATTGTTTTTGCACCACACCCAGTGCTCCATGCAATCTGTGCCCTCTCTAATACCCACCACCTGGTTCCCCCAACCTCCCACCCCCCGCCTCTTCAAACCCCTCAGATTGTTTTTCAGAGTCCATAGTCTCTCATGGTTCACCTCCTCTTCCAATTTCCCCCAACTCCCTTCTCCTCTCCATCTTCCCTTGTCCTCCATGTTATTTGTTATGCTCCACAAATAAGTGAAACCATATGATAATTGACTCTCTCTCCTTGACTTATTTCACTCAGCATAATCTCTTCCAGTCCCGTCCATGTTGCTACAAAAGTTGGGTATTCATCCTTCCTGATGGAGGCATAATACTCCATAGTGTATATGGACCACATCTTCCTTATCCATTAGTCCGTTGAAGGGCATCTTGGTTCTTTCCACAGTTTGGCGACCGTGGCCATTGCTGCTATAAACATTGGGGTACAGATGGCCCTTCTTTTCACTACATCTGTATCTTTGGGGTAAATACCCAGTAGTGCAATTGCAGGGTCATAGGGAAGCTCTATTTTTAATTTCTTAAGGAATCTCCACACTGTTCTCCAAAGTGGCTGCACCAACTTGCATTCCCATCAAAAGTGTAAGAGGTTTCCCCTCTCTCCACATCCTCTCCAACACACGTTGTTTCCTGTCTTGCTAATTTTGGCCATTCTAACTGGTGTAAGGTGATATCTCAATGTGGTTTTAATTTGAATCTCCCTGATGGCTAGTGATGATGAGCATTTTTTCATGTGTCTGATAGCCATTTGTATGTCTTCATTGGAGTAGTGTCTGTTCATATCTTCTGCCCATTTTTTGATATGATTATCTGTTTTGTGTGTGTTGAGTTTGAGGAGTTCTTTATAGATCCTGAATATCAACCTTTTGTCTGTACTGTCATTTGCAAATATCTTCTCCCATTCCGTGGGTTGCCTCTTTGTTTTGTTGACTGTTTCCTTTGCTGTGCAGAAGCTTTTGATTTTGATGAAGTCCCAAAAGTTTATTTTCGCTTTTATTTCCTTTGCCTTTGGAGACATATCTTGAAAGAAGTTGCTGTGGATGCAACTTCTCCTCTAGGATTCTGATGGATTCTTGTACACAAAGATAAACTCAAAATGGCTTTCCTCTGATCTTGTTAGGCATTAATAGGTGTTCTTGTTGGGGCAGGTCTGCTCATGTTCTTTGCCCCTTTTTCTGGAAGCCGGGTGGTTGTGCCCTCTCGTGCATGGGATCTCGTGCTTGCCCGTGTGTGCTTGCTTTCTGTTGTTTCCCTTTGGGCTTCATGGCTATGTTTTCAATGTCCAGAAACGTTCATATCTTAAGCAGTCAAATCTGAAATGTTTCCTTTTGTAACTTTTGCCTCTAGCTTTTAAGCCCACTAAACCCATAACTTATATCCGTGGCGTGGCCTCTAGCACTTAAGCCCCTCCTCCCCAGCTGGTCCTCTACTCCTCTTCATACCACCCCCCACCCCCTTGCACACTCCTCCATCAGGTCTAATCCAGCTGGACTTTCCTGTGCATATAACGTGTGGTGAGGACGGGGCTCACAGAAGTGGGGTGAGTTCCTTCCCCTTGATCTGTAATGCAGTGTGATCATCTGCCAAGTTCCTACAGATGGTTTTGGGTTCTCAGCTTGGTGATCTAGCATCTGACGTGCTTTTGCCAGATCCACACCAATCAGTTAATTTAATTATTAAAGTCTCATGGGATCTTAATATTTCGTGGCACAAGTTCTCTCATGACACTCCTGTTTCCAAACATTCATAACTTCATGTTTTGTGGATCCATCCATGTTTTTATATATTTTGTGTTAAAGTCATTTTACATAGATTTTCTTTATTTTTTTCCTTTTCTTTGATATGCTTATTGAAATAAATCCACCTAGTTGGGCAGAGTGGAAGTATGATAAAAAAAAATAAGAGTTTATAATGCGTAGATTTTTTCAAATATATTAAAACCTGTATATCTGCTTCATTAAAAGTTCTGTTTTTGAATCCTGGCTTATAAATATTTTCTCTGGTCCCTTCTATCTATGTAGTATTTGTTTTTAAAACATGTAAATAGAATCAGAAACAACTCTTTTCACGCATCCTTTCTTTGACAGACATAAAGATTCTTTTCTTGTACCATACAGCCTCTATTTTCTCCTTGTTGTTTCCTTCTCCACTCCATACATCAGTGGGTACTTGATTGATTCATTTTATATCTGAATATTCTTATTAAACAAAAGACACAGATCATACCATAAACTCTATCAACCAAGAACACTGTTGTTTTGTTTTAATTTCTTAACAGAAGGCAGCTCTGAGTCAGCCTTTCTTTACATACAAAGGATTCAGATCAAAGCCTGTCTCTTTTTTAAATAATGCGAGAGAATGAAGGATACAGTTGTCTTAAGATTTGATGTGATGTATTTTGGAGTTTCAATTTGAAGTTAACAACAAAAGCAAATATAGAAAATTTGAAAAAGGGGACAAAGACCGAAATGATATTGTATCCAAATAGATAACAACAGAGAATGCTTAAACCATACAAAGAAAAAAAAAAATCACCTCATTGCTATGAGTGGTCTCGAAATCACATCACAGCGATTGAATTCCACCTCTGCAAAGAGCTGTGTGTAAAGGACGACATGGTCGTCCATGTCCTGGGCTAATTCCCGGCAGACACCTGTTGTAAAGTTTGGGGTCTCCGACTTCTCAGTACCTGTCACCGTCTTGTCCCACTGCACTGGTGTGTACGTGTCTTCACGTCACGTGCCTTAACTACATCATTTCCATTATGACTTAAGCCTTTAGACCTGTTTCATTGTAAAGGTGACTCAGAGGTTTAATCAAGCCATGTGAATACTGCATGTGACATTAAGAAATACGTACATCTCTGGACTGGATGCATAAAAATCCCCCAGTACCCCACAGTAACAAATGATCTTGCTTCAGTGTAGCATTTTTTGGAAACTGGCATCCTAATATAATCACCAAAATATTATTACTATGGATTAGGCAAGTAAAAAGTTAATTTATTTTTCAGCTCCCTTATCTCCCAAGCTCAAGAGAGCAATGCCACATTATCCAAAGCTGACTTTTGAGATAAAGTTAGTCATTGTTCTGAGTGTGGCTGATTGTGACAGCACTTACCAAAAAAAAAAAATAAAATAAAAAAATAAAAATCATATTCAGTCAATTAGAAATATTACATTTCATTAGGTATTGATTTCAGTAAATTGTATTTTTCTTTTTTTTAATCTTTTTTTAATTTATTTTCAGCATAACAGTATTCATTGTTTTTGTACCACACCCAGTGCTCCATGCAATCTGTGCCCTCTCTAATACCCACCACCTGGTTCCCCCAACCTCCCACCCCACCACCTCTTCAAACCCTTCAGTTTGTTTTTCAGAGTCCGTAGTCTCTCATGGTTCACCTCCCCTTCCAATTTCCCTCAACTCCCATCTCCTCTCCATCTCCCCTTGTCCTCCATGTTACTTGTTATGCTCCACAAATAAGTGAAACCATATGATAATTGACACTCTCTGCTTGACTTACTTTGCTTTTAAAGTAAATTTCCTAAATTTTACATTGTTATGTGTAGAAAATCTCTGGATTTTCCATTTAATTTTATAATTCGCAATTCTTTTTTTTTTCCCAAATTTTTATTTAAATCGTAGTTGGTTACCATACAGTGTAATACTGGTTTCAGGGGCAGAATTTGGTAATTCGTCACTTAGATACAGCCCCCACTGTTTATCACTAATGCCTTCCTTAGTACCCCTCCCCCATCTAGCCCATAGCCCAACCTCCTCCCTCCCTCAAACCTCCCTTTGTTCTCTAGTGAAGAGGCTCTTATGGTTTGTTTCCCTCTCTCATATTTGTTATTTGTGCATTATAGAATATGCACGCATTTCATTTTTCTTAATATATTTTTTATTATGTTCAGTTAGCCAGCACATAGTACATCATAAGTCTTTGTCGTAGTGCTCAGTGATTCATTAGTTGGGTATAACACCCAGTGATCATCCCAACACGTGCTCTCCTTAATACCCATCACTGGGTTACCGCATCCCTCCATCCCCCCCGCTTTCTGTAACCCTCAGTTGTTTCCTGGAATCCAGAGTCTCTCATGGTTTGTCCCCCTCCTCTGATTTCTTCCCATTCAGCTTTCCTTCCCTTCCCCTGTGGTCTTCTGCTCTGTTCCTTGTGTTCCACATAGGAGTAAAACCATATGATAATTGTCTTTCTCTGCTTGACTTATTTCACTCAGCATAATCCCCTCCAGTTCCAACCATGTTGATGCAAATGGTAGGTACTGATCCTTTCTTTTTTAAAAAAATATTTTGTTTATTTATTTGAGAGAGAAAGAGCACGAGAGGAGAGAGGTCAGGGGGAGAAGCAGACTCCCTGCTGAGCAGGAAGCCTGATGTGGGACTTGATCCCGGGACTCCGTGATCATGACCTGAGCCAAAAGCAGTTGCTTAACCAACTGAGCCACCCAGGTGCCTGATATTGATCCTTTCTGATGGCTGAGTAATATTCCATTGTATATATGGATGTCATCTTCTTTATCCATTCATGTGTTGAAGGGCATCTTGGCTCCCTCCACAGTTCGGCTGTTGTGCACACTGCTTCTATGAACATTGGGATGCATGTGCCCCTTCTTTTCATTACATCTGTATCTTTGGGGTAAATACCCAGTTGTGCAGTTGCTGGGTCACAGGGTAGCTCTATTTTTAATGTCTTGAGGAATCTCCATACTGTTTTCCAGAATGTCTGTACCAGCTGGCATTCCCACCAACAGTGTAAGAGGTTTCTCCACAACCTCGCCAACACTTGCTGTTTTTAAAATATATTTTTCTTAATATATTTTAAATGAAACTTTTTAAGAATCAGAGAGACAGTTAAAGATAGTAAACCATGAGGTAGTAATTTAAGTAACTGTGAAAAATTTGACAGCATGGTCTCTCACTGAATTTAACCATGTAGTTGAACTCAGTCTACCCATGGTTAGATGAGTTCAAACACAGGATGTGGATCTTGAAGGTAAGAAATAATTAACAAATTCATAAGGAAGCATTCTTTATTAAAAATTCAGTGGCATTTTTTAATTGTTTAACGTTAACATAATTTGTTGATTTGAAAAGATTTTTGTACCTTTTATCTAAGCGTAAGTGTGGTGTTGACAATGACAAAAAGAGATTTCAGCTGAAAATACTACTTTTATACTTGGGGTAGATAGTCATGTGTTTCTTTTTTTTTTCCTCTGAGCTATTTAACAAAAATATAAACAACAAGTCAACTTTCAAACAGTAAGTCCAAATCAGTTTCCATCCCAAGAAGACATGTGCTTGCATAGAGTAGAGTAGTGAGTATAGGTCTAACATGTGTTTAACCCTTGAAACTGGAAACAGAGAGATCAAGCCATAGAGACCTGGAATAAAGCATAATATAAGAATCTTTATAGAACTTCAAAAATGCCCAGGATTCCACTCATTTGAAAGACCATTGAGATGGAAAATTTTGATCAATATTCTACTGAATAAAGTCCACCTTTTACTCAGACGGAAAATTCCATCTAGAGCTGCCCTCAGGAGAAGGAGCTTAATCACAAATCAACAGCTCCATTCCCAAGCATTTGTCCTTTTGATTACCGGAATAGAGCTTCTACGTGGGGACACTAGCAGAGGTCAAAGTTAACCTGTCTAAGATTCTCCCCTGCTGTCTGGCACCCCAAAGAGAGACTTGGCCTCCTGCAAACTTCCATGACCATGGATTTGGCCCGAGGTTTAAGGCAATAAATCTGGATCCACACTGATAAAGCCAGAATTAGGGCTTGTGCTTTGCCAACCATAAACCATGATGTGGCAAAGCCTTCTGCAAGTTTGCCATGACATACAGCTGCCATTGTAACACTTGGACCCCAGCCCCACGTGGTTCCCCACCCATCACACTGGGTGAAGGTCCTGGACCCCCTCCACTCACTGAGGCTTAGCTCGCAGGAATGGACAGGAGTCAGGATTCTGGAACACGTCTGCTCTCAAATTCCTCATAGCCAGAGGAGAGACATCATTGTCCTTGAGTCTGGCTTAGGTCCTGCCATACCTGAGCTGCCCAAGGAATGACGGACACCTGCTGCTCCTCTTGTCACCAGAGATTTCCCCATTGATACTGCCTCATTGGACCTGGGGAAGGTGCTGCTTGTCCACTCCCATGTGACAGTTTCTCGGAATGTGTCTGTGTTGCTGTTCAGGTGGTCAAGTTCTGGCCATCTCCTCTGGATGAGCAGGCTTGCCAGGTATCTGACCTTAGAGAGAGGAAGGGTCCTCTCCTCTCAGGCTCCCCTTCCCCTGCACCCTATCAGGACTCCCGAAGGCAGATTCCAGATAAAGCATATAGCCCGACCACCAAACCCTACTTTCCTACTTGGTGACAGTTGTCCAGCAGTGATAATTCTCAGAGATAGGACCCCATTGTTTCATCCCCTGGAGAGTGAATGTTGACCTTTCTGTTTGCCATATGGCCTATATTCTCATACAGACCATTCCAAAATTCTCTACAGCTTTGGTGAAACTCTGCCAATTTTTCAATGATTTGGTTACAAACAAACTAAATTTCATGAGCTTTATGAAATTTCCCTTACCTTTTTCTTTATTTGCTTTGCTCTTGTGGCTGGAACTAAGAATACAAAAGTAATATTGTCCCACAAAGCTTAGGATCTAGAATCAGAGAATTTGAGTTAGGATCTTCTTTCTGTTGTCACCTAGTCTCTGTGAAGTTGGAAGTGTTTTTTCTTTCTGTTTCTACATAGCACACATATATGTCCTATATATGCTTTATTTATTTATACTTATACATATAAAGAGTATTTATGTCACAAACCCACATATGTTTTATATATTAATAACATTTAAACAAAATTTATTTCATTATTTAAAAATCATTTTGATAACAACAGAACCCATTGCCACTAACCTAACATTTCTCTTTTGTCTTTCTGGCCCAAATAAGATCTTTCTAATCTGAACAGTGACAGGGAGTCTACAAAAACGGCTGGGATAAAAAGATAGCTCCATAGATTTTTGTGTAGAAAGAATCAAAACAAGGAGGATTAATCAGGACCATCATTTAATTGAAGGGATTCTAAAAGGTCACGCTTCTACCAGATGTTCCATACCCAAATGTCACGTCATCAATCTTCTGTATTCTTACTAAAGCCGGTCACTGTTACATTGTGAGTGTTACCTGGTTGCAGAAGCACAATGCCATCCACCTGGAGGATGAGAGTCACACAAACTGCTTCATTGTATCCGTCGTCCGAGCCACTTCCCAAAGCTATGTCTGCACCACCTGAGCCTGTGTTACAGGCTGGGGTCAGGGACGAGCCAGGGAACAGGGTATTACTGAGTCTAATGGCTTTGACAGAGCATCATCTTAAGAGCGCCAGATTCATGATAGATTTACACAGGGTTCTAGCTGAAATTGGGATTTAAAAAGGGAAATAAGAGCAGGAAAGGCACAAAACAAAACAAACAACAATTTGGACCACTTTACAGTTGCTGGAACTGCAAAGGGGTTTGATTGGAGCCAAAAAAGCAATCTGGGAGGACAATGTAGATTTCCTAGAATCTGAGAGCTGCTAACTTCTAGCAGAGTCAAGAAGCAGGGCTGGGGGGTGCGGGGAGTAGAGGGAAGGGAGGGAGAAAGAGGGAGAGGGTGGGAGAGACAGACAACATGGTGGGGGGGGGACAGATAGACTGGGGGCAAGGGGGATAGTGAGGGAGAGCTGTCTTTTCCTTCTCCCATTTTATGATAGATTTTGAATCTTCCCCCAATCACCTAGTCATCACCAAAGCCTGACTGGAGTTCTGACCTGTAGTCATCTTATCTCTTTTACTGTCCTGAATTAGATGGTTAATGCCTTCACTCAACCAACAGAGCCAGCAAAGTGGTCCTGGAGTTGAGCTCAAAGCAGGGCTAGGTAGTGAGAGGAATGGACCAATTCCAGCAAGAAATTTATTGTTACCAGTACAGAGATAAAGCAGTGTTCCAGGTCACCACAAGTCTCGATCTGAGGGAACTTTATTTATTTGTGTGTGTGTGTGTGTGTGTGTGTATTTTTTTTTTTTTTTGCATAAAGGATAGTATTTTCGGATGTTGCCTACACTCTGCAGCTTTTATATACAACTTTTATCTGACGGTGTGTCTCCATGTGGTCTTAAGTTATTTAAATGCTTTGAATCTTTTCCCCTATTTTTAAGCAAGTGCCCTTCAAGGGCACATTCCTAATATTTATCAAAAACATGATCATTCTGAACGGCAAAATAAAATGTTGAAAAATATATGTTGTTTCAGTAAATAGTCATAACATGCCATTCCCAAAAAATTTGGAAATCAATCAAATTGAAGAGATAAAACACTGAGTTAGCTGGCAAGCACACTAAAGGGATTTTTAAAAATTACTGCCAGGTATGTTGCTGACCTGCTTCACAAACAATCCTTTTTCTGTGAGCGTGTGGATATATATATATTTTTTTTTAACCCACACATTGCATTCATCAGTTGTGGATCTCACTGCTGCCCCACAGAAATAGAACAAGGGGCATGTAGGTAATCCTAAATTTTCTAGGAGCCACGTGAAAAATGGAAAAAAAAAAAGGCTTTCTTAACTGTAATATACACTTTTTAGACCAGTACATTCAAGAAGTATCATTTCAGCATACAGTCGATATAAAATGATGAATGAAAATATATTGCCTGATTTTATTCCCACAAAGTCCTTGAAACCTGATGTGTATGTCACACTTGCCGTAGGTGACAGGACACACCCTCTTTTAAGTGTCAGGACTCACAGGAGGCTGGTGGCTCGTACCTCAGGTGGTACAAGCCTAGATCAGAATCATTACTCATTTCAAGTTCAGTATGACTCATCGTCTGTCCTAAAAGCATTATAGATTGACTTCCTTACATTCTGTATTTTTTACATCGCTCACTGCTTATAAATGCTGATCCCAATAATATATCTTTCCATGAATGAGAGTAATAATTGAGCATTTAGCTGATAGTGCCAGGAAATTACTTCGCGTGGACAGATTGTTAAAATTGCTCCTAATGGCATAACAAACTGACATTGTTTTCTCAGTTTCATACTTCTTTAGGTAATTTAAAGACATTACTGATGTTTCTTAAGTACTGGGTTGAAGTTTCCATTTCATATGCTATTACAAAGATCATAGATAGGCCTTGGGAATAATGAAAAAATAATTTACCAACTTAGATAATTTTTTATTATGATTTCTGCCCTCATGGCACAAACAGAGTAGAAGATCATAATATTGAGTGTCTTACGTGTGTTGACCTTGACTATATGTTTATGGACCATAGACATCGATATCGAAAACAGTAGGCATAAGCCATCCACATTACAATATTGTTATGAAGACAGTGTCATTGTTGAACACACAAAACAATTTTTGAAGTGATGCTCTCTTGCACCCAGTAATAAGAATTAATACTATTAAACATGGATAGAATTCATGAGCGTCCCCTGTGTTGTCAATGGCAAATTGTACTTGGGAATGTTGGAGATGGACCCAAGAATAGCAGATCACAAACACATTCAGGGTTAGATTTTCATGAAACAAAACCAGTATCACCAAAAATATGTCTATATTTTTGTCTAGTTCCCCAGTATGTCCGTAACTTGCAAAATTAATGGCACCTAGATGTCAGTAAATATTTGCTTAAGCAAATGGCAAAATGGCCATGAAGATTCCTGGTTTTTTCCCAACCCTATAAGTAACAATACATTTTTGAGGATACCAATTACATGCCAAGATGCCCTGTGATGTCAGAGGAAAGAAAAAAACTGTTGTTTTGCCTTACCATCTTGGGAGTAGCCGTCTATATTCAAAAGCATTTTTACTAAATATAAATTACTTTTAATTTATATTAATAATTTATATTATAATATACATTATATTATAATATTATATATTGTATATTATATTATAATAATAATTTATATTAATAATTTATATAAATATAAATGCAATTTACTAAATATAAATTATATATTACTACATGTCAATAATATTCTAGAGATAGTTGATATCATTTTAGGGCTGAAATTTCCAATTAGGGTGTAGTTGGTATATAGCAATATGCGAAAATACTATTTAAAAGTTTAGATTAAGAGGTGAACTTTTTTTTTAAAACTTAATTAGAATTGGTCTTTGAAGGGAAAAGCAATTAGCATTGAGGCATGATCCTCAAACGTTTAAAATTTGCACATAAACAGATTTTTGCCATTTGGAGAGGCAAAAATTGAAAGAAAAATCAAGTGCAAACAGTCATTTAGTCATCCATAATGTGCCTTCCAGGGGATCATAATGCAGTGAAAGAGTAAAACAAGAAAAATATTACATGTTGTAAAGTCACGGGAAGCTCTTTTTCTTTCATGTTTAAAGGAGAACTTTGCACACCTTTGCTGTGTGATTATAAACTGCTTCAGTCTTGACTCCAGACAGTAGCAAATATGGCAGCCTGTCCCATTCTGGAGCCAGTCAGCTTATGGATATATTTTAAGGGTTTGTGTGCCTTTTGGACTGATATCAATATTTACTTGCAGATGGTGAAAGCGAACATCTTATATTAAATATTGGATAGGAAACCCTTTTTCTCTGAAAATAAAACCATGTCCACATAATTCAAGGATTTTAACAACTTTTATCCCAATCATTTTGAAGAACGTTAGCCCTATCTCTCAAATATTTGGGATTTATTTTATTTGGGTTGAAGAAACTAAGTCAACAAGATATCCTAGACCAAAAATGACCACACTGCAGTTCAAATATTATATTTTTACAGAAATGACAAACAGCACCTCAGGATAGATCTGGCCACCAACACATGACCTATTTGCCTCTCTGTTTAGTTTCTTAAGAGTGGTTCTAAAACTTTTTGGACTCAGGATCCATTAAGAGAAGGGGTTTCTTCTAAGAAAGAAGTTCTTCTAAGAAAGGTCGAAGCTTTGGATTGTGTGTGGGTTATGTCTATAAATCCGTAGCATATTCAGTGTTAAAACTAAAAAGAAAAAGACAATTAACTATTGATTCATTTTAAAATAATAATAATAAACCCATACCCTGTTAGCAAATTTTTGAGAGTGACTATATGTTCTAAAACCAAAAAGCAAAGTGAGAAGAGAGGCATTATTTCACTTCTTGAAAATTTCTTTAATATCTGCATAATTTTACTAAAATTCAGTGTAATAAAATAGCTTACCTGCAGCACAACTGCCAAATTAACCTTGTTTAGTGTTTGGCCCTGTACCTGAAGTACCCCAGTCACTTCCCAGAGCCTTTTGCCAATGAACTTTCTTCCTCAGGAAACAAAGCCTTTTATATACTTTTATGTTTTTAGTTGTGTGTTTTTCTGTATATCTGACTCACTACTGTTCTTCAAATACCATCTTTTCTATTTTTGCCCCCTGAGCTCTTTCTTCTAATCTGTCCACAGTAAGTGAAAACTTCTCTTGTTTTACTCTTGAGTAATTTAGGAGAGAGGTGGTCCCCTAAGAGTCCAAAGTCAAAACTAGAAACTTTTCTAACAAAAAGCCACCTTCGGGATAGAGATGGTGACCTTTACCCTAGTAATCAAAATCAGCCGAAATCAGTTTTGGTTTTCCATAACGCTTTTTTTCCTGGCATACAGGCCGTTTTAAACATCATTTTGTGTGGCCTCACGTCTTAACTTCCTTCCTCTGCTCCTTTTCTGCCAAGGATACAGTGGGCGAGTCCAGGGTGCACCAGATCCCGGCCAAGTATCCGGAGCCACGGGAGAGAAGGGGTGTTCTGGGCGTGAATGTCTGCGGGATGTGTGTGCATGGGTGCTGTGTGTGCACTAAATACGAGAGGATTACTTCAAGCAGAGGGCAGAGCATCCTCAAACCGACATGTCTCAGCAGCTTTTGGGGGGAAGGAAAAGTGGGACAGAACTCTCTGCTTTAGAACAAAGATGCTTTTACTTATAAAGAGGATGACCAGGACTCTCGGATCAGATTATCTATGATGCATGTCCACCTCTGTCTCCCTGGTCCTTCCCCTCAAGCTCCTGCACAGCCCAGATGTCTCCTCCCTATTTCCACCTCATCTTTCTAGAACATTAGTATGAAATATTTTTCCAGAATAAATGTCTCTACATCCTCCCTCCATCAGCAACATCTAAACGAAACCCATGTTTTTATATTTGGTCAGTGTCAAACAAAGTGAGCTTTTGTAAAAAAAAAAAAAAAAAAAAACAATGGATATGTCAGACAGTTCTTATTTCTCCCGTCTTCCTTCACTGCCCTTTTTCCTTGTGCTGTGTGAGCTGGTCTATTCCCTGAATGGAACATCCTTAAATATTTGCTTTCTTCTCCTCCACTTTTTTCTGGTGTGTCTGTGACCCTTCCATTCAGAAAATGCTGTTCACGGCTATTCTCATCTTACAATATTAAATTCAATCAATTTCATTACCCACAAAATATCTCCTGGTTAAGCAAACAGTAAAAACATGCACTTGGTTGTGCTGCCTTCAGAATGAATTCCAGCCCATAGCACGAGGTTGAGACATCTCAGAAAATGATGGAAACACACATGCATGCAGCTCATTATATGTTCTTTCCTGATTTTCTTGACATGAAAGTTTCACTTTAACCTGTTCTTATTTAACCTGTGAGTGGAATTTGCTAGGTAGCATGAGGCACACATATAATAGAGATTTGGGATTGCATCATGCCATCCGTTTTCTGTTAGAAATTGAAAAAAAAACACAGCTCTTAGGCTTTTGATTCAGGTCGTGAGGACACTTATTTTGTTACAGAATTGGTGTAAGGCCCTGAATCTGTGAATTAGAGAGAACAGTATCTGTGGAAAAGTTATTATTGCATTAATGAATAAATGTATATCATGAGTGCATATCCTTATATATATAATAAAAATATTATTCTATACTACCCAAGTATAAGAACAATTAATTGTGTATTTATCAATACATCTGTCATTCTGATATATGGGTATGCATAACCATAACAGTTCATCAGAATAAAGGGTCAATGTTGACATTTCCTATGTGTTTCCTGGAGTTTTTATTGCTCAAGTTTTTCTCTGAGTTCAAGTGTCTGAAAAAGTCAGTATATCTCAATCCATAAAACTAAACTTTTCTCCTAGTATGATCTTAGTACAGCCTTCCTGGCCTGTGTGTGTAACTATGTCAAATTAAAGATCTCTTTATTTGAAGAGGGTCTCGTGTGTCTCATTTGAATAAAAAATGACTCTTACTTGAATAAACAGTTATGCTTTCAAAATGTTATAAATAGGAGTGCCAGGGTGGCTCAGTCAATTAAGAGTCTGCCTTTGGCTCAGGTCATGATCTCAGGCTCCTGGGATCAAGCCCATGTTGGGAATCCCTGCCCAGCAGGGAGTCTCCTTCTCTCACTCTCCCTCTGTGCTCTCTTTCTCTCTCTCTCTCCCTCAAAAAAAAAAAAAAGTAAATAAATAAAATCTTTTTTAAATGTTATAAATATATACAACTTACTCCAGAGGTACTCTGTGTTCTCTATGAAAATTTTCCCATGGAGCAAATAAAGAAATGCATGGGTATCTTATCTGGCAGTTTTCAATGAACCAAGATAGATTTTTGGATCCGTATACAGTACATGCAATGATTTAATTTTAGTAGGATTTTAAGTTAAAATAAAAATATGTACACACACACACACACACACACACACACACACAGGTTTTTATTTACCCTTATTGTTCTTGCCTCTGTCCTGATTGTCCTAAGAGAGCCTACCTCCTAAGTCAATTTCTAAGTAATCATTTTTACCTGGCTTTTTGGAACAAAGAAAAGTGTGTATGGTATTTCTAAACTATGATTCCCATCATAGTCTTTCATTCTGTTCTTCGCTAAAGAGCAGTTCTCTGTGAGAGACACTGATGTTGCTCCCACGCTCTTACCTCTTCCCCATCAGTAGTAATGAGCCCACTCACACGCTGAGCTCAGTACAAAGCTTCGACTAAACTCCTCACTCAGAAATAGTTTTCTTTAAATCTCAGCCTAGCAGAAAACAAGTTCTTCCCCTCCATTCTTCCCCTTCCTCCTCCTCCTGCTTCACAAAACTTTGATTGACTCATCTTTTTTCTCGAGAACTACTTTTATGCAGTCAGTATTTTGTACAATCGTGTTTTGAATGGTTTTATTATATTCCACCCCGTGAATACATCTCATTTATTTTACTGTTCCCTATTATTATATCTGCCCTTCAATTTTCAAAGATGATGTTGTAGAATTTCCCTCCATGACTAATAGACCTAAAAGTTGGACCTTTTCCCCACAGCTGCTGCATTGGTGCTCTTCCTCCTGCTACCGCAAGCTTAGTCCTGTGTCTGCTTCTACGTTGCGTCATCATGAACTGTGGACAAACTCTACATCAAACACTGGACCGTGTTTTGATTGATGTGTTATGAGTTTCTGCCTCTCCTACTGTTCCATTAACATCCAACAAGCACGCTTTCTGGCTATGTAGACCTACTCAGGTCAGGTATTTGATCATTAATCATGCCCAAACTCATGCACATGCAGACATGACACACCGGTCAACGGACGTTCTTTCTGCTTCTGGCCTTATCATTCAATCATCAAAATTTATGGAGTAGTCATTGTATGATCAACCCTGTGCAAGACATTATTCAAAAGATGCAGTATGTAGGTCTCTGACATAGAGGATAAAAATGGCAATAATAATAAAACAGTAATATGATGATAGGTAACATTGTATAACACATATTAGAAAGTCTCCTACGTATTTTGCATATATTTATCACTCCTCACAACAATCTAGAAACCTGTACTGTGTATCATCATCCCTATTTTGCATGAAGAAAACTAAGACACAAATAGGTTTAAGTCATTTTCTTAAATGCACTCTTGTAAGTGAAGGACCTGGGACTGGATCTCAGGCAGTTTGGTTCTGGGTCTGGGCTCGATTTTATAACATGACTGGGGAGAGAAGCAGTATATTCAAGGAAAAAAATTGGAGAACAAAATAGTTCATTATCCAGTGTTAAGTTACTGAGTAAAAACAATTGGTGCATTAGCTACTGTATCATGTAAATTGGGTGGCATGGAACAGGAGCTAGAAATTGAGAACTTCTCAGACAAGGGTGATTACGGACTTGGCCACAGAGAGTGCACAGACGGACAGAGAAGAAAGACTGATGCCTTCCTCAGAGAGGGAGTTGGGGAGAAGACAAACACACTCCATAGCACCAATGTTGGATTTATATTTTTATTTTGCCAATGAGCAGAGTTTGGATGTCAGTATTACCTATTTGGCAATAAAAAACAAGGTGAAAAAATTATGGTGTTTTGTATGTTTCTGTAGACGCAGGCTCTACAACAAATCTCAATTTGTATGAGGGCTGCTACAGAGGAGCCCCGTACAGGTTCTCAGGAATGGTTCATAATGTGGTTCAGAGCCCGAGGTGGTCACACATCCTCATGTCATGCAGTAACTGGGCACGACACCACGAAATAGAAGCGAAGCTACAGTACGCAACTTAACCACCTTTTTGGGAGGAGAAATGTCTTATCAGCTCCAACTGAACAATAATGATCGTACTCTTGTACATGGGAGTCTACTGAATTTCCCAAGGCCACCAGGAGCATTGTCACTCTGAGCAACAACTGACGTCTTTGATGGGGACCCTGAAGTTGCGTTGGGTCCCTTATATGCCATCCCACAAGAGAAGCATCTCTCCTTCCATGTTATGACTTTAGGGCACTTTACAAGGATAAGTTTTCATTGAAATTGACTTTGGTTAAGATTTGCCAATAATGGTGAAAAACGACATTGCAGGGGCGCCCATGTGGCTCAGGTGTTAAATGCCTGCCTCTTCCTCAGGTCATGATGCCAGGGTCCTGGAATGGAGCCCTGCATCAGGTTTCCCTGTTTGGCAGGAAGTCTGCATCTCCTTCTTCCTCTGCCCACATGCTCGCTCTCTCTCTCGCTCTTTCTCTCAAATAAAGAAATAAAATCTTTCCCAAAAAATTACATTGTGATAAGTATTGCCAGGATGCTTACTTTCAGTTGAACAATGTGCTATTTTGAAAACTTGGACAGACTTAGGATTCCACTAAAAAGTCATTCCGGTTCATTATTTAGCAAATCGGTAATTTATCACTAAGTGTGATCATTTCAAAAGAAAATGAGTAGCAACAACAAAATGTGCATGGTTTTGGGTTACTTATAGCCTGGGGTCTTATAGTCATATCGGCTAGTATAATTAATTTTTGTGAAATGTTGTAGTTATAATTCACTTTTGCTAGAAAAAAAATGGAAAATCTTATATAGAGATGAATCTTTACTTTAGCAATTTTGAGGAACTCTGATAAAACTCCCAACTATATTTTAAAGGTCCTACTAAAAGCACCAGCTTCACTTTTAAAGCAAGGTCAGATTTGCACTTCCTAACACAGAAAGTGAGATTTCATGTCTTGTCCCCTTCCTAGATTAAATAATATATTCAAATCTGGCATGAGCTAGGGAAGTCCTGATCAGATGCGACTGGCCGTCCTGCCTTCTCCATTTTAAACAGAAGCTCTTTAATGAACCCAAGTACACATTAGTTCGTGTATAGTAAATCCTCACCCAACATTACATAAGTCTCTACTTTTTGAATTTTCGGAAAGAGCTGAGATTGATTTTTTTTTAAGTAGGACAGTTAAGGAGTAAAGAGAAGAATTTCTGTCATAATGTATTAATTTTCCTCCTACTTTCTCATTTATTTTATTCCATTCACACTGGTCATATTACCTGTCTCACAGCCATGGGTTTGTTCTAAACACTCTTGTCCTATTTGTTCTAAACACTTCTGTATCAGCATGGGTGAATGGGAGGCCGTCTCTCTTTTCCTATTGGAAGGAGGACGTCTCTCCCTCAGAGACTGAAGTCTTCCCACGCAGGCATCAGATCCTAACTGTCTTTCACTTGTTCCTGTGTGCTGACATGGACTAGCTCTTCCCCTAAGAACTTCATTACGATCATGAAGTATGAATCATCACTTTGCCTACTGTTCCAAATGTCATTCTTGTTGTGCTTCCCTCCTGACAAGAGAAAGCTGCTGACTCAAGGGTCGACATAGGACTAAGAGACCCGCGATGATCCCAGCTAGAAGAGAAGAGGGGAAAATAGCATAACGTCTATTTGACTCTAACATTGGGTCTTATCCCAGAGCCAAGATGGACAGGAACATTGGTGTTTGTAAGGAGGAGATTGGCAAGTTCTGTAAATACTCTAATGGTGATGTTTTAAGCGTTTGGTGCCACAATGAACCCGCAGGATTCTACAGTCGTGAGAATTTATCAATCTGTCGCTTCCTCTCTGCTAGCGTGAGTGCATTTCCTGAGCCATGCAAGTCAATGGCCCTCTGTCCACCAGCCCACAGTGACACTTCCTTCAAGAAACAATCCCAACCACAGACACTTCGACCCCTAGCACTAGTCGTCCTGCAGAAAAATGCAAGACACATGGCCTTCCTTTCCTCTCCGCCTCTCTCCTCATTCCTGAGGAGAATTCCACTCCATCATGCCTTGCTTACGGTGACTTCTCATTTTGCGGGGAGAAATTTATTATTTCTCTCAGTCACTAAAGCTGTACATGGGGAACATGATTTCCTCTCAGTCAAATTGATATTATAAAGATCCCAACTAAAATGTCAGAGGCAATTAAAATATTTCATCTTTAAGAAGTATAAAAATGTGGTATGAAAAATCATGAGTTTTTTTTTTTATCCTGATAATAATCACACGGTAATGAAGGGGGACACATTAAGAGAATACAAATGTACAAGGTCAGATATTAAGAACAGGACGCTTCATCATGAAGAGAGAGAGAACTTCAAACAGTTTATCTTTGTTCTTTTTCGTCTTTGTCATTTTTGTCTTGAGTGACAGGGAGGATTTGCATATACGTGATCTCAGTGGGTTTCACCGTGCCCCTCCAATTCATATCCGCCCAGAACCTCACAATAGGACCTCATTTGGAAATAAGGTCTTTATGGATGTCATTATAAAAAGGATTGAGGTAGATCATACTACATTGGGGTGTGCCCTAAATTCAATGCAAATGTCTTTATAAAAAATGGAGCCACAGAGAGAAGGTCATGTGAAGACAAAGGCAGGGACTATAGCTCTGTGACCACAAGCTACAAATACCAGGAGCCTCCGGGGTTTCAAAGAGACAAGGAGCTCTGCCCTGCAGGGACGCCAGGGAGAGAGTGGCCTTGCCAATGCCTTGATTTCAGATTTCTAGTCCCAGATTTCCAGTGAGGAAATAAACTTTTGTTTTAAGCCACCAAGTCTGTGGTATTTCATTAGTGGCAGCCCTAGGAAATGAATATAACCAGCATGCCACAGGGTAATTGTTTAATTAATTATATGGATCTCATTAGATTTTTTCGGTAGGTCTTATCAAGACTGACAAAACTGAAGGCTGATGCGGCCCGTTCTCACAGAGGGCATTCCTAAATGACCCATTGACTGAATTATCTGTCTCTTGTGGCTTGGCCCTTCCTTCTTACCTCCAGCTCTGCTTTCCCGGGGATGTTCCCTCTGCCACTGCTCAACATCCTTTCGCTGCCATGGATGGGTGCTCACCACCAAAGACTGGATCAGTCTGACGCCAGTTCTTTAAAAAATCAGCCAATCAATAAGAAAACATTATAGATTCTACAGTAGGAAGACAATTTGGGTCATCTAGTTGAGTGGATATTTTCGTCTGCTTACCACCTAAAAGAACTTTGAAAAACTATGTATCACCACATGCAATGTTAAGTTGAAACTAAAAAGACTTTGTTGTAAGTTGAAATCATTGTCAGGAGTGCAGTCTCCATGTCAGCAATACTGGAGTTTTAAAAATAAGAGTCAACTCAAACTTAGGTTTAAAGAAGTCCAAATATCATAATAATTTTATATTTCAGATCTGGTGCTGAGAAGTACACATGAGCAAACTCAAATAAGGGTTGGCTATTTTACCTCATTTTTCTTTCTCCTTGAGTATAAATTTTATTGAATCTTTCCCATGGAATTGTATATAGTATAAATGTGCCCAAAATATAAATATGCCTGAAAATGCATTATTTCACTACAATAAAAATATGAACAAAAATTTCTATGGCCATAAGACTTCAGGGGTTAAAAATTTCTTCTGGATTGACTCCTCCTCACAACTATTCGTTGCTACGGAATTAAGCAACAGACATACATAGATCTACAATACGTGTTATCAAACACATAAATATAAATGCAACATAAGTATCAGAATCAAACAACATGATTTTAGTGTATGGGGACCTCTGGATCTGGGGGTGTCCTTGACTCCGCAGGGGTGTCTCCACTAGAGACGAGGCTGCTTTCCTGGGCCACAGGCAGCTTCTGGAGACGGACCCCGCTGTGATGAGTCAGCCCCCGGACTCCTCACAGCCATGTGAATGATCATCACGGTCCCGGGAGGGGAGTGTGGCAGTGGGGACGACATACAGCGGTCTCTTAACAAATGCATGAAAGCATTTAGAACAGTAGTCAACACCACATTTGAGAAAGTGTTGCATCATTACATCACTATGATTTTATTCAATTATTATGTCATCAATAAGCTAATCATATCATTACTACTTTCTGATAACATGTAATTCACGTTTCTAGACCAATAAATTAGACTTCTAGCATCAGGAAGACTGACAGATTAAAATATTGGGCACATAAGGGAAAAAAGAACCTAAAGAATCGTTTGAATAGCCAAGATATTGTTTCTGCTCTTAAAAAATAAAAATCAATTTCCTAGGTTTTATTATCTGTTAATTATTTGGGAAATTGCATATTTTCCCCCATTGAAACCTTTCTTTTTGGGGGGAGGATAGAGTTAAGACCACCTCTCTCCCCAAGAGAAGGCATCTTTGTGTCTCTTACTAAATGGTCCCTTCCCCCTACACCCTCCACCCTCTCACTTCCATTCTGCTCCTGCCAAAAACACAGATCCTCTAAACTTTCATTTCCTATAAGCCAAGGCATAGAAGAAAATTAAAGCCTTTCCAAACACTACTTAACCGTTCCTAATATTTATGTAAAAAGGACATGAAAATGTCAAATGTGCTCTTAGATGAGTGTGTTTGAGTGGTTAAAGGAAGTATTTCATATTAAAATTGTAACCTTCGAATTGCATAGACTCCTTCTTCAAAAATGAGTTAAAGATGTTGAAATCCACCATTGTTTGTTAAATGTGTTTGCATAAATCTGCCTTTTCCTGACAGCAAGTTACTCTGAGAAAATAAACATAGGACTTGAATTATTGAACTGTTGCTTGTATTCAATAAATAACATACCTTATTGTCAACATAACCATATTTTGAACGGCAGGCTTATACCATTAAAGCTGCAGGGTAAAAAATGGTGCCTGAACTGAGAGGTATTTTTTAGCTAGAACCTAAGAATGGATCTATAATATGTTAAAACAACAACAAAAAAAAACTATGTCAAAACAATACTTACATAAAATTCCCTTTCTTAGAAGGGGGAGCTATGAATACTCATGGAGATGGTTCATTTTTTAAGAACTATTTAAGCATGAATAAAAGTCACACAATTTATTTCTGAATTCTACAGATTGGTTTAGCACTTTTCTTTTTAGCAGGAATTGCAAACTCAACTGGACTTGACATGTCTGATTTAAAATATACAGGATCTAAAGAAATGGACAGCATGAACTATTTCCTAAGCATTTGAAAACCTAATGTCTTTTTACCGTATTAAGATGATTTCTGTATTTCAAAGATAATCTACTTCCTACATTTTACTCTGTGCAAATATATTGAAAGTTCATTTGGGCATATTGTCCCTTACAAAAAAATTTTTTTAAATATAAAGGGCTCCATATACTCTTTTACCAAAATCATTCTGAGTCCTAAAAAATGATTAAAAGAGTAAATACAATCTCATTGATCTGCTCACAAATGTTCACATTTTAATGTACGGAGGATCAAGTTTTCCTGCATATTTAATGCAATTGGCATTAACTGGTATTTCCCAGACTTTTACTCTGTAGGTTTCCAAGATATCATTCCTTCCAGGTTCTGAGTTTTTAACCAGACAGCTGAGCTGAACAAACACAACCCTGCCTTTTCTAACTCCCCTTCCTAAAAGATGTCCTGTCCACAATGTTCCATTGTGGGGGGCGGATTACTATTACCAGCCTGCCTCCCATGTCAGGGTGTCCCCTTGCACGCAGGGCAGAACACAGTGTACGTAGCTGCCTGGTTGATGCGGGATTTGGTCACCGGACTGTTGTAGCAATGGAATGGAACAAAGGAACATCTTTAAGCTCACACGCATGTCCAGTCCAGCTAACAACTTACATCCATATAAGCTGCCATGAATAGAAGATGTTTCAAGGGGCGCCTGGGTGGCTCAGTCGGTTAAGTGTCTGCCTTCAGCTCAGGTCATGATCCCAGGGGTGCTGGGATCGAGCCCCACATTGGGATCCCTACTTGGCAGGAAGCCTGCTTCTCCCTCTGCCTCTGCCTGCCGCTCTGCATACTTGTGCGTGCTCTCGCTCTCTCTCTCTCTGTCTGTCAAAAAAAAAAAAAAAACAAAAAGATGTTCCAAGGTATCAGTGGTCGTCAGAGGGTGAGGACACACATGGATCAGCCTGGAACTCCTAGTCCAGCTCCGGCAGTCAGCTCAGCTTGGGGAGCGGCATCCGAGCAGCAAACCCGCGAGAAAGGAAGAGACGCTCTTCATTATGACACCGTGTCTCTTTTTCACAGAAACACTGCGACAGCAGACTCTGTCACCGGCCCTGGGACCTACAGTGAGCTGGTCCTGACAGAAAACCACATGGGCAAATGGAGGCCTGACGGAGGACAGCGGGGCTGCGTGTCTTCTAGGAGGGCCGCCGCGCAGGAAGGCAGGTGTGCGTGTTGGAATTTCATGCAGAGTTCTCTGGTAGCAGCGGGTGTGTATGTATCATGGGTTGCCCCCATACGTGGGCTTTCTTTCCTTTTATTGAGAGTAGCAAGAAGTCATCAAGTATAGAATAAAGTCCATGTCAAGTGCTTAATATATGTATTTGACTATAGCCAGTAGTGAGGGGTTACATTTGCTGAGAATCTTTCCAGGCTGTGTGGCCATTGGCTGGTGTTGCATGACTATTTTACCGTATTCTCCCTAATTGTTCCTAAGGACCCTGAAAGAGATGACTCATTCTTGGTCCTAGGAACCAGGGAGTTCTAGAAGCTAAACGTGTATGAATATATATATATATATATATTTTTTTTTTCCTCTAACTACTATAAATACCATAATGAACCTGAAGAATTCAACTCTTGCTGACAGCTTAAATGCACAGGTGCGTCTGTAACTGCGAAGGTAGGTCTCAGTCATTTACTCAAACTTACACGCTGCCTCTCATTTCCGGTTTCACTGGCCCAATTCACAAGGCAGTAGATACCAGGTAGTCCCTCATACAGATGTACACAATGTAAAAGCAGACTGAGGAGGGAGGAAATATTATTTTCATTTTCTGGACAAAGAAGGTGAAGTTATGTTAGGAACCATCCCCAAGGTACAATCTGCAGCCGCACCAGCATGACCCCCCAGCGCTGCCCATTGGCCAGCATCAGGAGCCCCCACCTTGCCTCTCATCGCAAGATCAGGGTGACCAGCAGGAAGCAACTTTGCATTCAAGGGGCTGGGATAGAAACGAAGGACAAGGGTCACATCTTCACTGGGGATTCCATTGGAGCTGGAGGTAGTGAGGGTCACGCTTAAGGAGGAAGCAGTGTTGACCATTCCTTGGGGCGTGTTGTTTATGTTTAAGTCGGAAGAACCCTGCACTCCAGCCCCTCCACTCTCCTCCATGAGAGGGTCTCCCAGACATTTAAACAGAAGAGGCAGCTGTGTGGCAAGAGTCTTTTCCCTGGGAGGTGTATCTATTTTCTGCTTATTGAGATCAGGAGCGGTAAAAATTGCCGAACGTGGCTGGGCGGGGAGGAAACTGGTGGCCCCAAGAAGCTGTGTGTATTCTGCAGAGTGGATAAACTGTTAGTGGTTCAATGATTTTTTTGAAAACGATTTGCAGAACTGCTGCAGGGGACGGATAAGTAAATGTTGATTGATTCCTCGAAGGAAGCCAGCTCCCAGCTGAAGGAAATGACTGGAAATGTGCACTCTGGAGCTCTATTTCTTGTTGTACACCTAATTTGCCGCTGCTGAGGCGAGCTCTTCCAATCCACCAAGCCTCTGATCCCTCCTCCTATGGATTTCACCTCATTTGTTAGTGAGGCTGAAGCCGGCCGAGGCAGAGCGTACGTCACAACAAGGCGATATTGGCCAATGGGTGGGAAAAAATTGGATAAAAAGGTCAAGCGAACAATGGCAATAAGGCTGGGTGTGCGGAGCCCGAAACGTTCTGTGTTGTGGATTTACGGCCACGGTTGCTCTCTGAAACCTGCAGTCACACTGGCAGGCATGAAAGTCTGCGTGTCTATGGGAAGACCTTCCTCCAGGATCAAGGTGTTGCTTACCCTGTTGATCCATGAATAAACATGTTCGTCGTGCAGGAGTCGACCTTCGTCTTATGAAGACAAAGGTCAAACTTTAGTACTGGTCAGCAGAATCAGATTTCTTCTCACTAACACACCGTATCCCCATCTGTGGCCTGATGCGGATTTTAGAGATTTTTATTCCTTTCTTATGCACCCTTTCAGGAGTTCTTACATTGCCCAAGGAAGGCATCACTTGAAAGAATGTGAATGGGGGACCTGGGGGGGTCAGTGGGTTAAGTGTCTGCCTTCAGCTCAGGTCATGATCCCACGGTCCTGGGATTGAGTCCCACATCGGGCTCCCTGCTCAGCAGGAAGCCTGCTTCTCCCTCTCCCACTCCCTCTGCTTGTGTTCTCTCTCTCTCTCTCACTGTCTCTCTCTCTCTCTCTCTCTGTGTCAAATAAATAAATAAAATCTTTAAAAAAAAAAAAGAAAGAAAGAAAGAATGTGGATAGCTTCCCATTCTTGTCCGGATGAAAGGATACAATAAACCCATAAACTCCACTTGAAAGGAAAACAGCCACTATTTATAAGCTTATATTTAAAAGTATATTTCAGGAATATTTGTCTTAAAGAGGAGGGACATTCTGACACAAGCTACAACATAGGTAAACCTTGAAGACCCTGTGTTGAGGGAAGCAAGCCAGACACAAAAGAGCAAATACTGTCTGAGTCCATGTATTTGAGGCACCAAGAATAGTCCGACTGGTAGAGTCCAAAGGTAGAGCAATGGTTACCAGGGGCTGGGGAGATGGGAAATGGGGAGTTAGTGTTTAATGGGGACAGAGTTTAGGTTCCAGCAGATGACATAAGTTGTGGAGATCCTGATGATGACAGTTCCTCAAGGGAGGGCTCTTCCAAATGGCTACAATGTCACACTTTATCCTGGGCATATTTTACCACAATAATAAAAGAAAGATATATCTCAAAGTAAACTTCCTAACATCATACATAAAACAAAGATGCTACAACTATAGAGAGAAAAAGTGTATGACATGGGCAAGTGAGAAATAAGGTTACAAAAATTAGTAGGTATGCTTATCCAAATTCTTAATCTTGTCCCAAGGAAAACAAGAAACAAATGTTTACATTAGAGTAACTTAACTAGAGCTTTGCGTGATCTGCAAGATATTTCTGTCTGTTCCTAAGGTGAGAATGAAGGGACAGGGGAGACCACGGAAGGGCTTGTTACCTACCCCTTCTCAGGGGTCATCACCATACAGGGGCGTGTTATTTTATTTAAAGTAGCAAGAATGTATAGAAGAGTTGAATCACTATGGTGGACACCCAAAACTAATATAACACTGCGTGTTAACTTCTCTGGAAATAACAGTAAATGAATAAGGTAGAAAGAATTCATCCAATGTACAACAAAGTCAATTTCACGTGCTAGGTGTATATTTGATTGTAGCAAGCAATGAAGGGTTTCATCTGTTGAGAGTGTTTCCTTGGGCTGTGTGGCCACCAGCCTATATTGCATGCCTAGTGTCCCATGTTGTCCCTAATTGTTCATAAGGACACTGAAAGGACTCTGCTTTCAGGAACCAGGGAGTTCTAGAACCTGAACATGCATGAGTCTCCAGAGCATTAATTCTTTAATACACATTAGAATAACGCATCTTCCTAATCATGGAAAGTTGGAGTCCTCGATGAAGATACAAGAAGGCAAAGGGTGGCTTGGTTTAGGCTTGTTTGGGACAGAGGAGAAGTGAACACAATAAGAGAAGTTCCAGAAAGAGGACCAGAACACAGAAAAGCAGTTCAAAGGGGAAAGGCAGAGAACACAGGCCAGATGAGACTCAGAACCTGGATCCAAGGAAGGCTCTGGGGTTCTAAGCTCCCTGCAGCACGGGAGCTGCCCTTCCGTGTGGGAACGCCTAGCACAGGTTGGTGACAATGGTGGTGGACCAGGCAGGGCACAGGCCAGGCCAGGACTTCGCTGTGTTGGAGTAATGAGCTACCACCAGCAAACTGTGTAAGAAGAAGGTGACGGTCAAAACAAGACTCACTTCAAAAGTCCTTCTAGTTGGGGTGCCTGGGTGGCACAGTCAGTGAAGCGTCCAACTCTTGATCTCAGCTCAGGTCTTGATCTCAAGGTTGTGAGCTCGAGCCCCACATTGGATTCCATGCTGGGCATGGATCCTACTTTTTAAGAAAGAGTCCTTACAGATGAGAAAGTGTAAAACATTTGTCCTCAGCTGGCATATTTAGGCTTAAAGATTGGTCAATATTTAGTTATTCTTTACTTATGATTTCAAGAACCCCTTAAACAGAGTGTGGACAGCGTTTAGAGCACTTACGATGATGAGGGGTGCGGCAGAAGTCCCTCTGGTCCCCAGGTGGGCTGAAGGCCATGCCCGCCTACCCAAGAGTCTCCCACCTCTGTGTTTCTGCTGGACACAGTCATCGGAGTCTCCGGCTGAGCTGATCCTATAAAAGCCCAAAGTCGACTGATGCCGTTGAGCAGGGTTTTCAGTAGAGAAAGTTCAGGGCCCTTGGGGCATTCTGAGTGAATAAGGACTTGAAGGGTCAAATGCATGTACTTTCCAGTCCGATAAATGCCAAGGGGATTTGCCCATCAGAAAGAACCGCGGGTACGCAAGCTCCCAGTCATCGGTGCTGGCCTGGAGGGCAGGGCGGGATTTAGTGCACGCTTCCCTGCCCACTCTTGTCCAAAGTTTTCACTATTGGTCAGAAGCAGAAGCCTCAGGGGGCCCTGACTCTGGATTGTCACACATCTACCAATAGATAGAAACCAACCTAAAATTCAGGGGCGTGGTTATCCATAAGGTTTCTTGGGAATGTGTGGGTGGGTCTGAGGCTCCCAACCTCCCTGGCATTTAGCTGAACACCACCGCACCTTTGCCTCTCTCCTCCACTTGCAGCCACCGCTGGAAAGGAGCCCAGTATCTCACGGAGCTCTCTGGGGTCTGCAGACACATGAGCACTCCACGTGGCCCTTTTTATTGGCTGACCCACAAATCCTTTGAAAGGAGCCCAAACCAAAAAGCTGGCCAGAAAGTGTCCATCAAACTCTGCCATGGGGACCCACAGCCCTCATGACCCCTTGAGCTACAGATCTCTGGACTAATGGGTTTTGTCAACAGGGGCTTCTGACAAAGGGTGGCAGCCTTCACCCAAAGATGCCTGGGGTAGTGGAGTTCTGACAGTCAGTGGGAGCACCCCTCTGAAAATCAGCCATTGTCTTGCTGGGGTCTTTTTAGAGCTGCATGCTTGACCTCTGGAGGCCTTGGGAAGTTCTGACCTGCTACTCTCGTCCCAGGGTAGGTCACCTCAGACACAGGAACCCCTGCTTGTCCGGAGGAAATGGTCTCTTCAAGAACATTCACGCCCAGGTTCCCCCAGCATCGCCGCTTTCTGTGAAAAAGCAGTCACTGTGCTCTGGGCAGTAGGGAAAGCTTTTTCCTGGTAAAGCCAAGCTCCAGACTTACAGGGCCCTCGGCCTGTACAGATTTCCCTGCAGGCCTTGTTTGCAGACCATGCACCCAACTTGAAACTGGAGGGTATGTCCTCTAAGCTGCTATAGCTGTTCCTGCTCAGCTCCCACTAAAGGGAAGGGACCATGGGTGTGGTCACTGCACTCCATGGGCAGAACCCCAAGCCGTCCTCGTGGATCTGGCCAAAGCTCATACTGACGCACTGTTTTAATCTCTCTGCTGGCTTTTGGGCTGTTGCCGGGGGGCCCAGTCATTGGTCTCTGGGGGAGGGAGGCCACTTGGCCTGGACTAATGCCCCCTGCTCCTGGCCGATGGAGCCCACCTCGTGTCCAACGGGCTGCTCCTCCAACCACACCCCTGGGGCCATGAACATAATCAGGGCCAGGTTCTCCATCTGTGGTCCCACAATGGTGCACCTTGTACAGCAGAAGCCACTCCATGGTGGCCTGACAGTCGAGATGGCCCTTCTGTGCCGCCTACCAACCATCATCCTGATCCCAGGGTCCTGCTGGTAGAAACCCAGGTTAAATGTCATAGGAGGCAAACTGAACGGGTTAGGCTCCTTCCTCTCGTGGTCAGGTTACTCACAGTGGCCAATGGTGTGGCATGCTCGTGGGAAAACTCACCGTATTTTGGGAGGTCTCCTGACTTTTGTTACATCGCCCAAGTGGAGGGTTTCTCATCTTTTCAGGGTATTTCAATAGCAAACCACATAGAGGATACACTGTCTCTTTCTGGAGCAAAGGGAAGACTTACTATGTGCCCAGTACAACAGATCAGGCTTTCCAAATTCACGGCTCCTCTGCTACAACCCCCCCTCCATTGCACCTGAATGCCTCTGTCTGGACCTGATGGCCTCCTCCCTCTGGGGAGCAGTGGTCCTGACTTAGCAAATACAACACTCAAGGTGTCTGCTGCACCAAGAGTCGTCAAGCCCTTTCCCTCTGATGTGAGGTCTCTGTGTGCTGGGAGCGTCCACGAAACTGGGGCAGCCTCACTTGGTTGCAAATTGGGTAAAATCTCTGACCCTTCAGGGGTCTAGATGTTTCTAGTCGGGAGCGACACTGTCTGTGTCTTCCAGGCAACCCTTGGCTGGTTATAAAACAGACAGAAATCAACCACGGGCTTCGGATGCCTCAGACGGGCGTCTCTATCAAAGTGTGAAATGACAATATGCATTTAGGTGCCACGTATGGGAGAAATTCTTCATTTTAAAAATCAGTATCTCCACGTTTGAAATGAAAAATCACTCTAATCAACCAAAAGACACTTCGGGGAGTACTCAAAATATGGGAGTAATATTCACCTCATAATTTTGTTTCATTGTGATGTGTGAATTAATCCAATAGTCATTTGGGTATTAATAATCCGCGGATGGGAGAAGAGAGAAAATATATATATTCCGAGCGGAAGAGGTTGACAGAAGGGCAGGGGCAGGCCATTAACTCCAGTCGGAGCAGAGATTTTCCTTCCTTTCAATAACCCCGAATGCAGTTACTCTGCCATTTAATATCATTATTTTGGTTCTGAGAGGACCATTCATCTTATAAATCAATTAGTTTGAGTAATGGTTAATTTCCATAGTTAGTATTTGGTTTTGTTCAAGTGACTCAGAAGTCCGTCGGCCCCGCTCACTCCAATCTCCCCGTCCCTTCACCCGGCTTCCTATCCGTCATTTGCACAGGAGCTTCCCTGGGACCCGCGAAGCACATTATTTGGTTAGCGGACCTCATGAGCGGAGTTTGGCACGGGACGGGAATGTTCGATTTAAGACCTGGAATTGGTGCCCATTCTCAGAGCCTTTCTGCTGCTCAAATGTGGTAAGAAAGCAAACGTGAGCTGCTCGGTGAGAAGGGGGTAAACGCAGGGCAAGAGGACGCCCCCGCAGAGCTATAAGAAACGAGGAGAAGGGGGCACTCTAGAAGCATCACCGTACCCAGCGCCACGGACGCCAGAGCCCCTCCAAATAAACAAATAACCCAGGTAAAGCCAGGGGTTTCCTACGCACACACAGCTCCCTAACAGGCCCCTGACTGTCCAGCCACAAGACTAGCCCTTTAAGTCGCTCCTTAGCAGAGACGGTGGAACGACCACCGGCACATGCTTACCCAGAGAGACCTCTGGTCTGGAAAAGGATGCAGCCGGACCATCTATGACACAGAACTCTGGCCCCAACCTCCACAGCAATCGGCCCGAAGGGTCAGGACCTGGGCACGAATGACCAGTTTCCCCCATTCTCACTGCTCTCCCCACCCGCTAACTCAGAACCAAACAGAGAAAGTCAGATGGGCTCCCCTAACCACCCACATGGGTGCCCCACTTCTGATCAGCCACCCCAGCTTCCATGCGCCAACGGCCTCTTTCGGGGTGCCCCCGGAGCCACGAGAAAGTGTCTCGGTCCCTCCCGAAAGCACGTGGCAGTGGCCGAGTCCCGTGGCTGAGTCCCATGCTCTGGCGAGCTCCCCGTGAAGAGCCTTGCTTTTCTCATTCAGTTGGTCTTCGTTTATTTCTATGCCAAGTAATAGCAGTCTGGGACTTGCTAGTGGTTCTGTAATAAAACCCTTCAATTACTGAATTGCAAAACTAATAAAAGTTAGGGGGTGGGGGGCCAGTTAGTTTGTATGTTTGCATTGCCATAAAAGTGCACAAAGTGAAGATAGTGAAAATTAATGTGGGACCAACAAAGCCTCCTCCCTGTGCCCAACATCCACAGCCTACGCACTCCCCGGGGCTTGCCCCTAGAATCCTCAGGGGGCTAGATTATGGGCAGCTGTCCCAGCGCTTGACGAGGTCCGATGGAACGCAGGTATGGGCTTGTATTTCAATCCAAAAGGAAAACGTACAACTGAATTTTGAAACGTATTGGATCCACTGTATTTTGGATACAGCCTTGGGGACCAAATCCACCGCTGATTTGTCCTGGGGTTATTGGCTGGACACTGGGCTCAGGTGGGGCCACAGGGACAGATGTCACATTCATACCTGGGAAAAAGCCAGGATCCCATTCAGCTGGACTCCTTCTGTTTTGAATGGGGAACCTGAGCCCCCCAGGTTCCCAGGACAAGTCTTCGCACATTCCAACGTCGCGATCCCTAAATTTGGAAATATGGCAACTGCTTAACAACAGTAGGTACCACAAGAAAACGAAGGTCACTTTTAGTGTCATGATGAGTAAACAACATTTTGTCATCATTATCACCAGGTTCGGATTATTTTCCTGGTTCATGTTATGAAAGTTATCAGATTTTCTACTTGTTTTGGCTTCTATTCGTTTCTTAAAATAAAAAAAGCTAAGTTAAACAACCTAAGGAAAACCCGCGATATGCAAAACAGCTGACGCGTGGCTATAAAGATAAATGGTGAGACCTTTTAAATAATGTAGGATTGCTCCTCAGAGAATATTTTGCCAGGATATTTTCTAACGAAGTCACCATCAGGGAGGTCATGTTCCCTGGGAGATCATTTCCAATTCAAATTATTACAAATAAGGTTTCTTTTACCAGATTCTCCCAGTTATGCAGGCAGAGCCCTCACAGTTAAATCAGAGCCGTTTCCTTGCTTCTTTATTTGGGATAAGGAGGAAAATCACCAAATGTTAACTCTCAGAAGGCTCCAAATGAACATCTGATTAGGCCACTTACTTTTATGAGTAAACCAAGACCCGGGCGTTCAGTTCTTCTGCTCAAAAGTAGCTTATGTAGAAAATGGGACAGCCATTTTGCTGCGTGGTAATGGTAATAAAAACTAAGTTATTTGAACCTGGCAGTGGGCACCATGTTTTATCTGTGTTTATTCATTTAAATCTTGCTTCTAAGACACATAGCCCAATGGATAGCCTTTGTCAGACTGAAACTCAGTTAACTGTGTAATAATCGAGGCAGTTTGATTTCCAGACACTTTCTAAAGGAAACCACAGTTTAAAATAATATTTCGCAGCATTCTGTAAAGTAACCCACCTTTTTTTCTAACCAGACATTCGACAGGAGTTCTGTTTACCTTGTATTCTCTAATTAAACCACACCAACGGTTATTTTCTTCTTATACTACTATCCCCATTTTTTGGTGGTTGAGTGAAAGCATTACCTGTTGATAAAAAGAAGCAAATAGAAACAATCTTGTAGGAAATCTCGGTTTTCCGGAAAAATTATCTTCCCTCAGTTTTGCGGCAAAAGCCTCTAATAGATTACGGCATAAATCATTTATGATTCCCTCAGACAGTTTCCAAGCCATTTGGCGACCATGAATACAACAAAATAATGGAAGTTACAAAGTAAATTTTTTCTGTTTTTTCAAAGTCCCGTGATGGCCATATCAATTTCCTGTCCTTTTTATTTCCAGGTGAGATGCTTATTTTGGGCAGACTGTGTTCTTTTTTGACCATGAGCTTTCATCACCCTTTTTTTTTTTCCTGTTATGTTACACAACGTCCTGTCACCTGCACTTTTGAAGGACAGCACACAGTCCCATTTGCATTCTGGCCACACAACAGAAGCGAGGTCTCCTCCATCTTTCCTGTTAGTATGCTGTTTGTTAACTCTATTGGAAACACCTTCCTAGAATAAGCCACATGTGTGGGCAATCCCTTTCCCTCTTTTGCAGAAAGAGCCAGGGGCTGGGAAGGCAGCATTTGGCAAAATGGTGTTGCCAGGTCACAGCTGAAAACAGACACTTTAAGAAAATGGTAGAGAAGTGGCCGCGGGAGATCATGGTCTCCCGGAAAATGCCGTTTCTCTGCAAAGATGAATCCCCTTACAAGAGAACTGAAGAGTCCCTCCAGATAAGCATCAGCTGAAAAGTATCCACTGACTTCGATGATCCTATACAAACCCCAAATTGTGGTGATTGAGTAAAAATGATATTTGGATGACAGAAGGCATTGCTGAGTCAAGGAATTCCAGAATCAGCAGTGTGACCAGGATTCTCATCACCTCCGCAGCCGCTGTCGTTAGTTCAAGGTCAAGGACCTCAGTCTCCTTGGTTGTTAAATACAGGAATCGGACCAGAGAGCCAAGGTCCCTTTTGGTTCAAAGAGTCAGCATTGTGTATAATGGTCTTATCATGACTCTAACACAATTAATACAGCTTTTCGTTATAGGTTTAGGTGCAATTGCTAGTAAAGGCTTTATACATTTAGTGCGTGGAGAATTAATAAGCAAAGAGAAAGATTCCATTTTCGGTGATTTTCTGCTAATGAAAGGCTTCCTCCTCTCTATAAAACGGGTTGTTACGCCATCTGCTGGTCGCTCTGGGACCTGCAATAACTTTCAGGTTTCAAGGGCACATTTCTTTTTCTTCTGTTGTCCCAAAAAGCTTTCTAAATGTTTTCTGAGCTTCACATAAGGTACACATAAATGCCAAGACAGTTGTCATAGTCTAAAAATAATTAAAATAATGGGCTTCTTACTCATGCATTTCCAAGTGTTTCTCCAAAGAGGGTCTGATACATAACATTTTTAAAATAAGATGTCTAGATTGAATTTGTTGACATAAATACGGGGTTCTGTGCACCTTAACTACATAGTATTTAAAATAGAGCCTCTTCTCACCTCCAGACTCCCTCCAGAAAGCTAAAGGCTACAAAATAGCAGCTTTTGTGGCTTCAGCCCCCTAACAGTGCCTTCTCAGATGCACAGTAAGAGAACTTCCCCCAAAATATTGCCCCTGAGGTGTGAGGCATATGCTGGCATCACTGTTCAGGAGACAGAGGGCAGTGAGCAGCAGGGTGGCACGGACCATTGAGCTCCGAGTTATGATAAATAAACATCTGTTAATGAACAAAGAACAAAGGCAATGTCTTCTTGGCAGTGGGGGAATGAACTTTTGGTGGAGTTATCAAAGGAACAAATAAAGGAATCCCCCATTATTCACTACATAAAGGTCCCTGAAATCATGTCTTGCAACATGAGATGCATTTGAAGATGTCCTAACAACATTCCTCAAGACCGTGGCGCATCCGTCCCTTTCATAGTAAACAAAAAGGTGATATCATTCCAGTGACTCCTTACGGTTCTAATATTGAAAACAATCGAACTGTTTTCCTTCGTAGCCCTTCACATAAGGCTGGCCTGCAGAACTTCCTCCAGAAGAGTCTCGGGTCTGGGGATTCCAGACGCTGCCCAAATGTCCCCTGAGGCCACGTCAGGTGCACACACTGAGGGTGATAAGCAGGAGGCAGCTTCCGAGCTGAGCTCTCTTTGAAGGAGGACATGATAGGAGCCAGTTTCTACAAAGGATACACAGTCCCGTCGTTATCCCCGGAAGCAACCAAGCAGCTACAGACCGGTATTGGTGACAAACATCATTCACATCCACGGCTGAATCTGACAAGCCATTTGGGGGCCTCTACTGGAGGCTCGCCCCCCTCTGGCTTGAGCCCCCCTCCAATCTATGACAGCCTGTGATCTAATCACAGGGCAGGGGAGGTAGCGTAGACTCAGGAAATGTAGCCTGATTTGTTCGATGCCTGGAAAATATCTCCAGCGTAGGTAAAGTTACGCAATTCAGATCTCCGCACCATGATTCACCACAATTTGCTTTATCTCTTCCTGCATTCTCATCCGCCTCACCCTCTACCGGGGGCCAGGAGGTGGCCTGCAGGAGGACTGGGCACTAATGGACAGGGCAGGAGGAGAGAGACATTCATTAAGGGACCCCTCATGCTCGAGGCCGTGTCTTCCCAAGCCTGCCTCCCACGCTTCCTGAATTAATAAAAGACACTTCCAAGCCAGCACAGTCCAGTGGTATCTGCCCCTCCATGTCTCAGTCTGTGATTGAATCCACAAGTCCGAATGTGTGCCTTCCTTGATTGTTTATGGGGGGCTTTCATAAGTCTTATGGGAAAATCTTTAATTGGCTTAGATATAGACAGGGGAGGGGCAGAGAAGCAAATATTTAAAGCCAATGAGCTCTGATACTTTCAAAGGAAAATCGTCCTGGCCCCAGACCTCATCTTGCTTAACATATTAGGGCTGGGCAATCAAATGAATGAAAATGTCAGGAAGGGACATAATCAAATCCAGCTAGCGACTGCACACGCCATGCCTTATTAAATAAGGCCACAGCCCAGAGGACCCTGGAAACCCATTGCCCTAACTCAGTTAGTTCCCTTTGCTTCCAGGGAGCCCCAAGCGAGGAGAGAATTGGAAATAGCAGATTTGAACATGACCGACTTGAAAACACCAGGCCCATAAGACGGTATATTCAAATTAAAGTTTTCCTTTCTTTTTTTTTTTTTTAATAAATTCTCCCTTTTATCCAGCTTTATTGAGATATAACTGAGGTGTGGCATTATGGAATTTTAAGGTACAACCCAGCGATTTGATAAACTTGTATATTGCAAGATGATTACTACCTTAGCACTTGCTATCACGTCACATGATTACCACTTCTTTTTGTGGTGAGAACATTTAAGATTTTCTCTCTCAGCAACTTTCAAGAATATCAGGCAATATTGCTAACCATAATCACTGTGATGTACATTCGGTCCCCCGAGGTATTTGTCTTACAACTGCCAGTCTACACCCTTTGGCCACCTTGTCCCCATCTCCCCCACCCATGAGCCCCCTCTCATTACCTCTGCAAAGAAAGCACTATCAATGATCTGAATAATCTTTGTCAGTTGGCATGCTTTAAGCATTTCGGGATCCAGTCTAATGCTGACATGCTGAGAATCTTTCTCTAAACTTTGTAGTATATAAAATCAATTTAAATTTCCCCACCACAGAGAGTATCAGCTCTGATTTCTTAGTTCCAGCATTCTCATAGAAACACAGTAGCTAGTGGTTTGCTTTCTCCTTCTTCTTCTTTTGTAGGAAACAACACTACCACACAAAGTTGTCATGATTTTTACTTCTTTTTTAATTAATAAATCATATATTTACTCATGTACAAGCCTAAGCAAACAGGCAAGTGTGTATCCACTGTACAATTCTCTTTCAACATTACGGAAATTGGCTTATTCCTGGATGTCTCAAAAGCTTCCTAAATACATAGAATTTAGATAATTACAAAAGGTTTTTGTAATGGAGTCCCTTTTGTAAATCAATATAAAATGACCTGAAATGGGGCACAAACCGGAAAGCCATTTGTCTTAATGGGGTCTTAAGAAAAAATGGGTAAAAAAGGATATGGCTTTACTATCTTCTTAATAAATCAAAGCAAGGAATAGTTTGTATGATCGGAAATCTAACTTTGAGAAAAACTGAATTACATTTTTAAAAACAGAATAATCCTGGATATTGTTTTGAGAGTCACAAATTTTGTGATGTATCGCTTTAGTATTAACACTTCTTTAATCTTTTGAACCCAAAAAACAAATAGTAAATGACACATCTGAATGCAAACTAATATGTGAAATAGACTATTTCAGTATTTTGAGAAGCATTTGAAACATAAGTTTAAAACTCACATATTAATGAAATTACCCCAGTATGCAAATCCAAATATCCAATGATAATTGATTATTGGAAACGCCACAGTTTTAGAGAGGTAAAACGCACACAAGACGGCCCACACCTCAGGTAATACGCAGCTTAGAAACATGGAGTATGAAATTTACTTTGCCGCCAGAATTTCTTCCTTCCTAAATTTCAAAATAGTACTGAAGTCTTTAGTTCAAGATAATACTTGAGGTTACACTTAAAGTCTTTGGTTTGTTTGTATCCTGCCTGTGACTCGTACTAGCTACATAATTAGTAGCTAATAGGAAAGAATAGAAAACACCTTCACTTTTGTAAGGGTTCTGTTTGTTTTCCTTTGAGAAAGAAAATGTACTCGCTACCCTGTTGGATAAATTAAAAAGCGTGTAAGACACAGGAAAATTTACTTAATAATATTTCCTGTATTGATAGTGATCTCTAACGTCCTTGAAATATTATTTGGCTCTTTCTTTTCTTTTTCAAGTTTGAAATGTCTCTTTCCTTTTTTTTTCTGTTTCTTTTTTTAGGTTTCCTGTTGGCCTGTCACACTGTGTCCTCCCGTGTCTTGGAAACCATATGGGGAAGTAATAAAGTGCATCTCTCCATCCACAGATAAGCAGTGTTTATCAAACAACCCAGAGAAATGGTGAGAGCTCGTTACAACCGGTTCCATGTGGTTTTTCGGTCATGCAGAGCAAAGGACAAGACCAGGACACCGGAAACACCCGTGAAAATGAACAATGGATCATGGGCAGAGTAACGGCTTAATTTTTAACAAAACACGAAAGTCTGACCTGATCTTCGACAAAATAGAAAGTAGCAACAACACCCCTGTCAGTTGCCGTCCGACTGGGAGGCGGAAGCAGGACTTTACATCTCAAAAATGTGCCTTTCCTTAGCAGAATTCTGCCCGCTACAGCGCTTCTCGCAGCAAGAAGAGTCAAGAGCCTTCAGAAGTAGAAACTGATACTGTCTTCCAAGGAGGGGAAAAAATCCAAGGATTTCCTCCCCGGGGAACTTGGAAGAGGGGGAAACACATGCTTGAGGATTTAGCTCCATCTACAGGAAGCAGGAGATACGACAAATTCGATGTAAACAAAGTACACACCCTAACATGAAGAGAAGATTGTTTCTGCTTCTTGCAAATGATGCTTTGGGCTGAGAAAGTTCCAGACAAGAAAGGAAAGCAAAAGGTAGACAATCTAGATGTGGTTCATTCATTACTGAAGCTTTGGATCAACTTTAGAATTTTCTTCGTAAACTAAAAAAAAAAGTTTCAATGTCGGGCGCCTGGGTGGCTCAGCCAGTGAAGTGTCTGCCTTCAGCTCAGGTGGCGATCCCTGGGTCCTGGGATTGAGCCCCATGTCAGGCTCCCGGCTCAGCAGGAAGCCTGCTTCTCCCTCTGCCCCTCCCCCTGCTTGTGTTCCCTCTCTCGCTGTGTCCCTGTCAAGTAAATAAATAAATAAAATCTTTAAAAAAAAAAAAAAAGTATCGATGTAGATTCATCCTTGGTTTAAAAAAAAAAATAAAAATTTTCACTCTGGGGAAGGATGTCCATAGCCGGGACCCGATGTTGGGGGCGGGGGACACGACAGGGGGTATATGGGAAATCTCTGTACTTGCCTCTCAATTTTGTTGCAAACTTAAAACTGCTCCAAAAAAAAAAAAAAAATAGCCTTTTTTTAAAAACTCTCATACAGAGTCCACCCAGAGCCAGAGTATCTATATTCACCCCAGGCTCAGGAAAATATGGTTATTTCATTTTTTTTAATTTTTTAAAGATTTTATTCATTTATTCAAGAAAGAGAGAGAGCACAAGCAGGGGGAGCAGCAGAGGGAGAGGGAGAAGCAGACGCCCTGCTGAGCAGGGAGCCCAACACAGGGCTCCATCCCAGGACCCCACCTGAAGGCAGATGCTTAATCGACTGAGCCACCCAGGCGCCCTGAAAATATTGTTACTTTAGTTGTCCTCCCTCCTCTTTTTTCTGGGTCCCGCCCATCCCCTCCTGTGAGCAGAAGCAAGGGCTTCAGTTCTGCCTTCACTAAATCTGCTCCTTCTCAGACCACATGCACTCCGAGGTCCCCAGGGCTACCTCCCCGCCCAAGACACACTTCTGTACTTCACAGGTAGGCTCAGGCTACCATGTCACCAGGTCTCCCACTCCTGGGACAGGAGGGATGGTCTGGAGAGGCTCAGCATTGCTCTCCCTGGAGAATCTGTTCTCCAGGTCAATAACTAAGGTCCAGGGGCCAGGACCAAATCATTGGGCCAAACTTTCCCTTTTTATAACAAGATTTTATTTCTTTCTTTCTTTCTTTCTCTCTTTCTTTCTTTCTCTCTCTTTTCTTTCTTTCTTTCTTTCTTTCTTTCTTTCTTTCTAGATTTTACTTTTAAGTGATCTCTACACCCAACATGGGGCTCAAACTCACAGCCCCAAGATCGAGGGTCACATGCTCCACTGACTGAGCCAGCCAGGTGCCCCAAGATCTTCCTTCTTTCAAGGGCTGCCACTTGCCTGGTCTCATCTGCTCTCCTCAGTTACAGGAACCTAAGCTCTGCAGACTTTCATGGTATGAACTTCAAAGACAGTATCTCTAGATAGGAAGGGGGTGGATCCATGTTTTGTGGGGTCTGGTGCCGACATGGTACGGGGAATAAAAGAATATGTGCGAGCATTGAATATTTGTTTGAAATGAAAATAAACATCTCCATAAAGTACAACTTTTTAAAAAGCTGATAAATGCCACAAACATCACATCTAGAAAAAAAGGGTTTTTTTAATTAATTAGCTGCCCACCATACCTGTATAATGCTTCTACCTGCATTTTTTCTCATATTCTCTTTGACCACCTCTTCATATGGAAATGCTCTTGTAAGATAACTTTTGTATTTTGAAAAACCTAAAAATCATAATTCGGGTTGTTGTTTGTTTGTTTTCTATAGCTAGGCTGCCTAAAATCTGAATGTTTGTTATTAACGGTTTTGAGAAGCTCATGTCACCTTCACAATTCATAGCTGATAACTTTGTGTGAATTTTTAGGATTCTAGTCAATTTTAAGAAAATCTTGGTCAAGGTTATTGCTCATCTGAGCTGCAGGATTTCAGAGCATTTCAAGAACCCTTGTGCAGTGACTAATCATAAACACTCTGCCTCAACAACCCTTACTTTCCAACACATGTAACATTTGAGAACTCTGGGGAAAAAAAGAAAGAAAAAAGATACAAAATGACGGCATCCATCAGAGGAAAACGATGTCCTCCCCAAGATTATATTGTGTAATCAGATTGCTCTTGGATTCACACAGTGTCATGGGGACACTTGTGACATTTTCTGCGTGTGGCCCTTGGTGTTATGGACAGAATGTGTCTCCTCAAAATTCACATGTTGAAGTCTGAATCCCAGTGATGGTCTTGGGAGCTGTAGGCCGTATGAGGGGGACCAGTTTTCCTTATACGAAGAGACATGAGAGGGTCAGCCACACACTGGAGGACACAAGGAGAAGGCGGCTCTCTGACACCCAGGGAGAGGACACGTTGATCTCACACTCCCAGGGGGATTCCATGATTATTTACGTTTCAGGTAATTCTGTCTGTTTGTGTGGGTTTCAATGCCCTTCTTCCCAGTAACATCAAACCCTCCATGAGGATCTGCCCAGCCCACGCAACGATGCTTCCTGAGCTGGATTCCCAACGTGAAGAGGGGAAGCCCGGTGAATGTCCTCTCTCAAAGCACTGGCAAAGATCCCGGTCCTGCCTTCTGTCCTGCTGCAGGCTAATAGACAAGGACGGTAACTACACTCAAAGACTCTCAAAGATGCTCTGTCCACCAGAAACTGCAGATAGCACATTCCACTTCCCCAAAGTCATTTCTTATTCATTCTTAAATAACCCCTTGAAGAACTAATCATCGGAGATGTTCTCAGCCAAGCCAGGGCCTTGCCACGGAAGTCCCTCCAAAGAGCATCGAGCAGAGATCACACAGACACATTCTTCTACCAGCTGAACAACCTCCAAGTTTCTGAGAGCGCATGCCTAATTTTTCATCGTTAAGTAGTCTAACTCCAAAATTGGGCTTAAAATGCTCGCATTGGACAGGGATCCTGCCTTGTTTATGTATCCAGTCTCCATTTCCAAATGAAGGAATTGTATCCAGGATAATCCGTTGAAAGAACAAAGGTGACGACGTACCAGCCTCGACTCCACATGAGTTTACATGGAAGAGACAGCACGTCCGTGAGGTTCTGCTCACACATCCTCTCCTCCAGGAGCCAGGTGAGGATCCGCCCGGAGAGGAATACCAGTCTCTACCCCAGGGATCCCAAGCTTCTCAAGTTCGATAAATGAGACACTTTCAGCCTCAGGCCTTCAAGATTGAGTATCCCCAGTTCTCCATTACTTATGCGTGATGGTAAAGTAGTAAAACTCTCCGTTCTGCTCAGTTTGATAATGCATGGCGGCCGCAATGCGATTTAGAAAAAAGTTTCATGACGTCCCTAACTAAATAAACTGCAGGAATTCTGGTTAAATGTAGTGGATTAAATACATGCTCATGTATGTCTGCTCCTTCCAGAAGTCCTACTAAAAGGACAGGGAAGTATTAAGCTCCCAGAAATAGTGAATGAAGAAAACACAGCATTAACAAACCTTAGAAAGAAAGCAGGCGGATGGTGGAAATGGATTCAAAGAAGAAAGGAGAACCTGAATCCTGAGCAGATTTCTCATGAAGGACCTGGGAAAGATCAGGAATCAGAAGCACAAGGTACTGCATACAGGTGGAGGGGGTGGGGGCTCAAAACCAGGGTGACTGGTAGCATGAGCCCCAGGCGATGAGGTGTCCAGGATCCCTTCTGTCTCTGAGCCTAGTGGCTCTGCCCTTCCCCCCAGAGAGACTCAGTACCACACAGCAGGCCCCGTGCATGACGGCAGGCAGGACTTACCATAAAACTAAGGAATTAAATTGAAGTTTATGAACTCAACTGTGCAATCTTTCTCTTCTCCTCTGCCCAACTCCTCAAAATTGAAAGTTGATCATATGGCCTTCGGGCAGAAGATAGGACAAAATTGGTCTCAGAGGAAAACATTAATGGCCAACAATTTTTTGTATCTTAGGCTCTAGCAAGAAAATGAATAAGCCCACATCCAATCACCTGCCTACCCCACTGTGAACACAGAGCTTTAAATTAGCTTTTTACGGATCCATTTTTTAACAGCAACAGACAGTTAAACATTACGAGATACTTTAATAAAACTTCCTAGGGGAAAGCAAGGAGTAAAAAAATTTTTTCAAGAAAAAACAATTCCTCAAAAAGTACAATTAACATCATCAAGAGACTAAAAGAACACATTGAATCTTGATATTCAACAAGAATCTTGATATTGAATGCAAATAAGTTAGGAATTTAAAACATCATGATTAATACAGAATAGTTTGTATGATATAATCAAAGCAGTGTTTCATAAATTGACATATACACTCAACCAAATGGAATTGCCACTTTGGTGATTAAAGAATGACTGAATACTTAGAATGTCCTATGATTCATCTTAATAGGAGGGAAAATTAAGAATACCAGAAGGTCAGTCATGGAGGTCCAATACTCAGCTAATAGTAGTACCAGAAAGAGCAAAGACACACATGCGCACACACACACAGTTACACACCCAGGAGAGGAAACATTATTAAAGAAATATCAAGATCTCAGAGAATTACATTGCAAGATGTTCTATCTTCAAAGGGACCAGCCAGCATCCAATGTATTGACTAAGATATTAAGAAAAAACCCGCACCAAGACAAATCAATACGAGTTTTAAAAACACCAAGATTACGAAGAAGATTCTAAAAGTTTCCAGAAAGCGAAAAACAGAGATGGGCAACTACAAAGAAGCAGGAATCAGGACGGCATCAGACATGTCAACAGCAACCTACGGTGTAGAAGACAATGACACGATATCCTGAAAAAATCACTTTCCCCTTCATGCTATGTTGGAGGAGATTAAAGACAAGTGAGACTGGGTAAGTTCTCCAATAATGTGCCTCCCTTATACATCCCTGATCAGGTTGAGGATAGTGTCCATAAGATAACAAGGTAAGTGAAGAAGAAGGAAATTCTGAAACCCCTAAGATAGCCCGTCAAGGAGAAAGGGGCTAAAGATAACATATGGGTATGAATCGGATACACAGGGCAAGAACATCAGAGGAATGGATGAGACACCAGCTGCAGACAGGGAGTCCCAGGGAACAGTGTGTGCAGAGCCGTGGGAGGGTGGCTATAACAGGAAGATTTTGATGAGGAGAAGAGAAATCAATGCATTTGGCTGTGCAAAGATAGTTCCCAGTAAGAGGGGGTTTTGCCATGTAATTGGAGCATTTAAAGAAGTTATTTAAGGGTATATAGAAAATTAATCAAATGGTCAACAACGTCAAAATGAAAGAGCAATCGAAAATTCCAAAACAAGTAAAAATCATAACAAGGAAGTAGAAGCATATTTTTTTAAGCAAAGCAGTGAATGGTAGTTACAGAGTCCTAATATTATAGACACTGACGAGTTAGTAGTGCACAACGCTGATATAGCACATAGACTCCACGAGGAGAGGAAGGAGGGGCTTTGAAAAATAACATGAAAGCCATATTTTTTTTTTTATATACGGAGGTAGCTAACAAGAGTAAACACTTGAAAAATTACAAGCTGTCACCTCTTGGTGAATGTGCCCAGGATGGTGAGATGTAGCTCAGAGATCAGCACCGTTTGTCATGAGTCTTGTAATAAGATCTGATCTTTAAAAAAACATGAGCTTCACCTTGATAAGGATCTACTATAAATTTCACCATTTGAATTCAAAACGCATAGATGTAGTAAAGTCTAGTTCATAACATTTTTGGCATCTAAAATACTTTCCTTACAGCATATAAACTTTTCAGTACAAAGATCACCAAATCCATGTTTGCCATTTAACCTTCTTTGAAAAAAGGCAATATGAGTACTGAGTACAGAGAATGATCTCCAAAGGATTTCTACATGGAAGAATATAGTCGGAGACTTTGGTCCTCTTAGCAAGTCCGTAAAGAGCTGGTTCCATGTTTCTATGGACCTCTTGAAATCTGATATGGAAAAACATCCAGGAAATATGGGGATATGTTAATCAAGCTATCTGATGATAGAAAAATCATACTTAGAAGTTTCAATTAATCAATAATTAAATAGATTAAATAGATTAATAGATAGTCACATAAGTGATTATCTTTGAGAAAGTCAAAGTAGTGTTAATCTTCTTACTCAAGAATCTTGTGAATCCTTGGAAGACTGAGCATGTGTGAAGTCAGTTTAAGGGGTTAATATAATTATTGTTAGAAAAGAGGTCTGTGGTTAGACTTACTAGCAGTTTTTAAACATTAAGGAGAAGTCAGTTGAAGTAGTTGTGTCTTAAAGCCATTTTGTTTTCCAATATGAGGGCTTTGGTCTGTGCTTTTTGTTGTTGTCATACAAGTTTATGACCATAATCAACAATATATAAAATCTTATACCAGCCTTTAACATTTTTGGCAAATAGGTCCTTTTCTCTAAAAAACAATCTACCCCACCATGGCCGCCATGTCCAAAAACACAGGTGGGATGAACAACAGCACAATGACACAAACACAGGGCCACATGTCCCCTGGGCCATAGACTGCAGATCCTGGGAGACAAGCTCAAGGCTGGCAAATGGGGAACCTGTCAATCAGGAGAAAATGCTCTTAATCTCCCCAGTTTCCCCTGAAGCGTATTTAACATGACTTTCTGGTGTTCTGTTCTCTCTCCTAAATACACACTCAAGGTCCTCAGACCTTGACCTTTAGCACCAGAAGGCCAGAACCTTCCCCGTGGACAGTCCCAACCATTTATACATAATTGTGACTTTCCCTGTATCTGACATTCCCCCACAAAAGTGCTTGCATGGCTAATCTAGGACCATAAAGCAAGAGGCCTTAATGCCCAAAAATGAAATATTGGCTTCAGAAGACAGGAGGAGCATCGAAGGAGAGACAAAAAGACATAGAGGGCATTGGCAATTCATCAGTGTAATCCTAACTGTGTGTGTTCCTAGCAGTGAGCAGCCCTAAGATTGTCAACAAAGAGACTCAAACACTAGTAGGTAAGTCAGAGGCACACACTCAGTGTGACATGATGCACTCACCAGAGCAGGAAAACTAGGTGTGTACACTTAATCTTTGACATTATAAATAAACTTATGAAAGAAATACATCATTTTTTAGGAATCTGCTTGACACATCATTTTAATCTATTTATCACACCCAGCTGATTGCACCTTCACAAGGCAACCCTTCGAATATTTGAGAACTCGTGGCATGTTTCAACACATGAGTCTTCTGTTTAACCGGATAAACATCACAAGGTCTTCTAACCATAAGTCACATAAAATATGGTTGAGTATCTCCACTGGCCTGAAAATGTTCCTGTAGGCATTTACTGCTTGGCCATGATCCCGTGTAAAGTTGTGCTGTTTTCAAGGGAAATGAGACGTTTTGGAGAAAACTTACCTAAGAAACAAGTGCCTGGTTTCCAGTTTCCGCTTTGACATGTGACAGGCATAGAAGCTACCACTCCCATTTTACACCAAGGAGAAGGCTAGACAAACTGAGCACAAGTGACTTCAAGAGTCACTTGGTCCAAGAGAAGTCTTGGACCCATCAGAGAACCAAGGCTGCAGGGCCACCTGCCATCTTGCAATCTGGACACTGGAGAATCCAGAGAGCCACAGCCTCTCTTTACCCAGACCAGAAGCTTCTGGAGCCACAAACACGGGGTACCACTTAAATTGCAAGGTTCATGAATTTCTGAGATGGGTGTCGAACAGTAAGAGGTCACAGTCCTGTGGGTGGGAGCTCACCATTTCCTGACCACACTTCAAGGTAACCCAGAAGATTCTCAAAGTAAAGACTCCAGAAAGATAGCCTTATGGCTCTGGCAGGGAGGGAGGAAGAGTAATCCAGGTGAACCTAGAACATTCTCTTTACCAAAGGCTCACCCTTCAGGAGAGAAGACTTAGCTAGCCTTACCTCAGCTGGGGGAAGGTCTTTCTTCCGCTCCAGCCCACCTAACATTTATGTTTCACCCAAGGGGGTGACACAAAAACAGAGTCAGAAGGTGAGGGCCTCAAGGAAATGGATGGGGAGCTCTACAGTCAAGAAAGGGAGAAAGGTGTCAGGAGAAGAAAAGCTATTCCATGGGGGAGAAACACTCTTGCAAGTCACAGCCCAAAGAGAAAGCACAAGGGATCTTCAGGGCAGTGAAACTCTTCTGGACAAGATGATAATGGTGAATACACATGATTATGCTTTTGTCCAAACCCACAGAACTTTAGATCACAAAGAATAAATTTCAACATATGCAAATTTAAAGTAACTCATGCACCCAAGATGTATGCAGAATTACATGTGCATGAAAACAGCTCATGGAACGAAGAGGAAAGAGAGACTGACCTACGTAAATTTGCAGTGGGCGTGAGTCCAAAGAAAGTGCACATCAGTCCTGAAGTCTGGACGGTAAAGGTACGTGTGCATGCTTTCCCACCAGGAAAACCACCACGCAGGTATACTTGAGTTGAGCAGTTAAGTAGATGGGTGGTAGATGGTTTGAGCCCGGTTCTCGTTTTGGGAGCGAGAGGTTACAGAGAAGCAAGGGAGAAGTCTCGAATTGATGCCCGTGGCACCATGAGTAGCAGACAGAAATATAAACTCATATTCGACTTGATCTAGATGTATAGGTTTACACATAAAAATATTATAGATAGATGCACACACGGGATAGTACACGCTCTGGCAACCGAGAACCAAGAAGCAGTGATTCCCACTAATGGCAACGTGTACACCTAACCCCCCATCCCAACTCCTGACACCATTCCCCAGCAAAAGGAATGAGGGTCCTCAAAGAAATGGCCAATCCCAGGACCGGGTTGGTGGAGGAGAAGCATGAGTTGAGTGTGGGGCATCTTTGTATTGCCGAAGACCAGAGATATCAAGCAAACAACACTGGTGACTGAACAGCCCCGCAAGGAGGGGGTATGTCGAAAGCACAAGGGGGACACCTACGAGATAGCCAGTGGCCACAGCTGGAACAATGTGGACAACAAAGTGAATTCCTCTCTGATCGTAATCCAAAATTTAAAAAAAAAAAAAATCTGTGAGTCCCTGCTAACAAGAATAATCAAATAAACAAATAGTAGGCAAATCTCCCGTGCATGAGTGTTTCTCATCACTTGTGCTGATCCTCTGCCCTCAGAGCCAGAGCCTAACTCCCACTCTTTAGGTGCAGGCTAAGCTTGCTGAGTTCCTGCCCAAAGACGTCGTATGCAAATGTGGACAAGGAGAGTAACTGTCGCAGAGGATCCTGGAAAACTCCGTGTCAGCCCAGTGACCAAGGTTAACGTCATTAGTGAGAGGTCATCATCAACCGTTAATAGTACCAAACTCGGTATGTGATGTGAAGAACAAATGGTTAATGAAGTGAAGAACAAAAGGCATGCTGCCCCTGCGACTGGACTCCCCAGAACTTTAACCCCAGTGTCATCGCAAGAGAAAAACATCAGACAAATCCCATCAGAGGCGGATTCTACAAGACTCCTAACTCGTCCTCCTGGAAACTGTCAATGTCATCGAAATCAGTTAAGGTTGGGGAAGCCATCATGGCACAAAGGAGCATAAAGAGACATGACAACTGAGACATGACAATTAGTTTTAAAAAAAACTAATGCTTGTTATTTTTTAAATATGTACAAGTTTATTTGGTTTTGTGTATTAGTCCTTTGACATGGAATATATGAAAATATTTTGCAATACGCATGCAACAAAATATGTGCAACAAAATATTTGCAATAGTCATGTAACATTAAAAGTCACTGATTTATAATTTTTCAGTGAGAGTGACATTAATGTTTATTTGAGCCACATCTCTCGATTTTGTCAGGTTAGACAAGAACTCATGACCCAAATATATATTTCTCTTTTTTTTAAGATTTCATTTACTTATTTGAGAGAGAGAAAGAGCTAGAGCAGGGGAAGGAACAGAGGGAGAAGCAGACTCCCCACTGAGCGGAGAGCCTGACATGGGGCTCGATCCCAGGACCCCGGGAACATGACCTGAGCCAAAGGCAGATGCTTAACCAACAGAGCCACCCAGGTGCCCCAAGTATATATTTCTAAAATTAAATCTCAATAAATCAGACAAAAATAAGTTCAACCTCTAATTGATCTTATTCCAATCTTTCCAGTATGGCTCTGATTCGTCTGTAAAATACTAAGTAGCTAAAGGGACGCCCTCTGTTCTCTGTTTTAAACTTTCCTTAAATGAAAGCCGGATTTGGGATGTCTCGGGATTTTGTGCCTCTCATCTCCGTCTTGTAAATAAGGATAACAGTAGAATTGACATTTAACGAACAGTTTTATTCTAATAAATCTGTAAAAGAAATCTGTGAGGAAGCATTCAAATAACAAGTGAATGTGTAGTTTGACTGTAAGAATATTGCTTTTAATACAATCATTTGAGTCCAGCACAAGGGAGAAAGGTCAGTGCACCAGGACCAAAAAAAAAAAAAAAAAAAAAGTGCAGAGATAATAGCTAGACGTTTAGTTTTCTAAATGTCTTAGCATTTGGCTTTGAGTTATAACTTGGCACAGACGTTACTATTGCAACTGAATGTGCCCTTGTCCAATGAGCCTCTTATTTGATGATGAAGTGAAGAACAAATGGTTAGTAATATACTTAACGTTCCAAACCCTCACTGTAAATCTTCTTTGGTGAATATAAACTGTCCTGATTTCTTCCATCCAATAAATAAGCAAAATTTCTTCCATCCAACAAATAAGCAAAATAAAAAAGAGATAACCTGAATAATTTTGACAGAGGGCTTTTCTTCTTAATTTATATTTTGACTTTATTTCTCTTTCTCTCTCTCTCTCTCTTTTTTTAATCTGTGATAATAGATTTCAGTTAGGAATCCTTTCTGAGCCAAATCGTGGGAGGTTAGGTCAATGCTGAGAACACGTAGCAGACAAACCATTTTAATTAAGCTGGCTAATTCATCATGTGTTGAGAAAAATACACCTACTGTTATTACCTGCCTGGATACATCATTCATTTCTAAAATTGGAATTACACATTCAAACAAAATTAAAATATTTGTTTGTCAGAGTGTGGTCCACAGATCCACATCATGTGGGACAGTCTTATCCCCTACCTGAGATCTACTAAATCAGAATTTTCATTGAACGAGAATTCCAAGTGTTGCTCACACACCTGAAATCCTGTATAACTACTAATTTTGGGAAAATGTTTGCACCAGAATGTGCTGTGTGAAATTCCACTTTAGGTTTATTTTTGAATTTGTTGCAAATGTTTTTGTCATTCCTTTGTTGATGTCCTCCATCCAAGATGTGAATGCAAGGTAAGTGCTTACCAGCTAAAAGCACTAAAGTGTCCTAGATGAGAGCTCATTCTTGCCTTTCATCTTCCAACCAAATAGCTCCAGATGAGGCAGCGCCCCCTCCACACCATCTTAGTCCTAGAATCTGCTGTTTCCAGCCTTTCAAAAGTCAGCATCTACTAACTGAGCTAAAGGGAAGCGCTTTGGTCTCAAATCTGGTTCTGACACCCTGCAGGCTGATTCTTCCGGCTTTTAGCAGTCAGAAGGGACAAAGCGATTCGTACGCTATGGCAACCAATAACTCCAAATCTGAAGGCTTAACATGGCAAGGTCTATCACTCATTCACCTGCGAGGGTGGGGTGTCGGTATGGGCATCATCCTTTTTTCTTTTTTCTTTAATGGATCATTTTTGGGTGCTGTATGTAGACATTCATAACCAACCTGAAGGTCAGGAGATTTTACGCAAATGTATTATCTTACACTTGGCGAAATTAACATTCCAAAATAGTTCTCCCTGAGCTAAACTCAGGTCCACAGGGCTGTGTTCCTTGCTGGAGATATTAATAAAGATGCATACCCTTGCCTGTCCCAGCTTCTAGAAGCTGCCTGCATTCCCGGGCTCATGGCCCCTCCCTCTGCCTTCAAAGACAGAGTCAGGGCATCCTCAAATCTGACTCTGCTCTTCCCTTTTGTCTCCCTCTTCTACTCTCAGGGACCCTGGTAGTTACAGTGGGCTCACCTGGATAATCTAAGAGAACCTCCTTATTTTAAGATCAACCGATTAGTAATCTTATTTTCATCTGCAACCTTAACTCCAGTTGCCTAGTAACATAACACACTAGCAGGTTCTGGGGATTTAGATGTGGATATCTCTGGGAGTGAGGGGAGCATTATTCTGCCCCCCATATCCGCATTAGGAAAAAGAAAGGATTGTCCTCACAAGTGAGAGTCAAGTTACACCGTATCAATATATCACAAAACACAGGTTCTCAGTAATCTCGGGCCAATTTTTCTAACATGGTTTCCAGTATATATGAAATATATGCTTGTTTCCAACTGTCTTGGGAGATGGAAATCCAGTAGCATGTAGACTTTCAGACCAATATTTCTCCAACTGAGCTAGTCATTAAAATATCTGAGGTACTTGTTAAAATTGTAGGTTCTGAGGCACTGCATCCCAGACCCTCGGGCGAGAACGTAGGAATCACTGTTTCACAAACGAACACCATGTTTATGAGTCAACGTGAGAGACTAGAGGACTCTGTGGAAGACACGGAAGTTTCCGAAATAGGTTTCTGACCATTAGGGAAAGAAAGCTTGTGCACATGGACCCGAATCTGCGTGGGAGGGTGACAGGAAAAACTCCCATTAGTCAGACACTCCTGTGTTTTTTGGGACTCCAAGTACTTGTCTATGTTCTGACAAATGATTTCACCAAATAGGAAACTGGCTTTACCCACATGTATGGGCAACCCTGGGGCAGGATGATTTTTACGACCAAAGGCAGCTTTAAGGTAAAGGTGATGACTCACGGAGTGCTTGCGTTAGCCCAACTTCTGAACAAGGGATGCTTGGTAACACCCCGTCCGCTGAGAACGAAGTCAGAGAAGAGCAAGGATTACCCCCATTTTACGTATGAAATTACATAGGCATGTAGAGATCAAGTTGCTTTCTCAAAGTCACACATCCGCCGAGGTGTCGAGACAGGATTCCACCCCGGAAACGTATTCCAGAGCCCATGACTGCAAACCCACTCATGTATCTATGGCCTCTGAGCAAACGTCATGTAGGGTTTCAGTGCTGCAAACCAAACCAGTCTGGGATCTGAAACCTGAGTTGCAAGTCTGTGGATCTCGGATGACCCAGATGGAGTGAAGACAATAGTCTTCTCAAGAAATGACTGCCAAGCATTCCGTTTAAAAATTCAGTCATCATAAGAGCAAACTGGGGAACCTCCAACTAAAGCCCAATCATCAAGGTCAGATGCAGTTTTGCAGGAAGGTATTATGGAAACAGCAGGCGTTAAGCTTACGCAAAGCAAACGTGAGCTTGCAAATAGTACAATATGGGTTATTAAAAACACAGTGATTTTGAAATAACGCCACAGTTCTCATATGTAAAGTACCCAGCGAAATGAGATTTTATCTTGAACATCTATAAAAATACTGGAATGCAGAAATGGAGAACAGTTGGCCAGAGAGCAGGTTACAGTCTGGTCTTGATGGTCCCAGATATGCAGACACTATTAAGCGACTCTTACAATCACTCGAACATTGCCAGGCTCTCTTACTCAGGTAGCATCACAGTCTGGACACAAGTGCTGGGAAACTAAGGAGCCTGAACCGTAGAGCATGTTAGGAAAGGACTGTGAGCACTGAATGGCCCCTCCAGAGCCAGAGAGGGTGGGATCAAGATTGGGAAGCAATGGAAAATGTCGCACTGAGAGGAAGCGTCTTATGCAAACTTCGGTCAAGATGTGCCTCTCAGAGCTGTGCGTAAGCCATGTGCGTGGTTCCCCGGGCATCCGCTCATCTGTGACAGATCCCGAGATCAGGTGATCTTGACTCAATCTTTGTCCTATATTTCTACCCCAACCTCCAAATGACCAAAAACATTATAAAGTTCAGATATCAGTCATCTTTTAGTCTCCCTTGCATCCCTCCATCCCTCCTCCCTTCCATAGTTTTCTCTTTTTTAATTCTCTTGGCATTTTCGTCTGGGAAGTTCCACTTGCCCTACCCTCGAGTTGAGTGATTCTCTCCCTGGCCACATCTCCTCCAGTGAGGAGCCCGTCAAACGGGTTCCCCTCCCAGCTGACCTCACCTGTCTCTGCTCGTGTGTTGTCACTTTTTCCTGATATGTTAATCACAGTTACTTTAAACAATCCCCAAATCTGTGTTGACTTGAAATGATGACATCAGATACTTCTGTTGTCTTTCCAGACTGCACATTTTCTCATCTTTTTTTTAAAGATTTTATTTATTTATTTGACAGATCACAAGTAGGCAGAGAGGCAGAGAGGCAGAGAGAGAGAGAAGGAAGCAGGATCCTCGCTGAGCAGAGAGCCTGATGCGGGGCTCAATCCCTGGACCATGGGATCATGACCTGAGCCAAAGGCAGAGGCTTAACCCACTAAGCCACCCAGGTGCCCCACATTTTCTCATCTTTTAGCGTGCCTTGTGATTTTTTTTTTTTAATTGAAAGCCAGACATGACCTACTGCGCAGCAGGAACTGGCGGTAAAGAGACATTTCATGGGAGATCTGGGGAGTGTTTAATGCTTATTGTAGCTGAATGTGTCAGAGGCTTCAGGGTTTTCTAGTACCATCTCCCATGACATCTTTGGGGCTTTCCCAGGAGGGCCTCCCTAGAGTCTGAGTCCACAGCCCTCCCCATTCCACACTACTGTTATTAGACATGGTGGCGAGCATGGGAAAGAGGAAGTACTCTGTTACCGCGTGATTAGGTCACAGTGTCTTAGCCTGTGTCCCTGGGCTACGACCTTAATGGGAATCTGCATCCATAACTGTCCTCTGACCTCTCTCTGTTGCATCAGAGCCCTAAGAAGACACTGTTATTGAGGACTGGTGGGAGGTAGAGCCCTACACCATGAACATGTGTATCATTTCAGTAAAGAGCTAACAAGGGATCTTTATGTCTTTCTAAAGAACAAAACCTTAGCTAACAGCTCTAACAAGGTTTCTAGAACAATCATTGTGAAGGTAAATGAACAGAACTCAAGTGTATGGGGGACTTGTAGCCACCGGATAAAAAGGTCTGAAAGATGTTCTTAAAAGTTCACCTTTTCTGAAATACAAAGCAAAATAATTTGTATTTTGACATTGAGCTCCACGAAGGGAGTTTATGCATGTAAATATGCATGTATATTTTAGAAACCCTTATTAAGATTTTAATTTGCTGTCAAGGGCAACTTGTCATGTGAAGATGAAACTATTTTATGATTCATTTGCCAAGTGTGACTGTACAGCTGAGATTAATTTAATCTGAGCTCTCCTGCATTCGTATTCAAAAGGCGTCTCACAGGGAGAAGAGCCCTTGGTTCTATTTTCCGCTTACAATGAAGGAAATGTTCTTACGCGCTCTCTGTGTTGGTGATGACCACGAGCTGCTGGATTAAAGGGTTTTGGAGTTCGGCACAAATACGGATTAGGAATGAAAGCAATTTCCGAGATGTCTCGCTGTCCCGCAGACACCGGCTTGGATGACACAGGGCCGCGACAGGAGGAGGCTGTCGCGCTCGCCCTGGGGAGGAAATGTCACCTCGAGCAGTAAGTGACATTCCCAGATTCCTGCAAGAGTGTCAAGCACCGCTTCAAACGACTTGCCCGCCTCAGCCCACTGCTTTCTTGGCGTTGGGCCCCAAGCCAGTATCCGGTTGATCAATCCGGACCTGGCTTATCTTCACTTCCTAGAAATTTCTCCTCGTGTCCGTAAACACCGTCCCCACAGTCGGAATGAGCCAGGCATGTTCAGAACCAAACTGAGCCTCGGGGACCGTGGGAACAGGGTCGCGCTGCGGGTGTGGACGGGTCCCTTCGTTCTGAGGTCAGTGAGTGAGTTCTAAGCCATCCTACTGAACTCCTGAGGCCCCCAGACCAGCCAGGTGCTGTTCAGTCTCCCGCCTCCATCCTGATCTCTGACCCCTGAGTGCACAAGGTCAGTGTGGCCGCTGATGGCGCTGACCTCTGACAGTGTGGCCACTGATGGCACAGCCCAAGGGACAACAGCGGACGCGCACTGCCCAGCTCTCCCCTCCTGGCCCGGGCTGTCCTTCCTCCTGCCTCCTTCTCCTTCTGCCCCCTGCACCTCACCTCCACCAGGGCAAGCAACAGCCCTCAGCCTCTCCCTCTCCTCCACTGAGGTGATGGAAAGTTCCAGGGTGCCTCTTGCCTCTTGTACCAATGGCTCCAGAAAATCTTCCTTCTGACGTTCCCACCATCCCCTTTCCCAGTCCTCCCACCGAGACTGTGGCGTCCAAAGACCAGGCACGTGTGCTCACAGACACACTTTTTACCACCGTAATTAATTATTATTACTGGCAGACTCTCACAGGCCAGACAGTCCATGGGCTCCAGGAATGTCTTGTTCTGGATGGCTCCAGCCATGCTCAGGTGGTCTGGAAGCTCTCGCGTTGTGCCATCAATTTGCAAATTTAGATGACGTTTTAGCATCATCGTTACACGTTCGTACATCCAGACTGCTCTCAGACTGAAAATCTCTTGAAGTTAACGACTGCATCTTACTGTCTACAACAGGCACAGAATAAATACAATATGTATTTTGAGCCCCTACGGTAATCCAGAAAAGGAAAACTGAGGCCTGTGGGATAATACCAGTAAATGCTGCATTTCCCGTGGTGACCCGGGCTTACGGTGGTTCACAAGAGTAAGTGGGTGGGCGTCACAGGAGTAGGGCGGGCAGGGTGGGCCCATCGTGGGCCTTATTCACGCGGCTAGAGAATGTTCTGGTATCCCAAAACTCACACAGCAAGCATTACAGTCAAAACCTCAGCTCAGGGTCCGAAGTGAAAGTCCACATATAGTGACAGATATATGACTATTTAGCTAGAGTACACAAATAACTCTTACGGTACAATAAAGATTGTTTTAAGATTTTGTTTATTTGAGAGAGAAAGAGCAAGCATGCGGGGAGCAGCAGGCAGAGGGAGAAGCAGACTCCCCAGTGAGTGGGGAGCCTGATGCGGGGCTCGATCCCCTGACCGTGGGACCATGACCTGAGCAGAAGGCAGACGCGTAACCGACTGAGCCCCCCAGGCCCCCCTTACAACAAATACACCAAAGACAAGCTAGCCACTAGGAAATGGGCAAAGGTCCTGAAGAGTATTTCACCACAGAACGGCTAAGAACTATATGAAAATGTGCTCAGCATCCTCGGTAACCAGAAACACGCAAACTAGAACCATAATTAGATATCACTTCATAACCAACAATACGTCTGTGGTAAAAAGACTAACACCACTGGATGTTGCTGCGGATGTGTGCACAGCCACCAGAGAGCTTGAACACGGCTGCTGGGAATTTAAAATTAGGGCCCAGCAGTTCCACACATAGACGTCTACCCAAAAGAAATAAAGCAAACCTCCGGGAGAAAACCTGTCTACGGCAAGACTTGCAATAACCCCGCACTGAGAGCAGCCCAGCGATCCGTCCGCTGGCAAACAGATGGACAGATGACAGCGAACGCATACCGTCATGAGCTATCATCCAAGAAGGAGCAGGGGACACGGAGTCACACCAACATGGATGAAACCCAGATAGATACCGAGAAAAGTAGGTCAGAAATAAAAGAGGGGACATGTGTGAGCCACTCTGTTCCGGGTCCGCAGCTCCCCTGGCCTGAGCCGTGGTGACAGAGAGTGGATAATGGGGTCCCAGAGCGGAGACAGAGAAACCCCGAGAGAGCTGCAGGCGCGGGACGGGGGCGGTGCTCAGGGAGCTGTACACCCCCACTGTGTGTGTCCTGTGCATTGTAGGTCCATACCAGACCTCATAGACCGGCCAACGTTTAATAAACGTTGTTTATCTGTTCCATTCTCTCTGAGGGACAGCGGCAAGCTTGCTCAATTTCTGAGACATTTTTCTGAACCATGAGTTCATCGCGCTCTACACGCTGAGTCTGGATGTGTGACCCTGAGGGGTGATGAAAGGTGTTCATAGAGCCTGTCCCGGGCTGTGCTCCTAATAACAGTGCGGAACTCATAGCTGTGGTGAATCTCAAGCTTCCCACCCACGGCTACTTTGGGGAAGATAGGAACTCTTGAAACTGGCCAGCAGGGCTTTAAAAGGCCAAAGGAAATAAAATGTTCTGTCCAGACGCCACTAAAAACTTTGAGAACGTGGTAGTTTCAGAGCAGACTGACCATCTGCTAGCAGGTCTGACGTTTGCGCAATGATCGGTTAACCACAAATACCGTGGAAATACTATTTGAAGGAGGCCAGAGAACCTATACACAAGGCACACCTCGCTTTCTGTGAAAATGCGTATCCAATAAGTACTTTTAATTATCAAGAACATCACAGGAGCTGGGACTGTGTGTATTCAAAGTATCCACAGAAAACTGGAAAATAGAGACCCCTGTTATTTTTCCCCCAACCTCACGAAGAGAACCCGTGCCATAATTGGGCAAATATATGTATATAATAAGAAAAAAATGTCACTGGAATAAATGAGCCTTGGTTATATCAAGAATGGGATGTTTAAATAGTCAGATGATCGAGCTCTCTCTGTAGGAAAGACAGCTTCTGCTATAATAAAAATTTTTGAAGAGGGAAATCTTTTGTTTCTGCAGCGACACAGATGAACCAATGATTGTTCACAGGAATTTTGTTCAGTTTCACATTCCAGCTTTCTACTCCTAAAACTGCCTGGCGCTAGCTACGTGAAAGGAAAGCCACCTGCCCTGCTTCTACGAGCAAACACTGAAAACATTATCACTTGGAAAGCTGCTCAGCATATGGGCTTTGAGGTTTTTAAAGGTTCATTGCCTTGAAAATGATTTTCCACATTGCAAAGTCACTCTCCAGATTAGACCTGGAGACTGTCTTCTCCTGCAAGGAAGGGCTCACGGGTGTGGTCTTGCTGGGCGGGCTGGGCTCCCGGCCCCGCCTGTGCCTGCTTCTGTCTCTGCTGGGGACCCGGCTCCTCTCCAGCGAAAGTGGAAGGGCAGCTGACCAGCCTCTGTCTCCCTCCTTTCCTTCTGTGTCTGCACTTGCTGTTCAAGCGACAACAAGTGACAGAGCCGCTTCATTGGGGGAGGGGGGGACGGGAGCAGACGTTGCTCATTCCCTGCCCATTTTGTGTCTGACTTCTCTTTGGTAGCGATATCTGCATGAACCCATTCCAAGCCAGCTGCCCCGATCCTTACACCAAGCCCTAGGCAGCATTCTGATGGGGACTAAGGGGAATACTTGCTCAGATCCCTAAAACAATCCATTTGCCCCAGGGGGGGCTGGAGGCGGGGCAGGGCTGAGCCCAAACCTGCCAGAACAAAAATCTCGGGGCTTTTATTGAAAAGAGAGAACTAGAGAGTAAGTGGCCCCTCAAGTAGGTCATGGCAGGTAAGCCTCGGAAGGCTTTTAAAGTGGAGGAATAGTGAGGGGGCGTTGACCACACGCAAAGCTGTGCCTCAGCCTCTAACACCTGTCTTCACAGTCACACAGCCGTCTGCAACGGAAGGCGGGTTTCTCCCCACATCGCTGTCCCCTTTGCCCCTCAACTCAGCACATCGACAGAAAAGCACACCGCACCCCCTGCAGGCACTGGCCTGCAGAACACTTGGTCCCCAGCAAAGCCTCAGGGGACCCGATGACATGGGATAGACTTGGGCTGACTCAGTTTGATCTGAGTCCTTACACAGGCCATAGTTAAGCTCTGTGGGTTCTGCCTTCAACCCGGAAATGTGCAAACAAGTCCCAGGCAAGAGTCAGACAAGTCAAAATTATTCATCCAGCTTTCTCTGAGGTATGTCCATCTTGAGGGCGGAAGCTTATATGATGCTCTCTAGAACCTACTTCAGCGATGTGACCTCAGTAATAAGGTTTTGATGATGATGATGATGATGATGGTGGTGGTGATCTTGATGGTGACAGCATACTTTTCCATTTCTGATGGCTTTGTTCCATCCTGCATCCCCACAGTTCTCTCCAGATGGCTGGCTACAGCTGAGATCATTTAAATTACATCCCAAGTTCTAAGAGGAATGTCATAACTTTACACTGTGTTGCCCAAGTGAAGTAAGAAGGCCAAGTTCAAGTGACCATTCTTCACTGTTCAAGGATCTCTTATGGGCTCCTTTTTCCAACCCATATGCTGGTAAGCTATAAACCCTAACTAACCAAAGCAGAAATTTAAAAAATTCAAGAACATACATTTCAAAAATACAAAAACAAGATCTGAGGACAGGAAAGTGATTTTATTTTTAAACAACAATTTCTTTTTTGGTTATCTTCATGAAAGTCAGTAGGAAATAACCTAAATAAAGTGGTGTTTTGTTTTGTTTTGTTTCTTAAAGGAACCAAGGGATAGTTTTGCTTATTTATTTTAAGATTTTATTTATTTATTTGACGGACAGAGACCACAAGGAGGCAGAGAGGCAGGCAGAGAGAGAGAGGTGGAGGGGGGGAAGCAGGCTCCCCACCGAGCAGAGAGCCTAATGCAGGGCTTGATACCAGGATCCTGGGATCATGACCTGAGCCAAAGGCAGAGGCTTAACCCACTGAGACACCCAGACACTGCTAAAATGGTGTTTTGAATGTTATGATTAACTACTCTATTAGCTTTCTAGAGCTGCTGTATCAAATAACCAGAAATGTGGCTTACAATGACAAAAATATGTTCTTTAACAGTTTGGGAAGCCAGGAGTCCAAAATCAAGGTGTCAGCAGGGTTGGGTCCCTATAGAGGCTCTGAGGGAGGGTCTGGTCCATGCCTCTCCCCTAGTTTCTAATGACTCAACAATGTATGGCTTTCCTTGTCTTGTGGCTGCCAATAGTCCAATGTTGTGTCTGCCCGTGTCTACACATGGCCTTGTCCCCTGGTCGTGGTCTCTTCCTCCTACAAGACACACGTCATTGGATGTAGGAACCTTATAAGGTTAGAGCTCAATCAATAAAATGTTCACACCATTTAAAAACACCTGGAATGTATTCATGTATTATCGATGTGGTTGACACACCCATGGTGATATCATCTTCAGATCCTTCTCTTAATCACATCTGCAAAAACCGTACTCCGAGTTCACATTCTGAGGTTCCTTGTGGACTTACCTTTGGGGGGCCACCATCCAAGAAAATTTTAAACAGGTTTTTCTAAGTAAAATAGCCTTGGATTTCATAAATAGAGAAAAAGAACTTCAAGGAAAATTACTGATAAATTGTAGTTATATAATCAGAATGAAGAGGGAGGAGAAATAAACATACCTACTTGTGACAAATTCTGTTTCATGTTTTTCATATGTAATAACTGCTCTTTACTTTATTTTTTACTTACCCTAATGTGCATGATGAAATTCTACCTAGAGAGAGCCATTCATTCTCAAGAATGAATGTAAGAAAGTCTTACTTAATGTAAGAAAATGTAGCCATATACATGCAGACGCATGAATGTAGAAATACAAAATGCCAGTTGACTACAAGAATCTAAGTTTGGGGATTAAAAGTAATCCCTGCCCAGAATGACAGCACTAAATCCAGAAAGAAGAACCCTCTCCAGCGTCAATAATGAAGCAAGAATTCAGAATCCCATGAATTTGGGTTATTTGAGAACTAGCTCAGCTAAATAGCAACATTCTGAATAGGATTTTGCACTGGATTTGAGGGTCACAGATCCATCAGGAAGGACGTGTCCTTCTACTTTCCTAGGCTGGATTTCAGCTGATACCTCCCCGTAGAAGCCCATGGTGAAGAGTGTCTGGCTACAGCAGGATTTAGGTGCATTACCTTCCCGGGATTATTCTATCACTCAAGCAACAGGATATTGATAGAAGCTGTGAGTTTCTGTAGATATCTCATGCATATAAGCGATATATTCTTTCTATAAAAAGTACGTGGCTGGTTCTCCTTTTGGTGGATTTGGAAACCGTTCACCATAACGTCTCTGTCATTTAGTTGTGTTTACTGTGTGCTCACGAAACCTACTACTGGAGTTTGGTTTATTCATGGTTGAGAATCAGGATTCAAAGTTACTCACTCACCTCTTCCCATTCAAGAGCTGAAGGACTTGCGATGGATAAGAAGGTCAAGCACCTTCCATACCCATGATTCTCTAGAATACACCAGGTACCAAAGAGATGTTGGACTTCTCCCTCACTCATGTGCTTTCTGAATTTCCCTCTTTCCACACTCACCGACAACAGGTCGGAATCTTTTTGTATTTGGACGAGGAAGAGGAGGAGGGGTTCTGAAGACACATTACCTAACTAGTCAGTTACCTGGAGCTCGGAATAAGCAAGAAAGGAGACAAAATGAGTGATGTAGACAGAAAGAGTGCTTCTAAGAACAATTAAAGATTTTCTAGCTCAGCAGATACATTTAGGTCATATTTTGGAAAAAAGTAAACAAACAATGAAATTCAAGCCAAATGAATTATCATTATACAATATGATAAAATGATAAAACTAGGCAAAAAAGATACTCAGACATATGGTTGACTGGAACATGGAAGAAGAATGAACAAATACACATAAAAGTATTCAAGTTTCAAATTTCTGGAATTATACATTTGTCACCGAATGTATACACCGAGAGAGGGAGAGCCCTGCTGCAAGGACCATCCCCTAGTCAGGGCCTCTCGGTGTCTGAAGTTACTCAATCATCATCTCAGAACTATTACTATGTGTTGTTTCTGGGTTAGAGCTCAATCAAGAAAATGTTCACGTCATTTAAAAACACCTGGAATGTATTCACGTATTATCGATGTGGTTGACACACCCATAAATCCACAGGACTGTGTGTAGTTTGAGATGACGTTTATTTCTATCTACAGATAACGCAGTCAAGGTTCACTCAAGAACGTATGACTTGAGCTAAGAAGTTTCAAAGTCTTGATTCCAAGAGTTGACCCTAAATTTTGTGGGTTTATCATAGTATCAGTAAGAACGCACACGACGAAGCCATGTTTTCTGACAGCTTCTGCAGTAATAAATATTCAGATCCCGTCGGCCTGACTTGTTTGTCTGTCTCTCAACTGATTCCCGATGCAGAGTGGAACGGGAAAACGTGTGTTGAGTGTCACCACACAGAGCGAGCATGAGGCTGGCTGTCCTAACACGGGGATTCCGGGAAAAGAGCTCACACCTGAAGTATAACGTAAATGTTGGTCTCCAAGTTACTCAGATACCCTTCGGACTTGTAATATGATTGATGGATACAGATTTTTTTTAGAAAAGCAATTGTGTGTTAGACTTTATACTATTTAAGGAGATCTCTTTACAGCTTCTAAATACTTATTTTATTTAAATTTTATAATAACCTGTAATGTTGGCAAGGCCGCTCTATCTTATGCTTGAGTAAGTGGACTCTAACATAGGGAATTTGACTCATTTTGCACAATGAGTTAATGAAGAACCAGGATAAGACACTGTATTCTTCAAACGCCCACCATATTCAAGTTACCCCTCTGTTGTCTATACCCACCCTGTTTTCTTCGGAGTTAAAATCATCCATTTATTTCCTTCAAACAACAGCCTTCCTTGGCAGTTAGCCTAGTGTTGGGGGGAGAGGCAGTCAATACTAAAGTCGGCTTCCCTTCTGGGAATCTCCTTATCCTCCTGTGGAATCCATTTGTTTGAATACTTACTGAATTTAATCAATATTAATTGAGAAGCCAGTACGTCATAGGAGGAAAGAAGTTTTCATGGATTATAGAAACACAGAACCCAGAAAATCATTGGAACAAACTGGAGGATTAAAGGTAATTGTGCTCTAGGGGTACATGGGTGGCTTAGTGGGTTAAAGCCTCTGCCTTCGGCTCAGGTCATGATCCCAGGGTCCTGGGATCGAGCCCCACATCGGGCTCTCTGCTCAGCAGGGAGCCTGCTTCCCCCTCTCTCTCTGCCTACTTGTGATCTCTCTGTCAAATAAATAAATAAAATCTTTTTTTAAAAAAACATTATCTAAAGATAATTGTGCTCTAATATGACCGTCGATCTCTCCCATGCAGAAAGGCAGCAGATAGCATGCTTGTTCTAGGCTTCTCATGACACTTGGTGCTCTGTGAAACCCCAGTAAGATCACTGGGCAGGGAGGGACAGGGTGGTGGGGACATGGAAGGCTGGTTTTGTACCTGTTGCATTTGATGTCCCTGTAGGACTGTCCGAGGGCCATTTCAGCTGGCAGTAGGACAGTCTTGGAATTTCTAAGGAGAGATCTGGACCAAAGGTATAAATACTGGAACCATCAGCCTGGAGTTCATCCCAATAGGTCTGCAAGAGGACGGGGTATCCAAGGAGTGTGTGGAAGGAGAAGGGGAGAGATTTTAGGACTGAGCCCTGAGGGTCACCAACACTAGAAAGAGGGGATCTGGGGAGAAATTGCTTGGATTTGGGCAGAGAAAGAGTAGGTCAAACACAATAAAGCCTGAACACCACTGATGTATTTAGGGAGCTCATTGGTTTGAGAACCAAACGCAGATGAGAGATGGAATTTTATGCTTGAAGTCTTTCAAGAAATCTATTTCTAAGCCCTAAAATGGGAACAGTAACCTGGAATTCATGGAGAAGTTTCAGATTGTCACAGGGACTGTGGTGTTATTGGCACTTAGTGGCCAATGCCAGAGTCTTGGGATATCTTATGGCGCACAGAGAAACTCCGACGTCACACAGAATGGCCACAACCTACCTCGATTTTAAACAAAGCACATACACATCTTCAAATAGTTCCAATACACACTGAATTTTATAGGAATTCAGTTAATGTGCAAATTGAGAGAAGATTGTCCTTTGCTTCAGACATGTACCCCAAACTCCCCACCTTTCAGAAAAATCACATCACAGGAAGCGTTACCACTTCTGGGGTTTGAGTTGAGGATTCAGTGTAACTTGCCTGCGTTGGATTGCATCTGTAACCACCACAGTCACAGAGATTTTGTGTTTACTATGTAAGCATCTGAGTACCTACTCATGTCTTCAGTGTAGTTGTGCAGGATATTTAAATATCCAAATCATACCATTTTATCTTAAATTACCTTCCTTTTATTTTCCTCTACATTATAATATAATTATAGTTATAATATGTTATAATTATAATATAGGGCAGTCTGTTAATTTTTATAAGTCATCTTTCTGGTTGTATAATATTATCTGTGGATTTTCATATCAAGCTCATAAAGGAGAGTGTTGGTGAAGATGCTGGAAACTGAAGGGCTCTGAGCCCCACTCCCCACCTCCCTTCCCACCGATGGGGCTAGGCTCCTGGGGCAATGTTTACACTAAATGTAGCTGATGAGCCTGGGGTGTGATGAGAGCAAAGCATGGCTGGTTATATACATTTTTCCTGGAATTTGGATTTTGATTTCAGACCCTGGTCACCATCCCTGGGTGGTCTGGACTGGTGACCATGGCTATTCAGAAGAGTGGTCTGGCTACTTTTGACTCACGCACACCAAAATCGGAGCAAGTCGGTTTACTAGGAGAGAACACAATGAAGCAGGGGAGAGATGGAGAGAACCTTGTCACCCCAGGTTGGGATGACAAGTGTGCAGGCACAGTCCCCTGTGAGAACCAGCACTCAGCACCCACCCCCCAGCCTGTGCCTTCCTTTAGATCCTCAAACCTTTGAAATCACCCCACAGTGCTTCGCTTCCACTAGAGCAATGGGGCTTTGTTAATTGCAACCAAAAAGACGTACCTAAATTTTTAATTTCCATTTCATAGTGGATATTAATTAATAGTTACTAAATGAATGAGTGTAAGAATAAATGAATGCATAAATTAAGCCAAGGACTGCAGATGAATCTTGAAAAGTAACAACGTAAGGCTTTCTATTATTTCTTCCAACTAATTATCTAAGTCTGTTTATTACATTTTCTTTCCTAATTACATCCTCCTCCCCCCTCAAAAGAAACAATATGTCTTTCATGCACTATTATGATTACCCTGTTCAAACTATTTGTTTTAAATGGAAAGCCTCAGGTATGCCTGGGTGGCTCAGTCGGTTAAGTGTCTGCCCTTGGCTCAGGTCATGATCTTAGGGTCCTGGGTTGGAGCCCTGAGTAGGTCTCCTTGCTCAGCGGGGAGTCTGCTTCTCCCTCTCCCTCTGCCCCTCCCCCAGCTTGAGCACTCTCTCAAATAAATGAATAAAATCTTTAAAATAAATGGAAAGACTCCCATCTATGCAGTGTGTTGTGTTGGGGGCGAGGGGTACTTTCCTGTTTAACTCTCTAAGCAGGAAGCACCCATTATGCTGTACTTAATAAAAATTGTATTATCTAATGTTCAAAATAACTAATTCTTACTTAAAGATCTGACTGTAGGTGTAAAATAAAAGATTCTAAGTTTTAAAATCTGTAAGAAGTGCTGAGGGCCTCTCCATTATTGGATTGTTGCATTGTGTATTAAAACTGAAAAATGTCCTTTATAAAAATGCTTTATTATTAATAATTTAATGCATTATTAAATTCAAGTCTTGAAATATTCTAAGGGAATAAAGAAACTACATCCTCATTCTACCATAATTGCATATTTCAGCTTCTGTGCACATTTTATGTCCTGTATTTCTTAATTTTTAGGTATTTAAATATATGAACAGAAGTATGATCATCACTGAGCTGGAGTTTTATGGGGAAAACCCTGCACATCATATTGTATTCTTCTTTCGTGTTGTTTTTCATGGCCAGATTTCTGCACCAATCTTATTTTACCTGAATTCAACCACATGTTTTAAAGCACTCATGTTCTTAGTGCTAAAAGGATCTAGGCTTTTGTAGCTCACATTGCCATTAAAAAAAGAAAAAGAACAAGCAAGCAAATTGTTCTCTAATCATACAGGTGGTGTTCTTTCCTGTGTTTAGTATGGGATGGTGTTAAAAAGACACCGTTCAGGGCTGCCTGGTGGCTCAGTCAGTTCAATGTCTGCCTTCAGCTCAAGTCATGATCTCAGGGTCCTGGAATCAAGTCCCACATGGGGATCCCCGCTCCTTGGGAATCTGCTTCTCCCTCTCCTTCTGTAAGCCCTCTCACTCTCATAAAATAAAATAAAATATAAAACAAATAAAATTAAATTAAAACCCCACTGCTCAGATACAAAGGCAATGCCAGTCAGATAAGGGAGCAAAGAATGTCTGTCACAGAGTAGCTCTTGCTGGGAGAGATGATGTCAGATAACAGACTTCATTGTTCCTACTGAATTGGAAAAAGCCCATGTCCAGTTGTCCAGTGCCATTCTTGGATATTTGCTGCTAAAGTGCATGCACCCTCAGGTGTGTGCACACGCACGCACACACACGCACGCACACACACAGCCCCGTGTGGCTAACTCCTAGTCATAACCCCTCTTCCCTTTTCCTTCCCTGTCCCTCTCCCTCCGAGTACAGGGCTCCAGCCCTCCCTGGTCCGACCCTGTTCGGAGCCCTGGGAGTTTTCTATCCCTGGTCTCCCCCGCTGGACCCTCTCAAAATGAACATTCCACCGGAAGGACCAGAAGAGTGAGAGATCCCTTGCCTTCAGCAAACTCGGTGACTGAGGACTCAAAGTCTTCTCCTGTGTGGTCGCAGTTCTCCTTTTCCATTCTGACCTTCCTCTTCTGCCCTCAGGGAAGAGAAGTTACATTTTTCTGCCACCGGGGCTGTGTGGGTCCCCCCCATACGTCCTGCTTGACTGGTCAGACAGCAGTTACGCTCCCTCTTCTTCATGCATAAAGTGGTTTTTCCTCACACACCTTCTGCGTAGCTCAGCTCCTTGGTCGCCATCTTAGCATTCATACCTTCGGTTTCATTGGAAAAAAAATCATATTTATATTCTGCCTTCACATGTGTCAGTTCCGTGAATGCAAGAAGCCTGATCCTCCCACTTCGAGGTCCTGGTTGTGCCCAGCACCGTAGTTTTGCAACTAGATGACAATCAGTGCCGCTTTCATTCGATTTCTTGAGGCCAATGTGATGAAATGAGGTAGACAGACATTAAGTTCTGTTAAGATTTCAGAAGATTTGATCTGGGGTGAGCGAAATAATAAAAGGGAATCTAACAGAGGAAATGTAGAACTTCCACTAAGTTCTAAAGAAAGGCAATAATTAGGCCAGAGGGGAATAGCAAACGCAAGATAAAAGAACAACTGGAATCAAAGACACCCCAAAAGGTCCACACCAAGTCCGCCAGAGAGTGAGGAAAAGAGTTGGCGGGACTGGAGAGGGTTAGCTTTTCCGGAAGAGCGTATTGAAAACTAAGAATCTCTAGGACTTTGGTCTCCCCAGTAAGCAGTAAGAAACGACTGGAAGTGCCCGCGTGCCCGTGGGGCTGGGTTAGCCAAGGAAAAGACCACACGAATCAGAAAGGGTCAAGACGGCTGTGCCTCCCGTGGATGAGCCCACGGATGCCGGAGACGACCCGCACACCCCGCACGGGTTCTGTGACCTTGGATCATCAGCTGAGCCCCTCTGTGCCTCAAGTCTGTCATCTCCGAAGAGGTTGCAACCCTATCACAGAGGGGTTTTCTCATAAATCCCATGAAAATGGGACTTTTCAAAACGGTCTGTGGCAGTTATTGAAGTCGGGGTCTGGTTCCTTCTGAGGACTGGACAAGGGACATCAGGACACACAGACTAGGGCAGTGGCATATCTCAGGGCTCCTGCTCACAGAAAACACAAGGGCTTCCGGAGGCTTGGAGCGCTGCCACACAGCCTTCCCTAAGGAGCAGGAGACGTGTAATGAAGACCAGTGACCAGCAGGGGGAGGCAGCTTGGTCCAGTTTCCTTGACTGATTCCGCTGTCCTTGACCCTTTTTCATCTCACTGTTCCTTTTTTCCCAGCTTTCCGGAGGTATAATTGACACATAAAATTGTAATGTACTGAAGGTGTACACCGTGATGATTTGATATGATTTGAAACAACCACCACAATCAAGCTAGCATGCCCATTGCCTCAACATAATTACCCTTTTTTATGCAACTGCTTAAAGTCTGCTTTCTTAGCAAATTTCAAGAATGTGGTGCTGGATTATTCACTAAAGCCCTCATGCTGGACATGAGATCCCTAGAATTTCTCATCATATAACTGGAAGCTGGCTCCCTTTGACCCACACCTTCCCATTCCCTCCACCCCCAGCCCCTGGTGACCACCAGTCTACTTTCCCTTTCAATGAGCTGGCCGTTTTTTAATTCCACATGTAAGGGATGCCCTAAAGTATTTGTCTTTCTCTAACTAACACCACTCAGCATGACCAAGGGCCAGGATCACTGATGTTGTTGCAAAAGGGATAATTCCCATGTAACCTTTTTGTTCTACTGTGCACTCTTGTCGATTTTTAAGGCGATACAGAGGTAAATACAAACTTAAGAGTATCAGTTGACATTTAACCTCAAAGGAATAGAGAGACATGAGCCAACAGCCCATGTGTCCACAAGCAGCCCTTGAAGGAGCTTTTGAAAGACACAGATCTCCTCTGGCATAAACTCCACGACACACGGCAAGGGCATAGCTCCCTTTAAAAAGCCTCTATTTTGCCTTCAGAAAATCATTTAATATAGCATTCACGGTTGTTTGGCTAAGCTTCTGACAGTACCATGACTTGCTTGCCCACATTTCTAAATCTCTCCAACTAAAAGGAAAAAGTCTTTGGATAGAAATAACCCCAAAACAGGTGATTGAAAATTTGATATTTTGCATAGTCAGAAAGACTTTTCCTGCTTAGAAAATGTTTTCTCTGTAACACAGATGTGCTTTTCAAAGCCTTGGAATTTCCTCTTTTGAAAATATGTTGAGCCAACTGAATTTTTAAGGAAAATAATTATATCCTGAATTTAGCTCTGCTGAAAGAGCATATGCAAGGACTGCAATCATCCTCTTTGTAAATGTTTCAAAGTTTTCCTGGGGTTTATCACGTGAGGATGAAATGAAGGCACTGGGGCCCCACAGTAAATGTAGACTTTGGTTTTTTTTTAAAAAATGAGAAAGTGCATCAATGTAAAAGAAAAATGTGCCAACATGTACGTTACCGTTAATCCTCAGAATTTGAAAACCTCGACTTGTAATATTCAAAATCGTCATTGGTCATTATTTGTAAAGTTCACCACTACAAGATTCCTAGTAAAATACAGATTGAGAGCAGATACACGTGTGACAATGGGGGGGGGCGGGTGTTCCTTTCTGTGCTCCTGGTTCAGGAAGATTACAAATAAGCCCATTTACACATTTCCTTTCCAAAAGGACGTACCATTTGCATTCCTACCAGCAACTCTGTATTTTCACCAACACGTGCATGGTTGGGGTTTGGTTGTGGCTGTTCATTCTAACAGATACGTAGCGGTGTCTCACAGTGGTTTAATCTGAAATGTCCCCGTGGTTAAAGGAGCTGAATGTTTCTCACGGGTATACATCCTACTTGCTGAAGCGTCTGTTCCAGTCTTTTCTCCAGTTTTTAATGCTTCTGCTTTTCTGCCATTTGCAGAGTTTGCTATATTCTGAATGCAAATTATTTATTAAGCCTATGTTCTGCTAATATTTTCTTTCAGTATATGGCTTGCCTTTTCATTTTCTTAGCTCTCTTCCAAAACTCAGAAATTCTTGATTTCAATTAATTCTGTTTTTTCATTTAAGGGTAGTGCTTTTAGTGTTAGGTCTATGAAATCTTCGCTGAACTCAAGGTCAAAAAGGCATTCTCCTATGTTTACTCCTGGAAATTTAATACATTTTATTAACATTTAGGTCTTACGATCCATTTTGAGCTAACACCTGTTTACATTGCAAGGCGTGGCCTGAGGTCTGAAGTTTCTGTATGGGGACGTCCCCAGCAGCATTTGTGGCAAACACTATTTTTCTTCAATTGGATTACCTTTGCAGCTTTGTAAAAAGCCATTTGACAATGTTTAGTGCATCTGTTTCTGGACTCTGTTCTCAGTTCATTAGTTCACAGGTCTGTCCTTTTGCTAACACTCTACTGACATATCTATCATCACTTTATGGTAAGCCTTGAGCCAGGTGCTGTGAGCCCTTTTTTCTCTTCAAAATGGCTTCGGCTAATCTGTGCCCCTTATTTGCCACTGAAATTTCAGGAATAGCTTGTCAATTCTTATGAAAAATCTTGTGTGATTTTGACCCCAATAATATTAAATGTATATATTTATTTAGGAAGAATGGACATTACTGATGTGGAAATGTTAGAGTGTAGAGCGAACAGTCCAGAAAGAATTCTTGACACATCTTTGGTGCAAAAAAAGTAGTTTTATTAAAACACAGGGACAAGACCAGTGGGAAGAAAAAGCTGCACCGTGACAGGTGACTCTTCATATACTTCCAAGTTGGGACGCGGTTAGGGACAGCCTAAGTCTCTAAGGAATTGGAAGCAAGGTTTTCAGGATCTTGAGGGGCTAGCTTGAGGGGTTAGGAAAAGGTCATTTACTACTGTCTAGTAAAACCCTAGTCGTGAGACCCTTCAGATGTGTATCGGCGGGTCATACCCTTGGAGGATGATTGCCAACATGTATCTTGGGGGATAGAGATAAAGGAAGTTTCCAGAGAAATTTTTATGTTAAAGTAGACTCATAGGATGGGTGGTCAGTCTAAGATTACCTTTTGCCCTTAGCAAAGCATCAACATGGAGGCAGCTGAGTTCATAGAGGAAGGTCACTCAGCCTGTTTCAAGGATGTCAATGGGCTGTTAGCCAGAAAGGTAACTGAGTTTTTTCCTTTGCCTGTTTCCCACGGCAATTACCACCTGATTGACTCTTGCAGTTGTGAACAGAGCAGACCTCTGGGCTTGCTAGGGTTCCCTTTAATCTGGGTTCCTAAGTATTTTGTATGGTTTTGACATACAGATCCTACACGTACTCCGTGAGATTGATACATAATTATTTCAAGTCTTCCACGCTACGAAAATGGTGTTTTTAAATTTCAATTTCCAATATTCATTGCTAGCATATTAACATGCAACTGGTTTTTCAATAAATTGATTTGTTAATCTCACACATCTGTTCTAGAAAACTTTTATCGATTCTTTTGCATTTTCTATTTAGACAATCATACTGTGAGTAGAGTTTTATTTTTTATTTGCAAGCTCTATTTTTTTCCTTCCCCTATTGTACTACGTGGAATGACTGATGTAAGTGGTAATAGGGGACATCTCTGTCCTGCTCCTGATTTTAGGAAGAAAGTATTCACTCTTTCACCAATAAATATAATGTGAGCTGTTGGTGTTTTGCAGATCTATTTTACCCGATTGAGGAAATTTTCTTTTGCTGAATGGATTGAATCTTATCAATTTTTTTTCTGCAACTAGTAAAATAAGCATATGGTTTTTCTTCTTTAACCTATTAATACAGTCCATTACATTCCTTAAGTTCAGAATAGTGAAGCAGTGTAGACAGCAAAATGGAGCCTCTCACGTCAGGCAGGTGCCTGTGTCAAGCAACACCTCAAGCAGTTAAGGTACTGACTGCAGCTAGGAGATATCTCGGGGAACAGCAGCTGACACCCCAGAACTGGTAAGGACCAGAAGCAGAGGAGGTCTGCGACGACCCAAAACCCATTAAATCCCTTTAAAGGGAAGGGTTTGGGCAGCAAACTGTCAGACTCTCTGGACCCAACCCCTCTATGTCTGACCACTTAAGTACAACAGGCAGCTGCTGAAGGCTCGGCCCATCTGGTCGCTGACCAGAACCGAGATCCTTCGCTGCTTGAGCGCCGAGAGCTGACCCAGCCAGAGCCAGTGCTTGTCTGAACGGCACAACCACAGTCTGACCTGCCTTTGGCTCCGTAACTTCCCGCACTCTTCCGTTACCTTGTTTGCTGTGTGGTCTGTCATCGGTCCCGCTTCGCGGGCTGGGTAAGAAGCCAAGTCCAGTCACGTCGGTGAGACTGGAACCCCGAACCTGCTTCCCCATCCTGAGTTCACCTGGCTTTGTGACTGAATAAAGCGGACGCTGCGGAAAGACCACTCGTGGGTGCGACTTCGTGGCAGGATGACAACCAGCCTTCCATTTCCAGAATAAACCCCATGTTTGCTAGTTCTCCATATTTCTGGGTCACTTTGCTAAAATTTTCTAGCATATTTGTGTTTATGTTCATGGAGGATACTGGTCTTTGGTTTGGATTTTTGAGTAACACTGGCTTCATAAAATGAACCGGGAAGCGACCCCCAAACTTCTTTATTAAAGAAGAAACTAAAATTTTCATTGATTTCTTCCTTGACTGTTTAGTGGATGGAATTCACCAGCAAGACTTTCTGGGTCTGGAGTTTTCTTTGTTTGAAGAACCTTAACTACAAATTTAATTAATTTAACAGCTATTGAACTAGAGGTTTCAGGACACGTCTCCCGCATATATGCCACGTGGGCGTGAGGGATATTTTGAGCCCAAGGAGATCAAAACCCAGCAGATTCAGAAGCTCCTCACCTAACCGCCTACATTTACATGGGAAAGGGAGGCCTAGTCCCAGGAACACAGCTATTACCAGAGACAACCGGTTTACCCAAGAAACTCAGGAGGATAACAGGGAAACCTTTGTTCTCCAAACACCTCCCCGGCCTTCTTGGGAGCAGCCTTCCCCCACTTTGTTTCCCCAGGCCCCACCCCCTTCCATCGCTCAGGATGTTCCATAAGCTTCAAGTGCCCAGAGGCCTTGTGAGTCTTCCTATCTTTATGGGGCTCCAGTACATAATTAAATTTGTTTTTTTCCTGTTAACCTGTCTTATGTCGTCGTAACTGAGCAGCCACAGAAGCTAGAAGGGTAGAAGTAAAACTGTTCCGGGACAACACTACTCTTCTGGCAACCAGTTTGTTTGTTTTGTTTTGTTTTTTTTAATAGGCTTCACACCCAGCATGGAGCCCAACATGGCGCCTGAACCCATGACCCCCGAGATGGAGATCCAAGTTGAGATCAAGAGCCAGATGCTCAACTGACTGAGCCACCCGGGCACCCCCAGTCGCCTAGTTCTTAAGTGAGCTGGTTCTTACCATTCTTTCCTTGTGAATTTTCTGAGACCTTATCAGGTGAATTCAGATGCTGCTCCCCATAACCACTCCCAAAATGATAACACAGATCACGGATTTAACCCCTATGCATCATGCGCTAACTCATTCAGCATTCTTCCTAAAGCAGCTAGCCCAGGAGAGAGGGAGGGAGGCATGAGGGCCTCAGGGAAGAGTTTAAGAAGCAAGGAACAGGAAGGAGGGTTTTTCATTTACTTTGGGTTTCCAGAGACTGCCCGTTCAGCTTGATAAACAACCTTTTCCCTCCAAAACCCTCCGACCCCTTGTGGATGTCATTTAATTCAGCGCTGGAGAGCCCTTGACTCTGCAATCAATGCAAAACCACATCACCTTTCAGTTAGAGTCCTGGGCCTGCCCTTGGTAATGACAGCACCCCGCCCTTCTTTCATCCAGGAGAGTGACCGAGGTACCGTTGGAAAGGCTGGTTTCGATCTCGTCTCTTGCTGCTCGGCCTCTACACATCCCTGAACAGATGGGAGAGGGGAATGCCCTGCCTTCCCCTTCTCCCCTGCAGCCAGCACAGCCAGCCTCCATTACAGGGTCCTAAGGGGTCTTCTCAAGTTCTCTTGCCTGGCCTTGTGGGGGGCCTCATTTTTCTCATTTCTCCTCTTCCAGGAGCCAAGTCTCAGTTAGCATCCCATCCTCCCCCCACAAGCTGTCAGCACTGTGCAGGGTCTCCGACTGTACCCAAGGAGCAAACCAGGCAGCTAGCTTGTTTCATGAGCGCGGGCAGAGCGCACGAGAAAAGCAGCAGCTGGAGCTTCATGACCATTTGCACGGACACCCCATGACCTTCATGCCCCACAGGAGATGACTGGAAACACGGGGTGGGGGGTCGTGCTGCAGGAGGGGCATCTGAACTTGTTGCATCTGTGGCTTTTACGGGCAGAAGCAAGGCTGCTCCTTCTCCAGAGGAAGGGGTCACCTCATCCCTCACGGTTAACGCCTGCCAATCCAACACCGAAAGTGACTCTGCGTGGCCAGAGCCCTGCCTTCTTGCCAGGTCCTCGGCGCCAGGGAGCACGGCCTGCCCAACACAACTCCTTCCCTGAATCTTAAAGTTCCACAGACTCTCAGGGTAGCTGGCCAGAGGCAGGAACACTAACTTTCCACACGGCAACCCAAGTCCAGCAGGATTGGCCAAGAATGGCGGCTGGGAATGCACGTCTCCCCCTTCCTGCTACCAGCAGGGACTGTGTATGTGGAGAGGGACAAGCTTCTTTCTGGCCCGACGAGTCCCATTCAAAATTCCTTAGGACTCTCTTCCAGACTCTGTAAGTCATCAATTCTAGGTATTTACTTAGTCCTCTAGAGCTGAAGGAAACTGCTTTACTCTTCCCAGGAATTAGACAGTGGGTCACAGAGTCATAGCCCCACTGACTCTTGTCCTCTTCATTCTCTGTGTGGATAGATCTTCCTCCACTCACACACTCCACCTCCAGCCTCCTCATTTTAAAACTCACAAGCATTTACTTTTCACCATTTTAACCCCCATCTGCATACTAATGGCCCACAAATCTGCATCCAAGTCCTGGCACTGCCCGCTCTCCAGACACTTACTACTTGTACGTCTGCTGGGTAGTCCCACTGGAGGCCCCACAGGAAATCTCTTACAAGTGGGTCTCTCCTATAAGCCTCCAGTGTCCTCTCTTCTCATCTTTTCCTGGAAAATCATGACCTACAAACGCCAAGCTGCTTCAATTTCTTTGACTCTCCTGCACTGCTCACACTATTTCTTTTCCTGGAATTTTTTTCACCATTTTCATTGTGAAAATATCCTTAATCATTTTTTTTAAACATTTCTACGCATTTCTACGCAGACAGCCTGATTAAGAAATCCTCTTTGATTTTTCAAGGCAGACACAACTTTCCCTCACTCGTTCATACCATATTATAATAAGTAATTCATAGTCACTAAATACAGGTCTATATACATACACAAATATTTTAAATTAAATTGTGCATCTACATGTTGGCCTTCCTTCCAAAACTAAGCTCCCGGAAAACGAGGTGGTATTTTATATTTCTGCAACTTACTTCCAGCCCCGTGTCTAGCCCCACAGTAAGTACCCAATAATGTTTGTTGAACTATTCTGGAAGAAATAGCACTGGAGTGAGGGGATTCTTGAGGTAAGATGTGACCAGCGCTTGTATCGAATTAGACACTGGTGTTAGCCAAGAGTAAACAGAGACAGTCCTCTTCTACTTTAATTGTTCCTAAAACCTTCTGGCTCACAGATCACCTTAAACGTGATGAATGTAGAGAATGCTTTAACAAATACACGTCTCTCTGAATATACACACCAAATTCTGTATGAAATTCCAGGAAGGTCATGGAACTCTTGCCCTCCGTCCTTTCCAACGTGGATGCAGGCTTTCCACCGTGAGTTGATCGGTAGGACTGGTATCAGCCATACAAGGATCCGCGTCCAATAATGGAAGGTAGCACGCGTATCCATGAACAAGGAGTCCTGAAGGAAGGCTTAAAACAGATGCAGAAGGTCCTCTTTCAGCTTTTGGTGGAGAGAGCTGGTGGGGACACGGTCAAAGAACTGTAGAGTTCTTACCTTGAGTGTCTCCGTCCGTGTCCTCAGAGTCACTGGTGCTCCCCATTATCATGAGATGCTCCCAGGGCCTCCACGGGTGTCCACCAACGACCAGGGTGGTGCTGACTGGGGCAGGCAATTAAACAGGGCAAAAGCCCTAATCCTTGGAGGAAAAAACAGTGTTCTAATGAGGAGAGTTTGAGTTGTTACAGGACAACTCTGTGGTGAGGACATAATCCAAATGAGGGCGGGTCAGTCCCTTCTCTCCTTTTGGAGCCATTCCTTCCCGCTTTCCTAGTCCACTGATTCTACCCCCGTGGAGTATTCCCACTCTCAGTGCATCTTTCTCGTCCGCAAGCAGACACGCTTACACATCCCGTTAACAACCCACAACCATAAAAATAACAACAGCAAAATAATCTGGACTCCACAACTAAGTATCCTCACTAGAAGCTTCCTCTAGCGTCTACCTGGGGTCTTTCAATCACAACCAAACTTCTGTAAGCAACAACTTTTCACTCTCCATTCATCCCTAAATCTACCCTAATTTATCTCGCACTGATGAGTTACACTGAATCCGATCATGCGAAGCACCCACGAGGCTTCAGCTGACCTGTTTCCCCTCCTTTACAGAATTTTCCAGTCGGGCGTCTCTGACGCCGCTCTATGAAGACCGAGATAACTTTGGCTTTACATTTCAGAAAACTCAAGTCGAGACGAAGTGATTTATGAGGAAACTTCTAGCTCACGTAGCTTCAGCACGTCCTTTCGTAAGGGTCCCAGCATTCGGAGTCTGCACGGCTGGTCGTCCTCCCGTCACGTCGGCGAGGGCACCGCTGCCTTCCGCGCTCAGACCTCGCGCTCATCGAGGTTGTACGTGCGTGTCTGTGTGCGTGACGTGCGCGGCGAGAGCGACATCGACACGCCGACGTCCGCCCCGGGACACTTTCTCCCGCACGCATCTCCCAGCGCCTGCACACCTCCCCCGCCATCTGCAAGCAGCCCCTCCCAACAGGTCACACGGCCGCCCGGATAAATGACTCAAAACCACGGGGGGAAGCACCTGCGGATTCCCGGGGATCCCTAAATAGGAAGACCCCACGGGGCCATGGGCCCCACGACCACCCATAAATGACTGCGTCTCCGTGGGAAACGGAGCGCGGGACAGACTGAGTCCCGCCAGCAAGCGGGGAGGGGACGAGGCCTGCGGGACACTCGGCGCCGATTTCCTGCTCGTCCTTGCGGCGCCGGTAACCGAGCCGCGCAGGCCCCGCTCGGGCATCTGCTTCCTCCCACCTCCGGGCTCCCAGTCGCGCGCTCCTCGCTCCGCAGAGTCCACGTTCCCAGCGCAGGCGCTGCGCCTGGGCTGGAGGCGACGTGGCCGGGGCGGGAGCACGGCCTCCCCGGGGCGCCCCCCGCCAGCGCGCACCCGCACTCGCACGCGCGCAAGGACACAGATACAGACAGCGCGGCTCCTTGCAAATCTTTACTTGGGTTTCGCTTCCCCGAGCACGTGCGCGGGCGCGGAGCAAGGCCCTTCACGCCGCGACGCGGACACAGACACAGACACAGCACCGCGCCCCCGGCTCCGGCCCGGGGCGCCCCCGGGCGCTCACTTGTACGTCTTCATGTGCCACAGCCCGTCGTTCAAGTAGTGGATGTTCTCGATGCCGATGCCCTTGTTGACCTTCTCGATGTCTTCCGCGGACATCCGCATGACGCCGACGCACAGCGCGTGCTGCTTGCCCTCGGCCATGACGGCCACCACCGTGTCCACCGCGGCGGGGTACAGCTGCGCGCCCGGGGACGTCAGGCCGGGGCACATGATGTTGGCCCCGCTGAGCACAAACTTGATGGCGCCCTTGTCCACCTGCTGGTGCGGCAGGATGAAGGGGAACTTGTGCAGCAGCCGCAGCGTCGGGTAGAAAGGCCCCTCGCGCTGCCTGAAGAACAGCAGCTCCCCGTTGACCGTCAGGATCTCGATGTGCTCGTGGCAGCGCACGATCTTCACCGGGTCTTTCTTGGGCAGGATCTGGTTGAGCCACGGCTCGATGCCCGGAAACTGCTCTATCAACTGGTTCTTAATCCCCTTAATAACGGAGGTTTTCAGCTGGATGCAGTTGGACACGTTCTCTTTCTCGTCAAACTTCTTGAACATGATCCAAGGCGAAGGGGGCGCCGCCAGCGAAGAGCCCGAGCGGGGAAGACGTGTGGAGACGCCGAGGCTCCGGCGGAGGCGCTCACGGAGGGCCGGCAGGGACGGGCGCGGCGGCTGTCGTTAACCGGAAGGGAGCGCGCTTTACGGCTCTGCGTGGGATCTACTTCCGCCCCTCGGAGCGCCGCGCGCCGGCGCCGGCGGTTCAGGGGCCGCAGATTCGTGGCGTCTGGCGGGTGGGGTAGAAGGGGCGGGACTTGAGGAAGAGGAGCGGGAGGCGGCGTTCCTCTTGCGGAAGAGACGAATGGAAAGGGCCTGTTATTTTTACTGTTGTCATTGGTCAGCCGAATCGTCGTCCCCGCGCTTAGCTGCGCGGGAAGCCGAGGGGAGCAGGTGCGGGGAGCAGGGGAGCAGGTGCCGGGGAGCAGGTGCGGGGGAGCAGGTGCGGGGAGCAGGTGCCGGGGAGCAGGTCCCGGGGAGCAGGGGGGCAGGTGCGGGGAGCAGGTCCCGGGGAGCGGGTGCGGGGAACAGGAGTGGGGAGAAAGTGCGGGGAGCAGGTGCCGGGGAGTAGGAGCCGGGGAGCAGATCCCAGGAGCAGGTACGGGGAGCAGGAGTGGGGAGAAAGTGTGGGGAGCAGGTGCTGGGAGCAGATGCGGGAAGCTGGTCCCGGGGAGCAGGTGCGGGGAGCAGGTCCCAGGAGCAGGTGCGGGGAGCGGGTGCGGGGGAGCAGGTCCAGGGAGCAGGTGCGGGGAGCAGGTGCGGCTCTCCTGCCGCGCACAGGCGCCGCGACGAGCCCAGACCCCTTCGTTAACCCAGGTCTACCTGGCTCACACCCTACGTCTCCCCCACATTTCCGACACGTCTGGCTCAGGGACGTGTCATCGCAGATATCTGCCTGCCGCCTGTCACCCATGGATGCAGCCTTCTCCCCTCTGGTTTCTCTCCGCCTGAACAAGGCGGGGAAAGGCTTCCAGACCTAGAAGAATGCAAATGCTATAGGATTTAGTCTGCCCTTTCAAGACAAACAAACCCAGGTTGCGGCCCAGAATATGGTTTCTCCTGGCGAACCTCACTGAAAAGAGTGTGCATTCTGCTTTGTTTGGGTTCAGTGCTCTGCACGTGGTGACTGTGTCCCAGTGGTGGATGGAGTCGTTTTCTGTCTACGCGTTCTGTTGGTTGCTGAGCGGAGTATTGAAATCTCCAGCCGTGATTGTGGATCTGCTTCCCTTTCTAGTTTTATCAGCTTTGGATTCATACATTGTGAAACTCCAGTATTAGTTCCATACCCACTTAAGATTAATATGGAAGTCACCCAGCTAATTAGATTTTATCCATGTAGATTTCTCACGCTATCCTAAGGATAAGTGTGAGACCCCTGAAGCCAGGAATTGTGGATTTTGTTTTGTTTTGTTCTTTTTAAATTTTATTTATTTGAGAGAGAGAGAGAGCAGGAGTGGAGTGAGGCAGAAGGAGAAGCAGGCTCCCTGCTCAGCAGGCATGGAGACTGATTCTGGTCTCCATCCATGGACCCTGAGATCATGAGCTGAGCCAAAGGCAGACACTTAACCAACTGAGCCACCCAGTCGCCAGAACTGCGTGTTTTATGTCTGTATTCTTTCACTTAGCACTTCTCTCCAGTGAGTACATGTGTAGTCTTGGGAAGCCTACCCTGCAGCAGAAATTGTAACAGGAGGTGAATATACAGTGGAAAGAACATTATTCCCACATTCTTGGGAGCTTATAGCACATCGTGGTGAGATAGATAGATATAGATATAGGTGATAGATAGATAGATAGATAGATATCTCCCCATCCCCATTCTCAGAACAAAAATCTGGATTAGTCTGGGTTCTCCAGAAAAAGGATAGATACATAAAATCGTATTATAAAATTATTACATATATTTATATGTGTAAGTTTATGGAATTACATATATGCATATAGATATAAGTAAATATAGGCTGCATGTGTAATATGTACCCATCATAGGGAATTGGCTCACACAATTATGGAGACCAAGAAATCCCAACATCAACAGTCAACAACAACCTGGAGACCCAGGAGAACCAATGTAGTAGGTCAGTCTGAGCCCAATATGAAGGCAGGAGAAGACCAACGTCCTAGTTCAAAGGCAGTCAGGCAAGAAGAATTCCTTTCTCCTCAGGGGAGAGTCCGCCTTTTTGTTCTGTGCAGGCCTTGGTTGAGGCCTGCCCACACTAGAGAAGGTAATCCCCAGGGTAGCCCATCTTAAATGAGGCAGCAGAGCCATGTGCTGATGTCCTGACCTAGGACCCAGGATGGGTCCTGCTCCATCATTTACCAGATTGAAATCCGGAGAGTTACTGAACTTGTATGCATCTCTGTTTACTCATTACAAAAGTACGGTTGACAGGAATACCCATCTCCTGGGGACAGGGGTGGGAACTGCTTGAATTAGAACTTAAAATAATTGGGTTTTCAGTGTTTCATATAGCTATAATTATTAAATTAACACGAAACCAGTTACGTGATTATTTTAATACTCTCTTCACACAGAACATAGCACAACCAGCCAGACTTAAGCTTTCCTATTTATGGCCAAGTCTCCAGTATGCCTCCCTGAGAGTTCACTGCAATTACTTTGATCCCATGAAGAGTCACACATTTCCAGTTAATATATGAGCAGCTAACCTCATCTATTATGTATAGATTTATGTGCTATCCTATAGGATAGCACATAGGATAGGATAGTTCCCTTCCTGTGGGTCTTACGGGTTGTTCTGTTGTTCTTTATTTGTGAAGTCAGTGCTGTATGAACAGCATAAACCAAATGTCGAAATTCCAGGGAGAAAGAGTCTTTACTGGCTCACATGATCAGGTGACCTGTGGACGACTAGTAGTGTTATCAGAGGCATGCCCAAAGGAATTTTTTTTAATAAAGTTATTTTACAGAAAGGACTCTAAGAAAGCTTACTCTGAAGTTCCATAGCCATGGAAAACATTTTTGAAGTTAATAATCATTTTTATCAGAAATATACTCAGTCTGTACACTGTAACTCTTTCCTGGGATGCACTTGACCTGGGCCGTCGAGCCCCTATTTGGCATCTATCAGGAAGAGGATGCTAAGCCCTAGTTTTCTCCTTAAATTCCTAAAAAATTAAAAGAGTTAAAGTTAACAAAAAAAACCTCTATTTTCATTGGAAAATGAAAATGGAGCCTGGTTCTTAAACTTTATAGAGGAGTCTAGGTCTTTGAGGTCTTTTAGGTGACTCACATCAGTGTATGAAAAAACACGACACACAACTGTTGCTTTGAACAAATGAGCATGTTAAAACACTGAAACACACCAACTTGTTCTCATTAAATTATTTATAATCAACTGAAAATTAATTAACTATATATGGATTTTAAAAAGAAGGAGCAAAGTTACAGCACAATCTAAAGTCAGATTGATTTTTAGGCTGAGGCTGTACGGCCTCCTAAGTTCTGTCAGCCTCCCCCGTGTTGCTTTATTTCCGTGAAATCTGACGAGTACAGTGTATACTTCACAGGGTGTGTGGCGCAGTTACGAGGAATAAAAAAATACAATATACAAAGGACTTATATAAAGATGCAGAATAAGTACCTTTACTAGTGTTTCTTTATTCGCAAAACACCCTTTATGTGGTACTTATAAGGCCTAAGATTATAGTATAGATGTAAAAATTTTTACAGAAAATGTTTGTAGCTTTGGATAAAGCCAAAGTCAAGTAGTCAAGAGATGCCCCAACTCGGTATTGTATCAAGAATCTCAGGGGAGTGTGTAATCGAGACACAGTGATGACATGGCTAAATTAAAGTGTGGAACCTGAATGAGAACATTTCTCAGGTTCCTCGAATCTGCAACACTGGGAGTGCAGTTCACACACCTGCGTTGAACTACCTTTCAAACCCTTCACCTGCGTACAACCGTGTCTGCATTTTGAGGCGTGACCACCAGAGGGCAGGAGAGCCGAGCTGAAGTTCGCCGGCAGGTCCCCGTGATTGGTGCTGTGTTAGGCGTATAGGTAACTTTTTTTTTTTTAACCCTACAGTTATTTTTCCTAAATAAATAAACCCATTTCTACCATTGTAAGACATTTCCCAAGTTCAGATGAGCATTCTAAATAGTATCTACGTGATTTAAAATTTGAGTTTTCTCTGTAATTTTCTCTAAATAATAAACAAAGCAGTTATTTCTAAAATGAATATTAGGGGTACCTGTGGCTCAGTGGGTTAAGCATCTGCCTTCAGCTCAGGTCACCATCCCAGGGTCCTGGGATGGAGCCCTTCATCGGGCTCTCTGCTCAGTGGGGAGCCTGTTTTCCCCTTTCTGCCTGCTTGTGCTCGCTCTGTGTCAAATAAATAAAACCTTTAAAAAAAATAAAATGAAGTCTATTAAAAGATGCATGCTAGCTCTACATTATTGGCCTTCTCAAAGAAATACAAACTTCCAGTTACAAAATAAGTCACAGAGATGACAGGAAGCATAGGCAGTATAATCAACCATACTGTAATAAAGTTGGGTGACAATTGGGGACTATTCTTACCCTGATGAATACCGAGTAACATAGAATTGTGGACTCGTGTTGTACACCTGAAGCTAATGTAACACTGTGTGTTCATTATACTTCAATTTATAAAATGCCTCTTTCCACATTGCTTCAATTTAGGAAGGATTTTTAAAAATTAAAAAGTTAGGTATATCATAAAAATAATCTCATGACAGCCCAAATGTTCTTGATTACATGTTCCACCTCGTTGCTCCATTCCCCCAGGAAACACTGCTAGGTTTCTCGTAGGTTCCAGCCACATTCTCTCCACGGCAGACATGCAGATGAATAGGTAGGAGGGTGCTCCCATGGGCAAGCACAGAGGAAAGGGCCCCCACACCGGGGAGGTGAGCAGAGTTCCCCCAGAATCTTAGGGGCTCTCATTTCCAAAGCAAACCCCACAGGAGGGTTGAGCCCTGGCCTGGGGTGGCCAGAGCCCTCCCTACTTCTCTAAACTCTGGCCATCGGATGTGCCCCAGACCAGTTCCTTTCTCTCTTGGCCTGTTTCCCGATTGTCTCAAGAGGGCTGGACACAGAACTTCGTGACCTCCCCCTTGGTAGTGTGGACGTGGTGTGGGCTCCCAGACCATGGATGGGCTTGGTGGGCTGCACTGAGGGATGTGCACGGTCTCCTGCCCACGTGCAGACCGAAGAGGACCCCCTGGGGCAGCCGAGGCTCGTGCCCACCAGCAGCACCGTCATATGTGCATTACACCCGGGCGTTAGACCCCGCCTTGCCGCGCTCCTGCACATTCAACGCACCAACGGCGGCCCTCCTGGCAGCCACGGCACTCCCCACGGGCCACTGCAGGGAGACCTCACAACCCCTAGCACCCGCAGGCCTCCCCAGCCCAGCCAGGCAGGCCGGAGTCCTGGAATACCTCCTGCCTGGCATGACTGGTCCCCAGAGTCAACCCCCCAGGGCCAGCTCTGCAGCTCTGGGTCAGGGAAACCTGAATCCAAGCAGGGAGAAGGTCAGGCGGCCCCTTCGGCCTGCACCTCCTCCCGTTGTCTCCCTGGTAGGCCCTGTGGACACTGGTCCAGCTCCTCCCTCGCTGGGGTAAGAGGGGAAGGACAGGTGCACAAGTGTTGCGAGTACTTACTGTTATTAGGGGGTCCTTCCCGGGCACTCATTGAGTTTATCCCATTATAGATGAGCAGGGACACCAGCGCTCGTGGTCACTTGCTTTTGCAAGACCTGGCCCCAGGCGTTTGGACCCCACAGTTGTGCTGTGCATGGGTGTCCCTTCCACCCCAACCCCCCCTCACTGAGCAGGTGGCCTCTGAGCCCAGCTTTGGCCATGGGTCTGTCATGGTTGGGGGGTCACGGAGAGGGTCACTGCAGACAAGGGTTCCACGGTGCCAGGGCTTGGTGGGGCCCCGGGTAAGGAGGGCTCTAGGGAGGCTGGGGTGGGGTGTTAGGGGCACACACAGAGTCAGGGACACGGCGGGGCAGGGTGGGGCGGGCAGAAGACACAATCCAGGCCACCTCGGAGCCATAGCATCCTAGATTTGGAGGGAGTTTAGTGGGCATGCCACTAAGCACGGACATGTAAGCAGCACCCAGAGATGAGATCTGCTGCAGTGTCCTCCTGCACACAGGGCTGCAGCGGGACGAGATGGGCTGCGTGCCAGAGCCTGAGCCAGAGCGGCCTTCAGGAGAGGTCGTACCCAGGATGGCGCTTCCGTCCGTGTTGCTGCTGGCCTCCTGCAGGGTTGAGGAGGACGAGACAGCACAGCCCCCCTGCAGAGTACAGAGCCGTGAGGAGCTGTGACTGCAGCCTTGAGTGTGCTCACGGAGGGCAGCGGCGGGCACCGTGGTGGTGGGAGCTGACGGGGAGGATGTGCTGCTCGAGACCTAACGGATACTGTGGACCTTAGGGGACAGTAAGAAGCCCAACTCCAGGGACAGTGGGAAGTGGCAAGGTCAGCAGAAGCCTCAGACTCTTCAGGGTACCCATGCCGGGAGGCAGCCCCGGGGGTTCAGGAAGTGGGGTTCTCGGCTCTCTGGGTGCAGATTAGGGAACACCCACCTGGGGAAGGGAGGTCCCCAGAGGACTACGGGATGACCCTGCTGCTGCTCTCCTCCCAGCAGGACTGGAGGAGTTGGCCGAGTGCTCCCCGAGCACAGCCCCAGTACCCACACTGCGGAGACGGGGTGCAGGACGTCCTCCCTGGAGCCCTTGCGGCTGCGGGGAAGGCTGGCTTTGCGGGAGGCAGACCTGCTGGGAAGAGGGTGGTGCTTTCACTGGCCATAGCTATGGCGTCCACGTGAGCCTTTGCTCCCGAGCGGGTGTCAGATCTGCTCTGGGTTGGGTGCTGCTGTGAGAGCGGGTCTGCAGGTGGTCCTGGCTCCAAAACTCCCAGGGGCTCTTTCGGTAGCAGAGTTGGGGCCGTGATCCGGGGGAGGCACGAAGGTTGGCGAAGGTGCTGCCTCTGTCTCTGCAGCCGCTGCTGGTGGTGACACTTGAGCTATTTCCAGTTTTGGTGCCGGAGCCGGAGCCCTCATTGTGGCTGGTGTTAGCTCAGGACCCGGCACAGGCTCTGGCGTGGGACTGACACTGGAGCCCGTTCTGGACCTGCCTCTTCCCCCGAAACTGGTGCCGAGCAGCTCTGACCTGGCACAGGAGCCCGGGGGAGTGTGCGGTCTCATCCAGGAGCTGGGATTAGAACTCATGCTTGAGCTGATGCTGGGGCTGTTTTGAGCTCTGGAGCTGGCATCCACGCTGCTCTCAGAGCTGATGTCTGAACTGGTGTCCAAGCCAGTGTCCAAGCTGATGTCAGAGCCGGTGTCTGAGTGGGTGTCCGAGCTGGTGTCTGAGCCAACGTCCGAGTTGGCATCTGAGCTGATGTCAGAGCTGGTGTCTTATCGGCTGTCAGAGCTGGCGTCCGAGCCGGCATCCGTGCTGGCACAGGCTCTCATGCGGTAACTGCTGCTGGAGTCGGTTACCTGGAGCCTGACATTGGTTCTAGCTCTGTATCTGGCCTGGCTCTCTCTTTGCATTTGGTTTTAGAGCTGGTGATAGCCCCAGATGGGGCATCCTCCACATCCTCCCAGGTACAGTGGGGGACTGGTGGCTTCCTCTTGGAAAGGCCAAAGCTTGCTACTCTTCAGAAGAGCCATTCCAGAGAAGTCCGAGGGGACCAGTGCTCGGCCGGCCCATCCAGCCCGCCAGAATGCTCTGTACATGTTGCTGCCGTCCGTGCACAGCCTGGGGAGGGGGTGTTGAAGCCGGAGAGGAAGAAGGGCTGATGGAGGCTGGCCTGGGCCAGATGACCAGGGCATGACGGGATTGTCGGTTCCCAGAAAGGTGGGGACAGCAAAAGCAGCAGGTGCCTCCTTCCAGCTCTGGGGGATTCCAGAAGCTTTGCTCAGGAGCTGGGGGAACTTGGCTCTTTCCGTGGGTGCAGAGTGGGGAACGCTGGCACCAAAAGGGGGAAACAGGGAGGGAGAAGATCCATTAAGGCAATGGGAGGAGGCAGGGCTTCGTGTGCTGGCCAGTGGGGACTCCAGAAGACCGTCCTCCTTGATCCGCTCCCCTTCCACATTGGAGAAGGTGACGGATTGCACACTGAACACCAGCAGCCACGGACGGAGAGGACACACCCGAGCTGGGCCGAGGACTGCGAGTGGGAGCTGCCACTGGTCCTGGGCTCCACACTGACACCCGTGCGGCTGAGTGGGGAGACATGCCTGTGGGTGCCATGGCTGTGACCTGCACTCACAGCCTGTGGGGATGCAGACAAGGGGCAGCAGGGCAAACCTCAGCCAGTCTCCCGGTTCCCAGAGAACAGAAGACACCTGAGGCTGAGGTGGACAAGGGGGGAGGCCGGCCTGTTGAAGGACAGGCGTTCCTGGTGGCAGCAGGTGAGCCTCGGGGCGGATCTGGTCTATGGGCGTGGCCGGGGCTGGAGGCTGGGCGGAAGATGCCGCCTGGTCTGGGAGCTGCGGTCTGTGAGTACTTGGGTACCTGACCTGCCAGGCCCCGTCCTGGCCAGCACTAGGGATCAGTGAGAAGGAATCCTTAGCAATTTTGAGCCCCCTCTGCTTCCTGTGGTCTTTGCCCTTCTGGTGGAAGTCTGACTCTTAGGACAAAGGCACAGTTAGCAGCAGGGTTCTTGGTGCAGAACAGGTTCACGTTGTCAGGGGTCTTCAGCTCTGGTGGGACAGAGGAAGGGTCCACTGTGCTCAGGAGGTGGCTGCAGGCCTGGGAGAAGGAAATGCCTAGAAACAGAAAGGAGATGGAGGTGGGGGTTGTGGGCATTGGGACCCTTCCTGGTGCCAGTGTTCCCCATTCTGCATACACAGAGCCAAGTTCCCCCGGCTCCAGAGCAGAGCTCTGGAATCCCCCAGAGCTGGAAGCGGGAATGGGGAGACTGTGGGTTCCGGGGGTCTGCATTAACGTATGCAGGATTTGCCTTGAGAAACATTCTAGAAATAGTGGTGGTGGGTTCACAGCATATTGAATATTTACCTAATGCCACTGAATTAGATGATTTAAAATGACTAAAAGGTAAATTTTCACTGCGTGTACATTTTAAACCATAAAATCTAATAAGCTGCAAAGAAGAAGATTTAAAAACCAAGTTGTCATCGTGAGGGTGGAAAGGACAGCTCTAGCGTGTGCACTGGCATGCTCAAGGGCAGATGCCGGGAGACGGGGGCTCCACACGGCAGGGGACACCACAGCTGATTCCGAGACGCACCTGGTGGTGGCTCTGGAACTAGCCCAGGACCCAGCTCCAGTGCTGGCACTGGCTCTGTCGCTGGTGGTCTTAGGGAGGCTGCTTCTAGAACAGCCCTGGTTCCGTGACTGACCCTGGATTCTGGCAGTGGTACCAGAACTGGGGAGAGAACTGGTGATGGGCATGCTTCAGGTCTGGATCTAGGACCAGAGGTGGCTCTGTCATCTGATGCTGGGAGCAGATGCTAGCAGAGCTTCCTCTCCCTCCAGAGCAGGGCAAGAGCTTGTGCTAGAGGTGCAGCTCTGCAGCCGCCCCCCATCCTGGCTGTGGGGCAGATGTCATCCCACCTGCTGAGCTGTGAGCTCTGAAAGTCAGGAGAGTTCCTGCCTGCACACTGAAGGGAGAGTACACGGGTGCTGAATACATGAAGGAAGAATGAATGGATAGATGGATGGATGGTTGGAAGGAAGGAAGGAAGGAAGGATGGATGGATGGATGGATGGATGGATGGAAGGAAGGATGGAGGGAAGGATAGATGGTTGGATGGATGGATGGTTGTAAGGAAGGATGAATGGATGGAAGGAAGGAAGGAAGGATAGATGGTTGGATGGATGGATGGATGGATGGATGGATGTTTGGAAGGATGGATGGATGGCTGGAAGGAAGGAAGGAAGGAAGGAAGGAAGGAAGGAAGGAAGGAAGGAAGGATAGATGGATGGATGGATGGTTGGATGGATGGATGGATGGGTGGATGGTTGGAAGGATGGATGGATGGATGGATTGATGGATGGATGAATGGATGGATGATTCCATCAGCCCACCCAAGACTACTTTGTATCTCTGGTTTTTCCCATCTGTAAGATAACAGCAGCCACCTCCTAGGACTGTTGGTAGGATGACCCTGATTCAGTACACATGTAAGTGCCTACTGTGTGCAAGACACCATTCTGGAGACTTGGGGCTAAAGTACTTGCATGGAGCTGATTGGAGCGGGGCTGAAATGAGGGCAGTCAGGTCATAGACATGCTGTCCAATCTCATCTGGGACCCATTGCCAGGTTTAGCAGGCTGTCCCCGTGTCCTGGTCCAGCAGCTCAAGACAAATCTGGGTGGGGCTGGAGGGATTATGGGGCTTGCCATCTTCACAAATCATCAGAAAGAAGCTTCACTCTTCACTTTTTCTTCCTCATCTGATCCCCCCTCCCCACACTGCATTTCATCTCATGGATGGTCGTCATTCATTTGACCAGACACTGATGAAGGCAGCTGGGTGGTTTCCAGTCTTTTGCTCATGTGAAGAACATTGCAGGGCATAACCGTTGAGGAAGGTCAGGTGTAGAAGCGTTTCCATGGGACAGATTGCCTGAGCTGGGGCCGTTCAATCAAAACGTGACTACAATTGTAAGTTTGATACATGCGGCCAGACCGCTGCCCTGGGAGAGCAGCTGGGGTTCCCATCAACGATGAAGAAAGTTCCTCTTTCTACACAGCTTCCAAGGATCCTTGTGATTTTTTGGATTTAGTCATTTCTTAATGACTGAGTATACATCACATGTGTAAGCCTGTTTATATTTCTTTTTTGTGAAGTGTATTTTAATATCTTTGCTGTTTTATATTGTGTGGCTGCTCTTTTTGCTTTTTAAGATTTTATTTATTGATTTGAAAGAGAGAGACAGAGACAGAGATAGTGACAGAAAGCGCAATAGCAGTCCTTTGGAAAACGGGTAGTTCTCCAAAAAGGAAAACATAGTTACCACGAATCCACGAAACCATGCTTTTGGTTCTCTTGGGTACATACCTTGGAGTGCAGTTGCTGGATTCGTGGTAACTCTATGTTTTCCTTTTTGGAGAACTACCTGTTTTCCAAAGGACTGCTATTTTATATTTCAATCAGCAATTTCTCCGTATCCTCACCAGAACTTCAATACCTGTCTTTTTAATAATAGATGTCCTTTTGCATGTGAAGAGGTATCTCTTTGTGGTTTTTATTTGCATTTCCCTAAAAAATATTTATGTTTATAATATGTGTAATATTTATATGGCCATTTTTTAAAAGGATTTATTTGAGAGCGAGTGCGGGGGGTTGGGGGTGGCAGAGGGAGAGAGAAAATTTCAAGCAGACTCCTGCTGAGCTCGGAGCCTGACATGGGGCTCGACCTGCCGACTCCACAATCAGACCTAAGCTGAAACCAAGAGTCAGAAGTTTTAACCAATGTCACCACCCAGCAACCCCTGTGTATTTTCTTTGGGGAATTTGTCATATACAGATCCTTCCCCCACTTGTTAAGTGGAATGTTTATATTATTATATTATAGAGGTGTAAGAGTGTTTAATCTACAAATGTCCCTTATTAGAAATATTATTAGCAAGTATTTAATACCATTTAGTAGGTTGTCTTTCTCTTTTTTGATACTATGTTTTGATCCAAAATGTTAAATTTTTTGAAGCCAGTTTATATATTTTTTTATACTTGTGCTTTTGATGTCCCCTCTTGAGGACTGATGTTCTCTGCTCAGCAGACTCCGAAGTCTGGGCAGACACATTGCTGACCCTGGCCTCACCCAACAGCCTCAGACCAAGCAGACTCCACCTGACCCTGTCTTGAGGGAAAGGAGGGCTCCCTCCTTCCCTTCCACTGACCAGAGGCCCAAGTAGAAGCTAAGCATATTGGGTACGTGGGTTGGGGCCACTCCTGGTGGAAACGTAGATGGGTTTTGAGCACTTTTTCCCACTCTAAAGCCCCCAGCCTGATACTCTGCCCTTCCAGCAGCTTTGCTGAGCCCCCTCTGTATACTTTGCAAAAGCCTCCTGTGTTCACACGAGCTCAAGTGGTCCTGCTGCTGCACCTGGGAACTTTCCCTGGATGGAGCATGTCCACAGTCATCCCTGTGCCCACCTGAGCTGCCCTAGATGTGTTGTGTTCACTGAGAGGGAGGAGGTCTGTGCCTGGAGGGAGCAGGAGGGGCCGGGCTACGGCCCTCCAGGGAATAACCCGTAATGGGAATAGGACACTGTAATGAGTCTGCTTCTAAACAGATCTTTGAAAAACTATGCAAGAACTTCTTTTGGATAAATTCCTAGGATCAGTACTGCTAGGCTAAGGTAGGCACTGATGGGACTTTGACAGGTTAACCCTTTCTCTGGCATTGGTTTCTGCGGAATGCTTTACTGCTTTCTAGTTTCAGCCTGCCTTTCCACTAGTGACATTTTCCGAATATGTGGCTGGCCACAGACAAGCCGGCTGTTCGCTTATGGCTCCTGGCTCTCGTAGGACACTGAGGAGTGATGGGATAGCACTTCCAAGATGATTGACAGATGATTTACAAAAGGTTGTGACTTCTGTCCTGCTTGCTCTCTCCTGTGTTCCTTCCTTCCCTCTGTCCCTCCTTGTGTGTCTCTCATTGCTAAGAACCAAATAGGGGCTGAGATCAGATCAGCTGACTTAAAAGACCTGAAATCTTGGTCTAAACTGAGTCTCCCCAATAACTTGCTTATGAGCTCAGAGGTGGACCCTGCCCCAACAGAGTCCCAGCCGCCTGGGAGCTTCCCCCCAGCACACTCGTCCCAGACTTGTGCAGGGCTGGCTCCTCTTGTCTTTCTGGACACAGCATAAATGCCACTCTCGTGGCCTTGTAGGCCTACCGAGGGCCTCCTGGCTGGACCTCCAGCGCCCTGCTTCATCTCCCTATAGTATTTGCTCCCACTATGGACAGTGAGCTCCTGGTGGGCAGGGGCCATGTGGGTCCTTTCAGCAGTCACCCGGATGACTGCAGGGGCACAGTGGCCAAATGAGTCAATGAGAGGGTCTTAGAGCGCCCTCCCGCTTCTGAGAAGTTCATTAGTGAAAGGTCATTGTTGGGTTAGAATGACTCCTGGGTGTCCCCTCCCTGCTCCTGTTGCTCCGTTGGCCAGTGAGCTGGTCGGGGCCAGCACTGCAGCCCCAAGCAGGAAACCAGAAATTAAAACAGGCCTTTGGGGGTCATCAAGGCAGGGGGTTCCCAGGCCCCAGGGGACAAAGGGGCAGGACGTGGGGGCTGCAAGGGGGGATGAGAAGGACCTCTGATCCTCCATGTCCCCCAGTTTCCGACCAGTGTCCTGGGGTTTCTAGTTCACTCACGAAGTCTCCTCACCCCAGCCTGGCAATGATTCCGCCTACTTGCCCCTGAGGCTCCAGCAAGGACGGTCCGTCCTTGGACCCGGGAGGAGCAAGCAGTCCAGTGCTCTGCCACATTCTGCACTACCCAGGTCCTCCGTTCCGAGGCCGCTGTCCACTCCCAGGCACCCCAGGCAGTAGAAAGCATTTACTGGACTTAGCCAGGTGTGTCATCCATGAGGAACCGAGGCCGACAGACTTCTAGGAGCCTGTGGGATCCCCGGACCCCTGCCCCAAGCACATCAAGTTGCTGAGGGGGAAGACCTTATTACGAAGCCCCCTCGCCATGGGGGTGGGTACTAGGGGCGTACCCCGGTTCCAGGCGCCCAGAGCGCGGACACAGAGCCCCAGGCCTGTCCTCTCCCGCCCGACCCTGGGATGGCCCAGCCCTGCCAACCCCGGGAACCTCGGAACACTAGCCCGCCATAGGGGTTTCTTGCCCCTCCGGACGCGGCGCGCCCAGGGTCCTCCGCTGTGAGATCGCGGAGTCGTGCGCTTGCGCACAGCCACTCCCTGACGCCCGACTTTCGGGAGCCTGGGGATGTGGGCGTGTCCCCTGGCCCAAGGGGCGCCGCCAGCCAATCAGAGCCGCCTACCGCCGGCCCCGCCCACCGCGCGCGCTGGGGCCACTCGGAGCTGCAAGCGCGGCGGCGCGCGCGGGTAGTGTTCCCGCGGCCGCTGTGCTGTGCGGGCCATGGAGCGGATTCCGGCGCTGGGCTTGGGCACCTGGCAGGTGAGGATGGCCTTGTGCCCCGGGGCGGGCGGGGCCTTGCCCCAGCCGCGGAGGGGACTCGCGGGGCCACCTGCCGCCCGCCCTGCCCCCTCCCGAGCTCTCGCCAGCAGATGTCGGCGAAGGACGGCACAGGCGGTGGTCAGGCCGGGGTCAGGGTGGGGGGACGGCGGCCACTGGCCCGCGGGCGCCGTGGGGGCAGGTGACCTGCATCCCGAAGGCTAGTGCGGTCTGGGACCCGCGGCGAGGCTCCGTGAGCCGTCCTGTGCGCGGACTGGGCCCCCGCGGGCCGGGACGCGGGAGCCGCAGGGGAGCGGGGGGCGGACCGGGGTGAGCCCCGGCGACCCCGCGCGTCCGAGGGCTGCTGAGGCGGTTTCCCGCACGTCCTTTCCGGCTCTGCTGGGGCCCGGCTGTAACCTGACCCCTGACGGCCCCGGGGTCCAGCCCTGCGCCCACGTCCCTGCTGGTCGTCCCCGCGCCGCCCCTGCGCCGGGCCCGCGTGGGCGTCCGGTCGGGCACGGCGCGGGAGAACCTGCGGCCAGTGCTTCCCGGGCCGAAGCGTTCCTCTCTGCGGTCGTCGGGGCTCGGGTGCGCAGCCTTGGACCCGTCTTCCCGCGGGTTTGTGTGCGCGGTCGGCGGAGCCGGAGGGGGAGGGAGCGCGAGCAGACGGAGAGGGAGAGGGTGGAGGGTGGGACTTGATCTCCGGTCGGAGGTTCGAGCCCGGCGTTGGGTGTGGAGCCTAGGTAAAACAAAACAAACAAACAAACAAACAAACAAACAAAAATCACATTCAACACATGTCCAGGCACGTCGCTAAATCGTCCTCTTGTTCTCTTCGTTTGCCTGTAGATTCGTTTGGGTTTTGTACATGTTCATACCATCTGCAAATAGTGCTTCTTTCTGATCCTTAAATCTCAAATTCCTTTTTCCGTTTTGTTCCTGATCTTAAAGGTTATGTTTCTGATACGTACACGTTTGAGGATGATGTTTGCCTCTAGATTTTGGGGGTGGTTTTGTTCTTGATTTTTCTGTTATTGTTGTTGTTTTAAATGTGGGTATTCTTTACCAAGTTAAAGAGTTTCCTTTTCCCCTAGTTTACTGCGACTTTAAATCAGGAGTGGGTGTTCAATCTTAAACAACATTGATTGACATGATTTATTTTTTTAACCTGTTGATGTGAATTATCATGGATTTCCTAATATCAAGCCATCCTTGCTTTCTCAGATAAACTCAGTGAGCATGTGGTATGTTCTTTCTCCAGAGTATATTGTTGCATCCAATCTGCTGTTATTTTACTTGGGATTTTTGCAACGGTTATTCATGAATGAGACGAGTGTGTGACTGTTTTTTAATATTTTTGTCTGCTTTTGATTCCAGGGATATGCTAGTTTAGTAGGATGAACTGAGAGTATTCTTTATTTTTCCCTTCTGTGTAAGATTCTGTGTTAAATTGGGACGATTTCATCCTTGAAACGTTTGTAGAACTGTTTTTGTGTTTGTTTAACTAATTGCTTCATTTAAAAAAATAATTATAGGACAAGTCAGCTTTTACTTCTTCTTAAGTAAGTTTTTCTAAGGATTTTTCCCATTCTTTTCATCTTTCCAAATTTTCGGCTTATAGTTATTGATAATATTTTCCGAGATTTGGGGTCTATGTTTAATCTGTATGACTGTTTTTCATTCAGATCATGTTAAAAAAAAAAAAAACACTTGGTCCCATCAGTCTCATCAGAAGCTTTTCCACCTTATTAAGGTTTTTCAAAGAACCAGCCTCTGGCTTTGTTGATCTCTGTCCTGTCTTTATTGGATGTTCACTCGTGTTTTCACATTTTCTCTTCCCTTCTAATTTCTTGGCGGTTCATGTCCTGACTTGAGATGGATGCTTCATTGGCTTTTGGCCCCTCCAAGTGTGCTGCTCGTCAAGCAAGGACTGTCGCAACACAGCACAGGGGGGTCTGCGAAGGTCAAGTGAGCAGGTGCTTTGTGAACCACGAAGCCCTTTGGGAAGGCTCAGTGCGATGTGTTGTGAGCCCTCCCGGGCTTCGTCCCTGTTCCTGCCGTTTGCTTGCTTGAGCAGCGCCGTTCACAGTGAGTGTTTTCTGAGCTTCCACATTCTTGATGGAACCCACACTGCTCCTGTGGGTTTGGGGAGATGGTTCCCCGGTGGTGGAGTCTCTCCGTGTGAGTTCGCACCTGTTCACCTTTGCCCTTGGACTTCCGGTCTTGTTGGGTAGAGGGTGAGTCTACACCTGCTTCTCTCTCAGTTGCTATCAGGATTCCTTCTCCATTTCTTCATTACTCTGTTCGTTGAGAAGCTCAGCGTCTGGCCCCGTTATTTGCAGGCGCTAAAAGTACCCATAGACTTTTCCCCAAATAAGTCAAGGAGTTGCAACTCAGATTGTGTCTGAATCCTTTCTGACTCTGACACCGTCCCTCATTTTGGTGCTCACTGACACTGTGACCTCCTTCCTCACTTAGGCCCTGTTTGAGTCTTCATTTTAGAGTGAAACGCTGGGATGTCCTGAGCACGGGTGGATTGCTTCTGTCGTGTTCACTCTGCAGGCGGCTCCAGGGGAAGTGACAGAGGCAGTGAAACTGGCCATCGACGCCGGATATCGGCACTTCGACTGCGCCTACTTATACCACAACGAGAGTGAGATTGGAGCCGGGATCCAGTGCAAGATCAAGGAGGGCGTGGTGAAGCGGGAGGACCTGTTTATCGTCAGTAAGGTGGGACTTCACACGCGGGGCGGGCAGGGCGAACCCCCAGCGGCTCCCTTAGCAAGACAGCTGACCCCATGTGGGAGGGTTTTTGGTCTCCCAGCAGCTGGCAGCTCAGTTCGTCCTGGAACCAGACCTGCCTAGACATCCTCCACTTCATACACATGCTGGGAGTGGTGCAGGTGAAGGTGTCTGGGGCAGGGTGACAAGCAGAGGGGACAGCTTGCACAGAGGCACAGGCGTGGGACAGCGCCTTGGGTACACGGACCTAGAAGAAGCTTGGAGTTCCTGGATTGGAGAATGGTAGGCAGAGGAGTGCTGAGAAATGGGGCTGGAGCAGGGGACAGGCCAGATCACAGAGGCCTGGCTGCCTTTTAAGGGCCTTATTCTTTTTCCCGTACACAAAGGAGCACCGCTGAAGGATTTTAAATAGGGAGCTTATCTTCTGCAGCGGAGAGACTCGTGTCCTACCTGGGCAGTTGCAGCTACTGAAAGGAGCGTGCGTTTGAGCAGAAGGCAGAAGACAGGGGACGTTGAGGGCAGGGTGGGTGGGAGAGGAGGGCAGGCCAGACTTGGACAGGGAGAGACGGTGGAGGAGGGAAACAGGTGTGCGGGCCTGGTTAAGGGAGGACCCATTCAGCAGAGTTCAAGAACCCCTTTGCTTTTGACTTTGAGGCAGAATGTTAAGACTGTGAGGTCAGTAACCACAGGCCCTCATTCCAGCGTTCTCTACGAGCACCAGAGACTGGGTCAGTCACCCGATGGCACAGGGTCACAGCGTCGTTGTGTGTAAAGCAGGACTCAGATTTGATCATCGCCTGAGTAGTTTCCAGGTCCAATGTCCATAATTGCACAAGTCACCTCTGTTTCTGTGGCAGATTTCCTCTTGTTTCACTCTCCCAACGATCTCTGTAATTCATTGGTGCTTCTAAAGCTGGAGCAAAGGGAGGGTGAGGGATGGGCCGGGCCTGCACCTGGCAGGGGGCAGAAGACTCCCCTGCCACTCCAGGAAGGGAGCGGTGCCTGGTCTGCCCAGGCCAGCCCCGAAGCCAGGGGACATTCGCTCCCGAGTGCATCACAGCTGCAGGACAGGTGTGCTCGTTACTCTTGACACTTGGGAAAGTCATAGAAATATATATATATATGTTAAAACATCACTATATACTCCCCATCTAGAGAGTCCTGTCACTGACAACGTATTTTTAGGGTTTTTTGTTTTTCTTCTTTTCTGTCAGTGCGCTGTGTCGACGGTATGTTTTCTGTTTCTGTTCTCACTCTTGTACTAGTTCTTGTGTTTCCTCTTGCTGCGTCGGAGCCTTCAAGTGGCTCCCGTCACAGTTAATACTGAACAGCGTGACGGGAATCACAAGAGGAAGCACCAGTCAAGGATTTCGTGCTGACGGGGGTGGGGGTGGGGGGGGGTGGGGGGAGGGGCGTGTCCAGGTCCCCGCAGGCCAGTGGCGTTCACTCACCCACCAGCTTTACTGCAGGAGTATGACGCCTTCATCCCCAGGGACCTTCAACGTGGCACAGACTGACATGGGAAACGCAATGTAGACTTTCTTCTGAGTTTTCCTCCTCTCCTTTCTGTCCACACGCATTGAGTTTGGTTTGCTTTGGCTTGGGTTTTCTTTTGGTCCCAGTGGGTCCAGATAACTGGCAGCCCCCCACCATATAGTTCACGGGGCCGCCAATGTCCCTTTAGTAGGACTCAGGCCACAGAGCCCAGTTTTGGGGATCCCTCCCCAAGGGAGCCCTGGAACCATTGGAGGCTAATGTCCCGGCCGTTGTTGTATTTATAGCCATAGGGCCTTGGATGTTACTGGATTGTGGGACCAAGGGGCAGACGTTGTGTTAACCCTGGCTTCCCTCCTCCCCTGGGCAGCTCTGGTGTACCAGCCATGAGAAGTCCCTGGTGAAAGCAGCGTGCACCAAGAGTCTGAGGGCCTTGAAGCTGGAGTACCTGGACCTCTACCTCATACACTGGCCCATGGGTTTCCAGGTATGAAAGGCACTAGCAGCCCCTTCCTTCCTGCTCATGCCTGCCGGGGGATGCAGGGAGCGAGGGCCCCAGCTCAGCAGAGGCCTAGGCTCGAGGCCCCTGCGGGCCGCCATCAGCTCCCTCCTCTGCCTCACAGGCCGGGGAAGAAGACATGCCCTTGGACCCCAGCGGCATGGTGATACCCAGTGACACCGACTTCCTGGACACGTGGGAGGTGAGCCACGGGTTGGTGGGCCTCCGGGCAGGGTGCTGGGAGGTGAGCTGCTGTGTTCACCAGGAACGCACACAGGGATAACCAGGGCAGACCTCCCGGTGAGTCTCAGTGTCTACTTGGTTGTTTATTAGAAACAGCAGGTGGTCATCACGGAAATACAGAAGAGGATAAAAAGAAAAGGTAGAATCTGTGTCTCCCTCCTACAGTGGTGACCACCACTGCTGTCCTGTAGCTGCCAACGGCTTGTCCATGAGCTTCGTTGGAGCAATGCCTGGTGGCACGGCGAGGTTTGGGGGGCGCTGGGAGGAGCTGGAGGATGGGGCACGAGCTCAGCCCACGGCTGGAGTCCAGACAGGAAGGGAGGAAGAGGCCTTGAGCAAAGCCCCGAGCACGGGAGTCGAGGGGAGGGGTGCCAGTGTGGAAGGGGGGCAGGGTTCCCGCTGCCCCCCGCTGTGCACACCCATGTGGGGTAGAGGAGGGCAGGGGTGAGGCATGGGAAGCAGGTGAGGTCATACTGAGCTCAGGGACAGGCATGGTTACCTACAAGTACCAGGCAGAACGAGTGGGACAAGCACCAGCCAGGCCACACCCTCCCCCTTCCCCTTAAATGGGGGTTGGCTTAACAGATTAGCCGAGGGCCCCGGCCTGGGAGAGCCAGGGTCCCGGGGCCCCAGCCCTTTCTGCCCCATGGCACTGCTTCTCCAGAAAGCATGGGTTAAACTCTGGGCTGTCTGGGCGGCACCAGCGGGTTCTGGATGGTGCCGCAGGGGCCATAGCTGTTGTGCTTGCCGGTGGCCGCACCGTACTCCTGCTGACAGTGTGGCTGCCCCGGGCCACGCTCCTCCTGGAGCTGCCGGCCCCTCCCTGTGCTCAGGAAGCATCTAATCAGAGTAGAAGGGGTGAGTGGACAGCAACGGACGTCCCTGCGCCAGACCTTACCAACAGGAATCGAGCATGGGAGGAGCAGTAACGGCCACCATGTGGCGTGGCTTAACCACTTTCCAGCCCTGAGCTAAATGCTTGCACGTGCTGTTTGATGGAATCTTTAAAACAATCCTGTGGCATGGACAAGCTTGTCCCCACTTTGCAGTGACAACATTGAGTTTAGTGCGATCCTATAAATGTGCCCAAGCTCCCCCAGCCGGGGGCATGGAAGCGGCATGGGCCCTGCGGGCAGAAGGCCTGTGGGGCATCGGGCGGGCTCACGCAGCCTGCAGAGGAGTGAGGCCATGGGTTCTCGGGTGCGGAACGACTCTCTGTTCTCTTTAGGCCATGGAGGACCTGGTGGTCATGGGGCTGGTGAAAGCCATTGGGGTGTCCAACTTCAACCACGAGCAGCTGGAGAGACTTTTGAACAAACCCAACTTGAGATTCAAGCCAATGACTAACCAGGTGAGGCTTTCACAGGCGGAGCTGGCTTTTCAGCTGTCACTTCCATGTGGCTGGACTGGAGACGGAAGAAGGTGGGGGCACACCGTGGCCATTTGTCTCTGGGGACTGCAGACGGGCCACTCGGGAGCAGGTAGGCAAGCAGCTGGGGCCAAGGCAGGAGAGCTGCCCCAGAGGCTTGTGCTGACGGCGGTGCCCTCGGAAGGCAGGGCGAGGGCTGAGCTGGGTTTTCCCTGTGCAGCGGCGATGAGGGGTCCCACTCACAGCCGTGCAGGCCTCCTCGGAAAGCTCTTCTCTGTGGACCAGCCCCCGCAGAGGGCAGCCGCCGTGCCGATTACTAAAGCAGAGGGCAGCTTTGATCGTGCAGATAACGTGATGTGTTACGTGCTCGTTTGTGTCCGGCCTCTTTCAGCCTCATAGCTGTTGGGTGCCTCCATGCCCAGTATGACTTCCCTCGTTCTGCTGTGTGCTGGTCCATTACGTCAGTAATGGGCACGGACTCATTCTAGCACTCGGGCCTTTGGGTAGTTTTGGGGACATGAAAATAGAGCATCACATTCCATATTTTATTTTTTAAAAAACCCTTTCTAGCTAAAGCATTACAGGGAGACTGGAAAGGGTGTCGCTCCGTGAGTCTCCCCAGGTGAGCGAGCTCAGGTGGTCGCACCTGGGGCAGGGAACAGAACAGCCACTGACTTCTGGAAGCTCTTCTAGCCACTGTCCCCGAGCAAGGATCACTCAGTGCTGCTGCTTTACAACCTTGCGAGCCTAGATCTGTCCAAGTGCGTCATAGCTCCTGTCCTGTAAGGGTTCGCAGTGGCACTTTAAATCCCGGGAAGGGCTGGTGCCTCATCTGTGGGGTGCGGAGGGGCTGGAGGGTATGTCCCCTAATTAGGGTTCTGAGCCCCCCCGGAATGTGGGTTCAGAAGGGTTTTCAGAGAGCCCACAAGGTCCTGTGGTAGCTCTTCATTCTCCCTAAACAAGCATCTGTTCCCAGCCCACTGAGGACCTGGGATCGTAGGTGAGAATTCAGAGGATGTGGAGACAGGAATCGCGCCCTCCAGTTTCTTCCAGTGCCCGGTGGCGTCCCCAGGAGCCTGTGTTTGCCCCGTGACTCCAGCCCCGCTCGCTGTCCTCACAAGTGTTGATGAGCACGTTCCGCGTGGCTGGCTCGATCTGGGCGTGGGCAGATGTCCGCGAACTGGGCAGATGTCTGCGAATGCGGCACCGTCTGACCAAACCCGCGCCGTCGTGGAGCCTGCGTCAGATGGCGGGAGACAGACTATGGCAAATGAGTACAGCATCGAAGATGTCCGTGATGTGGGCTAGAGTGGAGAGTAGAGGACAGAGGGGGCCTCACGGAGCAGGGGCCATCTGCGCATCCAGGGAATGCGGGTGTCCCTTTTGCCTGTTCTCAAGGGCTTGTCACTTCACAGCGGTAGACGCTTGAGCCTCAGGGTGGGTCACGCAGCTCCTCGGTGACAGCCAAGACAGTCATGTGTGGCCTGTTTCCTGACGTGCTGTTGCTCTGAATTTTCTTGGTAAGCTGGGACTCTCTTCGTAGGTTGAGTGCCACCCATATCTGACCCAGACGGACCTGATCCGTTTCTGCCAGTCCAGAGACGTGTCCGTGACCGCGTACCGGCCCCTTGGTGGTTCCAGGTAGGACTGCGTCGCTGGCGGTGAGTCTCGGCTCCAGCAGGAAGGAGATGCACCGTCTGGCCGAATGTGGGTGGTTAGCGGAGGGTCTTGGGAAGCAGGGTGTGGGCAGGGTGCACACAGACCACAGGCACCCTGCGGGGGTGCTGCCGGGGAGGGAGCTGGTGCCGGGAGCCAGAGGAGAGTCACTCTGGGGGACGGAAGCGGCTGGGGCAGCCTCTGCTGAGCCTCTTCATCGGGCTGGTTCACAGACATCCCCGTCTCTGAAGAACAGAGACTCCTCCCACCCTCCCCAGACGAGCCCCCACGCTGGCAGCCCTCGGACCAGACACCTGAAAATCCGGCCTTCCCAGTCCATCAGCAGCATCCTCTGATCACTCTGCCGGCAATCCCGGGCTCTGTCTCTTGGTCTCTTGTTCTCGCCGTCGCTGCCTTGGCTAAGGGGGAGTCCCTGAAATTCTGCAGCCTCTTTACTCCAGCCGTGTTTGACCGGTTCCGGATCATTGTCTACACCGCACACGTAGCCAAAGGGAGTGTCTCAAAATGATCAGGCCACTTTCTTGCTTAAAAACTCTTCAGTTCTTGCAATGGCCTAGGAGTCCCAGCTGGTCTGCCTGCTGCCCATTTCCGGCCTCCTTTCTTCCTGCAGGAAGTGTCACACCGACCCCTTGAAACTGCGCGGGTCTCCCGGAATGGATCGCGTTCTCTCCAGTCTCTGTGCCTCTGAGCACACTGTTCTCTTTACCTAGAGATCCTGCTGTTAGCCTTTTTTTTCTTTTTTTTAATTTGGCTAACTCTGATTTCTAATATATGGTTTAACAGCGTCATCTCCTCCAGGAAGCTCTCCAGACTCCTCGTAGTCAGGTTTTGTCCATCGACCTCATCATATTGTCCTGTCGTCAATTCCTTTTCCCACTTGTCAGAGCTGCTTCAGTGCAGGGACAGTGACAGTGTGTGATTTGTGACTTCCTGCCCGCCCCTGGCTCAGTGCCTGGGACAGAGCAGGTGTCCTGGGAAGGCTGGAAGTATGTGTGATGACCTGTGTAATCACACGGAAGCAGGCACAGGTGTTGGAACTTGGTAGCAGCAAGGGAGTTGCCAAAGGCCAGGTTCCGGTTGTGCAGCTCAGTGCAGCGTTGTGGGGGGCGCGGTGGGTGCTGGGAGCCGCCCAGGGAGGGGAACCAGCCTAGTGCTGGGCCTGCAGCAAATGTAATCAGCCGTTTAGTTCCTTCAGGAGACTCTGAGCACTGTTTTTAGAGCAGTGCTCGGATCTAGGAGCTGCGTAAAGAATGGTCCTTGCGGAAACGTCTCTCCAGCGTGGTTAGGGCCTGTGGCTGCGGGACCACGCTGAGGCCCGGCACAATTCTTTGCACTGGGGCTCGCACACATTCCCAGTCTCAGGCTTGTTCTGGTATTTGAGCTGCACTTTTCTGAAATTGCCGTAATCAACACCAATGACAGGAACAGAGCTGCGGGTGCTAGGTCAGGCCTGGCAGTAAGTGTCAGAGGAACACACAGCAGAGTGTGGGCAGACATTGTCACCTTGTTCTCGAGAAAACACCAATGTCCATCAAAGCAGCGCGTTCAGCTGTCTCCACGGGAGCGTTAGCTGTGGCTGTGGCTAGATGGTGGGATTTGGGTGATGAGGCCGTCCCTGCAGTGAGCAGGAATCGTGGTGAGATGAAAGCAAATCCTGGAGGAAGTGGTGTGTGTTTTGAAGCAAGAAGCACACATGTTTGGCCCCCTAACCCCCTTCCCGGTCCTGCTCTCTCTAGTGAGGGGGTGGACCTGATGAATGACCCCGTGATTCAGAGGGTGGCCCAGAAGTACAACAAGTCTCCGGCCCAGGTAGGAGGGGGCTGCCGGGGCTGGGGGTGCTGCTCCCGCTTCCTCAGGGAGCCAGGCTCTGGGTGGAGGAAGGGCTCGCTCACGCTGGCCCCGCTGCCCCCTGCCTCAGGGTGCCCCCTGCCTGAGCTCCCTCGGTTCCCAGCGCACAGGGCCGTGCGCCCGCCCACTCGGGGAGGGGCTTTGCCTCCGTGTTCCGGGCTCTCATGTTGCACATCTAAGGGTTGGGCGCCTCAGTGAGTTCTCATTAATTCACCGAATTATCCATGGGCGCTCATTACACACACATTGGAGGAACCATCCAGAAAACACCGGTTTGGTTCCTGGAGGACTCTGGAGAAGACAGCCTTGTAATAAAAGCTCCAGCTGCCCCTGACTTTGGGACGTCATAGTACCGTATGATGTAAACTGTGCGGGAAACGGCTGGCTCCCGGGGAGTCCCCTTTGGCTGATGTTGGACTTTTTTTCCGTAGATTTTGCTCCGATTTCAGATCCAGAGGAATGTGATCGTGATCCCCAAATCAGTCACCCCAAAGCGGATTCTTGAGAATATCCAGGAAAGTGCATTTCTTCTTTTACTCGGAGGGTTTGGGAATCATCGCTTAGCTGGGGGTCTGACCCCGCAACAAACAGGGGCCTGTGGCTTTGACACAACAGAAGGCAGATGAAGCTGCAGCCGGGACAAGGAATCCGAGAGGGTGACCGCGTTGGCCTAGGAGGCGGCCAGCTGGCCAAAATGGGGGACAGAGAGAGGACGAACACCCAAGGTGTCGCCCAGAGGCGCCCTGGGCTGCCTGCCTAGCCAGGCACCAGCTCCCCAACCCTCGGGACCGCTGTCCCCGGGCTGCCCTGAGCCCTCCAAAACTGAACCCAGCCTCCCCACTGGGCCCCGGCCCGCCCTCTAGTCGGCACTGCTGTGGACTCCGAGTCCCTGGTTTCTACTGGAATGCGGGGGCGTGAGGGGGCGTGAGGGGGCCTCGGGCACTGCACCTTCTCTCCCAGCTCCTCAGCAGCAACCAGGGTTGGCTCTCCTGGGAGAAAAGGTCCTATTTGAGGAGTGGATCATAGTCCTCAAGTGTGTTAAGAGCAAAAGGGTGGGCAGGGTGCCGGGGGGCAGCTTAGAATTCTGCTTGAGAAGGAACGGACACAAAAATCATGCTGTGTTACAGCTACTGTTAGACTTAATGGTCCTGGGCCCCGGTGCCCTCCCAGGTGGTAGGGTGTGCGGCACAATGGATTTGGGTTTTGGTTTTTCGTTTTTTAGTGTTTTTGAGCACTGCGGGAAAGATGCTTTGCTGTGCCTCTTAACTACCCCGGGTGTCCCTGACTCCCTTGGGGTGGACACAGCACCCGGCCGGTCTTCCCAGGGGCTCCCACACAGCCCCGGGCCGCCGGCGTCCAGCATCCGCTCACAGCCCATGTGTGGGTGTGAAGGCTGGTGCTCCGGGGAAATTGCAGGTGCCACACGCCGTGTTTCCTCTGCAGCGTCGTGTCCCCAACAGGCCTGGCCCAGCGCCCTGCAGGTAACGCGTGCACAGAGAAACGTTCACCAGACTGAATTTGCTGTGAACGTCTGTTTCGGCTGCAGGTGTTTGACTTTGAACTCTCAGAACAGGATGTGAATGACATCCTCAGCATGGACAGGAACTTCCGAATGTGCCGGCTACCCATGTAAGTGCGGCTCCTTCACTGGCTCTTGTGATAGAGGCTCTCACAGACAGACAGAGGGCTTGGTCCCTGAGGAGGTGTTGATTGTATACGTTTGAGGTTAGCGAAGCCTTCTCACAAGTCTCTCCTGTGTGAGGCTGGGCCACTGAGCGAATCCGAAGACTGATTTAACATATCGGGGAGCTTGAAGTACACGAAAGTAGCTTTTAGAATGTTTCTCTTAGAAAGAGTATCCATATCTATTTTTTATTTGTTTCCTGTTTCTCAGAGCTGTGAACCACAAGGACTATCCTTTCAACATAGACTACTGAGCATGGCTTCCCCCTTCCTCCTCCTGCTGCCTGGATAGACACCCCCAGCTCCCACCTGGCCCGCTCAGCACAGGGCGGCCAAGGAGGGGAGGGAGGGGGTTTGATTTGGTGGATTCCTGCCTGGAACAGAAGCTGAGCTCCCTGAGAAATTCACACGGTTCAGCTGGTCTCAGTGACAGAGACAAACACCACGGGAGCAATGATTACTCTCTGTGGAGAACCTCCGTCCTCAGAATCCTTTGAGCACAGTGTGATGGGGTTTTTACAAGACAAGCCAAGTGGCCTGTACTCTCGAAGAAAAGACTGTTTGGTGGAAACACTCAAATACAAGAGTTGAGATCATCACGTGGTGAGTCTCTACGTCTGTCACTCAGCCCCCTCACCAACCCTGGGCTGGCCCTGCGTCGTCTGTGCGCCTCTGTCCCTGCCAATCCCCCAAAATCCTTACCTTCACACAACCAGGGAACACCTGGCTGAAAGTGGGAGATGTCTCACAGAGAGGCTTTTCTTCTTACTCAGGTAAACCCGTGGAAACCCCAGCTCAGAGAGGAAATGTGGGCCATTCCCATCAGGCAGTCAGGGTCCGCCCGGTCCCGGGGCTCCATCAGGAAGCGCGTGAGGGCTCATGTCCACACAGGCTCGTTCAGGGCAGTGTGTGACTTGTCTCACTAGGTGGCACTTGGGCACCAAGCTTGGGGCCATTTTTTATTTTGAGCTGCTGTAAATTATGTTAGATTAAAAAGGATCATTTTCTTGAATGAATTCCCAGATGTTTTCCCTCTTTCCATTAAGTGTAAGGCTAATAGGGCTTTTTATTAGTATTTACAGAATTTTTCTATTTAATGAAGTAATTCTACCAGATTCAGACTGCAAAGAAAATGAAGAAGAAAGAGCTCAGTTACAGAGAGCGACAATAACAACTTCTAAGAAGAATCATCTTTCTGGTGGGTCCTTCTACTCTCTGCCCATGCCCACGACATACGTAGATAAATGACACAGAATATGTAACAGGGGTGCCTAGGTGGCTCCATCCTCAGAGCATGGGACTCCTGGTTTCAGCCCAGGTAATGATCTCAGGGTCGGGAGATTGAGCCCCAAGTGGGCCTGTGCGCTCAGCAAGGAGTCGCTTCTCCTGCTCCCTCTGCCCCTCCCCCACTGCGAATGCACTCCCCCCCAAATCTTAAAAAAGTATCTGTAATACATGTAATACACATCTAATAAATGGACATAAACTTCACAAAACTATATTTGTAACTTTTTTAAAAGGCATGAATGTATACACTAGATGTACAGTTCATGCAACTAAGTATTTTGACAAACAGTTTTAACAGATCATCCGAGCTTCCTGCCTAGTGTAAATGAATTCCACATCTTAAAATGATCCTTATCGCCGTAAGTCCAGCCTTACAAAGGCACTGCTTGCTGGAGTGGGGCGGGGGGTGTTCTTCTCACCCCAGAGCTAAACTCGGCTGCCGGCAAACGTCAGTTCACAGGTAAGCCTTGAGGGACCCCACGGTACTGTAAGTCCCGTCACTGTACTCCGCAGAAAAACAAAGGATTTCACATTTGTAAGTGGCTTTTTACTAGGACCACCTGGAATAGCAACACCACGGCAGGTACCGTGAGGGTAAAAAACACTTGGCCCTGCAGAGCTGGGGTCGGGGACAGGTGCACAGCGGGCGGCCCCCGGGCTCTGTCGCACTGCGCACAGCACGAGGGCGCGGCCTGTAGGCCAGCACCGCAGCAGACACCCCAGCTGGGACCCCAGGCCCACGTGGGAGGACCGCGAAGCGGGTCCGCGCAGGGCGCCGGCGCATTCGCGGCTCTGACAGCAGAGGGCGCCGCTGCTCCGCCTGTGGATTGGGGGCTTTACCCGGGGTCGTCTGGGGGTGGGGAACGGGGGAGCCAGGCTCCAGGCCGGAAACGGAGCGCCTGGGCTGCGGACACTGGCGCCTGGGCGGCCTCCTCTCGTTGGACCAGCGGGAGCGCAGGGGCCAGCCCTGGGGAGGCGGCTGGGCTTCGTTCCCGAGCCTGGACCGACATCGGGGGCCACTGGCCCGGAAGGCCCCACGAGGGGGCCAAGCAGCGGGGCGCTGTTTGCTTACCCAGCTCGGGAGATCCGACCACTCCCCGGGGGCCCGCCCCCCACCTGGTCCGACCGCGGCACCCGCAGGTGTGATGCCTGCTCCCGGCGTGGCCCGGTCCCGCCTGGACCACAGGAGATGGACGCCCGCTCGGACGGCTGCCGGGAGGCCTCTCTCCGTGCGGGGGACAGCCTTCATGAAAAAGGCCACCCTTGCTTACCCACCTCGTGCACACAAGGGCAGCTTGGGATCTCTGAACAGCGGGGTCCGTCTTTTTTGAGGGAACTTCTATTATTACCAGCAGTGTTTGAACTTGAGCCCCAATACATATATTTTTTTTATGTATTACATAAATGCACTCTTTACTAATCCGTTGTGTACATTATAAAATACACCTCAAAATAGAAAAAAAAATTTAAACTGAGCCAGAGATGAATAAAAAATTGAAAAATAAGAACTTTAATCATGGTCCAAACCCTATTCTCACGAATTTATTGTGATTACTAACAAATTCTTTTCAAAGCAACAGTTGGTCTATGTTTCTATATATATATATATATATATATACATATACATATATATATATATTCGATCTTGATTCAATATTTTGTGGTATAGAAATTTGAAATTCTGATTCTAAACTAAGTTTCATTTGAAACATGGTCTTTATGGCAAGCAGCTGGGGCTGGGAATTCCTCACAAGGCATTGATGCAAATGGAGAAAATACATCTTTGGAATCTCTTAATAAATCATGGCACTCATTTCTCAGTCCCTTTTCCAATTATACCATTTTTGAAATTTGGACTCTCCGATATATGTGAAGTTTTTTGAAAAATTACACTTTCAGTAACTTACGAGAACTCTAAATTTATAAAGATCTCCTGGTGGAAAGTTGGGATTATATTTCAAAGTCCTTAAAATGTGTCTATGAATTGATAGCAATTGAGCCTTTAGATATCGAAGTTTAGGGAAAAAGAGGCCCCCCACCCCCATTCTCAAGTTGGAGAGTGGGTGTTGCTAAAGAAAACTATTTATGGTTAATCATTTGAATGGGGGGGGCAGCTAAAATTTGAATTTAACAATTTCCAGAAAGGATTGTTCTTCCCCTGGGGTTCATTTGGACTTCGAACTCCTCACCCCAAATTCTGAATTATCCCACCACTTGGTAACTAGGAATGCCAAGTCCTAGGACTGGCTTGAAATCCCCATCATTCAAGGTCAGAGAAGGGGGTGTGTATCAAGCCACTGGGTTCACCGGCTGGGCTAAATCACTCCTGTTTTTAATTCCACTTCCTCGGGGTTGTGCTCTGACGGGACTGTTCTTGGGATTACTCAAGCACTGGTAGCAGGGCCTATGGCTAGAGCCTCACCAAAATTCTTTTGACTGTGGGTTAGGAAAAATTCCAAAAGGAGAGGGAACATATGTGTGGAGATTCCTCAAGAAATTAAAAATAGAGCTTCCCTATGACCCGCAATTGCACTACTGGGTATTTACCCCAAAGATACAGATGTAGTGAAAAGAAGGGCCACATGCACCCCAATGTTCATAGTAACAATAGCCACAGTTGCCAAACTGTGGAAAGAGCCAAGATGCCCTTCAACGGATGAATGGATAAGGAAGATGTGGTCCATATACACTATGGAGTATTATGCCTCCATCAGAGAGGATGAATACCCAACTTTTGTAGCAACATGGATGGGACTGGAAGAGATTATGCTGAGTGAAATAAGTCAAGCAGAGAGAGTCAATTATCATATGGTTTCACTTATTTGTGGAGCAAATGAGGGAAATTGGAAGGGGAGGTGAACCATGAAAGACTATGGACTCTGAAAAACAACCTGAGGGTTTTGAAGGGGCAGGGGTGGGAGGTTGGGGAAGCCAGGTGGTGGGTATTACGGAGGGCATGTATTGCATGGAGCACTGGGTGTGGTGCAAAAACAATGAATACTGTTACACTGAAAAGAAATTTAAAAAAAAAAGGAGAGGGAACATATGGAGCTGGAACCAATTTTCTGGTTTCTTATTTTATCAAGGACTTTTTAATTTTGAGATAATTATAGATACACAGTAAGGTGTAAGAAATAATAGAGAATATCCCATGTACTCTTTACTCAGTTTCCTCTCGTGGTACCATCCTGAAAAATGATAGCACAGAATCATAAAAACCAGGGTTTTGACATTGATGCAATCCACTGATCTTATTCAGACTTTCCCAGATTTATGCTGATTTGTGTCTGTGATTTTTTTTTCACATGTGCGTGTTGAGGAATACTTCACCACAATCTAGACACAGAACATACTCCCCTCTCTCTTCTGTTCTTACTCCCTCCTTTTTCCCCAGCTTGACTGAGACATAGTTGATAGATAAACTGTATGTATTTAAAGTGTACCAACACAATGATTTGGCAAACATGTTCATTATGAAATGATTCCCACGATCAGGTTAATTAATACACCCATCACCCCAGATGGTTAACAATTTGTGTGTGCGTGTGAGAGAGAACACTTAAGATCTAATCTTTAAGCAAATACCAATTTTACAATATAGTATTATTAACTCTAATTACCCTGCTGAGTGTTAGTTAGGTCCATGGAACTTATAACAGAAGTTGTGCCTTTGACCAACATCTCTGCATTCCCCCCGCCGTGACGACACGAATGTTAGAATTTTTTGTTATTACTCGGGGCCCACGAGGCTCTGTTCATTTTTTCCCCCTGGTTACTTTCTCTCTCTTGTTCCCATTGGGTGATTTATGTTGTTTTACCTTCCACTACACTAATTATTCCTTCTGTACCTTAATGGCTGTCAAGTCTATCCTTTGAGATTCTTATTTCCTTTATTGTTTTTTTCAGTTCTAAAATTCCCATTTTGTGTCTTCTATTTCTTTATTGAAATTTTCTGTCTTTTCATTTGTTCCCAGTTGTTTGCCATTGCTTGTTGAAACATTTTCATGATGGCTGCTTTAAAATTTTTCTCAGATAATTTTCATATCTTGGTCTTCTTGGTGTAGGGCATCTGTCACTTGTCCTTTTTCACTGGGTTTGATAATCTTGTCCTTGGTATTATGAGTAATTTTTAATTGAAATATGGCCTTTTTGTATTGTGTTTTATTTTTTAATTTTTTTAAAATTTTATTTATTTATTTGACAGAGAGAGAGATCACAAGTAGGCAGAGAGGCAGGCAGAGGGAGAGGGGGAAGCAGGCTCCCTGCTGAGCAGAGAGCCTGATGTGGGCCTTGATCCCAGGACCCTGGGATCATGACCTGAGCCGAAGGCAGAGGCTTAACCCATTGAGCCACCCAGGTGCCCTTTGTATTGTGTTTTAATTAAGTTTTAGATTCTTTTAAAAGGTCTGCTAAATTTGTATAATGTGGTAAACCCACAGAACAAAAGAAAAAAAAGATTCTTACGGACAAGTAAAAAGCTTGAAAGTATACTAAATGGTTAGCTTTTTTGGGGAGGGGACTATGATCAAAGGATTAACATTTCAACCTCAGTGACACAGAAAAAAGCAAAATAAACTAAAAAGCTAAGGTACTAAAAGGTTAGGTTGTTTGATATGTATTTTCATTGACTTTGGGGTGGGGGGGTAAAGACAGGGTTTAGAGACTTTTATTTCCAGATCCAGGGACTCAAGCCACATTTCAGCCTGTCAGGCTAAGCAACGTAGGATAAACTAGATACCGTCTCATCCGTGAGCTGTTTGCCCATCATCAACCAGAGTCCAAGAACTCGAGGGCAACCAGACACCGCTGTCAATTCTCATCAAAGAATGGATAATCTGGATGATTAACAAATCTAGAAGGTAAAGGGAGAGACTTAGTCAAGTATGTTTCCGGCCTGGGTAAAGAGAGGTTTCTTTTAAACTGGCTTAAGTATGAAAATTAATGGAACCTTCTTTTGGGATAGGTACAAAGGCACTCAGTTTTACAATAACCATGTCCCACTGCCTGACACTGTAAGGAATACAATGTAGAGAATATACTTACATGCTCATGATCACAGGTACAAAAACAAACCAAAATGTCGCCTTTTTGCAGGTATTGTACTAGTCTACAACCTAAGGAGATAAGCTCTTTGCGTTGCTATTTTAAACTCCCAAGAGGGCAGAAATGAATTCTGGCTCTTTTAAAACCATGACAACCTAGTTTAATCCATCAAGTTAACAAATATTTCAAGGCAATGACGAGGAGGGTGATAAGACTGTCACTGTGATTCAGTTTCTTTCAAGCACTCGGAAGTAATTCATCTACGTCTTGGTGAGAAATTACTTTTTAGACGTGGGGTGAATACAGTGGTTATGATATAAGATACTTCATCAGGGGGTTTTCATTTTAGCAAGGGAGGTAGACCCCCCCTCTCTCTATATATATAGTAATAATTTTGAGATAAGAAGTGCTAAATCACTAAACAATTAATTACTAATTAAAATGACCAGTGTTAATTGCCAGGGAATACTGCCCATGTCTCCACTCTCCGCCCCCCTTCCCTCTCTATCATTTGATGGTATTATTCATTCAACAAGCTTTTATTAATGACTGGGGGAGACGGTAGATATTTCAATCCTGCCCTAGGAATCTAACACTTCGAAGGAGGTCAATGGGAAATCAACAACATAAATCAATAAACGGCATGGAATGCTAATTAGGAATGCATGCCAAAGGAAAAAGGAAGTTGAGTAGAGACAAAGGCATTGCTGGGCAGAGTTGCATTCCTAGGTAAGGTGACAGAGAAAGCACCATGGAGGTGACTCCTGAGGGAGGACGTGAAGGAGGTGAAGGAGTGGGAATCCAGCCATGGGGAGGAAGAGCATTCTAGGCAGAGAGAACAGTCAGTGCAAAGGCCCTGGGATGGGCCTGGTGTCTGTGCAGAACAGCAAGGCCTTGGGGCTGCACTGGTGTCAGCAGGGCAAGAGCAGAAGGACATGGAGGCAGACACCGAGGCCCCTGCAGGTGTCGTAAGAAACTTGGCTTTCACTCTGAGTGAGAAGGCAGGCTACCAGATGTCAAGAAGAGGAGTGCCTGTCCACTCCGGCCTACAGGTGTGGATAGGAAGTGCCAGCTCTGGGAGACGGAGCAGACGGCAGCCGGCTACCTGAGCAGGAAGACTTTGGGCTGTGTGGGTGTGCAGCAAGGGGTGTCTGCACATCCCATAGGAGCTCAATTGTAGACATGGTGGGTTTGAGGTTAATATTCCACACCCAAGTGCTGCTGAGTAAACAGATACACAAATCCTCATAGGTCTGGGCTGGATCTAATTTGGGGAGTGTGTATTTATTTAGATGGCGTTTAAAGCATGAAACTGGATGAAATCACTGATGAGGTCAGTGCAGATAGGAAAGAGAAGAGGTCCAAGGACTGAGTCTCTCCAAAGTTAAGAGGTCAAGTGGATGGAGAGGAGCCTGCAAAGAACATGAGAAGGACCAGCTAGGGAGACCAAGGGAACACAGACAGGATCTGGGGAAGGAAAGCCAGGAGCACGTTTCTAGGAGCGGAGAGCGATCCACCAGCTAAGACAAGATGAATGAGGAGAGGAGGTCATGGTGGACCATGATGAAAGAGTTTTGGTGAAGTGGAGAGCAGGTGCCTGCTTTGTGTAGGTTCAGAAGAGGATGAGAAGGGAAAGCCTGGAGGCAGCAAGTATAGGCTTCTTCCAGATGTTTCCCTGTGAAAGGAGAAATGGTGAGCGACTCCAGAGTGAAGTTGGCTCAAGAGAAGATTTTTGGTTTTGGTTTTAAAGATGGGAGCATGTTTGAATGCGTCTTGGAATCATCCCAAGGGAAGGGAAAAGATGGTAGTGGAGGCAGACTATGGGATTTCCCCAGGTTTCCTAAAGGCCACTGAATAAAGCAGAGAGAAGGACAGAAGTCAAATGTATGTGCAGGGAACACCAGCCCCTGGAATTCAAGTGGGGTGGGGACAGAGGATGGGAGAGAACAGGGAACATGGGGTCGGAAGGTTGGAAGGAAAAATGTTTCCCAGCCACTTCCTAAAAGATGAGGCCCCCCTCTGTGGATTGTGACCAATGGAGTCCCGTCACCATCCTGCTGCCCAGTGTCTACAGCTCACCGAGCTACTTACTCATCTGGAAAATAACGAATGTTTTTGTTTAGGCCGTCCAGACTTTCCATGTCCTCTGGTGTCAACTGGAAATCAAAAACCTGTCAGAAACGTGAGAAGACAGATTCCTTTTCCCTGCATCTATGACTGCCCCCGTCCATCTGGAGACACACATATTTATCTAGAGATGGATGCAGGTTTTGTGAGAGGATGGTCATGAACCTGGGGTTCATTCCCCTGCAGGAGTGTGGCAGCGTGTCCACTGAACACACAGTTCCCTCGGGGGTGCTGGGCGGGTGTGGGGTGGCTGGAGCAAAGGAATCCTAGACAGGGTCAAGCCCAAATCACATCTCATCTAACTCCTTTATTTCACAGCTCAAGAAATCAAGGCCATACTGTGGGGTTAAAAAACAAAACAAAACAAAACAAAATGGGATCAGGACCCAAACCTGACCTTCTGGAGTACTTTCCCAACACCAGCTTCCCTCCCTGTAGCAGCCGGAGGAGAGAGCAGTTACATACGGCCCTCCAACACATACAGAACACACAGAGCTAAGCTTTGTCCAAGCAGAGCTCAGGCGCCCCACAGATAACCCAGACCACAGGGAAGTGAGGTGCCTCCATCAGTCCCCGGATGCCCACGCCCTACCACATACCTGGTAGTTCTCCCGAATTCTCTTCTCGTTGAAGCTCTTGACCAAGGCCACCAGGCCCCGCTGCAGCTGGAAACGCAAGGCCACCTGGGCGGGGGTGCGCCCATGCTTTGCGGCGATGGTGTTGAGCACCGGATCCTTGAGGAGAATGGGGCAGTTCTTGTTCACCCTGGAAGGGAGGCAGAGATGCTCTGTGCCTGGGCTGTGTGGCCACTTGCTCTAGGGGTGCTTCCGCCTCTGTAATCTGCCTCGTTACCCTCTGGCTGTCTCTACCCCTGTTTCCTCTTCTTTTGGTAAATCCAGACAAGGACCAAAGAAAGGAAGACAGAAAAGGACTCTCAGGTATTGTTTCTTTTTTTTTTTTTTAAACATTTCTGAGAAATGTGGTAGAAGATTGGATAAGTCAAGAAGATAAATGTTTGTCCAAAGTAGGACCCAATAACCTCCCTGATTTTTTAAGAATTATTTTAGAAGAATTTCAAAAATGCTTTCAATGAATGACCTGTTTTATCAAGGGCTAAAAGGTGCATTCTTACATTGCTCTTCAAGAGATAAACTGAGACTTACAGAAGTTGTTAGTTGCCTCCTCTCACTCAACTATACTCAACTATCAACCGCCAGAATCGTGGTTTGGGCTCCCTTTGTCACTCTTGAAGGCCAGAGCTTTTGAATTGTGTGAAAATTCTCATCAGTGATTTTATTGCCTAATAAAATATTTTACTGGCAATATTTTATTGCCTAATAGTGGTATGGCAATATTTTATTGCCTAATAGTGTTATTGAGTCATGACAATGTAGGCTGGTTAAAGGGTTTCCAGAATGGATTACTCCTGCTGTCTACTGTCAACCTTCTCCCGAGGGCTGAGCAATAACTCCAGCAGCTACGGTGTCTGTGGTTAGAATAAGTGCACAGAGGTCATTACCACTCCTTCCTAAAGTCAGTCCCTAAGGCAGCGTATGCAGTCAGGATGATGTCCTTGGACTTGCAGAACTCCAGGAGTTTGCTCTGGTTGAGGTAAGGGTGACACTCCACCTGCAGAATGCCAGGCACAAAGGTTGAACCACAGAACCACAGCCACCAGACTGGTGAGGAACAGACAGGGCTGCACCACATGGTTGCAAGTGCGTTTTGTGCACACGATCGTCAACCACAGTGGTACCAGTGGAGCAGCCTGAGGCTGACCCCTGATTACTGCCCAGAGACAACACAGCATTGCTGAGAAACGTGCTCGGTGCTCAGAGGAGACAAGCTCAGGGTGAGCAGTCGCCTGACAGGCTCAGTCTCTCCGACTGGAGAGCACAAGGCAGGCTTGGGTCTCCCTCACGCACTGCTCGTGTCTACAGAGGAGCAGCTCTGCCTTTCCTAGTTATCCTCAGCCTCACACTGACCTCTTCTCTTCACAGCCGCCACTCCTGGAAACCAGTCACTCATCCTCCACATCTGAGCCATCTTCATTAGGCCAGTTTGGCTCCACAAGCCAGAGTGCTTTCCTCTTTCCCACCACACCGTACTGCAAGGTCTCTGCGTGATCCTAGGAGCCTCCAAATGCCGGGCCTGCTCTGCATCCCCGCACCTGTTCCCTTCCCTAGGCTCAGTCTTGTCCTGGGTGTAGAGGGATTTGGAACTTCTGGCCTTTGCCATCACGTGGAAAGAAATGGCTAGTTATTATTCATCAGAAACTGTTACTAGTGTCATGACCCGCACACACTGCTAGTAAGAGGTTTCTGTGCCGTAAATGGTGATCAGTGGTGCTGTCACCTGACTTTCCATCTGACTTTCTGTCTTCCTTCCATGCACCTGGAGAGCAGGAAATCCAGAACCTTTACCCAGAAAGCTAACTGCCTTTTCTCTACTTTTTAGTCCATATCTAGGTGGGTGAAGACTATTGCCCCAGGCATGGGACAGGTGGGCTGGGGACCAGCTCAGCTCAGCTCGGGACTCTTGGGCTGGCCTTGGCTAGATTCCCTTCCATCAGATCATCAGATCAATTAGGCTCAAGTTAAACCCCAGGTGGTTAGGCTGCAGGGTAGTAGTTTTCACTGTGGGGTGGGCCTGAACAGAAACAGAATGTTCTGGCCATTTTTCAAGCTGGCCACTTCCCCTTCCTCCTGATAGAAGCATGAGTGTTCACTGGGAAATCCTGGTAGGGCTTCTGGAGGTACAAGCCATGAAAGTCTGGGGACCATCCCATAGATGAGCCCCCTGGAGTCTTCAGCTCTGGGACTCGTCCACTCTGAGCCTCCAGCAAGTCAGCAGCTCTGTTTGATGCTTTCCTGCCCCACAGGGACCCTCGCAGTGGCTATGTTCCTGGGAAGCCGCAATTCTCTGCATCTGTCTGTCTGCCTCTCCAATTTTCAGAGCCACAGCTTGCCCTGTGACCTCAATCCTCTGATGGATTGAGAAAGAGTAGCTGGTTCTCCATTGGTCCAGCTTTTTCATTATTGTAAAGATGCAAAGGACAACCCCGTCGCTTCTTACAAGCCCGATCCCAGACCAGAGGTGTGCCAGAAGCACTTTCTACTGCACACCTTTCTCATTGCTTTTCCCCTGATTCTGGTGGTCAGATCAGAAGAAGCAAAGATCCGGAATGAGATGGCTTGCTGGGCCACATTAACTCTCTGGGTCACGGCCACACGTGTTTGTGGCTTGGTTAGCACCATGCACAGGGAGGAAGGGGGATGGATTGTACGCAGGTCCACAAGCCAAACCAGGACCAGGGTCCACCTGACCTCACCCACCATCCACGACGGTCTGTTCACCTCACAGGTCACAAGGAACTACACTCTGCCCTAGCTCTTTGGGCCCATGTAGACTCCCCACTAACCAATGGCCTCCACTTGGCCATGTTCTGTTGGCCCCAGAGAGCTCAGGGTCACTGCAGAGGTCACGACCACTCAGCTTCTTAATTTGTCACCACTACTCAGGTCAAAACCAGTTTCTTTACTTTCTCCAAACTCATGATACCCAAAGTGGAGCTAAACCTCTTAAGCAACACAGAACACAACTTTTTAGAACTCCCATTTGTATTTTTCATCTAAAAATAAGCCTCCCAAGTATTGAATACATAAACTGCCTCTCCCTCTCTGTCAGCCGGCCTGTGAGAGTTTTTAAAGGAGATGATGTAAACGGGGTGAGTGTGGGCCCTGCCGAGTGCAGACGGCCAGCTGCTCACCTCCCTGCTCATCTGACTTCTTACCTTATTTTCTGAGATGAGCAAGTCGTTTGTGTGGCTTATTAAAGCAGGTTTATCTTGACAAGGGGATTTCTTAAAAAAATTTTTTTTACTTGTAAATGTGTTTTTGTGTTAAAATACACATAACATAAATACACCATTTAAAAAAAAACAAGTTTACCATTTTGGCCATTTCTAAGTGACAGTTGAATGGCGTTCATGTATTCACGTTGTGGTGGGCTGATTTTGTACCATCGGGTCTCAGTGGTTATCCATGACACAGAGCTCAAAAGAATTCCCCCGTTTTCCTTTACACGGGAGTGCTCCAAATTTGCTGACCAGAGATGAGAAAGCTCAGCGGTGGGTTAGCTTTAATTTTCTAGGGCTAACCACCATAACACCTAGTCCATTACATTCCAACCTGACCCTTGGATGTTTTTTTATGAAACAATGTCGCCTTGGGACCTCTCTCAAAAACTTGCAATGCGTTCTCTTCTCTGCAGGAGAGGGGGAGGCTGCTGGGGACCTTGCTAAAAGGAGGGAAGAGGAAGCTGAGGAGGGAGAAGAGGTTGGGGGCAGATGGGTCCGGCTCACCTGGTTACAGACTGGCTTGTACTTGAGCCCTGGCTTGTTCAGGATCCTCTCCAGATGCCTGCAGTTGAAGTTGGACACGCCGATGGACTTGGTCAGCCCTAAATCCTTACACTTCTCCATGGCCTGAGGAGGAAGGGGTGTGAGGAATGACCTGTGTAACTGGCTGGGGAAGCATGATAAACCGGGGTGGGCTCGGCGTGGGGGCTGGGACTGGGAGAGAACCTGAGACAGAGCAGGAAAGACAAAGCCTCCAAAGGTGCCAGTGTCAATAAAGGGGAAGGAATTAACCATGTGGGAGAATGACAAAGAAAATAATAGGAGAAAAAAAACGAGTCAGAAGATAGAGTAAGTAAAGAAGGCAAGGCGTTCAGGATGGAGCCAAAGGGGCCAGGGTGATTTTTAGCTGACACCTAGAAACCCAGGAAACCCTGAGTGACAGCAAAACGGGCCCCAGGAGAACAGGAGGTGGCCCGGGAAGCACAGGAAGCAGGAAGGAGGCCATACCTGTCCGCCAGACCACTGGCTCCCTCTTTTCCCTTTCACCTCATTTCCTATTAAGGTTACCGAAGTCACTCTGGTTCAGTCACAGGCCCCCTTGCTGTTCTTGAAAACAACAGGTTCTCTCTCTCCTTAAAAACTGGGCCTTGGGAGCTTTGGAGTGGCTCAGTTGAGCGTCTGCCTTTGGCTCAGGTCATGACCCCGAGGTCCTGGTATTGAGTCTGGCATCAGACTCTCTCTCCCTCTGTGATCCCTCTCTCTTGCTCTCACTCTTTCTCAGGTAAAAACAACAGCACAGGACTTGGCCTTCCTTATACCTGCATCACCCTCCCTCCAGGCACCCACATGATCAGTTCCCTCACTTCCTGCAGATCTTTGCCCACTGTCGGCTGGCCCAGGAGGGCCTACCCTGCCCATCTGCATCCCGTAGCTGCCCTGGCGTTCTCAGTCCCCTTAGCCAGCTCTCCCTTCCCATTCCGCCCCCGTGCCAAGCACCTTCCTATCCATGCGCCCGGAGATCTTGATTTGCTCCCTGAAGCAGCCTGAGAACTTAAAAATACTCAGCACTGAGTACACCATAGGCACTTAAGAAGTACTTGCTGAGGTATTGAATGGGGGAGATGTGAAGCCAAGGCAGAGGGACATCCAGGGACTTGTCCAAGGCTACATGGGAGCAGAATTGGACAAGACGCACATCTCCCGAGTTCCTTGTCCACCCTCTGTCTCCCAGCACGCAGGGACATAGGTAGCATCTTTGGGGCTGTACTCACCTCCCATGTGGCACAGAGATCTACTGTGTCAAAAATGACTTCTCCATCTTTGTCCTTTGGGATAAATTCCTCCCCAGGCTGGGACACAGAAAAGAATGAGAGGTTGTATAAAGCTATCTTTGGCCTCATCCAAGCCATCTAGAGCCTGCAGACCTTGAAGCTCATGCAACAATCTATTCTTGTTCTTGAAAGAAATGGAAAGATTAGGGTAAAGGGAAAGAAAGTACCTGGAGGAAGTATCCTTCCTAGAAAGTATGTTTTTAACTGCTAAGGGTTTAATAAATATTGTTTGTGTCAAGAGCAACTTGAGACACCCAAGACCCCATCCTTGAGAGAAGTGAGAGTGGTGCCAGTTGGGAGCTCTTTGGCCCCCAACCCTGTGGGACAGGAGGCTCCCACCCCTGCTTTCCACCTGAAGGGGCCTTACAAGAGCGTGACTCATCCGCATCTCCAGGCCTGAGTTCCAGACTCACTAAATCTCTTGTATGCCAACTGGTCTCCATACTGCGACATTCCCCAGACAGGAAAGGACAGAGGCTGAGATTCAGGAACATGGGATCTTAAAAATACAGGCAATGCAGTCACAAGATTGAAGCAAAGCCATGGAAACCAGTGAACTCTCTTCACTCAGGGGCTGGAAGGGAATATTATAGCAGAAAAGAAGGGGAATCTCAAAAGTATTATGCATCTTTCCTCCTCATCTTTATTAACTATATCCTCTGTTGTATTCAGCTACTAGTTGTTACGCTGACCATCAATGTAAAATAACTTTTGCTAACCTTCAAAGCTACTGGGAAATGAATGAGATAAAGATTCACATAGCTCAACCCAAGCTTCCTCAGCGATGTGTCCAGGCTGGTTCGAACCAATTCTGGGCGGAAGAAGGTTCCCCACACCTGCAGCAGTGGAAGAGAAGTGGTATGAGATGGGTTTTTTTAAGAGTCAATAGGAGAAATTAATAAAGTACAAAATTCACTATTTGCGATGCAGACATGATACTATATAAAGACTCCACCAAAAAAAAAAAAAAAACTATTAGACCTGATAAATTCAGAATTCAGTAAAGTGGCAGGAGACAAAATTAATATATAGAAATCTGTTGCATTTCTATACAATAAGGATGCAGTAGAAAAAGAAGTTAAGAAAAACAATCCCATTGACAATTGCACAAAAAAAGAATAAAATTCTTAGGAATAAATTTAATCCAGAAGATAAAAGACCTGGTTTCTGAAAATTATAAGACCTTGATGAAAGAAATTAAAGATGACACAAAGAAATGTAAAGACATACCATGCTTGCAGATTGGGGGAATTAATATTGTTAAAATATCCATACTACCCAAAGCAGTGTACAGATCCAATGAAATCCTGCTCAAAATACCAACAGCATTTTTCACAGAACTAGAAGAAACAATCCTAAAATGTGTCCATACTTATGGACAAGTCTCCTTACATGTCTCTAAAATGTGTCCATACTTATGGACATGTCTCCCGAGGCATGGGAAACAAAAGCAAAAGTAAACCACTGAGACTACACCAAAGTAAAAAGCTTCTGCACAGCAAAGGAAACAATCAACAAAACAAAAAAAGCAACCTATTTAATGGGAAAAGATATTTGCAAATGACATAGCTGATAAGTGGTTAATATCACAAATACATAAAGAACTTACATAACTTAACACCAAAAGAACAAATAATCTGATTAAAAATGGCAGAAGACCCACATGGACATTTTTCCAAAGAAGGCATGCAGATGGCCAACAGGCACATGAAAAGATGCTCAACACCATCAAACATCAGGGAAACCCAAATCAAAACCACAATGAGATACCACCTTGTGTCTGTCAGAACAGCTAAAATCAACACCATGAGAAACAATAGGTGTTGGCGAGGACTCGGAGAAAGGGGACCCTCCTGCACTGTTGGTGGGAGTGCAAACTGGCACAGCTGCTGTGGATAACAGTATGGAGGGAGCTTCCTCAAAAAACTAAAACTATAAATGCCATATGATCCACTACTCTAATTCCATTTTGGGGTATTTACCCAAAGATAATGAAAACACGAATTCAAAAAAGATACATGCATCCCTATGTTTATTGCAACATTGTTTACAACAACCAAGATATAGAAACAATTCAAATGTCCATTGATAGATGAAAGGACTAAAAAAATGGGATATATAGGTATATATGTAAAATGGAATATTGTCCATAAAAAGTGAAATCTTGCTATTTGTGACAACATGGATGGACCTAGAGGATATTATGCTAAGTGAAATACCTCAGACAGAAAAAGAAAAATGCTATATGATTTCACGTATATGTGAAATCTGAAAGCAAAACGAATGAACAAATGAACGGAAACAGATTCATAAATACAGAGGAGAAAATGGTAGTTGGTAGTTGCCAGAAGGGAGGGGAGGCAGGGAATGGGTGAAACAGGTGAAGGGGGACCAAGGAGTATGGATTTCCAGTCATACAGTAAGTAGATCATGAAGAATGGAGAGTATATACAATCAATAATGTTGCAACAGTGTTGTATGGTAACGGACGGGGGCTACACTTATCGTGGTGAGTGTTGTGTAATGGAGACTTGTCAAAACACTCTGTTGTATGCCTGGAGCTAATAAATACTGTATTTCAACTCTACTTCCATAACAAAAATGCTCTATCTTTTAACTCCATGTCAATAAAAAAAATTGTTTTATTTTAATATGGTTTAGTTGATTGACTCATCTGGGGCTTGCTGCCTCATTCTAGCCTGAGTGGAACCAAATAAAACTATTTGATTCAGCTTTAAAAAAGAAAGAAAGAAAGAAAGAAAGAAAGAAAGAAAGAAAGAAAGAAAGAAAGAAAGAAAGAACCTTTAGGAGGAATTAATCAAATGGCAAATAAACAGCAACCACAGATCCACATGCCATCATTGGGAAGTGACAAATCATCCCACCAAGCTTCTACATTCTGTATCCTTGTAGCTTCTGTTTCATACGGAATGAAGACAATGAGGTAGAAATGGACAAATACGGCCCTACACAGAGGGTGTAAAACTCTAGAACGTAAAGAAATTACTTGGTCTGCCTGTACAGAATGCATCCCTGGGTCCTACCTCAAACACAATAAATCGCAGTACCTGGAGACTGAGCTGGGGAGTTGCATTTTAAACAAGAACCTCAAGAAGTTGTGATTCAGAAAATTGCACCTTGACTGTATTAAATGATCCAGTGTTCCAGAGATAATTGGACCCTATAGGGATTTGGGGGGAGGAGGGCACTTTAGTCAGCTTATTTTAGGAAGTAATAGCGTAAGGAAAATCAACCAAATTTGCTAAAGCCAAGGAAACAAAAGGATCCAATGGAAAGGAGACAAGCAGATGAGAGAAAGATGGTGATACCATGTCTAACACAGTCATAAAGGAAGCTTCATCTTCTGGAGTGAAAGGGAGAGATACCTGTTCACAGACCTGCCTAGGATTCACTTGTGTGGACTTCAACCCTCTCTTCATGGATACTTCACCTCACATTTAAATATTTGGTTCCAGGGCGCCTGGGTGGCTCAGTTGTTAATCACCTGCCTTCGGCTCAGGTCATGATCCCAGAGTCCCAGGATCGAGTCTCACATTGGGCTCCCTGCTCAGTGGGGAATCTGCTTCTCCCTCTGACCCTCACCCCAATTGTTCTTTCTCTCTCTCTCAAATAAAATAAAATCTTAAAAAAAATTATTTCTAGCAGTAATCGGCTCAATGAACACTACTAGAATAATGCCTCTTGGATTCCCTTTCCAGTCTGAATTAAGCATGTAAGTTCTTCTATTTGTTTCAGATATGATATCCATGGATATGAGGAATAGTAGGAGAAAATGGCTCAAAAGTTTAAATATATATATATGTGTGTGTGTGTGTGTGTATGGACGTCTGGGTGGCTCACTTGCTTAAGCGTCTAAGTTTTTTTTTTCTTTTTCTTTTCTTAACTTATTATGTTATGTTAGTCACCATACAGTACATCATTAGTTTTTGATGTAGTGTTCCAAGAGTCACTGTTCATGTCCAAATCTTGATTTTGGCCCAGGTTAAGATCTCAGGTCATGAGATTGAGGCCTGAGCAGGCTCTGTGTTCAGCGGGGAGTCTGCTTGAGAGTGTCTCTCTCTCTGCCCCTCCCCCTGCTGACGTGCACGTACACACTCTCACTCTCTAAAATAAATAAATTTTTGTTAAAAAGTTAACAACAGGGCCGCCTGGGTGGCTCAGTGGGTTAAAGCCTCTGCCTTCGGCTCAGGTCATGATCTCAGGGTCCCGCTGAGCAGGGAGCCTGCTTCCCCCTCTCTCTCTCTCTGCCTGCCTCTCTGCCTAGTTGTGATCTCTCTCTGTCAAATAAATAAATAAAATCTTTTTAAAAAAAAGTTAACAACATACATAAGTACTTTTACAAACATTAATTTCATCCTTGTGGCAGTTCTCTTTTCCAACTTTATAGAAAAGAGACCTTCCACGTCATTATTCACAGATACCGAGGGAACTATACACAGAACCTTCGTAGTGTAGAATATGTCCTCTCTCTTCACGGTGCTGTCAGCAATCTTCTTCCAGATGGCCCTCCCGATCTCTTCCTCGTTTTGATACAGATAAGCCGAGTCAATATGGCGGTAGCCTATGTCAATTGCTGTCTTGACGGCCTCTTCTACCTCACTCTTCGGGACCTAGAAGACCACAAAGACAAGGACCTACTGGGTTCCAGAATGGCTGGTTCCACAAGCAGAGGTATTCCGCAGAACCTATTGTTTTGCTAAGGGCTGAGAGCTAGAGGTGACAAAGGTAAATATTTAGAACCTTAGCGTAAATGTTTAACAACTGATTCTCTAAAGAGAAGAAGTCCTGATTTATGGCATTTGCTAGTTTCTGTGGTGTAAATCCTATACCACGGCTAACTTCAAGCTACGAACATTAGGAAAAGGTGCTCACCATCGGATCTCGTGAGCCCATGAGCTGGCCCAGCTTGTCACTGGTTTTAATCCCCCTGCCTCTGGATTTACATGATCTGTGGGTTTAGCCAATCTATAGAATTATAGTCCAAGTTATTTCAGTCTGTAAGAGATTATTACACTGATGGCAATTCAGGAGTCTAAGACGCAAATTATCTCTCAATGCAATGAAAGTGCAACTGTACACAGAATAAAATAATGATTTACCTATGGCAACTCAGAAAAACACTTCAAACAACCTTTGAAGAAGGATAGAGATGTAAAAGAAAGTAAACTATTCTTTCATGCAAAAATACCTCGTCATTAAGTGTGTTGTGTTATGGCGGTCTGTAGGTGATACTTTGTCCTATAACCAGGAAACGACTTGGTTATTGTTCTTAGCTGCCTACTGTTCTGCTGGACTGCCAGGATGGGCTTTTCAAGTTATCTGTAATTTCCCCTCTCTCTGACCCTCCTCTCCCTCACTTAAAAGGTCTCCTGGGGATATTTTTTCATTCGTAACTCCCAATGACACAGACTTAAGAGCCCAGTCCGAGGAAAGGCAACGCTCTGTGCTAGCGTTCTTGCTGGGTCCTCAGTATGACGTCTCATGTGACTCGTGCTACAGAATAAATCCTACAACTTTCTTCTAAATAATTATAACCTCCTCCGCCAAGAACCACTGACAATGCGCTCTTGTAAATTTGCAATGTTCAAACGAAAGACATGCATGGCGCTCAGTGTTCCAAGCAGAGAGAGAATTTCCAAGGGCCACTTGGCTCTCCCCATGGCACAATCTTAACAACCTGGCCTCTAAGAGACTATTTCCATTCCAGACCACCAACACACTCTCTAACATGAATCTTGTCTCTCTCCAGGTCCTTCAGCGGCTGAGATTTCTCTAGGTATTCTATGGCCGCTGGCGGACAGAGAGCTCTTGGACCCTAGGCGTTACAGAGAAACTTCATGACAAGCAAGCTTGCTGTTAAGTCCCTGCCTCCTGGGTCTCATCGATTCCAACAGACTGTGAATGGCTACACGGGACAGCAAGTGAGAGGAACAGAAACAACCTTGCCCACTCCTGGACTGCTGACAGATGCCACACTTCCATGCCCCTTGATCCTTGGACAAGTAGCATCAGAGTCACTGGGTAGCTTGTTAGAAATGTGGGTTTTTGAGCTCTATCCCAGATCTACTCATTCAGAACCTTTGTGGGTGCAGCCCCCAATCTGCATTTTTCACAAGATCCTCAGGTGTTTTATGCCTATTAAAATTTTAAAAGCACTGACTTAATGCACTAAATAATCTAACCTGGAAAGAAGCAGCTTGCTAATAGAGAAAATGAAGCCCTGGTGCATTTCCTGAATTATGATTCTGGTAAGGACCCTTGTCTGCTACTCTCCGCCTCCAATGTCATTTGACTACCTTACTAGGAGCAGAAGTGCCAAGTCCCAGCATAGGCATGAGGTGTCCGTCATTCAGCCTTACAGAGCAAACTTTCATTGGATTCATCTCTTTGCACTCTTCTGGTTTTTTATTAAAAGAAATCTGCCAAGGGGAGAAATAATAAAATTGCTACTTTTTAAACAGCTTTAATGAGATATAAGTCACATACCATAAAACCATCCCTTTAAATTACCCAAGTCGGCAGTTTTTAGTCCATTCACAGAGTTGTGACCGATATACCATTTTAGAACATGTTCCTACCCTTTCTAAGACCCAATACTCATAGAAACTCATAGAAACAACTCCCCATTCCTCTCTCCCTTCAACCCCTGGAGGCCTCTTTCTGTCTCTTTGGAACTGCCTATTCTGGAAATTTTATGTAAATGCATTCATACCCTCTGTGGCATTTTGTGACTACTTGCATTCACTTAGCCTAATGTTTTCAAGGCCAATCCACGTCATAACATGTAATGTACTTCATGCTTTCTAATGGCTAACTAACATCCCTTAGTACAGATGTACCACATGCTTTTTATCCATTCATCAGTTGACAAACATTTGGGGTTTTTTTTCTGCTTTTTGCCTACTGGGAATAATGCTTGAGTAAACATCCATGCACATGTTTTTGTGTGGACATACATTTCCAGTTCTCTTGGGTCTATACGTAAGCCTGGAACCACTGAGTCATACAGCAAACCCAGGTTTATTGTTCTGAGAATCTGCCAAGTGTTTTCCAAAATGGCTGTACCGTTGACACTCCACTTCTTGAGAATTCCAATTTCTCCACATCTTCTCCAGCATTCGTTGCCCACTGTTTTTTGTTAATAGCCATCCTGACGGTATGAAGTGATGCTGTGGTTTTGATCTGCATTTCCCTGATGATGTGCGATGTAGAGCATCTTTTCATGTAACCCTTAGCTATTTGCTTATCTTCTTTGGGGAAATGTCTACTCGAGACCTTGCCCGTTTTTGAATTGGTTATTAGTTTCCTTTACTAACAGGTTGTAGGAGTTCCTTATATATTTTGGAAATGAACTTCTTATCAAATATATGGTTAGCAAATTCCAAATACTTCCATTCCAAAGAACGCCTTTTCTCTCTGTTGATGGTTTCCTTTGCTGTACACACGTTTTTTTATTTGATGTAGTCCCACGTGTTTATTTTTGTCTCATTGCTTGTACTTCTGGTATCTTATTTACGAAATCCTGATCAATATCATTAAGATTTCCTCCTATGTTTTCCTCCATAGTCTTAAAGTTCTAGGTCTTACTTTTAAGTCTTTCAACCATTTTGAGTTGAATTTGACGACCCCAATCCATTTGTATTATTCTAACATGGACTTAGAATGATTAATCTCTGATCAATTTTGTTCTTAAGCTATTTAATGAAGCTCTAACCCTGGGCCTACCTCCATTTCTAAGTTTGAGTTGATGAATTAAAAGAACAGTTGAGGGGCACCTGGGTGGCTCGGTTGGTTAAGCGTCTGCCTTCAGCTCAGATCATGATCCCAAGGGCCTGGGATGGAGCCCTGTGTAAGGCACTCTGCTCAGCAGGGAGTCTGCTTCTCTCTCTTCCTCTGCCCCTCCCCCGGCTGTGCTCTCTCTTTCAAATAAATAAAATCTTTAAAACTAAATAAATAAATAAGCAATTGAAACCCAGGCATTATCTGCTTCATGATATGTTAACAAGACAAAATGCACAGGCCACCTAAACAGTAGTTTTGGAAAAAAAAATAATAAGAATGATGTTTATTCAGATTTTATGATGCTATGGAAAATTATTAAATACATATATTTTGAAGCCTTATCTGATGTTTCCAAGCCAGTTTCTCAAAAGGCTGTGCCACGTCGGTGTTTACACACTGATCAACAGAGCATGAAAATTCCTAGTTCCTTGACCCTGTGGCAGTATTGTGATACCTCAGCGAAAAATTTCTAAACAGACTCTTGGACTATCACCCTCCTTTTCTAGCATGTACTATCCACAGTACAAGAGGCTGACTAACGCTGTCAGGTTAATTTCTGGATTCCGACTCTGTTAATCTTTTCCTCTCCTCTCCTGCCTAAATCGGGTACATTAAAGCATTTCCTTCCTCTCTCCTCTCAAAAAGGCACTGGACTCCCAGGAAGTCTATTCCGCCTTCCACCTTGCTTACACATCAGAGACAGGCATGACACGTTTGCTAACTACACACACCGTGGCCATCTGTGCAATCCATCCCAATAGGAAATCAACACGCTGCACATCTGAAACACAAGCGGTATACGCCAATGATACCTCAATAAAAATTACGTTTCTGTGGGGCAAGAAAGAAAATGCATATTAAAAATGAAATACCACTCTCATGAGTCTGTTTAAATTGTGTATTCCCTAAAAAGATCAGCTACAGAGATGGTGACATGAACGTAGTGAATGAAGATTTCACTGCGGAAACAATGCATACACGGGGTATGAAACTCCGAATGTTGACGATTACTGTGACAGTTATTATTTTATTGTGATTTTGGACTCTGTTCTGGAGTACCCAATTTTTAAGATCCCTAAATGCTAATGTATTATTTTTGAAGAAACAGATTAAAATTTATTTTAAAAAGTCCCTGGGTTTGTAGATTTTATTGCGTAATTGGTCACAACGAACTTGCCAGCAGGTACCCAGCCTGACCAGATTTGGAATCCCCAAAGGCTTTCTCAGCCTGTCCCCTCCTGGCCTCCTCTGCTCAGACCTCTCCTGTCATTACCCTCTTGCCTTGGCCCCACTACCTAGAATGGCTCCATCTCTGCTTGCTGAGTTTAGAAATTCTTCCAAGACCTTTGAGCTTACCCAAAGCCAGCTCAGCAACTGGCACCTTCCCCTTGGGTTGTATAGTTCATACCAGGGATTGTTCAATTATGAAACACTTGTGGGTATTTTCTGGACTTTGATACAGACTGCTGCCTTGATTCAGGACCTGAAATTCCTATGGGTACTGATTCTCAAAGCTCTCAAACCTCAGTTTCTATTTGCCTGATTTCTCCCTATTATTTAAATTTCCTTTAGCCAACTTCTTTAATAAAGTAACTGTCAACATAGAATAAGATATTAGTGGTCGACAATACCTCACCCTGTAAGAAACGTTCAGTTGGAAACATGATGAGCTCATACTTCTAAAATTCTATTTAAGATACTGTTTCTGGTCCTGTCTCTCCTAAGGGAGGCAAACAGGATCCAGGAGCGTCTCCACCTACCCCCAATTCTCATGTGTGATACCAGTAACCAGAGTTTACTCGCTAGCTCTGTTTCCTCTGAAAGTAAATCTGCCTTCTGAGAGAGTAGATATTCGTATCTTGCATCCTGAAAATTCAGCACAGAACTGAAACCAGAACTGAGGCAATCGAAAACCGGAAATCGAGGCTTACCATGCCAGCAACAACGCTGATAAAACAAGGTATCCAAGGAAGGAAGCCTGTCAGACCACCTGTGACACTTTGAAAATGAAAATAACATTAACATCGTTATTTGGAGGAAACTGGTTCTATGAAAAGCCATGAGTTCGCAATTAGAGTGAAAAAGAGGAAATTAGTATAAAGGTTAGGAAAAAGGCGGTTGAAATATTAAAGTAGGATGAACACAGATAAAATATGTTGAATTTGTCACTGGTTTTACTAAGTGAGGGAAGGCAAATGGACGTGACTGTTTTTTTCCATGGCAGGTGATAGTACAGAGCTCTGATCTTCTCCATCTGTGCAAGCAGGACATGGAGGCAAGCCCAGCAGCTCTGAAAGGGCGCCAAGTGGGAAAGATGGTGGCAGGCATGTGGGCAGAAGTGTGCCAAGCACAGGAACAATGGATCCACCAGTGGCTGTACAAATGGCACGTCCGTGCTCTGGTGCTCAAGAACAGAAAGAGCTTCACAGTGAGGAAGAGAGGCGATGACCTCCCATGGATGTCATAACACTGGTAAACAGAACCCCTAAAAGGCAGGTCCATTCATGAGACACCAGGTTGCAAAAATACTAAAACCTGTAAGGAAGGACAAAAAGCGCAGGCACTTTTCCACGTGTGTAGAAAATAAGGAGGTTACCATAAAAAAGGAGGTCATTTTGGTGATCAGTGGCTTGGATTTGAATCAATTGGGGAGAGACAACTGTATCAGGGCCCTAACCAAAGATAAATGTATCATCCAAATCCCGCCATTTAGGCTAATTTTTTGGTGCCAAAACGTTTTACTTCCGAATACTAAAAGTTGGAAGTCACATAATTTTCAAGTATCTTGAAATATTATCCATCTTTTGGATTTTTCAGCCATTAAAAAACATGTCTAAGTCACTTTCAGCTTGTTGGCAATACACACACATGCAGTAAGCCCTGCCACTTTGTGGGTCTCTGCTCCATAGCATTAGTGACATTTCTAATATCTACAATTATCTTTCTGTCAATGAGGTCTTAACTGTGATAAAATCTGCATAGCAATGATGATCATTTTGACGGTCCAGTGCGATTAAATAGATTCACAACATTTTGCAACCATCAGCACTAACTCTATGCAAGACATCTTTGTCATCCCCAACAGAACTCTGCACCTGTCCAAAATTTCCTTCTGGCTAGTTCACTACTGAAGTGTAGAAACACAACTGATCTTATCCTCACAGTAATTGGCATCAAACACTGTGTAGCATTTCCCACCGCTTTTCTTTCCTTTCCTTATATCCCTTATATTCACTATAACACACCTGCTAATTTCAAATACTGAAGAGCTCTGATGGCCAAGGACCAAAGGAAAGCTGGTTTCATGTGAACTTCAAAGCAGTGGTTCTCAAAGCGGAGTCACAAAACCCACGGAGGCCCCTGCGGTCCCTTTCTGAGGCACAAGAAAAAGACTATCTTCGTGATACCAAGGTGCTCTTTTCCTTTTTTATCCTCATTATCTCATATGTCTACAGTGGAGTTTTCCAGAGCTTTACGTGGTGTGGGTTGTTGTACCAGATGGAATGCAGAAGAGGATTGGATATTCCAGCTGTCTTCTGTTTGGTCACTCATTCAACTTTCAAAAAATATCATACAATATCACTCTTGATCCCTAGTGGGCTTTTGCTTGGGAAAATATTTTTATTTTTCATAAAATGTCCTCTTCATGTTTCTGTGTCACAGGCTTGTGATTTTTTAAAGGAAGCAATACATAAATATTTAACCTTTCCTCAGCTTGATTTCCAATATAGTACGCTACAAATGCCAAACTCACAGAAGCAGAGAGTGGGTTCATGCTTACCAGGCTGGCGCTATGTGGGGGAGAATGGGCGAAGGTGGTAAGGGGGCACAAACTTTCTTATGTCAAATGAAAATGTTCTGGAGATCCAAACAGTGTGGTGACTCTAGTTAATCATGCCGTTTTGTACCCTTGAAAATTGCCAAGATAGTTAATGTTAAAAGTTCTCACCACCCCTCCCCAAAAGAAACTGTGCAAAGTGGTAGATGTAGTAATTAACCTTGCCACAGCAATCATTTTGTAACACATTTGCAAATCAAATAATGACACAGCCTTAAACTTACACAAGGTTACCTATCAGTTACATCAATAAACTAGAAATGTATACAGAAGTTAAATTATCTTAGAAGATGCAGTGTGAATTTTCCAAGAACAGCAGCGATTTTCTGTACTATAAGATGGTACAATCATTTTACTGAAATCTAATTTAAAAAAAAAAGTGTCTTACTGTGAAAATAGACATACTTTAGAATTCACTAACTAGAGTACAATTGTCCTAAAGGATGCAAATATAATGCAAAAGAAAAGAATATACTAGAATACACTAGAGACTTCTGTCATTGACTAGGTACAAGACAAATACACAAACCTTGCACAAAAGCACCAAAAAATGGAAATGAGGAAAATATTGCCTGCATTCCAATCATAACAACTTCAAAATACTTAGGAACAAATCTAACAAGAGTAATGGAGCTTCTACGGAAGAAAAAAATAAAGCATCTTTGAAAGCATAGAATAATTTCTGAACAAGTGAAAATGTAAGCTATGAGAAATTTTTGGACAGTTTATTAAAATTTAAATTCTCATAAAATAATGTATATACCCAAACAATTATGATTCAAATTCCTCAAGAATTCTAACTTTTAAAATCATATACAAATTTTTCTGGTATATATATTAAAAAAATTAAGGCCAGAGAGAAAATTCATAAAAAGAAAATTCACAGAAATTATCAGTGATGGACACCTGCTTGACCGGATCTCAGAACTTATTACTAAGCCAAGATTCCCTAAATAATCATATTGGTGCTCATCCATCAAAAAGAATGAAATCTTGGCATTTGCAAATATGTGGACAGAACTAGAGGGTATTATGCTACGAAATAAGTCAATCAGAGAAAGACAATTATCATATGATCTCACTCATATGCGGACTCTAAGAAACAAAACAGATGAACATAGAGGACGGGAAGGAAAAATAAAAGAAGATGAAATCGGAGAGGGAGACAAACCATGAGAGACTCTTAACTCTAGGAAACCAAGGAGGGTTGCTGGAGGGGAAGGGAGGTGGGGGATGGGTAACTGGGGGATGGGCGTGAAGGGGGGCACGTGATGTGATGAGCACTGTGTATTGTATAAGACTGATGACTCACTGACCTCTACCTCTGAAATACAGTATGTGTTAATAATACAGTATATGTTAATTGAATTGATTTTAAAGAAATAAAAATAAAATTAAATAATAATTGTATTGGTATAAGGTTACACAAAAATTCTCGTGGAACAGAGTAAAAAATTTAGAATTAAATTTTATTTATATGAGAATTTAAGATATGATTAATGAGGGGGGTATAATCCAGAAGAGGGTAATGAATTATTCAGCACAGGATACTGGAAAAAAGTGCCTATCCACCTCAAAGAAAATAGGACTGGATTCCCTTCTTATACTATATATGTAAATAATTCTAGATACACAAATGATATAAAATAGAAAAAGGGAGAACAAAAATACTTAAAAGAAACTCCAAGGCACAGTCTTGTGTGCAAGATGACTTTGTTAAGGAGACCAGAAAACCAAATGCTATGAAAGAAGAAATAAACGTTGTTGAACAAACAAACGTCAAAACTTGCACGACAAAGTTCACTTTCATCAGAGTTAATAGGCAAACAATAAATCTGGAAAATATTTATCAACTGGATGAAAGGGAGCTTATCTATATAACCTCAAAGAGCTCTTAGAAATTGGCCAAAGGGGCGCCTGGGTGGCTCAGCGGGTTAAAGCCTCTGCTTTCGGCTCAGGTCATGATCCCAGGGTCCTGGAATCGAGCCCCTCATTGGGCTCTCTGCTCAGCAGGGAGCCTGCTTCCACCTCTCTCTCTGCCTGCCTCTCTGCCTACTTGTGATCTCTGCCTGTCAAATAAATAAATAAAATCTTAAAAAAAAAAAAGGAAGAAGAAATTGGCCAGAAAAAGACAAATAGTTTTCAAACATGTTGAAGAGGACGGATGGCACAGAAGAGCGAGCCAAATGTCCCCAGAGATAAAGGACATTCTGATTCACCAGCCGTTAGGGAAAAGCTCCACTGAGTCATGACAGATGTCAGCTTGAAGCCATCCGAGGAGCAGAAATGAAAGCGCCTCGTGCTGTCCATCCTGGGTGGGAGCGAGGAGAAGAGCGCGATCTCGTCTGCTTTGAAAAGGTACTGAAAACTGCATTTGCAAAGGAGCCCAGCAGCAACAACTGAAACTGAAAGCCAAGAGAGGGAGAGAGAGAAGGAAAGTTTAAAGGTCATTCCATACTCACAGCGGCCAAGGGGTGTGCACAGCCTGCCACTCGGGGCACTCGGCGGGGAGCCCTGGGGTTGCAACCATATGACGGGCAGAGCCATGGACACCAAGAGCTTATATTGTGGCTTTCCAGAAAGGATCAGGCAAGGTGAGCAGGCTTGGGATTGGCTGGCTCCACTGAACATTATACGGTGTTCACTGTGACCAGAAAGGCACTGTGACCAGCCTGGAGCTATTTGGTGCCTCGACACACTTCTGGAGGGGCCAAGGTCTACCAAGAAACACCAAGTTCCCATTTTGTGGGTGTTAAAATGTCAGCTTACCAAAATTTAAAGTCTGTTTGGGGTGCCTGGCAGGCTCAGTCGGTGGAACGTGCGACTCTTGATCTCAGGGCCATGAGTTCAAGACGCACATTGGGCGAAGAGACTACTTTTAAGAGAATAATGATAAAGTACGTTTACATAGTTGGCCCCATTATACTGTAGCATCCCATGGCCATTAGGTGCACTCAGGGAATGGGGTGGAGATCGCCAGGGAGATTTCGGTAGTCGAGTGACAGAAGACACTTGGAGGGTATAGGGTGAGATCTGGTCACCATGCATCCATAGCAGGGAAGAAAATCACAGCATGGGTCTCTTCCTAGGATGGTAATTATGAGCCCTTGATGCACATCGCAGAGCTGGGCAGCCCCCTGGGCGAGTATGAAAATAAATCCATGACACACTGGGAAATGTTCAGGGCCTAGAGTGACACGGAAGGAAGGGAAAGTACGTGAAACTTGCTTTACGGACAGCAAGTCCCTCACAGGGTGACTCTGCCCACATCATTCCTGTACATGTAACAGGAGGTTCTGACAATTTTCCAGACACTTCCATGGTCAGCCTGGGTGAAGCCAAGAGCTACATCATTTCAGCAAGTGAGCCTTGTCCTTGATTTAAGAGGCCAATGGCTGGTGGTTGTCTCCATCATTCGAGTGATTAAAGCCTCAGATATTTGCCCTTTGGGCTCTGCAAGTTTTGGCTGCCATGCCCTCCTCTTTGGAACAGGCAACACCACTTCCTGAGGAATCTACCTTCGCTGGGTGAACCATCCTTCCTCCCTGGATGAGTCCTGCACCTAGCATTGGCAGAAGGATGCTGGCCAGATGCGGGTGGAGATCCCGGAGTGATGAGGGAACCAGGGAATGGCAGCGGATCCATGAGAAAGGGGGTCACAATATGGCGGCATGGAGGGTGAGGGGAGGCATGAGTTCCAGTTCCACAGAGTGCAACGCAAAGGTTACTGCCAAGCTAAGGAGCCTTGCCTACTTGGCTGCGTTCTAGAACTGCAGGGTTCTTCTCTGCACGCCGCGTTGGATACAGGGGCCATTCATCTTGGAACCTTCTTAGAGGCTCAGAAACGAACTGCTCTTTACTTCTGTGGGACTGAAAACTAGGCTGAAATGAAACAGTCACTTCCCTATGCAAGTAACTTCAAAAACCATTTCCCCCAAGATGACTCCACGTGGCTTTGTGCAATGAAGTCTGGCAACCTGCTCATCTAGTTCAAATGGCCTCATTTCCCATTCGAGTTCACCTTCATAGACCTTGAAACTGTCAAAAACACTGACATCTAGACTAGACTGGTATCAGACCCTTTAACAGTTGTGTCATAAAAGAGTCACAATATCTCACTCTTACCAGATGCTCAAAAAGTTTTTTTTTTAATTAATGGGCATAAGTTGTGAGAAGGACTAGGAATAGGACTGTATGGTTTTTTGTTCTTATTAATAGATGATATTTTTTAGAATAGTTTTGGATTTATGAAAAAAAATGTACATAAAGTACAGAGAGTTCCAATTTCCTCTCCCCCGCTCCTCCCTGCCCCCAGCTAAGTTTTCCTTTTATTAGTGTCTTGCCTGACTGTGGGACATTTGTTACAATTGATGAGCCAATATTGATTCACTATTATTACCTAAGGTTGGAAGTTTGCCATAGGGTCGACTCTGTGGTTGAACTGCTCTATGAATACTGAAAAATGCATAAAGACATGTATCCACCATCACTGTATACATCACTCTGAAGAGTTTCACTGCCTTACTGCCCTAAATCTCCCCCGTGCTCCACCCATCCATCCTCCCCTTTCTCTCTTCTTCCTAATCCCTGGAAACTATTGATCCTTTTACTGTTTCAAAAGTTTGGCCCTTTCCAGTGTGTCAGACAGTTGGAATTATAGAGCATTGCAGCCTTGTAAGACGGCTTTTTTACTCAGTAATATGCATTTAGGGTTCTTTTCACATCCTGAGACTTCATTTCTTCTTATTACTGAGTAAGATTCTATGGTATGAATGGAATTATGTATCCAGATCCTCTCTACATACTTTGGCAATTAAGAAAAGCTGCTACAAACATCTGTGTGAAGTTTTCTGTGTGGACTTAAGTTTTCATCTGATTTGGGTAAATGCCAAGGAACAATTGGCAGATCCTATGGTGAGAGTATATTTAGTTCTATAAGAAACAGCCAAAGTGTCTTCCAAAGTGGCCAGACCATTTGCGTTCCCACCAGCAGGGAATGAGCATTCCTGTTGCTCCCCAGCCTCATCAGCATCTGATGTTGTCAGCATTCCAGATTTGGGCCATTCTAGCAGGTGTGTAATGGTAGCTCATTTTTTTTTTAATTTGCAATTCTATAAAGACAAATGATGTTGAGCAACTTTTCATAAACTTATCTGTATATCTCCTTTGGGGATGTGTCTGTTCGGATCTTATGCCCATTTTAAAACTGGGTTGTTTGTTTTCTTACTGTTGAGGCTTTAAACAGCTTTGCACATTTTGAACACCGATCCTTTATTATTTTTTTAAGTTTTTTTTTTTTAAGATTTTATTTATTTATTTGACAGAGAGAGAGAGATCACAAGTAGGCGGAGAGGCAGGCAGAGAGAGAGGAGGAAGCAGGCTCCCCACTGAGCAGAGAGCCCGATGCGGGGCTCGAACCCAGGACCCTGAGATCATGACCTGAGCTGAAGGCAGAGGCTTAATCCACTGAGCCACCCAGATGCCCCCACCGATCCTTTATTAAATAAATGTTTTACAAATATTTTCTCCTAGTCTGTGGCTTGTCTTCTCATTCTCTTTATGGTGCCTTTCACAGAGCAGATATTTTTTAAATTTTATTTTAATGAATGCTAACATTGATTTTTTTTTTCTTATAGGAATTGTGCACTTGGTGTTATGCCTAAAAAGTGATCACTGTGCCCAAGATCATCTAGATTTTCACCTGTTATCTTCTAGGGTTATATAATTTTACTTTTGCAAGTAGGTCTACAATCCATTTTGAGTTAATTTTTGTGAAACGTCTAAGGTCTGAGTCTAGATTCACTTTTTAACATGTGGATTTGTCGAAAAGATTAATCTTTCTCCATTGGATTATCCTTGCTCTTTTGTCAAAGACCAGTTAACTATATTTTTGTGGGTCTGCTTTGTTCCATTAATGGACTTGTCTATGTTCACCACTACCACACCATCTTGATTGCTGGAGCTTTTATAGTAAGTTTTAACATTCATTAATGTCGGTCCACTTGCCTGTGTTACTCTCCTGCTTCTGGTGCGTCATGATGCTCTATGTCCACCTGTCTCTCCAATTTTGGGATCTTCCATTTGTCCCGTGACTTCAATTTTCTGATGGATCTAAGAGCTGTGGAATTTTAGTTTACCTTTTTGCTTGTTACGAGGACGGGAGTAATGACTTCCAAATTTGTAACCTGTGAGACTGGAGGCCAGAAGTCCAGCTTTTTCTATATTATTAAAATTTGTCCTCCCTCTGTAACCAGTTCTGACTTCATTAGACAATGTAGTTTCTTAAGTTTTTGCATCTTCTCCTATCTCTTTACTGCCTGAAGCAGGCCTAGGGAGTTTCCCTAGCTGCCTTCCTCATATACACTGATCTTTCCAGGGGAGCAAATTTTAAAGATGGAGTTCAGTAAATTGACTAAAGAAAAAAAAAAGCCCAATGATAGACATTATAAAAAATAAGAGAGAATCAGTCTTGGCCTACATAAAGAATTTGATTCCAATAATTATGTGCTATGTTTTAAAGACACAAGATTATGTCATAGTCCTACACATGCTAACTAACATATGAGAACAAACATGGCATCCTCTAATTTTAAAAGGTGGAGTCATTGTAGGAAATACTGTGGGTTGCATAGCTTGTTGGTTAGGTCCCAGCTAAAGAGCATGGCTTTAGAAAACTCAGTGGTTATGACAGACAAATGTGTTTACGAAAGGAAGCAGGAGATGAGGTACTGGCACTGGGCAGTACACCTGGGTCTTGAACGACTGTCCATCTCAAAGTTCTTTCATTGTCCCTGACTGTACCTAGTTTTAACAAAGTGATCTGACATAAAAATCTGGTTCCTTATGATGATATGATTAAGTCTGTATTCTTAAATATTATAGAAATTACAGAGCACCGATGTGGCTCAGTCAGTTAAGCATCTGCCTTCGGCTCAGGTCATGATCCCAGGGTCCTAGGATGGAGTTCTGCTTCCAGCTCCCTGCTCAGCGGGGAGTTTGCTTCTCCATCTCCCTCTGCCCCTCCCTCCTGCTCCTGCCCTCTCTCTCTCTCTCTCAAATAAATAAATTAATTAATCTTTAAAAAATAAATACTATAGAAAGTAATGTATATTTTTTGTAAAAGATGTTCCTAAAAGTTAACATATTCTTAAAAATCATAGAAAATAAATGTACATTTTTTGTAAAAGCTGTTCCTAAAAATTAACACTTGTTGGAAGCAGTGTGATAGTGAGTATGCAAACATTATCAAATGGTGCTTTAAAATTGAGGAGAACCAAAGTTATTAAATGTATTAGCCATAGAAATATTGCCTTTATCAAAAATATTTAATGGCTTAGGAATAGTTTGTGCTTTGTATTGGCAGGTGTGCCTGATTTAGTGTTTGAAATGTTTAAAGGGATCAAGTATATCAAGTTAATATTTTTTGGACCTAAGAAAATTAGATAAATGTGGAATTAATGGGCACTGTACTAAATCCACAGGGCATCATGGAGTCACTTGGATTAGGCCCCAAGTCAGTAAATCAAGACTTACTACCCTACCTAACCGCAGTTTCAACCCCTCAGGAATGTGATCTCTAACTGGTCAACGTGGGAACTGCCTGGTCACTAGACCCCTTCCATTCCTGTTAGGAGGGCGACCTTGCCTAAAACAATCGGTTCTTTACTAATAATTCCCTTTTTTCTGTGCCCTCTCTATATTGAAAAACTCTCGCTTTTCTGCAGCTTGCTGGAGCTCCTTTCTATTTGCTGGAGGGGACGCTGCCTGATTTATGAGTAGTTTAACAAAGCCAGTTAGATCTCTAAAATGCACTCAGTTACATTTTTGTTCTTAGCAAGGACAACGTGACCAGTGAGTAGTGAGTGGTTCCCTTGACTTCCCGCCAAACTACCCTAGCAAGTTACTGCTGTTACCTACACGTACATGACAGTCTAGCCCTGACTGCCCACTCTGGTTCTTTGGTAAAACACTGTGGACAGTTGCCCTTTTTCTGCAGGGTAGAAATATCAAAAGAGGCATTTGCCACCATTTCCCAACAGACGTGCGCTCAACTCCTTCCTCAGCCTTCTGTCCACCCAAGTCCTACGCATCTTCTGGGGCGGGTTCCCCTCCCTTATTTGGGTCGCTGGGGCCATGGGATGTGCCTCATTCCCTCTGCTCTGTGCACTGCTGGAAGGAGCCCATGGGCTGCTTGTCGTCCTTTCAGTGTGCCTCTGTCTGGACCAAATGCCATGCATCGCCCTGTTCCTGGAAAGGCCCAGGGGACACTGACTATTGAGTACCTGCCAGCTGCTGCTTTCTGGAGGCTGAAAACTACCCACCCCAGGAACATCTGGGTCACTGTGCCATCTTACCCCTTCTTCTGCACCCCAAGCCCAAACTCTGGGCAAACCAGTTTAGGGCTCTAATTAGTTAGAAAGAAACAAAACACAAGACAGAAGCTGGAGTTGCTAGGAGTCTTTAGGGAAAACAGTTCTTTAATATTTACCAAAAGTGACAAAGGCTTAGTGCCCTCCCCTCCTGACCTCTGGATTTCCCTCTGAGTGTGCACTAAACAGCATGGACTGACCCCGAGCTGGTGTGTCCGCTCACCCACAGCTGAGGTGTTCCCACACCACTCGCCACACACACACAGGGCGAAGGTCGAAACCCAAGGCTCCAATGTTAATATTCATTAGGAGTGGACGGTTATGGGATCAGCTGCACCCAAACGGGAGCGAACATCGTGTATTACTGGCTCAATGACTCTCTTTCTCTCTCTCGAATAAATAAATGAAGTTTCAAAAAAAAAAAAAAAGTAAAAGTTAAAAATTTCATTATGTGGCTGATTGTGAAGTCTGCCTTTCTTCCTTTCACAAACATGACTTTATAAGAACTGTGGCTTTTAAAAAGTAATAATGAAATTATTCAACTCATATTCCCTGCCCAGAACTGAATACAGAGAACGTGCAGTGTCAAATATTCAGTTATATTCCTCACCTGAGCGACGTCTGTCAGCACAGCAATGGCAGAGAGCCTGTCCCTTTTTATTTCAAATACTCAGCGGAAGAAGAGGCTAATTCTGCTTTGTTTTGAATAGGACAAGTCCAGCCACTTGCTTGGCACTAATACTTACTTTAGAGTGATGAGTGTTACTGACAGCAACTTTATTTCCCATTTTTAAAATTCATTAATTACTTATCCACTGCCCACCATTGGCAACATAAAAGAGATGGAAAGAATGTCACGTAAGAGTCGGGTCCCATGTCCAAATGGCTTACTATAGAGTAAGGAGATCTTTATCCAGAGTAGTGACCCAGAATAAAATGTGATAGAAAAATGATGGCTTATTATTGAAATATCTACTTTTTTTATAGGAGTTACCGATTGATCACCATTCTCTCTTTCTCTTTGCGTTATTTCCTTATCGTTGTCTTCATTCTCTTCTATATTAATAAAATATTAGCAAGAATATTTACCAACTTCTGAGTGTCACAATGTGCTATTAAGCTAAGTCCTTTCCAGATGTTTTTGCATTTATTACTAAACGGGAGGCTGTTTTAGGATTGCCTTATAAATAATGAGTATTAGTGAGCTATCTGCAAGAATTAGCATAGAATAGTATTGGGTAGAATTCCCAAAAGAATAGGATAGGTAGAATTTCTGATTACAGCTTTAATGAAGATAGAGAAGTAAGTTCAGTGTCCTGGACCACGAGCCCCCGAAAGAGAACACATGTAGCTTTGGAGGATGGGGCCCAGGCTGAACATCCGCCTATTCATCTGGCAACCAGTCAGAATCCTCAAGCCCCCAGGCCCCCTGGAGAAACTGGCTGATCTGTATGGGCATTTGCTTGGCCAGTCTGGGCCAAAGGAATTGGTGTGGATTCCAACTTTCCCAGCTATATACAATCAGGCTGAACATGTGAATTGTCAAGAGACCTGAGCATTTCCCAGTCCCCTAGGAGAGGGCTGAGACAGGGGCGTGAGGAAAGGAGAAGAGAGGAAGTAGGAACGCAGGAATGAAAGAAGGAGATAACAGGGGGCCTCTGAGTCATAAATAAGTAATGCAGGTTTGCCACAAAAAATCATTGCTTTCCGTTTCTCCTCACTCACTCCCTAGGTGATAACTGTCAGTGTACAGAGACGGCAAATGTTTGCCCAGCAAAGCGTAGGTTGACACGGTTTAAAAAATAAATAAAATTATGTGGTTAGTCGTGCTTGTCCTTACGAAGGGACCTGTTCCATTTAATGAGTTCTGGGCAAACAAAAGTTTGCAGCTGAACTTGACAAAGACGCATGGTAGGAGAGTGCAGGCCAAAGGCCAGGGACACACTGCTTTGGAAAATGGGAAGTTGTGTGTGCAGAAGGGTAAGAAAGAGAGGTCGGGTGTAGAGAGGATGTGAGTCCCTGCTGTTGGCCTGCGGGGAATCTGGGGAGAAAAAACAGAGAAACTTTACGGAATGTTAGGTATGGTGTTTGATGAAATCCAGAACCCATGGAATTTTAAGTAAACTCCACTTCACTCACTGTTGTGTCATGCAGTGGGTTCCATAGGAAAAACAAAATGCATCCCAAATGCAACCTCAAGATAAGTGAAGGAGAAATCCAAGGCTTTTGGGGGGACCACTGCATCTTCTGCATAATTATTTAGTTTAATATCACCCAATACCATTGTGAAACACTTCGAATCCCCTGGGGTCCAAGCTCTCCAAGGATGACTCAGCAACTTTTGCACATTCTGAACGCACGCAAGGTGCACCGTGCAGGGAAGTTGTCAATAGAAAGTTGTTAACTTCAATGTCTGTTTTGGTTAGGATACAACCAGGTCAAGAAAACCAGACTCCTCCCACAGCTTAAACCCCACGGAAATGCGTTACCTCTGTAACAAGAAGTCCAGAGGCAAGGCAAGCGCTGGGTGTCATCCATGGGAGTCCAGGTCTTGTCTGATATTCTCTGATCTCTTCCCTTCTCTGGGCATCGGCATCATCCTTGAGCTGGGTGTGGGCAGGGCAGCAGATCCAGACATCACATCTCCACAGGACCAGCCAGCAGCAGGAGAGGGGTCACCTGTTTTAAGAAGTGGGAACAAGCGGGGGAGAGAAAGGGGGTAACAGGGTAATGAGTATTAAGGAGGACACATGTAGTGATGAGCACGGGGTGTTATAAGCAACTAATGAATCACTGAACAGTACATCAAGAACTAATGATATACTATACAGTGGCCAACTGAGCATAATAAATAAAATAAAATAAAATAAAACAAAATAAAATAAAATAAACCAGTTTAAAAAAATAAAAAGAAATGGCACCAAGTCCTTAAAAGCCCCCCAACACAGTTCCTCTCATTTGTCATTGGCCAGTGTTCTTCCCAAAGCCTTTATGTGTCAAGGGAATTGGAATCAACAAGAGTGACCTAACTCAATCATTTAAGGTAAAATGGGTCTTAGGAAGGCAAACTGAGAACATGATCATTAGACTAGCAGTTTCCAACCTTAGCCTCACATGGAACTGTGTGCTGAGTTTTCACAACGTACTGACACCGAGGCTTTACTACAGAGCAGAAGATTAAGAGTCTCTGGTGGGGTTGGAGTCTCAGCTTTAGATAAAATAAAAGCAGAGCAATTGTCTTGGCTATAGGCAAACTTGTCTTGTATGGTTGATACAAGGACAGATGAAGACATGAACGAGCCAGGAGGAAGAAATGTAGAAAGAATGCATGACATCTGATAAATTTCAACTTAGTGTATCCCTTTAGCCTAATCTGAATGTGTCATCTCCTATGGGAGCCGAAGGATGGAAAGGGAAGGGACTCACGGGCTGCTCCTGTGAGTCATCAGAACTTGATGGATGGAGGTGCAGGGGAAACCACAGGGTAAGAGAAGGGACCGGTGTGGAACACGTCAGCATGAGGGCTTCACAGATGCTATAGTTAAAGCAGTCATCATGGGGCTAGTGACAAGTGGGATCTCAGTACAAGGAGAGACTCTCTTGAGTTGAGAACATCAAGAAAAGTGAGAAGCTTGCATCATCTGCATGAACAAGGATGATGTCAACACATCCTGGGAAGGAATTATAAATGAAGAGAACAAAGGGAGTGTTGCCAAGAAGTAGGTAAGATAATGGGGTCAAGATGATGCTAACCTTAAAAGAGAAAGTTTTTTATTATTATTATTATTAATGTGGCTTTCCACTTGATATTGGGGCAAAATTCTAGAGCTTCAGAACTTGGAACCTGATGGTATAATTATTCTATTGGAAGGATTAGGAAATTAGGGCTTAATTGCCTCAAATTAAGCACAGAGGTAATGCAGTAGACTGAATAATGGCCTCAAAAATGTTCATGCCCCAATCCCTGCAGCCCGTGAATATGCCACCGCGTGTGGCAAAAGGAACTTCTCAAATGTGATTAAGGATCATGGGATGAGGGGATTTTCCTGGAATATCTGGGGAGGCCGAATGTCAGTGGGACAGGGCAGGGTTGCTGTCAGACATGGGTACAGAAGCATAAATAGGAGATTCAAAAATGCTATGAGGCTGGCGTTGCAGAATGGAGGAAGAGCCCACAAGAAAAGGGAAGATGGTGTCTTTGAGAAGCTGGACAAGGCAAAGAAATGGATTCTCCCCTACAACCTCACGAAGGAATAAAGCCACACCAACACTTTGACTTTAGCCCATTGAACCCAATTTTGAACTTCTGAACTCCAGAAGTGTGAGACAATACATCTATGTTGTTTCAAGTCCAGAGTTTGTGGTGATTTGTTATAGCAGCAACAGAAAACTGATATGGACACGATTCCAGCAGATCTGATCCTCTCCTGGGTCGTCAATGTTCATGCTTCACTAGATTGCTCCTATGAGCATCAGGCGCCCTGCTCTGTGGGGAGCCTGCTTCTCCCTCTCCCTCTGCCCCTCCTCCTATCAGTGCTCTCTCAGACAAATTAATAAAATCTTTAAAAGAAAAAATAAAACAAAACTGCTCTTGACCTTGAATAAGGTCAATTGCCAAATCCAGTGGTCCATTTTCAGTCCTTGTCTTATCTACACTGTTAGTAGTATCTGACTCTTCTTAAAACTCTTCCTTCTTTGCTTCCAGAACAGAAAAATCTCCTCCTTTCCCCCCCCCCTACCTCACTGGACCATCCTTCTCAGCCTGCTTTCCTGTCTCCTCCACTTTTTTCCTTACACACCTCTTAATGGGATCCCTCCTGGTGCTTCTCTTTACACTCACTCATGCGATCTAGTTTCTGACCAGCTCCTTCCATGACTTTAAGCAGCAAATGTATTTTGATGAATCCCAAATATATATTTTTGGTCTAGATCTATCCCTTAACTGTAGACTTGTATGTTCAACTGTCTGCATGGTTTCTTCACTTGGATATCTAATAGGTATCTCAAACACACATGTCTAAAATTGAGCTTGTTTTCCTCCCACAAAAATATGCCGCTCCTACATCATCTTCCTTTGAGAAGATAGCAACTCCTTCTTCCCAGTTCCTTAACTGAAAATGTCTGGGGTCAACTTTGATTCTTCTGTCCCTTCACCATATGTCCAATATGTTAGACAGCCTTGTTGACTCTACCCATAAAACATATCCATATTCTAACAACTTCTGACCACATTTACTGTTCATGTTATGGTCTAAGCCAACATTATTTCTTAATTTTGTAACTTTTAAAAAGATTTTATTTCTTTATTTATCAGAGTGAGAGCACAAGCAGGGGGAGTAGAGGCAGAGTGTGAAGCTTGTCCCCTGCTAAGCAAGGAGACCAATGCAGGACTCAATCCCAGGACGCTGGAATCATGACCTGAGCTGAAGGCAGACACTTAACCAACCAAGCCACCCAGGCTTACCTCTTATCTTAATTTTTCCATGGAGCCCTGAAACAGGATCTTCTTCCTCCTTGACATTCCAGTCCATTTACTGTCACTTAAATATTACAGGAATACTCTTTCTTATTGGCCTTAGCATTTTCTGGTTCATGTCCAGGCATCCTCTCGCACATTTCCATAGAGCTCACTCTCTTGCCTTAATTTTTGCTCTAGAGTCCCCTCTTCAGTCCAATCTTTTCTAACCATATTGTAATAGCACCAAACACTCCCTCTCTCCACCACTACAATTCTCCTTCCCTACTTCATTCTTTTTCAAATCCCTGTCAAGAACCATCAAGGATGGATTTGCAAGCTAATAAATTAGCTTGCCCTGGTTTCATGGATGTTGGTTGAAGAAGTACAGCTTATTACTCCCAGTAAAAGCTATAAGCTAAAGTAACAGCATCTTTTCCAGCTGTGTTGAGACACGGTTCACATATAACATTGTATAAGCATAAGGTTTACAATACGAGGATTTGATAGATGTATATATTGCAAAAAATCTTTACCACAGAAAGGTTTGTTGTGCTGAGCCCCCATTTCCACAAGGTGAAGTGAAGGGGACCAGGTGATACATAAACACTGTGGGTAGAATTATGGGAGAAAAATCTTGAGTCTAGGGAACCTGGATCAGGGACAGTAGGCACTAAACATCCCTGCCCTTTCTCTGGAAGGAAATATTTTCTTAGTATTATTAGGCAGTAAACAGCCTTCCATTTCTCTGGTAGGGTTCACGATCTCTATATTCCAAGACCATTTGCTGTATGAACTTCTTGAAAAAAATACTGTGGAATGAAGGGCAGTCAGTGCCTCTGTTTCTGAGGAGTACAGAAATGTGAGAGACTGAAGAATTATCTCCCGCTTACCCATTTCTAACAACCAAATACACCTTATTTCACTCAAGTAATTCTTCCTTCACTAAACTACAAACTCAAGACATTTCTCACTTTAATTTCATTCTCATCTAATTTATGAATAAAACAATAAATAAGGGATGTTCAATAAGGTGTGCTGCATGAGTAAACAGATGAAAGGCAAAAATACACAAGAACTTATCACGATGCCAAAACACAGGCAGATGATTGAGAAATTAAATAAATTACTGAGATGCATCGCCTTACCGCAAGCCAAATACAATAGTGGAACTTTTAAAATAACATTTTAATATCTTAGAAAAAGACTTAGGCTAACTAAAAAAATTTATACAGTATGTATGTTGAGGATTACTTCAATTTTATAAATAAACACACACATGTATAGGAAAATCGTGAAGGAAAATGCATCAAAAGTTAAATTTCTTTTTTTACTTTTTAAAAAGTTAAGTGTTTTTAAATGGGATAATTATAGGTTATCTGTATTCTCTATCCTTTGTCTTTATTTCCCCAATTTTCTGTAATTTTTATGTATCATTTTAATTATCTGGAAAAAAATGCTTATTTTGAAGTCTTTATTATTTCATTTAAAAGAAAGAAAGAAAGAAAGAAAGACAGACAAGCAGCCTGAAGCCACAGGCACTGCTTTTAATCCCCCCACCATGAACAGAAGTCCTTTCTGAGCCCTGGAAGTGAGAAATTCTGGTGGAGTCAATGGTGATAGGTCATGGTCAGTATTCTCCAGAAAATGGGTTATGAGGATAATCGACAGCACTGAACGAGATGGAGGGACATGAACTTGTCAATTATGCCTCCCAGGCTCCCAGAGGCTTTCTCTGGGTAGGCAGGAACGCCAGGCTAAAATCTCCCAAGTCTGCAGCCACATCTCCCCCCCTCCCATCCCTCCCACCTTGTACTCCAGCGCGCATGTGCACTGAAGCTCCCGAGCCCCGAGCAGAGTTCACCTGCACGTGCAGTGCCCGCGCGCGTGCAGTACAAACTCCAAAGTGCCGCAGATCCTGTTCTAGGTCGCATTTTACAAGAAAGGTAAGTATTGGGGTTCAACTATTGTGGTCACTTCATCTCCAGGTGGAATCAGCCTCTAGATGGTGAGAACAGTCACAGGGAGGATTTTGCGGCCTTTTGAAATTTTTTTATGCATGCATTCAGCAAACATATAAGGAGCTCCTTCGACAGCACAGGGTCCCTCTATTAAGGAACTCCCAGTATGCTGAGGAGATAATATGTACACCTAAATTATCATACCTACAAAATGTGATTACTGTCCTCTTAATTTATAACTTAAGAGAATACTTGTTCAGTAATCAGTATTATGATATTTCTTTCAAAACTAAATTCTTATTCTGTAACTAAAATCTTTTTCCCCTTATCTCTAAATTGCCTCGTGAACTCCCTCATTAGACACAGAAGGCACAGCTCCCACAGTCCACTCTACTTCTGGGGGGCCTGTGAAAATGGTTTGTCTTTAATTCTTTTCAAAATCAGGAGAAAAAAGGATTCTACTAATAATGACTGCATCATAATGAGTCCAGCCTGGATTCTATTTATTTTTATCCTAACACAATTGTAAACTGTGATGTTAGTATTGTTATGGAGGAACACGGCATTCTTCACCCCATGTGGAGCCCAATGCAGGGCTTGAACTCACAACCCTGAGATCAAGACTGAGTTGAGATCAAGTATGGGCTGAGCTGACTGGGCCACCCAGGTGCCCCACTTCTTATTTTTTTTAATTAGTGTTTAAAATGACGACAGACCATTATGCTCAGGTTGTGGCCTCTACATGCCATCTCCTACTAAAAGTAACCAAGATTTCTTAGAAAGCTGGATGATTCCTGGTCTGAACCAAAAGCTACAAAGGGATCCTAGAACATCTACAGTACTGAGAGTAAAGAAGATGGGGAAGACAAAGAGAAGGAGGATGCTTCTGCCGACCAAAATGGTGACCATTTGCTCATGGATAAGAACAGCAACTGCACTGGGTGGGAAAACATCCCATCTGTTAACACCCATGAATTACTGATGGCATGTGTATGATTATGGCTTTAGACCTAACTTCCAGCTTACAGGAAGCACAAAAGACAGAGCAACATGTCAAATTGTAACACAGGGATCAGTCAGTAAAACCAATTCCATAGAAAAATTTAAACGAAAAAAGTCTTAGTTTATTTCACAAATAAATTGAGAGAGAGAGAAGGAGGAGGAGGAAGACTATGGGAAGGAAGGAAGGGCAGAAGGACGTATTTTAACACATTTTTAATTATTTTCTGCAAATAGATTCCTTGAATATGAAGAATATAAATCTGTGAATGGTTTCCTGCCTCATTTTCAAGCTCCTTCACAAAAGGGCTATAAAGCTTCACAATATCAATAGTGTTTGAAAATTGGCAGCATATGGAATTTTTTTTAATTCAATTAGCCAACATGTAGTACATTATTAGTTTCAGATGTAGTGTTCAGTAATTCACCAGTTGCATATCACACCCAGTGCTCATCACATCACATGCCCTCCTTAATGCCCATCACCCGGTACCCCATCTCCCCACCCACCTCCCCTCCAGCAACCTTCTCATGTTAAGAATCTCTCATGGCTTTTCTTCCTCTCTGATTTCTTCCCAGTCTTCCCTCTCTTCTGCTATGATCCCCTGCACTATTTCATATGTTCCACATATGAGTGAAACCATATAATTGTCTTTCTCTGATTGACTTATTTCAGTCAGCATAATACCCTCTAATTCTATTCACATTAATATAAATGGTAAGTATTCAACCTTCCTGATGGCTGAGTAGTATTCCATTTTATATATATACCACATCTTCTTTATCCATTCATCTGTCAAAGGACATCTCAGCTCCTTTCACAGTGTGGCTATTGTGGACATTGCTGCTATGAACATTGGGGTGCATGTGCCTCTTCAGATCACTACATCTATATCTTTTGGGTAAATATGCAGTAGTGCAATTGCTGGGTCGTAGGGTAGTTCTATTTTTAACTTTTTGAGGAACTGCCATACTGTTCTCCAGAGTGGCTGTACTCTGGGAATGTTGCATTCCCATCAACAGAATAAGTAGGTTCCCCCTTCTCTGCATCCTTGCCAACATTTGTTGTTTCATGTCTTGTTAATTTTAGCCATTCTGACAGGTGTAGGTGGTATTTCATTATGGTTTTGTTTCTATTTCCCTGTTGGCAAGTGATGTTGAGCATTTTTCATGTGTCTGTTGGCCACTGGGATGTCTTCTTTGGAGAAATGTTTGTTCATGTCTTCTGCCCATTTCTTGACTGGATTATTTGTTTTTTGGGTGTTGGACATTATTTTTAAAAATTATTTCTTTTATTTATGACTATTCCTTTCCTCACTCTCCACTTCTTTGCTTTTCCTCTCAGGTCCTCTCTCACTGCTTTGCCACTGCTCCTGTGGGCTTTCCCAAGCAGTCCACGTCATGAAGTCCAGTGGTTTTTTTCATCCCTATTTGGACTGGCAGCTCCTCACCAAGACCACCCCCACCCCTGTGCCCCATGACACACTCAAACATTTTCAACCCTCCACTTTGGCTTCTACCATGTTCTCTCTCCCTACTTGGCAACTCATATTCAGTCTCCTAACCAATGCATTTTTGCCTGATCCTTAAGTAATTGTTGACTTTTCTGTCCTCTCCAGTTCATCCTTCCCAGAATAAACTGGAAATTTGTCCCCAGAAATGCTAATCCATTTCTGTGAGTTTAATTACCACCCATAAAGCAAGGACTCCAAAATCTTCACCTCCAGCCCTGACCGACTTCCTGAGCTCCAAATCAGCACTGCTGTTTGCCAAATTCAGCATCTCCCACTTGGATGTCTCAGAGGAAATCATACCCTACCCAGTCCCCTCAACTTGTTCCTCCTTTGGCATTTCTTCTTGCGATAAAAGGAACAATCCCCTCTTCAGTGGACACAAGCCAGAAATTTGGGTCCCCTACATTAAGGAAGAGGGTGTGAAGGGCAGGAAGCAAGGCGGTCTCCGGTGGACTGTGGGCTCACCTGGTTGCAGACAGGTTTGTATTTGAACCCTGGTTTGTTCAGGATCATTTCCAGCTGCTTGTGGTTGAAACTGGATACCCCTATGGACTTGGTTAAACCTGCATCTTTACTCTTCTCCATGGTCTGGAGTGTAGGGAAATGTGAGGCAAATCCTTAGTGTACTTTGGCCCTTGCATTTGACATTGAACTTTTCAAAAACAGGAAATCTGTTTTTAACATATATAATGATTTGACTGAACCAGTTTTACCATTTATATATATTATTTCCTATGATTCTTTATCGCTGTGTGCACGTTTTACTTCCTTGAGTCCATTAACATGCACAACCAGGACAACAAATAGACACTGGGAAGCTTCTAAGTTCCCCTTCCCCTCCCCACTCTCTTCCGTGGCACCTGTTTTGCCATTAGGCCCATAATAGTTCTTTAACAGGTGGTACCAGAGTCTAGGGCAAAGAGGAACTCTCAGGTTTTCCACCAAGGGAAAGTCCTTCTGCTTCCTCTCTCCTTAAATGGTAAAAAAAAAAAAAAAAAAAAAAAAAAAAGTATGGAATGGGATACACAAGGGCAGGCTTTACTCCTAAAACCCACCCTTCTGCTAAGTCAGACAGCAGCCCTTCCCTCCCTCTGTGGGTATATTTACTTGTCGCAGATAGAGCTCCACCTCCTTTTGAGCTTGCTGCTGACAATCCCCTTTATGGGGCTCGCAGGCTCAACCTGATCCATGGAGCAAAGAAACCCCATATAGAACCACAGAAATTAGATTAAAAATAGACCTAAGAGGCCATCCTGGTCAACTCCCTTGCTGTACAGATGAGAATACTGAAGTACGTCGAGGCTCAGCCACCTGTCTGAGGGCAGACCATTGATGGAGCCAGAACCCATGTCTCCTGACTCCCCACCTAGCGGCCCCTACCTTGCTACATAGCGCCTCTCAGGTCTAGTGGCCATACTTACACCCACGTGTCACACAGGTCCACCAACTCTAAAATAACCTCCCCATTGGCATCCTTGGGCATAATCTCCCCCCAGTCTGGAACACAGAGAGGAGAGAGAAGGAGGAAGAAGGTTTTTTAAAGAATGAAGTTTCTGGTGCCTAAGCAGCTGGGTCACATGATCTTTAAAAAGTTGTGATTAGTGATCAAAGTGTATGTGTGAATTTGTGCATGTGGGTGTGTATTGTGTGTTGTGGAGAAGAAATGGGGGGCAGAGAAGAACAAGAATCACCTGGAGACTGTAACTAAGTACCCCCCCTCCTATTCACACACACCCCTAAACCTTGCCAAGAATCGGTCCTCTTATTGTTGGAATTGATTTCACAAGGATAGGCTGGTTTAGATGATAACAACCCCCTTTACTAATGTGTTTAAGCTTCAGTTTACGATAAACTAAGAGATGGTGAGGTTACCAGACATAGTCAGTGGACGTCCTCTCTGATGAGAGGTTGGATCAGCAAAGCCCAAAGCAGCCCAGGGGTGCAGTGTGGACCATCCCAAGGTAGCTCATCATGATTGGGCTAAGAGGTCCACATGGAAGTGACCCTCCCCTACAGAGGTGGGGGTTTCCCATCATATCTCTGCAGTCAGTTATAACTCAACATTCTTGAGGACACTAATCACTAAGTCACCACAGACAGCAGTGCATCACATAGACATGTAGGGCACCGTCCTCGACTCTTTGAGGTGGAGACAAAGAGATCATTAAATTTCAAGCATTCTGCAGGTAATGGGGTACAGATTAAAAAAAATCTCAGTGGTGAGATAACAGAAGTGTCAAAGAGAGTCAAATCATGAAGCAATTCTGTGCACCATACCCAAGCCTACCTCTCAGTCAGAACCCAGACAAGCTAGCGGGAAGGAGGTAACGAGGCATGGCATCAGGGGTGGGCATAATGAGGAAAAGCAGAAGCTGACCTTCATAGCGATTGGCAAACAGATAATGAAGAGATCCATGCAGTCCAGCTGAAGGGCCTTCAGAGATCTTTCCAGGGCTGATTGGAACAATTCCAGGTGATGGAAAGTAGTCCAAAGCATCAGTGACCAAAAGAAGTGGTATCACATATTTGGGGACCAAAATTAAGCATCTCAGTTACAAGATTGAGAAGCAAATAACAAGCCACTAGAGTGGTCTAGAAGTAAGAAACGCCGGGACTAAATTCAACAGTTGGTGTGACTGGGGTACCTCAGGGCATGGAGCTGTATTTGAGTGATGATAGGAAAACTGAATGAACTTGGATGGGTCAGGGAGAGCAGCCCAACATCTCATGGGTCAGAAAAGTCACCTCTGAAGGGAGAGTCAGGAAGTGCCAGGCAAAGGGAACAGAATCTGCCTGGAAACAGTTCTGCCACTTTCCAGAAGCAGGGTGTCCCTGATGAGACACTCATAGGATCATTCTGTAGAGACCCCTGTTGTCTCAACATTGGAAGCACCTTTTTCCACCTAAGAACATTTTACAGATTTCGGGAAATTCAACGCTGACTTGAAGAGTGTATTTCTGAGCCAGGCTCTCTTCTGTGAATTCCAGGTCAACCACATGTGGATTCATCCTGACAGAATCTGCTGAAGAGTAAAAGGAGGGGCCCCACCCGTGGTGGCTCAGCCGAGCCATACAATGGATAAAGACTGTATGTGTCACCAATCACGTTTCACGTGTGAATGGGGTCTGCTCTCCTGCCTCTTACCTGCTTCGAGCTCAGTAAGTCTTTTTCGTTCTCTGTTTTTCTACAGTGGGTCCTTACAATGTGAGAAGGTACATAAATTACTCAAACCAAAACCAAAGGTGGTTTTTTGTGTTTTTCAAGATAATGTATCTAGCAGCAACTCCCTGTCACGGGCCCACAGGATCTTGGTGGTGTAAAATATGTCCTCTCTCTTCACAGTGCCATCAGCAATGTTCTCTCGAATGGCCTTGCTGACCTCCTCCTCATTTTGATATACATGTGCTGCATCAAAGTGACAGAAACCTACGTCAGTCACCACTTTGGTGGCCTCATTGACCTTGCTCTTAGAAACCTATAAAATATGAATTAGGAGGGCTGGTAATCCACCTGATGCAGAGAGAAACAATGCATTTCCTTAATGGCATGTTGGCCAGCTGTTTCTGCATGTGCCCTGCTCTCCTCAGGAGTGATGCAAGCTTTGGTAACAAAGCTATAGTTGGGGGGCACAGACCTCTCATCTCAGAGGAGTTAGTGAAATGGGCTTCACCAGGGACCATGGAACATCAAATCTCATTCAGTAAAGAATTCGTTGTATGGGAGTAACTAAGAGGAAAACTTCTGACATTAGAGAAAACTTCTAAGGATATAGATGTACATAGATATAGTTACAGAAGACAAAGACAGGGTAAAAAGGACCGCATGTATTTTTGGCTTAGAATAAAAAATGAGGCCATTATAGCCATTCTCCATCCAAACAATTTATATACATATATATAAGAAAATCTAATATATATTATATATAATATATATATAATATAATTATATATACATATATACATATATACATATAAAAATCTAATACATCTAATATATACAATTATATTATATAAATATATATATTAGATTTTTTTATATGTATATTTCTTTACACAGACACACACGCGCGTGCGCATGCGCAATGGAATATGACTCAGCTTTGAAGAAAGAAATCCCGTCATTTGCAATGACATGGATGAACCCTGAGGGCATTTATGCTAAGTGAGATAAGGCAGACAGATAAAGACAAATACTGCATGGTGTCACTTATATGCGGGGGTCTGCAAAAAAAAATTACATTTCCTAGAAACAGAAAGTAGAAAAGTGGTTGCCAGGGGCCCGGTGTTGGGGATATGGGAAGACATTAGTAAAACAGTGCCAACTTTCAGCTATAAAACAAGGTCTGAGGAACTCATGTATATCCTGGTAACCTATGTTGATAACACTGTCCCGCAGAACTGAAATTTGTTAAGAGGATAGAAGATAAACTTTCTCACCAGAGAAGAAAGGGAGGGCATACAGACATGAAGTGAAGAATGTGTTAGACTTGATGGGATGAATATTCTCCCATGTACACATATATTAAATAATCATGTCATGCAGTTTAAGTATCTTACACTTTTGTGAATTTCACCTCAGTAAAGCTGACAAAAAAAAAAAAAAATCAATCCATATACCAGTTGGATTACAGGGGAAATAATGGGTGATTTTCAGGGAGATTGAGAGAGAATTAAAGGAGAAATATACTGCATGATGCCCCTCATTGAGATGCAGTTGTTATTCTGTGAGCTTGCACTAAACCCATCCTTGCACACTCACTCAAAGTCTTCCAACCAGAAGCACCCACAGCTCTGCCTGAAGAGAGGCTCTCAGTAATCAGGTAAAGAAGGTGTGTTGAGGGGAGGAGTCAAGATGGCGGAGAAGTAGCAGCTGAGACGACATCAGGTAGCAGGAGATCAGCTAGATAGCTTATCAAAGCATTGCGAACACCTACAAATCCCACAGGATATCGAAAAGAAGAAGAGGAACAATTCTAGAAGCAGAAAATCAACCACTTTCTGAAAGGTAGGACTGGCGGAGAAGTGAATCCAAAGCGACGGGAAGATAGACCGCGGGGGGAGGGGCCGGCTCCCGGCAAGCGGCGGAGCAACGGACACAAAATCAGGACTTTTAAAAGTCTGTTCTGCTGAGGGATGTCGCTCCAGAGGCTAAACCGGGGTGAAGCCCATGCTGGGACAGCGTGGTCTCAGGTCCCGTGGGGTCACAGAAGGATGGGGGTGTCTGAGTGTCGCGGAGCTCACAGGTATTAGAGCGGAGAAGCTGGCTACAGAGACAGAGCTGAGGAGTGAGCTCTCAGCTCGGGGTTACCTTGAACTGTAATCCGTGGCACAGGCCACTGCTCTGTGAGTGGGGTCCCCACAAGATCCGGGGAGACACCCCTGAAGAGTGCAGGGATCTGCAGGGTTTCAGAGACTCCAGGTGGAGCTGTGTGCCAGAGACAGAGATGCTTGGTCACAGGCTGGCTGAGCTCGGAGCACGGCAGGGGGGCAGGGAGACAGGAGTGATTGAGCGCTTTTCTCTGAGGGCGCACTGAGGAGTGGGGTCCCAAGCACTCAGCTCCTCTGGGCCAGGGATTGGGAGGCCGCCATTTTCACTTCCGTCCTCCGGACTCTACGGAGAGCGTTCAGGGAACAAAAGCTCCCAAAAGCGAACCCCAGCGGATTACTCAGCCAGGCCCCTGGTAAGGGCGGTGCGACTCCGCCTGGGGCAAAGACACTTGAGAATCACTACAACAGGCCCCTCCCCCAGAAGAGCAACAAGAAATCCAGCCAAGACCAAGTTCACTTACCAAGGAGAACAGCGGAATTCCAGAAGAGAAAGCAAAGCATGGAATTCATGGCTTTCTCCCTGTGATTCTTTAGTCTTGCAAAGTTAATTAATTTTTTAAAATTTTACTTTTTTTCTTCTGCTAAATTTTTTTTAACTTTTACCCTTTCCTCTTTTAACATTTTTTAACTAGTTTATCTTAACAATACCTTTCATTAAAAAAATAACCTTTTTTGAACATTCATTATTATAGTCATATTTTATCCTTCATTGTATCTAACTTTATTTTTTGTATACACATAGGGTTTTTTCTTCTAAAAAATTTGGGGTACAACTTCTTCTAATAGATCAAAATATGCCCCAAATCTAGCACTGGGCTTGTTCTAGTCTCCAGCCTGAGCAAATTCTCTCCACTTTCTTTTTCTTTATTCTCCCAACCAACTTACCTTATCAACTCCTTTTTTAGAAATTAAAAAAATTTTTTTCATCTTTATAGTCATATTCCATCCCTTCATTGTGTTTACCCTTATATATGTTTTTCATTCTTTAAGATTTTGGGAGGTAGTTACTTTTAAGAGACCAAAATTAAGTGGATGACCCTGTTCTAGTCACCAGTCATATATATATATATATATATATACACACACACACATATATATATTCTTTTATATATTTTTTCTTTATTTGTTTTCTTTTTTAAATTTTTTTTCTGAACTTCTTTTTACCCCTTTCTCCCCCCCCTTGATTTGAGGTCTCTTCTCATTTTGTTAAAGGACATTTTCCTGGGGTCTTTGCCACCCTTTTAGTATTTTATTTGCTCCTTCATGTATTCTTATCTGGACAAAATGACAAGACGGAAAAACTCACCACAAAAAAAAAAAAAAAAAAAGAAGAACAAGAGGCAGTACCGAAGGCTAGGGACCTAATCAATATGGACATTGGTAATATGTCAGATCTAGAGTTCAGAATGATGATTCTCAAGGTTCTAGCCGGGCTCAAAAAAGGCATGGAAGATATTAGAGAAACCCTCTCTGGAGAAATAAAAGCCCTTTCTGGAGAAATAAAAGAACTAAAATCTAACTAAGTTGAAATAAAAAAAGCTATTAATGAGGTGCAATAAAAAATCGAGGCTCTTACTGCTAGGATAAATGAGGCAGAAGAAAGAATTAGTGATATAGAAAACCAAATGACAGAGAATAAAGAAGCTGAGCAAAAGAGGGACAAACAGCTACTGGACAATGAGGAGAGAATTCGAGAGATAAGTGACACCATAAGATGAAACAACATTAGAATAATTGGGATTCCAGAAGAAGAAGAAAGAGAGAGGGGAGCAGAAGGTATATTGGAGAGAATTATTGTAGAGAACTTCCCTAATATGGCAAGGGAAACAAGCATCAAAATCCAGAGGTGCAGAGAACCCCCCTCAAAATCAATAAGAATAGGTTGACACCCTGTCATCTAGTAGTAAAACTTACAAGTCTCAGCAACAAAGAGAAAATCCTGAAAGCAGCCTGGAACAAGAAGTCTGTAACATACCAGGGTAAAAATATTAGATTGGCAGCAGACTTATCCACAGAGACCTGGCAGGCCAGAAAGAACTGGCATGATATATTCAGAGCATTAAACGAGAAAAACATGCAGCCAAGAATACTATATCCAGCTAGGTTATCATTGAAAATAGAAGAAGAGATAAAAAGCTTCCAGGACAAACAAAAACTGAAAGAATTTGCAAACACCAAACCAGCTCTACAGGAAATATTGAAAGGGGTCCTCTAAGCAAAGAGAGACCCTAAAAGTAGTAGATCAGAAAGGAACAGAGACAATATACAGTAACAGTCACCTTACAGGCAATACAGTGGCACTAAATTCATATCTCTTGATAGTTACCCTGAATGTAAATGGGCCAAATGCCCCAATCAAAAGACACAGGGTATCAGAATGGATAAAAAAACAAAACCTATCAATATGCTGCCTACAAGAAACTCATTTTAGACCCGAAGACACCTCCAGATTTAAAGTGAGGGGGTGGAAAACAATAAGACTAGGAGGGCTTCCAAAGTGAGCAAGAGCAAGCCATGCTCAAGAAGTAGGGGGGACAGAGCTCAGGGATGAAGGTTTGGGGGACTGTGATGAGCTGGGAGTCCGGGGCTCTTTGGATGACAGACACAAGCCAGTGTGAGGAGCAAACACCTGACGAAGGAGATGTGGTAGCCCAGGAAGCAGAGGGCTCACCTTGGAGAAACCCCCTCCACTGAATCCAGACATCTTGAGAATTGATAAAGCAGAGAACTTTTTCCCTGATGGTCAACCATCACGTTCCTGCCAGGTGAAAAAGAAACCATGATGCACCAAACAGCGGATGCCTGCTTCTCTCTCAAAACTCAGGGAGATGGATACTGGAAGGAAAAACTGACAGAGGGAAACAAGAAATGAAAAAAGGATATTGTCTTCTTCCCCACTGGAGGGCAAGGCTCGGATGCGTGACTCAATGGTACAGGGCAGGAGCTGTCAATGCCCAGAAGGGAGACCCACGCAGCCCACACGAAATCGAGCTGTGTGGGAAAGCCTTAGGGGAAGGGGTAGGAAGGAGTGGTCCTCTCTTTGACTCAGTCCCTCAGGAAAAGAGGCAGAGTCGGGATTAGTGAACGACACACAGCTGGATAGCTTTCTGGAAGTTATAGGAAAGTGCTGGGCCTGAGGAGGTTAAAAGATGTGCTGAGAAAAACAGTCTTTGCTGGAGTCAACAAGAGGTTTGTTTTACCACGAAATGTATTTCTTTACTCTGCCCATTTCGCAAGAGACCTCGTGATCTAGTGCTTATGATGGAGGAGAGTTTCAGTTCAATGCAAGCACGTTAGTCCATCATGGCGGCCGAGGGCCAGCACAGCCCAACTGTCGCAGGAACAAGTGTGTTTGTTCACTGGAGGAGGCTGCTTGCTGTGAGGGTTCAGTGGGTAACTAACCTAGCCCCAAAGACGAGAATGAGATGTGGATATCCCTTTACAGGATCACAGTGTATTTGCCCTGAGAAATCTTACAATTAAAAGAAAAAGATTGTACGGATATATTTTCTTGAGGAAGGATTTTGCTCAACACAACTATTAACTTGCTCACACGCATATTCACACAGAAATCATTTCCAGTCTGCTCTCCACTGTGGCTCTAGGTCTTTGCCTCTGTGCAGCCGTGCACACCATGGGATGGGAGAGATGAGGGTTTCCCCAGCTCCGGCCCTCAATCATCCAAGTATCTGCAGGGCATTCACCCCTTCCCTGTGCCATTTCCAGAGTACTTCTAGAACTGCCATTTATGCTTTTCCTGTACCTTCTCTGGTCCCTGTGCCAAAGGCAAACATACTAAACTATAAGCCCTAAAAACTCAAGTGTACCCAGAGATCCTTGGACAGTCACCCATTTCCTGTCTCCTGGAAAAGTGGACACCAGCCTCAGAAACATTATAAAGCAACTACAAAAACAAAACAAAACAAAAAAACCAGAATGATTTTAAAAAGAATGGCCTTCATTTTAGGAGCTTCTTTCCAAAAAGCTGGTATTGAAAGAGAGAACCTGTGTGGCTCAGAGTGAGCACAGACAGGCTAGGTTTGTGTTTTCAGCGGTTCTAACATGCCATCAAAAGTCTCTGGTCACTGTGAGTCAGCAGGATTTTTGGAAGAGGGATAGGGTGGTATTTCTGAGAGCAGCAAAGCAGAAATTCCTGAAACCAAATATAGAGGCAGGTCAAAGTCTCAACTCCTCTGGGGTTTCCTACAGAATGCAATGCCCCATACTAATGAGATATGCCATGCATTGCCTTTAGCCTTCTATAGGAAGGAGAGGTTTCTCAACTCTCCAAATGGTTCTGGGAGCCAACGCTGGCATTGCTCACTCAGATGAGGGTAGGAAAGAGAACAAAGGGGTTCCACGTGTCCATGTCCCTGGGCATTACTGGATAGTTCCCAGTGAGGACTCTGGAAGAGGAAAGTAGCTCTGTGTCATTTATTATGTACACTGAAGTAGAAATGATGGGTCTGTGGTTACATCATATGGCAATCTTCCTTTACCTTCTTTGGGACACGGACTGTCAAGATTCTCTTCAGTAATGTTCAGGGAAAAATTAAAAGCAAAATCTCCTGCTAACACAGAAAACTCCTCTCCATGCATGCAGAAAAGAGAGCAAATGGTTTTATTATTGGATTTATTGGATTATTGGATGAATATTATTATTGGATTTTATTATTGGATAAACCAGAATGCAGTGAACTTCACAGGTAATCTGCTAATGAGATTACAAAAATAGAAAGAAATCTCATCCTTTTATATAAACAAGCAGATATATCTTCAAGATAAATGATAGCTTGTCCTCAGGTAAGAGGGTTAATACCACCATTTGCAATGCATTATTGTATAGTTCAATTCTAAATTTGTGTAGTAACTGGGACAACCATCTGGGCTAGTTCATTGACTTTTTCTAAAGGAAAAATGAAAGCTCTATGACAACAGGCAATTATAGCTCGGAGCAAGGTGCCCAGAGAGACAGAAACCTGTCTGCTCTGATATTTTCATTTCAAAGAGACGGGGTCCCAGCCCTTTAAGAGTAATGTTGACAAAATTGACAAAACTTTAAGTAAACTAACCAATAAAAAAGAGAACCTACTTAAGTAAAATTATAAATGAAAAAGAAGACATTACAACAGATACCATGGAAATACAAAGGATTGTAAGAGACCATTATGAACAACTCCACATCAACACACTGGACATTCTGGAAGAAACAGATAAATTCCTGGAAAAGAGCAAGCTACTGGACAAGTCATGAAGGAATAGAAAACCTGATCAGATGAATAATGAGGATAAAGATCAAATCAGTAATTGAAAACCTCCCGACAAAAGCTCAAGAACAGATGGCTTCATAGGCAAATTCCATCGAACATGTAAAGACTAATTTACACCAGTTCTTCTCAAACTCTTCCCAAAAATTGAAAAGGACAGAACACCCCCAAACTCATTTTATGAGGCCGGCATGACCCTGATTATAATAAAGCCACATAAGGACACAATAAGGAAAGAAAACTATAGGTCAGTGTCTCTGATGAACATGGACACAAAAGTTCACAAGGATATATTAGCAAACCAAATTCACAGCTCATTAAAGGGATACTCCATGATCAAGAGAGATTCATCCCTGGGAGACAAGTTTGGTTTGATATACATAAACTAATAAATGTGATACATCATGTTAGTAGATGAAACATAAAAATCACATGACCATTTTACTAAATGCAGAAAAAACATGTGATGAAATTCAGCATCCATTCATGATAAAAATTCTCAACGAATTAGGTATAGGGGGAACATATCTCAACATAAAAGGGCCATATATGACAAGCCCACAGCTCGCATCATACTCAATGGCGAAAAGTCAAAAGCTTTTCCTCTGAGATCAGGAAAAAAACAGGATACTACTCTCACCACTCCTGTTCAATATAGTCCTGGAAATCCTAGCCAGAGCTACTGGACAAGAAAAAAGAAATTAAAGGCATCTAAATCAGAAAAAAAGGAAGTAAAACTGTCTCTGTTTGCAAATGACATGATCTTATACATGCAAAATCATAAAGACTCCAAAAAACTGTTAGAAGTAATCAACAAATTCAGTACAGTTGAAGATACAAACACGAATGTGCAAAATCAGTTGCATTTCTATACATTAAAAATGAATTATCCCAAAAATGAATAAATAAAATAATCACATTTACAAGAGCATCAAAAACAATCTTATATTTATGAAATAATTTACTCAAGGAGGTGAAAGATCTGTACTCAGAAAACCATAAGACATTGATTTTAAAAAAATTGAATGAGATACAAATAAATGCAAACATATCCTGTGTTCATGGATTGGAGGAATTACTATTGGTAAAATGTCCATAGCACCCAAAGTACCAATCTACCAAAGTAGATTCTAGGCAATCTCTATCAAGATTACAATGGTATTTCTTAGAGAAATAGAAAAAACAATTGTAAAATTTGTATGGACCCATGAGAACAAAAACAACCCCCCCCCAAAAAACAAAAAACCCAAAGCAATCTTGAGGGAAAAGAACAAAGCTGGAGACCTTACACTTCCTGATTTCAAACTATATTACCAAGCTATAATAATCCAAAGAGTATGGTACTGGAATAAAAACAAGCACATAGACCAATGGAAAGGAATCGAGAGCCCAGAAATAAACCCACACATATATAGACAACTAAATTCGACAAGGGACCTAAGAATTCTCAATGGAGAAAAGACAGTTTCTTCGATGAATTGTTCTGGGAAAACTGGATACCAGAGCCAAAAAAAAATATTTAAACTGGACCCTTGTCTCACAATGCTCACAAAAATTAACTCAAATGGATTAAAGACTTAAATGTAGGGCTTGAAACCATAAAACTCCTAGAAGAAAACATAAGGAAAAAAGCTTTCTTGACCTTGGTCTTGGCAGTTGCCTTATGGATATGACATCCAGAACACAAGCCACTAAATAAATAAATAAATAAATAAATAAACAAGTGGGACCACACTGGACTAAAAGCTTCCTCTCATGATAGAGGAAACCATTGACAAATTCGATACAGGGTTAATATCCAAAATATAAAAAGAACTCGTTTGTCCTCACATGTCATCCTTGTGTGACACTAGAAAGCGAGCTCTGGTGTCTCTCTTCTCACGAGCCCACCAGCCAGAGTGGGGGACTTACAGAGCAGAGTGGGGGACAGGTCTAGGATCCCACCTTCTTCAGCACAGTTCTCCTAAGAGCCTACATCATGGAGTTTGTGCTGGTTTCTGGAGGATAAGCCACAAAATGAAGACACTCAGACTTCAGACGGGGGAGTTGACCATTTAATACCAAAATGCAAGCTGATTTCAGCACCCTTGAGCTCTCTTCTTTCCCAGGCCTTGTTACAATGCATGAGATGAAAAAAAAGAGGAGGCCCCCAGCGTCCAAGAAAGAGTAACCATGAGACATTCTCGTAAGGAGAGCAAGTCTCTTGCCCCAAACCCAAGAGTACGGTCTGCAAGGCAGGTGCTTGTACTTAGGACCATCGTCGTTCCTGATTTTCCTGCCACAGGAAGCTTAGCTCAATCCTGGAACGACAGGAATAGTAGTACCAATAGCTCTATTTGATATTTCCAGCAGCTTTATTGAGGTATAATTTATGCATCATGAAATTCATCCATTCTAAATGTATTTCCAAGGAGTTTCGGTAAATACATAGAGTTTTGCAATTATCACCACTATCCTGTTTCTGAAACCTTCCGTCACCCCCCAAAAATCCCCCTGTGCCCGCTGGAAGGCAAGTCTCTCTCCCATACCCCAGCTCGACACCACCTCTAACCTCCCTCCTGCTTGCCAAGGTTGGCCTTTCCCACAAATATTATATAAATACGTAGCCTTTATGTTGGGCTTCTTTCACTCACCAAAATATTTGTGAGATTCATTCATCAACATTGAGAAGTGTCCCATGATAGTTTGCACCACACTGTGTCTCTCCGTCCACCCGCTAACGGTGTTTGGATCGCTTCTACTTCGGGGCTGTTATAAATAAGCATTCCGTGATGCACGTTTGTGTCCAACTCTGTCTTAAACGTAATTTTTCATTTGTTTTGGGTAGATGCCTCCAATACATAAGAACAGAATTCCTCTATGACAAACATATGTTTAACTTGTCAAGAAACTGCCAAGCAATTTTCTGGGTGCTGTCCATTCCTAGTCCCCAAGCTGGAGAAAGTTTTCTTCTCTGCTTCGTTTCCTGATTTGTTGTCTGTGCCCACGGGTGAGTCCGCAGGGCTGGGTCCCACACAGTCTGCTTCCTTTTAGCTGCCCCTGCTTTTCAGTGGCATAAGCAGGGCAGAACAGAAATGTGACGGGCTACCTTTCCCGGAACCAGAAGCTAGTGAGCCACATGGCCCGGGGGCACATCCCGGCTCTGTCACCTCCTACCTGTGTGACCTGGTCTCGGCTCCCTGATTCGTAAAGTATGCATGTTCGAGGACGCATCAGTGCCTGCAAGATCCTTGAGATGGTTTTGTGTGGTAGACATAGAAGGCTGTGTTTTTGTTATCTTCTGGATTTAAAAACAATGCGCTTGTCCACGACACTGTCCTGCCTCTTCGCCGATGACAATTCCCAGAGCCATAGATGCGCTTAGGACCGTGGTGGAGATCCTGTGCTGTGGACAGTAACTGTGAGTACAGACTTGGGTGCTAGCTTTGCGGTTCACAGCCCGTGCCTCACGTGAGGCAGATTTCATATCACGTGAGCACTCGTTCACCATTTGAGATTTCATCCTTACTGCTGAGCTCAGTGCAAGGCATGGACCAGGAGCCCGGAAGATGTTTGCTAGATAGATTAATACAGGGGTGTGTCACATTGCTCAGTCCTGATGACTGGACGCCTCCTGGTCATCTTCTAACCACAGAGCATGAGTGTTTAGAAGAGCTGAATATTCAGCCGTAATCGAAATGCTTTAAAAATAGTGGTGATGTTCGCTAACATGGACAGAATGTGTGTGTCGTGGCGGGGGGGATTGTTGTAACTTCTTCTCTTCACCCTTGTAAATTCTCTGGGACATCGTCCACCTGGCGGGACTCAGGAATGAGGAACCGGAAGGTTGGTTAGAACTCAAGCTTAGAAAGCATTTTAGCAGAACAACAGTACATTTCATAAAGAAGGGACAAGACAGGGACAAGGGAGGGAGGGAAATGTAGGGGAACCTCTGGGGAACCAAGGGGAGGTAAATGCTAGTCAGTGGGGCTGTGTGTTCACTCCCCCAGTCTCCAGGCTGATGAGGGTCTGGAAGTGTCTCTGGTGATTAACCTGCTGTCCTTCCTGGTGGGGTTGGGCTGGCAGAGAGCCACTCTTGTGCCCGCTTCTCAGCTCCAAACAATCCTTATGCCGAAGTGGTGTACTTCAGGGAGATGTCATCAGAGACCCTCCAGATGTGTTATCCATGCTACAACAACGTGGTTAAGTGTTAACTGTAATTACCATCATCCCAAAGTATGTCACATTCACGCCAGCTTCAAGAGCACCCTTAAGCCCGGATCGGCCTCCGGTGGCTGGGCTTTCTCAGTTTTAGGGCTCGTTCAGAGTTGGGGAATGAAAAAGTCTGAAAAAATGTATCGTGCTGTTAAAAACAGAAATGAAAACAAACCACAGGTCCAAAACGGTGTCATGTAGATATGTTCCCAGACGAGGCCTTCATACAGAACCTATTAGCAGTCCCCCAACAAGGGGCTCCCTCAGGGACTTTTAACAGGTCCCTCGGGGATTTTTCTGTCTGAGGCTGTGGGTCTGCCACCCTAGGTCGTCTTTGTGGGGTGGAGTCATCCGCATGCTAGGATCGCTTCTCCTCCTTCTCCTCCTGGAAAGGGCCTCACCCAGACCAATCCTTTTCTTTTGCTGGTCACTTTCTTTCCCCCAGCCTCCTTCTACAAAAACCTTCCATTATGTGCCAGTCTCTACGGACTGGCTGGGGCGCTACCCGATTTATGATTCCGGTAATAAAGCCAATTGGATGTTTGAATTACTTGGTTGACTTTTGTTAATTTAACAGTGTAATTGAGGATGTTATACGATGTGGGATCGTTGAGCACAATGGTCATGCAAGAATTCTGGAGACACTTTCAGTGCAAGAAGGTGTATTGATTAAAGCACGGGGACAGGACCTGTAAGCAGAAAGGGCTGCACTGGGGTTGCGTGAGGTGACTGATCCTGTAGGGTTTTCTGTCCTTTGACGGCAAAGGTGACATTAGGGCTCCAGGAAATTGAGTCTGTAGGTTCCGGGAGGTCTGACTATTAGTAAGGTTTTGTTTCTCTTGTCAGTCATTAAGACAGTGACAAACCACAGTGGAGTTTCATGCCCTACAGGACTGGGATCTTTATCAGCTGACCATTTGTTTTTCCCTGGCCTTTGTTCTTACACAGTCAGGAGCGCCTGAGGGATGTAATATATATCGTACCTTAAGGGGGTCCTTTGTGGGGTGTCAGCTCCGCTTTGCCCTCAGCTTGCCTTCTGCTCCCTCGTCATTATATATGACTCTACCCATCTGGGTGAGTCCCTGGCTGTCCAAAGCAGAGCCCTGATAAAGACTGAATTTGAGAAGGTGTTTAGTCCCAGGAACCTGGACTGGGGTCACTAGAACCAAGCCTTAAATTCCTCTCCCAGACACACACGGCAGGGACCGTCTCACTGCAGTGAAGGAAAAGAACAAGGCCCACAGCATGAAGGACCCCACTCACCCAGGACGCCCAGCCCCTGCCCTGCTGGCTTTGGACACTCAGCCCTTGGCCAGACTCTAGGTTCCCTCAGGAGGTTGGGGGAGTCCTTGGGGCTCCTTCCGTGCTGTAGCCAGGAACCCTGGAAATGGGTGAGTGGGCTGGAGAAGCCCAGGGCCTGTGTGCCTGGATGTCCTGACATCACCTGATCAGATCGGCCACGTGTTAGGGGAAAAGGAGAAACTTTATAAAACAGAGCTCATACAGGCCAAATTCCCTAACGAAACAAAATCACAGGCAAAAAAAAAAAAAAGGCTAACTGCCCAGCAAGCCAACGAACACACAAAAAAAACAAACAACAAAAGCGGGGTTCAGAAAGGATCACAACACAAATTTAGAGACAGGAGAAGAAAGAGGGAAGAATGAACAAGGATTAAAGCAGAGTAATGAAACAGGAAAAAGAAGTAGCACAGATTTGTCCCGGTAACTTAGACTGGAGTTTTGGAAAGACACCATATTGAGAAAGCCTGACTAAGGAACACAGAAGGAGTATCTACAGAAACAATATATAGGACAACACGTGCAAGATGAGCACATTGCACAGATGTCTCTGGCTGTTGTTGGAAGGGCCAAGTTGTGACCATGCCTTTAAGGGCCGCGTGTGACAGGAACTGAAGCTTACAGTGCTCTTTTCCTTTGACCGAGCAATCTCACTTCTGTAAGATCCATCTCGCAGAAATACCTACACATGTCCAAAGAGAAGCAAAGGTATGCTTCGCTGCATTGTGTGTAAAAATAGTCACAAAAAAGTGAATACAAACATATCAGTAAAGTGCGGTTTAAGTAAATCGCAGTTCAAACCATACAGGGGAGCCGTGAAACGAATGCGATAGGCCCATGTGGGAAGGGCACACTCGGAGTAATGTGTCTACGCAGCATGGCTCTATACAGACATATGGGCTTTGTATGCACGTGTTGGGTACACACAGGCACACAGGGTGTCCGTGTTACGTAAACACACGTAAGATGTGCAAGGCTACCCACCACGTAAGCAGTGGACAGCGGTGTAAAGTAGAGAGGCTTTTTTAACCCTAAGTATTTGGGTCTTACTTTTGTTGATTTTAAAACCTGGAAAGGAGACTCGACTTATATTTTCTTCCTGTGCAGCAGAGGGAAGGGAATCAGGGGACAGACAGCACAGCGCACACACTCTTGAGTGTGTCCGTGTCTCTGCAGCCTCAGAACCCTGCCTCACCCATGAGCTCAAATTCCATCCTAGCCAAGTTCCAAGCCAGACATGGAAACTGTTGTGTGCGTTCTGGGCAGAAATGATGCAAACAATCGGGTGCTCAGAAAAGCACCAGCAGGGCCAGAAAGTGGGATCTCGACATGATCTGCAGAAATGGCCCCAAGAATGGATGCTCCCCGGGGGGGAACCAGTCAGAGAACTGGCCTTCAGGAGGTGGACTTGGCAACTCTGGAGTTCAAGAACACACCTCCACAGCTGTGCCACCCAGGGGTGGAGAACCCACTGCCATCGGCTGCAGGGCCCCAGACACGAGAGCCATCACACCCACCACTGAGTTGATCCTCATAGCACAGAACGGCTGCAAGGAGGTACCCTGGATGCGGCCTCTGCGTCACAAAGGCCCGTGGTCACCTCGGAAGCCAGAGGCTGCAGCCTGCCACCTGTGACTTTACCTCCCAGCACATGACCCAAAGCCATTGGACAATAGCTTCTGCCTTCCAAATCACCCACGAGGGCTTCTAATGGGCAGAATCCATCCTGGGAGCCTTCTTTGTTAGAGTCCACTTCTCCACCGCTGGGTGAAACAGTCTTCCTGGTCACTGTACACCGGACACAGGAAATGAGTCCAAGGGCCAACTAACAAACAGGAGGGGAGTGGAGGGTTTAAAATGCACGGTCTCAAGTGCCTTCCCAGACGCTGCCGGCCTCCCTCCGCCATGGAGGACTTCATCGTTTGGGCCATCCGAGAGTGACCCCCGCGAGGAGAACGAAAGATCTTTCTCTGCAAAGGGAGCCGACCTGGAGAGAAGTCTCACTGTTACTACTCCTGAGGGTCCCCATTTACACTGGGATAGAGCCCTGCCTACCACCCCGTAGGGCGGATTACCGGTCCTTAGAGGAAATGCTATAGCATGAAAGACAGGGAAAGAAAAAAAAAAAAAAAAAGAGGAAAATAACTTAGGAAAAAAAATAAAAGCATAGAGACTAGCAGACAACAGAATTTTTTAAACAAAGACTGCGTAGGAGGCCCCTCAGCTGTCTGACCAAATGCTGAGATGTGAAACTCCACAAAAGCACTCAAATACAGTGGATAGCAAAGGGCTGAGTAATTCCAAGATGGCACCGAGCGAGGGTATGTTTGGGTTCTAACCAGCAGAGTAGGGAATCTTTGTTGAACACCCGTGGAATTCAGCACAGACTCTAGAAGAGTAGGATCTTAAATTCTGGAGGAACCACCAAAAAAAAAAAAAAAAAAGGTGTAAGCTAATCAGACAATAATGAAGCTCAACATAACTAACGGAGTGCTGATACAAAAGAAAGCAGAACAGGAGAAAAAAAGGAGCAAAGAACAGATAAAACAAATAGAAAACAAACAGCAAGACGGTGAATTAAACTCCAAGCCCATGGACAATTATGTTAGATATACATGGTTTAAACACACCACTCAAAAGGCACTGACACTCAGACTGGATAAAAAGCAAAATCTTTTTATATACTATCTGCATCAAACAGATAACACTGTCTCTATGCACAGAGAGCATGATTATCCATAGTGGATATTCCAAAAACAATCTGTAAACTAGTAAAACTAATATGTGAGTTCAGAAGGACACAGAATACAAAGTTACTATCCAAAAGGTCAATGGTATTTTTATATACTAAAAAATAAAACAGAAATTGATATATTTTTAAGCAGTATCATTTACTGTTATGTGGGAAACACGATATTTAGGGACAAATCTAGAAATATGTGTAAGATTTGTATGCTAAAATATATATAGAATATTGGCAAGGGAAATTAAGAACACCTAAATAAATGAAGAGAAATACTGTGTGCATGGACTGGAAGACTTCACATTCTTAAGAGGTCAATTCTTCCCAAAATGTTTCTCATTTGTTTCAACAAATGAAACAACAATGTTTCAACACAATCCTGCTAAAAATTATCAGCACTTCTTTTTTCTAGAAATCCACAAACCGACCCTCAAATTTACGTGGATAAGTGAAAAAATTACAGTAGCAACAGTAGAGAAAGGACCAGTTTGGAGGACTCACACTCCCTTCTATCAAGACTTCCTATAAAGGGAAGTCAAGACAGTGTGCTATAAGGGAAAGATAGACATACAGACTAAAGGAGCAGCATGGAGGCCAGGAAGAGATGGGCGCTAGGACAGTCCATTGGTTTTCTACAAAGGGGTCCAGGTAACTCAGGAGAAGGGAAGGTTTTCTCAACAAAAGGTGCCCAACCACGTGGATACCTCTGAAGGGCAGAAGATTTCCAGCTAGGGGCTTACCCTCCCCAGTCTATATATACAGAGCAGCTGAGTTGTCCTTCCCAAAGAAGACATTCCTGTTTGTCCCTCACGACTTCTCTCACGATTGCCCTCAAGAGGAACTACCTACTCCTTAGGACGCAGCCTCTTTATGATGGACCTCATGAGCCCCATGCCTTGCCCTTCCTCCCCTTGTGCTCTATATTCTACGTTCCTGAACTACTTACAGTTCCCAGAATATGCCATTCTCCAACCTCTTCCTTAGAAGGCTTCCTCTGCCCGGCCTGCCAGTCTTCACCCGTCCTCCGTATGCTTCAGTGTTATCTCCTCCCAGAAGCTAACTAGGACAACCCTAACTAGGTAGGGAGCCCCTTCATGTGTCCTTAGCTAACTATGCTCACACTTACCTGTAGTACTTGTCGTACGACCCCGTGATTGTTGGCCTGTCTGCACCTGCATCTCTCACAGACAGTGAGATCTAGGAGGGCAGGGGCTATGGCCTCCCGACAGTGACATCCCCAGCCTCCAGCATGGAGCTGGACACATGTAGGGCTCTTTGTGTCCCACAAGTAAAGAGAAGAGTCTTTCCCTAAGAGTCAGCTGCTCGGAGGGATGCAACCAGCTTTGAGCGTTGCTTGGTAAAATGTTCATCCAGCCTTGCCCATCTCAGATTCATTGTCAGAACAAACCTCACCTATTAGCACGTTCTAGTTCACCAGCCCCGGGTAGAATTCACAGAGAACCCCATGAGGAAGAAAACTGAAATATTTCAGCCTAAAGTAAACAACGCTGAAGTATTGGCAAGTAATCATTTTAAACAGTCAAGGTTGTCTTTTAGGGTCTCCCCATCTGTTATTGATCCCACTCAGGACAGGATAAGAAGAGTTTTCTTCATTCAGAAGGCTTTCAGATGGGTGGAAGGGAAGTGGTCTTGGCCAAAGGAGGATAAGAAGGCGCTGCCCTCCCAGGTGGGCTGGGTAGATCGGTGGGCTCCCTCCCGCTCACCTGCAAGTCTGCAGAATGCTCACGGAGCATTCCCGCCTACACCAATGATGACAGTTAACAACCTGACTGCTCTGAACTGGTAGGTCCTGAGTCCACTCTACCATGATCTCAAAACCAGCATTTGCGGAAACTCAGCGAGCTCAACTTCCGAGACAGGATCCCTGCCTACTTCTCAGCACATTTGACTCAATGCTTCCCTCTAGTGTGTGGCTTTGGCATTGCACCAGCCCGGGGCTGGGACCACAGAGACCTAGAGTTTGACAAAACCTAGAGACTTTTCCAAAATTCCCATCAGCTAGCGTATTTCACACATAAGGACACTGAAATGCCAGGTGTGTTGCCCCAGGTCACATAGCCGGGGGCCGGCAGAGGCAACTAGTTTACAGGACCCCAATCTCCCACCTTTGGCTGCCCCCAGCTGAAAGGCACCACACGCAGCAAAGTAACAAAGGTGGGGATCAGGGAGCCTGTCTCATGCAAGGCTTTCCAACTCCAGCCAGCCATGAAGGGCAGCCTTAGAGGTGCGCAACCCAAACACACAAGATGATGACATAGCTCAACTGAAAAACAATCCAAATTCCTGCAAGTCAGAGATCACTGGGATTCGTTTATCGGAATGTTGGAATTTCAGCGTGGAGAAACAGAACAGAGGAAAATTGACGGGATGATGGAAGAGAAGTCCAGGGTGGGGAACAGTCCATATGCATCATAAAGACGGCTTCCTTTTCTCCTATCCCGGCTGGCTGTATGGGAAGCTTGTTCCATTACCTTCCAACTGTGCTAATTCCTTTCTTAAGATTTTTTATTTATTTATTTGAGAGAGAGCACAGGCAGAGAAAGGGCAGAGGGAGAGGGAGAAGAAGAATCCCTGCTAAGCAGAGAACCCGAAGACATGGGTTCGATCCCAGGACCCCAGGATCATGACCTAAGCCTAAAGCAGATGCTTAACCGACTGAGCCCCCCGGGTGCTCCCCTCTCCACCCCTCATCCCTGCCCACTGTGCTGATTTACACCTCAGATTAATTTCTGAGCCACTAAACATTCCACAGTCCCAGTCTCCCTTGGGAAGATCCTTGAAATAAAGTAAATGAAATAATCCCTTCTCTATTGCTCACCAGGGGAAATATGATTCACCAAGGGGAAATGAGGGACAGGCCATTAACACGTTAAAAAAATACCTGAACATACAAACGTCTCTATAGAACTTGGAAGTAAGAGCGTCCCTAAGCATGGGATCTCTCCACTCCTCAGTGAGGCTGTCCATGGGCTTTCCCTCTCTTCTCTAAGTAGCTATCGGTGAGATTCAGTCAACAGGGGAAGTCCTCCCAACTTTGGCTACCACTACACCAAACAGCGACACTTTTTCCTCTCCCCTTCCTCCCCCTAGGAGAGTTGGAGCCGAAAGGGCAAGGACACCCATTAGCACTCAATGTCCGTATAAGGTCATCAAGAGAACCATAAAAGCCAAGCAGTAAGAGAGCACAGTGGCCATCACAACCCCACAGAGAAACACGCTAATGCCAGCACAAGGATGGACATGCCCGCAGAGACACCTGCCCCATGAGGCTCCACGTGTTAGCAGCGGAAGAGAGTGGGAACGTGTGGGAAACCATCTATTGAGGCCTGACTCCAGTGGGGTCTCCGGCTTCCAAAGGCAGAAGAGAACCCCCAGTGCCATCGGAGTGCATTTCTCCCCAAGAACGACATTTTGTTTTCACTCCCATGACTTTCCTCGATCTGGACACAAGGCTGGTGTTTTTGGTTGGAGCCGCTGCCCCAGGATGGTCCACACTCAGAGGACATCGTCATCTTGACTCACCCCCCTCCTTCACGGCCTTCATAATGTGACAGGGACAAAACCCCCACCTCTGTCTCTGGCTCTGGGTGATGCTCACAGGACAGGAAGCAGAAGAGACACAGGAGCACCAAAACCAGACAATGCTCTCCCCAGACCGGAGACCCGTGTCAGGGCCGGGCCTGGCTTAGCATCACTTTGGTGGGGACGGCCTTCTCCACCACTCCTCCCTCTCCCCTTTCGCTCCTGACCTTGTCCCTCCACACAACAATACCGACCAGTGGGACTCACTGAAAAGGCACCATGTGCCCGGTGGGACAGGCTGTTCTGACAAGGGCCACTGGAAGCAGCCAAGTTCACATGCGATCTAGAAATGTCCCCGATTTATGAACAGCTCCGTGCCCTCTGTGCTGATGGGCTCACCCGTCCCTGACACGCCCCAACCCAGCAGGCTCACTTCAGCTCTGGATGCCTGCTGGAGCGGTTTCCTGATCTGGGGCTGGCAGACCCATCAGGAACAGAGTCCAGAGTGTCCATGAACTGTAAAGGGAGTCAACGACATCGTTGCATTCACTAAGCTTTCCCTGCAGCTCCCCTTTCTTTCCATTATAACTGTAGGAAACAAACCACAGTGACTTCCACAGGCCCTATGACTCACGAACAGAGTCAACACTTTCCTACCCTCTCTCAGTTGTTAGATGTTCCCCATGTCGTCCACCTTCACCACCCCTTTGAAGTCCTGGTCCTCACTAAACCTGCCCCTAGACCTTGCTATTTGTCGGTGCATGGTTAAAGGGGCTCGGGTATTACTCGAGAATAAAAAGGAGGGGTTAACTGTGTGGTAGGCAGAAGAATGTTCTCCCAAGGATGTCCACATCCTAATTCCAGAAACCTGGAATACATTTCCTTACACAGGAAAAGAAGTCGGAAGATGTGAGCAAGTCAGTGATATGGAGCTGGGAAGAATATCCCAGGTTCTTCAGATGAGTCCGAAATAATCACAAAGCTTCCTATGAGAGGGAGGCGGGCGGTCCGAGCCAGAGTGAAGCACCTGCTGGCCTTCCAGTTGGAGGAAGAGGCAAGAGCCAAGGAACGTGGGAGTCCTCTGGAAACTGAGAAAGGCAAGGAAACAGGTTGTCCCCGAAACTCCAGAGCAATGCAGCCCTGCTGACCCAGTCTGGATCTCTGATCTCCAAAACTATAAGATAGACTTGTGTTACTTCAAGACCCCATGTCTGTAGTGACTTCTTACAGCGCAGTAAGAAACCAACGCCCCTGCATTTCACTACCGTTTGTTTCTTTTGTGATCCTATGCATTTACTTTGTTTTTTGGCCTTTAAATCCTCACTATGATAACAGCCCATGGCTTCGCCCTCGCTCAGGAAAGTAAAGAATGATGAGATTCGGGGATGGGACAAAGCCTGAGATGGGGCCGCAGTCAGAAATACAGCAAGAATTTAAGTTGTACGATGTCCTAGGTCTTTAATGTTCAGAGCGTCTTAATATAAACAGCACTCCAGTGTCAACTTTGCTATTATTGTCTCTCTGAGACCTTCAAGTCCCAGAGTTACAATGAGTCTACTTGCAAAGAGCCGGGAATTGCTAATGGCAAAATAAAATCTTTGGAAAATCACATGCTCCTGACTGTGGACCAGAAAACAAAAGGTACACCTGCCAGGTAATGATTATTCCTTACTGGAGGGCACTGGTGGCTCTCAGGGGTCCCTCCAGAAGTCTGAGCAGGCCTAGGTTCTGTCCCTGGGGCTGTCATGAGCTCACTGAGCTCACATGAGCAGGGTTGCCCACCAGCCTCTCCCTCTAGGCATATGAGAACTCAGGCAGCCTCATCTGATGCTTCACCTGAGTATAATTGCCCAGAAGGACTTCTATTGCCTCATTAGACCGACCATTAACAGTTAGAAAAACAAATACACAGAGGGGCAGGGCAAATACACTCTGGCCATTTGCAAGGTTGAAGACGGAGCCCTGGTAGCCAACAGATGTGTGCACCCGGGCAGCAGGTTGTCCGCTAATCCTACCCAAGGAGCATAGTGGACAGGCAGGCCCTCTGTGTCCTCAAGCAGGACTCTGAAAGCAAAGACAGAAGATTAACCTGTTTAAATAGCTAAGCCTCTCTGTGGCAGCCACCAGGCTCCCTTTCTTTGCTCTGTGGAGGAGACCAGTCTGGAAATATCAGGTTCAAGCGTATTACGCCACATACAGTCATCATATCCCTGAGTGGGGCGGCAAGGAGGGGTGCAGGTGAAGACGGGGCGGGAAGAAAGGATTGTTTTACTATGACCTCCACTTTGATTAGCAGAGCGACTGACATGGGTCACTGAGCTGTTGTATGAGACAGCAGAAGTTAGAAGGTAAGTCGGGGTTCGTCTCCTCCACTCCTTCATTTTATGAGGGATAAAAACTAAAACTCAGAGGGGAAGGATGACTTGCCCAAGGTCACACAGCAAGCTCATGCTCATGAGAGCATGCATTCGGGCATAGCCTTCCTGACTGCCATTCAGGATTTCTATCCACCTCCCCGAAGGAAGTCAAGGAAAAGGAGAAAAATAGGTGACAAAGATAAGACTAGGGGAAGGGTGTCAGATTGAACTGGGAAATGGGAAACAGGCAGAGGATGGACAATCCTCGGAACAGACAGGGATTCCGAAATACGGTAAGAGCCAAGAAAGTTCCGAGACAACATGTGGAAGTAGCTCTAGGGTTTCAAATGCTCTAGAGCTGTAGTGATTAAGACGGTATGTTATTAGAACAGTAATCAGCAAATAGATCAACGGAACAGAATAAAGTACATGTGGGATTTAGTACCTAGGAAAGATGCCATTTCAGTCAGTGGCAGGGGCTGGGGGAAAGGGCTCTAGTCTGTGCCTGCCATGACCCCAGGGACTAGACATCTGAGGGAGAAATTAAGTTAAATCCTTACCTCACAACATCACTAAAAAGGACAACCTCAATAAAAAGGGCAATATTTTTAAAGTATGACAAGAAAATGTAGGAAATACCTTTAGGAGGGTGGAGGTTCTCCTAACCGAGGCACCAAAAAAAGCAAAAGGAGAAAGACTGGTAAATTTGACTGCATCCGAATTAAAACTCCCATTTTCTAGTGGCAAGTTAAAATGGGACAAACCAGGAGAAATATAGCAAAAGACTTGAAGTCATAAAAAATAGTCTAGCAAAGTACTTAAAGCCATAAAAGATAAAGAATTCCAAAAATCAATACAAAAAGGCTATAAAAAATAGGGGGAAATGGGCAAAGGATATGTGTCAGCAATTTGAAGAAGTGGAAACAAAAATGTCCCAATCAGGGGCACCTGGGTGGCTGAGTGGGTTAAGCCTCTGCCTTTGGCTCAGGTCATGATCTCAGGGTCCTGGGATCAAGCCCCACATTGGGCTCTCTGCTCAGAGCGGGAAGCCTGCTTCCTTCTCTCTCTCTGCCTGCCTCTCTGCCTGCTTGTGATCTCTCTGTCAAATAAATAAATAAAATCTTTTTTAAAAAATGTCCAATCAACATAGGAAAAGTTGATCAACTTTGTTTGTATTGGTGAAGTGCGGATTAATGCAAAATGAAATTTTGCTTCACACACAGCAGCCTGGCAAAAATGTCAGTGCTTGATACTGAGTGTGGAACTTACACTTTTATATCCAAGTGGCAGAAGTAAAACTGGGCACAGTCACACTGAGGGGCCAGACAGTAAAATCTACTGAAGCTAAATCTCCAGATTTTCACTTTCACTTTTAAGCCAATGAATACATGTCACTCTTCTAGAAAAGAGGATCACTTTGACCAAAAATATCAGTCTGGGGTCCTGGGAGGGAAGGTTGTTTGCATCAGTTCCTGTCTCAGCCCACAGGTGGAGCCAGTACCAGAGCTGGGGAGGGAGGGGAAGCCAACCCAAGGGTCGACAGCCCCCTTCTCCATAGCATCCAAGGCCATTGACGTCTTGGGCTGTCCCAAGCTGGGAAGATGGCTTCAGGTAATCTCATTTTCCGAACATCAGTGATGAATCTAGTGTAGGTTGGCAAGCCAAGCAGTTAGATTCCTTAATGGTTGATTCCCCTAGTGCTAAGTGAAAGATTTTACTCTACCAGGCAAGACAGACATGTCATTAGTCATGGCAAGGTCCCCATGTGCCCCCTCTTGAGTTCCTTGTGACCTCCTTTCCTTGACTCCTCCTTCATCTCCTCTCCCCATGCGGAGTTGCCAGAAATGGTGCATTGGGGCCCAGATAGGAAAGTCATTTAAGTGCTGGTGACCCTGGACATTGAAAATCTGCCATGCTACTAACAGATATCTTGTGATGTCTGGATCCTGAAGTTTCTGGGAAAATAATATCAGAACCCAATGGGAAACTGGTAAGACTGCATAAGCAAAACAGGGAGAGGGGTTGGCATTGGGTAGACTCTGGTGTTCAAGGACCTTGGCCGTTTGCATCCCTTGTGAACCTATCTCTACCTTTCCGGATTGCTCCAACCTTACAAATCTGAAGTCCAGGGTCTCCACTGGGATGCCTGACTCCAACTCTTGCTGTCTTTGCCTTGACGGTCTGATCCCCTGCTTTCCTGCTCCACTTCTGTGTCCTAGGAGTACCCTCCTGGCTCCTGATCCACTACCAGTAATTTTATTCAGCTACAGCTCTACATGCGATGTTATGCATTTTGCATGAGTTCTTTAATAAACTCTGAATCTTTGACATCAGTAGTAAATGACCATAGACCCCAAGGCCTGCACCTCTGGGCAGTTGGGGCTGGTGCTGAGGTATGCTTCAGAGTCACCAGGGAGCTTTGTCAAAATATACATATCAGGACTCTCAGACTTTTCTGTGAAGGTGGAGCCTAGGAGATCCCCAGATGGTCAGAAGGATGACTCCTGGCTAAGAGCTACTGATCTGGGCTCTGGAGGGCATCCAGGTTTGACCGATCCCACCGTACTAGAAAGAACTCCTGCCCACAAGCCCCTGAAGCAGCCCCTCGCTGGGTGCCTGATGTACATAGCTGCTCCTTCAGACCTTCTCCCACAGGCTCCATTCCAATCTTACAAAAGTGATTTAAGGGTTAAGCCCTGGTTCAGATCATCCACATCTCTTCTCTTTCTTAGACTATGCTCAAAAACTCCTTTGGCAGGGGCCATGAATCCCTAAGAGAAATTTTGAGTAGGCCACACCCATCACTCAAAAGGTCTTCAAAAGAGAAATGCTAATGGCAACCAGAAATAGGTTTGTTCTGCCCCCAGATTTCATGGTAATAAGGAGACAGCCTGTGAATCAGCTAATGTAAAGGACAAGGGGCAGGGAAGGTTGAGCAAAAGCAAGCACAGAATCCATCACCTGGTAACACCATGCAACCCACCAGTCTCTTTAATTAATCATTAAATGGGAAAGTAATTAAAAAACAATAATAATAGCTGGGCTATTATGTTGGAAAGAATGTATAGAAGATAAAGAGCTGATGCCCTCGACCTCATACACTGAAAGAATAGGAAGGATTTTCTTTTAAAGATTTATTTATTCTCGCACAAGAAGAGGGAGAAGCAGGCTCCCCACTGATCAGGGAGCCCAATATGGGGTTTGATCCCAGGACCCTGGGATTATGACCTGAGCTGAAGGCAGATGCTTAACCAATTGAGCCACCCAGGTGCCCCTAAAGGATTTTTTTAAATGAGGAAACCACCCATGGAGTCGTTCAGGGGCAGCAGAAAAGGGAAACAACTCCCATTCTTGTCCAAATCAAATGCCGTCAAGGATTTCAAAGACAGACCTGAATTCAAATCCCAATTCCTCCACTTCCTGCCTAGGTGATCTCAGGGAAAGACACCGCTTCTTCATGTAGAAGTGGAGAGAATCCTTGTACCTGTGTCACAGGGCAAATGTTTTAGTAACCAGAAAACCCAGCTGCATGAGAAACACTAACATGTGTGAAACATTTATCTCCGTGCCCAGCACTGGGTGAGAGTTCAACATATGGTTGATAATCACCTTGACAATATAGATGTCCCTCAGATTTCTGCCTCTGGTCTCTTGAGGAATGCTAGGCAGGGGCTTCCTTCCTCAGAGCCTCATTCTCTCCACCCACAGAGAAGGAATAATTACTTCTAACCCTGATCCTACGTAAGTCTTGATTTTCCCAGAGGGTTAAGATCTGTGTGACAATGTCCGGAAAAAAGGTATCATTGATCTTCAGCCTTAAAAAAGGTGATCCTGTCATTTGGGACAATATGGATGAATCCAGGGAACAGTACGTTAAGTGAAATAAGCCAAAACCAAATACTGCACAATCCCACTTAGATGTGGACTCTGAACTGGTTGAACTCCTAGTAGCAGAGAGTATATTGGTGGCTCCAGTGGCCAGGGGTGAGGGGATAGAGAGACATAGACAAAGAATACAAATTTCCAATGTACGAGATGAATACATCTTAAAATTCACTAAGAGAGTAGGAGTGCCTGGGTAGCTCAGTGTGTTAAGCATCTGAGTCCTGATTTTGGGTCAGGTCATGATCTCAGCGTTGTGAGATCAAGCCCCTCATCGGGCTCCACGTGCTGGGCAGGAGCCTGCTTAATATTGTGTCCTCCCTCTGCCACTCCCTGCTTCCATGCACGTGTGCTCACTGTCTCTCTAAAAAAAAACTCTCTAAGAGGGTAGATTGCATGTTCTCCCCACCATCACCACCACCAAAAAAAGTAACTATTGAGGTGATACATTAATTAGCTTGATTGTGATGATTATTTCACAATGTATATCAAATCATCCACTTTAAATATGTCCAATGTTACTTGCCAATTATACCTCAATAAAAAAGATACAAATCTAGTGTGGAACGGTATCGGCATTCCTGCCTTCAAGTGACTTCCAGCAACAGGGTGTGAATCCCAATGAGCTGACAAAAGCAGAAGTCACCCCCTCTCCAGGAGCCAGCCACCAGAGAACAAGGAAGAGCCGGGGAAGTGTGTGGCCCACGTGCCCGATGAAGCAGGCCTACCTGGGGGGGGGGGGGGGGGGATGGGCACCTGCAGTAAAAGGGAACAGAGTACCTAAGGAAATCAAAGACAGCCAAGACAAGAAGACTGCTAGGGGCTTTACCCAAAAGCATGCTTTGAATTTTAAAACCTAGTATTCGAATTAAAGAACCAGATGGTTCTCCATTATTGAGACCAAGAGTAAGAAATGTGCCAAAGTACAAAGGGAAAAGAAAAGAAGAAAATCAGAGGGAAAGAGAAGAGGCCAGAAAGATAGCTCCAGGAGGCTTAATTTTTGATGAAGAGGATTTCCAGAAGAGGAGAAACCTATCATGAGGGAACATGAGGCACTACATCTACCCTCCTGCCTTAAGCAACTAGAAGACCAGACAACCACGTAATGTGGGTTTCAGACATTGGATGACACCACAGGACTAATAGTCTCCTCTCAGACTGTCCTGGATAAGGTCATAGATGAAGTCTCAACGCTTTCACCTCCAGCCCTCCTTTTCCCTGCTGCACCCCTCATGTACGTGTGATGAAATGGGAAGCACTCCATGCTGTATACCATAGCACGCTGGTTATTTCCAGGAAAAGCACTTGTACAGTTGTTCGAACTGCAGGCTGAACAAGTCACCATTCCACTGAGCACTGTTTTTTCTCAAAAGAACAACTGACAAACGATGGTTCTGATCAACTGTGGTTGGTTATTCCAACATCAGCATATGGCAGGCATATTCTCATTGCGGGGAAAACAACTAACAATGTTTGTTGCCAAGGATAAAAACAGAGCTTTCAAGAGAAAATTATATTTTGGGAAAACTTGTATCAGTCACTCTGAGCTCACTCAACAAGAAACAGATAATGTAACCAGTCTTATATTTATCAATGAAATGAAATTTATACTTAAAATGTTCATTTTATGAAACAATTATTACCTTGATAGCAAAGCCAGACAAAGATATCACAAGGAAAAAAACAAACAAACCACTTTTCAGTGGCACCTGGGTGGCTCAGTGGGTTGAGTGTCCAACTTTTGATTTTGGCTCAAGTCATGATTTCAGGGTCATGAGATTGAGCCCTGCATTGGGCTCCATGCTCAGTACAGAGTCTGCTTCTCTCCTTCCCCCTCTGCCCCAACCTCTGCTCCTGCATTCTCTCTCTCTCTCTCTTTCAAATAAATCTTTAAAAAAAAAAAAACTTTTCAGAATAATATCCCTCGTGAACATGGATACAAAATCCTCGACAAAATATTAGCTAATCAAATCCAGCAATAGGTAAAGACAAGTATACATCATGATCAAATGGTATTATACTCCAGAGACAGAGAAGAAAACCAACAATTTTAAAACACCATGGATTCTCATTATTTGTAGTATTTATGTTTGATAAAGTTGCTGAGGACGCTGAATCAACAACACTGAACCATTGCTCCTGAGGGAAATATGGGGTTAGGTTCCTGCCAGCTTCTGGTCACACCATTCTCCTCAAATGATCCGTGGATATCCCTGGGTTGTGTGTGTTTCTGTTTGAGGAAACTTCATTTTATATCTATTGTTGAGCCCCTATCATTGGATTCATGACCAATAGCACTACAGGTCATTCCCAAACAAAACTTTAACACTGGTATTTTCTCCTTAAATTCGATCACAGTGCTCTTACATTTAAGAACTCTAGACAGAACTTTGACATTACACTTGGGGACCATTTTAAACAGAAATTATCAAAGCAAGCCCCCCCCAAAAAAGCCAAAAGGACTGTGTTTACAGTGTGAGAGCTGAAGCAAGAAGGCAGAGCATAGCCTTGCCTAACCTCAGCTGGAAACATGCACATCAGGTGACATTTGGGGGCTACGATGTACACATCTGTGAGCGACCACAAAATCTCCACAAGTATGGATTCTGAGGTTAGATATAACTTGTAGCATTTCAGAAAATTCACAAATACAGAATCTATAAATAGCTGAGTACTGACTGCAATAGTAAAAGAAAAAGGTTCAAGTCGAAGAAACATTTGAATCTATGATTTAAAGAGCTTGTTGAATCCTAGATTGATGACCCAAAAGATACATTTATGAGCATATCCTAATAAAGTTCTTAAATTATAATCAGGAAGGAAATTTGCAAACTTCCTGGAAAAAATACATGTTAGCCATGAAGAGGGGACTCTGACTTGCCTCCAACTTCTCATCTGCTACAAGGTAAGTTGGACCGTTGCTACTGAGATTATAGTCTGCTGACTGGCAGCAGTTACTTCAACTGGGAGCTTCCTAGAAATGCAGAATCTCAGGCCCCACTCTCCAGTCCTTCTGCGTTAGAATCTGCATCTTAACAAGATCTCTAGTGATGAGTAGGTATGTTGAGGTAGAAGACAGTAAGAGCATCTACAGACTTTTGAGAAAGAGGCTGCTCCTCAAGTATCCTCTAAGATAATGTTTTCTATCAGGATAAAAGAAAGCTATTGAATAAGACACTCAAACTAAGAGAATATTCCACCTCTGGACCCCATCTAAGAAAAATACATGAGAAAACAAGCCAGATGATATGCAAAGTAAAGAGAAAGACTTCAAGATGGAGGAGGATGAAGGAAAAGGAAAACAGCAGGTGTAAAGAACCTTGCAGTATATACGTATTAATGGGTAAGAATAGATTTTCTGAGAATGTATAAATAAGGACCTTTGTATCAGAAGAGACCTATTATAAGAGACAGTCTGATAACATGAAATGATTTCACAGAACCTAGATGGCAGAAAAGAGCAGCTAAAGTATTGCAAGGACTCATTAGCTCCTTGCAAGGTGAAGGAGGAGGAGACTAAGAGAATCTTAAACTAAAGGTCCAACGTGAAGCTTTGAAAGTGTACTCTGTACCTTGATGCATGGAGGCTTTGCAAACTTGCACCATACCCTGTGGATGGATGGCTCTGGAATTATAATACCCCTTTTCCCTGCCAAGGTCCGGGACTGAGCACCTGAGGAAAACTGGGAAAGGCACATGCTTCTTGGTCATTCAGAGGAGGGAAGGGAGAGTGCATCAAGAATAGGTGCCATTTACTGGATACCTACTATGTGTGAGTCATTTGTATATGCAACCTTATTTAATATTCACAGAAATTCTGCAAAACAGACATTTTCTCCAGTATACAGAGAAACCAGAAGCTTGGAGAAGGTAACCTGCCACAGGCAAGCTAGTAAATAGGTGAACTGGAATTGGAGCTCTTATCTGTTTGCTTCCAAAGTCCTTGCTAACTGGGAGAGATAGTGAACTTCAGAGTCTACAACAAACAACTTCCTAATAGTGTCCACAACTGCTCTTCCCTCCCTTGGAGAGAAGTTGGTTGGTTCTTACTACCTGCTGATTCCTCTCCTTAGATACTACTATAACCTACAGGACCACAAGCTGAAAGCAAAGCACAAGGAATAAATTAAAGTCTCAGTGAGCCAACAGCCTATCCACTTAGAGATGTGGATTTTCCCAGCTGACAATTGTAGGAGAAGAAAGTTTTCAGGACAAACAAAATCAAAGAATAACTAAATCAGTGGAAATGTATTCCATGTTCATGGATAAGAAAATATAATATTGTCAAGATGTCCTATTCCCAACTTGATCTATAGATACAGTGCAACCCCAATCAAAGTAAAGCAACTTATTTTGTGAATATTATAAATTGACTCAATTTATATAGGGAGGGAAAAGACCCAGGAGAGCCAACATGATAACCAAAAAGAACAGAGTGGGAATACTGATATTACCTGACTTCAAGACTCACCGTAAAGCTACAGTAATTAAGGTAGTGTGGTATTGGTGAAAAAATAGACACATAAACCAAGGGAATAGAATAAGTGGATGAACAGTCCAGAAATAGACCCATACAAATGTAGTCAGCCAACTTTTGATGGAGTAGAGGCAACGTTAAAATATATGATTTCTGCTCTGCAAAAGACCAATGTCAAGGGCATGAAAAGTCAAGCTACAGACTGGGAGAAAATATTTGCAAAAAATGTATCTGATAAAAGGACTGTTAGCAAAATATACTCTTAAAACTCAACAATAAGAAAATAAATCAATTAAAAAGTGGGCAAAAAACCCTAAAAGCCATGTCACCAAAGAAGAAATACAGATGGCAAATAAGCATGTAAAAAGATGTTCAACATTCTGTTATTTGGAAACTACAAATTAAAATGACAGTGAGACACCACTACACATCTCTAGAGCAAGGAAAATCCAAAATACCGGCATTTTAGCAAATGCTGACAAGCATGTGGAACCACAGGAGCTGTCCTTCACTGCTGGTGGGAATGCAAAATGCTGCAGCCACTTTGGAAGATAGTCTGGCAGTTTCTTAGAAAATTAAACATTCTTATCATACAGTCCGTCAATCATGTTCCTTGATACTTACCTAAATGAACTGAAAACTTGTGTCCACACAAAATCCTGCACACAAATATTTAAAGGAGTTTTATTCATTATTGCCCAAACTTGGAAGCACCCGTGATGTCCTTCAGAGGGCAAATGAACAAATAACAAGCTATGGCCCATCCAGACAATGGAATGTACTTCATTACTAAAAACAAATGGACTATCAAACCTGAAAAGACATTGCAGAACCTTAATTGCATATTACTGAGTGGAGGAAGTCCATCTGAAAAGGCTGCACACTTCGTAACTCCAATCCCGTGACATCCTGGAAAAGGCAGAACTAGGAAGACAATGAAAAGATTCCAAAGGGTGCCATGGAAGAGAGGAAGGGATGAATAGTTGGGGCACAGGGGATTTTTGGAACAATGAGATGGTTAAATAGGCTGTTGTAATGGCAGATACACGTCATTACACATTTGTCCAAACCCACAGAACATGTGACACCAAGAGTAACCCTGATGTTCCCTGTGGGCTCTAGGAGTATGTGCACCCTGTGCTTTAGGAACTCACGGGTGTTTGTGAGCTAGACATCCTATAGACGGTGCTGGAGTTGGGAGGTCCAGGCATTCTGATACCTTCTGAGCACCTTATGGAGTAACAGAAGAGACGGTCTGGTCCACTATGAACACAGGCAGCCTGGTGTATATATGCTCCACATATTATGGTTCTAAGTAAACTTGCATTTGATAAAATAGTTTCTCTGCTTTGGACAAACCAAACAGGAAAGGGAGAAACTGAAAACCACTTACAGTCTCATCACCTATCTTTCTGAACCTAAAGTACGTATTTCTTTTTTAAGAACAAAGCAAAGGAAGTGCTACTTTACACAGCAGGTAGGCAGGTGGTGGAGCTTGTTTCCCTTGGAGGTGTCAGAGATTGAAAATTACCACTGTTCACATACCTCGCTCACATATTTACTGTCTACTCCATGCCAGGGTTACAGTGTCAATAAATTATGCATGATTCCTACTGCATGGAGCTTATATTTTTAAATAGAGATGAAAGAAAATCATGCATAAAGTCCACAATTAGCAAAGAAAAGAAGGGATGTCTTCCCACAAAACATCTAAGTCTAGAGCATGAACTTCAATCTCCTAGAGGCTGTAACAACCTAGCTCGCTTTTCTTATTGCCCAAAGCACCCGAAACTTTAGAAGGAAAGAATTCTGGCAGTATTTTAATTGGAGCCATCCCTGCACATGATTAAGCTGATCTGGTTTGTCTTGAGTTGACCCTTAGCTCCTCTTCCTCCTCCCAGCCAGGCTTTGTCCCACTACCTCCTGGTTTTGCTATTCAAGCCCCCTTGCTGGTGATAGCAAGAGGGATTTTACTGTCCAGGGCATTTACTCAGTTTGGGTTTCGGGAAGACTGACAAGCTTCAAGCCTCAGAGCAGAAAATCTCTAATGATTTGATTCCAGACACCAGGATTGTCACAAGATCATCCAATTCTGAGCTATGCTCCCAAAGTTACACCACAGTGTGCACTGACTTCTCTCAAGTCTCCTATGATGGGGACACCCACCCCAGGTCCCCTTGGGGACCGAACATGTTAGTATTGCTTGTGAACTTCCTGTGGGGTAGAAAGATGTCATCTCAAGATTCCATCCTCACTTTAAGTTCTATTATGAATCCTTCCTGTGAAGCCTTATTCCACCCCCAGCTTCACTGAGTACCACTTCCTCTCCCTATTGAAACTGATGGAAATGCCTGGCAAACTTCAGGACTTGAATGAGTTTTTCTGTTCCTCAGTGATCTGATTTGACTCTGATTTGGTTTCTGACAGCAGAGAACACAGATCAGTCATCACACTGTGCTTAATACAACTGAAGTCCTTGTTTCTGGCCCACATTCAGATAGGAGGGAAGCTGGAGGGGCTTGGGGTGGGGGGCGTAGAATGGGGAGGGTAGAGAAAACTAAGTCTGTCCAGTCATCCCGGAAGGGGGAACAAGGTATGAAATGACCTACTTGCCTTTCTGCCTTCACTTGAAACCACAAACACGGCAGGAGACCTACACCTGCCTTCCCCAGGGACTAGAAGGCTGAGAAGCACTCCTAGGTCCCTACATGCCCAGCAGCCCCCCACCCCCCGCCAGCCCTCCTCAGCTCCAGCACATTGGCTTGCTCCTCTGGTCAAGGTTGTAGCCACTCAAATCAGTCTTCTCCCTGCTGTTGATACCTTTCCAGTTTGACTGTGGACACCGGTTTTTCCTGCTTCTCAATTCCTTCCACCCCCAGAGTAGCTGGCCCAACGAGATTCTGAACTGGTACCTGTCCTGACCTGACTCAGTGGGCTTCCTTATTCCTCAGGTGTGGTCTCTACCTCCTCGGGCCCACATCTGTCCACACTTCGGTCAAACTCCACAGCTCAGATAGGTCCGGATATGGACAGTGCTGATACATTGACCTGTTCTCTGACTCTTCTTCAAATTTTTTGTTACGTTTTCTTTACATTTCATTTCTCATAATCTCTACACCCAACGTGGGTCTTGAACTCACAACCCTGAGATCACAGTCACATGCTCCTCCGACTGAGCCAGCCAGGCACCCCACTCTTGCTTCTTTTCTTTAATACGAGAATATACTGGAGAGGCCCCAGGGACACGGGGAGGACGAACTCACCCAGGCCAACAGCCAGTGGACCCCCAGACCTGTAACCGAGCCTAGTCAGGACCCCAAACCACAAGCCTAAATCACTGACACACAGAACTGAGCTAAGTGTATGGTTAGGATTTTAAACCAACTGGGGTTTTGGGTGACATGTAACACTAGTTGTGCAATCAGTAATTGCTAATATTCCCCCAACATCATGTTCAAGGTTTGATTTAAATTTCCTTCTATTTACAGGCTCCTTGATATTTTTCTGTTTTTATTACTGACTTCTGTGCATTTCACCTCCTTCAAAGCAAGTAAGCCACATCCCCAGTCTTTCTCCTTCCCCACCACGCACCAGCATTTAAACAAAACAAAACAAAACAAAAAAATGGGATGCCTGGGTAGCTCAGTCGGTTAAGCACACTCTTGATTTCCACTCGGGTCGATGGATGGAGCCCTGGGTCTGGGGGTCTGCTTCAGGATTCTCTCTCCCTCTACACCCCTGCCCCTGCTGTCCCTAAAATGAATAAATAAATGTTGAAAAAAAATTTAAAAAAAATTTAAAGTCTAGTACAAGGTTTTGAAAGAATACTCAGAGGACTGCCGGAAGAAATAGCTTAGAAATAAAAAAACTGCCTACAGAGGATCAAATATTTGAGTTTCAAAAGTGGGAGTGACAGTGCCGATCGGAAGAATCAGGGGATGGAAACGTGTAACCTACCATCCTAAGTAGCTGAAAATCTTGAAACTGAGGAGAATAAAACCAGTCCTTGTGAAATGATTAGAACACAATGCTGTGCTGATTTGCACGATAAAGACTAGTTGTACAACGTGAGTTTGAGGAGGAGAACAGAGGTAGAAGAAGGAGGACAGCTGTTTCCTCAGCAGTGAGGAGGAAGAAGAACGGGGTTAGGGAAGGGTGGGTAGGAACGCTGAGATCAAAGACAAAGAAGCAGGAGTAAGTTTCAGGACCTTGAACATGGCAGGAAAGCCTGGGATCAGAGGCGGAGACGGTCCCACTAAACACATAGCATGTGTTGGTGAAGACTGAAGAAAGACACTGAGTTTGGGGGGCAGATCTTCTTAGGGAGTTGGTTGTCCCCCCAGTGGCCAGCAAGAGCGGCGGTCACAGTACTATGCCTTTGAGTCATGAAATCCCATCTTGGGAACTTCTTCCCAAGACAGTAATTCAAAAGCGGAAAAAAGCTATATCCATACCGATATTTTGTGCTAAGGCAGTCACAGGAGGAAAAAAAACTTTCCATACAAAATGTCCAGCAACTGACCACTGACAAAGTCTAGCAACCTCAGGCAATCTTCCACAACAACTTTAAAAAGACACATGAAGAGTAGAGATGCCACAATGTGCTTATAATATGATAGTAAATAGAAACAAAGTCTATGTGCTTTATAATTATAGTACAAGTGTTCATAGGGGAGTACACGAAAAGGATATTTAAATAATTGAAACAGATGTATGTGAATTTGAGACAAATATTTAAACTTCTAAAGCGTTCTATAACTTAGAGGTGAATAAGAGCCATTTCTTGAATTTAAAACAGTTGAGTTATACAGAAGAGGTGACATAATGAAGGTGGGAAATTTTGGCCAAACTGGCCCGGACAGCTCTGAGTTTGTATTTTTGAGTGGCACATAATCCTACGAGCTTGTGTTTGACTTTCCCAACCTCTGTGGCTTTTCTTTTAATTACTTTTTGTCTTTAATGACTCCCTTAGACACCCCTAAGATACATTTATAGCTCAGGCCACCCCAGAATTGTACCCCTGAGCTGCCATTCCTGGTGATGGGTTCAGAGGCACTGGTTCCAACCTTCTTGTTTGTTTATGGGTTTTAATTTAGAACCACTTCTCAGTTTAGACTGCTAGAATTCTCCCTACCATCAAAGGGATTTTAATTTTGTGTCTATAATACAGACCCATAAATGTAATGGCTAAAAATAAATTCACCTAGCAAATATGTATTAAATAACACACCATGAACTAGACTGTATTCCTATACTTCTCTCCCAACAAGGCTTTGATATTTTTTAAAGATTTATTTATTTATTTATTTGCGTGAGAGAGAGAGTGTGTGTGTGTGCATGTGCATATGAGCAGGGAGAGGGACAGAGAGAGGGAGAGAATCTCAGACAGACTCCCCAAATTCACCAAGCTGCTATCCCTTCACCTAAAATGACTTTGACTACATCTTCTCTATATTAATTAATTTCCTTGTTAATTCATTTGTTCATACAGTAACCAATTATTTTTTGGAGACCTACTGTTTATGCATCTGCCCTGGGGCCAGGTTCTGGGGCTATCACACAACTCCACTGCCTGTTGGAGGCACAAGTCAAGAGGAAAAGTATGATGAGTGGGTATGCTACTGTTCCTGCCTGCCTTCCTTCCACGCCCACACTCTGCTCCTCTGCACCCTGGTCTGCGGCCCCAGAGGCTGACCTGGTGGACTCCATCAACAGGCTCCTGGGCCCTGCCTTCCAGTTGCATTTGGCCACGTAAGGGCACAGACTGTATACTTCAGCTAGTCCTTAAGCTTCGTTTGTCCCCATTGCCTTATGAGACGCTGAGATAATCAAGCGAGATCATTTACTTCTTCAGCCATTAGTTTTGAGTGCCTGGTGGGTCATTTCTGTGTAGGGCTGGCTTCATGGGCATAGCTGCCAATGGTACTACGCTAAGAACCCCATGCTTAGTTTAACACTTGACTCACTGTCTTGAAAATCTTAAGAATTCTTTTAACAGGGAGCCCAAGGATTTCATTTTGCAATTATGTAGCTGGGTCTGCTCCTATATATGCTCTTCTGAGAGCTGGGGAGACAGCAGTGAACGAAACAGACAAAAACCCTGTCTTACATGGAGCTTACAGTCTCCATCTGTTCATTCATGTCACAAATACTGATTGATCACATCCTACAGGAGAATAACACTTCAGGAGAAGAGAATTGCATAAACAAACAGCTTAGGTAGGAAGACATTTGCATGTTAAAAGAAGGGGCCAAAGGGGTCGCTGAGTGGCTCAGTCCTTGAGCCTCTGTCTTCTGGCTCAGGTCATGATCCCTGGAGTCCTGGGATTGAGTCCCCAAGGGGAGCCTGCTTCTCCTTTTCCCTCTGCCTGCTGCTCCCCCTACTTGTGCTCTGTCTCTCTGCCAAATATATGTATGTATGTATATATCTCCTTAAAAAAGGAAAAAGAGCAAAACAGTATGCTGGTATTCCTTTTTTTTTTTTTCTTATGGCATTGTGGAGGACCCCAGTATAATGCTGAATAGAAGCGGTGTTCATAGTCACTCTTGTTTTGTTCCTGATTTTAAAGGGAATGTTTCTATTATTTCTCAGTTTAGGTTTATGGTTTTTACACCCTTTATTCCGTTAAAGAAAGTCTTTTTTATTCTTAATTGAACCAGAGGGGTTTTTTTATTCAAAATTTATGGTAAGTATTATTAAATGCATTTCCTGTCGCTATTGAAATCATCTCTGTACATTTATAGATTTTTTTTTTAAAGATTCCAAATATATTTTGAAGATCAGGTCTACAGGATTTGCTGACAGATCAGATGTGAGACAGGAGAGAAGGAGAAATCAAGTATGAAGCTAAAAGTTCTGGCCTAAGCAAGTGAGTAAATAAAATTGCTATTAATCCAAACAGGGGGAGCTTCAGAGAAAGTTTGATGTTTTTTGGTGGGGTAGGAGGGTTCCAAATCAGAGGCTCGGTTTTGTATGGTGAAATGTGACATGCCCAGAAGACCATAAACTGAGAGACAAAGCTGGTGGATATACGCCGTAGCAGAGTTAGAAGCCAGACTTGGGCTGCAGGTGGGAATTTACACATTTGGGAATCATCAGCCTTTGAGGGAACTGAGGAAGGAAATGGAAGGAAACACTCAAGAATGTACATACCCAAGAGTAAGTACATCTCAGGATTCCTTGCAACACACCGTTCCTTCTCTTGTTTAGGAGAATGCACACACACAGGACATCTACCGTGTGTTGTTATTATCCAGCGCCTCCTGTCGCTCTGGGCTTCAGTGACGTTCCTCACCACACGTGTGAAGTTTTTCCTCTAGTAGTTATTTTATCTGGTAGGTTGCCTTTGGGAGTCCATTGATCTGCAGAATGATATGGAAACTCTGCAATCTGGCAAGCAAGCCTGAAAGAGATCTCTCTCTCTCTCTCTCTCTCTCTCACACACACACACACACACACACACACACACACACACACACACCAGTTATATTATATGTAAACTTAAATATATTTTTTTTAAATGCTCTAGCCTCAAAAGTTCTGCCTTTGAGGTTCTGCAAAGCCACCAATCAGCCTAAAGAGAAGGAATGATCCCTTCAGGTAAAAGGGAAGGTGCTGATGTTTATAAAGGGGGTGGTCTAGGACTACGAGCTTCTCCTTATTAAACCATGTGGAGTCTGAGCCAGAGGAAAAGTCCTCTCATTCCATTGGTTCTTGGATCTAAAGTTATAGCATCAAAACTAAAGCCTGGAAGTCATCTTCAAAAATTGCCCAGTTACTTAGAAGCCCATTCATTGTCCTGCCCCCAAGGGACACACTAAGCCACCCTAGACTGAAATGTCAGACTATCTCCTAGGATTATTGCAAGAGTCAAATAAGATGGGCAAGTAAGGAACAATATAAGAGCTTGACTAGTGGAAAGCATTCTTCTCTCCTGCCTCTGTGAATCCAAACTCACCATTCCTATCCTACAAATAAGGAAGCCACGGTCATATAGAAGTTATCAGTAATGAATCTACTTCTTTAACATTTAGCAGGGACTCCTTCAACACATGCACAGTTGCCCTGTTGTCCTGGCTTCAACACCACTTTGCTTCCCCTCCAAAATCCAGCAAATTTATTGGATTCCTGATGATATTACTCTTTGACTCATACATCTTCCTTCTGCACATGCCATCCTTGACTGACTGACGTGTGCCCTTTTGGGACTGAATTATTAAAACCAGGAATGGTTTGACTGCTGCTGATTGCTGACACGTGCCAATTGCTCTGTGGCATTTATCAAGTTCCCATTAGCCTGGACGAGGATACTTCCGGCACTGATTTAAGCTCCACAAACTCATTTTCCTTATCTAGCTTTAGCTCATCTCCTAGCTAATAAGCTCCTAATGAGTTTGCCATAGAGTATCTAGCAAAAAGAAATACACAATAATTAGTGAGTATTTAACAAAGTTACAAGCTATTGAACTTTTAGGAAACAATGTCCTTGGAGTCCAGAGCACTGCTGCATGCAGTGCCCTCCTCCAGAAGGGGGTGGGGTGGCAGGAAGTTGCGTTACCCCTGGGTGGGTGGGGGGGGGGGGTCTCATATTCCCCTTCCCTTAACCCTAACCACCTGCTATGTCTGTGTTTAAGATGACTTCTGATAAATCCAGAGCCCAAAAGAAGAAAGGCATACGTCAATGTGAAATACTTGGGAAGTTGACTTACACACCCCTGAGAAAACTCAGGCTGATCTTTTCACTTAACTTCAAGTAGCTTTAGAGAGTTTGAGACAAGAGTCTTGCTTTAGAAATCAGAAGGTGTAAGGTTGTACTAGCTGTTGGGCAAATCACATAACCCCTTCATCTTGGGTCCAGCTACATCTTCAGTAAAATAAGGGTAATAAAATCTTACCTGCTCTCCAAAACAAGGTTTGTTCAGATAAATTCTGCCCAACATTTTGTCTAAGATTGAAAGATAGGGGCCCCAGAGACTTGACTTGGGTGCTGTCCTAAGTCAAGTACTCATGTCCTTCCTGATTTTCCTCATTTTCAGACTGGGAGGTCTAAAACTTCCTTCCACCATGACGGGAGGAGTTTGGCTGGTGGAGAGCAGAAAGGATGGTTTTCATGCATAACCAGCCAAACTCTTCCAGTTCTGAAAGGAAAATGCTTCTGTGATAAAAACCAAAACTCAACCCTCCCCCTAGGTCTAAACAGAGAAGTGGTAGCTAGGAGAAGCTGTAGCTGCCAGGAAAGAGAATGGATTCAGTATGCAGGTGGGTGCTGGCACTTTCTTCCCATGGCTCTGCCTTCCTCCAGAAGGCCCCTCTGACTCAGATCTTGTCATGCCATCAAAGTTAACACCCAAAAACATTGTATTCCTCCTAACATCCACTCTCTCTCATTCAATGAGCACTTACTAAGAGCTTGTACCCCCTAAATCCTGGCGGTGGGATAAAGGTCTTGGGGTAGACTGGGCACAATCCCTGCTCTTAGAAAACTCACAACTAGGGAGAGGAGTAAGCTGGGTAGAGATAGTCACAGTAAAATGTAATAAGTGACATCGTGATAGCACACGGGATGTGAACGAAGAATCCTGCAGAAAACTTTCACAGAGGAAGTAACTTTTCTACTGTGTCTCAAAGGATGAACCAGAAGGTGCTTTGTACCTACAAAGGTACCTTTGTACCTTTGAACCACAAGAGGACCTGTGCTTGTCCCTGGCATCGCACTTACCACCCTGTGTGTGTGTGGTCATTAATTTACTGGTCTCCTTCACCAGACTGTGAGCTCCTTGAAGGTAAGGACTGTCTTGTTCATAGCCCCCGCACTTTGCCCAGTTCCTGGGAGGTGGGAGGCCGTCCAACCAAAGGTTGATAGATGACTAAATGTGTAAGGAACAAATGCATACATTTCTTTCTTGAATAGCATGGTTATCGAAGATAAAAGAATGAGAGAAAAGCAACTAAAGCAAGATCCAGGGCCCAGCAGGGGGAAGGAGGGTTTGATTTTTCCAGTAACTTGTAATCTTGCTTGTGACCATAGATTGAGGGGTGAGAGCTAGAGGTGAAGTACGTACAGATGCAGAGGTAAAACAATGAAGGGAAGGGGATACTTGGAGAGGTGAAGGGATCAGCTCATGGGAGAAGTGAAACCGGAACAGAGGCTGAAAATCACTGACTCAGCATAGGAGCAAAGGGGACGGGAAAAGAGAAACGTACTGATAAATGTGGAAGACTAGTCTGATAGGATGACACGCAAGGAAGCAGGAATCGAGAAACTCTTGCTTCTCTGCAAAGGAGAAGCACTAACATGTGCTGGGGTAGACAGGTGGTGGTTGGATTAGACGTGCCGACTTGGATCTGGTTCTCAGAATCAGCCCTCTGGACAGCTTGAGAAATGTGCCTGTTTGAGGAATCAAGTTGACAGAATGCTTTCCATCAAGTCCTTCCCAAGGTGGCGTCTGAAAGGGTCTAAGTGTTCGAAACACGACAATGGTCCCAATCTCAATGTCTTGAGAACCAGCTCTTTGCACCTGCAGATCCGAAAATAAGCTTGGCTGGAAAGAAGCTCTCATTTCCCTTATAGATGAGGTCCTCTCCGATTTCCCTGTAGAATGCCACCACATGTATTCACTATTGGTGGTCAATCGGAACAGTTCTTTGACAATATAACATATCATGTGTGTGTGCAGTGCACCTTCATGACCTCATGCCAGGCCAATTCCGAACACGGGCCATATGGCAAAGCACTTAGACTGGGCATTAAGAGGCAAAATGTCTTTCCTTTACTCTCCCACTTCAGCTTTCAAGAATGACCATATTTTTCTGCCTGAGTCATTCCATGTAGGACATAGATGAGCTTCCAACAGAGCTGATCATCACGGGCCCCTGGGGGCTAGGGGCTCAGCACAGAAAGGGGAGCAGAGCCAAGAACTGCAGAGTCCTAGAAGGGGGAAGCACATAATTACCAGTCAGCTGCACTGTTGGACCCTCACTTCCTCACGTCTGCTGAGTCCCACAGGAGCCCCAAGCAGGGTATCTCATAAAGGCATCTGGAAATATTGAAGCCCTAAGAAGGCATTAAAGGTTCTAGATCAGTTCCAAGGTGGGAAAACCTTCAGCCCACATGAGCCCAAGTAAAGTGTGTTTACTTTTAGGCTGAGAAGGGTATATGATCTCCTTCCTTGCCCTCCAATCCCACACATATTTTTTTAACCTCTGTTGATAACAAGCCAGAGGTGTTTTTGTTTTTGTTTTTAATTCTGTAAGTTTTGTTAATGTCCCTTCTCAGTTCTTCATCAGTAAGCTCCCCTTCTGCTTAAGGGAGTTAAAGATCCTAGTTCGTTCTTTCTTTCCTTCTCTCCTTTTGTGTCCACTATGGGCCAGGAACCCTGCCACATTCTCCAGACCACTTCTCTCCATCCCACTGAAGGTAAATCACCTCTGATTCACTGCACACATTTCGAACTTTGATGTGCATGGCACTGTGCTAGGTACCAGGAGTGTGTTCATCCTTCATATTTACTGAAATGAGTGACAGCCTCTTACCCCATTCCCTTCCAACAACCTCCCCTCCGCCACCCATGTTTTCTTCATCTGGTAATCCATATCTCCAAGCACTTTCTAGTCAGTCTGTGATCAGTGGTTCCAACCCCTTCTTCCGCTGGTAGACATTTGCTCCTGGGAAGTTTGTATCCTGCCCCAAGCTGCCAATCTCTGTGTTTTAAATGTCATCACCAAATACTATTTTTAAACCACAGTTTAATGAATGGGAACTATATTTAGCCTTTTATAAAGCTACATAGTTTACATAAACAGTCCTTACCCTTCTTGGAGTTTTGGATGCTATCATCTTAATAATATTAAAATAATAGTAATATATAATAACGAAAAAAGCAAACAATTATCAGACACTTCTATGTGTCTACCTTCTCAGGTAGTTATGGGATTAAAGAAGTGGGTCTTGTGGGAGAGGTGGAAATTGAATGTTATATTAAATAAATGTTGAGGTGGTAGCATTATTAATCCCATTACAAGAGAGGAACCAAAGACTGACTGATCTTTCCACAGTCACACAGCCAGACAGGACCAGAGCTAGCACTTGAACTCGTCTCTTGGCTGCCCGCTTACGCACCTAACCTCTCTGCCGCACTACTCTTGGTTTAGGTTTGGGTGGTAGTTTAATCCAACTTTGACTCTTGTCCCCTTCTCTCATCCATCAGTTCTGCCCCTGAACTTTTGGCTGCCCCAAAAGCATCAGCATGCATTGACTTAAGCATCAGCACACAGCTGCTGAAGCGTATTAGAGATATAATTTTTAGAGCTGAGTGGGACCATATTTTCAATCCAAGTATTTACAATATGGGTTTACTTGGTGACAACAGGCGCAACTTCATCTTTAGGAATCCTGAAACAAAATAACCCACATGATGCTCATCTTAAAAGACATAATGCTGTTTGCTCCCAATGCTGCTGTCCTAGATAAGATCTCATTACCTTTCCTGAAATTTGTGTGGCCCTCACGGGGCTCACTGTTCCTGTGTTCCCCTTCTCCAATATTAATCCTGACAGTCATCTTCCTAAACACAGATGGGAGCACACCACAAATTCTACTCAGCCATTAACTCTACATTACAGAAACCCCTCAAAAAATGGCCTCCCCCCAAAAGTCCTATCTTTCCAGTCTTATCCATCTGTACATCCCAACACTCCAGCCCAAGCACACTGTCCTGTTCCATGAACACCCTGGGCTTCTACCCATCTTCTCTCTACAGAGAATGCTTTCCATACCCATGATCTTTGCCTTTCAAAATTCTGCCTGGATGTCAAGGTCTTACAAAACACCCTCTACCATGAAGCTTTCGATACCTTCTTATTCAAATATGATATGTCCTCCTTTGAGCCCCCATATCACTTTGTTGTGAAATTCTCCTGTGATCCTTTTCTTATTAGCTTTGTAACCCTGGGAAAGTCACTCAAGCATGAAGCCAGACTAACACCCCTTACATGGTTGTAGAAAGAACTAGATGAGGTTAAAAAGAATTTTGAGTAGTGCCTGGAGTATAGAAAATGCCCAGTCTATGATAGATTTCTGGTGAGTTTTTGTCCCTGATCACTCATACTCACACACACACACACACACACACACACACACACACACACACACACTATAAGCTCTTGAGGACAAGCGCCAAGCCCTATTAATCTCTGTATCCCTAGCAGAAAATACCAACATCCCATAGGGAAACAGCAATACTTAATGTCCAGATAGGAAGATAGTTGGAGAAGAGGAAATAACTCCCCTACTGTGTTGATGCACCTAGCTTTTGTAAACACACTTCTCTGTTTCCTTTGTGAGTAGTTGGTTGGTGACAGACTAGGTACTGTCTTTCCAAACAAAGGCTCTGGCATACATCCAAATGATATGCTAATATAGCATTTTAAAAATGTGGTATTTCTCATGGACTTAATTATGTTATTTCTATTTTCTCCATCTGCTCCCAGGCCATGGAGGACAGTAGGGAGGCCATACCATAGGTGTTTTGGTATCCCCAGGCCCTAACATAGAACCTGGTACAAAATTTTTGTTCCGGGAAATGCTTCCTGAATATTGTTGAACCGTATTCTTGCTCTGTTTTGTAGTGAAGCGACTAAAGAGGGAGAAGCAGGAGATCAGTCTTGGCACACGGGGCTCAGCTAAGCCTCGACAATTTCTCTCCCACTTCAATCTTCTTACTACTGTATTATCCTCAGGATAGTTTGATCAGGTTTATTTCTGCACAGGCCAGTTAGGGGCGAGGACTCTTGGATATCTTGAAGATGTCAGGACTATATTAAGATTTGTAGTTAAGGCTTGACAGAGCATACTGCAGAAGGTTTTGTGTTCACAAAGTTCTGCTTTGTTAATCAATGTATCAGAAGCTGATGCAAGAAGAGGATATTAAACAATCCATCAAAAATCTTTACTTCTCTGTTTGAGGGAAACCCAGTCATGATGAATATATTTCTCTTGTCTTCTGACTCCTGAAGTTCCTGCTCCCATGTTCTCACCTGCTATCTGAAACTTCAAAGTATTTTTCTAAACCAAGACAATTTCTGCTCTAAGAGGAAATTCAACATCGCTACTGAGATTTTTTTTTTCCCACCCACTAGCAAAAGTGGAATTTTTTTTCCCATACCCACTAGAAAAGAATTTTAGGGCCAAAAAATTGACTTGGATTTCAGCAACAATGCTGTGCCCCTGTGCAGAGGACTGGAGGGGAAGTCATGTTGGAGAACAAGATGCAAGCAGTTTGGACAAGAATATTAAGGAGTAAGTTAATCCCATCTTGCAGCTGCTTACTTGAGAGCTGGGAATAAGAGGGTGATCAAGGATCTGTTCCAGCATCTGTCCAAGCAGTAGGGTCAGTAACAGAGTTAGGGAACACTAAAGAGGGAAGATAATGAGCTTAGCTTTGGAAATGTTGACTTTGATGTGCTTCTAGAACACTAGAGTGGAGACACCAAGTGGACAGTTGGATGTGCAGTCTGGGGGCCTGGATGGAGAACTTTCTGAGCTGTAAATACACATCGAAGGTCATCCTTGGAAGGAAGAACTCACAGCTTCCAGAATTCTCCAGGAAGAGTACGCATGACAAGACAAGCTTGACTAAAAGAATTCTGTGAAAGGAGACTGAGAGACTGAGAGACTGTAGGGAAGGTAGAGAACCAGCACACATTAGTCCCAAAAGCCAAGAGATCATTCTTAAGGGGGAAGGGACAAGTGACAGAGAGACTGAATGAAAGAGATTTGGAGAAGTTGAGGAAATTAACATTCCATTATTTTAGCTTGAAAATGGGGTGATGTCAAGACAGTATGGTACTGGCATAAAAACAGACACATAGATCAGTGGAACAGAGTGGAGAGCCCAGATATAGACCCTCAACTCTATGGTCAAATAATCTTCAACAAAGCAGGAAAAAATATACAGTGGAAAAAAGACAGTCTCTTCAATAAATGGTACAGGGAAAACTGGACAGCTATATGTAGAAGAATGAAACTTGAACATTCTCTTACACTGTACACAAAGATAAACTCAAAATGGATAAAAGACCTCAACGTGAGACAGGAATCCATCAGAACCCTAGAGGAGAACATAGGCAGTAACCTCTTCAATATCAACCACAGCAACTTCTTTCAAGATATGTCTCCAAAGGCAAAGGAAACAAAAGCAAAAATGAACTTTTGGGACTTCATCAAGATTGAAAGCTTCTGCTCAGCAAAGGAAACAGTCAACAAAACAAAGAGGCAACCCACGGAATGGGAGAAGATATTTGCAAATGACAGTACAGACGAAAGGTTGATATCCAGGGTCTATAAAGAACTCCTCAAACTCAACACACACAAAACAGATAATCATGTCAAAAAAATGGGCAGAAGACATGAACAGACACTTCTCCAATGAAGACATGCAAATGGCTATCAGACACATGAAAAAATGTTCATCATCACTAGCCATCAGGGAGATTCAAATTAAAACCACATTGAGATACCACCTTACACCAGTTGAATGGCCAAAATTAGCAAGACAGGAAACAACATGTGTTGGAGGGGATGTGGAGAAAGGGGAACCCTCTTACACTGTTGGTGGGAATGCAAGTTGGTGGAGCCACTTTGGAGAACAGTGTGGAGATTCCTTAAGAAATTAAAAATAGAGCTTCCCTATGACCTTGCAATTGCACTACTGGGTATTTACCCCAAAGATACAGATGTAGTGAAAAGAAGGGCCATCTGTACCCCAATGTTCATAGCAGCAATGGCCACGGTCGCCAAACTGTGGAAAGAACCAAGATGCTCTTCAACGGACGAATGGATAAGGAAGATGTGGTCCATATACACTATGGAGTAGTATGCCTCCATCAGAAAGGATGAATACCCAACTTTTGTAGCAACATGGACGGGACTGGAAGAGATTATGCTGAGTGAAATAAGTCAAGCAGAGAGAGTCAATTATCATATGGTTTCACTTATTTGTGGAGCATAACAAATAACATGGAGGACATTGGGAGATGAGGAGGACATTGGGTGTGGTGCATAAACAATGAATTCTGTTACGCTGAAAAGAAATTTAAAAAAATTTTTAAAAAAGAAAATGGGGTAATGATATCCACCCTGGAGGGTTGTCAGGAGAAGTAAATGCAAACACCACACAGAAATGCCCGGTCACAAGACAGCCATGGTAACAGCCCAGCCCTTTGCTTCCTGGTCCAGTGCTCCTTTCCCCACATTGTGCCTTTCTCAATCTGACATTTCATCTGCAATGGAACAGCTACATAAAGAACTGTGCTTTAGCAAACATTTATTAAACATCTATTACTTTCTTTTTATGCACTACACACTATGATACAGAGAACAGGACACAGCTCCTGCTCTGGCTGAGAAACCAAACAAGTAAACCAACAATCATAACCCACGTCAGGATGGAAATATGGCCAGGTGTTTAGAATATAAAAAGTAAAAGCATCTATGAGTTTGCCAGTGAAGGTGAACTCAGGGAAATCAGCTAGAATGACTTTCACTGGAGAGCTGAGGGGAAACAGATGAGGGAGAAGACATGGTCCCTTTAGGGATGATAATGTGAAGCACAGGGTATTTAAGGAGCAATTTGGAGGAGGATTTTAGGGAGTTTGCTCTGGTGCAGAGGTCCATTACAGTACTTGGCAAGCTTTTAAGAAACTCCAGCACTGGAAGGCACATCCCAGATGGCTTAAATCAGATTCTGAGCTGATATGATCCAGGCAAGAATATTTTATAAATCACTCCAAGTGATGATTTCTTTTTTCTTTTTAAAGATTTTATTTATTTATCTGACACAGAGAGAGAGATCACACATAGGCAGAGAAGCAGGCAGAAGAAGAGCGGGAAGCAGGCTCCCTGCTGAGCAGAGAGAGCCCAATGTGGGGCTCGATCCCAGGACTCTGGGATCATGACCTGAGCCAAAGGCAGACAGTTAACCGACTGAGCCACCCGGGCACCCCCTCTCCAAGTATTGATTTCAGTAGGGCATCCAACATTGAGAACCAGCGGTTTTCAAGGTGTGGTCTCCAGACCAGCCAACCAGCATTGGCATTACCTAGGAATTTAGGAATGCAAATTCTCTGCTCCTTCCCTCCCCACCACTGTGATTGAGTGGGCCCTCAAGTGGTTCAAATGCACTTTAAAGTTAGAAAAACTCTGGCATTAGAGGAATGCCAAAGGGGAAGCAATCACCTTTACTCAGGTAATGAGGGGGGCTTGAATCAAGCCGAGGACATGGAGAAGGCATAGAGGAAAGGTCTGCCAGAGATGACGGGGGTTGAGTCTGATGTGGGATCCAGGAGTGAATCCTCAAGAAAAAATTCTTGAGATATTTTCAGGGCAAAAATGGTGATTCTATTAAGGCACAGGGACAGGAACATGGGCAGAAAGAGCTGGGGTCATGAGAAGCCATTGATTGATTGATAAACTTTCAAGTTGGGGGTAGGGGTAGAGACAAAGGAAGTTTCCAGAAGGATTTTCCTATGTTAAGACTTACAGGATCCTGGAAGCCTGGCTATTGTCAAGCTGAGGTTGTTTTTTCCCTCTAACAAGGCATTAACATTCAGACAGTTGGGAGTCCTGGAGGAATGTCAGACTGCCTGTCTCAAGTATTTGTCAAGGGGCTGCAAGTTGTGATATTTGATTTCATGTACATTTCTTTTGTCTTTGTTCTCCACATCAAGTTGACCCTATTTACTCACGGAACTGAAGACGAGCAGTGACAGAAATTGCCATCAACACAAATAATACTGAATAATTTTTCATTACGCTCTTATAATGATGCAACCATATATTGAGTACTTACCCTGTCCCGGGTGCTCTGCTAAGAATTTATACACCTTATCTCATTTTGACCTTTACAACAACCCCATGAGAGAGAAACTATTATGGTGAGAATGGTGAGTAAGGGACAGGCGGGGCAGGGTATGGAGAGATAGGTAGGGGGCTGTGGGATCAAGCTCACAAAATTCCAAAAATGTGGAGGCATAAGGAAACCAGAGATAAGGGAACAAACCAAACCATCTGCCCTGTCAGAGGTGGGGTCTTGTTCCAACAGTTACTTGTGACCAACAAAGGGTTCCTGGACCCTAAAAGGAAGTAAGCCACTGAAGGTGTTATCACTAGTCCTTATCAATGGTAATATCAATAAAGATGTTAAAATGATCAAGGTTCCCTGGTCAGCCTTCAATAAAAGACCAACCCTAAAAGCCCTCAATGGCCTGTCCTGACCCTTCTCCCTCCTGAGAGAGTTTTCTGTAACCTCACTTAATAAACTCTTTACTCACTCTCCTTCATCAGCAAGATTCTTTCGACTCCATGAGGTTAGAACCTTGCTCTCCCACTTCACCCTGAAGCCAATCCTGAAAGAGCCCTTGGTGCTCTCCCACCAAAAAAAAAAGACTGTGTTTGTGCCTTGAAGGAGGCTTCACAGACCTGCTTTAAGGTACCTGACCCACTCTCTGACCCCTAGCCAAGTATGAACACAGTAGGAATGCTTCATCTGTCGGGAGAGATTTGGCGGGCCAGGGAGCCTCTCCTTCTGAGACTTGGGGGCAATGTCTCGCTTTCGCAGAGACCTGACATGCAGACTTCCAGGCAGAAGGGCCTTCCATCCTTGGAGCAGCAAAGCCCCCTTTGACTTACATGGACCAGGGACTTGAGAACCTTATCTGGACCAGCCAAGGGGGGAACAAGAGTCAGGAATGATTTGTTACCACCCTGTACACAGCCCCGAGGAAGCCCAGAAATATTTAGGGAGGAAGATCATAAAAGACTGACTTTTTACAGTCAGCTGGAGCTGATGGCCAGTGAGAATCTCGTGTTATTAATGGGAGTGATTCTAAAGTCCCACAGTGACTGAGCCTGAGAACTTTGGCATAATATGGTAGAACATAACTTTAGTATAAAACTCACATTGTATTTGTTCTTGGCTCCCTGGGTCTCGTGATGACATTTGTTGCCGCTCAGGTGCAATTTTTGTGTCTGACTAGAGCAGCCGTATTAAGCCTGTCCCAGCAGGTCCTGCTCAGGTCTGACCACGTGGGAAGTGTCCACCCCCACGGTATTGCACTTATCAGAAAGCCAAGGGCTTGCTACTGGTGTGTAATCACATCCTCCAACTCCTATCCCCAAAGTTCTACTCTTAGGGCCTCAGGCTGCGTTCTTATATATTCCTATAGAGAGTGTAAACTGATAGACTCTCTAAGACGGCAAGTCTGGCAACTTTTTTCAAATGATAAAAGTATAGATTCTTTGATCTAGTAATTCCACTCCTAGGAAATTATCTTGTAGATAATATGGAAGCATGTTTTTAATAGCAAAAGATTGACCATCAGTCGGGGACTGATTTAATCAATGATGGTACATCTTAAATTGGAATATGAAAGAATGAGGAAGTACTATAGCTCTTAACATCGTAAAAGAGGAGGAAAAATTGTATATGTACAATATAAAAAATTATATATATAAACTATACTATATATTTATATACTGCATTATATATCTATACTTGGTACACATACATATAATTTACTTGTTTTCTGCATGAAATATCTCTGGAAGGAAGCACAAGAAATGTGGAAGTTTAGTTTCCTCCAGAGGGAAATCTCAGTGGACTCAGGGACAGGGTGAAAGGGACAGTTTTTACTGTGTACCTTTGTGTATTCTGAATCACGTGAATGAGTTACATACTATAAACAAATACTTCTAAATTGCATATTATCTTTGCTCATGATGCAACAAGCAACACACCTCTAAGTTTGCCAAGAACCTTCCCAGGGCTTCTCCCTGCTTCTCTTATGGTGGGCAGCATCAGAGAAGCCTCCCGTGTAGAAAGGAACATTAGATCCTGAACAAGACCACACCATCTCGCAAAGTTAACCATGACCTCATTTCCTGTTGAGAATGAATAATTCTTTTTCATCCTTCCACTGTCCTTTTACTAAGTGTGAGCTTTGATGTCTAGGAATCTGTGGGTGGCACCCAAGACTGGACAAGGAGCCTCTGGGGACGTCCCCATAGCACCCTGGCCTCCGCTCTTGTGCCAGTGGGTCATCTCACTGTCCCGCCACTGCCCATTTATCCATCTTCAGCCCGGCTCAGCTCACCTGGTGGGTATTCAGACTCCGTGGACCTTAACTTCCATAATCCTATTAAGAGGACAAATTGGAGTGCGCCTGGATGGCTCAGTGGGTTAAAGCCTCTGGCTTCAGCTTAGGTCATGATCCCAGGGTCCTGGGATCAAGCCCCACATCGGGCTCTCTGCTCAGTGGGGAGTCTCCTTCCTCCTCTCTCTGCCTGCCTCTCTGCCTACTTGTAATCTCTGTCTGTCAGGTAAATAAATAAACTCTTTAAAAAAAAAGAGTACAAATTGGTACAATCACTATAGAGGACCATTAGCAATATTTTTCTGGTATTACAGTATCTTCTAAAATCATAAAAGTAACAGCTCCTCCCATCCAGCAGTTCTTAGACACTTAACCTAACACTTAATCTGAGAATTCAAGCATGAATAGGAATTATCCCTTCTTAACAGTAAATGAGCTTGTTCTGAGACACGCTACTTTGAGCTCTGAGCTCTGAGAGAATCATGACTGTCCCACTCCATTTTTAATCTCCAGAAGTCAACACAGCCCCTCACAGCCATAGACAGTCAATGAATATTTAAGTAGATAAATGACTGTACCCAAAACGCAGATTTTCTTCATTATATGAAATTTATTTTTAAAAGCCCAGCATGTTCTTCTTCCAAATGGGACAATTAACCAGTCCTATAATTTTGAAATGGCAAAGCAGAGCATCTCTGAGGCACTTCCTTTGTTGAAAACTGAAATGTATTTATTACTGACATTTAACTTTTTCTCCCACCCACTCCCTGCTTACAAGTATTTCTGAAGAAATTCCATTTCTGGCTAGATTTATCCTCATTTACATCGAATGCTCTTCAGACTACACTCAGTGGAGGAGTATTCGATAAAGGTTAGGACAGTGGGAAAGGTGACAACCAAAGAATCAAGTAAATGCAGAGTTTTAATCAACAATTAGTCAGAACGGAGGAAGAGAGAAAGGAACCAGACGCCTATTCCAACAGGCAGAGAAGAACTACCCACTGTGACTGAGAGTTGCGGAGAACACATGGAAGGGATTTCTTGTCCTTTTAGGCTTGTCCTTCCTAAACTGCAGATCCATGGACACATCCAAGCCAGAAAAACTCTCAAGGTAGCACCAGAACAGGTGAGCACAATAGGAAGACACTCACTAATACGGTCAGAACCAAAGCATTCCTGGCTTTTCTGACTCATCTGGGAGGATACACCTTCCTCTCACTTAGCATCATTCTAGCCTAAAATGCTTCTAAAGCACTTATCCTGCTAGATAAGTGGTGTTGCCTATGAATCTCATAAATGACAGTAGTGACAAATTTGCATTGAAGGGCCCTCTGAGAGCTAGCACCAGCCAGGCATCTAATGAAAACTGAACTGACCTGAAACCAAAGAGCCTTTCCCCACAGAACACTAGAATAAAACAATTATAGCAAATGCTGGCCCTGAACTCCAATATATACTGTCTATAATAGCAACAACCTTTTTGCTCTCAGGACACATTCACACTCTAAAGGGAATACCATCAGTATTTGTCATAGTAAACCTTAAGACAGGGAAATTCTAAAAATGTGTATTCATTCATTTAAAAATAATAATAATAAACCCATTACCTCTTAACATAAATAACCATACTTATGAAAAACAACTATATAATCCAAAACAAAACCAAATTTAGAAAAAAGTGACATTTTTTGTAGTGGTACAAATCTTAATATTTAAGAGATTTCTTTTATAAATACCAAATCCAGTTTCTTTTTCGGAAATGTGATTTGCAAATATTTTCTCCTGGTCTGTGTCTTGTCTTTTCATTCTCTTATTAGTGATCTTGAGATCAGAAGTTTTCAATCTTACTAAAGTTTGACTTAACATTTTTTTTCTTTTAGTGAATCATGATTTTGGCATTGTATCTTAGAAATCTTTGCCTACCTTTGCCAAACTCATAAGAAATTATTTCCTACATTTTCTCCTGGAGTTTTATAGTTTTAGGTTTATATTTAGAAGTATGATTAATTTTGAGCTGATTTTTTTAAATGGTATAATGTAGTAGTCCTTTTGTTGCAAATGGATATCCAGTTTTTCCAGTAGCATTTGTTGAAAAGGTGGTCTATTCTCCATTGAGCTGCATTTGCTCCTTTACTGAATATCCACTGATCATATATGTATGGGTGAATTTCTGGACTCAGTTCTCTTCCATTAACCTATATGTCTATCTTTTCTCTAAAATCATATTCCTTTGATTACCATGGCTTTATTACTAACACTTGAAATCAATTACAGTGAGTCTTCCAACTTTGTTCTTCATTTTCAAATTTGGTTTGGCAATTCTAACTTCTTACATTCCATATACATTAGAATTGGTTCATTGATCTCTTAAAAAAAAAATCCTGCTGGGATTTTAATTGGAATTTTGTTGTTCAACTGGTCAATATGGGAAAAATTGACATCTTTACTACCTATAGTCTTCCAATCCATGAACATGGTATATCTGTACATTTATTTAGGCATTATTGAGTTCTCTCATCAATGTTTTATAGTTGTCAATATATGCACTTCACATATAATTATTTCTAAGTAGCTTTTTAAAAATTTTTGTCATTGAAAACGGTACTCTTTAATTTCTAATTGTTCATTTGCTAATATATAGAAATAATTGACTTTACATGTTGACCTTGTATCTAGTGATTTTACTAAACTAACTTGTTTTCATATAGATTCTCTGGAATTTTTAGTATAGAAATCATGTCAGTTGTGAACATTGCTTTATTGCTTCCCCTTTACTTTCTGCATGTTTTTATTTCTTTTTTTTTTTAAGATTTTATTTATTTATTTGACAGACAGAGATCACAAGCAGGCAGAGATGCCTCTCTGCAGAGAGAGAGGGGGAAGCAGGTTCCCCACCGAGCAGGGAGCCCAATGCGGGGCTCAATCCCAGGACCCAGGATCACGACCTGAGCCGAAGGCAGAGGCTTTAGCCCACTAGCCACCCAGGCACCCCTGTATGTTTTTATTTCTTTACTTTGACTTATTGTGCTTGAATTATTCTAGTACAATTTTGAATAAGAAGACTGACAGCAGATATCCTTTGTTCACCATCTTAAAGGAAAGCATTCAGTTTCTCACCATGAAATATAATGTTGACATAGATGGCATTTATTAGGTTGAAGTAGTTCCCTTCTGTTACTAGTTTGCTGAGAGTTTTTAATTATGAAGAAATGCTGAATTTTGTCAAAGGGTTTTTCTGAATCTAGTAAAATGATCTGATGGTTTTTCTTCTTTAGTCTGTTGATATGGTAAATTGATGGATTTTCAAATGTCAAACCAGCCTTGCATTCCTAGGCTACTTGGTCATGATGTAATACCCTTTTTAAAATATTGTTAGATGTGATTTGCTAATATTTGAAGATTTTTGCATCTATATTACTAAGGGATATTAGTTTGTAGTTGTCTTTTCTTGTAGGATTTATAGAGTGAATTGGAGGTTTGTTCTCCACAGGGCTGGGACCAGGGTGAGACACCAAGGTACAAAAAATTCTGCACCACAAAAAATTAGGAGAGTTATAAAGGAACAACAACAACAACAACAACAAGTCAACACATTTTCAAGAGTCAAAGCAATCATTGGAACTAGACGTGCATATAACATGGATGATGGAACTATTAGAATTTAAAGTAAATGAATACAATGTTAAGGGCTCTAGGGGAAAAGACAGGTGACATTACATGATCAGATGGGGAACTTTAACAGCGAGATATAGGCTATAAGAACAAACCAAATGGAAATGTAAGAAATACAAAAGCATGGTAACAGTGATGAAGGATGCTTTTCACAGAGCTAAACATAGCCAGGGAAAGAGTTTATTTCCCAGAGTTCTGCATCACTTTTAGTTTGCCTCCCTCTCAATTTTCATCTTATTTTCCATTCCTATTTTTGTAGAAAAAAGTATTTTTCCTGCAATCTTGAAAGATAATTTTCCTGGTTGTAGAATTCTGCATTGACAGTTTTCTTCCCCAATACTTTAAAGATGTCTCCCTGTTGTCTTCTGAGTTGCATATTTTGTATAGGACAGCAGAGATGCAGGTAAATGATATCTATGTCTGAAAACACACAGGCCTCTGTGCTAATCTTTTATTGGGGGGGAGGGGAGTAAGTACTTTGAGGTAGGGTTTGGGATTTGTTGTTGCTATGGTTACCCTCAGTGTACACAAGCCTCTAATTCCTCTAACATCATCTGTGTTGGGGCAGAAGCTGGATTGTCAGAGTGTTTACCCCTGTCTGCTCCTCCCTCAGTTTCACTTCTTCTTTTGCATCTGCACCTTGGAGAAGACCTCTCTCCACATTTGTGACCTTGCCTAGCAGTAGTAGACATACTGCTTGTTCCTTACTGCTTGCTAGCTTTATAGTGATGGGCACAGGGAAGTGTTCTCTGTTGGTCTGGTCCAGCTTTGGTTTTAGATGGGCCTCAGGGCTGGGGTCTGCTCAGTGACTCTGCCTTTCCCTTAGTGATAGGGAACTTCTGTGGAGCTGGACCCAGCACATTTCCCTGCCCTCTCCTATCAGTGTAGAGCTTTTGTCCTGTGGGTGCAGTAAAACAAAGGATTTGTGTCTTTCCCGTAGTGGTTTCTCCAAGCCTCCATCATGAAATAGGCTTTCTCCATATCTCATTCTGCCTGGTCTTTCTCATGATCATCCAGCAGGCTCAAGAAAGAGTCTATAATCATCTCTCCTTGGAGGTTGCTATGGTCTGAGTTTTTGTGGCACCCCAAAATTCATAGGTTGAAATCTTAACTCCCATGGTTAGACACTGGTAAGTGGGGCCTTTGGGAGGTGCTTAAGTCATGAGAGTGGGGCCCTCATTAACGGGATTAGTGTATTGACAAAAGAGAGAGACGCCAGAGAGCTCCCTCATTCTTTAGACCATGTGAGGACAAAAGTATCAGCTATGAGCCAGAAAAAGGGCTCTTACAAGAGTGTGACCATACTGGTACCTTGATCTTGAACTTTCCAGACTCCAGTACTGTGAAAAATAAATGTTTATTGTTTGTAAACCACGAAGTCTGTGGTATCCTGTTAAAGCTGCTGAAACACACACAGACAGAAGTACCTGTTTTTGTTAGATTAGATCTCTATATTCTAAGCAGAAGCTGGAAGTCTCTTAATTTGGATTTAATTTGCATTTTTCTGATGATTAATACTGATGACAACTTTGCCAACCTCATATTACCACTTTTATATCTTGTTTTGTGAAATGTCTATTGAAGGCTTTTGCCAATTTTTACTGGGTTTTGTTTTCACTGTAGAGTTGTAGGCATTGTTTATGTATTCTAGACCTATACCCTGTGTCAAATATATATTTTGCGAATTTTTTTCCAGTCTATGACTTACCTTTTCATTTTCTTAACAATGTCTTTTGAGGGTGCCTGGGTGGCTCAATGGATCAAACCTCTGCCTTTGGCTCAGGTCACAATCTCAGGGTCCTGGGATCGAGCCCCACATCAGGCTCTCTGCTCAGCGGACAGCCTGCTTCCCCATCTCTCTGCCTGCCTCTCTGCCTACCTGTCATCTCTCTCTCTCTCTGTCAAATAAATAAATAAAAATCTTTTTAAAAAATGGCTTTTGAGAAGCAGATGTTTTTCTTTTAAGATTTTATTTATTTATTTGAGAGAGTAAAAGAAAGCATGAGAAGGAAGGTCAGAGGGAGAAGCAGACTCCCCATGGAGCCGGGATCCCGATGCAGGATTTGATCTGAGGACTCCGGGATCGTGATTTGAGTTGAAGGCAGTCACTTAACCAACTGAGCCATCCACGTGCCCATAAGCAGATTTTTTTCAACTTTAATTCAATGTACCTATTTTTCCATTATGGTTTATGCTTTTTGGTTCCTAAGAAATCTTTGTCCGATATAAGTTCATAAAGATAGTCTCCCATGTTTATTTATAGAAACATCATATTATAAGCTTTTATGTTCAGGTTTATGGGCCATATAAAAAATCGTTTTTTGTGTCTGATGCGAGGTAAGAGTTGAAGTTAATTTTTCTCCAATTATCTAGTTGCCCTAGCATCACGTGTTGAGGAGGTCTGCCCTCGCATTGAGCTGACTTTGTGTGTTTGTCAAAAATCAATTGGCCATATATGTGCAGGTTCATTTCTAAACTCTCCCTACTGTGCCACTGATCTAGTTTTTGATTCATACCATCTAGTATTACAGCTTTACAGTAAGTCTTGAACCTAGTAGCATTAAGTTCTTAAACTTTGTTCTTCTTTTCAAGATTGTTTTAACTATTCTAGGCCCTTTGCCTTTTCAAAGAAAATCCTTGCTGGGGCTTTTTATTGGATTTGTACTGATTCTATAAAACAATTTGGGAAGGATTTGTGATTCCCTTAAGTCTAAGCTAACTCTATAGAAAGACCCTAAAAACAGTGATCCCCTATAGCAAGAGGCATATCTGGAGTTCTCCACTATAGTCATTTTTTTAAAGATTTATTTATTTATTTGAGAGAGAGAAAGAAAGAGAATGAGAACATTGTGTGCAAGCAGGAGGAGGGGCAGAGGGAAGAAATATCCAAGTAGACTCCTGCTGAGCACAGTGTCTGAGGCAGGTTTGTTGGACCTCATTACCTGAGATGATGACCTGAGCTGAAACCAAGAGTTGGACACTCAGCTGCTGAGTCCCCCACGTGGTCCCACTAAATATCGTTTCAAAACACCATTCCCCACTAAAAAGAACCAGGGCTGCTTGGAACAATGTTTGATCCCAGTCCTCTGATAGTGAAATTATAAGCCTATAATATCATCTTACCAGAAAGTAAGGATGTATTTAAAAATAAAAAAGAAACTAATAGGGAGATGTCAAAATACCCAGGAGCTAGCCTGAAGGGCCACCATTGGACACAATTTGAATAATTTGAGAATAAGAAAATTATAGTAATGGATAATAATGCCAGGAATTTAAAAAAGAATCTCTAAGTCTGTGCTGATTTGCACATGAGAATGGAAGAGAGGGAGAAATGAGAAATGAGAGAGAGGGAGGGAGAAAAGTGGAAAGGTGAGGGTAGGGAGTTCTTCTCCACTGAGAAATGCCAGCCAGTAAAAGTGGAACAAATTAAAGATTTAGAAAGTCACTGTTTGCATCCTCTATGTTAAGATTTATCAGATGATGTCAGTCAATGCTGAAACCACAGAGCGAAATGTTACCAGGAAACAAGATATTCACATGCTCTCAAAATATCAACACAGATTACTTATTGACTAGAAAGAGGGAGAGGTGCTTTACAATCAAGAACACTAGGAAAACCACGTTGACAAAGTGATCAAAAGTAATAGAAGCAGTGATGGAACAAGTTGTTGTCACACGTCTTGATGTGATGCCATAGGAAGGTACATCATGTCATCTATGTGCTATTCTTGTCAGAATTGTTTAACCTAAATCAAACATGAGGAAACTGATCCAGCATGTGGGGCATTTTACAAGATACGTGGCACACACACAAACACACACACACACAATGTTAACAACTGGTTAACTTAGGTAAATTGTACACCAGTGTTCATTGAGCTCTGATTTCTACTTTTCTGGAGATTTAGAAAATTTTCCAAAATAAAAGGTTCAGGTTAAAAAAGAGTGCATAAGGAGTCATTTGGGCAACACTGCATTTTACGCAGGGGATGGTGGTGTTATCCTCGTGGCAGAGCACTGGACACACTGGCCACGTTTTCAGTAACAAGCTCGAATGTTTGAAAAACAGCCTGGGAGGGAAGGATGAGCAGTTGTGAATGCATGATGAATTATTGTTGGGGGAAATCTCATTTTCACCTCTGAGCTGGAGCAGGAAGACTCTAGAGAAAAGTGATGTTCTCATTAGCAGCCCAGGTTCGGCTCAGATCTCCACGGGTTGTACACGGCATGGCACCATCAGTCTCCCTGCAGACACCAGTTCCTGAACGAGTGCCTGCTGCTTACCAAGATGACTGTTCCAACCTCACTCTCCCACGGGGGAGCAGGAGGGGTGTGTGCTGCGCAGTGAGCCATCCGCCTGATACACAGAGTGTGAAATGAGAAGAAGAATGTCGTTATCCCCGTAACAGTGCAAAAGTTAGTCTCGGATAAGCAAAAAGGGAAGTAGACTTTTAAATGTTCAAAAGTGTGGTGGGTAGGGGGAAACGGCGGAATATAAAGTAATATCTATTCTATGACCGCAAATCCGTGGAACTCAGTTTCTCAGGCTACAAATCGAGGTGCTCATGCCCTTGTCTGAAGAACAGGGGACCCACGGTGCCACACTGGCCCCCAGACCCGAGAAGCTATTTCTGGGGGTGTCTTATGTGAACTCCTGAAGAGGACTTTTTCTTCTTTCATTTCCAGCCCCCCACGAGGATCACACAGATGTCCTTCCCAAAGCTACTGACCCTGATGGGACCAAAGTGACATCATTCCTCTCAGCTTTCACTGGGGTAAAGGTAAGGTGTGTTCCACAAAGAGTTAAAAGCTGGTCATTTCTATTCTTCTTGGAGGCTCACCTCCCATTCAATCACCTGACTCCTCAAACATATCTACAAACATTTTCCTATAAGAAAGCCATTTATTGGTTCTCCCATCACTGCTCTTCTTACCTGAGACTCTTGTTAAAATGCACATTCTGGTTCGTTAGGACTGGGGTGGGAGCTGAGACCCTGCACTTGTCAAGAAACCTCCTGGGGATGCTGAGGCTGCTGGTCCAGCGACCACACTTTGAGCAGGAGGCTTGCATAGTACTTAGTACTAAGTCCTGTTAACTTAGCACCTACGTTCCTCGTACTTAGCAGGTATCCAGTAAACACACTCGGGGTGGGGCGGGGGGGTTGATTGCATCTAGGGACGTTTTGACAATAGTAGAATAAAGCAGAAAAGCTTTATCAAGACATCTGCCTTTCTTCCCACTCCCGTGCCTCTTTTTTCTTGGAGTAAGGAAGCTGGGGCATTCTTAGGCGGATGCAGAACTGGCAAAGGCGGGTTTGTAAGAAAGTGCCTCATAAATTGAGGGGCTCTCCATTCTGCCTGATGATCCAGCATCCTAGGCAGAGCGTGATGCCCCTGCTTCTAGCAGTTTCCATCCCCACCTGCAGAGCAATTGTCCGTCAAAGTCATAGATTTACCCACTGTTGACTCTCCCCTACTTTCCCCATCTTGAATACATACCCAAGCAAACTCCTTTTAATTTAAATGGATCCTTCTGCCTCTATAATGAAAATGAGCTGTTTGAGTTTACATTACCCAAAGCAAACGATCAGTGGTATTCCCGCCTTCTAACCTAGCTTCAGACCTACATAAAGCAAGACACACATTCTTCATCCTTCTTTGACTATTAGAGATAAAATGTCATTTCAATGTGATCTGACACCCTGCACTTGTCTTTTTGAATAAATATCTAATAATCTCTCATTTTTATTTCATTTCAATAATACGATCTTCAGTTATAAGCGCGTCTAAAACAATCACTCACTCTCAGGGCAAAGTTCTGTTCCCTCCTCGTGGTTGGAAAGGCAGCACCATCTGGCTTAGCTACAGAGACGACCCTCAAAAATGTTTGTGGCTGGAGGGCTGAGCTCTCGCAGTAACCTGTGTGTGACTCCATCTAAGTGACTGAACTAGACTATGAAGTTTCTTGGGCCAAATTGTCTATGATTCTAGAAAAGTTCACAGAAGCAAAAGCACTTAAAACACCTAAAGAATAGAGTATCTGTTCAGGCCTATGCGATTGACTGCGATAGTGTGTGTGTGTGTGTGTGTGTGTACACTCAATGTTCCGCCTCATTTATGCATATACAAAAACTATATACATATATATGATGTGTATATGTCATATACATGCATATAAATTATACACATATATATTATATATATTGCAACATATATAAATATTAATTTTGCTATATGTATACACATATATACATATGTATATGTAAAATTTTGCTAATTCTACCTTGTTCTAGATTTCACACATGTCTAGGAGTCAAATGGCTTGCATTTCCTCACTCTGCCATGGATTTCCAGTGTAATCCTCAAGAAGAGTTATACACACACACACACACACACACACACACACACACACCAGCACCAACACTGCACCCACCAGATTTCTGCTTCCATTGGCCCGATCCTATCTTGAGCAGCAGCATTTTCAGACCTGGGGCTTAGAAGGGTTTTTGGGTTTGGAGTTTTCCTTCATTTTATTTGTTATGATAGTAAGAGCTTGGTTTTAAACAAAATTAGGTACAGAAGCCCAGTACAGAAAACAAAAGTCAACACTGTGGTTAGAGCAGGGAAAGCAATCTGAAACCCTACCTTCCCAGTCACCCTTCACTCCCATGCCCCTCCTGCCCATTAAGAAACAGCCCAAGGATTCAGCACGCTAACTGAGCTATCATTTTGTCAAGGCTCTCTTCCACTCCAGGAGACTTTGCTTCTTTTTTCCCATGGGGTGAGGGGGATGTCTAAGAGCTTCAAAACCAAGAAAATGTTGACCCTCAGTAATTCTTATTCATGAAACCTCTTTCTGTCAGCTGGAATCACATTGAGAAAAGAAAGCTACACCTTCCTCCCTATGAAACCCTTCCAAGAGGAGTGAACATTTCTCTCTTCCGTCTTCCTCAGATGAAACCGCCCCCCATTGATTTGGCTCTTGTGTTGTGTTTTCAGGTCTCTCATCCCCTCATGCCGCCTCTTCATTCAAATTCCAGTTTATCAACATCACTTTAAATATGTAACACAAAACCCAGTGACTTTCTCCACAGATGCGGGTCTTCAGCAGCACTCTCAAGTGAGATGAGCGCTGTGGTTTCCACTATCCCGCCCCCCGGAGCTTCCCTCTCTCGGAGTGGACACCAGAACTCGAAGCATTAGTAAGCGTCAGACTGTGCCAGGAAAAATATCCTACCCATTCAGGATCTCTGGGGGGTACCTTGGCAAATATCCATTTTTGTATTCATCGTGCAATTCTGGAAACCGTCCAAATAATCAATATTTGCTGTGTAGAGAACAGTACAGACTCCTCACCACAGTATAGGAAGGAAATTAATTGCTCTGAGCCAGATGGGATTTGTTTATGTATGTCTTTATGTTTTTCTTTCTTTCTTTCTTTCTTTCTTCCTTCCTTCCTTCCTTCCTTCAAGAGATAATTCCTACCAACATACACCTGAATCCCCTGTACAGATGGGTTCTGCTGTCCTGTTTGACTCAGGAGAAGCAGCAAGAGAATGCTGATTTAAGGAACAGTGGTATCTTCATTTTAAGGAGCACAGACCACCACCAGTAAAATAATATTTATATTTATAATATTTAATATAGTTATGTATTAGCTACCTATCTGAATCATTTAGTTAACATACCATTATAGTAAGCCCTATATGAGAAAAAATAGATAAAATAACATACAGCCAAATGGGATCTCTGAGGAAGTGACGGAGAGTTTACCCAACAAAGGTCTCCCTCCCACACATCTACGTAATAGGTGTAGTGCAGTAATATCTTTTGATTATTATTTTTCCCCTCACGATCGCATGTTTTTCTTTCCCCATCTCCTATTTAATTGGTTGGTTACTCAGGGGAGGGATGAGACAGACAGATAAGTGAGAAGTTTTCTTGGCTTTGATTTCCAAAGACCCAAGCATAAAAGGGAACAGAGGGGACTTCTAGAATAAAACAAGTGTTTGAGAGAATGACAAATAGTCACAATAAAGGTCTCCCTTACAAAAATGTCACTAGGTTAAGAGCAGGGCCTGGGTGGAAGGCAGAGGGGGAATGGAGGGGGAGGGGTGAGAACAGAAAGGTTAGGGGGATGCAATATGAAAGGGATGGACATGAAGGCAAAGAGCCACCAGCAACCAAACCTCAGGGCAACCTCCTCCCAGCCCCTAGGGCCACACAGCTGCCTCTCCCACCTCCCCTCTGCTGGCTGATAGAAACAACATCCTAATCTGAGACTTAGTGTTTAAAAAAAAAATTATTCATTTATTTGAGAAAGAGAGAGAGGGTAGGATAGGGTCAGAGGCAGGGAGAGAAAGAGAATCTTAAGCAGGCTCCCCACTGAGTGCAGAGCCCGACCTGGGGCTTGATCCCAGGACCCTGAGATCATGACCTGAGCTGAAACCAAGAGTCAGATGCTTAACCGACTGAGCCACCAGGCATCCCGAGACTTAGCCATTTTAACCTGATCTAAAAAGTCAAGATTGCTGGACATACCCCAGATTCTTAAAACATGCATCTCAGCCCTTATCTCTATTATATTGGAAAAATATTTGAAGAAAAGAAACTGAATAATAGAAGTATAAACTTTTTAAAGATTCTTGAAAGATCATTTCAGAAAACTTTCACACTACCCCCAGCTGTGTTGGGAAAATGTTCAGCCTCATTAACACGAAGAAAAGCAAATTAAAACAAACAGGATAAACATTTTTATAATATTCAAAGCTGATAAGGGTAATGAAGAGATGTGTTCCCTCATGCACGGTAACGTTATTGGCTAAAGTTAATAGACTTTTTATTTCAGTTGCCAAGAAGAAATGGAGGAAATTTACATCTTTAAGCACCTTTCTTAGGCTAGGTACTGTGCTAGGTGATAATACACGTGACCTCACGTAATTGTCACTATACCCAATGGGGTGGGATTGATGAGTAACCACATTTTTAAAGAAGAAGAAAAAAAAAACTAAGTGAAATTAGTTTGAATAATATATTTTACCTAACCCAATATATCCAAAATGTTATTTCAACACATAAAAGATTATAAAAAATTAATGAGATCTTTACACCGTTCAATACTAAGTCATTGAAATAGAGTGTGTGTTTCACAGTCAGAGCCCACCTCGATGGAGATTAAACACGTTTCAAGGGCTTGATAGCCGCAGGTGGCTAGGAGCTCCCACACAGGACAGCGCAGAGTTGGAGAGGCCAAATTTTCTCGGAAGGACTGTGATAAGGAGCTGTCAGTATAGACCCGCATTTAGCACAGCCTTCCAAATCACAGGGGGGACACTCTACAACTGTAACCTACTTTCACCAAGCCATTCGCTTCTCACAAGGACCCAATTTTGCTCTTGAGGCATTTGAAAGTTCTTTCCATTTCTACATTGATTTATCTATCCCATAGAAAGATTTTTGCGGGCATCTCAGTTCTAAAACTACCTTCGAGAGGCTCCAAGCCCCTCTCGTCTGGTCCCACGTAGATGTCAAAACCAATGTCCCTGACTCCTAGGCCCAGCAGTCACCCCCCGAGGTGCATGTGGCATCCATTTATGTGTCTGTAATTTGATTTTTAGCCCCTTTGTGTCTTGGTGCCAGAAGATGCTCTCCAACCCCCCTTCCTCCTTGTGAGCTCAGAAATCCATTTTTCAATGATTTTTTTTTTAATCCAGAATTTCTATACGGCCAGAGTTCGAGGTTTGGGATCATTGTAGTCTGCCTTCCTTACCCGAGTCATGAGGGCTTCTCTGTCGTACTTTCTGTTCTACCACGAGAGAGGCAAAAAGGAAGAGGGAAGTTGTTAGGAAGGAAATTCTCACTGTCCTGCTTCTGGCTTCCTGTTTCCATGCATTCATTCGGCACATGGAGCTGGTCCTTGTGATTCACGGATTCTGTACCGCAGTTTGTTCCCTGTATTATAAATGTTGTATGCATTTGAAAGAACATATGCATGATTTTCTGTATATTATGATGTTTTGTCATCCTGAAGAAACTTTCCAGGTGGGAGACAATGACTGCTTTCCTGGGGCTAGGCAGTCCTTCGAGATAGGACCCCTGTGGTCTGCAAACTACCCAGTCCAGAGCCAGGCCTCTCCATGGGGTCTGTGCACCACAGGAGGCAACGTCCCTCTGCTTTCATCACCCCAGGGCTGGGGGCCAAGTGATCGAGACGCGCCTACAGCCCAGAGCCTGCTGAGCTGTTCACTATCTTGTCTTTCCTTTTCTGCAGAAAACCCAAAAAAGGCCATGGCTAAGCATTTTCCTTGCTCCAGCTTCCTGCCTCCTGACTTCCCTGCTGCTTCTCCATGTGGCCTTGTATGGTGGCCGTGCCTCCTATCTGCAGGACCTTTGAGTATAATAAACTTTGCTTTCCTGAGTCCTTCCTGCATCTCCTCCTACAACTGCACCTGACCGACCAGCTTATAAAAGAAGACAGAACACTTACTTGGGGGGCCTGGCTCAGTCAGTTAAGCACCTGCCTTCGGCTCAGGTCAGGATCCCAGGGTCCTGGCATTGAGGCTGCTTCTTTCTCTCCCTCTGGCCCTCTCCTTACTTGTGTGTTCTCTCTCTCTCAAATAAATAACATGTTAAAAAATAAACCACTTACTTACTACAACTTACTTGTAACCCGTGGGCCTTTCGGGGTCATTCAGGCACATGTGCCTGGGCAGAGGAGTGAAAGGTTTGAGTCCCCCAATGCACACGTTCCTATCTCAGGTTGAGCAAGGTGACGCTACCTCCTGCTTTCAGCTCCCCTGCTGCAAAGTCATGCCCTTTTTGCAACATATTTACTGCTGCATGTAAGCACATGTGTGCTTTTTGTTGTTGATTTTGCTGTTTAAAACGGCGCGTATCGTCAGGTGGTCCTAAGAGCAGAAGACCTGCCACGTGCCCTACAGGGAAGATATGTGTTAGATGAAGCCACAGTCAGGCAAGGCTTGGCACCATCAGCGCCGTCAGCTCCGAGTCCAGTATTAACCACGGCCGGCGACAGAGCACACCCTCGCCCAGGGAAACAGATCAGAATTCCCAGCAGACAGGAATATGCTGGGTTTTCTTTCTCATTGATGATGAGATCATTGACGGAGCTTTGTACCTGATGAACCTGCAGGCGTGCAGACGGGCTCTGAAGTGCGTCTAGTCAGCAGGGCGGCTGGAAGGGAAGAAGGGGGACAGGTGCATTTACCGCTCTTGGAGGAATGGCGTCTGCTTGGCCACCATCCCTGCGGGCCGTGCTTCCACACAGATGTGGAGGAGCGTGCTGTCCATTCCCCTGCCTTTGGGTCATGTTTCAGAGAGTTCTTATTTCCTTTGTCACTAGAGAAAACGTCTATCCCCTCCGTGGATCGGGTGCTATTGATTCCTTAGTGTGCCCACCATGTAAATAGCCCCCCAAGTTTGGGAAGATCGCAGTGGAACAGGCATACAAGGCCATCCGAGAAGGTGCACATCAGCCCTTTCTTAGAGGAAGAGAAAGCTTTCGAGTCTTTGTTCCCCATGGCCCTGGCCCCCAGGAGATTTGCTGCATGAATCAGTCAGCTACCCAAACTCCATTAGAGAGGGCCATAAAGTGTCTGACACATCACCACGGCGCCTAGATATGGAGATGAGCCAGAACTCTCCCCACCTGCTCCCACTGCTGCTGGTTGCAAGATGGATACAAAGTCCAGTGAAAAGAGTGTGTCACAGATCCACGGAGGGGTGTTGCCGACCGCTCCTAGCGAGGACTGGACGTGACCACGGCATAACGGGCCTGCTAGTATTGCAGAAGTACTCACTATTAGCAATTAAATCCATCCAGCTTGTTGCAAGAAACAGGTCAAAGCCCATCTGCCCTCCCCAACAGATAGAACGATTTTACCAGGTTAAGAGCGGGCTCTTCATTTTTTCTGGGATGCAGGGAAATCAGGGCTCCAGGGAAACATGGTGGCTTTGCATGCTTATATTATAAACTAACAGAAGGGCAAATGAAAATGAAGCATTAATCCAGCAGAACACAGATGAGGAAAAACCCCAGGCAAATAGAAAGTACAATGTAAGACAGCAGAAAATAATCCCAATACATCCTTAACCACTATTTGTACAAGCGTGTTAACAGCCCTGTTAAAATACAGGTTATGAGATCAGGTTTTAAAATCTAAATGTGTACCATTGACAAAATAAATGTTGATGCAGAAAAGACTGGAAAAGTGCACCAAGCAAGTGTTACCCAATAGAAAACTGGAACAGCCATTTGGAAGTCAAGCAAAGCAGACTTCAAGACAAACAACATTATTTGGCTTGAAGGGGTCAAAAGTCATCTGATGAAACAGACATTTGCACGTACAGAACGTATCCCAAAAGAGCAAAAAATGGAGAGACCCGCAAACAGAGTGGAACATTAACACACACACACACACCTGTCAGACACGGAGGAGTCAGGTTAGCTGAGAATCAGGGAAAGTGAGGGGAGGACTGGACAGTAAGGCTCACCATACTGTTGTGCGTCCGTGTAAGACTGCATCAAGTCCTTACAAATGCCATCTTGACACCAACCTTGTTAGAAAAACAGGGAAGGCTCACGAATCCACATTTCATCAGAGGGGAATCGGAAGAGCAGAGAATGCAAACAGCCCAAACAGATCTCCACGGGGGAAATCCCCTCCCTGTAAAGCAAGAGTTCTCCCAATTCCGAGTCCTTTCTCTGCCTTTTTCTTTGGCTGCCGGGCTCAGAAGTTGAGAAACTAATTGTATTACTACATGGAACTGCTCTGAGCCTTCAGAGACGCGAGTGTTGTAAACGTGAGCCAGTTCTGTTTGCGCGTGAAGCTGTCCAGTGTGTTCCACATACACCCTACATCCCTATCCGACATCCTGGTGCTGAATCCACGGAAGAGGCCAATACCTCGCCAGGGCCGGAGAGCAGCACAAGCATAACACACAGCCCCTGTGCGGCAGCAGAGGGACAGAAGGGAGACCGCCGTTTGCCAGGAAGGACACCCTGGATCCTTCTGCTCACTAGTCGGCTTCCTTCTGTCCACTGCTCGCCCCAGACCTCCATCAGATGCAGCCGGAAGCAGCTGTGCAGTTGTAAAGCAAACACAATGCTCTTGTGGTTTTAATCCCTAAGAAAAGCACCTTGAGGACCAGGGCTGGGCAGACCCCACGTGGGACCCTCCTCCTCCCAGGCCAAGAGCTCCTGGGAGCCATGGGCCAATCCCAAGACCAACCCAGATGGCCAGGTGGGGACTCATGAACCCTCCTCTGTCTGCAGAAGGGACGGTGCGCTCAAAGACAGCCACTAGCCCCTGACATAGAGAGGCTCCATGGTCCTGTGGTCCTTCAGACTCAGGTAGAGAGATTTTGTAGGAAGTTGGGAGGAGACAGGGCAGAAAAGCAAAAAGAGAAGCCAGTGATTATGATCTCTCTTTCTAAATCTCATCTTCTAAGGCAGTCGTTCTCAACTGGGGCAGTTTTGTCCCCGGGGGACATAGCTGGAGACCGTTTTGGTTGTCACAGCTGCGCAAGGGAGGGTGTGTTCTGGAATGTCATAAGGAAAGGAAAAGGATGATGCTGCTGACCCCCTACGATGCTCAGAACAGCCCCCCATAACATCATCCAGCTCTAAATGTCAATAGAGCCAAGGCTGAGAACCCCCACTCTAAGAGTAGCAATGTTGGGTATCTTCCCAAGACCACCTCCCCTGGATTCCATAGCTCAAAAAAGGCAGAGAAGGAGTTAAAGACTCAGGTTTCTAACTAGGTACCCCTCAACCTACAGAAATTCCATTACTGCCTCATTATCTGAAACGAGGAAAAGAAAATTTCTCCCAAAGATGAATACATGAGTGAGTGAACAAGTGAGTGAAAGAGTTTGGATCAGATCTCTAGCTCCATGTAGACTGTCATCCCGAGAGAACCCCAGCCCGGCAGCTCCAGAAGAAGGCACAGTGATGTCCAATCCTGCGGGTCCACAATGAAGGCTGAGACTCTGGGAGGCCTCGCATCCTTCCCCACAAGGCTTTCCACTTGTTCCCCCAAAGTACCTGTGGGCATGAAGACGTTGGGATAGTTCCAGAAGTCCACTTAGTGCTTTGTCTAGATGAATTTCAGGAGGTGAGAATGTCCATTGAGGCTGGGGAGCTGTGGTCTGGCCTCGAGGCTGGACACAGTGTGGGTCTTGCATGGCTCTTCCAACTGGTTCAGCCCAAGGTTCAAAGAGCTCTGCACTCACAGGAGACCCGGATTCTCACCCTGACTCTGTCCTCTGTGTCCTGATCCTGAAACAAGGGGCTTGATTGCCTGCCTCCACGTCCCTACATCTTCACCATTGTATTTGGAATGAAATTGAAACCCCCTCGCCTGGGTGTTGGGTGCCTCCCAGTATCCTGCCGCAGCACTGGCCGCCTGCCTCCCCTGACCTTGAGCCTCCTCCTCGCTGGTTCCCTCCCTGTCAAACCTCCTTTCTGTCTGGACCTCTGCTCGCCTCTCCTGGTGCCCCTTACCTGTCTTGAGTCTCCAGGATGGAGAGGTGCCTGTGAAAATAGCGTTCTCAACATCTTTGAATTCCTCAGGGCCCTGCCAATACCAGGCACAAAGCAGGGGCTCTAAAAATATTGAATGAATGGATGAAAAAAAATGGGTAAAATTCAAATTTCTGATTTTCCATCAGAAGCTCTAGGTACACGGTGCCTGCCCCCTCATGTGCCCTTTGATGAACACAGCCTTACCAAGCTCTGTGAGTATCGGGAGATAATACAGCAGGTCAGGACCCACAAGAACCACAAGACAACAGGTGAACTTCAAGTCACCTTTCACACTTTCAAAGCAGGTCCTGTGTCCATTCCGAAAAGGAGGGGTAGAGTGCTGAGGGCATAGGAAGACTGAAATCAGGAAGAACTAAGATCAGTAATAAAACTCTTCAAAGGAGCTGCTTCCCAATTTAACAGACCGTTTTATTCTTTTTATCAATGAGCAAGTTGCTAGGGCAGGAGGGGAAGTGGGAGGCGATGGGAGGGCCAGTGGGGAGGCGTGTGGGAGGGGTCAAGGATACAGAGTGCCTGTCATCTCCATGACGCGGACAGCTGGTCCGGTTGTATTTTAAACGCAATCGCATCCCAGTGTAGACACCATGTCTGGAATTACAATCCACCCCGTGATCTGTCACTTTTATATATAAACACGAGGGAGTGGAGTGGTTTCCATAGAGAGGAAATATCACGGCCCACTTAGGAACAATACAAGAAGAGAAGGAGCAGTGACCCCAGCAGAGACAGGAGTTCAAGGGGATGTTTCTGGGGCAGACCTCCTGGTCCTGAAGCTGCCGCCTGCCTGCCTCGCTGAGTGTTTCGACTCCAGAGCGAAGGCCACTCACAGGTAAGGTTTGGGCTGGGGACTTGTCCATGAAGGATGAATGTACTGGTCCTGGGTTAAGCAGGACATGCTAGGGACCAGACAGGGGTGAGAGACCAAGGCTGCAAGCGCCCCCAGTCACAGCCCAGGGAGCAGGGTGCGGAACCCCACAGAGTGCGTTTGAGGTAAGTAGAAGTCCATCCTCCCTTTGCTGGTACAGAGAGACCTGCTTTACAAAAGTAATAGACTGGAGGCAGAACAGGTTCGTTCTTGCAAATGTATATTTCCGAAGAAATGGGGAGGTGGGTGTGAATACAAAGCCGTCATTCCCCATGTTCCTGCCCAGGAGCCGGAGGGTGCTGGCCTGGATTGACTGTTTCCTCTCTGCACACCTGTGGGGCAGGGAACATCTCCTTCTCGGGCTGTGGCCACGGAGAGGTTCAGTGATTGATTCGCCCCGGGGCAGTTGCAGGGAGAGGGTAGTTTCAAACCCAGGTCCTCTGCCTTCAACACCCAGAGTCCTTTCTCCCTTGCCAAGTTGGGGACATTAGAGGAAGGGGACAGACATCCGTAATGACTTGGTGCTACCTGTGAAGGGGAGGGAACATAAAGATGGATTTTGATGTCTCTGATGTCCAAGTTCTCTGAGAAGTCGTGTTTGCAATTTTCTCCTCAAACATGGCAATCTCACACACCCCACTTCTGAGAATGGGTTAAATAAGGTGACTATGAACACTGCCAGGACACACTCTCTATAACATGTCTGTTTCTCCTTGCTGTTCCTCCCTCTTCAGGGAAAGCAGCCTTTCACGCAGAAACCCTCCTTGGAGGCTCACTTGGAGGGTGAGCTGCTAGTCTTTCTGTGGGGACGTGTGTGACACACATACACACTTCTAGGAGTCCACTGTAAGAAAACAGCTCCTTACTCTAACACCTGTTGAAATGCATAAAACTCCTCTAGATTCGGCAGCCACGGTTTTATAAAATGGTTTTTAAATTCAGCTGCTTGACAGTGTTTGCAGACCAATGGGGTAAAACGGGGCAGGGGTGGGGGGTTGTAATACGGGGACTCACCCCGCCTTCCTCACCTCCGGAAAACGGGGCTGGCACGGGCTGACACTGTTTGCCTCTGGCTTTACCACGGGTACCTTTCCCCTTGGGGCACCCTCTCCCTGGGGGTGCTCTGCCCCAGGCTGGCGCAGGTCCCTTGCAGCCTCAGGTCCTTGGGCGGGACTCTGGGACAGCTCTGAGAAGCACTCAGAGAAGTCCTTGCTGGAACCCAAAAGAAGGGGAGCTTCAGGTACCCAAACCTGAAAAGCACAGACGGAGAGCTCCGTCCCCTTCCATCTAACTAGGGAGGAGGCTGGTTTTCACAGCAGGTAGCAGGGACCGCCTAAACCTTTGTGTCGGCTCACTAGGGGTGACAGCGAAAGAATCCAGAGAATGTAGGAGGGGAAGCTTGCTCCCAAATCAGACTTGACTGAGGAGCACAGGGCTTCTCTCTGCCCAGGAGACTTTCTTCCCTCCCGCCCGAAAACCCTAAACTCCCTCCACAACCTCCCTGCTGGCATTAACCCTTTCTCTGGGAACTGGATTTTTGAGTCTTTAAATCCTTTCCATCTTACAAGACCTTGGAAACTGCTCCAAAGTTCCAGATGCCTCCATGCAGTAAGGCAGCTAAAGCCACGATTCATCCCTATGTTTACACAAAACAACCAGCAACTAGCTGGGTCCTCCGTAAATGAGAAAGCCAGTGTCTGGTTATTGAACACAATATTAAAAGACATTAAAAGAAAAGAGTCCATTTTCCCACAGAGATAGTCGATACGCCCCTGGTCAAATGCTCTCCGGGAATCCGCGTGCAATTCTAAGGAGCTCGCGGGAGGACAGGGGACACTCACAGGGGCGGTTCTCACGGTGCTGTTCCCCGGACCCGCCCTGTCCCTGTCCTCTAGGAGCACGTTAGAGAGGCAGAAGCTCAGGCCTCTTCCCAAACCTACTGACCCAGAAGCCCCCGGGACAGCGCCCTGCAGCCCACGTTTGAACAAGCCCCCACGTGATTCTGAGCTCCTCGAAAAGCTGACAGCAGCTGACTGAGACTGAGTTTAGGGCTCGGGGAGCCTGCCGGGCTGAGGATGGAGAAAGTGGGGAACGGCCAAAACCTAAAAGCCAGAAATACAACACAATAAAGGGATTGGTCTGCAGGGTCAAACGAGTGGAACAAAGTCACCGGCATGTCGAGATGTAGATGTAGAGAGAGACACACAGATAAAAATACGTAGATTCAGGTGTGGCTTCCGAGACGGTTATACGTGAATTGAATTTTATCCTAATCGGACCTGGAGACGATTTGTGTGTAAACGGAGAGGAAGCGGCCTCCTTTATTAAGCAGCTGGCTAAAGCAAGCGCGTTTTCCACCTCGAATTCATCTTTCTTTCATGTAAGCTCTATGAGGCAGTTACCGCTGTCTCCATCTATCAGATGAGGAAGTGGAAAGGCACAGAGGTCAAGCACCCTGCCCAAGGGGCTTGGGCAAAGGACGAGGAGCATTTGAACCTGGGTCCCTGTAACCCCAGAGTCCGTGTTGATTTCTCTGCACAACACTGCATGCCCAGACCCAGGGGGGCCATGCATTTGGAGCACATAAAGCAAGGATTGCTTATTTTTTTCATAACTGTCAGATACAATAAACTCAAAATTTTTAAGATGTAAAAACAAATAACAGACGAACAAATCCAGCTGGTTTCTTAAGGGAAAGAAAAAGGAAGGCAGTAGGCACAATGTGGAGTGTCCAGGAAAACCCTAGGCTTCTAAGGAACACCTGCCAGGTCCGTGGGCACGTGAGGCCTCCCAGGATTCTCCTTTAGAGAGAGAACGGGGCTCGGGTGCTTTGGGCTCAGCTCCGGCCCCATCCGTTCACAGCCTGAAGAAGCTGGGAAGGCAGCGTGGGTTCATTCCCTCTCTGTTTCTGGGAAATGACCTGCTCCAGGTCATGTTGGCGATGATCTGCAGAGCTGAGGCTAGCCCTCAGCCTCGGACAGCCTGCCGCCCCCCACCTCTGCCTATCACCACAGAAAACAGAAGGATCCTGTGCTAGTCCAGCCTTCTTAATGCCCAGAAGGACCCCATGTTGATTTCTTTATCCAATTTGTTTCGCTTCCTCAAAAACCACCTTATAGGAGGGCCCCCCAAGTTCGACAGCTAACCACACCTTTCTTGCTTTCTTATGTGGGAACCAAGGATGTCTCAGGCAGAAAATAAACTCCAGGTTCAGGTAAAGCAGCCCAAGGGCAACCCTTCACTCTTTGTGCCTCCTGGGAGGGGGTGAGGGGGTTAGCATGACGGGGCGCCCAGCACAGCCAGTAGTCCTTCCTGGGGGAGGGGAGTTGATGAAATCCCATACCTTTGACCTCACATTTCTTCCTCACGCTTCATAGAGGGTGACAGTGAAGTCAATGAACCTCACGTCCTTGGTCCAGAGCTGGAGAAAGTGCAGACAGGACAGACCACGGGGGCTGTGGTGCAGGGCAGGTTTGGTCCTAATATGCAAGAGGTCAATTTTGTCCACTTCACCATTTGCCTGAGGCCCAGTGACCACACCCAACCCAAATTCAGATGGTCAGTGGGGAGCTGTTGCTGCAAAGGAGGCAGGGCAGAGGGGTGGGAATGACCCCACTCAAGCCCCTGTCCCTGCTCGGTCAGCACAGTGCCACAGTGGCCCGACAACCATGATGGCTTCAAAACCGAAGTCCAGGGGACAGGAGGGACACCGAGCTGGCCGTTGTCATGGCCACACATGCTGCCTACACTAAATTTAGGGTTTTTCCTTTTCTTTCTTTTTTTAAATAAAAGACTAAATTCAAATGGTCGCTAAAGACTATCATCCTTTCATGCCTCTGAGCATCGCTGCTAGCCCCGGACAACAGCGCGACCTCCCCTGCATTTGAAGGCACTGACCCACTCCTGGAACGGCACGTCCTCGGACACCGGCGTCCCTGGATTGGCTCTCAGACCATGTCTCTCTCAGTCGAACAGATAACCAAGAACTTCCATATAATAGAGACAGTCGATAGTTTTAGGATAGAGGTCGCATCAGTCTTCGACACTAGAGAACACAGGTGTTTTTTGTGACGTACTTAACATCTCTACACAGAGACCAGACTGAATTTCACTTCATGAATTCTGTGGTAAAACCAAACAAATTCACAACTGCTTGCTCCCGAGGAATACTGATAGCCCAGCAGGGGGACGGGTCTTAACGACCTGCCTCAGACACACTGACTGGCAGTCTTTAAGCAATAGGGATGCACTGAGTCAGCAGCACTAAGGACAAGAGAACTAAAAGTCATCAACCCCAGTAAGCCACGGAACGCTCCCCTGGCACACTCGCCATTCATCTCGCAGGGCCAGCAGCGGCCAGCAAAGCTGAACAAAACAGAAGTCATCAATACCAGCCGATCAATGGCGCTCAAACTTTACCGACCATCAGAATCACCTGAAGCCTTGATTAAAACTCAGATTTTTTGATTTTGATTAAAACCCCAGACTTTTGGATCTAGTCATTCTGGGGGCAAGACCTGAGAATTCTTTGCATTTCTAACCAACTTCCCGATGCTGCTGCTGGCCCTGAGACCCCACTTTGAGAACCGTTGTAGACTATGACTAAAGCCCTCTTGAGTTTTAACCCCTGTCCTCCTGAGCACTGAGCCCTTCTCACACCCCTGTTCTCGCCCCCAGGGAGAGATGCTGAAACCAGCCCACCTCCTGCTGTTGCTGCTGCTATTCCCAGGGGCCCCCCGGCCGGGCCTCTCCCAGAGGCTGTACAGAGCCAAGTCCTTCTTCAGCTGTATCAACACGGCCCTGTCGGAGGCCAGGAGGAGCTCGCTGGAGGATGCACCACCACTGAGCAAGAGAGGCTTCCCCCACCTGCCCAGCCAAGACCCCTCCTCAGAAGAGGACGAGGAGAAGGAGGAGGAGGAAGAGGACAAGAAGAAGAGGACCCTCCCAGGCTCCGGGGGCAGCAGTGGAGCGGGAAGTGCCTGGTACAAATACCTCCCCCCAGCTCAGCTCAAGGGCAGGCCGCACCAGGACAAGGCCAAGAGTGACCGGCGCACCAAGTTCACGCTGTCCCTTGACGTCCCCACGAATATCATGAACATCCTCTTCAACATTGCCAAGGCCAAGAACCTGCAGGCCAAGGCAGCTGCCAACGCACTCCTGATGGCACAGATTGGGCGTAAGAAGTAGAAGCAGAGACCAGCAGGAGGGCGGCGGCACACCAGGGACAGGGACGGAGGTCGGGGTGGAGGGCGAGGGGCTGTGCATTCAGCCGGTTTGTATTTTGAGGCTGGGTCCGGTTCTCCAGGCTGCTTCAGTGCTCGGCCCCTCTGCTCCTTCCTGCCTCCAGCCCAGCCCCCTCCTCTGCACACATGCACACAAGGGCGTACTGTCCTACCCGCACAGACACGAGCCCCTTCATGTCTCTCCCTAGATTCTGCATCTGCTTTCTCCTTCCCTGCTATGAGAGGCAAAATCCCGCTGTCCTGCTCTCCACCCTCTTCCTCCATGGCCCATGCCTGCGGAGAGGGCGGGAAGCACTCCTTCCTGCCCACCCCCATCCACGGCTCACCATCCTGACTTCGGACCCCATCCCTTCCCTCTCTCAACCCCATTAAAACCAATGGCTTCTGCAACCCTTGGGCTGGTTTCAGTTTCTTTTCCTTCAGCCAGTGGCCTTCACGTCTCTGAGCATGGAAAAGTGGAGGCAGACAAGGGAGGTAGCCGCTGAGTCCGTTCCTGGTCTCTCCCGGGGTGGAGAGGTTCTTGGAGGTCCTAGGAGGGGTAAGGAAAGGCTTGGAAAAGCCAAGCTGGCAGGACTCTGGCAGGCATCGCTTAGGTTAGAGCCATGTGCATGGACTGGTCGGGCCCAGGAGGCCTAGCCGAGAGTCTGCTCTAGAGTGGGCACTGGGTTAGGTGGGGAGGGAGCTTCCAGTTACTCCCCTGTGCTGCCCCAAACTCCACCACGGCTGGGCATGGGGGCCCCTTTCTTGGCCCCGCAGCGATGACCCAGCCAATGCCGGGCCTGGTGGCAGGGGCTGGTGGTGGGTGAGGCAAGTCTTCTGCTCTCCTTGAGTCTGCACACTGAGTGAGGACCTGTGAGGATCAAAACCCAGACCAGAAAAGCAGCAAATACCATGTATGAGCGACCAGTGGCTAAGCGATGGCGCGTAAAGAATTGTATGAGGGATTCAGAGATGAGAAGGTTTAATATGAGTGAAAGTCCAGTAAAAGGGGACATCGGCAAGAACTCGGATGGCCTCTGGCTGCAAAACCCAAGGGCCAGATTCCCAAAGAGGGACTGTGGTTCTACTCCCTCCTGCGGGGGGAGAAGTCGTGAGTAACAGGACAGGAACCTCCACGTGTTGCCATTACTTTACAATAAGTGACGACACGCGGGTAGCCAACGCTACCACTGCCCCCAGAGGCAAAGTCAAAACCCAGATGCAAAACAGATTAGAAAGATGCTTGTGGCTCATACAAAAGACCAAGGGCTTACCAATCAAATGCATAGCTGCTCAACACTGAGGAGAAAAGAAGCAAGGACAGGGACAGATTTCTCTCTCCTTCTCTCTCTCGCACAAACATTCAAATGATCTTTACACATGTAAGAGAAGGCTAAACTTCATTCCTCTGAGAACTGCACTCATATACAATTTCTCACCTATCAGACCAACACACAAGTCCCCAAGCGTGATGATTAACCTAGACTCCACAGAGGACGATGGGGGCTAATAATGAGTTCACGTTAGTGAAAATTCCCAACACAATCTCTGTTGGATAATTTGTGTTGATTTGAGCTCCCTTGAAAAAAATCATTGAAACTCTCTTTTAAAAATAAAACAAAGCTCAAAAGCCAAGTGAACCTCCTTCAATAGACAAGAACAGTGGATGCACGATGTGACCTCAAATGTCCCACCACATAAGAAGCAAAGGGACCTGCTTTCTGACAGTGGCATGACTTTGGAGCTATAACTAAATAATCAGGGAAAGCTGAGCCCACCCAAAATTCTGTCAGATATTTCATACAATTCCAAAAAAACGGGAGATGCATAAGTTCACAAGACTGTAGTATTAAACTAAAAAGACAGTTGCCATATATTGAGCCAAAGAAATACAAAATCTTGCCGAATGGTGTAGCTAGCTACCTTAGTAAGAATTACAGACGAATTTCACTCTGACTTGAAAGGGAAGTAATCATGTTAACCTAAGCACAGGCTGTAGGACAACTGGTTCTTTTAAAAACAAGATTATTGAGGTTTAATCGACATACATCGTTATGTCATTGTATTAGTTTCAAGGATACAACATAATGGTTCCAGCTTTTTCTTTCATTAATGAAGTTCCTGTCATCGGCTATTCCTAGGGTTGAGCACGTTCCATTAGAACCTGTCACAGCACAGTGGATATAACTAAGACACCTCCATAAGCCAAGAAGGCAAAAAACATAAAAAAAATATCTTGGGAAAGAAACCCCAAACCTATGGGATGACACAGTGTTTTCTTAAAGGTAAGCATGTTTCGTCCCAGGAGAAAATCCTCCCCCTCCCCCCTAAGGCATTGTTCCCCACCTGAACCTCAGGTCATCAAATGATCACCCCCTGCCCATCGTTATGACCCTTCACCAACACCTGGGGCAGTGCACCCCGTTTCCCCATCATTTTAGCTCTTAGGTCATCAGTCTGTCTGACACCATTCCTGCCTTCATGATTTCAACACACCTGTGGATGACCCGTCCAACACTCGGGTCTCATTTCTACTCCCTGACCCTGTCCCTCCAACTCACTCGTGTGGCCACACCCCAGACTTTGTCACTAAATCATAAGCTGTCCGACCACCCTTCCTATCTTCCCAGCTTGCTCTTTCCCAAAAGCCAACCCCAACTACCCTGTAGCCCCACTGAGCCCAATAACTCATCGATCCCCAAAACCGCCCTGCACTCCGCCAGTGTAAATGCTGTGATCGATCGTTATCACTCTAGCCCTGTAGAAACCTGTAATTCTCTTGTTCTGCTTTCGCTTTGTCTTATTGATGAGAGCCTGATGAATTCACCCCACTACTCTGTCCCTACACCCTAAAGCTAAACACAACTTAAAATGTACGCACATACTCATGCACATGTACTCATCCACACACGCACGCACACAATCACCAGTCTCACCTTACAATCCCGACAAGCCCTTCATGGAGCTCAGCAAAGACACTGCCATCCTTCCACTCCTACCCTGACTACCCGAGATGTGCACTCATCTTCCTCTCTCCTCAAATCTCACATATTTCCTCCCCATGTTCCCATCTCAGCTGGAGACCTTGCTTTTCATTTCACTAAGAAAATCAGATGCTTCTGAAGCAAAATTTCACAAACTCCCATCAACACTTTTGCCTGCCCCAGGCATCACCATCCACACACTCTGCCTTCTACTCTCAGCTGGACGCACCACTCGTGTGCCCCGTGCCATGCCCAAAGTTCCCATCGCCTTTGGCCACTGTGAGACACAGACCCAACAACACTTCCTCCTTTCTGCCGCGTCATCAGCATTACCCCCTCCACCGCACCAGTCACAGCAGCACACAAGCCCACTTCACTTTTCCTGTGTCGAAAACAAACCCTCCAAATCCTTTTTTTTTAAGGTTTTATTTATTTATTTGACAGACAGAGACTACAAGTAGGCAGAGAGGCAGGCAGAGAGAGAGGGGGAAGCAGGCTCCCCGCTGAGCAGAGAGCCCGATGCGGGGCTCGATCCCAGGACCCTGGGATCATGACCTGAGCCGAAGGCAGAGGCTTTAACCCACGGAGCCACCCAGGCGCCCCAAACACCCCGAATCCTTAACTGCCACTCTTTCCATATTGTAGCGGACCACTCTGCTCCTCCTATGACCATCCACTGTGGGCAGTTATCTCTTGGGACCGTCTCTCACACTTTCTCAGGCTCCCATCCCTACCATTTCTCTGGATGGTCTTTTCTGAGTGTGTGCATTCACACACACACAGGCACGCATGCACACATACACACACACACACATGTCCTTCAGAATAGCAAAACAATGATAGGAACTGAGGGGTTATTTAAGCATTCTCTCGTGCCCTCTGGTGTCTGAAGAAAGAAACAACACATGCACATAGAACTAGTAAAAGTCTAATAGTTCAAAGCTCAATATAGGATATGCACATGAAAATATATATGTAATTCATTAATGAGTATTTTTCAAAGACTTTATTTATTTATTTGACAGACAGAGATCACAAGTAGGCAGAGAGGCAGGCAGAGAGAGAGGGGGAACCAGTCTCCCTGCTGAGCAGAGAGACCGATGCGGGGCTCGATCTCAGGACCCTGAGATCATGACCTGAGCCGAAGGCAGAGGCTCTAACCAACTGAGCCACCCAGGCACCCCTCTATGAGTGTTTACTACATTATTTCCACTGCAGTGAGAGATCTCACAGTGTATCCCAAATGCCTCTAATCCTGGGGTGGGCGCAAATGGATACCCAAGAAGCTTCACGGGACAGGTGCACTGGGTTTGAAGGAAGTGTTCTATCACTCAGCCACAGAAGGAAAGAAGAAAGAAAGCAAGAAGGAGCAAAGACAGAGGAGAGAGAAGAACAGGTGCTAGAAGTAGTGAGCTCCCCAGGGTGGATGGAATGCCAGGCAGCACAGGGAAGGATGGGAATGGAAATTTAAGTTGGAACTAGTGGGGACAGGGCTCTGCACGCCATGAGCAGGGATTTAGACTTCATACTTAAGAAGATGGGAATCACTAAAGCTTTGAGCAAGGGGGCAAAATAATCCAAGCTGTGCTTTGGAATTTCGTCACAGGTGTGCTGGACGGGTCAGGAAGACAAAGGGAAAGGCAGAAAAGCCTTTGGGCACTAGTGTGCAGGCCTGAGCTAGGATGGCTTCCATAGGAAGACAAGGAAGGGAACGGATCCTGGAATCGTCACCGAAGTAGAATTGTTAAGACCCCGGCTCGGTAGAAAGAAAGAAGGCAGTCAAAAATGACAGCATTGTTTAGAATCTGGAATGATGACAGAAATAGACAAGACAGAGCACTCAGGGAAGAGTAGATTTCTTTGGAGGTATAGTAGTAACCTTTTCTTGGAAGAAGCTAAATTTAAGTGCAGGCAAGGCTATCTGAGAAGATAGCAGGTAGGTGAAAGTTTCAGTATAGAACTCCAGAGAGAAGGAACACTTAGCGTCTTCTCAGTCACTCACATGAAGCGAATGTGGTTGTGGACAAGATAAGTGAGAGCCAGAGAAAGGCACCAAGAGCATCTCCACCAGGGGCAGACAAGGTACAAGAGAAGGCTGCACAAGGGTACGTGATGTGAATGGAACTCTTGAAGCCACATCCCAGGGCAGTGATGTTAGTACGTAAGCACATCCACCAGGAGGCCATTAGAGGTGGAGTCCTCATGCAGGGTCCACGCAATAAGAAGGTGGTCGCACTACAGTCTGGCAAAGCTCTCAGTATGACCCTCAACTTGATGCCTTCAGCCAAGGGTTTCGTGCAATTACCCTCAGATTATCTACCTGAACCCAACACCCTGACCACGTTGGGCAAAGAGGGTACAGATGGAGGACTAAGGCTGCAGGGTAAACACCACAGCTGAATGAGGCACCTGGACAATATCTACCATCAGCTCGAGAGCAACACGTAAGGCCAAGTGAGTATATTTGCAGGGTCTAGTTCACCTGAAGGCTGGTGACTAGTCAGACTAAAATAAACATCATGGATAATAAAGATGGTTTTAATGCATTTATAACTACTTCTTCCACTTTAAGGTATAACTTGTTTGAAAGTAGGATAGTTTAATTTCAAAAATGAATTCCTTCAAGTGTGCTTTTTAAACTTCAGATTCTTAGGTCATGCCCCTTCCAATCCCCAGAGCTTCTGTACCTCAAGAATCTACATTTTTTTAATTTAATTTTTTTATTTTTAAGTAATCTCTACAACCCTAAGATCAAGCATCACACACTCTACCCATGGAGTCAGCCAGGTGCCCCAAGAATCTGCATTTTTTTTATTTAATTTTTTTATTTTTAAGTAATCTCTACAACTCCAAGCATCACACACCCTACCCATGGAGTCAGCCAGGTGCCCCAAGAATCTGCATTTTTTTTTCCTAAACCTTTCCAATGGTTCCAATGCAGGGTTCTGCTGGCTACACTTTGAAAACATCTCTTCAAGGACAGGGAGCTGAGAGATCCTTCTCACCTTCTGACCCACAGGAACACAGATGTAAATTTTTGAAAGACCCAAGAATATTCTTGCTTTTTGTTTGCATAAAAAAAAAACTGAGACTTTAAAGCCTACCTTTGGAAGAAAGAAAAGAATGATACTGAAATATTCATTATTTAATCAATGTACAAAACATAGACATGGGGGAAATAACATTAATAATTAACATGTGCTCCTTTACACCACAGGAAAGGGAATGGGAAAGCACTGACTTTAGGGTTTCATCATTTTTTGAAGGAGCAAAGAACAAAGCTAGCTTTCCATTCTAAGAAAGAAAGAAAGAAAGAAAGAAAGAAAGAAAGAAAGAAAGAAAGAAACATGGACATGATCCAAGGCTCAAAGAACCCCAAACCTAGGGGGTCCACAGGTAGCTGGGCTGAACCAACAGACAAGGTACTGACCCATTTGATTTAGAGCTGAGCTTAGGGTCTTGTTTGATTAGGTTTCCAGTTTCTTCCAATCAGGGGGAACCCTACCCTCCAAGGGTACATAACGTCTTGAAAGAAAGCAAAACACTTCAACTTAACGCTTACTCTCCTTGGCCACATTTCCATCAGAAACTTTGCCCCATTTCTTCATAATCCTTCTCCAGAGCGGCCAAGTCTTCCCTGGCCTCTGAGAACTCGCCTTCCTCCATGCCTTCCTTGCTGTACCAATGCAGAAACGCCCTCTTGGCATACATGAGGTCGAACTTGTGGTCCAGGCGGGCCCAGGCCTCCCCGACAGCCGTGGTGTTGCTCATCATACACACAGCCCGCTGGATCTTGGCCAGGTCCCCTCCTGGCATCACCATGGGTGGCTGGTTGTTGATGCCCACCTTGAAACCAGTCGGACACCAATCCACAAACTGCACAGAGTTCCTTGACTTCATGGCTGCGATGGCTGCATTCACGTCTTTGGGGACCACATCCCCTCTGTACAGTAGGCAGCAGGCCATGTACTTCCCCAGCCGAGGGTCACACTTGACCAGCTGATTGGAGAAGTCAAAGCAAGCAGCAGTGATGTCGGACACAGAGAGCTCCTCATGGTAGGCGTGGTCAGCAGAGATGATGGGGGCCAAGGTTGTCATGGGGAAATGTATTCTTGGATAAGGGACAAGGTTGGTCTGGAATTCAATGAGGTCCACATTCAAGGGCCCCTCAAACCGGAGAGAAGCAGTAATGCAAGATACCGCCTGGCCTATCAGCCTATTAATGCTGGCGTAAGAGGGACGCTCGACACCGAGTTTATGGTGGCAGATGTCATAGATGGCCTCGTTGTCCACCATGAATGTGCAGTCTGAGTGTTCCAGGGTGGTGTGCGTGGTGAGGACGGAGTTGTAAGGCTCCACAACAGCGGTGGAGATCCGGGGGGCTGGATAGACAGAGAACTCCAATTTCGTCTTCCTGTTGTATTCTATCGAGAGCTGCTCCATTAAGAGAGATGTAAATCCTGATCCAGTGCCTCCTCCAAAGCTTCGGAAAATCAAAAATCCCTGAAGTCCACTGCACTGCTCTGCCTGGGGAAGCAAAGGAGAGGTGAGACCTGGGCCACATGAGCCCCGCAGTGGCAGTGGGGCGACAAGAATTTTCCCCAGACAAAACTTTCAGAAAGGACGAGTGTGCCCTTATTAGTTCCCCAGTAACACACGTGAGTGGTTACCTGCAGGGTAGGGGAAGCACTTTAGAATTTCACTATAAACGAAGCATAAATATTCAACTGTCTTTAGCTGCCCTTCACAAATGTATCAGCTTGTGAGCTATAGCTCAGTCTTTCTCAGTAACAAACAAAATGGCCAAATATTGAAGCAACCTATGCCTCCCCCCTTCCCCCAGGAGATGAAGTACCTCTCACCCGTACATCCAGTCTACTATGCAGGTGTAAAAGGCATCATTTGATTAAGGAGTATGCCAGACACCAATATGTGTACTAGACAAAGGATTCCCCAGATGCAGGCCTGTAAAGAAGAGTTCAAGGTCAGGAACTAGAGTAACTAATCTCCGGGTAGGATGTGTCACCTGTTAACTTCACAAATAACGGAGACTACAGGAAAAGGACAGGTGTCAGGATGCTTTGGAAGTCTGTGAGAAAGTGAGCCATGATGAGTGGGCAGACGCGAGAGTAGAGGGGGGCTAGTCATTACAAAGAAGGACACCCTGCCCTCTGTCACAGCATGGAGGGACCTTAAGGCCATTAGGCCAAGAGAGATAAGTCAGACACAACAGGACAAATACTGTATCATCCCATTCATATAGGTGGAATCAAAAAATGTCCAACTCATAAGAACAGAAAGTAGCACAGTATCTTGTGGGAGCTGTGGGTGGGGGAAACTGGGAGACGTTGAAGGACACAGACATCCAGCTAGCAGATGAGTCCATTCTGGGGAGCTAATAGACAGCACCGTGGCTCTGGTTAGCAATTCTGTAGGCTTCAAAGTTGCCAAGAGAGTGGATTTTAAACGTTGTCAACACACACACACACATACACACACTAACTGCACTGTGGCCATTATTGCGCAATATCTCAATAAAGCAGTGGAAAAAACTAGTCTTTCTTCATAGATCTAAAAGGAAAGAGAAGAGGAGGCTGCAGTAAGCTAAAAGGTTTCTTCCATGCATCCTACATCACGAAGTGTCATCCAATCCTACACCAAGGTGCTTCCCAGCCTTGAGTGTCTGCGGGAGAGGCCGGGGGCGGTGACCTGGGTGTTGTATGGAAGACGGATCCCAGGCACTCAGGTACAGGCCCCCACTAGGCAGAAAGGGGCCACTTGCCAGCTTTCGGATCCTCTCGAGCACAAGGTCGATGATCTCGGACCCCACAGAGTAGCGACCGCGGGCATAGTTGTTTGCGGCGTCTTCCTTCCCACTGACGAGCTGCTCTGGGTGGAAAAGTGAGCGGCGCTGGCTGGCTCGAATCCCATCTGCAGAGGGGACATGAGGTCAGCAGGCTCCCTCCATTTGACGGCTAACCCTTTACCAGTTCAACTGCCAACCCAATGGTGATTTCCCCAGTGTCACGGTAAAGAAAGGGTTTTCAACTGCCGAGCTGGCCTTCCTCAGTCTAGAACAGTATCATTACTTCCAGACAAATGGAAAGTACATTTTCCCAATGTAGACCCTTTGTTAGTTTCTTACAGCTGCTGTAACAAATTACAACAAACCTGGTGGCTGAAAATAAGAGAAATGTTTTTTCTCACAGTTCAGGAGTCCAGAAGTCCAAAGTGAAGGTGTTGGCAGGGCTGGTTCCTGCCGCAGGTCTCAGGGAGAAGCTGGTCCTCGGCTTGGGGCCACACACTTGTGCCTACCTCCATCACGCATGCCCACTCCCCCAAACTAGGTCCCCTCTTCCTCTCATAAGGACACAGACCCTTGGCGTTATGGCCAACACCAATCCTGTAGGACCTCAACTTAGAACATCAGTGGCAAAGACCTTATTTCCAAATAAAGGCATATTCTGAGGTTGTAGGTGGACACATTTTTAGGAGAAACTCTTCAAACCCATCACACACTCTGTGATGCTCTGGCATTCTAAGGCCAGTATTTCTATCTACAAATCGGCAACTGAGTGCCAGAAAAAGCAGGAAAAAGCAAACTGATCTAAATTATTAGTAGTCCACTTTAAAAGAGGCTTTAACAAAGAAGGTGCGATGAGCTCAAATGCCTTCCCCAACTCGAATGCAGTTGATAAAACCACAAGTAGCAGGGAAATTGGGGTTAACACGTTGGCAGTCTTCAACACAGCCAAGGGCAACTCCTGCCTGGTTTTCCTCCTTTTAAAAACCTGCTCAGCTTGAGAAAATACCAAACACACGTCCTCAGGCCCAGGTCCCGCTCCCCAGGCCGAGAATTACCCAGATAGCCCAATTCCTACAGAATTACGCATCGGTGTTTGAGGGCCAAGCAGCCTCTGGGAATGTTGTCCAGCTTACGGCAGGATGCCATGCTGTGCAGCATTCAAGAGCACGTATCTGAGAATCCGTTTCCCAAGTTCACGGTTTCCTTCATCACTTGGCTTTCCAGCAGTTCCTTAGCATCCTTAAATCCCAGTGACCTCACCTCACATATAAAGATAATGTTAAGACCTACCCCCTTGAGCTCCTATGAGGATTACGTGAGATCGTAGAGCACAATGCATGGCCCATATGACAACAATTATTATAAATAATAATGACACAATTGGCTTCACGACACGTACTTATGCTAATGCTGTATTGACTCATCACCAGATACCTACAGATAGCCCTAGAAGCTCACTGCCTGAGAGGAAACACGCTCCATTTCTAAGAACGAGATGGCTCTCTCAGTTCTCTCCTGCCCATAACCACGATTTTCTTTTTTTCTTTTTTTTTAAAGATTTTATTTATTTACTTGACAGAGAGAGACACAGCGAGCAAGGGAACACAAGCAGGGGGAACAGGAGAGGGAGAAGCAGGCTTGCCACTGAGCAGGGAGCCCAATGCGGGGCTTGATCCCAGGACCACGGGATCGTGACCTGAGCCAAAGGCAGACTGAGCCACCCAGGAGCCCCTTTGACCATGAATTTCTAACCACAATTTTGCATACCACCAAATGTTTAAATTTACTAAAACTGATTTAAAGGACTCTTAAGTAACATACACACACCAAAAAAGTAACCAAAAGACAAATCAAAAAACCCACCAAAGTGAAGAGCTTTAAAAGATATATTTATAAACAAGATGTAAGTGGGCAAATAATTCTGGGTGGACTATTTGCTTCTCACTTATAGCTATAAGGCTGAGTTCAGGCAAAGAAGGGAATTTCTAGAATTTTGGAAGCCTGCTTCTTCATGTCAATGTTCAGTGGAGATCTTGAGGGTCATTCATAAATTCTTTCGGTAAAAACCACTCTTGGAGATCAGTGATTACAGCACTACCATTTAGTGCTACCAGTAGCACTACTACCTAAGCTGTCCACTCTCACTTCCTGGCACTTTTTCTACTTTCCTGAGTGACATGAGCATCTGACCCAGCATCCTTAACCAGCGCCCTCAGGGCATTCAGTGGTTTTTAAACATGACTATTTGGCAATCCCTTGCTTCCTGACTTCCAATGCTATTAGCCCCATTCCACTTGAAATCACTCACAACTGTCCCCCCCCCATCCAAAATCTTAAAGTTGCGAAATCCTTTCTCCAACCAAACTTCCTTACTACCCCCTGCTCCCCCAAGACCCAGCTCAACAGTCTTTCCAGATTCCTGTCCCCATCACTCTCCTACCCACACCCTGTTCCTGTTCAAGGTGCACGCTCCTCCACGCCTCTGGGAAGCTGCCTATGCTGCCCCCTCGGCTGAAGAAGTTTGATGGCTCCCCAGCTGCTCACTCCTTCCTGGGGATACCTCTGCATCTCATGGACATTTCTATTGTTATTAGGTTGCATTGAAGGATGTTGGCAATTTTTAGGTAAGAAATAACCAACCATGGACAATTTCATACGTCTCAAGTGAACACGTGTGTTGGTGTTGCTACGACCACTTACATTTTCTTCTCCACTAGTTTATGCTGCTTTTTTGTTAGAAGAGAATGGCTTTTTATTAGTTGGCAGACCTAGGGTCAAACCCAGTGCTCCCCTCAACAGTTCAACAACCTAAGGCCAGTTCCATGACCTGCCCAAGACTCAGCTTCTTCATCTGTTAACAGAAAATGGCAACAAGGTTTCCTAGACTCTAGCTAAAGCTCACAGGATGTTGGAAGGATTATAGGAAAATACCTGTGTGGTTCCTTGCTAATAAACAGTGGCTACTGCGGACTGAATGTTCGTGTCTCCCCAGGTGTCACACATTGAGGCCTCCCGCAGTGTGAGGGTGTTAGGAGGTGGGGCCTTTGGGAGGTGGCAGGGCCAGGGAGGGGCCCGGGTGAATGGGGTTAGTGCCCTTGCAAGGGGCCAGATGTGAGGACACGGTGAGATGGCAGCTGTCTGCAAATCGGGAAGAGAGCGCTCATCGGACACCAGCCAGGCTGCCACGCTGGTCTTGGACTCCTGCCTCCAGACAATGAGAAATAAATTTCCGTAGTTTAAGCCTCCAGTCTATAATATTTTGTTAAAATGGTCTGAACTCACTAGGACAATAGGAGGGAAGGGATGGACATTTGTTCCTCTCTACGCTCAACTCTACCTAGCCGGAATGAATGTTCATTGAATTCACTGAATGATACTGGATTCTTTCTCACCTCAACCTGGAGCTCCCAGCATTTTCGTCTTCCACCCCTCCTCCCTTCGCGCTAGCTTCACCGGTCTGCTCGCACAGCCTGGCCCTGTGATTAGAAGCATACGCTCGCCGCCAGGCCCACATCCCTGCTCACCCTGTCCACATATCATGGGCACCATCCATCCCAGCTGTGCTCTCTGCCCCTTCAGGCCCACACTCAGCACACCCTTCACACTTCCCTTGACCCTCTGTCCTCTTCTGCAAATGTGTATTATACCTCTTGTCCTTTCTCTGAGTTCTCACACAGTATCACCCCGTTATTCTGATCACAGAACTCCTCAATGAGCACCTTCCTCCTTGACACAAAATCCTCAGTCTCTACCTCAGAGAAGGAGAGGCATGACCCACTCTCTCCATGCTTTGGGTCCCCTCACTCACTCACTCTGAACCCTCCCTCCCCTCCCTCTCTGCTTGTTCTGCCTACAAATATCTTCAGTAGAATTCTACTCCATAAACACAATCAAAACTCACCTTTCCTCCATTCTAGAACCATTTGGGCTGGCTTTGAACGAGACCAGCTACTACCACAGCTTTTGGGTTTTGTCTCTGTAGGATAACTTCTCACTGAACACCTCTGGTTCCCCATCTTTTACCAGGACCAGCCTCTTCACGTGCAAATGGAACTTACCTACTCCCACACACCTAGGACCCCCCTCTGCAATTCCTACCTCATTTATCAATCTCATTATTCAAATAGTGAAATCTGGCTGCCATCTCTGAATTCTCTCTAGAACATTCACTGACACATAATCTGTTGCTCTTGTTTTAGATGGAAGTCTCTCAAATCTGTGTTTTCTTCTCCATTCTCCGTCCATACATCACAAAAACCTTGTAACTTTCTCCAGTCTACTCTCTTTCTAGATTAGTACCTGGCACATAGCAGGTGCTAAAGAAATGTTGTATACATTAATGAATAAATCTCTGTGATTAACATTACTGAAGTATAATTCTCAATCTGTCTTTTCCTTGCTCTAAAATCTTTATTGGCCCCCTATTTGTTATGAGGTTCACACCACACAAATTATTCAAAGAAATCCCATAGCCGGCCTCCACTCCAGTTCACGTCTCCTGTGAGTCTGCTATATCAACATCTTCTCCCTTTTCAAGCTGAAACAATATGTTTTCCATCCTCTCTCACCTGTGAACTGTTAAACAGCTCTTACCCAGCCTTCGAGACTCAGATGGAGTATCACTTTGTGCACAAAGTCCTTTCTGGTCTCTTCCAGAGAGGTAAGGTTCATGTCCTCACTTCCTTCAGATCCCTACATGTCACCCTCTCTACAAGGCCTTCCTCGGCATCCCTTAGGAAAAAAGCACCTCCCACCACTCACACAATGTTCCCTATCCCTGTGGCCCTGCTTTATTCTTCTCCATGCCACGGATGACCATCAGGCCTCCCACCAGAATGGAGGGTCCATGAAGACTCAGAGTATATACACCTCCAATGTCAAGAATAGTGCCTTGCACGCATGAGGCTCTCTTATTTGCTGAATAGAACAAGGAAAAAACAGTGCCTTCTCCTAAAACCTGGAGCTTATGCCTCTCTGTTTGGGCCAGTTCCAGATCCTCAAAACTGCCCTCTCTCTATGCTGTTTTCTAGAGGATTGGGGAATTTCTTCTGGTTTCTTCCTGCCATGTATCTCTGCCCTGACATGCTTATTAGCTTCTAATTCCAGATCCTCAGCCTCCTATTTGCCTGGCATCCTCAGACAGGCGCAAGTTAAAACGCCTGCCACAATATTCCGGACACTGAGATGTGGCCTCTCACACTGCTTCTTTAGCTACATTCACCAAAGTCCTCTGGGGACATATTCTACTCTGCCCGGCTTTCTAGATACGAGACTCTAGCTAAAGCTCACAGCTGCAAATCCCCGTTTGTCTGAAACAAAAATTCAGATATTCTCTTCAGGCACTTAGAGCTCAAGTCGGAAGACAACATAACTGCCTCTCCTAGCCTCCATGCGAATCTCACCAGTTCCTGAAGCCACCAGTGTTTCCTTATTTTTCATCCTTTCACATCCAGCAAACACGGAAACTGCACATAGGAATCCTGGCTGAGGCAGTTCTTACCTCGTACTAATACTCCATCTTTTCCTTCCCTTGGTCATTGATCTACTTCTGCCATCAGTTACCTGATCTGACCTGGTTCCGATAAGGAAATGAAATCCAATCCACTGTGTACAGATTGCAATCTCCGAAGATGGCCACAAGAATGTTTTCCATTTCTTGTGTGCTTCTGGAACCTCGCTCTTGCCACATCAAGAGGTGAGGTCCACTATTCCTCCCCTGGGTGGATCTCTGTAATGGTTTCAAGCCATCAGACAGCAACAGTGACACACTGGGACTTCTGAGGCTAGATTACAAAAATGCCACGGGCTTCTGCCTTGTGCTCAGGTGAGGCTTGCTCTTGGAACCGAGCTGCTATGCCATGTTTCTGGACAAGATACTACAAAGTCTGCTATTAATAATCATAAAATTATACTGATTTCTCAAAGTTAAGACTTCTCTGATTCCTTGCCTCTTTAGAATCATGTTCAGATAATGCCAAATTTCAGATTCTTTGTTGGAATCTTCTAGCAACTGGCTCTCAAATCCAAGAAAAGACTTAATCTTCTGCAACAACAGACGTGTGGAGAAACTAAAAAGGTTTGAATTTGTTTCATCACACAGAGAAAGAAGGCTAAGCAAGTACTCCCTTTGGGTAGGTTTCATGCCGATCGCCTTAAGTGGTCACAAACAAACTTCTAGATCTAAAAAATATCCCCATGATCCTATTCAGACAGATTCACACAATCTGGTGAGCCCATCTCTGGTACTGGATTTTTTTTGCTTGGAGTGCGGACCTGGTTATGTACAGTTGAATGCAAGCCTTACATTACCTATAACAGCGGGATCCAGATCCATGAGGAGTGCTCTGGGCACGTGCTTCCCAGCTCTCGTCTCACAAAAGAAGGTATTGAAAGATGCATCCATGTGCTCCATGTTCCCACTTTCCAGCTGATCCTTTCTACTACTGAGAACAGCGCCATCTGGCTGGATTCCATGTTCCAGGCAATAGAGTTCCCAGCAAGCATCCCCAATCTGGACGCCAGCTTGGCCAATGTGGATGGAAAGGCACTCCCTCTGAAACAAGCCGTAGGAGGTGAGAACCAACAGCCCTTGAAGATCACATGAGCTTGGTCACTCAGTAATGCTGCTCACAATCAACAGAAACCAAGCTTGCAGAAGCCAAGGAGAGAAATGTATGATAAGGCTAATTAAGTGTCTCATGGAAACCAAAACCCAGGGCACAGGTACACTTTCAGAACAAATGAACCAAGGACTCCCATTTTACTGAAAGATTTCTTTCAGCATCATAATTTAAGGACTTACTGAATAACAGGCTAAGCATGTGAGTTAAGAATATATATCCATAATATATTATACATGTATAAAATCAAGCTGCCTTACCCAGAAAAATCTTAGCTAGTTACTGGAAAGGAATAAAACCAAAAATCAATGTATAACCTTGACCTATATTAAAACCCATTGCACTTAAAGATGTTACTTTTTCACATCTTGAGGTTTTATATTTACTATGCATATGTGTTCTAAAGAAGAAAGGATGTTCTCAGCAAAATTTACCAAGGAAACATGTAATAGATTTCACAACCCAAAAATGTAAAAACTCAATACTGCAATAAGCAAACAAGAATAATGGTTTATAAAAAAATGACTGATATGTAGTTCTTCATATTAAGGGCTATCAATAGGGCAATTTTACATACATTAATTAAAAAAAAAAACTTGCAGAGCATCTGGCTGGCTCAGTCGGTAGAGTGACTGTTGATCTCAGGGTTGTAAGTTCAACTTCATGTTGGATGAAGAATTTATTTAAAAATAAAATCTTTGAAAACGCAAACAAACACTTGAGATAGCCAGTAGAGAAATAGGCAGATGACATACACAAATGAATTATTAAAATTAATAATAAATGAATTATTTTTTAAAAAATTGAAAAACACAAGGATTTAGGCACAAGGGAATTCACAGTATTATTTATAAGAGTGAGAATCAAGAACCAATCTACATTCATTTATTGTTGGGCATTTGAAGAAAAGTTATGCAACCCGTAAAAGTTTACCCCCCAAATTTTATGACATGGGAAAAGCTTATGATAAAACGGAGGTAAGAGGCATATAAGTTGTATAACTGTATATAAAGTATGACATCAAATACATTAAAAAATAAGCAGAGAAAAAGAACCTTAAAATGCATCAAATATTAACTATCTTTATATCTGGGCAGGGAATATTTTTTCCTTGTTCGGACTCCAGTGTTGTCCCTCACCCTCATCAGCCTCCATTCCCCCATCCCACGTTTAAATCACCATTCACATCCTTCTTTTTAAAGGCCAACAACTGTTTTGGTCATTTAAACAGACACGAATATGTACTCATCTAAGAGAAGGAAAGAAAAGACCCAGAAAAACCACAAGGGCAGCATTCACACATTTGAATGCTGTGGGGTTTTGATTGCCAGTGGGCATGGGACAGGTCTGTGCAGGAGGACTCATAGGCTCCCCTTCCAGGTGTTAGCCTGGTAAGCCGATCAGCAGCTCTGCCCTTGTCCAGGGTGTTCTTCCGCTGGACAAGGTCTGAGATCAACCACGAAAAGACCACTAGTCCAGGGAGGGAGGGAGCTCTGGCCAGTCACAGCCCTGCCATCCGACCTGGACTCTGTTCCTGCTCCACCGCATCACGCCCTTGTACTCTGTCTCCTCAATTCACAAGGACTAACAGCCCTCTCTGCTTTATGAGGAATTCAAGTTCACTACTTGAGTAGAACTCCCCCCGCCCCATGCCTTCTCCATGCAACTACGGGTCTCTCACGACAAAGTCTGTGAACTCAATTCAGGAAGCACCTCACCCAGGATCCCAACTTCTGTCCAGCACAGAAAAAATCAAACAGCATGCTCCATCATAAACGAGCTTCTAACATGCTTGTCTGCAAAGCACGGCTTCCTTCCTCCCACACCTGCTGGACTGCAAACGATCTCAGTACAGTACAGCTATTGTAATCAGATCAAAACTCCCTAGACTTAGGTAAAAATCCTGAACGGGGGGTTCATTTCATGGTTTCCCCATCTTTTGAGCCACTTACAAGTCAATTTCTCTCACAGCACCCCCAGCTTACCACCCAGGCTATGGCAGGTGCACATGCATCTGCTCCAAGTACCCAGAGAAAAAATAATCACCAACATGGAAAAGCAGTTGCTGCTGTTTACACAGTCTGTTACCCAAGGGGTTCAGACATAGGCATGGTATGGTCCTTTTCAAACTTGACAGGAACACTTGGCTCAAGAAGGACAAGTCACGCCCTTCCCAGTTTGAGAAGCAGCTGAGTTTATGACTTAACTGTGTCCCAGGGCACAGAAGGCTATTTTCACCTTCTTCTCTTAGCCAATCCCTCCTTTCCAAACTATCTGTTAAAACATTAGCCACACTAGGGGTGCCTGGGTTGCCCCGTGGGTAAAGCCTCTGCTCTAGGCTCAGGTCATGATCTCAGGGTCCTGGGATCAAGCCCCATATCAGGCTCTCTGCTCAGAAGGGAGCCTGCTTTCCCCCCCCACCCTCAGCCTACCTGAGATCTCGCTCTCTGTCAAATAAATAAATAAAATCTTTTTAAAAAATAAATAAATAATAAAACATTCGCCACACTATAAAATAATTGTAAACTGCCCATTCAATATTGATATTATATTGATATTATCAATCACAGCCCATTCAATATTGATATTATCAATCACAGCACATCAGCTGCCACAATGTTTATCTAAATTACTAGGAAGGCACAGTTTTCTAATTAACTTTTTATTTTGAAATAAAGATAAGCAGTAGATTCATACACGGTTTTAAGAAAGAATGAAGATCTCATGTACCCCGTACCCATTTTCCACCCCGTTAGTATCTTGCCAGGTGATACTGAAAAATATCATCCCCAGAATGAAATTTAGTCAAGCAACAGAATGTTTCCATGACTGCAGGGATCCCTCATGTAGGAAGGCATGATTTTTAAGAGCAAAATAACTTCAATATCCTTAAAATGTTGGAGAGAAAGAGTCTAAGGGAGTGAGAATATCAGATAAGAAAGCAGTATGAAGGCTGCTTCCATTTAAGAATTTAAAATTCTAAGACACCAAAAACTATGGGAACTAGCACATAAGACATTAAAGGGAGAGTGGATCTTAAGAGATGATCCCCAAACAGGAATTACTGTAAGTAACTATGTTCATTGTTGTCCCCCAAGAACGAAACTCAAGAGAGGATGAGGAGATGGCCATGCACTTTACCCTGTTGTGCATTTATGAGTCTAGCCATGATGACCTGGGTCTGAAGTCCCCAGAAACTCTAAACGCATAACTAAAAGTGGAGCAATTGATTTCTACAGAAAAATCAGCACAGCAGGTCCAAAACAAGTGTAGAACTAAAGGAAGGAAGGGTTCCTGTTTCACTACTTCGGTTAAAAGCAGGGAACAAACTGCAAATTCACTAAGCTTTTCCTAAAAGCAGCAAAACTACAGGTGAACAGACCAGAGCTTCAAGTCTGCCTCACAGTTACCAAAAGAAACAAATGTCTCCTTAAAAAGTATTTCTCTTGTACTAAGAATGTATTAAGGATAGTTTGGCAGGGAAGAGGGCCAAATTCAGTTAGTAAAATTTGCTACAAAACCACAGCAACACTGATAACCACGTCCAAGGACCCCAGCCACTTACCATGCTGATCTGGAGGTGCCCCTGCTGGCCCTCGGTAATGACCAAGCCAAGCCGCAGGCCCAGGTGGACTTTATCACCGGGCAGGAAATGACTCCAGCTGAGGTCTGTGACACCTGCTTCACTTAAAGCAGTACAGCCCCTTCCTGAATTTCCCGTTCTCTGCCCAAAAGCAGCGATGCGGGACCCGAACAGCCCGAGATAACTCTGTGTACAACTACAGGTGATGTCATTACAGCGTACCCAAATCTACTTCCAACTTAAACCTGTTCTGGTTAAAAATAAAAATTGTCTTCTTAAAAAGATCCTCCTCCTGGATTAAGAATGTATCAAGCATGGTTGGGGAAAGAGTAGGAATCAAATTCGCTGCAATAGCAAATAGCTTTTTCTAGCGCATAAGGACTACATGAATATCTTCACTTTAAATAAGATTCAAACAATTCCTGGGACAGACGGCAAACCAAGAAAGTGTCCTTTTTACCTCTCACCTCCTACTCATGTGCCTTGACTGTGACCACCACTTTCAAATGTATGGGGATTTTCTACGTTTTGGTTATTCCTAATTTTATTATTTGTTCTATTTTAAATTGTGATATTATTATAGATAACATACACTTATACTGATATTTTTGGTTATTTGAATTAAGATCAGAGAACATACTCTAAATAATTTCTCTCTTTATATATTTGTCAAGACAGCCTTCACGTTCTGCTATATGGTCAATTTTTGAAAATGTTCTGTGAATGCTTCAAAAGAATGTATTCTGTAGTTTGTCGGATGCAATGTTTTAGATACACATTTCAAACTGATTTACTGTGTAGTCTAAATTTTGAGCATTGATTCCTTTTAAAGATGTGTCAAATTTTCCCATTATGATTGTTGATTTGTTTATTGTTTCTCTGACAATTTTTGTTTTATATATTCTGAGGCTATGTTAATAAGAACATGTAAATTTTAAAATTGTGAGATATTCTAAGGAATGAAATATTCTATCACTTTAAAATGACTATATCTATGAATGATTTTGTCTTAAATTCTTTATTACTGAGTAGTAGTATTACTACTTCAATATTATTTTCTTGGTTAGTGTCTGAATAACGTATTTTCTATCATTTTGCATTCTTAAGAATTTAAAAACCTTTCAGAATTCTCATATTTTTGATGTGTCCTTTGTAAGTTTACATTACAAAAATTATGGGATATTTTCCTATTTATCTTTTAATTGAAGAATTTAGTCCATTACATCAATGTAATAACTAATAAAGCTGGGTTTAGATATCTTATTTTGTGCTTTTATCTTATATCTGTTTGTCCCCATGCTCTAGGTTATCTGTTGGCATCCTTTCTTTTGTGCCAATGACATGTATTTAAGCCAACACGGCATTATTGTTGTTGTTTCATAAAAATCAATGTTTATTTTACCACTTTCTTTGCTTTTCATTCCTTCTCCTACTTTTTTTCTTCTGTTTGAAGTAAATCCTTCAGAATTCCTTGAGTGAGGTCTTTCAATTACTTTTTTTTTTCTTTTGTATCAAATGCCTTTATTTCACCCACCTTCCTGAAAGATATCTCATCGGGTATGGAATTCTGTGCCAGCATTTCTCCCTGAGTCCACTGGCTTCTGGCCCCTGCTCCTGCCTACAAGAAGTTGTCAGTAGAAGAGTTGCTCTCTTTAAGGTCTCTCTGGCTGCATTAGAATTTATCTTTGTCTTTGGCTTCTTTAGTTTTACCATAATTGTCTTTATGTGCATTTCTTTATCTGTCTGGCTTTGGATTTGTTGGATCTAATGATCTGTAGATTCATGTCTTTCTTAATTTTAGAGTTCTCAGCCATGATATTTTTTGAGTATTGTTTTCCTCCCATTTTCTCTTTCCTTTTTGTTAGACATTTTTATATACCTTATACGTCTCTGAACATCTCCTATTTGCAATCTCTTTGTATCTCTGTGTTACAACCTGCTTAATTTCTCCAGCTATCTTCCCCTTTATTCATTGTCTTTTTGGGGCTTTATCTAATCTTTTTTTAAAGTCATGCACTAAGTTGTCAATTGTAATAACTATATTTTTCATTTTTTGGAAGTTTTTTTTTTTTTTAAACCTGCTACATCCAGTTTTTTTTGGGGGGGGAGCGGTCAGTGATTGACTATTTCTCCAAGATATCTTCCATCTTGTCTTCTATTTGTTTAGACATAGTAACTGTAGATGTTTCCTTCTAACTGATTATTCCATGAAACAAACATTTTTGCAGGTCTGTTTCCTCTGTCAGTTATTTTTTCTGATTCATACCAGCACTGGCTTTTTTTCCCCTCCTTATGTATTTGTATTTGACTGTGTGCTTCTGGTTTTCTTTGAGAACTTAGTTGAAGGGAGTCTTTGAAGTCTGGAATGAACATGTTTCTCCAGAGACAATTTGCGTTTACTTCTGCAAGTCATCTAGGGGGCGTTATCTGTTTAAATTGATTCACTGAAGTTTTCTTATTTTTCAGACTACCCAAGTGAAGTGATTTTAGGTTACCTTTTGGTCTAGGGCCATCTTGTGGTTATAATTCTGAGAGGCAATCCCTCCCAATGTCCTGCTCTGCTCAACACCAGAGGAAAAACCTTGTCGTCTCTTGGGTGTCAAGTGGCCTTACACTTACTCTGTAAGTATTTGGGGAGTTCAACTTTATGGAGGAGGATCTCCTATGAAACTATCTTGGGTTGGGCATTGATTCCTCTCCCTTGGACCCAGTGAGTCCATGAAAATTGATGCTTCCCTGTTTGGCAAGCAACTTTAACACAAGAAGGAGTTTCTGGCCTGCATGTATCTCTCTCATTTCCTCAGGAATTGGCCTTGAAATGCTCTACTGTCTTTTTCATCAGTGCTTTTGATATGTTCTTTTGTGTGTTAGTCAGCATTTTTAGTTTCACTTAGTGGTCAAAGAGGTCCAGCTAACTTATTCCATCATATTACTGGAGCTAGAACTCCAATTGCTTATTTTTAAACCTGTTGTGGATGTGTCTCTTGTAAGGATAGTGAGAGTCTCTGTCTCTCAGTACAAAAATGTAGTGTGTTCACATTGCTCGTGATTACCAATATGCCTGAGTATATTCTTGCCTTACTTTACATTTTCCACTGACTAGGCTTTTTTTCTTTTCTTACTTTCCTCCAATTTGATAGACTGATTGAATTTCCTTTGCACACCACAATTTTTTTCTAGTGGTTTGTAAGTTATAGCTCATTTTCCAGTATTTCTGTTACTCTCAAATTTTTAATATGCAAATTTGATTATATTTGTTAATTTATATATTATTTTAATCTTATATATTTTAGTCTTTTAGAAATCTATTACCCACCAAAACATGCACGCACGTGTGCATGCACACACACACACACACACACACACACACACACACATTTTCAGTCTTCCCCCTTTGTAAAAAAATTTTTAAATATTTTAAGTAATCCCTAAGCCCAATGCGGGGCTTGAATTTATAATCCTGAAATCAAGAGTGTTATGCTCCACTGACTGAGCCAGCCAGGCACCCCTCAATCTTCCCCTTTTATGCCATCCTCACATCTCTTGCTTCCAAAATTGATATTATCTGGAATTTTGGTGTCACTAAAATAATTTTTTTACACTAGCCATTAAAAATTATTTAGGCATAAGTATAAATTGTACTGGCTTCTTTATATACTACTGCTTCCTGTAATCCACTTAATTCTTTCTCATTGGATTTATTAGTCATGTTGCTGGATTATACATGCAAGTAATTCTTTCAGTTATGTGGATGGTACATTTGATAGGTTCCTACAGATTCACGAATGTGTTCACCTTTTCTTCCCCCTTAAATAATAACAATGTGTTTGAATATGGGATTTTAGGTTCCAAACCATATGTCCTCAAACCTCTGAAGATACTGGCCATTATTCCTTCTTTCCATTAAAAAATATTACACTGCTCTGATTCTTTGTTCCTTATAGACAGGCTTTCTTTGAGAACTTTCATCATTTTTCTCTTTATTTCTTTGAACATGAAAATTTCCATGATGTGGTTCTATGTAATCTTTTTAAAATCACCTCGTTCCGTACTTGGAGGATACTTCTAATACTCAGGTCTTACTCTTTCTTGGGCCTGGGCTTTTTAATTTAGTTATTTTCTCCTCTCCATACTGCCTGTTCTCTCTCCTGGACTCTAGTTAGATAAAAGTTAAAACTTTTAGTGTTGCTCTTTTGACTCTATATTCTTCTTTCATACTTTCCTTTCCCTTGGGTCTTTGCATTGTGTTCTTGGAGAATTCTTCAGCTAGAACTTTTGGCCGATTGGTTTGCTTTTCATCTGCATTGGTTCTGCTATCGATGTGTCTTTTGGTTTAGTTTTATTCTATTTTATAGAATTTTTTAAAGATTTTATTTATTTATTTGAGAGAGAGAGAGAGGGCACAAGCAGGTGGAAGGGCAGAGGGAGAGGGAGAAGCAGACTCCCACAGAACTGGGAACCCTATGTGGGCTCGACCCAGGACCCTGAGATCATGACCTGAGCCGAAAGCAGACGCTCAACTGACTGAGCCCCATTTATTTTTAAGTGACCAGAATTTTAGTGTATTTTCTTTTCATGGCTGAATTGGCATCTCACCTCTCCCTTTGAAGTCTTCTGTTTGTGTTTGTGAAGTCTTCTGTTTCTTTCCTTGTGTTCTAATTCTTTCCCCTTTAGGATTTTGATGTCCCTCTCATTGTGAAGGTTTTCCTTAAATCTTTTAACAGTCATGATTTTATCTTTTATCCTGTTTTGTCTTAGACCTCTATTTGCCTGCCTGTGGGTGCTATTTTCTACAGCCTGTTTCTGGTGATAAAGGTGGAAGGTTGGAATGTACTGCTGGAGTGGCTTCTATCTGTCTTCTGCTTTTGTGTTCCCCATCTTCCCTGGAATAGTCCTGAAGCACTGCTCCATCTCTCCAGCTTCGGGTCCCCACTCACTGCTTTAGCCAATGGGCAAGTAGACTTTGCAAGCAGAGGAGGGGGAAGAGGCTTGTTGACCCACCTGCTCCAAATGTACCTTCCAATTTAATGATTCCAAATCATTAAAACTCCTTCTGCATCTTGTATCTGTTGATTCTGCATGGGGAGCTCCTTTAATCATGTGTACTCCAGCAGTTTTCTCCTGAATTTATGAGTTCTACTTGTCACAGAATTTGATCTTCATAAAGTCAGTCCCATCTGTCTCTATCTGCCAATAATCCCCCAAATTTTTAGGGTTCTGGTAGTTCCATATAATAAAGGCAAAGAATAAGCCGGTTTCATTTTATAAAAGCAGGATCATGTTTATTTTGTTGCTGTGTCAAATTTCTCCCATTGGCCCCTGATTATTTTTAGTTTGACACAAGATAAGGGAAAATCAGATGATTTAATTATCTCTTTTCTGGTCCACTGATACATTTAGTATGTTTCATTTTTTTTTTTTAATTCTCAACCTCACTTAGAGCTATGATTACTTAGATTTGCAAAGGAATTAGAACAGAATTAGAAAAGTCTCTTTTGAAATATAACCTAAGAAATGCATCTTAGTATTAGTTTCTTTTCTTTTTTTTTTTTTTTTTTAGTAATTTCTTTCTTCCTTGAAACAATAAATCTTAAAGGAATAAAGTTCCCTAAAGTAATAATAATTGGAATTTCAAGTTTGGAGAAGTCTTCTGCTGTGATGGTTAGTTTCATGTATCAACTCGGCTAGCCCATGGTGCTTAGTTATTCAACCAAACACTAATCTGTAACTGAAAAGGCACTTTGTAAATATGGTTAACATAGACAATCAGTTGACTTTAAGTAAATATTATCCTTGATAACATGGGTGGGCCTCATATAATCAGTTGAAAGGCCTTAGAAGCAAAGCAGCAGCACCAGCTTCAGCTCCTACCCAAGAGTTGCCAGCCTTCCAGTCTGTCCTACTGACTTCAGATTTTATAGAGCCCACGTCACATAAACCATTCCATGAAATATACTTCCATACACACACACACACACACACGTCACACTACTTTATACCTCATATATAAATACGTAAGTCTCTCTTCTACATAAACCTCCATTTTTATATAAATATAGACATATATAAGTATTTATTACTAGCTCTATTTCTCTGGTAGAATCCTCATGGACACATGGGTTAGCTGTCGTTATGTCTTTGAAAGAGAGTGGGGAAAAAAAACTTGCAAGTATGAAAGTGTGGGGTATATGGTTAGGATTTCCTTCCTTTACAAAGTTGATCTCTTAACTATTTTTCAATATAGGCCAGTTAACTCACTGGCTAAGTGATTGAGAAAAAGTAACCTTCTAAGCAAGAAATTCTTTGGCTCTGAGAAATAATTCTTTCTGACTGATATTCTGACATTTCTGAAGATATTATCTTTGCTAATTCTCTGTTGGCAGCCCTGGCTGCCACAGCCAGAATCACTTTCCATTGTCATTCCCACCTCTACCGTGCCCACCTCCCTACCTTCTTCCCTTTCCTCCCACCTCCCTCCTCCCCCACAACTAACAGAATTCTGTACTTTGAAATTTCAATGGCCTCCTCCCCAGACAGTCTAAGCATAAAAGCAATTCGGCTCAATCTACTTCTAATTAATTGTACTTCTCCTGGCCACACATTTTTCTTCCCAAGTTCCATTCCTCTTAAACCCCCCAGCTGTCATTCCAGTTTCCAATTTAACTGTTATTCTCCTTGAAATATCCAAAACCAAACCAAGATCATAAATAGATGATAGGTGCAAAACAATGACCAGCTTTCCCTTCCCCTACACACAAACATGCCTGATAGATTCGAAGAAACGACAAGCCTGATTTCAAACAGTCTGTCCTGTTGTGCCTAGCAATACTCTTTGGCTGGTCGGATATGATGACTGGACAGTTTCTCCATCAAATACATTTACCATCAGAGTAACCTTCCCATTGGCGGTTTAAGACTACACAGCTTTGATATCTTTAAAAGTCTTTTCATTCTCATTTTTCTGCAAAACATGCATCTGAGGGCTTGGGGAAAGAACTGAAGTATCCGTGGTGCAGAGGGGTCAGGCAGACTGCTGGAAGTGGCCGAATAAAAGACACTGGGCATTCCCAACTTCTCCCTCTATAACCCCACTTACATACAGCTGGTATGTACTGTATGACCTTACTGGTTGCTAAAACAAGCATGACAGGTATCATTTGGTAAGCAGTTTTACAAAAAGAGAGTTTGATTTATTTAGAGAGTATAAGAGACTAGGTTTTAGAAGTATTGGTTTGTGTAGTAATTTATACCAGTCTACTAGCTGTTGAAATAATCTTTGAGAAAGACACCCAAAAGAATATTTGTAAATCTGTTTGCATGGAAACCTGCTCCTTAGGGGAGCCTGGCTGGCTCAGTGGGAGGAGCATGTGACTCTTGATCTCAGGGTCCTGAGTTCAAGCCCCCCTTGGGTATAGAGATTACTTAAATAAATAAACTTGAGGGAAAAAAGAAAGCTCCTTAGACAGCTCTAACTGCTGCAAAGCAAAACTTTCTTCTTTAATTGCTGGGGGAGAGTGGGATAAGGTAGAATATCTCAACATGATTCTTGTAACACAAGAATTTTTCCTCGTGTTATAAATGCAATTCAAGTTCAGCATCTCATGATTAAAAAATTATGAAATATAAGAAAGTAAAAATAATTTCAATACTTATAGTCTGACTACTTAGTGAATTTTTAATACATTGATTGCATGTTCTTCCTCTTTTAAATCTCTTATAATTCATAACTCAAAATATACTGAATATGTCTATATTCCATGTTTTTGTTTCAAAATTACAGTACCTATCCTATTATACACTTTATAGTTATTTTTTTTAAGATTTTATTTATTTACTTGACAGACAGAGATCACAAGTAGGCAGAGAGGCAGGCAGAGCAGGCTCCCCAGCCAGCAGAGAGCCCCATGCGGGGCTCGATTCCAGGACCCGGGGATCATGACCTGAGCCAAAGGCAAAGGCTTTAATTTAACCCACTGAGTCACCCAGGCGCCCCATTTATAGTTAATTTTTATGGGCTGAAAATATTCTTTCCAGTGGATCAACTATAACTAACCACTTCCCTATCATTTTTATTTCACTTTCTTTACTTTTTCTGATATTATAAACATCAGTGCCATTAATCATTCATATCTTGATGTCTACGGGCAACAAAATTTCAGTTCTGTCCTCCCAGGGCGTCCGGGTGGGCATGAGAGTGAAAATGACAGAATGCAGATTAACAGGCGAAAAGCAATCATTTTCACAGGTACGCGGGAGCCCCAATAGGAAAACGAAGACCCAGAGAATTGGCAAAATCTTAGGGCTTTCACCCTAGGTCAGAGGAAGAGGCAACTGTCGGGAAAGGAGCTGAAATGTATGAGACCGAAGGAGGGCGAGAGTTTCTTTAATGGGTGCTGTTCCTACAGAAGTCCGCCTCCTTGGGCTTCCTCCGTCGCCCCAATCTCGGTCAGTGAGAGCGTTTCCTTCATCCGGGTACCCGGAGCGCAGCTCTCCGCACGCAAGCCCCCGCCGCAGCGCTCAGGGGGCACCGGGGAGTCAGGGCGCCCCTTCGGCGCCCGGCGTTTTCACGCGCGCACAGCCCAAGCAGCCCCCGCGCCGTCCTCCCGGGTGGCCCCTTCTGCCGCCCCTCGAGGTCGAGACAGTTTTACTCCTCAGGATGGATTCCCAGAGATGCGATCATGGTGTCGAAGGAGAAGTTCCCGGTTGGCCTCTGACGCGCAGAAAGTGACATTTAAAATCAAGGCACGTGCTATGTAACGACCGTCTTTTTTACGGGAGAAGGTCCTTTACTTGACGTCTGCTTTTTTGCTGCTTCCAGACTTAGAGGATGAAAGGCACCTTCACGCCCTTTGCTCGCGAGGGGCTCTCTCCCCCGAGGACGACTCGCGCCCGGGTTTTGGTGGTTTCCTAGAGACGCTCCGAGAGCACATTTCCGTTCCCCGAGGTAACTGGGATCTACCTCACACGAGTAATTTAGCTCCTATGTGGCCAACCGCCAAATCTCAGTTCGGGTCAGCACTTCCGATCTCTCTCCCCCCACCCTCCCCTCACCCCCGAGTACTAGGACAGACCTCAGGCTCCAATTCGCCCTGGCCTGTGGCGGAAGTCCTAATCGATTAGCCGTGAGGTAGGAACCCGGCCTTGGGAATTCGGAAACCGAGTACAAACCAAACCCAAGGCCGTCACTATAACGCTTTCCGGCCTCCACTTCCGCGCTCGCGGGGCGGGACCTCACGTTTCCCAGCAACCGCCCGCTGTCTCCCGATTGGCTGGCCGCCGCACGGCCGCCATTTTCAAACCCCGGAAGATGGCGGCGGCGCTGGCGGCGCCCTCCTGACAGGATCTGCTCTCCGGGCAGAAGTGGTCGGGCGCGGTGCCCGTCCCAGCGGGTCTGCCGGGCACCCGGCCACTGCCCCACCCCCAGCCCCCCCGTCCGCGCCATGGAGCCCGAGCTGGCGGCCCAGAAGCAGCCCCGGCCGCGGCGGCGAAGCCGCCGGGCCTCCGGGCTCAACGCGGGCGGCGCCGGGGGACCTTCGGCCGACACCCCCAGGCCTGAGCCGGACGGCCGGTAAGCGCGCGGGGCGGCAGCGACCGGGGTACCCGGGCATCCGCTCCGAGGCCAGAGTGGGAAGGAGGGAGAAAGGGGAGGGGCGAGCTGCTCACCTCCCTCCTCCTCCTCCTCCTCCTCCTCCTCCTCCAGACCTTCCTCGGGCGGGGGCGCGCGCTCTCCCCTCACCTCCTCCTCGTTCTCCTCCTCCTGTTCCTCAGGCGGGGACGCGGGCTGCTCACCCTCCTCCTCCACATCCTCCTCCTCCTGGCCTTAGTCGGGGGCGCGGACCGCTGACCCTCCTCCCTCTCCTCCCGGCCCTTCCTCGGGCGGGGGCGCGGGCTGCTCCTGCTCCGCCGCCCCCCCGCCCCGCGGAGGTGGTGGGCCGGTTCTCCCTCCGCTGCGGGGCCGGGGCTCGGCGGGAGCGGGTCCTAAATGCACACCCCGAGCCTGACACTGTCCTGGAGCCTGCGGGCGCCGGGCAGAGCCGCGGTCTCCGGAGTGGGACGACTTGTAACCGGCACCTGACTTGGAGCCCGGGAGCGAGCGTTCCCCTGGAATGCCCTGCGGACGCCAGAGTTCTTGTGTCCGAGAACTGGCCACGTCGGTGACCCGAGCACAGCCCCGTCCAGCCTCCCGGCGAAGAGCGGGCAGAGGGTGGCCGCTGAGCTTCTCACCGCCCGCGCGTTTCGCGGCCGTTCTGGCCGCGTCTGCTCGAGGAGCGCTGGGAGCGAGTGCTGAGAGCTTCGCTCTCCGTCGCTCTGTTGGAGGCGGTCGGCCCAGTGACTGCGCGTCGGCCCTGTCATCTCTAGGCTCTGTCCTCCTCGGTCCCATGAGACGACAGTAGTGCCCCTCCCCAGAAGTGCAGTTTAGTCAGATGATGCATGTGCCCGGCGCACGGAGTACCTACACGGAGAGCTCTCGGTGTAAGTTAACTGCTGCTGCCGGTTGTCATCTGTGAGAATTCCGCAGACGCTCGTCACTTCAGAAGTCCCCGTGGCCCATCTCACGGAGTCCCCTACATAATTCATCTTCCAGCCGTACCTGGATGTCCTGTCCGGATCCCTTCTTGGGAGCCAGGACAGCTTCCTTTAATCAGGAACGCGTTTAGAAACACATTGTTAAGTTACTCTGCAGAAATCTAGGGTTTGGGGGGCTTTTTTCCATTAGAAACTGATTTTTTATTATTTTGAAGTTTAAGATACTCCTTGTCTTAATATCCGTCTGTAAAATCTTGGTACTGATTGCAGCCTCTGTTTAAGAGGTAGTGAAGGAGCAGAAGGAAAGACTGGCTGGGGAAAGTAGAATTTCAGAAATAGCAAACAGGCGGTATTAAATTCATTCCACATTCACTCCCTAATACTTTTGAGCACCTTCCAAGGTTGTAGATACTGGCAATTCTGGTGAAGAAAATAGCTGAGGTCTCTGCTCTCATGAAGCTTAAATTCTGACTGGGGGAGAAAGACAATAATCAAATACATTAAATGTCAGGTGGTCGTGCTGTGAAGAGAATTAAGGCCTGGACAGACATAAGGAAAGGGTAGTGTTGCTGCTTTTAAAAGAGCTAAAGGAAAGGCCTCTCTGATGATGATGACATTTGAGATCTGAATAAATTAAGGAACTAAGCCATGTGAATATTTGGAGAGAGGGGCAGCAAGTGCAAGGGCCTTGAAATACAATGTCATGTGCTGTGTTTAAGGAACCACAAAGAAGCCAAGGTGACCTAGCAGAGTGAAACAAAGGAAAGAAGGGCAGAGGATGAGGTCAGAGAGATGGCTGGGACCAGATCATGTGGTACCTGGGAGACCACGGAAAGGACTTTAACCTTGGATTAGTGGGTTAGGAAGCAAGAGGAAATGATGTGATTGATGTGTATTTACAAGGACCACCGTGACTGCTATAAGCAGACACCAATTAGGGAGGGTATTGCAGTTGAGACATCAAATCACAGTGGGAGATGTGGAAAATATTCATATTTGGGATGTGTTTGAAGACAAAGCTGACAGTTTGCAGATGGATTAACTGGAATTAAAGGAAAAAGTGGAAGGAGCTCTCGAGGTTTTTGGCCTGAGCCCTAGAAGAATGGGTTTTACTCTTAGAAAAGGAAGACTATGAGAAGTTTGCTTTGGGGTGGGTTATGAGGCTCGTTTTAAAGAGTTCATCACCATTTTTTTTTTCCTTTTTCTTTTTTCTTATATCGAAGTGTAATCAACATAGAGTGTTATTAGTTTCAGGTGTACAATATGGTGATTCAACAATTCTAAACATTATTCTAGTCATTACTCTCTTTTTTGCTTTTTTCTCTTCTTTTAACCTCTTATTGAACTGTAAAACTTGAATGAAAGAGTGCACAGATCATTAGTGTTTAGCTTGTTAAATTTCATAAAGCAAACCCACCTGTGTAACCAGATACAAATTTGAGAGTTGTGAGCAAATAGACTTGAAATCATGGAACTGGCAAGTCCTCTAGATAGTGAGTATAAATAAAGAAGAGTTTGAGGACTAACTGCTGAGGCACTCCCAACATTTAAATGTCAGGGTAAAGAGGATACTCGGGGAACAGCTGGTGAGGTAAGAAAAGAACCAAATAACAGAATCTAGGAAGGCAAATGAAGAGAATATTCCAAGAAAGAGGATATGATAGACTATGTCAAATGTTACTGATAAGGACTACAAAGTCTAAGTTAGGTAAGGAATAAAAAGACCGTTAAATCTGGCAATCATAGACTGGTTAAAATATTGAATTTAGAATGTTTGCAGGATTTGAGAAGAGAATGAGGTATGATTTACTCAGGAAATATGTAAGACACGAGAAATAGAAAATGGATATCCTTACTTTAAAAGAGTTTATAATTTTATAGGGAAGAAAGATAAATTAATAATTATAATAACTTAATAATTATAATTGTGATAAAAGTCACTGTAGAGATATACACAGGATGCCATAGATGCAAATAAAAGGGACACTTAAGAAAAGAACAGAAAATAATTTCCTGTTGAAATCTGAGAGTCTTGGAGGACCAGTTCAGAGAGGTGTAAATGGGTGATGTCATATGAGGGAGAAGCATGCTAAAAGGCCGTGAGTGTGAGTTCGATGTAGCATACCTGGTAGGCTGTGACTGGATGCTAATTGTGTAGGGGGAGGACTTAGGGATAGTGATGAAAGATTATGCTAAAGAGGTAAGAGCCACATCTGGAAGGAGCCCTTGCATGCCATGAGAGTTTGGGTTTTATCTTCAAGGTGATGGGGAAATACTGAAAGACAAGCCAATGACATGATCATATTTGCATTTTAAAAAGTCATTCTGCCTTCCTTGAGAAAAATAGGTAACATTTGAGGTCATTACACTCTTTAAGTCTTATAAAAACTATTCCCAAAAAAGTGCTTATGTACATAAAATTTCAGATTTGTGGTCCCTTGCAGTCCAATTATGGATACCAAATTAAAAATCCCAAATATAGACAATGACTTTGGTGGGAAGTCAGTCTGCAGTATCCGGGATGAAAAATGATGAATGTTTGAAACTGAGAGCTGGCAATGATCTTGGAAAACAAATATTGAGTGTGCGTTGTACTTTCGAGAAGTTTCCCTGCAAAAGGAAGGCAAGAAATAATGGAGGGAGACAACAGAATTTTGTGGGGCTGACTCTTTAAGGGATAAACTTGGTACACTTGGGAGATAGGTAGATGGAGAAGTTGAAGAGACCAGAGAGAAGGGATGATTAAGCAAGAAGGCAGAAAAGGATGGAATTCAAATTAAGTGTGGAGAGAGAATTTAGCCTGGCTAAGAGCTATGGATGGTATACTTCTGGTAAGTTTTGGGGAGTGGGGTAGGTTGTGAGAAGGAATTTGAGGTTCCCATTTTTTGTGTGTGAGGGTGGAAATGAGGTCTGCTGAGGAGAAGGTGGTAACACAGGCAGCAGGAGGATAGAAGTGAAGTGAAGAGAACTTGGAGGCAAACCAAAGAGGGAAGTAACTGATCCATGTTCTATTTTCTAGAAAACATAAAATATGACAGGGTGATATCAATTAATAATGGAGCAGGAAATAACTAAGCTGATATCAAATCCGGAAATCACAAGGAGAAAGACTGGTATATAAATCAGTTAAATATAAAACTTTCTGTAGGTAAACTCACTGTACACTAATTTGAAAAACAACAGAAGAAAAATGAAAGTATGATTGGCTTTTTTTAACAGCATTCACATACCATACAATTTTACCCATTAAAATGTACTATGTATTTCTATGTATTCAGGTATGTGCAGCCATCACCACAGTTAATTTTAGACCATTTTTTTTTCACAAACCTGTACCCCTAAGACAAATAATACATGTTAATAAAAAGAAAAAAAAATTTTTAATCTTGAAAAGAAACCCCATGCCTTTCAGTTTTCCCCTCCCTAATACCCCTCCCTCCTTCTTTATCCCCAGCTCTTATTTACTTTCTGTCTCTATATTTCCGTGTTCTGGACATTTCATATGAATGGAATCCTGTGGCCATTTTTGGTGGGCCATCCTTTGCCCGTTTTTTAAATTGGGTTATGTGTCCTCAAGTCCTTTATCAGATATATGATTTGCAAATATTTTCTCTTATTCTGTGGGTTGTCTTTTCAGTTTCCTGATGTTGTCCCTTGAAGAATAAAAGTTTTTAATTTCAATGAAGTACAATTTATTTACATTTGTTGCTTTTTCTTCTGGTGTCACATCTAAGAATCCTTTGCCAAATTCAAGGTTGTGAAGGCTTACCCCTAGGTTTTCCAGTTTAAGCTCTTTTATTTAGGTCTTTGATCCATGTGAGCTAATTTTTAGATATGATATGAAGTATGGAGGTACTGTTTCTTTTTCTTGTGGCTATCCAGTCATTCCAGCACCATTTGTTGGAAAACCTGTTCTTTCCCCATCAAATGGGCTTGGCACGTTGTCAAAAACCAGTTACCCATAGGTATCTTAGTTTATTTTGGGACTTTTAATCTTATTCCCTTGATCTATGATCTGTGTATCCTTATGCCAGCACCACACCTTATTATCATTCCTTTGTAGTAAGCTTTGATATCCAGACATACAAGTCCAGCTTTTTTCTTTTTTTCATGATTGTTTTGACTATTTTGGGTTTCTAGCAACTCCATGTGAATTTTATTTTACTTTATTTTTTTTTTAAAGATTTTATTTATTTATTTGACAGAGAGAAATCACAAGTAGGCAGAGAGAGAATGGGAAGCAGGATCCCTGCCAAGGAGAGCATGATTCAGGGTTAGATCCCAGGACCCTGAGATAATGACCTGAGCCGAAGGCAGAGGCTTTAACCCACTGAGCCACCCAGGCGCCCCTCCATGTGAATTTTAGTATCAGCCTGTCAATTTTTACAAAAGTCAGCTGGGATTCTGATTGGAATTACACTGAATCAGTTGTGGGGGATATTGTCATCTTAGCAATGTTAAGTGTTCCAGTCTATGAACAAGGAATGTTTTTCCAACAATTTAGCTCTTTAATTCTTTCAGCGGTATTTTGTAGTTTTCAGAGTATAACTTTTGTACTATTTGTTCAATTTATTGCTAAACGTTTTTTTCTTCAAGATCCTATTACAAATGGAATTTAATTCTTCATTTATAATTTCATAATTTCAAGTGTATAAAAATACAATTGATTTTTGTATCCAGCCCTGTTGCTGAACTCATTTATTCTAATAAGTGATAGGGGTTTTTTGGTGAATTCTTTGAAAATTTTCTACATACAACATTATGTCATCAATGAGTAAAAATAGTTACATTTTTTCTTTTCCAACCTGGATACCTTAATTCTTTATCTTCCCTAATTGCCCTCACTAGAACCTCCAGTACACTGTTGAATAGAATCCGCAAGACTGGAAATCCTTACTTAGTTTCTGATTTTAGGGCTAAAGCATCCAGTCTTTCACCTTTACTATGATGTTAGCTGTGGGGGGTTATAGATGCCCTTATCAGACTGAGAAGTTCTTTTCTAGTCCTAGTTTTTTGAGTGATTTTATCTTGAGAGTATGTGGGAGTTTGTCAAATGCTTCTCTTCCCCCAACCCCAATTTTGGTCTTTTCAAAATTTACTGATAAAACCAATTAATTACATTAATATTTAGGTGTTATAACAGCTTTGCCTTCCTGATATAAATCCTACCTAGTCATGGTGTATAACTTTTATACTGTTAGATTCAGTTTGTTCATATTTTATTTAGGATTTTTTCCATCTACATTCACAAGAGATTGGTCTGTAAGATTTTTCCAGTGTCTCTCTGGTTTTGGTATCAGGGTAATACTGGTGTCATGAGTCTTTGGAAGACTTAATGAAGAACTGGTATTAGGACTTTTTTTTTTTTCTTTTAAGATTTTATTTACTTACTTGACAGAGAGAGCAAGAGAACACAAGCAGGGGGAGCAGTCAAGGGAGAGGAAGAAGCAGGCTCCCTGCCAGGGAGCCTGACCTGGAGGACTCGATCCTAGGACCGCCGGACCATGATCTGAGCCCAAGGCAGACGCCTAAGCATCTGAGCCACCCAGGCGCCGCTTGGTTTTAGTTCTTTAAGTGTTAAGTAGGAATCAGGGATAAAGGCATTTACACCTGGGCTTTTCTTTGTGGATAGTTTTTTGATTGCTAGTTTAGTCTCTTCTTCCCTTATTAAAGATGTACTTCTTAAGTCAGTTTCAGTAGTTTGTGTCTTTTAGAAATTTGCTCATTTCATCTAAGTTAATTTGTTGGTATATAGTTATTCATAGTATTCTTTTATAATCCTTTTTAGTTTTATAAGGTAAGTGGTAATGCCACCTCTTTTATTTCTGTTTCTAGTAATTTGGGTCTTCTTTTTCTTGATCTGTCTGCCTAGAGATTTGTCCGTTTTGTTGATCTTTCCAAAGGACCAGCTTTTGGTTTCATTGATTTTTCTCTACTGTTCTTTTATTCTCTCTTTCAATAATTTCTACTTTAACCTTTATTGTTTCTGTCCTTTTGCTTGCATTATGTTAAGTTTCCCTTCTTTACCCATTGTCTTAAGATGGAAAAGTATTTATTTGAAATCTTTTTCTTAATATAGTTATTTATAGCTATAAATTTCCCCTCAAGGGGGCACCTGGGTGGCTCAGTGGGTTAAGCCTCTGCCTTCGGCTCAGGTCCTGATCCCAGGGTCCTGGGATCGAGCCCCACATCGGGCTCTCTGCTCAGCAGGGAGCCTGCTTCCTCCTCTCTCTCTCTCTCTGCTTCTCTGCCTACTTGTGATCTCTTGTCTGTCAAAATAAATAAATAAAATCTTTAAAAAAAAAAAAATTTCCCCTCAAGCACTGCTTTAGTTGTATCCTACAAGTTTTGATATTTTGTGTCTTCATTATCACTAATCTCAAATTATTTTATGATTTCCCTTTGCTTTCTTCTTTGCCCCATTGATTGTTTAGGAATACATTATTTAATTTCCACATATTTATTACTTTCCCCATTTTCTTCCTGTTGTTGATTTCCAATTTCATTCAACTGTGGTTGAGAACATGTTTTGTATTTATATCCTTTTAAATATATTAAATTTATATCCCCTTAAATATATTAAATTTTATTCTGTGCCGTAGAATATAGTCTCTCAAGGAGAATGCTTCATATGGATTTGAAAAGAATGTATATTCTTTTGGATGTAGTCTATAGGTGGCTGCTAGCTCTAAATGGTTTATAGGGTTGTTCAAGTTTGGTATTTCCTTGTTGATCTTCTAGTTATTCTACCATTATTGAAGATGAGGTATTGAAACTATTATTGTTGAATTGTCTGTTTTTCCCTTCATGTCTGTCAGTTTTTGCTTCCTGTATTTTATTTTGTTATTAGATACACATATATTTGTAATTATTATTCTTCCCTGGTGGGTTGAGCCTTTTATTATTATAAAATTGCCCCCCTTATCTCTGGTAACTGTTTTTTGTTTTAAAGTCTATTTCATTTGATACTAATATAGCCAGTCTAGCTTTCTTGTGGTTTGCTCCTTGCATGATATCTTTTTCTTTTTACTTTCAAACTATTTGTATCTTTGAAGCTGAAGTATGTCTCCTATAGGTGGCACAGTTGACCCTTGAACAACATGGTTTGAGCTGCAAGGGTCTACCTAATACATGGATGTTTTACAGTACTGTAAATATATTTTCTTTTCCTTATGATTTTCTTAATAACATCTTCTCTAGCTTGCTTTATAGTAAGAATGCAGTATAGAACACATGTAACATACAAAATATGTGCTGATCTACTGTTTATGTTATAGTTTAAGCTTATTTGTGGTCAACACAAGGCTGTTAGTAATTAAATTTTGCAGGAATGAAAGTTAAACATGGATTTTTGACCTCATAGATGAGGGGTCATGACATCCTCCTAACCCCACGTTGTTCAAAGGTCAATGATATATAGTTGGATTATGTTTCCTTTTTCTTTTTTTTTTAAGATTTTATTTATTTGACAGACGGAGATCACAAGTAGGCAGAGAAGCAGGCAGAGAGAGAGGAGGAAGCAGGCTCCCTGCTGAGCAGAGAGCCCGATATGGGACTTGATCCCAGGACCCTGAGATCATGACCTGAGCCTAAGGCAGAGGCTTTAACCCACTGAGCACCCAGGTGCCCCTATGTTTCTTTTTTTAAGATCCAAGTTAACAGTCTATTTTTTTGATTGGGTGATTTACTCCTCTCAACATTTAATGTTAACTATTGATATAGTTTGATTTATGCCTGCTCTTTTACTTTTTGTTTGATATGTAACCTTGGTTTCTCTGTTCATCCTTTATTGCTTTCTTTTGCATTAAGTGAATGTTTTCTAATTTATGGCATTTTAATTTCTTTATGAATTTTTTTTTCTCATTTAAACTGATTTTATTGGTGCTCTTTGTCTTTTTGGGTAGATTCAGGTTACCATGTAGGCTTCCTTGCTTTTAGCCTGAATACTTCCTTTAATATATGAGACAGGTCTATAAACAGCAAATTTTCTCAGTTTTTTGTTTCTGATAATGTCTTTAGTTCACCTTCATATTTGAAAGATAGTTTTGTTGGATATAGGATTCTTTGTTGATAGTATTTTTCTTTGAGCACTTTGACTATGGCATCTCACTGCTTTCTGGGTTTTGTAGTTTCTGCTGATAAGTCAGCCATTAATCTTCTTGAAATTACCTTTAAGTAGCAAGTCATTTTTCTCTTGCTCCTTTTAAAATTGTCTCCTACATTTGACCATTTTTACTGTGGTATGTGTGTGGATCCTCTTGAATTTATCTTCCTTGGAGTTCACTGGGCTTTCTGGATGTGTATGTTATTGTTTTTCTGTAAATTTGAGAAATAAATTCTTCAAATACAGTTTCTGCTCCTTTCTCTCCTCTGGTACTCCCATTACATGAATGTAGAAGAAATTTGGCAGATAAAACAAAATTTTAATAGTGCATATATTTAAGCTGAGCGCTGTATGTATAAGAATTTATATCTTAGGAAAATAATGGTACAAGTATATATGGGTGTATGTGCAAGACAATATATTACAACACATTTTTATAGTAAAAAGGTTAGGAAAAAATGGAAGGAAATTAAATATGTTATGATACTTTTATACAGTGAAATTTATTAACTATAATAGCTTTAAGTCTTTTTCCATAATTCATAGGGAGTTTATCTGGTATATTGTATAAGGTATATTTGGGTGTACATTTTCTTTCTGGACCTGTACAGGCTTTTTCTAGGGCAACAGTTCTTATTTTTGCATTGTCACAACTTCTGTACCCTTTTTAAAATTACTGAGGACACCAAAGAGCTTGTGTCGATGTGGATTGTATTTATTTAAAATGATTAATTTCTTAAATTTCTTTTAGCAGTCAGACCCATTAACAACATATTTGCAAAAACAACATATTTTTTAAAACAAAGATTTTTAAAAACAAATTGGTGAGAAGTCTGGAGTTTATAAGTTTTGTAGATTTCTAGTATCTAACTTAACAAAAGATAACAGGATTCTTACATTTGCTTCTTGTAGCATATAAAAATGAAGTCTGTAGAGAATGAAGTGTATGAGTATATGCAGAAAATCTACCCTGACACAGATTTTTAGTTCAAAGTGCATGAGCTCTTTAATAGTCTTTTCAGACAATTGTGGATATTCTTCTTTGATCATATACCAGAACTTGACAAGTGGTGGTTTCTTAAAGTTTGGCTGCAGTTTGGAATCTGAAATGTTGGAATGAACTCTTCATTTTCTGTTACATTAAAATCCACTGTCTTTTAAATTTTTTAATAGGTCTGCTCTACTTACCATGATTTTGTGACATTATGTATTTGTCATTTAGAAAGTATTGGTGTACTGAGTTATGTAGATCTTCCAAAGGTTGATACATTCTGTTACATGCTATCAATAAATCACAGTCATTTATATAATCACCATTCTCACCTGAAAAGCTTTTAAGTGTTGAGATGTCATACTCACAGTGATGGATACTATTTTCAAAAATTCTGATTTTCATTTGAAAGCACAGATTTTTATCATTGACAGCAATACTTCATTATAGAGTAAATGCCTACAAAATACCTAAGTCCAAATAATCATAGTTTGTTAATAGTTCACTCGAGTAAAGATAGTCTCTGAAAATGAACAGCTAATTCTGTTCACAAAGCCATTGATCACACAATTGCTTTTCCTCAAGACTTTATTACACTGACTATGTGCCCTTATTCAGGAAGGATCTTCCTCTAGCAATTTTTAAATTGTTGGATTTTGTCTATTTACATTTCATAACTCATTATTCAGTATTTTTTGAAGTTACCGTGTTTTGTCTTTGGCTTCTTTTAAGAGTAGCAAAGAGAATATATAACCCAGTGTATAAATGGAAGGTTTGGTCTTAGTTAATACAGCTTATACATTATAACAAAAAGAGAAGAAGTTGTTTAGGATGTGTTGGTAGATTGAACAATGTAAATGTGGGGGATATAATATTATAAAATGCAAAGTCATAAGCTGAAAGTGAGGTAGGGTTGAGGAGGGCATATTGGAAGAGTAAAGAGAGAAAGGTTTGAAATAATTACTTCCAAGAGTAGGAGAGGAAGTGACAAGGGAAATGTAATAGCATTGCTGGGCCAAAGTGAAGACCTACCTGAAATTTACAGTCAGGAGTTTAAAGTGAAACTAGTCAGTACAGGGTGTGTGTGTGTGCGCATGCACATGCATATGTACACATGCATGCCCACCCTTTAATCAGCCTGACGCACAGGTCTGGAGCTCATTTCCACCTATACACTTGACTAATAATTATTCCTGGCCTGCCAAGAAATGGGCTAGATCAGAGAATAAACTATGCAGTAGAAACGGCTAGGATGTACAGATCCAGGAGAGATAGATGACTTACTGTTTTTAAGTCTATACCAAGTTAAATATAGGATTATGTACCTGGTTTGCCTCTGCCAAATATTGATTTTCGGGGGGGGGCACATATCATATGTGTGGTGACTGCTGTAGACTGTGGCAGGGGAGAGATAGGGGGAAGAAAGAGTAGAAATAGCTAGAATCCAGCAGAGTGTAAGCTTCTTTGTAGGTTCTATAGCAGGTTTCTCAAATCTGTTCTCCCCTTATATCCCTCCCTTTTTGTTCTGGGGTAGCAGGAAGGGGTCTTGTCTACTGACAGCCCTAGGCCCTGCCATATGATGCAGAGCTCAGAAGAAGGCCTGCTTTCCTGGCCTCATTTTCCTGATGCTGAGGCTCTTCTGACCCCAGTTTTGAGGAGTCACCTGATTGTTTTCTCTGGGAATGTACCCCCTTTTAGACTAAGACCCACAACCCAATAAAATATTAGTATTTAAAGATTTTAGGCTTTACAGTCAGGCTTCCTGGGTTCAAACTCTAGCTCTTGAGACTTAGTCTCTTTAAATCTTACCTTACAGTATCTATCTCATAAGGCTGTAAAAATTACCCAACATAATTTATATAAAGCATTAGAACAGTACCCAGACATAGCAAATGCTCCATGAATATTAGGTATCATTATTTGTATTTTTTGCAGGAAACACTAGAACTATCACTTATATATACTGTCTATCAAAGAATATTATTAGCAATTAGCTCTCTTGTCAGCTCTTGCAGATGTGATGTAATATACTTTTTAACAGCATAATGCTAGACCAGACTGATTGGATATAAATCCTGATACTGCCACTGACAACTTTGAGGCCCTGACCAGTTTCATTGATGCGTGCTGCCAGCCTCTTCATTATACCTCATTTAAAAGTACTTGCCTTATATAGTTGCTGTAAGGATTATGAGTCAATGCATAGAACTCATATAAACCTCTAAATGCTTAGAATGGTGCCTGGAACGAAACAGCCGTTCCCTAAATTTCTTGCTGCTGTTATTAACTCTAAGAAACATTGACTCGTCCATTTTAATACCGAGAGGGCCTTAGAATTTAGCACAACTTCTTTTATAGACGAGAGCGTGAAGCTCTGAAATTTCACAGCTAGATACTAGATGTTTGTCCTGTATTTCCTAACTCCTAATTTAATGTTCTGTTTGCCATGCTTCCTCCACAAAATGTCTCTAAAGGGATGTATTAGTAGCATTAACCAGCAAAACAATCACCATCATTCATGTAACCACATTTAAGGAGCTTTTCTATGCAAATACTAAGTTGCTAGATGTAAATGACATTTAAATAATAATGTTTCTGCCCTTTGGGACCTTAGGAGGATCCACTGAATATTATACACTGCTTGTATAACAGGAGTCTAAGTCCATACTGATCCTTTAAGGATTTTATAACATACTCCTTTTAACAGATTTGAAATAATGCTCTCCATGGTAGAAGGATAATACTGTGGGGCATCTGGATGGCTCAGTCAGTTAAGCCACTGACCCTTGATTTCAGGATCCTGAGATCAAGCCACTACCACCACCACCCCTACACTCTGCCCAGGCTACCCTGCCAGGCTCTGCACTCATCCGGGAGCCTGTTTGTCTCCACCACCCTCTCCCCCCACTATCATGGTCATGCATGCACTCTCTCTCTCTGTCTTGCCCTCTCTCTCAAATAAATAAAATTTAAATTTTTTTTAAAAAAGATAATACCATGCCTATGATCTACCAGTAGTGAACTCTGTAAATTTTGTTTTTCTAATAAAATTGATGAATTTGTAGAATAATTACCAGGGTTAAAGGCCTAGTCTTAAGCCAGGCTAGCTGTAGTATAAACTCAGATCTAAGGATTCCTGTTCTCTGTAAGGGAATGTAACTTTCTGGATAGGCTATTTTCAAAACGTATTTTAAACCAAATTAGGGCATTTAAACAAATAATTAAGCCAGTTCTTGATAACTCCATTGTCATATTATTAGTGTTTATGTAGTTGCTAAAAATAAAATGATTACCCACATTAGTTCCTAAGGTTATTTGTTCCCACATCAAATGACAACTTGTTAACAGTTTTATTGAGATGCAATTTGCATATGATAACATTTGTCCATTTTAAGTGTGCAGTTCAGTGAATATTAGTAAATTTATACAGTTGTGCAACTATTACCACAATCCACTGCTAGAACATTTCATCACCAAAAATATTACAAGTTTGTATGCACTCAGTCCCCTTTGTGCCCTCATTCCTAGGCAGCCACTTAACCTGCTTTCCGTCTGTATATATTTGTATTTTCTGGACATTGCACGTAAATGCAATCACAATATATAATCTTGCAGTTCATCCATATTATGGCTTGCATGAATATTTCATTCTTTTTTATTGCTAAATAATATTCCATTATATGAACTGAATATTCTACATTTTCTGTGTGTATGCTGGCTTACAGCATACATTATAGATGCTCAGCTGTGTTCTAGACTTAGAGATGTTGCAAGATGTATCTGCTATTTGGGGCTCACAAATAACAAAATTGAAAAAACCCTAGTAGGGTAAGGGATAATAGTCTACATGAGTTTGGGCTCCAGCAGAACCTTTCTAAGAAGGTTATAATATGAGAAGGTTATATGTGAGAAGACACAATTTCTAATAGCAAAGATGCTAAGCAGTCAGAACAGTCCACTACATTGCATGTTTGACCAAAATGAATGAATGATTTCAGTAACATTTGTCATTGTTTTTTGCCTAATTTGCAAAGAAACTGATAACCTGAGTAGTTAAGTGCCCTGAATATCAACAAATGTTCACTACAGAGAATAGTTTACTTCGTTATTTCTACATTCATGGTACCCTTGGCATTTACAGATTAAAATTTTAAATTTTAGCTGTTTGTGAGTTATGCATAGTAGTTTGTGATTAGGACCAGGCATTAATTTGAGTTGCACTGCTGGTGTGTGGGACCAGCTTCCTTAGCCTAGCAACAGATTTCAGCACTGCTCTGTTTTCTTGTTTTACCACATAGGAACTGATTTTCCTTATCGATCTGGAGGTATCACACACGGTTTTCAATTATACTGTGCATATTTTAGGTGCCCTGTGCCTCAGGTCTTCTTGCTGATGTCAGTAACCTCGTCTGCTATATTGCTATCTTTAGTCCTTCTTTTTTGCTTGTCTTTTTTTTTTTTTTTTTGCTAAGATTTCATTTATTTATTTGAGAGAGAGATAGCAAGAGAGCACAACATGGGGCATTGGGGGTCGGGCGGGGTGAGGGAGAAGCAGGTTCTCTGCTGAGCAGGGAGCCCAGCTCGGGGCTGCATCCCAGAGACCCTGGCATCATGACCTGAGCCAAAGGCAGACGCTAAACTGACTGAGCCACCCAGGTGCCCTTTTCACTTGCTTTTTAAAATCATTCCTTTGCTAAATCATTTTGGTGGTTCTTTTGTAAACCCCTAAATATATCTACCTTATTATAAGGCAGTATCGTTACATTTTCTTCCTTTTTCATTGGAAGAATTATCTCATTTATGTTGTCCAGTACATTTTCTGAAAATGTTCATTGAGCTTCCTTTCTGCTATTTTTAAGTCTAATTCAGCTCTTAATTATTTGCCATGACAGAAGAGGGCAGCGACAAAATCATAATTGAAAACATGATTTGGCTTAAGAATGAATTAACATAATTTTTCTCTTTACCATTGTAATTGTTTTGTTAGACTAAAAGTAGTTAGTGTAAAATCATTTACATTAAAATAAAATCATTACATTGTTTAAAAACACACCAAATGACAGGAAAAGAAGTATGGGTGTTAGGCTAAGGAACAGTCACAATGGGGTTAATAGGAAACAGAATTTAATACACCAAGCTAGTTTCTACATGTATTAGTTTATTTTCTGCCTGAAATGTTGTAATTGTTTAAATATATGAAAAAAGGATTAGACAAAAATTATGGAAAAGATGAAGGACTGTCCTTTCTTATATCACCCTTTAATACCTCTTTAAATGAACTCTGCTTAGTATCTTCTGGAAAGGCCACTTACAATTTTAACGTTTTATGAAATCAAAGTTTTTTTCCCACAAGGATTTAAAATAGCTATTACATTTGGAGTCTGACCCCTGTGAAAGATGACTGTATGTCTTTCCAAGATTTTTAAAAGTTGGCACGATCTTACATGATTCCTGGGCACAACTTGTTTATTGGGTTCTTTTTTTTCCATGGGTATTCAAAATAAATAGGTACTTGTTATTGAATTGGGAAAAAATAGCATAACTATAAAACTGATTATAGCTTGTACTGGAAAGAATCTTGCCATCTGATTGGAAATATTTTTCCAGTTTGTTGACCTATTTGAAATTCCTAAGAACTATTTTTCTTTCCAGCTTTCAAACATCAAATTCATTCTGAGGTCAGTTTGGTTGATTCTAGGGACTAAAAAAATGAATAACTTTGGTTTTGTGTTCTTAAAACTTAAGGACATATTTACTGAATACTTTAACTGCCACTATGATTACTACTCTGTAATGAATATTTGCACTGGATTAAAAATAATCTTATTAGAAATCATAATTGATGCTTCTCAACTCAGTCCCCACTGTTGCTCTTATTAAGCATGTAGTATGTGATAGCACTTAACCTAGAGTAGTGTTTTTAAACAGCATGATCTATGGATACACATGGTATGAAGGTCGTTTTTCTTATAATCTTTTAGCATTGTTTATGATACTGTATCTTTGTATTGTTTAGACGTATGAATTCTAATGCGTTTCAGATGTCATGTTGGTTTCACCTAAATTCCTCATTCCAGTGTTTTATCAAAAATCATACTGTTTTCTTTATCATTACTTTTTCAGCAGTGGCAAGAAAAACCAATTCCTTGAGTTATCTGGCTCCACTGAAGAGGCTCTTGGGGGGAGAAATACGAGCTTTAAGAGTAATAAAAGGCTTAGTGTGTTTTAATCTTTCACAAATAATTATTTAGGAAATGTTTGCTTAATTATCTTAAGCTCTTTCTGCATCTATTTTTAATTATTATTAGTAGAACTGTATTTCACTATGCCAGGAACCTTGGTGGAAACTGAGCTGGCATAGGGAGGAAGAGGGAAAAGTCTGCCAGTTTTGTCACTGAGCCCTCTTTTTTTTTTTTTTTTAAAGATTTTATTTATTTATTTGACACACAGAGAGAGATCACAAGTGGGCAGAGAGAGAGGGGTAGTAGGCTCCCTGCTGAGCAGAGAGAGCCCAGTGAGGAGCTCGATCCCAGGACTCTAGGATCATGACCTGAGCTGAAGGCAGAGGCTTAATCCACTGAGCCACCCAGGCGCCCCCATGCCCTCTTTCTAATCTGCTTCTCCTAACTTTGTTGCTATTGCTTCAGCCCCTTGGTGTCTATTGTGAGCAATATGGGAGCTGCCTCCTGACCAGTCTTCCCAACCAGTCCTGCTGCCATCCTTCTTGTTACTTAAAATTCCATAGCGGATTGCTGCCACCATACATATTCAAGATCAAGTCCATACTCTGTATAAGAGTCGTTATGTAAGGCCTTTAGCTAGCCCTTCCTTATTTCTCTTGATACCCAAACGTAAGGAACTATTGCAATTCCCTGAATGTAATTCATTTCACTCTCCCTTAACTTGTGCTGTTCCCTTTGCCCAGAAAGCCTTCCTGGCTCTCATATGCTTTGCTAATGGCTATGTCTCTTTGATTCAGCTTAGTATCGCTTAAATATTAATTCTTCTGTGAAGTCTTTTGACATCCTCTTTTTTTCTTGTAGCCATCTTCCCTTGTGTTCATATCAAAACACAAGCGAACTTCTGCTTTATATTTAGCTTAGAAAACTGCCTTATATTTGATTAGGCTTGTAAATTCTTGTAGCTGTAACAGCCATCTGTGGTATTACTGTAACCTAGAATGAACAAAGGCCGTGAGGATCAAGGCTGAGAAGTGGAATGAATATACAAGTGGAGAATGGCCTTACAATCCAGAAAGCTGAACAATAACTTTTTTAACAATCAACCTACAGTGGCTAGGACTTGATCGATAACTGCCAGGTTCCCTGATTTTTATACTTGCTTCCGACTTTGAACTAATGAGAGCAAGCCAAATATGTACCCCCCCACCACTCACAGAGGATATCCCACTCCTGCTTAGCTCACCTTCAGCTTCCCATGCCAACAGCCTCCAGTCAGGGCACACTTGAAACCTTCCCTTTTTTCCACTGTGAAGCTTTTGCACTCTTCAGCCCGCCTTTGAATCTGCCTGAACACAAGTGATAGGTGGCTTTTTTTTCTCACTTATTTCTATACAAGGGGGAAACATTTATTTTAGAATTATTTACATCCGAAGAGATTAGTGGTAAGTATAGTTTATAACCTGTATTTCTTGTGCTAACTATATTTTGTGATTTTTCTGCATGTTTATAAACATAGAGGTTTATATTTTATAAAGGCAAGGACAGGTTTTTGTTAAAAGGATTCTCTTGAATGGAAAGATAAACAGAAGAAAAATCTGTCACTTAATAGTAACAAAATCCTCGTCAACTTTTAATCTTACTTGAGATCTTTGTCTCAGATATAATTTTCAAAATTCCTTATTTGGTTAATTAAACCGTAATTTAAAAAAAAAATCAGTACATGGAAGAGATTTAAACATGAAATTCAAATTAAAGGCATTTGAGTTTTATTTATTATGTTGAGCATCCTTTATTCTTGTTTTTAAATGTTGAGCAAGAATGCATAATTTTATTAAATAATTTTTGCATCATTTACTGCTTTTTATTTAACTTATTAGTTTAATATACTATATAAATAGATTTCTTACTATTGAACCATGTATATGTTCCTAAAATAATCCTGCTTGGTTTGGTGAATTATTTTTAATATGTCCACTAATTTTATAAAGGCCCTTTCACTTTTGTAAAGATTCCAAAAAAGACCAGGGGATAAATCCTGATTTTTTTTGTTTGCATCCCTTCTTTATATTTCTACAATTGAATGGCTAATAAAGTTACTTTAAATAGTTTTGAACCTATGAAAAAGATAGCTTTTTATCTGTCTAGAGCTTTGTTTTACTAAAGTTACTCTCGGTTAACTTTTTGCTTGAATTTTCTTTTAACAGTCATTCCCTTCGGAGAGGTAGCTCCTTCACATTTTTAACACCTGGCCCTCACTGGGACTTCACTTTGGTGAGTACCTGGGTATTTTATGTCAAGACATTGAGAGAATTAATTCCTAGGTTGTCTTTCAGTCTGGTGTACAACTCAGTTGTCTGTACTTCTTGATTATCTTGAGATACAGAGTTTCTGTTGCCATCTTTGGCAGCCTAATTTAATTCTTTTTTCTTCTGCTAACAAGCTAAAAACAACTTTTATTTCAATTAAATATAAAATATTTTGAAAAATAGCAGATCTATTTATTTTTAACCTTATGCAATCCTTTCTTTTATTCCTACAGTTTTAAAATTAAGAGAATATATTATGAAATATGAAGCTGTTTTTATGTACATACTCTAACAGCTTGTTTCTTGGCTGAAAAATATAAAAATGATTTCAGATGATATATATGATGATGATTTATTTTCTGTTATTAATCATCCTAGTATCCTACTCTCATTATTTTTAGAATGAGACTTTTACAGAGGCATCTAACCAGACAATTGGTTCTTTTTGTAATTAAAAACTCATTAGCTTATAATACTCGTAAATAATGTATATACAAATAGAGCATGATTCTTACATTTTCTTATTTGGAGGAAATAGCAAAAATCATTCTGTTTCTAGTTTGCCAAGTTTTACCTGATTGTGTGCTGATGGGTTCAGCAATGCATATTTAATTTGCATTCTGTTCTTTTGTATTTAATTTATATCTCTGTTGGGGACTTCTGTTTGAGATTTCTTTGCTCTTATACCAGTTACTTACATTAATTGGTCAGTTAAGGATTCATACCAAGAGTCTCCTGATTTTAATACAATTCTCTATTCTCCTAGAGACTTTTTTTCATCTTGATTTTTTTCCTTTCATAGTTGACAAGCCTAAGCTCAAACAGAAAAACTTCAGGAGAGAAGTGTCTCCAAACTTAATTTTGCAAACCTATCAGCAAAAATATTTTGAACACATACCCTGCTATGTTTATTTAGGATTTTTATGTATGGACCAGCTTTATTGGCTAATAAGTCAAAGCACAGTACTCAATCTTGGGTGAAGTTCGTGATAGTGGATGTAAGTCCGTATTTCAAATAGCCATGACATTTTCACAGTGTGAGGTCAATTTCTGGGAACTGATTGGATGACTATTGTCTAACCTTATAATGTGGATGATGATGAGTTCATCATCTGTATATTAAATATTAGTAAACCTTATTTTTAAGGATTAATAAATACATAAATATTGAAGTTCTAACATTTTCCTCCTGCACTCCAGGGAAGATATCTTGCATATCCTCTGGGATGGTACATCCCTCTTGGGGAAAACACATTTGTAGAGTTCTCCCATGACAAAAGAAATAGCTCATGGTTCATGTGTTAAAACGTTCGGAATGTGATTAAGGAGTATTAAGAGATTAATAAACTTTCACATACATAGGTTGAGAAAAAAGAGGACAAAAAGTAAGCATTTGACTCAAGTTATTAGAGAAAGAACAGTAGAATGAACCAAAAAAAAATAAGTGGAAAAATGAAAATGGATAAAAATAAAATCATTGCCCAGTCATGATAAAATTCTTGGCAAACTGGGAATAGAACAGAACTATCTTAGCCTGAGACCTGCCACAAACAACATGTTTTGTGATGATAATATGTTAGAAACATTTCCTTAAAATTTTGGAAAAAAGCCTGCTGTCACCATGTCTATCCAGCATTTTACTGGTGCTTCTAGCCAACATAGTGAGACAGGAGAACAGGTGGTATTCAAATTAGGAAGAAAGAGACAATAGCATCTCATCGCTTAGGGACAATATGGCTATCTACATAGACTATCCTAGTGAATATTGATAGCAGCTATTAGAACTAAAAGTTCAAACAAAATTACTGGCTATAAAACTTATAAAAGGGATTCAGTAAAATGTGTATATATATAGGCAATAAACAAATGTAATTTGTAAAGATGCTTATATTGAAGTAAAAACAATTTTTAAAACTGAATAAATCTGTGAAAAGATCTGTGAGATTTTTGTTGGAAAAATTGGAAAGCATTAATAAAGAAATAGATACCAAGTTAAATGGAAAGATAGTCGTACAAGGAAAGACTCAATAAACCCAAAAATGTTAGTACTCCCTATATTAATTTATAAATTCAGTGTAGTTCTGATAGAAATCCCACTAGAGTGTAAGAGATCTCACTCTATAATTCAGAAAGAAAGTAGAAAGCCCAGAGCAGCGGAAGTATTGTGCAAGTCAGGGAACATATGACTTGACTTTATTAGCTGTTAAGGCTTACTCCATAGGTACAGTGATTATGGAATCACAGTGTGGATGAAAGTCTAGGTAAACAGACCAATGCCATAAGATTGAGAACCCAGAAACTGACATATGTATGAGACCTTCATGCATCGTAGTCATTAGAAGGAATGGTGCCTGCAACAATGGTCTTAGCGGTGGGGACAGTTAGCTCTGCCGTCTCATACTATATACAAACAAATAAATTCTGGATGGATTGAATATGTATATAGGAAAAGAAAACTTCAGAATGTTTAAAAGAAAATATAGTAGAATATTTTAAAATCTGTTAAATGTCTTTCTACATATGTAAACACATGTACATAATTTTATATAAATGTGTAGGTACAATCATGAATGAGCTTTTCCCCTCAGTACACTTCTTTTTGTTTGGCAGCTTCCTCCTTTCCTCTCTCCTCCCCTGTCAATCCTTCCATCCCAGCCTCCACTCTAACCTGTGTCAGCAATACCATACCTGTCCCTCTGTTTTGCTCATATAATTATTTACACACACACACATATACAGAGAGAGACTCACAAATAAAATATACATAAATGCAGGATCTTTGCTTTGTTTTTTTCAGAATTAGGATCATATTATTCTTATTTTTCTAGATCTTCTGGATATGACCTTAAGATCAATAAGGATTTCTTGTCACCTCATTTTTAGTTTTTTCCAATCCTGATTTATATTTTTCTTTCAAGTGTTCTATCATTTTCCTAATGCCGTTAGCTAACTTTGGAATAGTATGTCATAGTTTTGCTCTGTTTCTTTGAGCATTTCATTCCAAAGTACTTTCATTCCCAATAGGGATATTATTCTTCCCCTTTTCCCTTTTTTCTTAGAGTCATTTTGTGTAGGATTTGACTTGGAGAATTTTCTGTTCATTTTAATGTGAATTTAGTTTTTCTGAATTTTACAAAGAGGCTTGGTTCAGATAACTTTTCTAACTTAACAGAGTTCCCTCTCTTTATATGGTTCCTTGCTTCTGCGATTTCCAGGTTCCATCAATTCCCCACTTCCATCTGGACTCCGTCTTTCCTTTTCTCCAGTGTCCCTGTCCTGCTCCATTCTGATTCCACTACCGCCAGTTTCTCCTTGGAGTGGAGTTAGGTCCTGGAAGGGAACCCTAGCTGGTCAGTTTTGAGAGTTCACAAGAGCTAGACTATGTCCCAGGTCATCTGAAAAGTTATTTTGAGGTGTGAGTGGGTGATGTGTTACTTAAGGATTCTTCTTCAATAGTGATGAAGGACAGAAATGAGATTGTATGCAGTTTCACCACTACAGGCACCAGAAGGGCTGAGTGAGCAGTGAATGGTAACTAGGAGTATGTTGTCTTCCAGTAGATAAATCCTGCTTCTGGCAACAAGTCTTAATTTACTTTGGGCCATGAGAAAAGGGTATTTTTTTTCTAGTGAAGACCCTCCCCCTTCCATAGGATAAATAATATGATTTTTTAAAAACTCGTTGCTTTTATGTTTAAAACATATTTTACTTTTTCTCTAGTAAGTACAGTTAGCCCTTGACTTACTAAGAGTTCTCTTCTGAAAAAACTTTACATAAAGTTTTTTGATAGGGTGAAACTTGGCAGCATGAGATGATTCAGGCCAGGGGAACTATATAAACAGTAAATATGCTAGAGATCATTTATGATCATCCCTCAAAAATAATTTTTTTTCAAAAATAATTATGAATAGAGCTTCACTTTTTTAAAGTGATTTTTCTGGTTTTATGGACTCTCTGTTTAATGAGGTAACATGCATTCCTTCTATATAAGAATGAAATCTTTTTTTTCTTATAGAAAAGAAAGCGGAGAGCGAAAGATGATGATGTCATAAGCCTTAACAGCCTTGATTTAAAGGTAAGCCTTTCTTCTTGTCAAAGAAAAGCATTTAAAAATATGCAGATAATACTTTATTTTTGTGCTATAAGGATGATGAATGCGAATTTTAAAAAAATTATAAGTTCAAAACTAAGTAATATGGACTCTTACAGATATCTTCTTTTTTCTGTTGTACTTTGTTAGGAATGAGGTAAAAGCCTCCCTAAGAACAATGTTAGGCTTTAGCTAGTGATCTCACACTCAAATGTCTGAAGAGGCCAGGCCTACCGTGTATGCAAGGAGGAAGGAAGCAAGGGACCGTGGTGGAAAAAAGAAACACGCCCTCCTGCAAGAGGCAGCTGCTACTGTGCTCTAGCTCCCAGCTGCTTGTAGGACTGTCAAAATCTGGATTTTTATGTGAAAGCTCCCAATCTTTATATGTTGGACCATGCAAACCAAACAGCTTGTCTGTAGGTCAGAAGTGTCTGTGTGTTTCCAATGTGTGACCTGTGACAAACCAAAATTCAGTGCACACTTAAAAAATGATTATGTATCCTTTATGTAAAATTGTATTTAAGTCCCAAAACTTGGTATCTGTGGAATTACTTAGTCCATTTTTGTCAACTGGCAAACTTTACAGAACCATCTTGGTTTTAAGGAACCTTTTTAAAGATTGTTACATAAAGGTTATACATTTTTTAAGTGAGATTTTAAAAATGTTTGACATCATGTGTAATGATGGCAAATTTTTATAGGTTTGCCCATCAACATTTTACCAAATCCAGCAAGCCAGATTTGCAGGGGAGAGGGGGGCATGTGTACATATGTAATATGTTTATGGGAGAACTCCGTTTTAAGTGTTAAGGCTTTTTGCAAAACAGTTTTAGTTACATTTTAAAATCCTGTATTCAAAGAAAGAAAAAAAGGATGAAATGACAGCCCTGAGTATTTTTAGGTATGCTTCAAATCAGATCACATACAGAAATAGACAGTATTTATAGTTTGCCACAATAAAATCCATGGTCAAATCTACTGAAAAATAATCCTCCTTTTGTTTATCCCAACTTCACCAATTCCCATCATGTGATCAAATTATTGTCATTATATCTATTTGCCGCCTCTGCCCTAGATTATTTTGAAGAAAATCCTTTATGTTGTATCATGTTATCTGTATCATCAGATTGAGTGTTCACACTTCCTTGATTTGTCTTACACCTTTTTTGTTTTGGTTTTGTTCGTTTTGTCTGTTTGAATTGGAATTCATATAAGGTCCATACATTGTGATTATCTCTCTTCACTGTCTTTTAATTTGTAGGTTCCCTCTCTAGCTTTTCTTTTTTTCTTTTTTTTTTTTTTTAAGAGTTTTTTGTCGTTGAAGAAGTAAGCATGTGTAGAGCCCTTCACATCCTGCATATTCACGATTGCATCTCCCTGGTATCATTTCTTCTGTTCCTCTCTTCCCTTTATTCCTGATAAACTGATAGATCTAGAGATTGTTTTGGGCAAAATTAATTCTCATTGCCTAGATTTCTTTTATCATCGAGGGTTGCAAAGTGGTAACAATGTGCCTTTATCAGTCGTTTTTATTAACTAGATTACTTCTGTAAAAAGAAAACTCCCCTTGGGGTGCCTGAGTGGCTCAATTGGTTAAGCATCTGCCTTTGGCTTGGGTCATGATCCCAGGGTGCTGAGATGGAGCCCCACATCGAGCTCCATGTTAGGCTCCCTGCTTAGTCGGGAGCCTGCTTCTCTCTCTTCCTCTCTCCACCCCCCCCCACCCCGCTCTTGCATGCTCTCTCTCAAATAAATAAATAAAATCTTTAAAAAAAAAAAAAGAAAACTCTCCTCACCAACCATCTGGTTACTACAAGATACTTAAACTAAAGGTAGAACAAGTTCATGATTCCTTTTATCCGTTTTCAAGTGATGCGTTTTATTCATTAAAATTCTCTAAAAGTAATTAGTGATTTTTTTTTCTTTTTAATGTGATTATGAACATACGGATATTAGCACATTTGTAGTGTTTTAATCCACTTCCATTATTACGCTTACAATGCTCAAATTACCCTATCTTTGGCATCAGAGTGGTGCCAATGTCCTTATTTCCCCAGTTTCATTATATAATTATATAATTGACATTTAACATAATGTAAATGTAAGGAATGCAATGTATTGATTTCCTGTATCCTTTAACATGACCCTTACTTTATATCTAGAAGGTAAATGGTCTCCCTTTCTTCCAGGATGACAAGTTCTTCCAGGCCCACTTGTATATTTTGTTGTTGTTTCTGCTCCATACCTGGAAACAGCCCTATTTCTAAAAACCCTGCTTTCCTTAGGAAATGGTAGAGGCTTAAACCTGCGCATTATGAACACTCCTTGCTGCTGTATTGATTCTTGCTTCTGTGCCTTTTTTTTTTTTTTAAAGATTTTATTTTTATTTATTTGAAACAGAGAGAGAGAGATCACAAGTATGCAGAGAGGCAGGCAGAGAGAGAGGAGAAAGCAGGCTCCCCGCAGAGCAGAGAGCCCTATGCGGGCCTCGATCCCAGGACCCTGAGATCATGACCTGAGCCGAAGGCAGAGGCTTAACCCACTGAGCCACCCAGGTGCCCGCTTCTGTGCCTTTTTAATGGACAAATCTAGGAAATGTATATCACTTTTTCAGATATAATAAATTTTGAGTTTGTACTGATATTTCAGATTTGAGGCTACAGTGTTTTTTACTCAGTTGCATTAATCTTCCTGTCTAGATCTCTCCAGCCACACCAAAAATCTAGGTCTTGGGACACTGACATAACTATTCACTTGATTTACTCACAGTTCAAAGACAACAGTCTGCATTACTGCAGATTGTTACTGCTACTATATTAATATAAATGAGACAATTATTAAAAACATTGTATGTTTTATTTTTCAGATTTTTTGTTTTTTGCATATTAGTTATAGTATGTACAGCTTATTATGTTAAATTATTGAACTAGTACTTTTTTTTTTTTTTAAGAGAGAGAGAGTGTGAGCAGGGAGGGACAGAAGAAGAGAGAGAGAGAGAATCCTCAAGCAGACTCCCCAATGAGTGTGGAGCCCAACGTGGGGCTCAATCCCAGGACCCTGAGGTCAGAACCTGAGCCAAAACCAAGAGTTGGATGCTTAACTAACTGCACCACCCAGGTGCCCCTGAACTAGTACTTTTCTGTGTGTAATTATGGCAACAATTTACTTGTTCCTTTTTATTTTCAATTTTTAAGAACTACTTTTTAAACTTAATTTTTCTTATAATCATGTAACAAAACTGTATGGAATTTCAAAGTCAGGTCTACAGGATTCTTGTTTCTATTCCTGGGTCTTCTACCCTACTTCTTTCTTCCATAAAAAATCCCTTTTTTTGTTTTTTAAATTTTATGGTTTATTCTTTCACTTTTTAAAAATAGAAGCAATTGCATGTATATTTGTGTATCCCACTCTCTTGGCTAAACAGTAGAATGCTGTCTTTATTTTATGCTCTATTTTATTCTTTCCTTATTTGTTTTGCTTGTGTGTTTTGCTTTGGTATGTCTTTCCATATTTAGGAAGGTTCATGTTTTTGTTCTTTGGATATTTTTGTCTTCAATTTCCCCTTTTTAGCTATTGTAAATTGGTTCATTCCTATGAGCATTATTATAATCAACTGATACCTCTTCTCCCTCCTCTCCTTCTCCCCTGTTAATAAACTAAAGTCATATCTCTTTATTCTAAATTAATACATTTAAAGTATTAAGTGCTTATTTTACTTTTCATATACATTCACCATTTTCCATTTCTTGAATGTAGTTTTACTGTATCTACAAAATCAGAGCATATAGCCATCGCAGATTGGGCTGTGTACCCTGGTACCCATTTTTAGGCTTTAGTTCTGCAGATAAGTGTATATTGAATGCTGAGCACCAGTTCTAGGTTTTTGGTTTTCTGAAACTCCTTTTCTAGCAAAGGGTCAGTTAGCCATCAACCCATGTCTGACCTGCTCAGTGACTTACATATATTGTTAATGGTTGCTTTTAAAAACACTCCAGTGGCAGAGGTTAAGTAGCAGTGACAAGGACCATCTGACCTACAGAGACTGAAATATTTACTATTTGGCCTTTTATAGAGTTTGCTGACCCCTGCTCTAGACTTTAATAAATTCAGATGACTTATTCTCATAGTTTTTGTCATTTCTTTGTATTCCATTGTTTTCTGTCCCCTTCCTGATTTTTACTTAGTTTGGATTTTTTTAATCTTTTATATTTATCACTTTCTCTCAAAATATTTTCTCTTTATCTTTTTTTTTAGTAGTTCCATGCCCAGCGTGGAGCCCAGTGCGGGGCTTAAACTCATGACCCCGAGATCACAACCTGAGCTGAGATCAAGAGTCAGACGAGCCACCCAGGCTTGTCTTCAAACTTGTCTTCCCTTTTGTATTCTTTTTTCTCCTAATTCAGTAGGCATATTTTTTTTTATTCTAAAATAATTCTTATATTTTTAGTTCTTTTTTTTAGTTCTCTCACCTCATTGCAAATCTTCCTTTCTCTACCCACCTAATTTCTGAGTTTTATGTTCTTTCATAGCTTCTATAATTTCTTAATTTATTTTATGCTTAGAGACATTATTCTACTTCACATTTTCTGTGTTCTTATAATAGTTTTAAAGGGGATTCAAGATTCTTTTCTGTTGCTCATTTTTTTTAAGTGCAGTAAATTTTCCTGTGAGATAGAGGAGTGAGCAGTGGTAGCCTGTCTTCACCTTCATGGCTCCAGGGCTCCCTCTTCTGTTGTCTTCACAAAGTGGTTTATAACAATACAGCCTCATGCTTTCTGAGATCTTTCTTTTGTGCCCCCCTTTTCTTTATCTGAGTTTTTTCTTGTCTTTGCTTCTGTTGCTCTGTTCCACTCAATTTGGAATAAGATTGCTAAATAGATGCAAAACAAATTAATACCCTCATCTCCATCTCTACCTACAAAATGTATTTACACTGCTCTCAGTTTTCTACAGTTAACATCTGCCCTTACAGAGTCACAAAACCTGGTCAGTAACAAATGGTGAATCAGACAAGATGCACAGCCCTAGAAGATGAGATCATCCACTGAGAGAACATGCAGGCATCCTTCATTGCTGATTTCAAGTTTGGATATTGTGTTTTATTGCTAATTCTTTCCTTAATTTTGCCACCTTTCTAATTTTGGTTTATGCTCTTTTATAAGCTAGTCTTGGAATATTGTAGTTTTTTTGTGAGCATGTTTTTCTACTATGCTTTTATTTTTTGTAGGGATATTACCTTTTCCCTTATAACTTTTTCCTTATGAAAACTTCATATGGGATTTGACTGTGATTCTTTTCTATTGGTCATTACCACATGAAAGTGGCTTTAGAAAGGGGGAGTGAGTCAGGAGAGCTTTTCTAGCTTTATAACTTTAAACTTCCTCTTCTGTTATCTTAAACAAATAATAAAGGTAGATACACTTTGAGTTCTCCAGGACCTGTTTTCCTCCTCAACTTTTATTGGAACTTTCTCTTTTCCTGGATGTCTGTCACCTCTATTCCACTTGACTTGAATCTGTTCCCAGAACTTGCACCACAGTATAGTGCTTTGTCTTGGAAGGGAGCTTTGAAAGTCCTAAACTCATGTGTTCCGGCCATGAACCCCTTACTGCTACCCTTTGGTAGATAAAACCCTTCTCAGTTTCAATAGCCATGGTCACAATGACCCACCTTACTCTGCAGCTGCAGCAAGTCACTGTCAGTAGTTTCCGGATTCTTCTCTAGTCAGATGTGGGAGATATTTTATTTTTCTCCTTTCTCTTCTGCTGCTATATAAGTCTTAGAGTTGTTGGTAGTTTATCCACATTAACTTGTATTTTGGGGTTCATGGGGATGTGTACCTTGTCACATAGTGCTAGACATATTGACCTTGGGGATTTGGTTTTACTGTCCTTGTTCTGTGTGTTTTCATGGAAGGATTTGGAAAAATTGTAAAACTATGTCGCTGCCATCACCTTAGTCTCAGAATTATGACTCCTGCATTTTATTCTCAATGGTGAAAAGCAAATTTAGCTTTCTTCTGAAACCAATATAATTTTAGCAGATTTTATTGACATTGAATTTACTGGAATTATTTGAATTGCTATAATTTTTAGCATAGATTGTATATTATGCACTGATACTAATACTCATCAACGAGCCAAAGATAAACTTTTTATTGTCCTTCAAAATTTGTCAGGTTCGGGGCAGTGGTTATACATTTGCATATACTATTGCTATGTTCTTCAAACTGTGGAGTTATACTCAAGAAAAAAATCCTTATAAAAGTTTGGTTACAGGGCACCTGGGTGGCTCAGTCATTAAGTGTCTGCCTTCGGCTCAGGTCATGATCCCAGGGTGCTGGGATCAAGGCCCACATTGGGCTCCGTGCTCAGCAGGAGGTCTACTTCTCCCTCTCCCACTTCCCCTGCTTGTGTTCCCTCTCTCTCTGTGTCTTTCTCTGTCATAAATAAAATCTTAAAAAAAAAAAAAGTTACATTAACCAGACCTACCTGTATGTCATGATATAGTCTCCATTTCTTGCAAACCTAAGGAATTATGTACAACTATGATAAGAATGAATTTGAAATAATAATTTACTGAATATCATCTTTGTTTACTCAAAACTTCACTAAGTCTAAATTCTTTTACTCCTTTTTTTTTTTTTAATTACACAAACATTTTATGGGGCACCCACAATGATTCAGGTCCTATTCTTAACCTTAGAGATAAGACTATGTCCAAGCCAGAAATGAGACCCTCTGACAAAATCATACCTGCATAGTTAGACAAGTATGATAGTGTTAGGAAGAGGAACAGGAGGGAGAAATAGAAGATTTGGGGAGGTTTTGATTTGGAGTTTAGTTTTTTATGGAAGTGAACATGAACTGGAAAAACCAACCCCAGATAGAGAAGGGACATCTACAAATGGCAAGAATTAAAATGAGTTATGTATGTGTCAGGAACGATAAATTCTTTAGAAAGAGTCAAATATATGAGGGAGAACTAAGAAATGAAGTAGTACAGAGGGTTAATTGGCCACTCAATTTGAAGGCTGGAAATGATTGGCTGAAGAGTTTATTGACCTATGAAAATCAACAGAAAGGATATTCTGGATTCTTGAACTGATTTTCCGCAGTTATAGTCCTTCCATCTCTGTAGAAAGAACTGGTGAGTGAGGACCTGGTATAGTGTCTGGAGGCCTGGAAGGGGAGTGATGACTGTGGAGATGAATAGAGCATTCCTAAGGTTTCATCTTCATCGGTTTTTTTCTTCTTAATGATCTTTCTTTGGAGAGCCCCTTCATTCACTCACCAGATTCAGCTGTGTGTAACTGATGACTCCCTTCCCTAATCTGAATCTTTAAGCCAGATCACAATCTGATTTTCACATCCCTTTATTCAGTTGCTTACAAGTTACAGCCTTTTAACTGGCCTCCCTGCCTGTAGCCTCTTTATGATGCCATATTGATTTTCTTTGATCTTTTTTTTTAAGAGGTGGGGGCATGTGCCTGTGTGTGCAAGTGGCGGGGGGAGGGGCAGAGGGAGGGAAAGAGAATCTCAAGCAGACTCCATGCCCTGGGTGGAGCCCAATATGGGCTCGATCTCATGACCCTGAGATCATGACCTGAGCCAAGTCAAGAGTCCAGATGTTCAACCGACTGACCCACACCCAGTCGCTCCTCCTTGGTCTTGCTTAAATTCTTTCAGTAGCTATTCATTGCTTTAAAGATAAAACCCAAATGTTACTTAACATATAATCCCCATTATGATGAGCTCCCACTCCATCTCTCCAAAATATCTCTCTCAGTCATATCCCTGTTTCCTTTCCCTTATACATCCTCACTTGGTTTAATTGCCTGGAGATTTCCTACCTATCCCCGCTCATTATATCCAGGAACCCTTTCCAGAGTCTTACCCCTTTCCCTGTATCCCACCCCTACCAACCTAGCCTGGTTACCCCTCCCATAATCCCTCTAGGTAGGGAAAATTGAATAGAAGGAACAGATTAGGATTTCATGAGGAAAAAAGAAGTCAGCAGTGAAGTTGTGATGATAACAGTAGCATTAAGCTATATTTATATCTTGAAAATAATTATTCAACTCTGGCTATAGGTCAGAGTTACCTGGAGAGTTTTGAAGGGAGGAAATGTGCTGCTAGGCCCTATCCCAGACTATATGAATGTGAGGAGATGGGGGAAAAAGGATAGGTGCCATTGGAACCTAGGAACATGTGAGTTTTGTTTTTATTGTTTTAAGTTGTCCCAGCAATACTTCGGTATAGCCAGAACTTAACCATTAAGTTAGAATATGACATTCTTAAAGTTGTCCCTCTCCCCCAAAAACATACCCTGGAATGGATACTCTGCCAACTCTCCAGCCCTGTGTTTTGTATGGCCTTTCATCTAAATATAACAGTTATTATGTAACATGCTAAATATAATCGGTTTGTATGGTCTTTTGAGGCTCTTGTTGGGAGCCATTGCTTTATTTACCTCTGTGGTTCAGTCCTTTAGCCACCTGGCCTGACACATAATAGGTGTTCAGTAAATATTTAATGAATAAACAGATAAAGTAATAATAGGTCATATGATTCAAGTAAGACTTTGGACTTAGGTAAACATATAACATGAGCATTGCATTATATATTTTGATTTTGGATATCTTACATTAAGAATTTAATACTGATGTTAAGGATTTATCATGTAGGGGAATCACTGGCTCCTTTATTGTGAAGTTGTAGTTGCTTTTTATCAAATTTGTCTCCAAGTAAAATTTTAGCACTATCTTTTATCAGGTTGCTCTACTACTATATTATGTATAAAATTACTCATCTTAAAAGGAACATGACATTTGTCTACCAAAGGTGTTTTTCATCTCTGTTTGTTAGCAACCATAATCTTGCTCTTTTCTTCTGATAGTGGAGTCCAAAGTGACTTTTTACTTTGTTCATGTAAAATAATACTGAGATGAGTAAGACTGAGTCATATTTTTATGACCAGACTTCTTTAACTCTGTTAGTCAGTAATCAAAACACAAACCAAAACACTCCAAAAGAAATGTGTGTACGTGTGTGTGTGTTTATGTGTGTATATATATGGCTTTTTCTTTTTCAGAATGTTCAGATTTGGGGATTTCATTTTCTTATAAGTTAAGTAGTATATTGAAGTGTTATACTTTGAGTATTGGTGTACTATGTAAATTTTAGTTTAAACACAATAATGAGTTATGTATGTTATTCCTTATAAATGATTTTTAAAACATTTGTGATTGTTTAGGATTACAATAAATTTTTGTTAGTTCCTGGATTAATAAAATCTCACTTTTGACAAACACCTCTTAGACCATGACAGGATATTGGTAATTTTTCTGAGGCACAGATTTGAATAATTTGAAGCTAGATGGCATGCTAAAGCTAGTGACTTAACTTAGCACTTTTTTTAAAGGTTTATTTATTTGATAGAGAGCGCAAGGCGGAGGGGCAGAGGGAGAGCGTATTTAAGCAGACTCTGCACTGAGTATGCAGCTTGACTCGGGGAGGAACTTGACTCAGGGATCGATCTCAAAACCTTAAGATCATGACCTGAGCAGAAACCAAGAGACAGAGGTTTAACCTACTGTGCCACCTAGGCACCCCTAGTTGCTTAACTTATGAATTACTGCCCCCACCTTGAATTTTGATGTAACCTATGATCTCTGCTGGTGCCCTGTAAGATAATAGAATAAAACATTGTTTCTCTGTGACATAGGTTGAAAAAATAAAGCCACCTGCTAGTACAGGTGATGAAAGTTAAGAGGAACAGAGGATAGATTAAGAAAATGGTTCTTCTTAGCCAAAAAAATAAAAGTTAAACATAAAACAGTTACTCCTGATAATGCTCTGAGAAGCTAATGAAGTATCCAGAGCTGTTCATCGTTAAGGTTAATCATTCCCAGATCACTGTGAATCATTCCTACGCTGTTATGTTCATGTAAATGCTTGTGTCTGCTTTTTAAATATAAAAGTAATACAAGAATACATTGTCTTTGTTCAAAATTAAACTTTTTTTAAGTTTCCTTGTATCGCCTTCATCCTCTGAAGTAACTAGTTATTATTTGATGTGTTCCAGATTCCCTTCTGTTTATTTACGTAATTCCACACAATGTTTGTAATGGTGACCTGTATATGATCATACTGTACATGTGCTACAGCTCGCTTTTTTTCTCTTTATCTCTTATCAATACCATATAAGCCTACCTCATTCTTTTTAGATTGCCATATCATATTCCATAGTATAAAGTACCATGATCTACTTAACCAGTCCTTGAAGAATGGCCCTTTAACATATTTTCCATTTTTTCACATTAAAAATAATGCTACGTTGTGTTTTCTCCTTCTGCACAAAGGAACCTCTAATACAGATATCAAGAAATGGAAATGCTGGGTTGCAAGTTTCAGTTTTGATAATGTTGTTCACTTGCCTTCCAGTAGTTTTACAAATTTATACTTCTCCATCAGTTTATGATAACCTGTCTTTACATCCTTCTCAACTCTGAATTTTTGTAATCTTTTAAATTTTTGCCAATTGTGATAGACAACCAGACAGAAAATTAATAAGGGAATAGAGGACTTGAACACCACCATAAACCAGTTGGACCTAACAGACATCTACTGAAAACTATCCAATAAGAGCAAAATATACATTTTTCTCAAGGTCACATAGAACATTCTTCAGAATAGAACATATACATATAAAGCCTTAATCAGTTTGAAAAGATTGAAATTATATAAGGTATTTTTGCAGCCACAATGGAATAAAACTAGAAATAACAGAAGGAAAACTGAAAAATTCATAATTCTGTAGAAATTAAATAACACAGTGTTGAATAACCAGTGGGTCAAAGAAGACATCACAAAGAAAATTGGAAAGTGCTTTGAGACAAATGAAAATGAAAACCTAACATACCAAACTAGTGGGATGAAGCAAAAAACTAAGAGGGAAATTTATAGCTATAAACTCTTACATTAAAAAGGAGAAAGATCTTGGAGCACCTGGGTGGCTCAGTTAGTTAAGCATCCAACTCTAGATTTCGGCTCAGGTCATGATTTCAGGGTTGTGAAATCAAGCCCTGCATCAGACTCTGCTGGGTATGGAGCCTGTTTAAGATTCTCTCTCCCTCTCCCCCGAACTCCTACTTATGTGCTCACTTGCTCACTCTCTCAAAAAAGAAAAAAAGACAGACTTCAAATCAGCAACCTAATGTCATGCTTTAAGTCACTACAAAAAGACAAGTTACATTCAAGCTAGCAGAAGGAAGGAAATAGTAAAGATTCGTGTGGGTTTTAATTAAAAAGGGAATAGAATAATAGAGAAAAATCAATAAAACTAAAATATGGTTCTTTGAAAAGATAAAACTGACAAATCTTGAGGTAAATTGACTAAGAAAAAATAAGAGAAGACTCAGATTACTGAAGTCAGAAATGAAAGTGGAGACATTGTACCAATTTACAGAAATAAAAAGGATGATAAGAGAGAACTATGAACAATTTTACACTAACAGATTGTATAACCTAGATGAAGAGGACAGATTTCTAGAAACCTACCAAGACTGAATCACAGAAATCATCTGAATAGACCTATAACTGTTAAAGAGATTGAGTGAGTAATCAAAACACCTTCCAGGAAAGAAAAGCCACGGCCAGATGGCTTCATTGGTGAATTCTACCAAACATTTAAAGGAGAATTAATGCCAGTCCTTCTCAAATTCTTGGAAAACATTGAAGAGGAGGGAACAGTTCTTAACTCCCTCTGTGAGGCCAGCAATACCCTGATACCAAAGCCAAAGATACTACAAGAAAACTATAGACCAATATCCCTTGTAAGTATTCTTCACGAAGATACCAGTGAAGTGGATTCAGCATATTATTAGGATTATACACTAAGACCAAGTGAGACTGATTCCTGGCATGCGAGGATGCTTCAACAAATGAAAACCAATTAATGTAGTTTTTAAACTCCACATTAACAGAATTAAGGAGGAGAAAAACTTCATGATCATTTCAATTGATACAGAAAAATTGTTAGACAAAATCCAACACGCTTTCATGATTAATAAAAAAAAAACAACCAACAAACTAGGAACAGAAAGAGACTCCCTTATGGATAAACAAGATGTGATATATACATACAATAGAATATTCAGTTTTAAAGAGGAATTGAATTCTGATACATGCTATAGCATGGATGAACCCTGAAAACATTATGCTAAACAAAATAAGCCAGACACAAAAGGACAAATATTGTATAACTTTGCTTATATGAAGTACCTAGAATGTCAAATTCATAGAGATAGGACATAGAATAGTGGTTACCGGGGGTTGGGGAGAGGGGAAATGGGGAGTTACAGTTTAATGTGTACAAGGTTTCTGTTTGGGAAGAAAGATGACAGAAGCAAATGGTGGTGGTGGTGATTGCACAACTATGTGAGTGAATGCACTTAATGCTTCTGAGCCCCACCTACTGCACGATACCCTTAAAAATGATTAAAATTGGGGGTGCCTGAATGGCTCAGGGAGTTAAACACCTTCGGTTTAGGTCGTAATCCCAAGGTCTTGGAATAGAGCCCCGTGTCCAGCTCCATGCTCAGGAGGGAATCTGCTTGTTCTTCTCCCTTTGCCCCTCCCTCCATTCATTTTCTCTCCTGCCCACTCTCTCTCTCAAGTAAATAAAATCTTTTTTTGAAAATGGTTAAAATGGTAAATTTTATGTATATTTCATCACAATTTTTTAAATGGGGGAAAAAGGGAAAAATAAGTTCTTTATGTTCTATGGCTATTAGCCTCTGATTTATTATGTATATTGCAGGGTTTGGAAATTTTTTTTTCATGCATCTCCTTCCCACCTTTTTGAGACCCAGACTCCTCCAAGGGAGAAGGGAGAAACAGGGTCAAGTCTCTTCACCTGACTGGATGAGATTACAATCCTTTTCATTGTGGTTTATAACTTCTGTTCTATCTCATCCTCTTTGGGATCAGTGAGAAGGAATAATGGCTCCATCAAATCCTGCTAATGGGGGATCCATTCCTGTGAAGTTCCCTGAGGTATCGGTAGTCCATTGCTAGGTTAGCCACAACTTTTGGATGCCATCTTGCCAGTAGGATACCGTGCACCTTCCAGTTCATGCTGTTCTTTGGCCACCTGGATGCAACCATCCCAGCAAGACCATGTCCTCAATCTCACCTCTATTCTTTGTACTAGAGGAACCAGAAATTCATGTGGGGTCAGTGCCATGTTGGCCCTCTGTCCTCTTGAAAGTCCATAAGGGAAGGAGAGCTTGGAGAGAGGAGAGAATAGTCTCTTTCCAGGGAAACTGCTGGACCGTACCAACAGCTTTCTTTCTCATTCCTTTTCTGATGAAGTGGAGATGCTGTTGTGGGCATGAATTGTTCATTCCCTGATCAGGCTCTAAGGCGTGAATCCTGCAGGGAAGCCATAACTGAAACACATTCTCCTACTCCTGCACCACCCATAACAGGTTTTACTCACCCTGAGCCAGTGGCTACTGCCACTTGCTTATGCCTTCTCAAATTATAAATACGGGTGTCTTGGGGTGCCTGAGTGGCTCAGTCAGTCAGGCGTCTGACTTCAGCTCAGGTCATGATCTTGGGGTCCTGGGATTGAGCCCTGCATTGGGCTCCCTGCTCAGTGGAGAGTATATCTCTCCCTCTCCTTCTGCCCCTCCCCCCCCCTCATGTTTTCTCTCTCTCTCTCTCACTCAAATAAATAAAATCTTTAAAGAACGGGGTGGAGGGAGAAATATGGGTGTCTTAGTCTGGGTTTCTGCCAGAATGTAGAGGCTGGGGAGGCAAGGCTTGTATGTAGATATTTTATCAGGGAAAATAAGGGACTGGGAAAAGGAGGAAAAGTAAGTTCCAAGACAAGTTGTTGACTTGGCAGCTGGGCCCCTGAGCAGTCAGAGAGCGCATCCTCACAGGCAAAGGAACAGCATTTCCTCTCCTGGTCCCATCCTCTATTGGTCCAGATTCCCTGTAGGGTACATTCAAGAGGCCCTAGAGCAGAAAGAGTGATCTGTAGTGCAACTAATGAAGGGGTAGGGGTATAGAATATGAGAAGGAGGATGCAAATGCTGTTTGACGCTGTGCACTCTGTACTGCAGAGATGTGCTCATATACTCCTTTAAATCCCGTCTGTCACAGGGGCCTCTAGATCGTGGCCAGCTGCCATTTCTGCGAGTTCTAATAGAGCAAGCCACAGTGTCTGTTGCTACACAGAGCATAACTGATGAACATCTTCCTCCACCACCCCTGGGAGAGATTTCCTTCACCCTTGGCCAGCACTTCGGTGGGTCTGACTTGCTTGCCCCACCTTTGTCCTTGAGGGGTCTGAGCCCCTAGTTTGTTTACATTTTTTGAGTCTTGGTGGCTACAGAGAGCCAGGTTGTACCTGGGAAACACCACATCTGGGTGAAGGACCAATTCTTCCACCCCTTGATTCCTAGTTTGATGGCTCTTGAGGACACAGGACCATATATAGGCTGTTTCACATGGATTACGTTCTGAAGGACAGTGTTCCAACACTGCAGAATTTCAACCCTGAGCTGCTGCAGTACCTGAATCTTCAGTAAACAATGCCATTGTTTGTTATGCTGTCTGCTTCTGGAAACGGGGAATAAGGGAGAACCAGTGGATCAAGGGATTATCTTTCCATTGTTAGAACTCCTTTGCTACAGAGTGGGTCCTGGAGTCTGAGGCAGTGTTGTGTAGGATCTCATGCAAGTAGTGCAGGCACTGTGCAAGCCCTTCGGTGATGGTGCCAGCAGGGCCCAAAGATCCAGAAAGACATTCAGTGTCCAGGGGAGATGGCTGTTGCAGCAGGGTGAATCCCTGCATACTGTACAAGTAGGGTCTGATGTAATCAACTAGCCACCAAGTCTGCCCAGGAAACAGAACTGTATGGCCAGATTTCAGCATCATTTCCCAACTGCTGGCACGTGAGGCATTCTTTAGGGGCAGAGGTTAGGTCAGTCTCGGTAAAAGAGGGCCCCTGCTGGAGAACCCGCACACACCCTTCATACCTGTGCTTCGGCCAGTCTTTGTGGGCCTCTTCCAGAGTGCTGTGATGGTCTAGGAGAGAGAATTGTCGATATGCATAGGATAAATCACTGTTTTTACCCGGTGCCTACAAGGCACCTAGTACCTTTGTACTTTTGATAACAGAAGACAAAGATCCTCCCACGTTGTGCACAATCCATAGGTCCATTTATATGCCTCTTTTCCAAAATTTCTCTCAGCCTTTTTTTTTTTTTTAAATCTCGCTCCTTCCAAGCCCCTGAGCAATTAGCCAAGCTATTCACCACTTCTCAGGAGCCTGTATATATCTGTACTTCATGCCCTTTCTCCCTCCATATAAATTGGATGACTGCCTGCAGCTCTGCCTGCTGGAATTGTTTCCCTGTACCAGTCTCCTTCAGGTTTACCTCTAAATGGCACTGTAGTACAGTAGGGGGGTCCGCAGTAGTGCTCCTAACAATCCACCCAGAAACTAGGGCAAGTTTTTCTCCTCTATCAGTTGGTTACCAAGAACCACCACCAAATGAAGAACTGAAGGGCTAATATCAGGGTACTGGGATAGCTGGGGACATCTACTTATGTAATTTACTTGTGCCCTTTGGTCTTGTTTAGGCCTAATTCCAAATAGGCCATTTCCACCATATAAGAGGTTGCCACTGTACCTCCCCAAACCTGTAACTTGGTAGGCTTGACCGTGGTTCATTTTGGACACCTCTGATTGCATTAGTCTCATGATGTCCCGTGGACAGGTCCTCAGTCTTCACTAGGGCTGCTATAGCACTCCAGGAGCTGCCGTTCACAAAGCAGGCGGTTTCCTACCTTGGAAAGCCTAGCCTAGCTTCAGAACCCTAGGGACCTGCATTGCACTTCTTTTCCTAGCTTTGCCAGAGACATCACACGGCCTCTTTGTCTACCATAGAGCTCTCAAGCTTTAGCAGATATGCTGGGTCACGTGATCTGAGCAGCAGGACCGGCTTGTACCACAGCCTAGACCTGCTACAGAGACTTCTTCTGTTCTGGATTCCACTCAAAACTGCATTTCAGATGACTCCATTAATGGGTCAGAGCAGAATTTTCAAATACAGGTAAAGTCCTACCTACTGCTGTGCCCCTTCCTAGTGCTAGGGAATGCAGGTACAACTTGTTCTTTAGCTTGGAGGAGAGATCTCAGAAAGCCACAGGCCATTGGACCTATTAAAACTTTTCTAATGTGGCAGCCCCAGAATTTTCATGGCATGCATTTGCCTTCCTAGGGTGTCCAGAATACTTGCCATTTCCTGCTCACCAAGTCCTGTTTGACTGATGTCATCAGTTTACTGGACTAACATGATGTTTTGCAGATCACAAGGCCCTTTAGAACTCTGACAGAGGAGAAAAGTTAACAGGCTCAGGATATGAAATAGAAACTGCTCTCCTTCCCACAATATAAGCTAACTACTTTTGATCTTCTTCACTAATGGGAATTGAAAAGAACACACAGGCCATATCAAGAGCCATATACCAAATGCTAGAGGATGTCTTGATCTGTTCCAATAAAGGATCTACGTCTTGCCCAACAACTGAGATTAAACCTACCACTTAAGTTTACAGTAGTCCACTGTTAGCTGTCACAGTCCATCTCATTGTGGGAGTCCTGCAGATTAATTGAATGGAAATGACGTGGAGACTGTCACTACTGCCTGCTGTAATTTTGATGACTATCTCTGTGTTTTCCCTTGGTATGCAATACTGCTTCTATTTATTATCTTGACTCCAGTGTAGGGGATAGAATTTCAGGGGCTCCCACATGGCCCTTCCTGCCATAATGATTCTAAGAACATTATGAAAGTTACCAGCTGCTTTTTCAAAGCTTTTAAAGCAATTAACAGAAGCCAGCCAACTCTACAACCTTTGCAGTTACTGTTAACCCCCGCCATGTTGTTCATGTGCTGCAACCACTGTAGGAGCCATTGTTTCATTCCATCCGTACCGATCAATAACTATAGACCTTACCACCATTTTTCCAATGAGGGACCCAGTTCCAGAATCTCATTCTGTGTGTCTAGTGTCCAGGGCCAGTCTCCGTTTTAGTGTCCTAGCCAGGTTCCTTCCAGAAATCAGCCTGAGACATGAGCTCATTGACAATCTGTTTTGAGGTATGGTCCCAGGGATGGGGAATTGAAACAGAAGGAGGCAGCTAATACCAAGTATCTGCATTTAAGCTGGTCACCATTGTGGGCAGCAGGCTTATTTTTGCCAGAATCTTCAGAAGAACCATGTAAGATACACTGCAGAACTGTCTTGTGAAGGGACTGAGGAGGGAGCTTTTATCCACCAGCACCTGTGCTCCATTAGTCAATAACTACCCCATGGTACCTGTGTAAATGGCACATTCCAGTACTCAGGGAGCCCAGAGTGGACAGCAAGAGTGACCTAGAACAGCTGATTGCTGGAGCCATGACTGATGTAAAAGTGGGCTGAGGAAACATGAGGCTAGGCACAGGACACAGGACCGTTAGTCTTCAGGTTTGAGCCTTAGCTGAGTTTCAACCTCCTTTCATGAGAAAAATCCCACTCAACATCCCGTTACACAAGCCTAAGTGATCTTACATTATACTGGAAGTTATTTGCTACCCTATGTACTTGAGATAAAAGTTACCACTAAGAGCACTGATACCTCATTTTTTTTGCTATTTATGTTATTGCAAAAAGGACCAGGGTTTTGATAATACCAAACTTCTTAGCCCATCAGGAATTCTGTTTATAGTGATGTTAATAGTATAAAGATCTGAACTGATCTTTTTCCAAACCCAGCTCTTAGTAAAGCTTGGAGACAAATTTTTAATCCAAATGATTTTTTAAAACTCAAATCTACATGTAACTATATTACCTTCTTTCATGTTCATTTAGTCCAAGTAACTGCCTTTTTGTTGTTTTGTTTTAAAGATTTATTTGGGTGGGGGAGGTGCAGAGAGGATGTGGGGCTCCATCTCCCAACCAGGAGATCATAACCTAAGCCAAAATCAAAAGTTGACCCACTGAGCTACCTAGGTGCCCCACCTTTTTGTTGTTTTTAACCAGTTCCTAAATATTTTGGAACTCTGGTTTTTTAGAAGTTTCTTTTTGTTCATATTTGAATCAGTGCTTCCTCCTTTAGTAAGATTTAAAATTCTCTTTTAAACTGAGTTGTTTTTAGTGAAATACATAGTAGTTATTTGTATACTTAAATTCTAGAGGTTTTTGTTTGTTTGTTTTTTCTTAGATTTGTTCATTTATTTGAGATAGAACTCAAGCAGGGAGAGGGAGAAGCAGATCCCCTCCTGAGAAGGAGCCCTCTTGGGGCTTTATCCCAGAACCCTGGGATCATGACGTGAGCTGAAGGCAGACGCGTAATGGACTTAGCCACCCAGGCACCCCAAATTCTAGAGTTTTGAAGTGGAACTTACTTTTCTTGTATTTAAAAAAATCCCTTAAAATATTTCTTGTGAACTGTGGCAACTTTCATACACTTATATGCTTTTAAAACATGTTTAATTTTGTAATATGAAACATGAGAGCTACACAAGGGCTGAAGAAACAGATGTTATCTGTACTGTTATCCATATTTCTCTACAGATTAAGATTGTTGATATAGCCATCTACATAAGATCCTTACAAACATAGTTACAAAGTTGAGAGAAAGCAGGTTGGGAATTGCATTTCAAAATATCACCTGCAGAGGTCAGCAGAGAGCTTAGACTTTTTTTTCTCTTTCTGTATTAGGGCTTTCCTCGCCTAATTTGCAATTACTTATTATTCCGGGCAAAAGTAAATAAAAACAAGCAGTATCCAGACCAGAAAAAGTAATGATTATTCTTCAACTCTAGTTTATCTGAATTCCAGAATTCTGATTTCACCTTAAAAAGAGGAGAAAAGGTAAGTAGCCTTTCTCTGTAGAAGGGAAGCAATGTTCTCTCTCTTTACCTTCTTCATATTTTAGGAAAGAAAGCATCGAAGGCTCCATACAAGCAGAAGAACAGAGGTTATAACTATACCTGGTCTTTGGAAACCTGTATTTTCACCAAAAACTGGTATCTTTTACAGACTTAATTATTCCCAGAAAACTCAGTTTTTAAGTTTATAAATTCTAGATTTTCTACGCAAAGAAAAGATACTTAACCAATCTGTGCTTCAGTTATGCAGTTAGTAATATTTGTAAGTCATGCCTTAATAAGCTGTGAATAACATTAAACAATTGAAATAGGACCGCCTCTAAAACTGAAGCAGCTGGAACTATTTTATAATCTTTTTACTTACTTGCCTTGTTATAAAAAGGCTATAGGGCAAATAATCTCTCAACTTTTTTATGATTTCCTTCTCTGCAAAGTGTTCCCATTTATTTCACAAACACTAGCTGGGACCAGGAGACCCATCTCACAGAAGGCCGGCCAGCCGGCCCTGACTGAGCACTGAGTGTGCCCTGAGTGTGCTGACGGCGGTGCATTTCCCATCTTACCTGGAAGGTGTGCTGTAACAGGAGCTGGCAGACCAGACTCAGGCCTGTCCAGCCCCTAGTTAACTCTGCAGCTTTGGACATGTTTCTTACCCTGTCTGAGTCCCGGCTTCCTCCTGTAAGATGGTAATAATAACACACACTTCAGAAAGCTGGCCAAGTAACATGCATGAAGCTCCTAGTACAGGGACAGGACACATTTTCCTTTCCTTTTTTCACTGGTTTTCTTCAGTTTTCTCCTAAGAAAACAGAGGAGGAGAAGTTAATGTCCTCAAAGGACCCATTCAGCTCTCTGATTTTATGGAGCTTGTTGGCGCCAGGATCCTCCCAGGCTCATCACTCCGGTGCTCATTGAACATCCTATGTTCGTCGTTGCTTTTTAAGATGCTATCCACAATTGTCTGAGTTATATTTGGACCACAACCCTGAACATTCAAAATGAAATGAAGATTGTAGGGTTGGTGAATTGGGGTTTTTGTGCTGTGACTATCACCATTAAATCCTATGCGGCTCCTGTAGGCTTTCAGTTTTTACATTTTCCTCAGCTAAAGGAGAGAAATGAGAGAAACCCCTTCTTACTATCTTGGCTATACCTCTTTCAGAACTAAATAGAAAAACACTGGAAAGAGATGTCAGGTAATAGATCCATGAGATCACCCTAGCAGCTTCTTCCCTTCTCTCCCTGAATGTAAGGACTGTATTCCCTTATAAAGCTCAGTGGCCGTCAGGTATGGGCCTCACTTGCATCATTTTAAGCCAATGAAACTGAACCAGACTTGTGGGTTCTAGCCTCGCCTCTTTTTGAGGGCTTGAGCAGGTCGGTGTTCTTACCTATAAATTATGAATCAGGGAACAGGCTCTGACGATCGCTAAGCTCCTTCCACTTCACTGCTGTATAGTACTGGCTTCTCCACACCGTCAGCCGGCCTTAAAGCCAAACATATCCACATGTGTGTGACAAGCGTGGGCAGGTAATAAAGGATAGATGATGAGATATAGCCAATCACCTTTTTTTTTTTTAAATATCTCAGAGCAAAAAGATTTATTATCATCTTGACAACAAAATACATTGATATTTATAGAAGAGCAGCATGATACTTACTATAAGAAGTTATACTGTCCTGCAAACCTTAGTAAATTGTTTTTTATAGATTATTTGTCATTCTAAATAGTCTGTGCTCACTATTTATTCTGCTTTATTCACTCCTCAGCCTCCTTGGTATACCTTCTATCTTTATTCCACTGAACTAGCACACTCCAGGGCCTCATTAAACTTGTAATCACTAAGCCCATGCATCTTTTCTTACCCTTCTTAACCTTTTTGCTGTAATTAACACCTTTTCTTCCTTTGGCATCTTGCTATGTTGCTTTTCTGCTGACTATTCCTTTTGCCTAAGTCTTTTTTCCCTTGGCATCTCTCCAAAGTTAGATCTTTAGACCCTTGTTCTTTTTGTCCAGATTTTCTCTCCCAAGCATCTCATTCACTCCTAGCTTCCACTCTGATCCCCGTGTATGTGACTCCCCAGTCTAAATCTGCCCTTTGGCCTCTTTCAAGTCTTTGTCCAGCATTTCCAGGTACTAGCCCAGTATTTTCATTTTCATGTTCTTCCACCATGTCAGTAGATCTAAAAATGAAACTCGGAATTTTCTTTCAAAGCTCATTCTTCCTTATTTCTTTATGTGTATTAATAGTTCCCCTCCTAACTTTAAAATTGTGGGCATCTTTGACTTCTCAGTGTGTGGCCCCTTGCATGTATCCTTTTCCTTTCCCACTGTCCCTACCTTAGGGCAACTTCTTGATAACTGATTTTGATTTTTGTATTATGTTCCCAGTCATTTTTCAAACCATCGGATAGATCAGCCTACACATAACATAACTTCTGTTATCTCTCACCTGCTCAATAAAATCCTCTGCTCATCTGTCTTCACCCACAGCCCGTGACTGCAATCTGTGAGCTCACTCCTTCATGGTCTTCTGGGAAATCCTTGCACTTTTGCCTTACTTGGGCCTATGAAGAACATAACATGGCCTTCCAGCACCAGTCAAATAACATCTTAGAATGGCTTCAGTAGCACGTTTCCCAACCCCATCTCTGCTCAGAAGACTGCTGGAAGTGGCTTCTCCTCCTGAACTCCTGTGGCACTTGGTAGCTAGCTGTACAACTTACGTGGGAATTTTCAAAAGCTGTCTGTTATGAGTTATCTCTTTGTGTAGCCTATTTTTACATAATGGTCTATTAGCAGTTTAGAAGCAAATATGAAATCTATTTTTATATGATCTACAATATCTAGAATAGTGCCTTCCACATAGATTTCTCAGATTTTTCTGATCCTAGTAAATCCTGAGAACAGAAACTTTTTTGCAAATTACTGGCATTGTATCATCCATAGTAGTGTATAGTTAAGATAAAATCCTACCTTCCAAGATAGGATACAGTACATTCTGTTGAGGAAGAAAGTCTGCTTCTCAGCAGACCTATCAAATCAACTTAAGTGGTGTTTTTCCAGAGAAGAGGAGACTGTCCAGACTGTGACAGTCCAGAAACTGTCATTAATGCGTAACTTGAGGTAAGTTACTTCACCTCTGTGGACCTCCTTTCTCTACCAGTAAAGTGCAAGTTACCTTTTAAAAAAGGCCTTTTGACTCTTTTAGGACCCTATCAAGATTAGTCATTTCAGAATAGAGCAGGATTCCGTTATTAGAAATCGCCTTTTTGTATTTATGGTGTAAAACATCTGTTACACAGAAAGCAAGCTTCTCAGGCACACAGGAAAGGTATGTGCCCCTGAGTCTGAGCAGCGCTGACGTTGAACTCTGAGGTAGCGCGGTTCTTGCCGCCCCCACCCCCGCTCCAGCGAACAGGGCAACCTGAAGTGCGCCCGCGGTGCCCACCCGGACGGTCCCAAGGACAGAGGAAGGGCCTGGCTGCTCTCGCGGTGGGGAATATGCTCGCGCTAAAAGCTCCTTGAAACATCCGGCTTTTCTTTGGTGCACACACTTACTGGACTTGACTTATAGCTTTCTTACTTGAAGTTGTCGTTTCCGCCACTGGATTTCTTTCTAAGTGATAGGGTCTGAGAAAAATATCCGTCTGTGGCGAGGACTAGAGTAGATAACCTAGATAAGCAATTAGTTTCCCTTCCGCAATGCTGCCGAAACCAGGAAAACCTTTTTACATTAACCTAAGGTTCCCTCGAGCCTTGAGTTGCTGTAGAAATTCCCAATCTCTTGGAATCTCTTAGAGCCGCCTGCAGGAGAAAAGGGAGCGGCCGAGGGGGGCCGTGTCAGTCACGCTGGGTCACGTGTGCACAGGCCCCGCCCCGGGAGCCCCGAGGTCTGGGTGGATCGCGCGGCTGCCGCAGAGCGGTGGCGGCGCGAGGGAGAGCGGAGGCGGATGGCTGCCCGGGAGCCCGGGGCTCGGAGGGGAAGCCTGTGCGCCGGTGGTGCCGCGCTGTAGGGCGGGCTCAGCTCCCAGCGACTGAGGGTTTGCGGGGGCACTGAGGGAAGCATGGTGGCTCATGACGAGATTGGAGGTCTGCTGCCCATCAAGAGGACCATACGAGTCCTGGACGTTAATAATCAGTCCTTCAGGGAACAGGAGGTGAGTCCGAAGGAAGGCTTTCTGATACTTCGAAGATTTTCCACAGCTTATTAACAGGGTGATTTTAAAGTTAACTTTTGGTCTTAGTGTTAAAACGTAGGACTTTGATTTCTGTGCAGGTTTGAGGTGTGTCTGGCTCTGTGGTAGAGGTTTAGGGATTATGCTATGGATAGGTTTCAACATAGCAAAGCTTGAGTGTACACAGACTTTTATACAAAAAGGACAGGACTTTAAATGTGTATGCTGCTAAATTTGGTTAAATTGGTCACATTTCTGATGCTTAATACATTGTTCTTTTTAACTTGCGCTTATATTACCTAGTCTGAGGAACTGTGTTTCGGGGTAGAAGGAAAATAAGAAAACCTTCAGTGCAAGTTTCACACTAGTGAACAAATGGAAACAAAATGCTATCTGACCTCGTCCTTGTTTTTATTTTTCTTTCCATATCTAATAAGTTTGTGTGTGCAACTTTTTTTCTTTTTTGAAAGGAAAAAATGTTAAAATATTTAAACCATCAAACCATTATTTCGGTTACTTCTCCCCTCCCTGCTTTAATTGTCTGAAGTCATGGTTTTTACAAGTATTTATGAACACTTAGGAAAATAAGTCAAGTGATTTTTGTGCCATTTTATTTAATTTTGACAGTTGATCTAATATTCTGTGGATCCTCTTATTTTTACTGCTTACTCTATGGTGTATACTACATTGTCACCTAGAGGACAGAAATAGTGGTCCTGTGTTCAATTAACTATATGCTTCTTATCTTGATTGTGGTAATAGTTTTGTGGTTATATACTTGTATCCAAACTTACCTAATGGTACATTTTCAATATGTGCAGTCTGTCTGTCCATACCTCAGCAAAGCCACGTATCGTACGTACACACATCTTCTGGGAGTTCCAGTGCTGCCATCTTTAGGAGTTATGCTTTCATTTGGTATAGTTTAGCTTTGGTTTTTTTTCTTTTGTTTTTCCTGTATGGTTTTGGTTTTTACTTTTATGTTTCAGTTTTCTCAAATGTGTAAGCATTTCCTTTGAGTAGGGCAAATCATATATGGTCGTCAGTGTAAATACTGAAACTGATCATCTTTTGGACCATCAAGAACTAGTCTTTTTTGGTTGGTATCGGACACCAGCCAGGTTTCTGACATATATTTATTCCAAAGATTTAAAACACCAGAATGTTATTAGGTTCTTAGTACTAGCAACAACAGCCTTTAAATAAATGACTAAGTGTGACTATTTCTAAGTAGAAAGCAAAGAAATCTTATGTAATTTTAACTCTTTTATCTTTTTATAAATATTTTTTCTTTTCTTTCTTCTTATTTTAAAGTTCTTGCCAATGAGAGAAGATTATGCATCCAATAACCCAAACAAATAAACCCAGATATATACTGGGGTTTTTTTGTTCTTGTTTTTAACTACGATTTTTTTTTTTTTTTAAGTAAACTCTATGCCCATTGTGGGGCTCAAACTCATAACCCCAGGGTCGAGAGTCTCATGTTCTACTGACTGAGCCCCTATTTTTTTTTGTTTGTTTGTTTTTAAGTGTTGATTTGGTTGACTATAGAAGAGACCCTCCTAGTCTCTTTCATGACGTTAGTAGAAAAAAACTTTTTATTTAAAAAAACTGCATTCACAAGTTTTTCCATGTTTTTGTTTTTATGTGCAAGGTACATCCTAGTAAAAGACTTAAAATGCATCTTAACAACGTTCTGTTTACAACTGGATTAGCAAAATAAATGGAGACATTATAAAAAGTCGGTCTAAAAACAGATATCCTAAAATAATGCATGTGATTGCCTGGCTGAACTAGATAGTCTGGTTAAAACCTCGCCAAAATAAACAACGTAAATCTATGTTCAAGGTATTGGGGTATTTTTCCATCTCTCTGAACTTTGGCCCTGGTGGAAGATTGGCTGTAGGAGAAAGTTCTTGTGTATGGAAATCTTGTTGGTATTCCTTGTTTATTCTCATAGATGTTCAGAGTGTCTTTTGAGGAGCCTATGTAGTTCACCGTCTGCACTGGCTCTTTTTAAGCTTTTTGTATTTACCCTGACGCTGCTAATAGCACCGCAGAACGGTAGCAGCCCCAGCAGCAAAACCTGGTAAGCCTTATTTTTGTGATGGTGAAACAGGTGGACTCCTGCCCCTCTCTGCCTTCACCACCTCGAAACACTGTGCCTGCATCCTGTGTGTGCCAAGTGGCAAATGTGGGTATAATTTAAGTTCTCAAAAAATTCTGTCTTTGAAATAGTTTTGTGACCAGTGCTAATGTTTAGGTTCTTAATAACCAAACCAAGATCATTTGGACGGTTCATCTGGATCTCTAAAGAAAAACTCCTTTTGGTTGTAGCTTACATAGGTGGAATCCTAACCTGTATTTTAAAAGAAATTTTTGTTCCATCCTTTAAGGTGACCCTATAATATAATAGGTGACTGCCTAATCTATATCACTTTGCTACAGAAGTTTCCTCTGTGTGATACTTTTTCTCAAATACTGTATGCATATCCTAAGGTTAGAGGTGAACCGTCTTCAGCTTTACATTTCAATCATACTTTTTAAGTTATTGAAATTTTTCATACTCTTGAAATATATATTCAAAAAGTTTGTGTTGTGTCTCCTAAACATTCATCGCATATGTCCTTTTAGGGAGGGAGTGGGTCCTTTACTTTTGGATCCCCAAAAACATGTGTGAAAAGTACAGAGGTAGCTACCCCACCCCCCATTTCCTGATTTAGTACTGCACTCACTTACTTACTTACTTACTTACCAGGGCATTTGAAGAGTCTTGAGCTCTAGTGACGGAGCTAGCCTGGAACTCTTACCAAGACCGTTGAGATCAGATGAACTAAGACTGCCATGTCCTTTGTGAAGATGGGAGATAGATGGCTTTCTGAAGAACTGTAGAACATATTTAACTACCAAATACTGCTCACCATAAATATCCCACCACCCTAAACGGATTGCATATTAATTTCAGAAAGATGTTTTAGATATATTTAACATTTAACTTTTTTATTACTTTTAACTTTTTATTATTTATTTAACATTTTATTGTTTATATAATTATTATATAATAACTAACATTCAATTAAACCTTAATTCTGTAGTCTTAACTTTAAATACCACATAATTTTGAGTTACCAGGAAATAAGTAGTTGAACAGTAACTGATCCTATAAAGATAAGAATTTTTTATCATTAACCTGATTTTAATATAATAAAATAGGCCCAAAAATCTTGTCCTCCCATCCAAACTAACTTTTCTTTCCAAGTTCACTGGGAAGAGCACATTTCCAAAGATGTGTTAAGTTGAAATGACTGATCTTGTGACTTATTAGGAAGTCAAATTTGTTATGTTTTAAACAGGGAAGAGGAATTAACCCGTGTTTCCAAAAAGTAAAACAGAACCTTCTGACAACTGCTTTGTTTCTAGTTAGCATTGGCATATCTTACTTTGTGAGGAGGTAATTATATCTCTGCTCAAACAGAAGACTCTTTGTACTGTCTTTACTAAATAGAAAGGAATGCCTTCTGCCGGACCTTCTGCCCATGCATGTGTCACTTCAGTCTTGCACAGATGTGTGTTGTAAAGGCATCCGCACATGTCCTTGGCCACACAGTGTGTCATTTTACTACATATCTTGAAGGCTTCTTTTTTAGTTCATTTAACATTTGCACATTAGTGGTTTTATATTCAAAGTTTTACTTTGGGGTTAATGACTTTGTTGGGAGAGAGTTGGTCTAGAACTCTACCTCTTAGGGCCTTCAAAGACCTGACCTGGTCTTTGAAGGCCTTATCTGCCCAGTCTCCTTAACTTAGTAAGTCACATTCCCTTCTGATATGAGTGCGTACCTTTAGGAGTTATAATAGGCCTTGCGTCATTGAAGATTCAAATCATTGAAGGTTCTTTCCAGAGAATTTTAACTCTTTCTGCCATTTTATTCTTAAATTAGTAGTAAGAGGACTATTTTTACTCCATTTTCTCACCCCTTTTTTATATGACATTAGTCATATCAAAGAATTTTTAGAAAAAAAGTTCTCATCTGTCATTTTTAAACGGTAATTTTTACATGTTGTCTTTATTTTAATTATATATTCTTCTGAATTATCATCAGAATTATTTTGTCAAGTATGCCACAGTTGTCAAAAGCACCAAATACAAATAAATATATTCCTTAGACATGTAAAAAGACAGACCTGATGTTCTTTATTTCAGTAGCTGTAGGAGTCACCTAATGCTGTCCCTCCATTTCCCTAGCAGTAAAATTAAAATAATGTGATCTGTAAAGTTTTGAGATTCTTGAATGATTATGTGTTTACTAAAGTATTATTTTTGAGACAATATGTGTAGAATAACTATTTCTTCGCAGCTTGTATGTATTTTTCCTTGAAGTTAACAAATTAAATATTTGAAAGAGAACCTAATTATTCATAAATCCCAGTGTATGTAGTAAGTGGAAATATTTCTAAGAATGTTAGTAATAGCAGAAACTTAATGTGTTCTAGGCATTGTTCAGGCCACTTAAACATATCTTACTTAATCTTCATAACAACTATATAAAAGAGAAGGTCTAATATTAATCCCATTTCACATATGAGAAGACTGAGGCCCAGGACATTCCTTAGCAGGTGCTAGAACCAGGATTTGGGTCCAGTCAGTCTGATCCAGACCCTGAGTTCTCTCCTAACCCTGTCCTGCCTCTGCTTGCGCACATCCCGTGACGGGGTGCTCTTCCTTCCGAGTTGGCCCGTTCGGCAGCAGAGAGGTTCATTTAAAAGCTATTCTCTAACTGAAGTACTTAAGAATGAAATGATACGATGTCTGGGATTTGCTTTAAAATAGATGAAGCAGTTCTCACACCAAAAACTGCTGAAGCTGAGTGATAAGTAACCTGGGATCCATTATGCTGTTACTTTTCACTTTTGTGTGTGTTTGAAATTTTTCATAATAATCAGGTACTTTTTAAAAGTGACTCTCTCTATTAAACTAAAAAGTTCTGTAGAATTCTGGAATCTAGTGTCTTTGTTTTCATTTTAGTTTTTCTTTTGTGCAGTGATAATATTTGTTATGTTCTCAAAGTGATACTTAGCTGGCCTTTCTCATACCATTAGTTTTTTTAATAGTTTACTGTTACTCAATAGTGTTCTTAGTATTTTAACAATAAAGGACAACATTCATTTTCAGAGTTTCATGTTTCTCTATTTTATAATGTACAAGTACTGGTTTTTGAGAGTGTTCAACTTTGTCCAAACTTGTTTGAAACCATTACACCTAAACACACATTTAGTGTAATCTGTTTTTGTTTTTACAGGAGCCAAGCAATAAAAGAGTTCGACCTCTCGCTCGGGTCACATCCTTGGCAAATTTGATCTCTCCTGTAAGAAATGGAGCAGTCCGGCGCTTTGGTCAAACAATTCAGGTAAGCAAGTGATGGGGCTGGGAGGTGAGTAATGTAGTAAGGGGACTTTCTACAGAAGCCTAAAATTTTTATTTTTCTTTGAGTTGTACAAACAGTTTTACACTATTATATTTAAACATAAAGCTTTGTGTTTTTTTTTAACATGCTAGTAAGGAATATTTTTACGAGAACAGTATTTATATAACTCCATTATATTAAGTTACATCTTATATCAAAGCAGTCTTAGATAGTTTTTATTCCCAGAAATGTAATTTTGGCTGGTAAATATTTTAGAATGGTAGATTGAAGCTTGAGAAATTCTCAGAACTTTGTTTTTAATTTGTCTATTTTTTTAAGAAAAAGGAATAATTACTACATCCTTTAACCCTCTCTTTTGTTCACCTCTTTTTCTTGCTCTTTTCTTTGCCTTTTTTTTTTTTTTTTTTTTTTAATTTTAAGTCATTTACCCTTCGTGGTGACAGCAGATCCCCGGCTTCTGCCCAGAAGTTATCAAGCAGGTCAACAGTCCCAACTCCTGCCAAACGGAGAAGCCGCGTCCTGTGGTCAGAGATGTTAGACGTCAATATGAAAGAGTCTTTAACTACCAAAGAAATCAAACGACAAGAGGTGAGCTGGCATTCAGTAGCAAGGCTGTATTTATTGGCTTATCCTTAAAAAAAAATCGTCCCTGTGTTTTAAACATGTGTTTTGTCAGAAGAATAGCAAACTAATGCTTAAGACAGAAATCAGCTATGCTTTAATATCTCCGTCGTGACCCATCACCCACGCTGAGCAGCAGCACTCTTGACAAGTGGTGGTCCTTAAAGTTAACTCTCATGGAGTGAAGTTGTAAGACATAATGGCAGCCTCTTATTTGAGATTCCGTTCTGAATTATAGTCTTCACACGGAGTCACTTTAAAAAGCACTCTTCAAAACGTCAGTTAAATAATGATAAATATCCATTGTCTATAATTTTCCTTTCTCAAAAGAAGGAATGACCTATAATGTTTGCTGGATTTTTTTTTCCTCTTTAGGCGATATATGAAATGTCCCGAGGTGAACAGGATTTAATTGAGGATCTCAAACTTGCAAGGAAGGTCAGTAAATAACTTTTTATCACATGCCCTAGTCATAAAAAATTATATTTCACAAATTATAAACTTCTTATATGGCTTCAAATCTCTTCAGATATGAATATCAGTAAGAGAATGTGTTTGAGTAGTTCTTTTATGTATCACAAATAGAATCCACGCGTAGCTTTTATATAGTTAGTCATGTTTGCGTTCAAGGAAGGTCTCTCATCATGTTTTATTTGCTTGATTTCTTTGGTGACATACTTCTCCTCTTCTGATAGGCCTACCATGACCCTATGTTAAAGCTGTCTATTATGTCAGAAGAGGAACTCACCCATATATTTGGTGATTTGGACGCTTACATACCTCTCCACGAAGGTAAGAGATGCTATTTAATTTTCATTTCATATCTGAACAGCATTAATGAAGGTTGTTGTGGTGGTGGTGGTGGTTGTTTAGAGAGAGCAAACAGGGTGGGGTGGGAAGGGGCAGAGGAAGAGGGAGAGAGAGAATCTCAAGTAGGTTCCATGCCCAGGACAGAGCCTGACATGGGCTTTTTGTCATGACCCTGAGATCATGACATGATCTGAAATCAAGAGCCAAATGCTTAACCAGCTGAGCCACCCACGTGCCTCAACACAAGTTGTTTTGAATATAAACTTCTGATTTAGTGCTGAATTATTTATTTTCTTAAATAAATTTGTTATTGCTATTTCTGCCTTTTTTGCATTTCAGACTTACTGGCAAGAATAGGAGAAGCAACCAAACCTGGTGGAACAGTAGAGCAAATCGGTCCCATTCTTGTGAACTGGGTATGTAGTGAATTGCTTACACAAAATAGTTTTTGACATATATGCCAAGTAAACACCGTAAAGTTATGGTGTTTACTTAAAAAAATACTTTATGAATGATATGATTTTATTTGTTTTAAAAATATGTTCCTCTTTGGACACAATTCCCATGTAATCTGTTTTGTTCCATTAACATTTGAGTGCCTGCTAGATGCTAGGTGCTATTCTAGGAGGGACCATTGGGGATTCAGTGATGACCGACGTCTCTACATTTATAATCTCGAGAGAGGATAGTCCAGTACATACACAGTCTCAAGGGTGGTGATGCCCGTGGTAGAACAACTCAGATGCCCTGAGAATAGAGAAGACTAGCATCGACTAAGGCTGAGAGAAAGTAGAAGTCATGGGTCTTCAGTTGGATTTAGTCAAATTATAGGGAAATTAGAAAAGGACATTCTGATGTTCGCTCAGAACACTACCCTACCCAATTACCACCTGCAGGGAAATTTTCGCAGCTTATTTAAACTTTGAGAATTAGCTGTAAATTCTGTGTTTGTTTTCACAAAAACATGTATCATACCATGTTTTCTCTTACTCTTCTTCAGTTGCCAGGCTTGAATGCTTACAAAGGCTACTGTAGTAACCAGCTGGCAGCCAAAGCTCTTCTTGATCAGAAGAAACAAGATCCACGAGTCCAAGACTTCCTCCAGCGATGTCTTGAGTCTCCTTTCAGCCGAAAACTCGATCTTTGGAGCTTCCTAGATATTCCCCGAAGTCGTTTGGTCAAATACCCTTTACTGTTAAAAGAAATTCTTAGACACACTCCAAAAGACCACCCTGATGTTCAGCCTCTGGAGGAAGCTGTGAGTCCAGTAAATGATTCATATGTTTTTCAAGTTTATGTATTAGCTGGCCTTAGAAAGGTAAACAGTGATACTCTCAAGTCTTAGGCATTGGGCAGCATGGTGAAACGTTCTGTTGTTTTTTTAAGTACCCAATACAGTAATGCACTAAGCCATAAAGAGACCGAACGCACTGTTTACTTACATTTTAATCAAAAGACTAGATGCTAATATCTGCTCTCTTCCACTAGCTAGCTGTGTAACTTTGGGCAAATCACCTAATTTGGCTGAGGCTGTTTCATTTGTAAAATGAAGGAACTAACTGAACCATCAGATTTCTAGAGTCCCTTCAAGCTTTTAAGTCATTTTAGTAGAATGTTTTAGCCCTGCAGGGAAACAGAGTAAAGTTAATATGCTAAAGATGCTTCATTGATTTCCTGATTTTTAGATATTGATAATACAAGGAGTTCTCTCTGATATCAACTTGAAGAAGGGTGAATCAGAATGCCAGTATTACATTGACAAGCTGGAGTATCTAGACGAAAAGCAGAAGGATCCTAGAATTGAAGCAAGCAAAGTATTACTCTGCCACGGGGAGCTGAAGAATAAAAGTGGACATGTGAGCATATTTTCATACTCATTAATCCAAAGCTATTCCTTTCATCCTTCTACTTTGTTCAGTTTTTTCTGCCTAAGTCATGGATCAGGCTTTAAAATAAATTCATCAGACAGTGAAAGAAGGTTACTGGTTTTTATTTTGTGTTAACAGCTTTCATAAAGCAAACTTTGGTTTCTTTTGTGACAGAATGACTTAAATGTCTTGGGGGAGAGCAGTTTATACATTATTTTTTAGTTTTGAAGCATAAATCAACTTGTTTGGCTAGGAGTTCCTTTCTAAATAAATTACAAGTTTTATAATAAAGCATATCCTTCAGAAAATTTTTCAAAGAGTATATAGTGATAGAAGTAGCTTTTAGCACTACTAAACAAATTTCTACAGTAGATTGAATGAAAGCAAACTAATTTTTTAAATATTAATTATAAAAGTACCTGCTAGAATAAAATGTAAGCATGGAATTTTTTTTTTTAAGACTTATTTATTTATTTGTGACAGAGAGCACCTGAGCTGGGGGAGGGGCAGAGAGAGAGGGAGAGAGAATCCCAAGCAGATTCCATGCCCTGAGTGGAGCCTGACATGGGGCTCGATCTCATGACCCTGAGATCACGACCTGAGCCAAAAACCAAGAGTCAGACACTTAACTGATTGAGCCACCCAGGCGCCCCAGTGGAATGGTATTTTTTTTTTCATTAGGTGCTTTTCAGAAAGAAGCCCAGTTATTTGGGTTTGGGGTTTTTTTAAGTTTTTATTTTAATTCCAGTTTGTTAACATACAGGGTAGTACTAAGTTCAGGTGTACAATATAGTGATTCAACAATTCCATACATCTCCAGTGCTCATCACAAGTGCTCTCCTTCATCCCCATCACCTGTTTGCCCCTAGAAACCCAATTTATAAGTTGAGGTTCTTTTCGGAAAAAGTTGAAACCTGACATCTCTGATTTCTATCATGAAGCCTAATTGTTCTATAAAGCTTACATTTCTGTGGGACAAAAAGAACCATTAACATTTACCAGCTTGCATTTTTTTAATCCTTATATTGTTAGAAAACTGGTATACAATACTGGTGTTCCAGGTGTGTTACTATTGGTAGGTCTTTGTGGTGCATGGAGTTTACTCAGCTGCTCCTTAATCTAATGTTACATACTGATAAAAATAAGTTTTATATCATCTGAGATTAGAAAAGTTCTCCAAGTAGAACATGCGTAGCCTTGAAACCACCGTCTTTATGGGGTCATTTGTAAGGATGGATTTCACTCACTTAAAATCACAAAGTTTCACATTTAGGATGTATTTGTTTCTTGTTTCTCTAGAAACTTTACATATTCCTGTTTCAAGACATCTTGGTTTTGACTCGGCCTGTTACACGAAATGAGCGTCACTCCTACCAGGTTTACCGGCAGCCGATCCCTGTCCAAGAGCTGGTCTTGGAAGACCTGCAGGATGGAGATGTGAGGATGGGAGGGTCCTTTCGAGGGGCTTTCAGCAACTCAGATAAAGGTAAAAATACAAGCTTTAAGGTAGTTTACAGAAACAGAAACTCAGAATGTAAATGAATTTAGCTTCAATCTGTAAGAATTCTGTCCTTACACAAGAAGTTGTTAATGAAATGGATTTCGTTGTCCTGTACCTACGTGTTCCGCCCCTGAAACAGTTGTCAGTTGCATCGCATAAGTGACTGGTGGGCCTGGGATAGGAACAGCCCCACCCGTAGTAAGACTGTAGGCTGACTTCATTTTTCAATGAACTTTTCAAAAAGTCTTTTTTACATTTTTTATTCTTCTAGCTAAAAATATCTTTAGAGTTCGCTTCCAAGACCCCTCTCCGGGCCAGTCACACACTCTGCAGGCCAATGACGTGTTCCACAAGCAGCAGTGGTTCAACTGCATCCGCGCCGCCATTGCTCCTTTCCAGCAGGCTGCTGGCCCAGCCGAGCCGCAGGGCTTGCCGGAGCTCCACGAGGAGGGCGAGGAGAACAGCCCCTCTGCTGGGAACGTCCGAGCCCAGAGAAGGGCGTCCACGGCCTCTAGTGTGACTCAGGTCCAAGTCGCTGGAGACGCTGCAGAGAGCGGCTGCCCAGTGCACACGGCAGAGGACGTGAAGAGTGCGAAAGTTCACCAAACACAGCCTGGCTTCCGAAAGGCCAGAGACAGAGCCCAGTTCAGTGGCAAACGGAAAGAGACTCTGGTATAAAGGAAGTTCTGTGTATTAACTGGTGGAGAGACTGTTTATTTATAAATGTGTACAGTTTGTTTTTTCTTGTAATGTGAGCATGGGAGCACTGCAGGACTGCTTAATACCAGTCTTAACATTTGCTATGTTTTTGGTTGGTTTGGGTGGTTGTTCCTTTTTTTTTTAATGGCAGCTAAAGATACGTGCAGATTGCTATTAGACTGTAGCCTTTTTTTTTTTTAAAGATGTTTTCCCCAGATTATTTAGAACATGCAAATCTGATCTTTTTAATCAAATGAAATATTTATGAAATGGATTTTCTCCTTATCCTGCATTCATCATGATTTTCTAGTACCAGCCATTGTGATATTTACAATATTTGCCAAAAACCAAAGTTTTGCAAATACTGGGATTTTACCAGTGTTTCTCTGATCAACTTTGTTTGCAGAATTTGAAATTGTAGAATTGGCACCTAAAATCTTCCTGCAGTATATGTTTATGATATTTCAGAACTTACACTGAAACATAAAACTCATCAAGTTTTCCATTTTATCAACTGGAATGCCTTATATTTGTTTTTCACTGCACATTCCTCATTTTTCATCCATTTAACCTGCCAATTATTTAATTTTTTTAATCTGTAAAGTAGTTTTTAGTGTCTGCTTTTATTTTTTTACTTTGATGCCTTTGCCTTTTCAAATTGGCATGTCTTTATTTTCTTCTTTGATTAAAAATGTGTGTGTATGTATGTGTGTGTACGTATATATATATATGTGTGTGTGTGTGTGTGTGTATATATATATATATCTTTTTTTTTAAATCGTATTAACTTTACCAAGTGAAACCAAGCCATACTGTTTTTGAGCCAATTAAGAACATTGCAATTTTTAAAGTGTAGCACGTCAGAGTGCTGAATACACGGGAAATGACTCCCATGTATTCGGGACTACCAAAAGAAAAACGCCGTAAGGTTTTTGTTGGAAGTTTCAGTGTTGTCTGAAAAACCAGAGGGAAGGCAGTTGACTGATAGTAAGTTTAGAAGAACTGTACACACAAAAAAAAAGAGGGCCTAAGAGAGTGAGTAGTTTTGTCTTAAAGTAAAAATGTCTGGTTGCACCAGAACATGAAAGGAGATAGTAAAAGCTAAACTTGAGGGTGTGTAGTAAGTCGTAGAAGGCTTGGGGGAAGTGACTTTTATTTGCCTTGGTTTATGGGTTTGAAAGGAAACAATGAAATGTGTTGAAAATTTGACCATATTAGATCAGTTTTGGTGGATTTATTCACAAAAGGGGAAAAAAGACTAATGAATCTTTTCCTGTAAAGTGTTTCTGTTCAAATGAGGCATAGTATTTAAGGAAGGAAGACTAAAGCCCTGTGTCATGGCAGATCTATATTGGTGATCCACTCAAGTAAATGTTGACTATTATGTGAATTCTATCTGGCCAGTGGAAATGAAAATTGAAAAAGACTGTAAATAGATAATCCAATGATTTCTCTGTATAAATGAATTATACAATTAAAAAAAAAAGCACACACATAATCACCTTAAAGTTTTCTTGGCTGGTGGATATTGGGGGATATTTGCCAGGATGTGCTAGTTCAGTAGAAGAGGTATTGGCAAGCCTCACAAAAGTTTTTAAAAATCATAAACAAATCCTTGAAATTCATTGATAGTAAGGGAAAGACTGAATTATAAGGACAAGTTTTGTGAATTTCTTACACAATTTCTTAGAATACAGTATACTCAGAAATAGCTATTGGATTGAAGACCGCTGAACATGTAGCCACATTCTAGATAATATTAGTAAAGCTAATAGCGAAGCATCCTGATTAATTTCAGATTTTAATTTAAGTATCTCCGGTTTCTAAGTTTGGAAATGCAAAGTCAAAAGTGTAGGTTACATCAACCGTTGTGATCTGAAAAGTCAGCAAGATTTCTGATCATTTCTAGAGATGTTATATAGAATATTCTTTCCAAAATTACCTTGATCAGCTTCTGAGGTTACAGAAACAAGTTTAAATGCTATTAGTAGAATGATTTTTTTTTTTTTTATCAAAAGCTCTATTTTCTTTTGGTTCATACAAGGGAGAAAATAATTACATGGAAACTGAATAATTACATGGAATGAACACTTCATAAATTGCATCTATATTTGAGAGCATTTGATGATCCGGCTAGTAGTTTTCAAACCAGTACGGGCATCAGAATCACCAGGGGTGCTTTAAAAAAAAAAAAAAAAAAAAGTAAGTGGACCTACCCCTAACTCTTCCTGCAAATACCCATTTCACTGATTGAGGATCCCGGGGAGAAGGTGGTAGGAGTGAGGGCTGATCATTTGTATTTGTGAACACTGTAAACCCTCCCTCCTAGTAACTCTGATACAGCGAACTCCTTGGGCAGCACTTCCTAATCACGGATCCAGCCGATAGCCATTATGTACACGATCCACAGTATCAGTCTCTATCTACTGACTTCTCAGTTTGCCTCAAAACTACTCAGGCTCTGTTGAAGTAAGTCTTGATTTTTCTTTTCTTTGCCAACTTCTTTCAGTGAGTGTGCTTATATATTTTGAGCAAAGTTAGTCTCTGCTGGGGAAGGTCTTTTTAAACTCGGGGTGTGTGCACACAAGGTGGTAAAGGGAAGCTAAGGCTTCCACCCGCATTAACTCGGGCAGTCTGTGGGAAGCCGGTGTCCTTTGGTCACCCTGGAATCGTTGAGACGGACATTTCCTCGACTGATTCAGGTGACCAGTCACTTCTGTGCAGCTGGGTCTACTTTCCGTTCATGCTTTTCTCAATATGCAGATCTACCACAGTACTTGGTTATTCAGTGTGTGTGTGTATATATATATATATATATATATATATATATATATATATATATAACTAATATTACTAAATTAATTTTATAAACATCCGCAAATGCCTGGTTGAGGAAGGCTTCCATCTGTCAGTCTTGGTAGCTGAGATGCAGGCAAAGCGGACATCTTAAAGTTTGTCTTCATCATACTCATCAGTTAAAATTCCTGCCTGTCCCTAGAGATGAAACCGGCCTTCATTGTGCTCAGAAGTCCAAGGGATTCAAGGGACATGATACCTCAGTCTCCTTGGGCTTTTCTCAAGCAGCATTCAAGAATACCTATGAAAGAGTAAGTGTCTCTTTGTCCATTGAGCCTGATTCCCCTGAGGGAAGTGTCCTATCAAAGAAAATCTCCCTCACTTCAGAGGACTCCAGAGTCTCCTAGATTCAAAGGAATTTTGATTGTTGCCTGCATATTTGAACAACTCCAGAACCAGCCGCAAGTCTGAGGATGTCTCGGATGTAAGTGGTTCCTCAGGTCCACTCAGATATGTGATCTAGTTAGACCCTGAGTATTTTGAGACTCCAATACAAACTGTGGGCCCTCTTCCCCCCAAAAATGTATGTATGTATGTGTGTGTGTATATATATATACACACACACACACATGTCCACACAAATTAGGTTTCAGGGATATTCCCCGAACTTATCTATGGATCTGGAGTTAAGCTTTGCTCAAGTCTGTCCTGACCAGGACTTTGTTAGGGAAACATGGTATGGATTCTCACTTTGGAAAATCAAGAAACTAGAATAAAGAAATTGCCTCAAGGAAATAAAAAAGACTAAAGACTAGGAGAAAATATTTTCGAAAGACCCATCTGATACAGAACTATTAGCCAAAATACATCAAACCAACAACCACAAAAACTTCAAACTTTACAATAAGAAAATGAACAAACTAGTTAGACACTTCACTGAGGAAGATACACAGGGGACGGGCCCAAGAAAAGATACTCCCCATCATGCAGCATCAGGGAAGCAAACGTTCAAACAAGATTCCGCTCCAGCGTGTTGGAATGGTGAGACCCAGGCCGCTGGCAACCCCAAACACTCATTCTGCGCGACTGGAACGCAAAATAGTGGGGCTATTTGGAAGACCCTTTGGCTGTCTCTTACTAAACTACAAACTACAACCTACCATATGGCCCCACAGTCATGTTCTGGTGTTTAATCGAAGACGTTGAAGACTTAAGTTCACACAGAAACTTGCACATGGATTCTTATAGCAGCTTTATTCATAATTGCCAGAACTTTGAAACAGCCAAGATGCTTTTCTTGGTGATGAATAAGTAAACTATGGTGCATTTAGGCCTAAATAAGATATTCCAGCACTAAAAAGAGATGAGCTATCAAGCCCCGAAAAGACAGGGAGCGATCTTTAATGCGTGTTACGAAGGGAAAAAAAAACAATCTGAAAAGGCTACACACTATAGGATTCCAGCTTCATGACATTCTGGAAAAGGTCAGAGACAGTAACCATCAGTGGTTGCCAGGGGGTGGGGGTTGGGGACAGGGTTTTTAGGGCAGTGTGTGTGATACTATAAGGGTAGAGACATGTCATTGGGTATTTGTCCAAACCGACAGAATGTGCAACACCAGGAGTGAGCTCTAATGTCAGCTGTGGACTGTGGGTGATGGGACAAGGTAGGTTCACTGACCGCTGTCCCACTCTGGTGGGGGATGTTGCTTGTAGGGGAGATGTGGGTGTATGGAAGCAGAGAGTAATGGGAAATCCACACTTCCTGCCCAATTTAGTTGTGGACCTAAAGCTGTACTTAAAAAGTCTATTTTTGAAAAAAAGATAAATCACCTGGGCCCAGAAAAAAATGTGCAATTAGGAATATATACCTTTCAAGTCCTATCTACAGAGACCAAAATTGGAATACTACTATAGATATTCTTTTTTTTTTTTTTTAAAGATTTTATTTATTTATTTGACAGACAGAGATCACAAGTAGGCAGAGAGGCAGGCAGAGAGAGGAAGGGAAGCAGGCTCCCTGCTGAGCAGAGAAGCCCGATGCAGGACTCGATCCCAGGACCCCGAGATCATGACCTGAGCCGAAGGCAGAGGCTTAACCCACTGAGCCACCCAGGCGTCCCTACTATAGATATTCTAAGACATCGGATTTAAATGCTCAGCAAAGAGAAAAGTGACCTGTGTGTCTGGATGTCTGGGCCACAAGCCTTTGCTCTCAAACCACACCTGCTTAGAGAAATTCTATGTCTAGAGGCCAGGATCTCAGTCAGGTTCCAACACCAGGCCCGGCCACCCAGAGCAGGGCACCTCCAGCCCCAGAAGAGTCAGGATCTCGGGCATAAAGGTGTCTGAAGCCAGTCCTCTCCTCCACTCACAGGGGAAAAGGCAAGCCAGGCAGAAGGTAGCAGAGTCAGCAGCAACACCCAAGCCGGGTGGGGAGGGGAGCTCCCAACTTGGTTTGTCCTACCCCAGTTGAGTCAGATTGGAGTTGGACTCTGTTTTTAGCTAACCTGGGGTCCACCAACGTGGGGCAGAGGCCCTGCCTTTGCACCTCTCCCTTCCCTCCTCTACCTTTGGTGGGCAAAGAAAGCAGGGCCTGTCCTCCATCTACCATGACCCGCCCCCCAAAGGCTTCATACGACCCTGGCCCTCACCCCGGGAGGGTTGAGGGTGAGATGGGGTGCCAGGCTGCACCCCTCCAGTTGGCCGGTTTGATGTACTCTCTTCCTCCAGGCCCCCTCCCTGCAGTTCGAACTACTACTGTCGGTTGAATGCGACTTGAGAGGTTGGCGCCAGGCCTCCCTCCACTCCCAGAAACTGCTCCAGGGCTGAAAGAGTGTTCTCTGACATCACCTCCCTTTGCCAACCATCAAGCATTGACCTTGTGTGTCTTCTCCCAGGCAGACTCCTCCCCAGCCCCCTAGCACACCCTGCCTGCGTCTGCCTGTGTGTGTTGCCTTCATCTTGGGGGATTTCCAGGTGTGAGCTCAGCTCTCAGCTTCCTACCCAACTGCCCAAGAAACGTGGGATCTCTGATGACTGGGGGAGGGACGGAGCATGCCAAGGGGGACTGTGAGCAGGGAGGAGGGGCAGGGCAGATGACATGCCCATCAACTCGGAAGATATGGGGGTGCCAGGCATCGGGTGGAGCTGGAGCCCCCCCCACCGCCTCCCCTGTTCTCTGTCCTGTCTCAGATGTTCCCGTGCAGTCCCTCTCCAGGGGCAGCACATGAGGGAGTGGCGTAGCCCAAAGTCTCTGCCCCAAAGGAATACGTAATCCGAGACAGATGGCAATGAAGCCGGCCACAGGGCAGACCTCACAAACCACACATGTAAGTAAATAGCTGGAGCCTCACTTTTCCTACCATCAAAGGTCTGATGCATTTTAGGGGGTGGCGGATGTAGGTGGAAACTCAGCACAGGCTTTAAGCTCTCGGGGTCTGGGCAGGCCTGTCGTCACGTGTGTTCCTGCGGACCCCTGCATGCGTGCTCACCCCAGGGAGCAGCACCCTTTTCCAAAACAAAGGAAATGGCACGTGGGCGTGCAGATACACAACCCCGCACACCCTATCTGAGCAACTGGGGAGGAGCCCCCGAAACCCCGAAATCATGTTTGCCTCCAGGCCAGGAGCATGAGGCAGTCTTTTCCATGGATGGAAACTATTCTGTTGTTCTCTGCTGTTCTAACTCACAGCCAGCTCCTCCAGGCTTAATCTCCCCGCTTTCCAACAGGCTTCTTTGTTGCAATAACAGACAAGTGCAACCTGGGCCGCTGCCTGCCTAACAGCACATTCAAAGGATGCGGAACTTTCCACTGGTTCTGGGAGGTTCTAAAATCAGAGCACATGGGAGAAGTGACATCCTCAGCGGACCATGCTGAGACCCCTGGCCCCCTGCCCCAGGCGGCTTGGGCTCTGTACTGGTCACAGGGTCTGCCTGCCTGGAATGCTAGTCCTCTATCCTCTCTCCCTCCCTCTGCCTGCAGACTTCCTCTTCCTCCCTCAGGACCTGGGGGGCCTTCCCTGTGCTAGGCAGCCTTCTCTGACTCCCCCGATGCGTTCCCACCGCCTGCTCCGGTAAGCATCCCCGCCCTGGGACACAAAACACTGTCCAGCCTGAGCATCTCCTTCCCCACCAGTCTGCGAGATGGCTGGGTCTTGATGTCCCCAGGAACTACCACTTCTCCCGACACGGAGAATGTGCGTGAACGTGATTGTTGAACGCACCAGAATGGCGAAGTGATTTCGGCTCTGTGTCAAGGAGTCAAGGAGACTGCCAGAATCTCAGGCCTGGGCGCGCCCTCCCGAGCGAGGGCCCCTGATGAGCCCCACCTCCTGGAATTCATACCGTGCCAGGTCCCTTCCCACAGCACAGCCCCGCTGGTCCGCACCGCCAGCAGAGTCAGATGGACGGGACAGCGTGTGACTTCCAAGCCCCTTCTGCTTCCTGCGTGTAGGGTCACCTGCTCTGGAGGAAGCCAGACGCTGGGCCGTCAGGTCGCTCAAGCCGGCCAGCGCGAAGGCCCCGGGAGGCAGAGCTGAGCCCCACCGCCCACACCCGCTGGCCCAGCTTTGGGGGGTCTCCTGGCGGCAGACCCTCCAACACGGACTTAAGCCTCACCCGCTGGCTTCCTGACTCATGAAAAGTGCTGACTCGGGACCACTAGCTAGGTAGCTCCCAGAAAAAACCGAGATAATTTGTGTTTATGACGGTTTTGAGCCATGAGGTTTTCCTATCGTTTGTTACACAGCAACAGGTTACTCCCTCAAATCCTAAAAGCTCAGCAGGGCTACGGGTATGGTGGGGAGAGTCCTGGGCACTCCGGCCCGGGGGAGCTCATCCGAGCCTTGGGGTTTGGACCAAGCCAGACAGAACAAATAAGCAGTATCAGGAAGAGAAACCAAGGCTCGTCTCCTGGGGCCCAGAACAGAGGCGTAGGTCACACAAACACTGGGCAGGCGTGGCTGTGGTCTGAGCCTGAGGCCTGCTGCACTCTCTCCCTGAATCGTGCATCCCAGTGGACAGAGCAAATAGGCTGACCTTGACTGCCCCGGTCTTACTCAATCACACTTGGTCTTACCGCCAGGGACTGACTTGCCCACCCCATATGGCGGTAGAGCCACGACCTGGAGAAGTAGGCCCGGCGTCTCTGGCCCCAGCTCGGCCTGCTTCTGGCTACACTCCACACAACTCACCCCACCCGGCAGGTGCAGGAGCAACTCTCTCATCTTCTCCTCCCGCTCTGCCTCCCTCCCCCACCTCTCTCTCCCACGTGGATGCTGTTCGTAGACGCAGAACCATAGCACAAGATAGGTCAGACTCCTGAGCCGGCTGGTTCACCAACAGGATGTTGAGAGCGGCCATTTCTTGGGTGCCCACCACAGCCCGGCTGCTCCTGCAGGCCTCCAGCCTGCAATCTGTCCCCTTTGCTTCCTGCGCAGCCCCGTCCCGCGCCAGGAGGGCCCTCGCACGTGCCCAGTCAGCCTGTCCAGGTTCTGTCCATACCCACACCCCCTCTCCCCACAAGCCACTGCTCCTTGGGCCAAAGGGTGCTAATGGCAGCGATCCAGCCCCCAGGCCAGACACAGACAGGCCTCGGATGTGGGTGCAGGGTCATCTGGGAGGGAATTCTACATTTCTCTGCACCAGGAACATGATCTAAAAGGCGGGGTGGGGCTCTGGCTGGCAGGACCATGTGGCCCAGAAGGGTCCTGACCTCCTGGGCTTGGCAAGGTGGAGAAACGCCCCAGTGGCCTCCAAAGTAAGGAGCCCAGAGCAGCGGCCCTGATTTCCCAGGCCTGAGGCCAATGCCATTCCAGGCACTTGACACACAACTTGTCCTTTTCTTTACTCCTTGTGACTGACAGCGTCTTAAGGTTTGCTCAAGTGTGTCCAAAGGCAGAGACAAGGCTCCTCTGATCAGGCAGGAAACCCCAGTGCCACCAGCCCCCAGACCGGCTTCTGGGCCTTCTGGGAGCCAACAGTGTGGTGGTGGGCTGATCAGGACACCTGGGTGGCAGGTGGAGGAGAATCCAGTGACTGACATGGAGTTACTGGCGCACCAAGCCCAAGGCCAGAGTCCCAGACAAAGTCAGGAGAAAGGGTCCTGAGGCAGGTCCTGTCAGGCAGGGGAGCCCTGGAGGGATCAGACGGCGCCTGCCCAGCTCCCCCACCACACTTTGCTACGCATACGGGGCCTTGCAGTCTCCAACTCAGGGTGCAGGGAGCAGCCAGCCAGACCCAGTCCGGCCTTCCTTGGGTCCCTCTTCCGCCTCATATCACCAGTCTCCCCATACGCTTGCTAGAGTTAGAGGGAGCTCCCTTCCTACACATGAGCGACCTTGACGCCTCAGACTGGCTTCCAAGCTGGCCGTGCCCCGCACCCCTGCCCCCCGGCCCCCGCCTCCTGCACCTCCAGAGCAGAGCTTGCTGTGTTCAGAAATGTTCCTCCATCAGCTAAGTGCAGGCCAAGGGTAGGCTCCTGTCATCTGGCCATCCTGAGCCCCAGGGGGAGCTGTCCCCTCCCTGCAGTTGGCCCCCATGTCCTGTCCCTCCCACATTCTGCTAGTTCTTGCATTTTACCAAGAGGCCACCTCAGTGTCAGGCTAGGTGGCATCCACCTCCCAGCAATTGTCCCCATGTTTCACCTGGGAGGACCCGGGGGACCTCCCAGACTCCACCATGCCCCTTCCCACGCCAACGCCAGCCTGGGAAGGACAGCCACCGCCTGGAATGATAGGAGAGAGCGGTCCTTGTCCTGCTCCAGGCTCACCAGAAAGGGTGCTCAGGACCGGGGTGGCCCGTCAGCTGCTGGCCGCCGAGCTTGTGTGCATGCTGGAGGCCAGCAGGAGGACGAGAGGCAGACAGGGCAGCCCTGGAGGGCGCACCTGGCCACAGCACGCCGCCGGTGCCTGTCTGCGCTCCTCTTTATGCCTGAAGCTTCCAGAAGTGACTGGCCCAAGGCCCTGGCTCCAGAGCCCGATCGCGTCAGCCACAGGTCTGTCTGTCCTGGGAGCCCCTGCCAGACGTCCATCCGTCCTGACATCACTGCAGGGCACCTTGGTTCTCTGGCGCTCCTGGACTGGGCAGACACGAGTGTTCCCGGCTTCCCGCGGCTCTGCCAGCCGGGGCCAGGGCAGGAGGGCCACAGGTCATGAGACCAAAAGCCACTCCGGGGTTTTTCTTGATGAGCAAAAACAAAAGTTCTGAGGCCTCCAGGGAGTTTTCAAAACCTCTGACCAAACGAATCAGAAGATTTGGAAGCTGTGTCTTTAGGATCCCCTCCGTGCCATGACAACATTTTGGCCTCCAGCTCGAGCCCTGAGCCCCCGCTTCTCCCTGGGCAGCTTTGCAGGTGACAACTTCTCCCCCTTTCCCTGTTCCTACTGTTCCTACTCTGTGTCCCCCACGCTCCCACCCACCCACACTCGTGCCTGTATCCTCGGGGACCACAGTCAGACCCACCCCTCAGTGCCCTGGGTCCTGTCCTCCAGGTTCTGGGGAGGGGGGTGCTTGGTCCCCCCTGTGTTTCCAAAGGGTCGCTGCCCAGAGAGCCACCATCACGACTCGGTGTCTTTTGCACGCTTCTCTGCTGGATGTGTTTCCACCTCCTGGTTCTGTATTTATTCTAAAAGACCCCTTTATGTCCGATTATTAAGTAGAAAACCAGCTTTCCTTCCTACAAATGGGAGGAAACAGTAACAATCAATGTTCTGAAAACAAAATCATATTAACAAGTCTTGCCTAGATACCAAAGGGAGGTCTGCTCCCACCTATGCTGTGTTTGTCATTCTGCGTCCTAAATTCAGCTCAGGGCCCAAACTGCAGCCATCAGTGCCTTCAGTGATCTTTAGGGTGCTTTCAGAACGACCATTTGAATTATTTATTTTTCTGTTTCTTCCTTCCCTCTCTGCCCCCAAGTTTCCTTCCCAGCGGTTTGTTGTAACTCCCTGTGATCATCACAGCATACACACAAACACAATCCTCTGGCCTAAAAATGCACGCCTGAAAACTTTCTTCCCCCTCTTTTGCCAGAGCACAGAACAAGGGGCCAGCACTGTTTGGGGAGAGACAACGGGCTCCGTTTCCACCATTTCTCCCCACTGGCCCCGGGGGACACCATGGCGGTTCCTGCCAGGAAATCCCCTTCTGCCTCATGGAAAACCCAGAGAGCGGCGGCCGGGACGCTCAGGCTCCGCCCAAAGCTGCAGAAGTAAATCACCATGGCGGGCCTGGGTCCCAAGCCCAGAGGCTCTGACCAGCCCCTGCAGGGACCCCCGGGCCTGAGGGAAGCCATGCGAGTGCCCTGCCTTGTGAAGCTGCCCCTGCATGGGGTGTCAGCGGGTCCAAAGTGATCTCCGCGCTAACAACTGCAGCAGCTCTGCGGAGAAAGGCATTGCGCTACCCCCTGATTTTCAAACAGAAAAACCAGGGCCGAGAGACTGTGCCCAAGATCTAACGCAAGGTCAGTGCCAAGGTCAATGTCACTCCCTTCCCCGCCCCTGCCCACCCTACACATGGTTGTCGGCAAAGCTCACGGGATGTACTGCCTGTTTCTTCTAGAACTCAAAAGCTGAGCTCTCTAGGGCCACCAGTGAAGGTGGCATGGGAAAAAGGACAGAGCCCGGGGAGATGAAGGAAGGTCTGGTCTGCTACAGGTGGGCCTCCTCTGCCTTAAGGCTCCCACCCCGCCCCACCCCAGCACACACACACACACACATGTCCCTCCCCGGCACCGTGTCCTGGCGGTGGGTGGCACACACCGTCTTGCCTTCTCTGCTCCCAAGGACCACGGCTCCCGTACTCATCTTTGCCGTAGCCCCAGAGGGCAACCGAGTCCCCGTTACAGAGCTGGGTGCTCCAGTCCCGCCCCGCCCCAGCCTGGTCTGGGAAGACTGCGTGGGGAGAGCTGGGCACAGTCCCATGGACCGCTGGCTTGAGTGGCCATCAGCGGCCCCAGTCCTTCCTGAGACCGGGGAGCCCTACCCCACGTTCACTGTGTCTGGGGAAAGCAGCAGGGGGAGCTGGGTTCCAGATGGGCCCCTCTGGGGACCCTCACCCCCACCCTTCTCCCAGGTCCTCCCTGTCTGCTGCCCCCAGGCCCCGGGGAGCCCTGTGCACCCTCCAGCCAAACCTTTGTCTACCCAGAAGCCCTCATTCCTAAGTTGTGTTTTTAGCACACAAGCAGTAATTGCTGGCCAGCGCTTCTTTTGTTTTCCCAGGTGGTGGAGATCCGGGGTGTGGGGAGCCCACCGGAGCCCATGCAGCCGCAGAACTGGGGCCACCCTCTGCACTGAAGTCGCCCCCAGGAGCCTTCTCTGCTCCTCTGTGAGGCTTACAGCTTTGACTCCCGGCATGTGATGCCTGAGGACCGCGGAGGCAAATCACCACTAAGTGAGCGGCCGGGGACCCCAGGGCTAACCCCAGTCTCTGCTCCATTTCACACGGCCTCCGCTCTCCGGTGCAGGGAAAGGCCGGTTGTTAAGTTTCTGGAGGGGGGGAAGGACACCAACCTGCAGTGCATCTCCAGTAAAACGAGGATCGTGAGACCCGTCTTGGGCAGTTAGGGAACCACGGAACAGCAGAAAAGGGAGGAGTATCCAGTGTCCCCACAGCCAAGCCTGCGGGAAGATGAACGAGTCTCCTCCCCACCCCCAGAGCAACCGCAGAGCCTGGGGGAGCCCCCTCGGGAGCACCGTCCTGCTGAGTCAAACCCCCTCCACCCCGCCCAGCCCCACTCCCAGCCCTGATTTTAGCCCTGGGGCCACTTGGGGCAGGTCTGAGTCCCTGGGGTGGGAGGTTGCTCCTCAGGGATTCAACAGTCCCTGCTCAGGTCCAACAGCCCCTGCACCCCCACAGACGCACCCGCCCGGGGGGTCTTCTGGATCATTCTCTGAAAGGGTCCCAGCATGTCTCCACACCTTCCTTTAGAAGGCAGTGCCCAGAGCTGGAAAGGAGGGCCATCGGCAGGCTCCTCCTTCCTACAGAATTGAGTCCGGTGCTGGGAGACCAGCAATGAGCAAGGCAGAGTCCAGCTGTCGTGAAGCTCGTGCTCTGGCTGAGGGGTGGGGGATGGGCGCAGTATCAGACGGGGGTGCTCTTCAGCTTGACGGGCGGCCAGGTGGCCTCTCCGAGGGGCTGACATTTATGCCGAGACCCCAGTGACAAGAAGAACAGCTGAAGCCAGGTCTCTAGACAGCAGCAGATGCTTTCTTCGCAGCCTGTCCCTGATGCCCCCCCATGCCCGCCGTCTCTGCCCCATCCCCCTGATGCCACCCGGGCTTCTTTCTCAGGGCCAGCAACAGAGGGCGGGACCCGCCCAAGGTGATGGCGCTGGGAAGGAGGTTCATCCTTAGAGAGAAAATTCCAGAATTCCAATGACAGGGAGAAGAGAGGATTACATGGCCGCTCAGGGAGCCCATCCCTCTCCCCTCAGGCAAGCTGTCTGGGCAACTGAGTACCTTTCTCAAAGGCGCGGATCTGTCTCCAAGCAGAAAGACAGGCAGACAAGGTGCCCGAAGAGGGGAGTCCAGCAGCCGGCCCCAGCCAGCCCAGAACTCTGCTCTGAGCCCTGAGTGCCCACCAGCCGGTGGTCTGCAGGGCCCCCCAGGGGCCAGCAGCAAGGCCCAGTGGAGATGTCCTGTCTGGCAGCCTCTCTCCCTGTGGCAGGGTCAGTCCCAAGACCCATGGGGTGACAGGTCCCCCAGCGGGCACTCCTGCCTGTGTCCCTGTCCCTGATGGAGAGTGCTGTCAAGATGGGCACTTTCTTGATCACCAACACTTAACCGCTGTGCCTGGAATAATCGTGCCTTACACAGGTTTGTTGAAAGGAGAGCCAAGAGGAGGGAGAGAGAGGAGGAAGGAATCACGGAGCCTCTTCCACACCTGCCCCCACAAGAGTGCCCCAGGAGTGCCCCAGTTCCCTGTGCACACCTCCTTCTCCTCCCTCCCCCCCTCCTCCCCCCCCCTTTCCTGGAGCAGATGCCTGAAGTAGCCCAGAAGTCCCCTTCCCCACAGCTGAGTGTGTTGGTGTCGGGGTAAGGCCCTTTCCTGGAGGGAGGTGGGTGGACAGAAAGGCTTAGGGACACTTCTATGTTTTGACCCCCACAGTCCTGGCCAGAGGGGGTCCCGAGCTTTTCTTCCCTCTGTTTCTGGAGGCTGGGCAGGCCCCCTGGGGAGTTTGATGAGCGGTGCACTCTGTCCTGTTCGGACCAGAGCCTGAGGCTCTCGGGCTCCCTGTGGCTTCAGGATTCTGAGAACTGAATGTGTTTTTGCCATTTGGCACAGCAAGAGGCCTCACCGGTCCAAGGGTAGCTGGTCCTCTGACAGAAGCAAGAGCAGGGGTAGCTCCTGAGCCTAGAGGCCCAGGCATGGTCCTGCCCTGGTGTGGCTGAGCCCCTCCCCACCTGCCCCAGGCTCAGGGGGACACAGAGTCAGCCCCACCCAGAGCCCTGCCCTCAATCTGTGGTTCACCAGCCACAGGGGCTCCCCCAGCCCGGCTGTCTGCCCCCTTTCCTTATCAGCTCAGGCTCAGTGTGTCACATTAGCCTCCTCGGGGACCCGGGTCCCCGCTCTAGTTCATCCCGCACGCCGCTGAGAAATAACCTTCCAGGAGCACTGGTGTGCCCACACACCTCCTCTAATTAAAAACCTTCAGCAAGCCTCCAGTCATCTTCTGGAAAAAAACCAACGCACTAACAATGCACGGATTACGCTGCTTCTCTAAAGCAAGCTACTCTGGCCCCCGCTGCTAGCTATCTCTCCATAAAACTCACTTGGGCCTCACAGCAACATTGACAAAGACATTATTTCCTTCCGATTTTACAAGGAAACTGAGGCAGAGGGTGTAATAGACTTGTCCCAGGTCACGGAGCTGGGAAAGGCCTCCACTGGTACTTGAAAGGATTTCCAAACTCCATCCGTCATGGGGCCATCCATCATGGGACTCCAGGCTCTCCCCTGGCTCCTGGGCTTTGGGACGCCCCCAAAAGGCGTGGCATGTCCCCACCACCATCCTTTTAGTCTCAAGGTTCCTCTGCCAAGAATGTTCTCCCACCTACTGAGAGCTCCCCACCTCCAGCTCCTAGCCTGGGTCACCCTTCACCCTGCACACCCAGGACACTGGAATCCATCAAAGAGACACCTGCCACCCGCTGTCCTTGCATGTGGTTGTTCATGCCCACATCTCCTCTCCCTTAGAGGGCAGAGGCCGGTGTGACATTCCTTCTGTGTCCTCACAGACCCGTACGTAATAAGGTGGGTGGTCCAGGAAGACACTGCAGAATGAGTGAATGGATGGACAGATGTCACCACCACTGTCATGACCACATGCTCTGGGTGCAGGGAAGCACGGCTCCTCCAGGAGACTGGTGAAGTTGCTGGCACCCAGCATCTCGGGGTGGCAGGGTGGGTATCGGGGCTGGCAGGTCACCAAACACAGCGCCATCTGTTCCCAAACAGAGTGACTCAGACTTGACTTGTGCAACCAGCAGCCTCCCACCTTGGAGACCTGTAGAGACGAGTGCCTCCTCCCCCGGATTCCTCCCCACAGGCCGTGCCCATCTGCCCAGTGGGGCGAGGGACGAGTTGGGGGTGTGGGCACCTGGTAGAGTCATGGTTTCCAGGGACGGGCTGGAGCAGCACTTCTTACTCTTGGCTTCTCCATCTTGGCCACGCAAGCACTTGGGAAGGTAGAACAGATGCTCAGACCTGGGCCCCTGGCCCAGCTGGAGGGTCAGATCATCCATCTCCCCAGGCCAACTGAGGGTCAGAACACTGGAGTGCTCCAGACCTTCTGGGGGTCAGAATATCGGGGGATCCACGCATGGCCTTTTTCAGCAGCTCTCGGGTGCGTCAGTTGTTTGCTGGAGGGATGTGTCACTGGCTTTCAGCAGAAGGCAGGTGCAGGGGTGCATGGGGGGCTCCGTCAGTGAAGTGTCTGCCTTCAGCTCGGCTCATGATTTCAGGCTCCTTGCTAGCAGGGAGCCTGCTTCTCCCTCTCCCTCTGTCTGCCACTCTCCCTCGTTGTGCTCACTCTCTCTGTGTGTCAAATAAATTAAATTTTTTAAAAAACAAGCAAACAGAAACAGAAGACAGCAGGCACAGGCTGGACTGGGGGAGGTGAGACGCACAGCGGGGGCCAGTGCCTTGGGCGTGAGGCCATCTGCAGCAGGAGACGAGAGCCCGAGGATAGCAAACTGTAGATCAGCAAGAAGGCGCTTGCAGAACAGGGTGCCTGGGTGCTTTCCCACGTGGAGGAAAACCAGGGGCAAGGGGGGGGGGGGGCGGGGGCGCCCCTGGGGGGGGGGGCGGTGGCTGGGAGAGGCGGGCTGTGCTCCCTCTAGAGGGTAACTGAGCAGTTCAGCAAGACAGGGGCTTGGCAGCCACACTGTGGACCCTAAAACTCAAAACCTGGACTAGTTTATGAGAAAATGGGACAAGGTGTCCTATCTAGATGTTTTCCTGCGACTCTGGGCCCTGCAGGCCCTGTATCCGGGTGGCAGAGGGGACGGTGCCCTGTGAGGAGCGCTGGTACAATGGCCTGACGTCTCATCTCTGTGTGTCCTGTGACCTACGCCACCCGGACCCTCCCTGTTTCTACACCAGGAAAGAGTGAGCTTATGATGGTTCGTTCTTGCTGTTAGCTTGGCTGGACCACAGGACCCCAGAGGGCTGGGTGTGTGTGGCGGCGGGGGAGGTGGCCTTCCCCAGGGTAGGGGCACCAACAGTCCATCCAGGGCCCACAGAGAACAGAATGGCGGAGGAAGGGTGAGGTCACTCCCGTTCTTGAGCCAGGACAGGGGCCCGCCTGGATCTTGGGCTTTCAGACTCCAGCTGAATGACACCATGGATCAGGGGACCGCTCGGCCGCCATAATCACATGAGCCAATTCCTGTAACAAATTTCCTCTTACATCCCTCCTCTACACGTCCCTTCAGCTGCGTCCCCAGAGCACCCTGGCCGATGCAGGACTTTTAGAAATGTATATCCTGGATGTGGGGGACCGACGGCAGGGAGGTGCCTCTTGCTCAGTCACTCCGGGTCTTTTCTCGTGCTGTTGAGCAGACAAAGCAGAGGCCCCATCCAAGCCAGCGGGCACGGGGAGGCCTCTCTCAGGGGTAGAGTTGAGGCCTCGTGGGGGAAGGAGCCCGCTGGGGCACGCGGCACCCAGGGCAGGCGTGGGGAGGGTTCGTGACTGACCAGCCACACTCCTGGGTCCGCACATCCTGGGTTCAAGGGCAGGTCCCAGTGCGAGTGTGGGCTAGTTTGCATTATTATTTGGGGATCTGAGGAAGAAGCCTGGGCCTGATTCACAAGAAGCTGTAACACAAGATGCGCCTCGGGGAGGGGGAGAGTCAAGCCTTCACTCTGGTGGGTCTGTGTAGGACTCGCCACAGGCCGGGCCTGTTCTCGAAGGCTTCTTGGAGGAGCAGGCATCTGCTACGGACCTGAAAAGAAAGGCCTGTCGGGAATGGATGTAAATTGGGATTTTCAAAAATCCGGGGGCGATTCAATGAGAAAATGTATTATTCAGTATGTGGAATTTGAAATCGCTGTTTTGACCAGGAGTAGAGTAATTCCTCTAAAACCCTCGTCCTGGTTAATGTCTTGAAGGGTCTGGGGAGGATTTTGCTTCAGCTCAGACTAGTTTTGCTTTCCCCGAACTCTTTCCCCCCAGACTTTTCAGCTGGGTTCTGCTCCGCTAAGTGTCCGGTCCGGAGCTGAAAACTATTTCAGATGCTGAGCCTTTACCGAATACCGCCCAGAACCAAACACCGAAGTGTCTGTCTGACCGGGTCCGTGTCTGTGAACCAAAGCAGTGGCCTCTACTGAAAACCTGTGAGAAGACAGACCTGCCTGGTCCCCGGTCCGTGGCCTCCGGCCGCCGGAGGCCCGCACAGCTACTCCATCTTGAAGAAACGCTATTCTCCTCCCCCCGAGTCATGGGCCCAAAGGACGAAAACGAACACAGGAGCAAACCAAGAACAGAACACAGAGAACGTCCATCTTTGTCAGGTGCTGGGGCGAGGTTCAGGTGAACCTGGTAATGGACCAAAGGTAATGGACCAAACCACAACAACTCCAGGAAGCTCAAACCCTCAACCGGGCAAGGAAAACGCCCCAGAAATACTCCAGAGTCTTAAACCATCGTATCTAATATGAATCCCTGTAATCCTCATAAAGTGTTTTTACAAACAATTTTTTTTTTTTTAATTAGGAAATACCAGCAAATAGGCCAGGGGCAAATCCAGTCTTGGCAAACTGATGTCCAGGGAACTGACTCTCCCTGAAGTCACCCCAGGCTGCGTTGTCTCTGGGGACGCCTCTCGAGCTCCTTCCCGTCCTCCCCAGTGCTCTAGATTGGGGCTGGCGTCTTCCCAAACTTGGACTCCACACTCGAAGGTCCTCCAGGAGATGGGAAGTCGCTGCTGATGCTGTTTCTGTGCATCTCCTAGAGGCCGGGTGTAGCGAGAAGGTCGTCAGCCTCGTGGCCTTCCAGAAGATACTCCCATGGGTCCCGACCAGGCCTCTCCAGCAGAGCCCCCCATGCCCAAGGAGTCCTTCCTCCTTGGGGCGGGGCTGCCAGGGTCTCAGGACGGAAGAAGCTCTGGGGGGAGAGGGGGAAGGAGGCACTGCTGGAGGGGGCTGTCTCTGAATCCTTGAGGTCCACACACATCTGTCCCTCAGTGGAGACCTGAAGTGAGTCACTTCCTTTCCCAGACCCTCAGATTCCCCGTTTGCCCTCGGGGGCAAGAGACAGAGAGACGCTCCTGCTGCTCTGTTCCTGCCTTCTGGCCCCACACCCTCGTCCCAGGAACAGCTCGTGAGGGAGCGACCTCAGGCACCCCACCTCCTAGCCTCCAGGGGCCGCCAAGGGCTTCACATCTCTCCTTCCCTCCACCAGTTCCAGTCCTTCTAGTGCCGCATGCATAATGTTGAGCAGGGCTCTTTGTAGACTTCTGAAAACACAGAGAACAGGCGAGCTAGCCACACCGAAGCAGGCATCAAACTGAGCTCAGAAGGCGTTGGGGACGGCCCCCGGGGCCCTCTCCTCCCTGTCCTGAGCAAACAGCAGTCCTGAACACGCGCCCGCTGTTGACTGTGGGAGTTTTCTCTTCCCATGCATGAGCCCCATGTTTGGGGGGGGTTATCTTTTTTTTTAAAGAAAGAAAATCAATTTTACACTCCACCGCCTCCAGCAGCAGTTCTCAGACATTTGGGGCTCGGGGACAGTGAAATACCCACATTCACTGGGGGCATTTTGTAAGGACTCTTCATTTTTCAGAGTAAGAACATGAAAAAAAAAAAAAAAACACCTCACAGAACCATCACCGGCCATCATAGTGGCTTCATGGAAGGAAACACAGTTAACACAGAAAATACAGAATGAGCATATTCTCAGAATTTTAAACATAGCATACACTTAAGCTAGTTGGAAAGGTCTTTATTTTTTCCTGTTTCCACCCAGAGCCTGGAAACCTTCACCTTGGGCCAGCTTGGCATTTAGGACTCACTAATTTAGAAAATCAGTGACCTATGTCCATAAGGGGACAGGGACTTTCTGGAGGGAACCACCCCTGTCCTGGACCCGGGGGTATTTCTGCCACTCCTTTCCTCACCACACCGGGCCTGGTGGCTGCCTTTGCCCCTTCTTATTGTCACGTCCGAAGCTCCCCCAGATCCCACACCTCTGTCATGTTACTCCCCGGTCCGTCCCCTGCCTCCCTCAGAACCTTAGGGGAGCTGAGGTTTCCTGCCTCAGAGCCTCCCCAGCCCACCAGCTCTCCCAGTCCTCAACCCTGTTTGGACACAGGGTTGTCCTGTGTCTGACACCTGCTGGGCTTCAGGATGGGGGGTCTGGCCGTACCTGGGGACTTGATCTGAGGACAGGGCTAGGAAAGAGATAGAAGCATGTGAGGGTCACAGGAGACTGAAATGATCCACGATGATGCCCAATGGGAGAAAAGAAAACGGAAAGATGTCATCCGAGCCGCAGCACCCCCACCACCACCCCCTGATCTGTCCCTGTCCCCGCTGCACTGGGGTGCACTGGGCAGGTTCTGCCACTCACCCCGCCCTCGCTGGAATGAGGGGCAGGCGGGAAGGGCGGGAGCCGGTGTTTTGCAATACCCCCGCCCCCCCAGGGAAGCTGGCTCTGTCTCCCCACCCTGGGCTGAGAACCACTGACTTGGCACAGCTAGGATAAGGCAAAGTCAGTCATCGCCAAAAATAAAGGAAAAGCTCATTTCACGAAGGAGGAAGCAAAGCCCGCCATCGCACGGCACCCGGGCCGCACAACGGGTTGCAGACGATGCGGGGAAAACCTGTGTGCTTTCCGAATCCCGAGGCCTAGGGCTCGTCTGCCTCCCCTACAACCCCAGGACTTCAACCCAATGCCACCCTGGGCCTCGGTTTCCTCCTGGGCAGATCGCCCTTGGGTTGAGCCACCCCTGAGAACCAGGACAAGGAAGGGAGCCTCGCAAACTGTGACCAGCAGCCTCCAAGGGGCCTGATTCTGGGCAGCCGCACTGCAGGGCCACAAACCCCGTTCGAGCGTGGTTGGGGCAGCAGAGGACAACGATGTGCAAAGGATGCTAACTTTATTGTCTGTGGCGTAGACAGTGTCCCAGTCCCAGGCTCCAGCTCCAGCCTCCAGTCCGGACCCGGAAGCTCAAGCAGAACCTTAAGGCAAAGAAACGTGCCTCTCGTGTCCCCTCCCAGCCCGACACACCCCTCCCACACCTGTTCTCCTCCCCGGGCATCTGGGAGACGCTGGGGGAGGACCGTCAGGCCCTCCCAGGCTGGTTCTCCCCCACGGCCTAGGGAAGGGGGCAGAGGCTCAGAAGAAACCCAAATACCACCGTCCGGAGGCTTCGATTTTCTACCTTCCCACAAAGCACTCAAGCACCAGCACACACCGCCCTCAGAGCTCACACTCCTTTTATTTCAACCGCCATTGCCTTGGGTTTCCTCACAACAGCCTAGTGCGGCGGGGGCTCCCCGCTTCTCTACAGGAGCCGCTCTAAGGTCTCGCCGGGCACAGAGCGCAGACCCCAGGCCCAAGAGAGAGTAGGTAATTTCCCCTCCACCACCCAGACTGCCCCCTGACGTCCCAGCCACAGAAGCGGAGACCCCGAGAAGGCAGGAGGAGCAGGAGACGGGCCCGGGCGGGGCCTCACTTCTGGGAGAGGATGCGCAGGAACTCCTCGTAATCCACCTGCCCGTCCTTGTTCACGTCCGCCTCCTGGATCATGCCGTCCAGCTCCTCCTGGGAAAGCGTCTGGCCCAGCTTGGCCATGGCCTGCTTGAGCTCATCCACACTGATGCGGCCGTTGCCGTCCAGGTCGAAGGCACGGAAGACCTCCCGTATGTCCTGCTCGCTGCCCCAGGATTTCATCCTCTTGGCCATCTCTGCCAGGAACTCCTGGAAGCTGATGACGCCGTCACCATCCGTGTCCACGTGGGCGATGAACTCCTTCAGCTCCGCTTCTGACAGATTCTTGCCCAGGGCCCGCATCACGGCACCCAGCTCCTGGGTGTCGATGGTGCCGTCCCCATTCTTGTCAAATCTGGAGAAAGCTGCTTTGAATTCAGCCACCTGCTCCGCAGACAACTCCTCGGCCATGTCAGTCACACCTGTCACGGAGCTGCCAACCTGGCTGCCGACCGGCTCAAAGGGCTCACGTCCGAGCTGGGGACCAGGGACCGGGACAGGCAAGCCAGTCTGTGTGAGGGCAGAGCTCCCGTGGCAGCCTTGCTGTGGGATGGGAGCCCCCTCCTTTTCTGCAATTGGAGCAAGGGAGGGGTAATGCTCTCCACCCTCCCCATGTCCTTGGGCGAAATCCTCCTCCCAGGGAGGGTCAGACCAGTGACAGACCAGAAATGCAGGAACTGGAGTGGCAGGGCCCGCCCTGGAGACACTGGAGTGACCTTGCGTGGGGGCCATCGGAAGCCTGCCAGCCTCCCTGGGCCCTAAGAGCCGAGGTGCCCCCTTGGAAGCTTCTCACAGAGACCATGGCTGGGAAGGGAAAGAGAGCCTCCCTTGGTGGCCACAGCAGGTCCTGGAGTAGAGGGGGACTGTCTGGTGATCCTTTCTGTGCTCCTCTCGGGCTGCTGCCAGGCTCTCATCCCACAGGGCAGGCCAGTAGAGGCGGATATAGGAGAATTGCTTGGAATTCTACCAGGGTGGACCCATGGGCATCCTTAAAATTTCCAGCCCAGGGTGGCCTCCAGATCTATAGATGGAAGATGTGGCCCACTGCTGCTGGCATCTCCGAGTAAGCGAGGGGCCTGGGCGCACGCAGAACACAGCGTCCGGTGGTGCTGTGTACGACACCAAGGTTCCATGTGTGATTTCGGAGGAAGGAGCTTCTTGTTCTTGTGTGATTTCGGAGGAAGGAGCTTCTCTCCTCGGACTCCGTGATTCCTCTGATCCTGCTCCATCGCTAGTGTCAAGCTTCCCGTGAGGACATGGGGGAGGAGTGTGGGGCCCTGCCCGAGAGCTGTGGGGTTGCTGGGGAGCATGTGGCCCCCAGTCTTCTGCGATCTCTGGAAGGAAGCCATCTCTTCCCACTGCTCTGAGAAGCAGAGTGTAGACCAAGAGCTCAACCCGCAGGGACTATTCTTCCCAAGTCCTTAGCAAGTGAGACCCGAGGCTCTGAGGGGACGTTGGCACTGGAATCCCTGGGGTGTCTTTCTCAAGCACATCTCCTCTTGGTCCCTACACATCCCAGAACTTCCAACCACCTGTGCCTCTATCTATGGAATGGGCTCCTTCACTCTCCCGAGGAGCTGTATAAATTTCAGCTCTCTCTGGCTCAGCCCCTCAGACAGACAGAGTCTGTCTTTCCCTAGAGAACAGCCAGACAAACACCTCCCTCAGGGGGGCACATCGGCCTCCCCAGCCCACTCCCTAGCCAGGGGACCCAGATGGAGAGAGAGACACAAAGGGCAATGTTCTATCCGTCTAACTTCTTTTACAACGATGTCTTGACGGAGGATTGCTATTTCATCTCTGTGCGGGAACAGCACGGAGACCTCAGTAAACATTGAGCAATCCGGTTCTCAGTGAAACCGCCAGCGGTGTCGGGTGGAGAACGTGGTCTCCCTGGGACGCTCCTGCCTCGCACGTGACCTGGGACGGGTGGGGCTCCTGACAGAGAGGACCTGCTCTTAAGGATATTGAAGATATAAATCTGTATTTTACATCTTCTTCTTACCTTATTAGGAAGACTGTGATTAAAAGTCCAAGATGCTTAACATTTTGTTAGTTTCCCTTGGTGTCAGAGGATGCATCGTAAACAAGGAAGAACTTTCCAGATGCTATCAGGAGACGAAAGCTCTTGGTTCTAGCTCCGTGGCAGATTTGGAAACTTAACTTGGGTCTTAATATCTTCATCTATAAAATAGGATAATGTGCCCACCATATATGATCTGGGCACTCGAGATCAAAGATGAAAGCAGCTTTGATCAACGGAAGGCATTATTATTCTAGGATAAACCTCATCTCCAGGAACAAACTGGTTTGTGTTTGATGTGAACCAACACTCAGGAAGAGGAGGACCTCAGTCTCAATTTTGTTATTACACCTTTCTCGATGGGACTGATAAACTAGACTCGTCTGCCTGCAGGTTTTAGCACATCAAACAGTCCGAGGCCCAGACATTAGTCGGCTCTCGGACATCAGCCCCGACAACGTCATTCCACAACGAGCAGAGACTCGTATTTCGAAAGAGCATCTAGTGAGTGTCCTCATGGGACTGGAAGGGGAGAATGATTGTCACTCCCTCTCCCCATGGACAGAAGGAGTCTCGGGAGGGACAGGCCTGTGCCCAAGGCCACCCAGTAACTGGGGAGGCAGCCGCAACTCTGGTGAGTACCTCCCCACCCTCAGCCTGCCATTTTGGACCCTGCTTCATCTCGGATGGGTGTGTTCTCTTCTCAGAGCATGAATCCATGTGGAAATGACTCCCTCCTCCTCCACACCTGGCCTCCTGCCCCAGCAGGTGAGTGCCCGGTCCACTGCACGGCCTCATCAGGGACCGCTGCTCCCCAGTGACCAACACAGGGTGTCTGAGAGTTGAACTCAGGGCTGGGAAAGGGGGATAGCACAGCAGGCATCACGAGAACCTAATCCAGCTGGATGAAGTCCCCTTCTTCCTCTGCAAGAGCCCGGTTCGGCTCTTTGGAAGCAGTGGGAGGGAGCTAAACCCTCACATCCAAGGGTGTCTCCTCATGGGGCCACACCTCTCGCTGGGCTCCCTGTACGTTGGGATGAAGGTGTCCATCAGGGATGAGTCTGAGGCTAGGAGACTGTCACTTGCTTGGTGCCCCACTGCTGAGCCCTGGGGCCAAGTACGAAGCATACAGAGGAAGACACATCATACGAAGCATACATAGGCCCCACATCAGCCCATGGGGTGTCCGTGTCCCCCCACACTGAGTGTGAGGAAGGCAAAGAAAGGCTGCCTCCCAAGGGGCACAGAAGGACCACGCCTGAGTCGGTGGGGGGGGGACCCAGATTGGCTGAGAAAGGTCCCCCGGAGCCAATGAGAACAGAGAGCAGAGACCAGCAGGGGGGCTGGAGAGAGTCCTGGGCCTTCCTGGTGTCACCTGTCGGAGGTCAGCCCTCCTGCCCAGGACTCCCTCCTGCTCTGGCCCCTCTCAGTTCATCTCCCCGACCCTGCTGCCTGGGACGCTGGGACTTCTCCCAGTGAGAGCAGCTGCCCCCTGGATTAAGGAGGGAACAGGAAGGAAGCAGCAGGGAGGGGAGTCCTTACTCCTCACTGCTCATGCAGTAGCCCTGAGTGTGCACACACGTGTGTGTGTGTGTGTGCATGCGTGTGTGTACGTGCATGTGTGTGTGCGTGTGTGTGTGTTGGGCACCGGCGTGTGAGGTGGCCGGCCTCTGGCTCGGACCCTCACTACTGATGGCTTCCCCAGGAACAGAAACACACTCAGCCCTCCCTTCCCCCTTCTCCCACTGGCTCTGTGGGCCAAGTACTAGTGAGAAACCAGTAGGACAGGTTTGGGGGCCTCCTCTGTTTCCTCAGACTTGCGGGAACCTGCTAGGCCCTCCCTCCTGAGCCAGGCTTTGGGGTGGGCACCTCCCCCCAGCTTGCCTGGAGCTCCCATGTGGGGATCACCATGTGTCCGTGTGAGGCTGTCTGTGCCCAGAGCTCCCCCGGGAGCCGGATCCCAGAACCCGCCCTCCATCAGGCCCTTTGTGAGTGATGAGCAGGAGAAACGGTGAGCCGGTGAGCCACTGTGCTGCCTTCACGGCCGGCAGGACCCCCAGAGTCCCCACCGTGCCCAGAACCTGAAACTCAAGTCACATTGCCCGTGGAGCCGCTGGCCTTGGCGCCCAGCAGCTGTGGGCGTCGTCCTGGCCTCCCAGGGCAGAGGCAGCGTGGCCTGATGCTGGTGACCTCAGCATAGGAGGACCCCACCCCTGCCTTAGAAGGGTGAAGCCCGCCGGAGCGGCAAGAAAGGCGCTGGCTCGGGACGGGCTCAGGAGCCCCACTGCCCTGGTGCCCATCACCCAGCTGCTGGCTCCCCTGGTGGGTCCTCACCAGACCCCGGCTTTCTGCAGGCAGGTGCTCGCAGGCCAATGGACTGACAGACCTGAGCCGCCCGGTGGCTGCTCCCAGTCCTCAGGGAAGTCTGAGGCCAGTGAAGCACCAGGCCTCACGGATGCTGGGCGCTGTGTCAGGCTCACTCCCCACTCCCACTGCTATCCCTGCCGTGAGCAGGTGCTCCGGTGTCGAGTGACTGTGACCGTCATTGCGCAGCAAACGCTCACGTGTTGAAGGCTCAGAAGTCAGAGATCACCTTTCCATTTTATTTATTTTATTTTATTAAGAATTATTTATATGTTTCAGAGAGAGAGAGAGAGCACGCACGCACGGGAAGAGGGGCACAGAGAGGGGGAGAGAGAATTTCCAGCAGAGCGTGGAGCCCCACACGGGGCTCGATCCCACAACCCTGAGATCATGCCCTGAGTGAAATCAAGACTCAGAGGCTGTACCCCAGAGCCACCCCGGAGCCCCTCATCTTTGCGTTTAGATCCTTGTCCAAGCAAAGGCAGGATTCTCGGGCTGCAGCGGGTCACCGGGAAAGGGGGGGAGGCCCCACTGCCATGGGCTCGTGTTCAGACGAGCGGCTTTGCATCCAATGGCTGTGCCCTCAGCACCGCTTGCTGGCGGGGCGGCTATGCCAGCGGGGCCCACGGTTTGCCTGGACCTGCCAGGTGGTTGGCAAGCGCCGTCCTTCCCGCCGTTTCTCCGAGACACGCCCGGGGGCTTGGTGGGACGTGCACACACGCGTGCAGCCCCGGGGACCACGCGCTCCCCCGCTGGCTCGGAGGAAGGTGCTGTTCCCGAGGACGCGGAGCATTTTGACTTTAACCACCTGCGCGGGAAATCTAAGAGGCACCAGGTGTGCCATTTCCCACCGTTCTGGACAACAGTGAGGTGCACCGTGGGTCCAGCAGTGACAGATGAGAAACGGGACCGTGGTGGTGTCCTAGCGTCGCCCTGGCCATAGGACCGAGAGCAGGTGTGGGCGCCATGCGCTAGAACACGGGGGGGGGGGGGCTACACTTTCCCCGCGGATGTGCCCCCCGACGGCCCATCTGCCTTGGCCTTCACCCCGTGGGCCAGCTCCGTGTCACCCTAATGTTGCCCTGAGGAGGTAGAGCCAGCGTTGTCAGGGGATGGGAGGTGGAGACCTGACCAAACTTGGAAATCAGTGACTCTAATTTAAAAACAGTCAAAAATCCAGGCACCTGGGGACCTCAGGCAGGTCATGATCTCAGCCTCGTGAGCTCGAGATGGAGCGCCGAGTCTGCTCAAGATTCCCCTATCCCTCTCCCTCTGCTCCTCCCTTGTCGTACACGTGCTCTCGCTCTCTCTCAGAAAAAAAAAAAAAAAAAAATTTAAAGAAAAGTAATTTTAAATTTACTTTTTAATTTAATTTTAATTTAATTTAAAATAAAGTTTTAAGTTAAAAAAAGAGTATCTTTAAATTTAAAGAAAAGCAGTAAAAAATCAATCGCTCTGAGATGGTGCCTTGTGCTTCTACCATGTCAGTAGGTACAGTAGATTCAGGCGAGACCCTAAAGCGTCAGGATTGCCATTGCCTGAACAGGGCTCAGAGCTGCCCTTCACTCCTGCAGACAAACCGGCCTCAGCTCCTCCCCGCCTCCCTGGTTGCATCCATCTGGCAAGAAATGAGGGAGGGAGCAGCCCCAGGACATTGCCACAGACCAGAGGAGTGACTGGGGTGCACCCACGCATCCCATTGCGCTGCTCAGAGGGCGTGAATTAGGTCACAGTGCTCCCAAATTGCTGGCCACGGGATCCCCCTCCCCCCACACTGGGCTCCCTTGGAGAACTCAGGACACTTTTCCGCCATCCCTCCACTCCTCCACCTTTCCGTTTGCCCTGAGGGGAGCCAGGCAGGAGGGTAATCAGGTCTCTGTACAAACATGCCCTCCCCACTGTGGAAATGACCATACAAAGTGGGTCATAACGTCCCGTGTTGCTGGGCACAACATTGCAGAGTGTTTGTGACAACCTCCCATCCCATCTCGCTCTCCTGTGCTGGCTTGAACACACACACATCCACACTCACAACTGAAACTACCAAACCATCCACATTTTATCTTGCCCGGGTAGGAAGGGCATTTTCTAAAATGACCTTTTCCTTCACCTACCATCCACCAAAGAATTAAGAATGGCCTTCTAGAGAAAAAACAGTTGACAAGTTTATATGAACTCCTCTCTCAGTAGGTAGCTGAACGCTCCCCAGCACAGTCAGGCACCAGACCAGGGACTGACTTTTGGAATCCCCGGGGGGCAGGCACAGCACAGGGGAGTAGCAGGAAGGGCGGGCCCAGCTGCTGGAGCTTGGAGAAGGCAGTCTGGGGGGAATGGGGGCCCAGGAGATAGGTAGGAAAGGCGAGGTCTCTAGATCCCTGGAGATACAGCTGGTAATAGGAGAGGGAAGAAGGGAGCCCCCAAACCAGAAGCTAATTATGGCTTTTTCCGCATTGTGTCAGAAAGACCAGGACACAGAGAAATAATCCACCTGTACAGGAGAAAATAAACAGCCTACTATCACACCCGCAGTAACGGCTGCGACACACAGAGGCAGCCTTCAGGGAGTTTAGCTCTAACTAAGGAAATGCCAGCAGATGGGGGCCCCAAGTCAGAGGTGGGATGGCAGAAATACATTTAAATAATTCTGGAAACACCAAAGTTAGGAAAGACTATGTTAAAAATAATACTGACTACGTCTAAGAGTACGCTGTTCTATGAGTGACAAACAGTGACTGTCAACAACAAGAAGTTGGTGTCTCCTCTGTAGGCCACTGTTTTTTTTAGTGTCAGAACTTAGAAGAAGAAATTAAATATCTCATTTGAAGCCTCGGTCATGCTGAGAATGCAAACAGCTTCTTTGGAATGTTGTGGGGAAGACAACCTGTTTACGCTAACAGCTGTTCTAAGCAAAACGAATGCCATAAAACATGTTATTTCTCCCAGGAAACGTGGCCATCTGGAGACGGCCAAGAAAAATTTCCAACTTCCCTTGTTCTAATATAATTATGCAAATAGTTTCTGGCCAAAAAGATGTAAGCAAATGAATTGTGGGCAGCCCCTGGGAAGAGAGGAGCTTGCCTTTCTCCAGCATTTTCCAGAATTCTGCTGTGCAGAATTCGGGCTTGAGACGAGGCCTTGACCTACCCCCTTGGGTCAGGAGATGGTGTAGAAGTAGAGACGGAGTTACAGAGTCCTGGTTCCCGAATGTTCTGAAGATGCCTTATCACACCAGACTACTCGCCTGTAGACTTCCTTTCTACTTACAAAATAAAACCCTAGGGGCACCTGGGTGGCTCAGTGGGTTAAGCTTCTGCCTTCGGCTCAGGTCATGATCTCAGGGTCCTGAGATCGAGCCCCATGTCGGGCTCTCTGCTTGGCAGGGAGCCTGCTTCCTCCTCTCTCTCTCTGCCTGCCTCTCTGCCTACTTGTGATCTCTGTCTGTCAAATAAATAAACATAATCTTTAAAAAAAAATACTGTATTGTTGGGGGGGGACAGATCTGGAGGAACGAACAATGGACCAATGATTTACTATATGAATGAAGAGCTCTTAAATTTTTCAAAAAACCACAATAAAATAGCACCGGCCAAGGATCCGAATGCAGGTCACAGAGGAGCAGATCCAAATGTCCAAACACATACTGAGGGACCCCGCGGTTCGGCAGGAGATGGAGATGTACAAATTAAGGTGATGACGAAGTATCCTTTTATACCCAGTCTGGGTGGCAAATGTTCGCGGAACGCTCTAACGGCGGAGAGGACGCCAAGAGATGGGCATGGGCCCAGGCTGCGTGTGAAGAGGGCAAGTGTGGCAGCCTTCGTGTGAGAAATGTGGCACACGTCCTACAGGCAAAGCCGTACTGGGATTACAGGAGCAGGGCCGCAGGTCTAGGCCGTGAGCCGTGGGGGGTGCCGAGATGCAGGAAATGCGAACGAACAAGAGAAAGCAAAGATGAAGGACAGTCAGTGCGTGTCTGTGCACGCGTGTGTGTGCACGCGTGTGCGTGTGTAAGAAATCAGCTGTCTCTTGGAAAGGACCATTTCTGGAATGACTCATTTATTTTCTTCACAATCCCAGGCCTCACAAAGCTTTCATTTCTAAGAAGGGAATTAAGAAAATCACACTTGGCAGAATCAAATTTAAAATCCTGGGTTTCCGCGGCGGAGGAGGCCTGAGCACCCCCGACTGCGACCTCGGGGCCTGCGCGGGGCGCCTCTGCAGGGTTCTCTCTCCCCTTCCTCTCAGATCTGAGGGACTGCCCTGCAAGCTTCTCAGACTTGCCCAGGACTTGATCAGGTCTTGAATTTTTTTTTCAAGTTGCAATTTGGGGTTGTTGAGTGTCACCAAGGAAGCCTTTAGCAAGCAGGGAAGGTCGGCTCTGTGTTAAGTAATCACATTTAGGAAAACTCTGGGCCCCTTTGAGGAGCAAAGTGTAGACTATGTGGGTCCTAAGCGGGCATGGGGGAAGAAGTTTGACCCCCACAAGCCGTAACAGTGCAGACGGAGGTAACGCTGGCCGTGGCGTTCCCTAAGCCCAGGGATCCCGGTGCTTGGGTTAAGGAGGAGCCTGCCCCCGTCGCCCTCACTCCTGCTGTGGACCACCAACCCTGGTAGAAGGACCTTCTATATTCTCAGGACGGGACGCAGGGTGCTAGGCCTTGCGAAACAGGATGGGGCCTCAGTTCACCCCCACCCCTACCCCCTGCCTGTCCCGGGAGCTCCACGGAGGCACAGACAGAGGGCAGTGGCCTTAACCAGGCCAGAGCCTGGAACCGGGTGAGCAGGGCCTGCCCTGCCCCCGCCCGACAAGCCCATTGCCCAACCTGGGCAGGGCCTGGGTGACACACACCTGGGGGAGGGGGAAGGGTGGCTCCCTGTGGCTCCTGCCGGAAAGGCTCCGTCATCCCCTAGGGGATGGCCCCTGATGGGCCAGTTTCAGCGGGAGAGGTGGGCCTGACACCCCCCCACAGTATCCCCACGGAGGGCCCAATGATGGGGCATCAGCAAGGCTGATAATGGTAATGGGGTGTTGACACGACTCCGTCACCTCAGGTGGCCGCCCTCCCCCTCCCCCTAACCAGGCCATGCTGGCTGACCTGCCAAGGGCTCCGACATGTGACCTAATCTCTTAGTCACTCAGTAGTTGGTTCCTGTTTTACAGATGAGGCCAGCGGGGCTCAGACACAGGACAGAACTCGTTCGCGGCACAGCTGGGACCTGGAATGCAGGTTCCCTTCCTCAGGGGCGCCTGTCCTCGTGTCTCAGGCCTTCAGCTGTCCCTCCTGTGCCCCTGAAGGCAGCCACATGCGGCTCCGGCCACCTGTGGTGGCCTGGCAGAGCTGGCAGCCAGGGCCCTCCCAGGCAGCCGCGCCCCGGGTGCAGAAGGGCAGCAAGGCAGGTAAGGCCATGGAAAGTGCCAGAAGGAGCTGGCGTTTCCGCGGGCGCCCACCTCTCACCCGCGCTGCCTGGCTCCGGCACACGCTTACCTGATAGCAGTCAGTTTTGCACGTTGTATGGATCGAGAGAGATAGAGACAGAATTTTTTTGAGAGAGAGAGAAAGAGAGAGAGCGGGGAAGGGGCCGAGAGAGAGAGAGAGAATCTCAAGCAGACTCCGCCCCCGGAGCAGAGCCCATGCAGGGCTCCCTCCCCCAACCCTGGGGTCCTGACCTGAGCCAAAATCAAGAGTCAGACGCTCAACCGACCAAGTCACCAGGTCCCCCAGGTCTGCATTTTAAATTGGGCCACTTGGCAAAGGTGCTTGGTCCACAGAGGGTCCTCTGGGCATGTTCAGGAAATCCTTGGGAACCGTTTCTCCGGAAGCCATCGTCCATCACCAGTAAGCCCTCACCATGCCCTCCGCTCAACCGTATTCACCCGAGTCCACAGTACCCTCCCATTTGTCGGGAACTTTCTGGGACAAGCTGCCCTGACTCTCACTTGGCTTTCTCTGTGCCGCATCGCCACCTATCTCTTTACTGGGACTTTACTATTTCCCCTACTTTCATTCCAGGTTCCTCATCTGTGTGTTTTAATGTCCGTGCTCCCCAGTAACACAGGGAACAGTGATTTGTTTTTTAAGGATCTCTAGCCTTTAGCTTTTCCTTAAGAGCTTTCTTCATTTTTTTTTTTTTTTTTTTTTTTTTTTTTGTCTATTTGACTACTTTCTGGCATCTCAAAAAGAGAGCAGAGCTTTCTCTCCACCCTCTGCCCCCTCCTACTACAGCGTGAGTAACCTTCTGCTTCCTCAGGGGAGCTCTGCTCGGCTCCCAGTGCCCCTCCGAGCACACCGGCCGCACTCTCCAGCCTGACTCTCTTCCGTGCACGATCAGAGAGCAGCTGTCAGGCTTTTTCACACATTACTCTCTTTTTTTCTTGCGCATACACGCGGCCACAGAACAACCTCCTTTTAGAGCTAACGTGTTGTGAACTAGGTCTCAGTATTTGGGTTCATGGTCATTTTGTGTGTTTGTTTCCTCAAGCTACATAGTATTTTCCCTGTGATGCATTTGTAATTCCTTCCTCCAGGTGTACCAGACGGACAGACAGACATATAGATAATAGATAACAGAGGACAGAAGACTGAGAGATAATAGATGATAGATAAGTAGGTGAGAGGGAGGGGCCATTGTTCGGTGACTCCCTATTTCATTTTGGAAAGGAGTTGCAGGGGAAGCGAGCAGCAGGGCCCACATGAAGGGTCCCACTCAGGCGTCCTCGAGCCGAGCATCCGCCATCTCATCTCTGGTGTGGAAGCAGCACCTGCCCCGCACCCTCCTTCACAGCGTCCACCGCACTGTTAGGTCTGGGACGGGGGCTGCTGAAACCCCGACTTCTCAGGGAGCCAAAGCCGCTGCTCCCCAGTCACAGACAGAGACGTGCCAGGCTCCCAGCAGGCAGGGGAGGGACAGCTTTCTGGTGCCACCTGGTTGCACAGAGACGGCTAGGATGCTGATCTCCGCGGGCGTCCTCACAAAGTAGCGGCCCCAGCTTTCACCCCTTGTTTGTCAAGAACTCAGAGCAGGCACGATGCCAGGGATGTGTGGGGCTCAGGGGAAGTTGGGGGTGGGATGTCAGGCCCCTGGGGCAGACCCCATACTGGGCTCATCCCCCACCACTTGTCAGGCCTCTGGCAAACGCCTTCCTCTCCCTCACCCACTGAGCTCTCCCATGGCCCGCCCTCGAGCACCCCATGGAGGAAAATCTCAGAACTGAGCAACTCCCCATCCCTCCTTCCTTTGCCCTTGGACTTCTCATGGGGTTCCCTTAGACCACACCACACCGTTCTCTCCGCCCCTTCCTCCTCCTGAACAAGGCTCCTTTCCAAGGCCTTCCCTTCCCTTCTCCAGGTCATCAAACTTGGCCTCCTCCGGGCATGCAATTCTTGGTCCTGGGTGAGGTGCCTTGGGTCACCTCCATAATCCTTCAGAGATGAGGTCAGGAGCTGTCTGCTCTCTCCCTCATACAAATGCAGAAATGCAGACGCAGAAACACCACCAGGGTCAACGTTGGTGGCACTCTGAGTCAGGGCTGGACCTCGAGAGCGTTGGTTCACTCCAAGACGTTGGACCCCTGTGGTCGGTGGCAGCCGTGTCATGAACCCTCCTGCCCCATCCCCCCTACCACACACGAGGCGCCACTTCTGGGACCAAGCCTTCCTCCACCTTCTGCTTCCCGGGAAGCCTGCATCTAGCCCAGCCAGCTGACCCTGGTCAAAGCCTTCACCTCTGTTCAGCAGACGTCTCTCAAATGCCTGTTAGTGCTGGGGCCATGCGGGACTTGGGACTCGGAGGGTCTCCAGTGTAAACCCTCTCCCTGCCTTCCAGGGGCTTGAGGCTGATGAGAGATTCCCTTAGTAAGTAGCGATGGCCCTCGGGCCCTGTTCCTTGCAGCACAAAGAACCTGGAGACCCTCCTGCTAGGCCCATTTTTGTGGCTCACAAAGTAGTTGCCTAGTCCTGGGTAAAGCCTTAAGTTGGATGGGTTATGAGGTCCTCGTCTGGCAAAGAAGGGGTTTAGACTAGAGGGTGTCTTTCAGAAATCGTTAGCCATGGAAACCATTTTTCAAATGAAATCTTCCTTGCGTGGTAAGTGATTGTTAACCTTTATTGAGCACTGACTATTCTAGCCACCATTCTGAACCCGCTGTATTCATCTGTGGTGCCCTATGCTACTGTTGTACCCGTTTTACAGATGAGGATCCTGAGCCACTAGAGTCGCAACTTGACCAACGCACATGAAACAGTTAAAACCAGGGCTTTACTGGTTGGCAGTGGGGGCAGGGAAGGAGTCCAGGCACCCCGGGTCTCGCTCACCACGCATCTCTGGAAGGACCTTGGCAGAGTCCAAGGGATTCAACAAACAAGTCTAAACCGCTGGGTAAATGACTTCCAAAGGGATTTCTGCCCTTTGCTGAACCCCTTTGCTTCCTTCAAATTACTTACCTGGGTGCAGAGCCCATACCCCAAAGCCCCCTGCATTCTCCACACCTCGCCGTTCCCCAACAGGCTCGCCTGTGCTCACGTGGACACCTGACGCCCAGGCAAACATGAGCTCACACACGTGGCTTTCTACAGGGAGTGAAAAGGTTTTCATCACAACCATCAACTTCAAAGGCTTGGAACCTGGAACAAACGCTCTTCCTGCCTCTTCCGGAGTTCTGTACCCCTCGGGCAAGAAGCTTGTTCTCTGGAAGGTAATTGCCGCACCCCTGTGACTGCAGAGGCTTAAAGTAACAGCCTAGCCGGTGATCAAACAGAGCTGGGCACCAGGAGGTCTATTCCGTGTGGTTCTAGCCCCTCGGCAATATCACCTCATCGAATATTTTCTGTTGGTCGATTTTTTTTTTCAAAACATGGAATATAATAGAAAAATTTTTTAATAAAAATTTGAAAACCACATCAAATATCCGATCTGAAAGCCCGGTGGGTCACACAAAGGAGCCCCTTCCAGAACCCGGCTCTGCCCTCCTCCACTGTGCCTTCCCCAAAGCCAGTGCAGGACCCCTTCGCCTGCCTGGAAGTTCAGGGGAGACACCAGTGAGAATGGCCAGTGACCTGGGCTAAGTCACCAATCCCAGCAGGTGTCATTTGAAAAAAAAAAAACAAAAAAAACAAAAAGCCTTTTTTCCCAGGAAAACAGGATGTCTGAGAAGAGACGTAATGGGTTTGGCTGCATTTAATGTGGGATTTAGTACTAATTTGTTTTTGTCTGGGGTGATCATTTAATCTTGATTTGATCAAAGTGGCTGTCAGTAATTAAATACAAGTCACATTGCGTCCCTCCTGTCGCCTCCTGACTACATGCCCTGATCGAGGTGCCGCGGAGCTGCTAGGAGCTTGAGACGTCGAGCAGTGGCGTCGGCATGGGGTGGGAGGGAGCGCCCCCGAAGCCTGCCCCGAAGCCTGCCCTCATATGCCTGCTGGCAGATGAAAGCAGCAGGAGCTGACCTGAGGACACACTGACCCAAGGAGATCCAGGAAACTTTCAAAACAGTCTCTTGTTTGCTTCCCCTGTCCTCGGTGCCCTTCACTCTGCAGGTGAGGCCTCTGATCATAAAAGCAACCACTCCTTCCCTTTATGGCCCAGCAGGTGGTAACGCACTGTGCCCTGTGTGCACTGGGAGCGGTCTTCTCACACCCCGCACCAGCCTCCTAAACCATGATGTCACCTGGTTGCTTATCAGATTTCAATCAAACAGCTCCCAGCACGGGTCAGAGCAACCGTCTCCTTCTTGAGCTCAAACTCCACTCCAGCCCAGCCCAGGACAGTCCCGGAGGAACCTGGGTGATTCAACCAAGACTGACCAAAAGTCATTCTGAGAGTTAGGTCATGCACCAAGGCTGGAAGCCGCCCAAGTTCATTGGATTTGGTTGTAGCGGCCTGAACACATGGAGACAAGTTGTTCCCGTTCCCGCTGGGGGCTGGCTGACGAGCGACCATTGGGGCTGGTGAATGGCTTCATCCAGAAGTTCTCACGGCCACGCTCAGCCCCGCACGTCCTCGCAGGGCACGGGCATGGGAGGGCCGACAAGCCTGAGGAGTCCTGATGTGTCTCTTCAGAGTCCCCAGTTGCAGCAGCAGATCCCTGAGGGGGCTGCGTGAACTCTCGTGACACCACGGAGAGAAGAATGGCACGTGGGTTCCTGTGCTCTCCCGGGGAAGGCGCTACAGCACGCAGTGCGTCTGGTGGGTGTCCTCATGAACGACTGGGGTAGATTGGGGTCTTCACTCATACTTAATAATTCATCGTTAATAATACTTAATAATTCTGTAGGGCCAACACTGTCCCTGCCAACATTCCAGCGTCCTCAGTCCCTCTCACCTCCAGCCCAGGGAGGACTAGACTCGGTTCAAACTTGGTTCTCAACGCTCCACGGGTGTGATCCTCCAAGAGTGTTCCAGGATCCACGGGGCGGGGGAAGGGTGACCCCAGTACCCTTCCAGAGGGCCTGGGAGGTCAAAACGAGTCTCCTAATAATACCAAGACGTTATTTGCCTTTCTTACTCTGTTGACCTCTTGCACCAAGGCCAAAGCAATGGCGTATAAAATCACAGCCCCTTAGCCGGAGTCGAGGCCCCTGTACTCACAACCATTATATTCTAAGCTGCCCCAGAGTCTCAATTGGAAAAAAAAAAAAAAAAAAAAAAAGCTTGTTTCACTTAAGAATGTTCTAGAAGTATTGAAATAATTTTATTAAATTTCCACCCTTGCATGTGCATCCTTAATACGCTACCGAACATGCAGAGACCATAGGAAAAGCACTGTGGGCATCCGTGAGAGTCGGGTGAGTGAATCAATACCGTCCAGATGACCGATGTGCAGCACCACAAAATCCCAAAGCACGCGAGTGACCGGTGGATTTTAGTGACAGTGCGAGAAGGTTCATTGACATGAGTTCAGATTCCACTAACCTTGGAGAAACCACCCCTGCCCAGTGTTGATACAGTATCGAAGAACAACATCCAGAGACCTGAGTCATTTACGTGATCTCTCCTTTTCGCGGGCGTACCTGTGCGAAGCCGGGTCATTCATACCTCACGGCAAATCATCTGCTCACCGTTCATTGCAGCAGCGGCGGACCTGCTCCGGCAAACCCGGACTTAGGAGAGACATGCAAAATTGTTTTTGTTTTTTTTTTTTTTTAAGATTTTATTTATTTATTTGTCACAGAGAGAGCACAAGCAGGCAGTGTGGCAGGGAGAGGCAGAGAGAGAAGCAGGCTCCCCACTGGACAAGGAGCACGATGTGGGACTCGATCCCAGGACCCCGGGATCATGACTTCAGCTGAAGGCAGCGGCCTAACTGACTGAGCCACCCAGGCATCCCGCAAAATTGTTTTTATTAGGTGCCACTCGTCTCCTTTTTTTGTTTTAGAAATAGAACTATTTTTCATAAAACAATATTATCTTTGCAAGAGTTTTTGATTTCTGTTTTTCTCAAGTTGCACACCAGTATAGAAAAATATATTTCAATATTTAACGTTTTTCCAGGTGTGATTTCGAATCCAGTAAATATTGATACAGCCCACATGAACAAAAAGCTCTTTGGGGTCCTCAATCACTTTAAGCGTTTAGATGGGTCTGAAGATCAATACTGTATGCTTGGGGAAGGCTGCAGGGAGAGAGCAGCAGAACCCCAGGAACTAAGCACTGGTTTCCTAACGAGCGAGACGCCCCTGTGTAGCCCATCCCAGCACTCTCCTTTGTGAGTCATGAGTCACTCTGTTTAAAATCCTTACTGAGCTCTTTCTCCGTGTGCTTTTTTGAAGAACATGCTTAGGGCGAGGGCTGGATGTTGGAACCATGACGCCATAATCCAGAAACCTGCAGACACCCGCCGGCCACGTACCCCCTTGCGGGTGCAGTAGGCAGGAAGCAAGACCAGACCGTATGCGTCCATCAGGGGGACCAATCACAGGCACGTGCCCTCCGGTGACGCTAGCCCCTGGTTCTGCAGGATGGCGTGTCACTTCCACGGCGCCTGCTGCCCTTGTATGATCTCATACGTACATCCCTATGGGGGTGAGGTTTTGGCTTATGAATTTGGGGGAACACATTCAGATATTAGCATCTAGTTCGTCCATTCTTTCCTTCATGGATCATGCCCTGATGTCCTATCTAAATCCACCCCAGACCCTGGACAAGCTGGTGTCATTGCCAATCCCAAGGTCATTCAGACTCTCTATGTCATCATCTGTGAGTTTTATGGTTTTATATTTTACATTTTGTCTGCAATCCATTTTGAGTTACTTTTTGGGGAAGGATATAAGGTCCGTGTCTAGATTCACTGTTTGCACATGGATGTCCTGTTCTTCCAGCATCGTTTGTTAAAAAGATTATCTCTTCTCCCTCTTGTTCCTCTGTCAAAGATCAGTAAACTGTATCATGTGGGTGTACTTCTGGGCCTTCTATGCTTCTGTTCCATCGATCCCAAAAATGGATCTTGGGCAACCGCGCCATCTTGATTACTGTGGGCTTACAGCGAGTCTCAAAGTCCAGCTTTGTCCTTTTCTGCAGTATCATAGTGGTTCTCTGGGGTCTCAGTTTGAATTTTCGTGGATTCCCACAGGCAGAGGGACCCTTTCTCACTCAGTGGGTGGTCAAGTTCCCAGACTTCCCAGGAGCTGGGAGCAGGAGACTGTGCTCAGGGATTATCTACCCCCTCCCCTTCTTAGGAGTATCTCCTCTTAAAAACACCCCTTTCTTCTGCTACCCCAAAACGAGGGATCCAGACTTTCAGACATGACTTTACATATCTTCCTATCAATCAGAGAGAGAAACGCAAATCCCTACCACCTCTTCCCAGGCCTGCGTGTGTGCCCTTCCTCATATCCTTGTGTCCCCCCCATCCACCAGGCTGCAGCCACGCTGACCACCCCACTGCCAAGCCCTCTCCCACCCACGGGCTTTGAGCCTGCTCCGCTTCCCTGCCTGGACAGCACCCTCACATTCCGCCTCGAGGAAGCCTTCCCTGACCGTCGCTGCGGAAGCGACCTGCCCATGTTCTCCCCACAAGCACCCTTTCAATGTCCTTCATGGCATTTGTCACAATATCCAAGTATCGCACCTGTTCATTTGCTCACTAGCTAGCTGGCTCACAGAGGGAAAAGAAATTTCTGGAGGACTGGGAGCTGCCTGTCTCATTTGTGGCTCTGGTCCCAGCTTCTAGAACAGTCCATGCACAGAATAGGCCCTCAGTCCATACATAGGAATGAAGGAGTTGGGGGAAATCCGCCTCCAGTCATGTTTCTTCTGAAGATAAGAAGACAGTCTGCTTCCTCTTGAAGAAGAGAACATTGTTCCTTCTCTGAAAACCCTTTTGGGAACCTGGAGGCTTTCAGGCTTTGGAGAGCAAAGACAGGGGGAGGAAGTTCCCTTCAGACAAAGGCAACTTCTGCCTTTCATCCCTCCCAGAACTGCCACAGAAGGGAGGCTGGCTGTTCTCTGAGCTGAAGGGTCTGAAGACAGGACAGGGGTGATTCCAGAAGGAACAGCCCAAACCAGTCTCTGGCGGGCTGGGCAGGCTGCCCTCCCTGTGGGTGTCCTGCGGGGGTTCCTGCCGGCTCCCAGTGCGGTGGGCAGGGAGCCGTACACACACACACACACACACACACACACACACGTGCATGCATGCACACGCACACACAAGCACACACACACACTGGTGCTGGCGTCCGCTCAACCCTCGGCCAGCCTGGTTCCTGGTGCCGGACTCCTGTTCCAACAGCACCCGGCCTGGGGCAACCACGGGGCGGGGAGTCCGCATGTGAGTGAGAGCCCGGCTCCTTCTTAAGCGCCCGCCAGTCAAGCCCGGGCCAGACGGCCAGCCAGCCGGCGCCCCACACTCCGCCACCTGTCTTGCGGCTCCACCGGCCACCACCGCCACAGCCACCGCCACCGGAGCAGCCACCACCCAGCCTCCATGGCCGACCAGCTAAGCGAGGAACAGGTGGCTGAGTTCAAGGAGGCCTTCTGCCTGTTTGACAAGGACGGGGACGGCGTCATCACCACCCAGGAGCTGGGCACCGTCATGCGCTCCCTAGGCCAGAACCCCACGGAGGCCGAGCTGCGGGACATGGTAAGCGAGATCGACCGCGACGGCAACGGCACCGTGGACTTCCCCGAGTTCCTGGGCATGATGGCCAGGCAGCTGAAGGGCAGGGACAGTGAGGACCAGATCCGCGAGGCCTTCCGCGTCTTCGATAAGGACGGCAACGGCCTGGTGAGCGCCGCTGAGCTGCGGCACGTGATGACCAGGCTGGGGGAGAAGCTGAGCGACGAGGAGGTGGACGAGATGATCCGGGCTGCGGACGTGGACGGGGACGGGCAGGTGAACTACGAGGAGTTCGTCCACATGCTGGTCTCCAAGTGAGGAGCCCGGCCTGGCACTGTGGCCCCCACACCTGGCTGCAGGGCTTTGCTGCGTTAACCCGGGGCCGGCCGTGCTCCCCGCATCCCTCCGGCCCCTCTGGGCTCCGCAGCTTCTCCGTTCCAGGTGATTCCGCCCATCTTTGTGCACCTCCCTTTGTTGCCTTTTTCCTGCCACCCCTCCCCCCCTTCCCAGCCGGGCCACGCCTCCCCCAAGCCCAACAGACACCAGGTGCTTCTGCCACTCCGGAGCAGCAGCAGCATCACTCTGCCTGGACAGTGAACAGAGGACCAGTGCAGTCCCACCGGCCAGCCACCTGGGGAGGTGCAGGGTGACATCATAGAGCCCTGGGCTGGACCCCTGTAGGGCACTCAGCACTGGGGCCGGGTCCCTAGCCCCCAGAGCTGGGGGAGGGGTTCCGGAGCCTCCGTGGCCTGAGGGCTCCATGTGCCGCTGGACTGGGGCGGGTGGGAGGGACCTGGCCTGGGCGAGGGGGGCTGCTGGAGGTGTCGGCACTTGAGATCAGGTTTCCCGAGAAAGAGCACCCCCTTTCCGCTAGTGCTCGCTTGTCTGATTCATCCTTTGCCGCTTGGAATAAATCTGGTGTCAGTTGTAACACGTTTGCGTTCAGCTTCATGGAAGGAAATTGGAGCGGGAGGGAGAGGGAAGTGTGGGGGAGTAATAAAATGCTCGCGTCCCCGTCATGGCTCCTTCTGTTCCGCTTCCCCCTGTAATGAGCCTCTCTCCATCCGGGGTCTAGACGGGGCAGGACCTGCATTGTCGTGGTTTCTGAAAAGGCCATGAAACCTTGCGTTGGAGAACATAGTGAAAGAGTAAAGCCTACAGAAGGCAAATCTTCAATGCTTATTTCAAATAAAATGGGGAAGTCAGTAGAGCCCCTGGAGCCCTGAGCGGATTACAGGTGAGAAGGCACCGGCCGCGCGTTTCCATCCCCGGTGGTCGGACAGCCGGGGTTTCCGGCCTGGGGACAGTCGCCGGCTGACCGCCAGCAGCACGTCTGCGGGAAGCGAGCGGCCCCTCCCGCAGGCTCCCCCGGGTGCCGGGCACGGGTGGCGAGCCCTCTGCGTGCACAGTAGCTCACTGCCACCCCGAGCAGTGGGTGCTGCAGTCGCTTCCCTGTCTCACAAATGAGGACGACGAGACACGCCGAGCTTTAGAAATCAGCGCAAGGCCCCCAGCTGCAGAGTTCCAGGGCTGGGATTGCGCCTTTGCCCGCACCGTGTGGCCTCTCCGCAGCCCATTCGCCTCCACGGGAACTGAGGACTAGAACACTGCCTCTCGCGCAGCATTTGCGAGAAGGTTAGAAACCATCTCAACGTGCCGGGCATGCAGTAGGTGCTTAATAAGTGACAACTACTCTTGCAATCGCTTTTAGGAATCCCCTCCAGCTCTAACACTCTGAGGCCTGGCAATGGACTTGCACCCTTCAGTCCCAGGGGACAAGTGCTGAGGGGAGGCCCGGGCGGGATCTGGGACAGGAAGCCCCCCAGGGCCCTGCAGCTGCAGAGCCCCTCCGGGCACAGGAGCTCGGAAGCAGACCTCGCTGCTCTGACCCCAGGCCCTTGCCCGCTGAGCCTGTTTGAGCCAAGGATTGGCTGAAGACCTCCAGGTGTTCAGTCAGCAGCCAGCCCCTCTGTGTGCGAGGGACGGCCCGGAAGAGCGTCCAGATGTCGTGGACGCTGCTCCCTCGCAAGCCTTGCACAGAAGAGCCAAGCCAGTCGTCCCCTCAGAGGTTCCAACATGCATGACGGTCCCACCTGCCAAAGGAAACCCTGACGTCACCCCCAGGGACAAAAGGATTCCATCTCAGTGTTTTGGTGGGACCAAGGCTTCAGGAAGCCAAGAACCAGGTAAGGAAGGGCTGGGTTCCCAGGTTCCCTCCTCCCCTGCTGGGGAGTGGGTGTTTAACCCCTGCTTTCCCAGCGTCAGCCTCGCAAGGCCCTTGCAAGTACGGCCCGATTTGCCTGCGGACACTCAGCCAGAAGGGGAAGAGGCGTCTTCTTGTACCATCCACCCAGCCGCGGGGTCGTTTCACTGAGGCAGGTCTCCTAATCCTTGTGGGCAGCCTGCGGGACCCATCCTGCCCTGTAACAGGCTTCCGAGCCTTTCCTGGAGAGTCCTTTGTCCAGGGCAGGAGCCCGGCGCTGTTAAAATCCCTGCCGAGCCCCTTGCCTCCGTGTTCCCGCAGCCGGGCTGTGGACGAGGGGCCGCAGTGACAAGCTCCCCGCGGCCCCCAGAGACAGCGCAGCCCCTCAGACCGCAGCCTCCTGTCTCCACCGCTTGTGTCTGGTGCTGAGCAGCAGGTAGGAAACATGTCCCTGGGAGCTCTCGCGACAGACCCCGATGAAGGGGCTTCTCTCCTGCTCGCAGGTGGGAAACCTGAGGTGCCAAGGGCAAGGTGGGTGGCCCCACAGAGCTGACTGTGCTCCCTCCCCCACCCCACCCCTTGGTTTTACTTTCCTGAACACAATTTTAAAAAAAACATTTGCCGTCGTCCCTTCTCATCCAAGCAAGGTCATCGGCCAGCTTGGCCACGTGGCCCAGCCCTTTGTCCCCCTGCGGACTTAGGGACAGGGACGCCAGGTCTGACAGGGACGCCACTGGGCAGGTGCTCTCAGATTCGGTGAAGGTGCCTGCCTTGGCGGGTGGGTCCAGACCTCACAGTGGGTGTGTGACCCTCTCGCCATGCCTGGCACACACACAGGTCCATGTGTCGGGTCACACGTCAGCCTCAGGCCCCTTGGGACACCTGTGTCTGTCTGCATCTTTCCCGTTCTTCCTCCACGCGGCCAAGACCTGTCTCGTCCCCTGACACCAAGGTAGATGTTTGTAGGATGTGGTCACCACAACTGGCAGGTGTAGGTCCCTGGCCTTGCGGAGTAGCGCAGGGGGGAGCCGGGGGCTGGAGCACCAGGGAGGAGCCCCAGAAAGTTCCCTGACTGGAGTAGGTCCCTGAGAGTGTAAGGAGGCCTGCAGGTCCGCTTCCTTCCCCGGGTCTCTGGGGAGCAGACATCCCAGCGGCTCCCCACCCACATTCTGTCATTGAATAATTGGACTTAACCTCCCTTTAGCCCCCAAAAAGGTGCTGTCTGACTGCGGCTCAGAAGAACATTCCACCCCGCCCCTGGGGAAGGAATTTATAAATATTACCACAGGCTTTCACCAAGCCACTCATAAATCAGGGCTCGGGGCTCCTGGACCTCCCCAGCTAGCCGCGCTCCTCTGCCTCTTATGTTTCCAATTTTAAGTCAAACCCAGCCCAGCCCAGCCCTGCCAGCTCCCGCTGACCCTCACAGATTCCAGGGACCTGTTCAAAGGCTCCCCGAAGCAGGCAGCTAACAATGGTTCTGTTGTTCTCATTGGAGAAATTTAAAATTAAAACTCATGCATGAGGTAGAGACTGCCCCAGGGTGAACGGAAGCGATGGGTCTGCCGGGTTTGTTTGCACAAGCCGACAAACACAGGAGCTCTCAGAAAGCTCTGGGCCCAGCCCACCTGCAGACCTCCCACCATCCTGCTGTAGTCAGACCGGAGCCTGGTCCCACCCAGAGCGGGCAAGGGAGCTGGGCTGGGAGCAGGTAGAGCTGTTCCCTGGCCCTCCTGCCAGGTGCTGGGTGCTGGGGATGCGGTGGGGGGGGGGGGGTGCCTGGGCGGCGGGGGGATGGGGGGGGTTGTCTGGGGGATGCGGGATGCAGGCTGTCTTGGCTCAGATCCTGGTGCTGCCCCGCAGGGCTGGGGAAACAGCATCGATGGAAAAGCGGCCGTGGAAACAGCCCACGCGAGCCCACCAGCCATGCGTGAAGCTCCCCCTCCCTTCTTCCCCACCGAGCTGGTCTCATCTCTTGGCCTGCCGTGGCGTGTCTAGCAGACTCTGGTTTGGAGAGCTTCCCCGTGATAGAAGGACGGCGCTCCCCAAGGGCGTGCTTGCACACACCCCCACTCCAGGGACCAGGACCCTGTGAGAGGCCCACCCCACGCTGCACTAGCTCATTTCAACCTCAGAACCTGTGGGTGTGGCAGCTATATCTATTAGCCCGTTTTAAAGAAGGGAAGACTGAGACCTCAAGAGTTTAAATAACTTCCCCCAAAGTCACACAGTCCAGTAAATTAGATTTTGAATCTGGGTCTGACTGGCTCTGAGGCTCCATGCCTCCCACCACAGACAAGGACCTTCTCCGAGCAAGCAGCCTGAGACTGAAGGTCAGCAGGTCTTCCAGAAGTCACGGGAGCTGTGGCCGAGCTACAGATGGCCTGCCAGCAGAGAGACAGGGACAGGAAAGGCCTGGCAGTGGTGCTGTGCTGGGCAGAATTTGGGCAGACGGGACCTAGAGAGAAGAAAGACCTCAAATGGTGTGGAGGGGCACGGGAGCCATGGAAGCCCCTAGGGCAGACATTAGGGGGTGCTGTCGAAACGGCCCACAACCCAGGGCCCCCCTCGCCCTGGTGCTGGCTGTGAGCACACCCTAGGAAGTAGAGGTGGCCACCACCAGCAGGAGAGAACTCAGCCCTGGTCACATCTTTGGGATGGTAGATGCTCCTGTGCAGTTGTCTCTCCGGCCAAAGCTGGGCCTAAGCCTGGGTCATTGGTATGGAGTGGCTGGAGCGGCTGGGCCATGTCTGGGCCTCTCAGCGTCTTTGTGGAAGAAGGGCTCGGCCTCCCATCCAGACTCACAGTGTGGGGTGCTGTGATGGGCAATCAGAAAAGACACGTGTCTTCCATTAGAGGTTGAATTCTTTCTCCCCAAAATTCACATGTTGAAGTCTTGACCCCCCAGAACCTCAGAATGTAACCTATTTCGGAGATAGGGTCTCTGTTGAGACCGTCAAGTTAAGACGAGGCCATTAGGGTGGGCCCCGATCCAGTATTATTGATGTCCTCATAAGAAGGGGGCATTTGCCGACAGAGGGACGACCCTGTGCAGACAAGGAGAAGACGAGTCTGTGCACAGGAGAGCGGCTTCAGGAGAAGCCAGGCCTGCCGACAGCTGGACCTCCGACTTCTGGCCTCCAGATGAGAGACATAAACGCCTACTGCTTAAAGCACCCACCTGCGGCCGTCTGTGACAGAGCTCCTGGCAAATATGTCCCCAAAGGGAAGTCGGAGGGAAAAACAGACTGCTTTCTTACCCTGGTCTCAGGAGGGCTGATGGGACCTCGGCCAGAGCTGGCTTTCTGCTGGGCTCTGGGAGCAGTGGGCTGAGTCATATGCCCTGGGTTCTGGAGAGACCCAAACAAGGAAGGCAGGGACGAGAAACCATCCCTGCAGGCAGGGAAAGGCTGTCCACAGACTCGGGACTCACCGTTGCTGTCGAAAGCCTGGCCTGTCACTCCCAGCCTCAACACTCCCGACGACCAGAGTTGGCGTGATGAGGCCCAGTGAGGTCTGGGGTGTGTCCTCTCCATCTCCGGGCATGGACGCAATGTGGCCTTCTCACCACAGGGCCCCAGGTGGAGATGAACTCACATGTGCGGGGTCTTAGAGCCGCACACCATCTTAGAGGCTCTCTGGCCTAATGTGCCATCCAGGATCCAAGGCCTAAAGGTCATGACCTCCTGGAGAGCTCGCCCCTTTGCCTCTCCTTGGGATGAGCCCCCGGTGGGGAGTTCAAGGCCAATTGTCCGACGGTTGGATAATTTTAATCCTTGGACAGGGTTTCCTTGTTGGGTCTGAAATGTGCCTCCCTGCAACTTTGCTCCCTGGCCCCTTTCTCCCTCCCGTCTACGTTCTAGACAGATTCTAGAGCACCGCAAGATTGGTCCCTACTCAGGACTTTAAAGAGCTGTGGCCACTACTCGTCCGGCAGCCTCTCCCATCCGGGTCAAGCAGCGCTAACCCTTCCCCGAGTGTTTAGATGATGCACCTCTTGACACATCTCAGCTTTCATCCATCCCTCGCAGCGACGCCTCCCTGGACACAAAGTCTGACCCATGCCGGTGGCGATGGGGCCACCGCTCCCTGTTCCTGGACACAGCAATTCTAAGAATGAAATGCGGGGATCAAACCAGACTCGTGCTCGGGCGACGTGCCACTTCTTTGGCTGCCATTGTCGCACGGGCATGCGTGCCGGGCTTAGGAAACACAGAGGTGAGGATCGGAACACAAACGGCGGCATGAGGGGGGGATGGAGATGTGCTCTGGAAACACGGAGAAGGAGCCTCGCACACGGAGCAGCAGCCAGATGGACGCAGTGGGTGAGGAGGAGGCAGGCAGGCCTGGGTTTGCTGTCCCCAGGCTGCAGGGACAGCATGGGACAAGGTGCAGGGGCACGGAGGGGCACAGTGACTTTCTGCCTCGTCTTTGTGGGACCATGTCCTACCCCACCCTGTGCACTCAGTTCTGATGTCATCCTCCAGAAAGGCCGACTCCCATTCCCTACCCTCCCGGTCAGATTGGCCACCCCCTCTCCACCCTCCAGGAGCCTCCCAGCCTCCCCATGGCCTCCGCACCTACCCGATGATACCAGCATGACCCGTTTGCCCCCATCTGCCCACCAAGTGGCCAGCCCCTTGGGCCCCTCGCCTCTGAATGCCGAGCGCGGAGCCCGGCTAGACTTGGTGTTCACAGCAAGGGTGCTGCACGGATGCCCGAGCAGCCAAGCGCATCCCCGCGAGGATCCTCGCCATTGGAGGAAGGTCAGCGGCTGGGTAGGGTGACAAAAAGCCCCCTCCACCATTCTGGGGGGCGGGGCTGGGCTTGATGCTGCTTGAGGCGGTCCTCTGCTGGCACGACCCTGAAATTCCGAATGGTGTCTGAATTACGAAGGACGCCCCCCGAATCACGTAGCTGGTTTCATATACTGTGACAGCCTCAGCTACGGGTGGGGGGAGCCTCGTGTGGGGACAGTTTTGCAGGTGGGCGGGGCGTCGGGTGCCCACAAAGGACACAAAAGAGTCGTCAGGGGGAAGAATCCCTATGGAGACCTCGGGGGAGGGGGAGGCGGCTCTGGAGGGAAGCCTGTGCTTCACGACCTCAGAGGCCTGGGCTAAGGGGACGGTCACCTCCCAGCCCCACGGCGCCCTCGGCCAGGCCAGCCAGCCCAGGCCTTGGAGCTTTCCCTGAGCTGCATCGGCCAAGACGACAGATCTAGATGGGGACAAGGCCTGAGGACTCTGAAGGTGTGACCAGCCTGGCCTGAGACGGCCGGTTCTCCCCGACAGACCCCGTCTCCCACTGCCGTCACCACCACCGAACAAGGGAAAGAAACACTCCCCAGTGAGTGAGTGAAGGCCTTTCAGTGCAGACAGGGAGATGAGACAGAAGCCAAGAAAACATTGTCCTCCTTCCCTGGTAAGAACAGAACCCCAAGAAATGGTCCGAAACATCCACACACAGGATTCTGATGAGTCACAATGACAAGTTCACGGTGGCACGTTTGAGAGGTCGGCAGAGGAGAGCACACGGGAGGGATTAACCTGTGGCGTGCTGCTCGTGCTGTGTGTGCGTGCGTGCGTGTGTGTGTGTGTGTGTGTGTGTGGCGTGGGGAGGGGGGTCTTTGTACCCCGTGAAGCCCCGTCCGCCGTGTGGCCCGGGCTGTTGGAAAGCACGTGCCCGGGGTGAGGCATGAAGACATTGTCAGCCTGTCCCCAGAGACAGGCCGCATTGCCAGGAAGCGGGCTGTCCAAACAGAACTCCCGTCCAGCTTCTCTACCTCCTTGCAAAACTCAGATTTCAGGTCTCGCACCCAGTCTCCGTGGCCCTTGCACGTCCCAGCTTCTGCACGGCCGCGGCCTGGGAAGTCCTGTGGCCCGAAGGACGGGCTCTGAGGACGCAGCAAGACCCCGTTGGCCCCACAGAACGTGGGAGGAAACCAGTTCCGGTGCCAAATAGAGGTTCCTCTGAAAGGGAACGAAAACAGCCCGCGAGGTCTTGCGGCCAGAAGGCCCTCTGCTGGAAACCCCGCCGGACGCCAGGAAACCCCAAAGAACAGATGAAAAGAGATTTGTTCCCCCTAGAACGCAGGGACCTCCCCCCACGAGTGCGACCAGGTGTGGGAATGGGCTCTGCCTTCGTCATTGCGGTGGGGGGGGGCACGAAGCTGGGTCCCTCGTGTGGGATTATGTCCTCACGGCGATGCTCTCTTTGGCTGCGGTGAAAGCGGAGCTGATGGCGTCTGGAGAATGAACGCGCAGATGCCGGTTTCAGTGCATACTTCACTGCTTTGTCACTCACGAGTCTTACAGTCAAGGGTCAAACGTCGGCTGGAGACGCTGCCATCCTCCACGAGCCACACACGCAGGTGTACGGCAGACATCTGGGCTCCGTGGCTCCGTGGCTGGAGTGATGACGGCCCAAGCTGCCTGACGGCATATTCCCAGGAGAGGAGAGCCTCAGGTTTGATGAGGCCTTGGCCAGAGGTAAATCCTTCACTTCCTAGTTGTATCTAGTGGTTGCGAGAGTTTTCCCGGGCGCGGCTCCCGGCTCCAGAAATATCAAACCTCATTTCTCATTTGCTGCCCCGTCCTGCTGGGGCCCTGCCTTCACGTGACAGGAGGACCACAGGCACGGTATCTCCGTGTCCTCATGGCAGGGGCGGTAAGTACTCCTGAAAACGTGCCCCGACCAGGACACCTGTGTTCAGGGTGGCCGGAAAGCCCCTGGGTTAGAGAGAGAGGGGACCGCAGTCTCCACGGCACTTAAACAGCTGACCTTTGCAAATGGTGCGTGACCGTGTGAACAATCGTGGGGCCCCTCTCGGGGCTGTGGAAGGGGTCCCAGGAGAGGGGGCCCCCAAGCAGAAGCTCGAGCCTGCTTTCATCGAGGCAAACACATCTCCGGGCGAGGGACTGGACACTGGGCGCGTCTGTCTGTGCGGAACCTTGAATGTTCTTGATTCACCTTGACACATCCCGCCTACCACGAAGGCAAGTCCTGACCATGGCCTCTGTCCTCAGCCCTGGAGGGGTCCTCAGGTCCATGTTCAATAGGTGCACACACATTTCCATCAGAATGCCGGTCAAAGAGTTTGTGAGGCTAAACCCTTCCCTCCACTTTAGATCTGATCTCCCCTTGCCTCTCCATGGCCCTCCCCGATTTTCCCAATGTGCCGACCGCTCTCTGCCAGACCACTCTTCCCAAGGCTCACTGTCCTCGGTCCTCTTAGTAAATCTGCTCAGGGCTTCCTTTCCATTTTCCACTCTTGGAGACCTCTGTTCTTCTGTCTCCTTCAACCCTGGCCCTCCCCTCCCCTCCACACCCCCTTTTCCGCTTCTCCCCTCCTCCCCATTTCCTCCCCTTCCCCTCTTCTCCTCTCCCCTGTTCCCTCCCCTCTCATCCTCTCCCTTCCTCCTATACCCCCTTCCCCATCCTCATCTTCCCCCTTCCCCTACTGTCCTCCGCCTTCTCTCTCCTCCTACCCCCTCCCCTCTTCTGCCCTCCCATTCCATCCTCTCCTCTCCCCACCCCCTTCCACTCCCCCTCTTCTCTCACCCTCCTTTGTCTCCCCTCTTCTCCTCTCTCCTCCTCTCTTCCTCTCTCTCTCTCTCTTTTTCAGGGTCATCTCTCCGTTCTGAGATCTCCACCCCTCTGTCTCTTTTTCTCTCCTGGTTTTACTCCCCCTTAACTCTCCCTTGCTCCTGCCCCACATCTTCAGTTCTCTAACTCTTGGCTCTCTCCCCGCACCCTCCCCTGGTGCCTGCCACTTCACAACCCAACCTCCATGGCCTCCTAACATATTTTTTTTCCTATTTATTCACTAGTTGTTTAAGAACTTGATCTCAGGACAGAGCCTTACTGCAGATTGCTTTTCCTTCCTGAGACATGAGAGCCTTTGAGCAGCCCTTCCCTTCTGGCTGCTGCACAGGGAGCAAGGCCAGAAACAGGAGGAGCTGGTCCAGGGCTGGCTGTTGTTTTTGCCGGCGTGCCATAGAGGGGAGTCTCTTGGTAAGTCCTGCATCTCAGACGCAGTGGGGAAGCTGAGAAGAGAAGCCCATGGTTTCAGTTGTTTGAGAATCCCTCTTAGTGCTTTCTTTTTGTCTCCATTGCTTGTCTGGCTTTCTACAGAAACCTGCACCTGTATGTGTATCATTCAGTTATTTTCTGCCAGAACACCTTCTATGAGCTACGAACAGTAAAACAAAGCCCTTGTCCTCAACGAGCTTATTTTCCAGGGTCTGTGCACAGAAAACTATCACCTGTAAACAGTCAGAGGACATGTAAGTAATACCATGTATGCTGCTGATGATAAATGCACTGGGTCAGAGAGGGAGAGCCCAGTGCAAATCTGAAGAATCCAAAAAGACGGTGGGAGGGTTAGGGCTGGTGTTTCCCCTGCAGGGGAGTGGGCTTAGAGTCTGCAGAGTGGGAAGGAGAGTGTCTTATAGGAGGAACAACAGCCTGAGCAAAGCCAGAATCTCAGGCACTAGCCAGGATCCAAGGAGAGCAGGAGGCAGGCTGGCAGAACAGCGATAGCAGATACGGGGTGGGTAGTGTGGGACTTCCACATGCAGGAGACAAGGCACTAGTCTGCCTGAGGGTCCAGAACAAAATATCAAGGCTGAAGGACATAAGATCAACATATAAAACTCAATTTTGTTTCTATATATGCTAGCAGTAGCCATCCAGACACAGAAATCAATAATAAAATACCATTCACAATTGCTCAAAAAATACCTAGGTATAAAACTAACACACATGATTTGTACACTAAAAACTAAAAAATGCTGGAAAAAAAAAAAACACCAGAGAATATCTAAACAAGTGTGAAGACATACCATGTTCATGGTTTGGAAGACTCAGCATTTTAAAGATGCCATTTCTCCCCAGACTGACAAACAGGTTTAGAGCAGTTCCTATAAAAATCCCAGCAAGACTTCTGTAGATATGACAAGATTATTCCGAAACTGACATTGGAAAGCAAAGGAACTACAGTAGCTAAACAATTCTGAAAAAGAATCATACAGTGGAGAAACAAAGCAAACGAACAAAGAAAAAAGACAAACCAAGAAACGGTCTTAACTATAGGGAACAAACTGATCAGTAGCAGAGGGGAAGGGAGTAGAGGGAAGAAATGGAAGGGTGGAGGAAATAGATAAAGGGGTTTAAGGAGTGCATTTATTGTAGTGAGCGCTGACTAATGTATAGAATTGTTGAATCACTTTACTGTGCCCTGGAAGCAAATAGAACGTTGTTTGTTAACTACACTGGAATTAAAATTGTTTTTTAAAAATTTTTAAAAATGAAAATCATAAAGTGGGAGCCAACAGGGCACCCAACAGGAGTACTTACTCTATAGCTATAGGAATCAAGACAACATGGCATTATTGGCAGAGGGAGGAACACATAGATCAGTGGAACTGAACAGAGAACCCACATACATATATCTGATATTTGACAGTTCATTGGAAGAAAAATAGTCTTTTTAAAATGTGCTGGAGCAATTGGGTCAGAGAAAAAATTATTTCCACCTGACCCAAGTCACACCTTGTACAAAAATTGTACAAAAATGGATCACAGAGACCTAAATGTAAAGCTATAGAACTTTCTGAGGAAAACATAGGAAATCTGTGGGGCGTAAAGCTAAGCAAGTGTTTCTGCACTTGACACCAAACACATGATAAAAAAAAAAAAAAAGGAAAAAGTGATAAACCAAGCTTCATTAGATGTAAAAACTTATTCTCCACAAAAGACCCAGCTTCGAGAATGAAAATGCAACATACAGACTGGGAGAAAATATTTGCCAGTCATATATTTGACCATTGACTACTTACTGTCTAGAATATATGAGAAATTCTCAAAACCCAACAGTTAAAAAAAAAAAGAAGAAGAAGAAAAATTCCAGTGAGAAACTGATGGGCAAAAAAACACAAGACATTTCACTGACGAGGATCTACAAGCAGCCAGTAACCTCAGGAAAAGATGCTCAACATCATTCTTCATTTCATTAGGGAAATGCAGAGTAGAAGCACGATGAGAGATCACAATCTCCAGAATGACTGAAATGAAAACAGCAACCAAATCAGATACTGGCGATGGGTGGGGAAACTGGATAACGGGTACATTGCCCATGGGGAAATAAAAGCCACTCTAGAAGAGAGTTTGGCATTTTCTTAAACAAGCAAACAAAAACTAAATACATAATGGTCCAGTGATGATGTTTCTAGGCATTGATCCCAGAAAGAGAAAAATGTATAGTCACATTTTAAAAAACGATATACAAATGTGTTATAGTTGCTTTATTTTTTGCTTTTTGTTTTTGTTTTTTTAAGATTTTATTTATTTGTCAGAGAGAGGGAGAGCACAAGCGGGGGAGCAGCAGGCAGAGGGAGAAGCAGACTCCCCGTTGAGCAGGGAGCCCCATGCGGGGTTTGATCCCAGGACTCTGGCATCGTGACCTGCGCTGAAGGCAGATGCTTCACCGACTGAGCTGACCCAAGCGTCCCTAGTGGCTTTATTTGTAACGTCCCCAAACTGGAAACAGTGCCGATGTCCTTCATCTGCCGTGAATACGGCTAAACTAATGGAAGTCCATCTACATGTGGAATGTGATTCAGCCCTGAAGAGAAAAGACGCAGCAACCTAGATTAATCTCCAGAGAATTACCCTGAGTGAAAACAATCTAATCCTAAAATATTGCGCACTATGTGATTCCATTTGTACAACGTCCTTGAAATAACAAAGCCATAGAGATGGAGAAGAAATTATAGCCGGTGCCAGTTAAGGTGGGAGTTGGGGCAGCAGTGGGCGTGGTTAGAGAACCCTGTGTATCAGTGTCGGTATCCCTGCTGTGATACAGTGTCACAGCTTTACAACATACTACAACGGCAAAAATTGGTGAAGGGCACACTGAATCTCGCTTTTTTATTTCTTCTTTTTTTTTTTTTTTAAGATTTTGTTTATTTATTTGACAGACAGAGATCACAAGTAGACGGAGAAGGGAAGGGAAGCAGGCTCCCTGCTGAGCAGAGAGCCCAATGTGGGGCTCAATCCAAGGACCCTGGGATCATGATCCGAGCTGAAGGCAGAGGCTTTAACCCACTGAGCCACCAGGCGTCCCTTGCTGTATTATTTCTTAAAAGTCCATGCGTATATTCGGCTGCAAACTTGTGGTAAGAGCAGGTCCGGGAAGTCAAGAAGAAAATTTTACATTCGGGGTGCTAAGAAATTGCTCCCCTAAGGAGAAGGCATTCTTGGGCTGGTTACTTGCAGCCACATACAAATGCACAAATTCTCTCATTTTATAGATGTGCCAGAATGTGAAAAAAAGTTGAAAAGCCTTGACTGAAGGCAACTGAGAAAATCCTCACCCCCAAAATACACCTTCTTAAGCTCACCATTAAAATAATGAGATAAGAAATGAAATAGGACCACTTCTTTGAGACTAAAGATGAGAAAGCAGTACAGTATTTCAGGGCAAAACTAGATTTCTGTTTTTAAATATTGGGTGTTTTAAGTAAGCTTTAACATGGGGCTTAAACTCACGACCCTGAGATCAAGCGTCACGTGCTCTATCACCTGAACCAGCCAGGCACCCCTGAAATGGGATTTCTAAGCCTCAACAGGTGGTCAGCGTTTAATGTTAATTTTATGAAGAACTCTAAATGTATCTTAAATATTTGTTTTACTTTACTGGAATCTAGCTAGGGAAGGATATTAATAAAGTACTTACTACAAATTTTTTGAAAACCGCATATGAATATGCAACTACCTCAAATGAAACATTTGATTTTCTTAAGAATAAAATTATGAGTATATATATTTTATATTTAATGATATATCATGAACATTTTTTCGTTGTCTAGAATATGCTTATATATTACATGTATTGACCATAAATGTTTACTTATAGATATGCCATATTATTTAACTATCCCCCCCCCAGGGATTTGGAGTATTTCGAATAGATTGTTTATTATTTTTTAAAATGCTGAGAGGGGCACCTGGGTGGCTCAGTCAGTTAAGCGTCTATCTTTGTCCCAGGTCATGATCTCAGGGTGTTGGGATCGAGTCCCACATCAGGCTCCATGCTCTGTGGGGAGCCTGCTTCCCCTTCTCCCTCTTCCTGCTGCTCTCCCTGCTTGTGCTCTCTCTCTGTCACTCTCAAATAAATGTATAAAAATCTTAAAAAAAAAAAAAGTTTACTTTGGGCACCTGGGTGGCTCACTTGGTTGAGCGACTGCCTTCGGCTCCGCTGGTGATCCTGGAGTCCCGGGATCGAGTCCTGCATCGGGCTCCCTGCTCGACAGGCAGTCTGCTTCTCCCTCTGACCCTCCCCCTTCTCATGCTCTCTCTCTCTGAATAAATGAATAAAATCTTAAAAATATATATATTTTAAAAAATAAAATAAAATGCTGAGAATAGGGGCTCCTGGGTGGCACAGTCGGTTGAGCATCTGACTCTTGCTTTTGGCTCAGGTCTCGGTCTCAGGGTGGTGAGATCAAGCCCGGTGTCAGGCTCTGTGGTTGGGGTGGCATCTGCTTGAGTCTCTCTCTCTCTCTCTCTCTGTCTTTCCCTCTGGGCTCTCTCTCAATAAATAAATAAATCTTTTGTGTGTGTGTGTGCCGAGAATAACATCATGGTGTCTATTTTTTTGGAAACAGCTTTATTAAAGTGTATAGTTTAGGGACTCCCGGCTGGTTGAGTCGGTTCAGCATCTGACTCTGATCTCAGCTCAGGTCTCAGGGTCGTAAGTTAAAAAAATAAAATAAATAAAGCGTACAGTTTAATGCTTGTTAGTGTATTCACGGAGTTGGGCAACCGTCACCACGGTGTGATTTTAGAATGTCTCTGTCCCCCGTTAGCAGTCCACCTCCATTCCTGCCCCCCACCCACTTGCCCACCCCAGCCCTAAGCAGCCACTAACCCACTTCCTGTCCCTATCAGTCAGCCTCCAGAGACAAATTCTGGACCTCGTAGAGCAATGGAACTGTCGATGCGTGGTCTCGTATGACTGCCTTCTCTCACTCAGCAAAATGTTTGTAGGGGTCATCCGAGCTGTAGTGCCGGCGGGAACGTCACTCCTTTCTTGAATCACGTTCCACTGTCGGGGCCGATCGCGTTTCACTTACTCACTCAACAGCTGGTGAATGGCGGTTGTTTTCACTGTGAGGTCATTGTCAACAGTGCTGTTGACAATGACCTCACAACATGCGATTCTGTGTGTGGACGGAACTTTCCTTTTCTCGGGAGTACCCGTGGGGTAACCGTGACTAACTCTTTAACCAGGTGGCCTTTCCTGAGTACTCCTTTGAGATAACATTTCTAACGGTGAAATTAAGGGGTCAAGCCTATGGGTACCTTGAAGGATTTGGGTGCACGTGGATGAACTACATTCCTAAAGACGATGCCCGCCTCTGCTCCCACCAGCAGCCGGAGAAGGCGCTCACCATGCAAATTTGGGCTCCAAAAGCTCTTTGACCACACCCCCAGTTATCCAAGCTCTGCCCCTGCAGGGACTCACACACTGGACAAAGCTCAGTGGAAGGAGCCGGAAGATCTGGGTTCTTCTCCCAGGCCTGCTGCTTGCTGCTGGTCACGCGACCCCTGGCAAGTTGTGTCCTCCTTTGTAAAGCGAAGTTAATAGCAGGCCTGCCCAGCGGACTCAGCCACTGGAGGATCAAAGCAGGAATGCGGTCTACAAACCCTGTTGTGATGCAGACACGCCCAGGCAGGAACGAGTCCTGTCAAGGTATCACTTTTTGGGAAGCCCTGCTTCCCCGGCTTGTTCCTGAGTGCCGAGATTTGGGGCCGAACCTGGTAGCTGGGGCGTCAGTGGCTGGTTCGTCCAGACGTATCCACTTTAACAGAACCTGGGAATGAACAGAGCGTCCTTTTTCTCCTCTGAAGGTGACTGTGCAGCACGGTTGGGATGGTCATTAGGCAAAGCCTCTCCTGCTGCCACCAGCGGCCGGGTTAGGGGCGGTGGAGACAGCAGAGTGCTGGGAAGACCGTACCTGGACTGTGACGTGTTGTCATGACTCATGGAAAGTTCTCCCCTCCACTGGGATGAGAGGTGCACCTGCAGAAATTCTGCCCAGGGGTGTCCACGCTGTCCTCAGCTCTACGGCCATGACCAGTGGGTTTTCTCTCCTGGGTCTCCCCACACGCCCCGGTGCCTTCCTCGAGGACGGTCGGGCCCATGGCTCTGCCGGGCTGCCTGGTGGTCCCCATGCTAAGGGGCCGAGGCGAGTCCGTGCCTCTGCCCTGGTCCGCCGTGCTGGTGCCTGGACGGTGACCACGCCAGGCCCCATGGAGATTCGTCCCAGGGTTTACGGGAGACTGCACCTGCCTTCCTGGGGCGGGTGGGGGGTGGGGTAGGTGCTGTGAGAAAGGTGACAGAGGCTGAGGGCCCGGTGCTGAGGAGAACAGGACACACGTGGGCAAACCCCAACTCTGGGGGCCACAGGCACACACTTTGTCCGGTGCAGTTGCCGGCTTCCACCGGAGAAGGCCTGGAGGCTAACTCTTTCTGCTAGACCCGGAGGGCTTATTTGAGAGATGAAGATATTTAATTCAATAAGATTTGCTGTGAAGTCATAAGCGTCCCTTCTGTTTTAGGCACTTCGCAGACATCATCTTCAATCCTCACGGCAGTCTTGGAGGCAGGCACTATACCTGTTATACCGATGAGAAACCAGCTCAGGGAGGCCAAGTAACTTGCCTGTGGCCACAAAGGCCACAGGCAGCAAAGTTAGGTCTTGGGGACGCCAACCTTCATGATGGTCTTTTCAAGTCGTGACGACATCAGGGTGTGGCCGGGAGCCCACCTGCCAGTCCGGTCCAGCGGGCGATGCAAGGGTCTGTCCCCAGTGGATCTCACTCCAGGTCAGGAAGGACCTGCCAGGGGCCCGGTAGTGAATCGTGGGGAGGGAGTGGGCGACAGTGCTCAGTTCTCTGTCCCACCAGAGTCCTCGTCCCCTGACCCGCCTGAGGGCTTGGCTCACTCAGTGTCTGTTTATTCTAGCCCCTCTACCCTCTCCCCCTGCAAAGCTCTTTGTGTAATCGGTTTTCCTTTCCAGTTTGATTTCAAAATATACTGAGCCAAGGAGAGCCCTCAGGCCTCCTCTGGGTGTTTGTTGTTGTTGACGGGAAACATTAGCATGAGTCACTCGGAAAGCAGTGTATCAAAGAGCAGGGCAGACGGGGTGGGTCTGGAGAGCGGCTGGTGTCAGCTCCCAGGCCTTTGCAAGACAGCTGTAGGCATTACTCTCTCTGCCTGGGGGACACGGAGGACAGTCCCCAGGGAAGGAGCCTCAGGTCAGACCACAGGCTGAGCAGAAGTCAGCAGTGGAGACCTGATGAAAGCCATTTCCATCTGGGTCAGGGAACCAGCTTGTCACAGCCAAAGGACACTCCCACTGCAGGACCGTGCCTGGCCCACGTCCCAGGTGGGAGCTGGTCACCTGCTGACGGTGTCCATGGCCTGGCTCACTGGAGGGCTAGAGGAGTTGGGGCCACTTGCAAGTATGGGGATCTCTGGGGGACATGCCAAAACCCACCCAGGCTTTAGGGACATGAGCTGTGTGCTTGTGACCAACGTCAGCACGATTGCCACACACAGACGGCCGTGGACTCCCAAACTCCCAATGTTGACACCTAACCCCCATTGCGATGGCATTAGGGGGTGAGCCTTTGGGAGGGGATGAGGTCATGAGGGATTAATGTTCCTATGAAAGAGCCCCCGGAGAGCCCCCACGTCTCCCGCCTCATGAGGACACAGCAGGAAGACGTCGTGTATGAACCAGGAGTTGGGGTCTCAGCAGACACCAGTTCTGCTGACAGTTTGTCCTGGATGTCCAGCCTCCCGAGCTGTGAGGAATGAATGAATGTCTGTTGTCCCCAAGCCCCCAGTCTGTGGGGTTTGTTGGAGCAGCTGAAGTTGACTATATGTGTCCTCATACTTACCCCTCTTCTCTCAGAATCTTCTCTGAGTGTCGATGACCTTGAGAGCTGATCCCGGACTTCCTACAGTGACTGTAGCTAAATCAATACTCACGTATTTGATGAACTCCTGTCCTTACTGAGGGGTCTTAAGGGTGCAGCCAAAGGCACAAAGGAAGACAAGACAAATGCCTAGCCCCCACGAGACGTGCATCAAAACAGGAGACAAAACAGAGACTCAGCGCGGTGCAGAAAGCTACACTCCAAATTGTCAGATCATGTGCCTACAACGCAAACAGTATTAGGGGTTAAGATAGCACAGAAACCCTCAGTATTTAGAGGCCTACTGAGAATAATCAGAAGAGGCTTCCTGGAGGTGGTGAAGCCTGAGTGAGTCTTTGAAGGACAGCCAACTCTGAATTCTTGGCCTCACTTGTATCCTCTAGTCAAATAGCAGATGGTGAATGATACCACCGACGTGGAAGCAAAGGCAAAAGAAATCCCCTCACGGCTTGAAGCCCACTGACAGACTCAGCTCATGATCCCAGGGTCCTGGGATCGGGTCCCGTGTCCGGCATCTTGCTCAGACGGGAGTCTGCCTCTCCCTCTGCCCCTCCCCCTCTCGTGTGCGCGCACGTGAGCTTGTGCGCTCTCTCTCTCTGACAAATAAATAAAATATTTAAAGAAAAGATAAAATAAAATAAGATAAAGTAACCTTCTCCTGGCAGCAGCTGGCCCCTCCAGGTCCGGAGAGCTTTGCTCCCAGATTCCGCGGAGACTTGGGCTCTCCCTAACCCCCACTGATCAGAAAGTATTACAATCAGTCCCTCTTCCCAATCCCACTGTAGCTCTTCCTGCCCACGGTTCCCATCCCAGGAGTTGGGAAGGGGGGAAGGTCTAGGCAGGAGAGATAGGAGGCCCCTGACTCCCCTGGCTGGGTTCCAGGACGATTCCTGGCAGGTGGGAAGGCTGAGACAGAGCCGAACCAGAGATAAGGGGACCAAGCAAGCCCGCCCAAGAGTCTCAAGGCCACGAGCTCCCGGTCAGTTCTCAGCAGAAGATGCCACTCACAGCTGTGGGGGGCACTCCCTGGGGACCCCCTCACCTCGAGAGCTTTTTCCTTCCTTCTCTTACTTCCTAAACTATCACTTCACTTCACCCACCCATGTCTGTGAAATTCATCCTTCGACTCCACGAGATGAGAACCCCGCAAGGCTGCAACCTGTCTCCTGAGCGCCTACTGTGAACCAGCCACCGGATGTAAAGTCCTTTACGGGATGTTTGCAACAAACCTTATCCTGAGCCCCAGTTCCCAACGAGGAAAACGGGGGCTGCGGAAGTGAGGGAACTTGCCCAAGATCTCACAGCCCAGGGGCAGAGAGGACTCTGGCCTGGGCCTGCCACTGGGCTCACGGCGCCCCAGCCGGTGGTAGTCCACTCACCTTTGCACTCTGACGCATGTCACTTGGGGTAAATGCTTTTCCTCTCCACCAACCCCCACTCCCTGAAACCCTGCTTCCACCAGGTCTCCTGACCACCCCTCAGCCTCCCGTGCTCACTCCTCCAGTCGTAACGCTCCCTGAGGTCACAAAGCATCTTGTGATGAAGGTGTCTTTAAGTTAGCATTGGCATTGGTTGCCCAGGGCAGGGGTGGGGGGGCAGGGGTTAGAGAGGCACAAGGAAAATTTGGGGGTGATGGTTGTGTTCATCATTTTGTTTGGGGTGATGGTTTCACAGGGGTATTCCACAGGTCAAAATATCCCCTTTATGAGTGGTTTCTTGTATGTCAACTACAGCTCAACGAGGCTGCTCAAAAAAAATTCTAACTCGGGGCTATCTTACTCCAGAAAAAAAAGAAATAGTGACGATGATGGGTGGGATAGTTCCATAGCAGCATGGAAGACCGGCAGGGTCCCTACCGGGTGCCCAGTGTGGACCGGGGCCTACCGAGCTGCTCTGAGCTCTGCGCTGGGGTAGGCTTCTCCCGGTCAGGCACCACCTTCCCCACAGATGCATTAGGGCAGCAGATAGGTGGGACCCACCTATGCCCGGGGCACGTTTCACAAACCCAGCCTGTTGTCTCTGTCTGTCCTTCAGAGCAGGTGTGGGCCAGGAACTGAGGGGGCCCATTTTTTAACAGATAAGGAAATGGAGCCAGAGGCAGAAAAGCTCATAAACTTTCATCACCTCTGAGTCAAGGCGGAAGCAACTAACTTCTTCCTTTTCTAGCTGCCTGGGGACGAAATCTGACCTGAGGCCTCCGCCGTCGCTGCAGGAAAGCCCCCAGCAAGGAGCCCTCGGCTGCCTAGCCCAGCCTCCTCAGAGCACACAGGCCTCTTCCTGCAGCCAGAGGCCCAGCCCTGGGAGGCTCTCCCCGTTTGGTCTAGTCGCTGGTTTCTTTCAACATAGCTGGGGGCAGAGCTATACTGGATTACTCATATTAGGACCACCAGTCTTTGGAGCAAAGGCATAATTTCCCCCCTAGGGCATTGTGCCTTGTGCTGGAGGGATGAATTAATACCTTTTGGATTAGCCCCCCGGATGCGGGGCTGCCATGTTCAGTGTCACGGGTCGCGCGCTGCACAACCACAATTACACAGTGACATACCTGGAGGGATTTATGATTTAATGAGAACACACAAACCATAATCTAGATCTCTCTTTACTGTAGACAAAAGGTTAGAAACAAGAAGACTTGTCCACTCCAGTGACTACTGAGGGTGGTGGTGGCCCCAGCTTAGCCCAACTGTTGTGTAAGCTTGGGCAGAAGGCTCCGTTGCATTCCTCCCGGCAATAAAGAACATGTCCAAGTACTGCGGAAAGTATATAATTTCAGTATTATGCATCATTAGTTTAAACACTAAAATCCAGGTGACCGAAATACCGCCGAAGCATCTTCTGGCTGGGTCACTCCACAGTTCTCTGCTCTAAGAGATAGGATTACAGCTAATGGAGGACTGCCCCACCCGGCCACTGGCAGGAAAAGCCAGGTGGGGCTTGTCTTACCTAAACATTCCAAGAAAGAGAAAGGAGCACACGCCCTCTCTCACTGGTGTTTCTGGTTACCTGTCTCAGGCAGCAACAAAGAGTCTTTCTGTGAGCCTAATGGGGCCTGACTTACTCGGCAGGCTTCACTGTCTCCTTCTTCTGTGGGAGAACAAAAACAAAGCTTTCTCTCTGGGTTTGCCAGGTTCCTTTGGAGGGCTTGGGCTTAGGCAAACAGGGAGTTTGGGGGCTGGCCCTGCTGTGAGAGGAGGAAGGAGGCAGAGAAGAGGAGCCGGCGTGGGGAGGAGGCCTGGAACGGGGCAGGGAGAGAGAAGCCCTGGGTCAGCCCCGGGGAGGGGGTGGCGATCGAGAGCCCAGGGGCTGCTGGGTCTGACGCTGCTGAACCCTGAGCCCTAGCCAGGTGCCTTTCGCTGATCTCGATGATCGATGATCGGAAGCTGTGTGGTCAGCCCACTGTGCTCTCCTCCACTGAGGCGGGGCCGCCAATGCACTTTCCCGAGACTCCCGGAGGCCGCGTGGGGCACCTGAGTCCCACTCCGAGGCCTGCGCCCCTTCCAGTGGCCCTGGTTGCTCCCCCAGCCCCAGCCTCCGCTCCTCGTTCTCAAAGCCCCAGAAGCTGGGCGCGGCCAGCAGGGAACGCGACAGCCAGCCTGAAATCACGTCCCAGCCACCACATGGTTCCCCGGCCTGGAGCAGAAGGAGCAAGTGCGGCGGCCCATTGCACACCTGCACTCAAGGGCCCCTGCACTCCGGCCCCCGCTCCGACCCCCGCTCCGACGCTGGGTCCACTGTGGAGTGAGTGAGCCCCTCCCGGCCTGCCCCGCTCCACACTCACCCCTGTGTGCCCCCCCACACACAATCACACCCCCTATATGTCCCTGTAATCACACAGTCACACTCACTCCTGTGTGCACCCACATTCACACAGTCACACTCACCCCATGTGTCCCCCACATTCACAGTCACACTCACCCCCATGTACACCCACATTCACACAGTCACACTCACCCCGTGTGCACCCACACTTGCACACCCTTGCACACAGTGACATATCTGTGTGCCCCATCCTTCACACACATTCACACTCCTGTCTGCACACGCACACACTTGTGCCCCCATCCCCTTCCAGAGAGGAGAGTTTGGCTCTAGCTCAGAGGGGTATCTGGCCCCGTCCACGGTTCACCAGCTCCCTCAGGGTGACCGGTGTTGGGGGACACTTCTCTAAGCTCCCACAGCTCAGTGACAGGAAAGCCACTCCTCACAGGCTCTACCCCTCCCACGTCACGCCTCTAGGTGCTATAAGAAGCTCTGCTGTTAGGGCCACCTGGGCTCGGGCCCCCGTGCTCCTAGCCCGACCCTGCATGCTCCACGCCTGTCCTCTCTCCCTCCGGCTGCTCGCAGGCACCACGTGGCGGGAGCCAAGCTGGGGCGAGCACAGAGGCGGGGTGTGAAGCCAGAGGCCCTCGTGTCCTTGGTCTCACCGCTGACTGCTGCGGTAAGCGAGGTGCTATGCGTTCGGGGGCCAGAGCAGTTAGGCCCCTGCGGTCGGCTGAGGACCATCACCCCCAGAGGTGTCGTCCTCCTAGTCCCCAGAGCCTGCAAACTGCTTACCCGCCGTGGCGAAGGGGACTCCGCAGATGGGATTTTGTTTACAGGAGTGAGCTGTGGGAATGCCCCTGAGGCACGGGGTCACGGGACAGGGAACTTCCTTCTGTCCCCCCGCACATCAGCGCCCCAGGGCTCAGGCCTTCGGGTTGGCCTGGGAGAACGTCCCCAGCTACTCCTGGGGGCAGGTGGGAGGGTCAGAGCCAGCAAGGGGAGCTCAAGGAAGGCAGAGGAACTTGAGAAAGGGGCCGTGAGCCAAGGGATGTGGGTGGCCCACAGCGAGAGGCAAGGGGACAATTCTCTGAAGCCTCCAGAAGGAATCAGGCAGGAGTACACTCGTGTTGTTCTTAGCCATGCGTTTATGGGGTTTGTTAACGCCTCCACATGGAGCGAATACAGAGGGGAATCAGGACGGCAGAGGATTCGAATCTGCTGCAGACGGGCCTGGGGGCCGTTGTGGTCAGCTCCGGCTGCCATGACAAAACCCCGTCCGGGGGCGTCAGCAGTGGACATTCCCCTCCCGCAGTCTGGAGGCTGCACGGCCCAGACCATGGCCCCCGCAGGGTTGGGTCCCCTGAGGACTCTCCCCTTGACTGGCAGACTTGGGTCCCTCTGTGCACACACACTCCTGGCGTCTCTGTCCTAGTCTCCTCTTAGAAGGTTGCCAGCCGGATTACACTGGGGGGTCAACCCGGTCTCCTCTGTCAAGACCCTGTCTCCAAGCACAGTCGGGTTCTGAGGGGCTGGGGCTTGGGCCTGGGACGCGTGGACTTGGGAGGAGCAGCCCAGGACAGGGAGTCTCATGCTTGCCTCACTCCCATGGGGATCTCTTCCTTCCAGCAGCTTCTGGGCCAGCGGAGGGCCCGTCGTGAGCAGAGGCAGACCCTGGCGGGACCGGTCGCAGCTCACCTGAAGAACCAACCGGGGCAGGCAAGGAGACGTCTGTCCGCTCAACGGCCCGAGGCTCCCTGAGGAGGGACTCACGGTGGGGACAGCAGGACAGAAGTACTGGGGATCCCGGGTTGGGTGTGGAGTAATTCCGTTTCTCTTCCAGGCCAGACACCCACAGCGCCCTCTCCTAGCCCCCAGTGGACACCAGCGAGCAGACGGCCTCCTCACAACAGCAAGGGCAGGCCGCTGTGCAAGGGGCAGGGGCCCCGGTTTAACCCCGTGCGGGGTTGGGGGGCTCTTTGTGGGGCACTGGCTGGGGCCAGGAGGGGTAGCAGAGAGTGGAAGCAGGCTCCATGTCTGCAGTCCGCCGTCCCCATCTGCACACCCAGGACTCCGGGGTCCCTGAGGGAGGAGCCTGTTCCTGGTCTCGCTGCCCCCACCCCCTACCACTGGCCTCTGGCTCATGCCTGGCCCCTGGCCAGATTCCCAGGGGCAGAAGTGACTCAGAGCTGCCTCCAGACCCCCCTCTCCCCCACCTCACGGCCTCCTCCAGGCCAGAGTGGAACCCCTCACTCCCACCCACGGCCAAGGCACAGGTCTGGGCTCAGACCAGTTCAGCCAAGCCAATGACTCCTATAGAGAAGGTTGAATAGAAACGCTGGCCTAGGTAGAAAGTGGTAACCGGGTGACTGAAAGGTGAAAAGAGAAATCCTGGAGCCTCCCTCCTGAGGCTGAGGGAGCAAAGGCAAGAGGCTGGGTGGTAGAGAGGGGTCGGGGTGGGGAGGCCTGGGACCCCAACCTCGGCAGACGGGGCTCCAACTGGTGCCGGCGTGTCTGAAGTGGGGGGAGGCGTCCACCCCGACCCTCTGCCTCTTAGATCCCAAGTAATTCTGTAGCTAGCATCTTCCTAAGCACATAACTCGCGTTCACACTGAGAGAAACACCTACGTTTTTGGTTCCTTCCTTCACCCTGCCTTTCCAGCAGCCCAGCAGACCCTGCCAAGGGTGAGAAATCTGGGCACCTATTCAGATGGTTCTAGAGCCCACGTCTGACTTTGCCTCTCTCCTGGACTTAACCGTATGTGACAATTAACGTGTTTCTGGAAGAAATGAGCGCAGACTGAGTCTAACAGGACCAACTCCCCCCGTGTGGGTGGCCTCAGCCAGCCCTTTAGGGGCTGGGTAGGACAAAGGGTGGAGGAATGGAAATTTGCTCTCTCTGCCTGGGCCAGGTTGCCCATCGTCTCCTGCTCTTGGCCAATGGTGCCCCTGGTTCCTAGGCCTTCGGGATCTGCGGCGCCTCCAGCAGGAAGACGGCAGATCTGAGACTTCTCCTCCGTAACTTCCTCCTAAGCCAATGCCTCATTATACATTTCTTTCCAGTTATCTAGAGATTCTGTTCATTCTGTTTCTCTGGAGAAACCTGGTTAATATGACAGCAGGGTCTCTCTTTGGTCTGGCAACGCCCTACCTGTGGTCAGGAGGCCAGGTCTATGCAGGACCCTGGGGGTTTTTAAATATAATTCTCAGGGTGCGGTCCCTGAGGCATAGGATTTCCATTCAGTTGCCAGCAATTGATGAGGATCCCTATTCCCCACCGTTTTCCTGGTCCCCGCCAATGGGTGGAAGCCACCTCGCCCTGAGACTCAGTGACAGCTGTAAGATCACTCTGGTGGTAGGGCGCCTGGGTGGCCCAGTGGGTTAAAGCCTCTGCTTTCGGCTCTGGTCATGATCCCAGGGTTCTGGGATCGAGCCCCCCACCGGGCTCTCTGCTCAGCAGGGAGCCTGCTTCCTCCTCTCTCTCTGCCTGCCTCTCTGCCTACTTGTGATCTCTGTCTGTCAAATAAATAAAATCTTTTAAAAAGTCCATAAAAATAAAATCACTGTGGTGGTTATGCAAGACTGGCGGGGGCAGGGGGGTGGGGGAGGCTGTCAGCCACTGTCCGGCACAGGCTTCCAGGAGCTTTGTTTCCAGAGCCTGAGACTGTCCAAACTCAAGTTATAGAAAAGATGGTTTTCTTGCTTTGTCGATTAGAGACCCAGCAGGAAACGGGGCAAACTCCAATTAGGGTAGCCAAGGGAAGCATGAGGAAGGGACTGGTTCTGCAGACCCACACAGAGTGTGGAGAAAAACGTGGGGTCACGTTGCACCCCACACTCAGCAGCCTCGGGCACCTGAGGAGCTGGGGGAGTCGTCAAGCGGAGAAAGAGAAGGTGGCAAAGAGGTCCTTCATGCAGGGGCTCATTGCATTATTTGTGTACTTGGTGTTGAGTTATATAAGTTCTTTATGTATTTTGGGTACTAATCCTTTATCAGATGATGTCATTTGCAAATATCTTCTCCCATTCTGTAGATTGTCTTTCAGTTTGTTGATTGGCTCCTTGGCCGTGCAGAAGTGTTTTATTTTCATGTGGTCCCAATAGTTTATTTTTGCTTTTGTTTCCCTTGCCTCAGGAGACATATCTAGAAAAATGTTTCTAAGTCAAAGGTCAAAGAAATGACTGCCTGTGTTCTCTTCTAGGATTTTTATGGTTCTAGGTCTCATATTTAGGTCTTTAATCCATTTTGCATTATTTTTGCTTATGATGTAAGAATCATGTGTGGTTTCATTCTGCATGTGGCCGTCCGGTTTTCCCAGCACCACTTGTTGAAGAGACTTTTTCCAGTGCATATTCTTTCCTCCTTTGTCATAGATTAACTGACCTAATTCGTATAAACATGGGTTTATTTCTGGCCTTAATGTTCTGTTCCACTGATCTATGTGTCTATTTTTGTGCCTGTATCATGCTGTTTTGATTCAGAGCATATCTTAAAAATCTGGAATGGTGGAACTTCCAGCTTTGTTCTTCTTTCTCGATCGCCATGGCTATTCGAGGTCTTTTGTGGCCAACAGACACACGGAAAGATGTTCAAAATCACGAGTCACTGGGGAAATGCAAATCAAAACCACAATGAGCTATCACGTCCCACATGTCAGAATGGCCAGAATCAAAAAGACAAGAAATAACAGGTGTTGGTGAGGATGTGGAGAAAAGGGAACCCTTGCGGACTGTTGGTGGGAACACCAACTGCTGTAGCCACAGTGGGAAACAGAATGGAGGGTCCACAAATTAAAAATAGAAATACTATGTGATCCAATAATTTTACTACTACTAGGTATCTACCCAAAGAAAATGAAAACACTAATTTGAACTCTAATGTATCCCTACGTTTACTACAATATTACTTACAATAACCAAGATGCAGAAGCCGTGTGTCTGTCTACAGATGACTGGATAAAGAAGATGTGGTGTGTATATACAACGGAATGTTACTCAGCCATGAGAACAAACGAATCTTGCCATTTGCAACAACATGGATGGAAGTAGCAGGTATAATGTTAAATGAAATAAGTCAGAGAAAGACACCTTACGATTTCACTGATATGTGGAATTGAAGAGACAAAACAAACCAAAAAAGAGACAAACAGAAAAACAGACTCCTAGATACAGAGGACACTCTGGTGGTTGCCAGAGGGGAGGTGGGGGTGGAGTGGGGGAAACGGGGGTTAGGAGCACGCTTATTATTATTATGAGCACTGACAAGTACATAGAACTGTCACACTACTATGCTATACATTCAGAATCACAGAACCCTATGTTAATGATGCTTGAATAAAAAAGGAATAAAAACAAGGTTGAAAGGATGCATGACGTCCCGGGCAAAGCCCAGTACCAATGCCTACACCTCACAGCCCTCCCTGTGAGCTCCTGCTGGGCTCCGGACCGGAAGGCAGGGAGCAAGCGGTCCCCCAACACAACCCACGCAGATGAGGGAGCAGGGGGATCCTGGAGGGGAGACGGAAGGCACCAGGACCCCCCAGAGATACCTGGTCCCCCTGCAGAAAGCCTACCTTCCTGGAAAGGATGCCCCACGGGAAATGGTCGTTCTCCCTCGAGGCCAAACCTACGAGCTCTCACTCGCAAAGGCCTGACGGACACCTGCACAGCCCCCGGCGTACTCGAGGGGGTTCTGGAGTGATGAGGATGGTTTTAGGGCACGAGAACAATCTGGACCATTCTATAGACATGCACGTATCCCCAGAGACACAAACATCGGGCGTGAGACGGGTGGGCTTATCCCCTCTCTCTCCAGCAGGTTCTCCGAGGAAACTCTCTTTGATTTAAAGCCAAATCTGAGACGATTCTCTGAGAACAGTCTCTTGCCTTGTTCTGCGTGGTGCCCCGAACGTCTTCCTAAGAACCCCAAGGCTCCCTTCTGCGGCTCCTTTTCTGCGCCACGTCCAGAGCTAGAAGTGAGGTGGGCCCCGTAATTTACGGGGTTCAGGTGCCACCGCCCCAGGTTATTTTCCCTCCAGAACTGCTTTCCTCTCCAGCCAGCATTCCACACTCGCAGAGCAATGAGACTCGCCCGAGGAGGAGCCAGTGGGAGAGCCTGGTCTGTGCGGTGCCCCCGGGCCACCCCGTGCTCCCCTGGGACTCCAGCAAGTGTGCTTGGCACTGCCCGGATCAGCCTCGCCGGGGCCAGCCGGCAGGTCGGAGCCAGACGAACACCAGTTCCTCCGCTCAAAACCCAAACCAGGCCTGCAGGAAAATTCATCAGGCTTGGCTCCAGGCCACTTGGTTAACAACGGATTCGGATCCCGTGGAGGCTCACGCAGATCACTCCGCTGATCAAACAATTATTTTTCCAGATTTTTCTGCGCTTCCTCCGCAGCTGCTGGCGGAGGTGGCCGGCCCGCCGTCGGAGAAGCTACGCAAAGAGAGAACAAAGGGAGATTTGCAGCCATAGACAAGACGTGTCTTCGGAGCAGAGGGTTTCTGAGTCCAGACAGAATGAAGGAAAAGCAAAGGAACAGGGGCACCACTGCCTGTGTAAGTGCCTGCTCACTGGGGCACACACGTGCACACACACACACACACACAGACACGGGCGACAGAGCTGCAGGATAACAATTCTAATTCGGAAGCTGGCGTGTGGTTTAGTTCCTCCCCAGAAGCACAGAGGCACAGAACCAAGTTACTTGGAAGAAAGAACTGGACAACACAGGCTCCAGGTCTCCATGTGGCAAAAGTCAGCAGGCTTCACCCCTGCAAGAGTGTTGTGATCTCAGACTCCCCCCGCCTCCCCGACGACCTTCCTCCTGCACACAAGGTTTGGGCCCAAGGTCAGGAAGGTGAGGGTTTTGTGCAGCTGGCCAAGAGCAGCCCGCCGACCGCAGGCCTAGCATGCCGGGGCTGGACTGTCAGCCCCCGGAGGGAAAGCAGAGTGTTTGAGTTTGTCCTCCTGCAGCACCCCAAAGACCCCTCGACAGGGACCACTTGGCACAGTGCCACCTCCTACTGCTGTGCACCCCCCGCAGACCCTGAGGGGGTCCTTCTAACCTGGGGGCTGCTGGCCTGTCTCAGAAAAAGCTCGACAGCTCGGTTCTCTCCTCCCACCCTGGGGCATCACTGAGCACTGCCTGCCCGGCCGCTCCTGCCTGCACCAAGGAATCCATGCACAGACACCGCTCCCCCGCTGACCTCCGGGCTCTTGTCTACAACGCGAGAGGCCCCGGGCAGTGGCGGCTTCGTGCTCTTTTCAGCTCAGAGCGCTTGCAAGGCTAGTTTGTAAAGCACAGCAAAACAGAGGCGTGCCTGCTGAAGACAGGATGGAAGAAGTCCCCTGCAGACCCCTAGGTCTCTGGCAAGCACAGTTAGAAAATGCTGGCCTCACAGATTCCAGCAATGCCCTCTGGTCCTCGAACGTTTTGATCCTGGGCTTCCTTGGGGCCCCAGACCTCAGATGTCCCGCCACCACCACGCATGAAACAACACTCCCTTCACTTCTTTCTAGATCATTCTGTTCTAGGTAATTGGAATAACTATTGCTTCAGAGTTCAGACGGCATCACTGGGTGAATGAGCCAGTTCTACGCCCGAGGGAAATGCAGTGGAATGTGAATCCCCCTAATCTAACGGGGAAATGTTAAAACAGCGTGTTTTAACTTTCAAAATAATGTCTGAATTTTACAGGCCACTGATACACTGTAGACATACACTCCACAGGAGGGGAAAGTGTCCCCCCTCCTTTCCCTGGAGGCCTGGAGACAAGGTAACGCTCGAATGACAGACCATGGCAGGCGGGGGGAGCTCGGTAGCAGCCCCTGCTGCTCCCCAGGGCTCTGGCCTGTGAGGGCCTTCCCCTGGGGCTCAAGAAACACAGGGGTGCATGAGTTCAAATCCCTGCTCCTCTCAGCTCCTGCTACCTTCCTGGAATAAAGGATTAACCCCCAGCTGACCTCTGGAGGTGGGAACAAAACCCTGAAAGTTTCAGACGCCCGCCGTGCAGTGAGATGACGACGGAGCTCCCCTGGGCAGGCCGGTCAGGGCCAGGTCACCATCATCAGAGCCTCCAAACCACAAGGGGTCTGATTACTCTTCAAGGAACTTGCGATCAAGCAGGATTGGCAGGAAGCATGGAGTCTGGTGTCACGTGGTAGACAGACTGCTTGAGGACCTCTGGTGATGGGGAGCTCTCTACCTGCATTTGGGGGTGGGTCCTGATCATCAGGAAGTCCTCCCTCACGGGGAGCCCAAACCCTCCTCCCGGCTCCCCACAACCCCCGGGGCCTCAACTGGGCTCCCCGTGTGGGAGCGTCCAGTGGACCCAGGCATGCCCTTCTCCCCACACTGAACCCAGACATTTCACCAAGTGAAAAACTCCCATCTCGCCTCCAAGAAAGCTCCCAGCGTTACGAGGACCTCGGTGCCTTTCAGGCTGGCCATTTGCTCTGCGACCAGCCAGACCTTCCCTTGGGCTCCAGTCCGCCGTGTGTCATCCCCTCCCATGTCCTGTTTGCCTACCCGGGGAAGCTGCGGTCTGCGGCCCGACAATACATCAAAGGCAGCCCCTTTCTCAACGCAGAGCCTGTCTTGTTACTGTTCGAGAACAAATCCCACCTAGCGTTCCAGAAGGAAATCCGGCCCAAAGGTTCCTCTTGCTCCCTGAGAGCTTATCACTGACCTTGGGGCATCTCCGAGCACCATCCCTTTATCACGCGCTCTTTTGGAAGTTCTGGGTGCACGGTGTATTTCTCCTTCCTCCCCTGGAGGAGAGGGCTGGGCAGAGTCCCTCTCCAGCCGCTGACCACAAGCGCTCACTGAGCTGTCTGGCTGAGCCCCGCCACCCGAGACCCTCCCAGGGCTGCCCCTGCAGCTGAGCGGGGGTGGGGTGGGGGTGTGTGGGGGTAGGTAATGGGTGCCCAGGGAGTCTCCCGGCGGGAGCAGGGAAACTGGCTCCCATGAGCCCAGCCGCACCCCTGAGGAGACCAGAAAGTGGCCGGAGAGGGAGTTGCCCACATCAGGGCTGCTGCTGCACTAGGATGAGGTGTGTGGTGGGGGGCTCCTCCAGAAAACAAATGCACCCCCTGGAGGTCATCAGTGGTGCTGGAACCCACAGTGCCTCGGCCCCTGCATGCCTCCTCTTGGTCCAAACTCCAGAGAGTTTGGGGCCAGGGGGCCTGGCTATGGCCCAGAAGCTGGGGGGGGGGGGGGTGGCATGGCTGCAGAGCTGGACCCCCCTCCCACAATTCTGCTCCCCACACGTGTACCGTCCTCGACCACCGCCCAAGCCTCCTCCCAGGGTGGGGAGAGACACTGTGACCCCCAGCTACCTCCTTGGAAGCAGGCTTCTGGCCAGAAAGGAGGGCAAGCTGACCATCTTCATCAGGACCCAGGAAGGAAGGGCACCCCCGTCCTGCAAAGTCACCTCGAACACCATCTGTCTGCACCGTGGACACCGTTCCTCAGGGGGGACGTTCTCGTTAGAGCTCTGACAACAGCAGGCTCCCCCCAGGGGCTGCCACACTCATCTCTGAGTGTCCAGTTGCCCTGGATAGCATGTCTGGCACAAAGAAAGTGCTCCAAAACACTTCCTGAACTGAGCTCAAAACAAGGAGCCCACTGTCTGGGGAACCTCTAGTACCGAGAAATCAACCAGCTCTGTCTATTGTCCCTCCAAGTGATGAGAGCATCCTGTCTGAAATCCCTCTCTTGGAGGCCAGAGAGACATTGGGGAATATAGGTGTCATTCCAGCTCAAGATTATCTCTGGCTTTGGTGTCTTTGGGTCCAGAGAAATAACAGATGAGACAATCCCCAGTTCTCTTCCAAGTGTTCCTTATATGGGAGACTCGTCGTCTTAGAGCCATAACTCAGCTTTATGTGAATGCAGTTTTTTTTTTTAAGTGCACCAGCGTTTTTATGGTCTCCCCTTCCACAAAGGCATGCCTCCACATAGTGCTTAATACATCGAGAATAATGCGTTAGCAAATATTTTAGTGTGTCAACCTTCCGGGCTGTTATGCGCTGTCACCCCGCTGTGAACCTGTGATCTTTGATCACATGGCTTGGGCATTTTTGTCCTAGTCCCCACCTCTGGGTAACCTGGACCATATAAATATTTAATCGAATTGTTCCACATGGGAATTTCAAGTATGAATGATGCAATCTCCCTCATAAGAAAAACTCTGTTGACCTTGATCTTGAAGTCGTGCCTCCCTCCGTGCAGACCCCTGCACACTACCCTCTTACCACACACACACACACACACACACACACACACACACACACTGTCTGGAGAGAGCCAGGAGTCCTCTTGTGGAGGAAACTGTGAAGAAATTTAATGTCTAAATAATGTCAAGAGTTCTCAGAGCCCTTTTCTAAAGTGCACCTTTCCCAGTGGCTGCAGAAACTCACAGGCAGCTAGACCCAGTCAGGCATACGCATCCATAAATATCTTGTCCTCAGGCCAGCTTCTAAATTAACTGCATTCTTGGGGGAAAAATGCAAGGAATTATTAACTTTAAACAATGACACAGACCCAAAAGTGACCGGCAGGGCTTAAAGGAATGAGTTGTGTTTTCTTCTAAAATTACATTTGGTGTTCTTGGCAAAACTCTAGCCCCTTCAGGTTCTTGCCTGAAATAGATTCAAGTCTTTGCCTCTTTCTCTTGATGCTCCTGCCTTTGTGTCCAGACAGTGTGTGTGAGACAGGAAAAGGTCTATGCAGGCGCTGGGGGTGGGGCGTGACCGCGTCCTCAGGGACTAATAGGTTGTTCTGGCCCAGAGAGTCTTTGAAAGCAAGATGTCTAAGAGATGCTGATGTCTTAAAAGAAGGAGCATCTATTTATTTCATCTATTTTATTTCAACCAGTCTTGCGGCCAAGCAATCAGTGGATTGCTGTTCACTGAGGAGAGCAGGAAGACGAGAACCCAATATTGGCTCCTTGTCCCAGACTGCTTAGGTTACCCTTCCTTTAAAAAAAAAAAAAAAAAAGATTTTATGTATTTATTTGGGGGAGAGAGAGAGAGAGACCGAGAAACAGAGCACAGGCAGGTGGAGGGGCAGAGGAAGAGGGAGAAGCAGGCTCTCTGCCAAGCAGGGAACCCGACGTGGGACTCGATCCCAAGACCCCAGGATCATGACCGAAGGCAGCCGCTTAACTGACCAAGCCCCACAGGCGCCCCAAGGTTTCTAGAGGCAAAGAGCCCATTTACGCGGCCTACTTCCAGCCGGCGGCGTCACTTTGGGCACCTGCAGCCTGATGTGCTCATCTGTAAAATGGGTATAACAGTTCCCACCTGTGAGTCTGTGGCGTTAGACCAGGAAGCACACACATGAGGGGCCTGGCACAGGCAGCCTCGATAGGAAGGTGGGCTGCCCAGGGATGCATGTGACAGAGCAGGCAAGCCCACGGCCCTTGAATCCAGGGCTGCTCGGGGGCACGGAGTCTCCTCTGGGAGGGGAGCAGGGTGGTGTAGAGACTGTGGAGGAAAATGTTGAGCAGTAACAACTGCGTTTAAGCTCTGGTCAAGAGCCGGGAGACTAACATCCGAACCCACGACCCTCCCTCTTCCTTTGGTTTGTTCTCATCTTGGCCAGATAGGACTGCTTGCTTGCAGAGGGTGGGGTTCGGGGCTGTCTGCTGCCCTTCTGTTGGACCCCTTCCCATCCCGGACAAGACATCCCACTGAGTGACCCCTGCTAAGAGGGAGGTGGTCACAGGACTCCCTGGGTGAGGCCGCAGGATATGGCCAGGGACCGGAGAGTGAGACAGCTTACGGTAAAGAGAACCGCCATGCTTCCTACCAGGCAGGGAGACTGGGAAGGCTAAGGGCAGAGTGGGGGACCATGTCCTGCCATCCGCATTCACTCAGCACACCATCCCTAGCACCTGGCTGGCCTTGGCCCAGACCTGGGGAAAGCATGTAAGCCGACTGTTGTATAAACCCCAAACGGAGGGTTAACCAAGGTCAAGGTCACAAGCGTGTGTGGAGAGTCGGATGGAGGCTACATTGGGATAATTCCTTCTGTGACCTATTTCTTGAACATCTGCTGATACAGTGTGCCTGGTGAAAGATGTGAAAATTACTTAGGGGTCAGGCCTCTGGGTTCGCAGAGAATGTTACTCCCGTCTCGTGATGGTCCAAGTCACCCCGCACTCTCGCGGTCAATTTATTGCTTTCTCCGCTGGACATGCAGATCTGTGTCTTCCTCACGTTGAATCCCCGCACCCGGCCCCAGGCCGAGCACGTGGCAGGCTCCAGCTAGTGGTTGTTGAGCTAAAAAATTCTGAGTCCATATCTCTGGGGCTTACGGTCCTATGCCACGGTCCGCACCGGTCCTCAAAGGCTCACAGGCGGTGAAGGACAACTGTGGGGGTCCAGGAGAGGGAGTTTGCTCCCCAGAGAAGGGTTAGAAAAAGGATTGGTGCTTCAGGGGGCGGACAGGAGAATCCCAGGGCAAGGGAAGGACCCAGAAAGGGGTCCAAGTGCATATGGGAAGCAGGAAGCCAAGCTCTGGAGTGGGGTGGGAGGCTTGGAACGAAGCAGGGGATGCATCAGAGCAGGTGTGGGCCCCGGGGAGGTGCTGAGGGCAGTGGACAGTGTTTCCTGTTGCCCGACCTCATCATATCATCCCAGCAGTAATAATCATAATAAAAGTAACAGTAACGATGCCTCTCGTTGCCGGCGTGCTGAACACGTGCAAGGCGCTGTTTGAAGCATTTGCACCAATCCTTCCGTCTTCACGCTATGTGGGGATGAGCCAACGGAAGCAGAGAACAGTTCGGGACGCTTCCCAGGAGCTCAGACCGGCGGGTTCAGACCCTGACGTGCAGCTGCAGAGCCCACGTCCTGCCTCTCTTGACCTTCTGCTCCCAAGTTCACGGTCACTGCGTGCTCCTGCCTGTGGCCACTGCCCTGGACACTGGGTCCAGTTCCAGCATAGCCAGTGCTCAGGGCTGGAGAGCAGCCTGGTGGCCACAGTCCTGTCTGGAAAGCGTGTCCTGTCCCTCTGGGACATCTCATCCACTCTCTCTACCTAGTGCATCAGCACCTTTGAGGTCTTGTTCCCAAAGCCCTCAGCTGTGTCTGCTCACAGTCCTTCCAGCCTCTTCCCACAGCCACTGCTACGGTGCCAGGTGTGAGGGTAACCATCACTGCAGAGCACGGCCGCCCAGCGCTCCCAGAGCCCGAAGCCTGGGGGCTGTGCCGGACACGGGGCTCCTCTCCCCACCCTCGCTGTCTGCCCACGCTGCACACACACTGCGTACACCTCTACCTAGCACTCCCCTGGGCTCAGAGGGCAATTTATGGGACCACTTGGAGGACCAGTTCCCTGCTAGCCTCTGTCTCCACCCAGGAACCTCACTGTTCCCCATGCCCCCCAGGGCGAGTTTTTCTTGTGCCCAGCCAGGCAGGAAGGGGGAGGCTCCCAAAGTCCCCGCAGATCCTCACGGGGACCACCTGGCCACCACTGAGACCCCTTTGTTATGGGCAGGTCTTCAACATGAATCCTCACTACTCCCGCCCCCGTTTTTATATAATTTTTAAGATTTTATTTATTTGAGAGAGAGTGAGTGAGAGAGAAAGAACATGAGCAGGAAGAGGAAAAGTAGTCTCCCCGCCAGGGCAAGGGACTGGATCCCAGGACCCCGGGATCATGACATGAGCCGAAGGCATTCGCTTCACTGACTGAGCCCCCCCAGGCGTCCTTCTCCCCTTTTTCCTTCTCTTCAAACCCAGCCAGACATAGTAAAAGGAACTTGAACGGCTTCATTTCCTCCCTACCTAGAAATTCTCATAAAAAGATTTGGTCGAGTTCCACACTGAAATGGTTTTAAGCGAGTAATGATGCCTTGTCTAGATTGGCTCAGAAATAGTGTGGGGGTTCAGGGGACTGTCGGGGACACGAGGCTGGCTGCGAGCTGATCATCGATGAGGAGGGTGGTACCCACGGGCTGGTTACTGCAATCCGGTGACTTTGGCAGTGTAGAAAATCATGTTCCTGTAAAATCCACCCACAGAGAGCAAATGCCAAGTAACGTTTTTCAGAGGTTGGCAGGACCAAGATTTAAAATTCATGGCAATAACATCATTTCGAAGTTTCCCTTGTTATTTCATTCCTCCACATAAAATCTGGGACCCTGTGAGCCAGGGATATGTGGACTTGGCCAGCTGTGATTCCTAGCTCAGCAAACCAGACCGAGTTGGCCCTGAAGGTGGGCACGGGGACGCACCCCAGTCCCGTGGCCAGGACGGCCCCACAGACCTGGTGTTAGCCGCTCCCTCACCAAGGCCTCGTTCCTGGTCCAGACACACATTTGCAGGGGCAAAGCTTCTTCTGAGTCAGCAAAACGCTGACATCAACAGTGAGCTCTGCAACAGGTCCCCGAGGAGCCGCGTCCTGGAGGTGGCCACCAAGGGCGGATGCCAGAGACAGCAGCGTTCTGGAGAGCACGGGGAAGGGATGTGGAACTAATGGTGTGGGGGGGATTCTCCCTTGGGCCTTCCAAGTGTCCACCTTCGGACAGAGGAGCCAAAGGGATGTCTCCGGAGGCTCCGTTCTGAAGGAATTTCAGGCCCCCCAGGGAAGCCGAGGCATCTTAATTCTGTAGCTTTCTGTGCTCCACGCCTGGCCGCTTGCCCGTGAATCTGGCAGCGTGACTCTCTAGAAACACACTGCTGGCCTTGGGGCGGCCTCGGGCTTGGCTCAAGCTTGTTTGAGAACGCAGTGGTCCCAGCCAGTTTCCGAGGGGCAGCCTGTCTGTTGGGAGTTCTCCCTCCCCTGGCCCCTGCCCCTAACCCCTCTGCCGTCCAGGAGCCTGGAGTCATGGGTCTGTGGGGCCAACGTGTGGCCTGGGCTAGAGCCCCCCCCAACTCCCGACATCTTGGGGTGTTCTCTGTGACTCTACATCACCCCGGGGCTGTGTTCCCTTTGGTTCTAAGGGAGTTTCAGGGACGTGACCTCCCTTTGCACTGACTTCCTTCTGAAGACCAGGGTCCAGGCTGTCCCCTTCCTTCCTTCTCACAGAGACTGAAAGAGATTCGGAGGGGAGAGAGCAGTCCGGTGGGACCCAAGCCCAGGCTGGACACAGGGGGTGCTTCCCAGCAAGGGTGCTGGCCGCCATGACTCAATTCCTCCTGCCGTCGGCTACACTGGGATTGGCTGCAGCAGCCTGTAAAGGTCTCCTCACGCCATGGTGACCGCTCTGTCCCATTCCCACAGAGCAGCCAGAGGGAGCTGTGGAGACCACACGTCTGAGAACGTGGCGCCCCTGCTTCTGCCCTCACTGATTTACCACCTATGGCCCAGGCACCCTGACACAGCCCGTCAGGCCGGCAGGCTCACTGCCCCAGCCCGCTGCCCTCCACCTGGCACGCCGGCCTCTGCTCTGGCCCCCCTGGACCTGCTCTGCACTCTGTGCCCCTGACACCAACCCCCCATTCCGTCTCTGGGTCTTCCCGAAGCTCGAGGCCGTTAACGCCCTTCTTCGATGGCTCACTGTTGACCATACTGCTGGGCTCTCTGGTCTGCCTCCCTGCTGCTGTGGTCCAAGTGTGTGCACCCAAAATGCTTACATCGAAACCTAGCCCCTCTGGTGACAGCATGTGGTGGCGTCTCCGGAAGGTGATGAGGTCATGAGGTGGAGCCTTTTAAAAGAGCCCTAGAGAGCCCCCTCACCCCTTCGATCACATGAGGACACAGCAAGAAGACCCTGTCTCTGAACCAGGACGTGAGATCTCACTGGACACCGAATCTTTTGGAGCCTTGATCACGGACTTCCAGCCTCCAGAACTGTCCAGAAATAAATGTCTGTTGTGGGTAAGTCCCCCAGCCAGTGGTGGTCTACTGGGTCCCCCAAACTAAACTTGGACGGCCAGAACTGTGTAACTCGCCCCTGTGTGTCCCAGCTCCATGTCGGGCACACAGTGCGTACTCACACATGGAGGGCGATGGTTTCGTGTTGTGGACCTCATGCCCAGCTGCAAGTGCCAGCCCCGAAATGGCTTCTCAGTGATCCTTACCACACTCAAGGGACAGCGCCCAGATACCCTCTGCTCTCCCCATATCCCTGTTCCTCAGAGATGCGTATCCTCCAGACCACCCTCAAGCTTCCTCCCCATCTGGAATGTTTTTGTGAAGGAATGAGAATGCCCTGGACAGATGATGCCTCAGCTGGGCAGCAGGAAGCCCTTGTCATGGCCACCTTCATGGCTCTTACTACAGACACTGACCCCACAGACTAAGGCTGAACCCCAGGAAGAGTGGGACTGGGACGCTCTCTGTGTGTCAGCATTTCCCTGTTCAGTGTAGATGAAATCTCGACAAAGCACACATCAGAGGTTGTAGCCCAGAGTTCCTGAAAGGGGATGGACTTTGGAGGTGGGCAGACTTGAGTTTAAGTGCTGTTTTCTGCCGTTTGCGTCTGACATAAAATGTGTGTAATGCCTGCTGTATTAGCAGAAGTCCAGCTGCTATAACAAACAACCCCAAATCTTGTCCTGGAATGCAATACAACACTTCTCGAACAAAGCTGGGTGCACTTCTCCGAGCTGGGGATGCACATTTCTCCCACACAAAGCTCTGCCCCAAGGTCCTCCACCAGACCTTCTGCTCTCAGTCAGCCAACAGGCGAGGAGAGGGGACACAGAGGATGGCTCAGGAGGTTTAGGCCAGGGAGGAAGTGACGTACATCTCGTGGCCCTGGGGCATCCAGAAACCAGGGCAGGTGGAGCAGGAAAAGTGGAAAATGCAATGTTTTGGAAAACACTTCCGGTTGCTTCTGCCACACCTACCTGACAGAGAATTGTTGTATTTAATGGAACAACACATAAAAGCACTTAACAGGGTCATGGCCATGGTGGATGCCAAAATAATGAGCTTCCTTCTTTCTTTGCCTTTGGTGATGGTTGGGGATGGAAGGTTTCTAGAATGATCTCTGAATGTAAACAAGCCTCAGGTCTGTTTGTCTTTCTTAAGCACCTGCTCAAGAGGGTTTTTTGCACTAGCCTGTCATCAGAGGCCCAAGGGAGTCTGAGAGGTCACGCTGATTTGTCAGAACATTTGGAAATTTCTGCAGGAAGCACCATGACAGATGTGTGCCCCCCACACCCACACCCACACCCATCATCCACAAATACACATTCTATTCTGCTCCGGAAGAAGACAGGTTCAGGATGACTGGATTCTGAATTTCCTCAGTGCACATTAAAGAGGCTTAAGGAGTCTTTGGGTACAAAGCCACAGAATGGGGTGCTTCCGTCTGAGAAGTTGTGACTCAGGGTGGAGTCAGATGTTCAGACAGACTTCTCGAAGTAGATGGGATGAGACAAATGGGAGGCGAGAGGCAGAGGCACAGACTCTTTTCCCATCATCTCCCCATTCCCTCTTCCTGCCCTTACAGAGGCCCACTGATGGACCAGGGGTCGGGAGCAGAAGGAGGGGTTTTGGCTGATGACCCGCGTCTTGGGGGCAGAGTCAAGCTACTAGAGGGGTATGAGAATGAGGTGGGTATGCTTACAGACCACCCCCCAGTTGATACAGGAAACTCAACATTTGCAGACAAATCAGCAGCACAGAAAGAAAGGTGAAGCAATACAAGGTCACTTTGGGGAGCTCCCACCCCAACCACAATGCAAGGTCATTTGAGGGACTCCCATCCCAACCCTGGCTGGTGTTTAGTCTTCTCAGAGTTTTCCCTCAAGGATTGATAGACTCTCTGAGATCATGAGTTTCTGGCTCTGGTATCCAACAGGAGACCCAATACTTTCTCATTTTGGTTTGGGAGATCCTCTTGCTAATGTTACTATTGGTTAAGATAGCACCAGATTATAGCTGTTCAGTGGTGATGATCCTTCAGGATCAGGAAAGATCTCTCCTTCCCCCAGCCCTGGGCTCATCGGTGCTCCATTAGGACACACCACTTGCTGATCTCTGGACCCCTGCACTCATCAGACCTCCAGAGGCCACAGATTCCTTCTTCTTACATCTGCTTCTCACTTCTCAGTCCTTCCAAGAGGTAGAAGAGCAAGGAAGACAATGCCATGAGAATCTGTTCTCCTTTGGGATGATTGCCTTCCCTTTATCTCTTATGATTTGGAAGGAGAGAAGTCCCAGACAATCTTAAGCCTAAGAGAAGTCACAGAACATGACACCTCTGGTCATGAGAATCCAAGTGTAAGGAGAAGTAACTTCCCATGGGTGGTCTTTCCTTTCACATCCCCAGAAAAGCCGTAAAATGGAAACACACACATGTTCACATCCAATCTGGACAAAATTGTCAAGGACTCTAACACAGAATTTGGGGATATGCCAACCAATTTCTCACCTAGCTTCAGGGCACCATCTTATTTTGACAGTCATTGCAACTGGCTGTGGTTTCTGGCCCATGGCCAGTTAGCTCGAAGGCCAAGTTTCCATAATTATGTGATAAGCACTCATCTGCAGCTCAGATACTCCCACTGCATTTCCTTCTCCCCTTCTCCCATATTCCCACCCTCTCCTTTGAGGACTCCTGTTTCAGTGGAACCAAATTTCTCTTTCCTCCTTCATTCTGTTGACTGGCCATCATCATGGCAGCCTCCCTATGCCAACCTTCTCTTACGAATGGGCCCCCCAGGAAGGAGCTTATACTAGTCACCCTCGATTAGTCAAAGTGATGAGCTCAACTTCCCTCTGTGGTCAGCATGAGTATCCTTCAATTTGTTTCTTTGTAGCTAGGACAACTAACTGGTGAGCTTTGGGTAGGGCAGGAAAGTCCTTCCCTGGGGGCAGGAAATGGGTTCTTTGACTTTGGAGTTAATGCCTCCTGTGATAAAATGGTGGGTGCTCAGGGTCCCTGCACAGCAAAAAAACAAACAAACAAACAAAAAACCTATAATGCAAGATCATAAACCATATACATTTTTTCTAAAAAAAAAAAATTTACTGTATCCTACCTATAACAAAAACTGCTTTGAAGATTTTTCTCATGCTCATGATCGCCAACTGCTTTGGTGGGTGACGTGGCTCAAAATTGAAGCATAAACCCAGAAAGCACAGGCATGAATGACGGCCTTTCGCAGACCTTGCAGTATCTGTGGGAAACAAACACAGAGCACACATTTGACTCCCCAAAATGTCATTGTAATACTTGCCAGCCAAAAATTGCTCAGAAGGTGTCATTTTACATAAATTCTATTAAAGTAACCATCCATAACTATCGGCCTGGTGATGAGGAGAATACTACCTTGTCCGAAATTTGTATCCATAAGTAGCAGTTTTCAAAGAATCAGTTAATTAAGTAACATCTATATTATTTTTTCATACAGTATAAGGGAAGAACCCTCCTTTTCCAATACGTGTGCATGTGCACATCTTGTTTTATGATATGATATGAGTCATATATAAATCTGAAATCTCTCTTGAAAGGTGAGGTCATTCGTATTATCATTCGCCGGGCATAATGAGGGATGACTGGAGAACTGTTCTAAACCTTGATCCAGTGCTGATTCCACAGGTGTACACTTATGTAAAAATTTGTCAACCTGTATAGCTTTGCATGCTTTTACCATGTTATGGAATATATAACATAAAAAATAGAGTGAGTGAGGACGCGTCTGGTCGCTCATGGGTTAAGCGCCCAACTCTTGATTTCAGCTCAGATCGTGATCTTGGGGTCATGAAATAAAGCCCCACGATGGGCTCCGTGCTCAGCATGAAGTCTGCTTGCGAGTCTCTCTCTCCCTTTGCCCCTCCCCCTGTTGGTGTTCTCTCTTTCTCTCAAAATGAAAATCTTTTTAAAAAATAGAGTACGTGGTTACAGAGAGTGCAAAAGGTGAACGTCTGGTAGCATCTCCGTTTCTCTTAGCTTTGACATCGACATGTTAAAATGACTCTTGGAAGTGTAGAGGGAGGCTGGACAGGTGAGTCTGAAATGCCAGCGGCATGTAAGGCCTGGGAGGTAGATAGCTAGGTAAAGAGTCCATGAATGCTCGTTTGTCTCAGACCTCATAAGCAAATTTGCTTGATGCTTTTTGCATTCTCTTCATTTATTTCGCATAGTTCTCACTTGGTGCTAGACAAAGGACCATCAGTGTTGTCTGCAGTAGCTGTGTTCCTGAAAGCCCTCAGGATCACCGAAGTAGCAGATTCTAGACCACTGCTCCTGGGGACATGGGGTTAGTGCCTACAGTCCTCTGGTGGTCACAGCCTCACCAACCAGTTGACGCACACCCATGTTTCATGTGTTTCTGGTGAAAGACCTCTTTGCTTGGTGTATACCCCTGAGTCATTAACATTGAGCTCACAGCCATCAACACTCTAGCTCAAGGCCTCTCTCACCCCCGGCTTTGCCCTGGAAAGCACATCACACCTTCTAGCACGGACTTACACCACATAGTGCTTCGGCACTGCGTTTGGGGGCCATTTTAACTCGCGAAATCACCAACAAAAAGCACAAAAGTGAGGAAAATGTGGCCATGGAAAGGACACAGTTGACCGTACAGGAGCTGGAAACAAGGAGACAGAGCATCTGCTCCTTTGGCCTCGGCTTGGAAGGTGTGCGTTGGGCAAGTTAAATTTTTGCAGCTCTTTGCGTGTTCATGAATGAGTTGGAAAGCACTGTGAATGCTGATGTCAAGGCTGCCAATGAATTTGAGCGAGTGGGTGAGCTCACAAACACGGGATCCGTGAATAATGAGGAGCGAGAGGACGTTGAGAGTTTCAGCTCGGGTTAGCTGTGGTAAGTGGACCTGAGGGAAGGAGGCACCGTCTACACCAACTGTTTTCAAACTTCACTCAAGGCTGGAAACTTCTGGGAGCTTTTAAAACCCTTGAGGCCTGGACAGCACGCCTGACAATGAAGAATCACTGGGATGGGAACCAGGCATCTGTTTCATTTTGGTTTTTAACTCCCTGGGGGGTGACAAAGATCAGCCATGTTGGAAAGGCAACGGTCTTTGCCCACAGGTCATGGTCTGTTCATACCAGTGTATCCATTCATCCCCCACTGAGGGGGATGCTACCGTCCTTCTCAGTGCCAGAACTGTCCTTCTCAGTGGCCAAGACTGCCCACTGACCGCTCACTGTACTGCCCTGTGGATTGCCCTGCAGAAGGGAGCTAACCCACTGCTTAACTTTTCTAGAAATCTGTGAACATTCGTATCAGAGAGTAATGCCACTCTGCAAACTTTCATGCTGCTAGCCCCCATCCTGGGAATATAGACTCTTGGCATCCATGGAGGTAAAATGACAGCCCTGGGAACAGAGGATTATAACAACGCCCGGGGAATCCACATGAGGCATGGCAAGAGAGCCCCACAGGAGGAAACGTGAAGAAGTTTCAAGAAACGGTACAACAAGTCTTGCCCTAAAGAATGCCCCGGGTGTGTGACCACCAGCTTCAGAATTTCCCACAAGGCAGGATGGGTCAGGGACAGTGACCAGGGACTGCTGGAGTTACGCCGTGATTTCTGATGCATCAGGAAGGGAAGGCTGGGAGCAGGAAGCACTCGAGGGCATCACCCGAGCGGTGAATGTGTGGGACTTGCCCCTGGGTGCTGTCTGCAGCCGACTAACCATTGTACTACGGGGGTCTTTATAGGTCGGAGCAAATCGGTTCTGGAAGGAACCCAGACAAACCAAAAGACCCTTCATCCTGTGGAAAGTCAGGCTACACAGATTCCCTGTTTTAACAGTAATTCTAAAATGCTTTTGCCTTTGACCTGGTCCTTTGACTTCTCAAACTATTCTCAGGAAATTATCGGAAAGAAGGATAAAGTCATGTATGATGATATTCTTCGTGTTGTTCCTACCAACCGCGTATTGAAAGAATCAAATTTCCAACAGTGTGATAATGGTTAATTCAATTATGTATACAGCCAATAAAAACATCATCAGAACAAATGGAGTGATGCAAAGGGGCACGTGTACCTGAATGTTCATAGCAGCAAGGTCCACAACAGCCAAACTACGGAGAGAACAGAGATGTCCATCAACAGATGAATGGATAAAGAAGATGTGGTATATGTGCACGCGCGTGCACTAGTGTGCACGCGCACGCGCACACACACACACACACACACACTGGAATACTATGCAGCCATCAAAAGGGAAATCTTGCCATTTGCGATGACGTGGATGGAACTAGAGGGTATTATGCTGAGAGAAATAAGTCGATCAGAGAAAGACAATTATCGTATGATCTCCCTGATATGAGGAATTCGAGAGACAACGTGGGGAGTTTGGGGGTAGGGAAGGAAAAAATGAAACAAGATGGGATCGGGAGGAAGACAAACCATAAGAGACTCTTAATCTCACAAAACAAACTGAGGGGTGCCAGGGAGTGGGGGTGGTGGGTTATGGACATTGGGGAGGGCATGTGCTATGGTGAGTGCTGTGGAGTGTGTAAACGTGATAACACAGACCTGTACCCCTGGGACAAATGATACATTATATGTTAATAAAAAACTACTAAAAAGTCATCAGAAACCACCTTCGGTGAATGCTCATGACTAAATGTTCATTTTTTTTTTTTAAAAGGAGGATGCCAAAGCATGTATGTATGTATGTATGTAATCTCCCATTTGTCGTGTGTATTCAGAGGGAAGAGCCTGAGGGAGCCATGTGGGCCATCCCAGTATTGGACACCTGGGCGCTGAGAGGACTGGTGCCTACTGGGCGCTAAATATTGGAGTCGTGTTTTCCACATTCTTGTATTCTCATCTTCGCTAAGGCCTGTTCCAGAAAGCAGAGCCTAAGGCACAGGCCTGGGGGCAGGCAGTTTGTTTGGGGTGGGCTTCAGGGGGCAGGTGGTGCTGTGGGGTGACTTTGGGGCAGGAGCAGTGCCAGGAGGGGCATGGGGCATGGTGGCAGAGGGGCTCAGGCTGCAGGTGTCCTGGGAGGGAAGAAAGAGATGGAAAACTGAAAGGGGGAGGGGAGACAAAGCGGGGGAGGGGAGACAAAGCGAGGCAGGGGAGGGGAAGCAGGAAGGGAGAGGAAGGGGGAAGGTGTCCAGGGGTCCGCCCAGCTGCATTTCCCCTGCTTTGCAGGTGTCCACAGCACCAGCCCACCCGCTCAGACTCTGCTTGCGCAGGAGGGACGTGCCTGTTGGTGTCCCAGGCCCCAAGCTGCAGAGAGAGCCTCCCACTGGGCTCACACCTCCCACCAGCAGGTCGGCTGAGCTCCCGGCCGCCCCTAAAGGCAGCATGATGGGAACAGTTTCCCACAGTGCAGCACTTAGATCTTCACCAAACTATCGAGGAAAGCCCTGCATTTTATTCTTGCGACCACGTGTGACGCAGTCATGCTGGGGCTTGTCATCTCTGTATGCAGCCAGGGAATGAAAGCCCCGAGAGGCGGAGGGATCCCTGAAGGTTACACAGCTCGGGAGGGAGCCGGCCCGTGAGCCCTCTGGTCCCGGTGCGGTGTGTGCTCTAGCGTGCCCCCGCTTCCCCGAACGCTGCCCCTCATTTAGCAATAAGCTGACTGTATAAATAGCTACTGTGTATCAAGACCTTGTTGCATAGCAGGTCTTTCCCAGACACTTGCACTCTTACCTCCTTATCTTGTTCCCCCTGTAGCGCTCCGTTTGCGGGGGAGGAGGCCGGGCTCCGGAAGGGGAGAAAAGTGCCCCCCCACCCACCCCGGACATGCACGGTGTCCTCGGGACTCTATCCTGACACTTGGGCTTGAGATGACCCGAGGTGGGATCTTCTGAGAGCCTTCGGCCGGTCTGAAAGGGCTCTTCCGTGGGGCTGAGTGCCCCTCGCCCCTCTCTCCTGTCCTGAGCTGGGACCCCCACTCCGCCTTCCACACACTCCCCCGCCCCGGCGCACCTGCACAGCGGTGGGTTTGAGCCCTGCCTTGCAGAGGTCTGCACGCGCGGGAGACACTGGAGCCCCAGCTGTTGATCGCTGGGGTGGTTGAATGAATCACTGAGTTTGTGCTCTCCAAAGCCCACCTTCCCCAGATCTCTTCCCCACCCTTGCCACGTCTGACATCCCGGATGTGAAGATCACCTGTCAAAGCTTTTTGGAAACATGGTTATTTTCACTGGATCACAGAAGGAGCCTGTTAGTGAGCTGATGGCCCCCCCCCCCATGTCCCTTGCTCTGGGTCCCTCACCCCTTTCACGCTGGGGAGACCCGTGCATGATCAGGCCGGAGTGGATGGAAAATGGAGAAGTGGAACGGGTGTGGAGCAGAACTGCCCGTGTGCCGTCCGGGAAGACCGCTCTGGAAAAGCTGCTGTGAACCCAGCTGCCCACCGACGAGCTTGTTTTATTCCTGTGTGAGCGATGGCCCTCTGCCGTGAAGTCCCGCCACATCCTCCCGTTGTTACCTCGATCCCAAATCTCCCCAAAAGTAGGACTGCGTGGGAACTGGTGCGCCCCAGAACCACAGCAGAGTGGAGCGCTCCCCGGGGGCCTGCATCCTCCAGCCCAGGGCTTCTGCCTCACCTGAGGCCTGGATAGCCAGCCCCGGACCCACCCTCCTGCGGACACAACTTCCAGGCCCCACCCTGAAGCTTTGGGAAAGGCCAGGGAGCCGGGAGCAGGAAAGGGTGTTTCGTAGACGCCCACCAGGTGATCTGAAGATGCGCGTGCGCCTCTTGGCCAAGGGCCTGGGAGAGGGCCTGAAGGCCTAAGTGGAAAGAAGGGGGGAGTCTTGGCAGGCAGGGAGGCAGTTTTGTGAGCCCCTCTCCCTGCCTCACCGACCACCCAGAACAGCCCCCTGCCCTGCTTTTTCGGGCACCCTGAGCCTCGAGTCAGCCCGGCCTGCAGAGAGTATGACATGCACACTCGTTCTCCTTCTCAGGTGGCCTCACGTCCCTCTAGGTCTCTCCTTATGGGTTTCCAGTGCTTGGGGGTTCGCTGAGCGAGGGGCGTGGTCCAGCCAGGACCCCGCACACAGGAAGCTAAGCGCTCTGTGGGAGCTGGACCTACTGGCTTGTAAAACCCTCTCCCCTTCCATGCGGCTTTGCTTCGGTTCCCAAGTGTCCAGGTGGCCACAGCTGTCGCTATGGCCAAACCACCACGCCCTCCCCCTCCCCTCTTCTGCAACCTCTGCTTCCAGGAGGGGCAGACAGAAAGCTCGGGGTTGTTCTTCCCTCCCTCTGGCCTGGGGAGGGGCGATGAGGCAGAGCGATGAGGCATGTGCTCATACCGGCTGTGTGATCTTGGACAAACGGGTCAGCCTCTCTGAACGACAAGGCCAGAGATTCGGCAGGGGTAAGAGCTGTGCGTGGGACCCGTCACCCTGTAGATAAAGTGCTAGTTATGGTTTGCACGCTGTTGCGTTTTTGTGCATGCATTTGCACAAACATGCGTTTGGTGCCTTGTTTGTTAGTGTGCGTGCTGGGTGTGCTAGGCGCGAACGGGTATCCTCAGGGCTTGCACACTCAGATGGCTGCCCAGCCCCAGTACCAGGCCCCTCGAGAACGAAGGCCCCAGGGGCTTCTCCGTGGGGACCCTGAGTCCCAGGCTCTGTTCTCCGGAGCTGAAGGGAAGAGTCCTCAGGACACATTCCACAAACATCTGTGAAGCTCCTAGTGTGTGCCGTGCACGCCTCCTTCAGGTGACCGGGGACAAGGTCAGGGAGCTGAAGTTCTTGATCCAGCGTCTTTTAACTAAATTTGAAGTTTATTTACTTATGGTGTCGATAGCTTGCCATGTCTGGGATTTTCAAAGCAGAGGAAGAGGAAATGGAGCTGCAGTCATGGTGGGGCCCAAGGTTTTACGAGCCCTGTGGGATCTGGAGGCAAAGGAGAGAGCGCGGCTGCTGTCCGCACACAGGGGTGTGGGCACACCTGCTCACACCTGGCTCCAGGCGAAGGCCCAGGAGGAGCTTTAAAGTGTCCTGCAGTGCGGTCAGAACAGTTGGTTCCGTTCTGGGCCCTGAAAGCAGGTCCGTGTGCATGTGAGTTTCCTCCGTTTGGGGCCATGCCTTGGTGAGGACAAGCACCGTTGCCTATCCCTGGGCTCCTGGTCGGGGCCAGCAGCTCCCCGCTTCCCTTGTCTTTCCTGGAATGGGAGTGGAGCAGGGCAAGAGGTTCCTCAGAAGATAGCCAGATCCTTCCGTCCGAGCGGGAGGACGGCAGGACAGCAGTGGCCTCGGTGAGAGCAAGGACCCTTCACAGGGATCCTCTTCCTGAGCAGCCAGCCTCCCGACCTCAGGAGGCGCCCTGTCATTGTCAGCTGTGCACCCATGCCGGCCGCTGGGCAGGTTACCACAAACTCTCTGGGTTGGGCTGGTCCTCCGACGGACCAGGACCTGGAGGCCACAAGCCCTTGCCAGCTTTGGCCCCAGGAAGAGTCCCTCCGGGCCTCCTTGCGGGATGGTGCTCCAGGCCCGGGGAGACTCTCCCCACTTCCTGCGTCCCTTCCCTGGGCAAACACGGAGGCTTCCTCACGCCTTTCCCCGGGATGTGAGTCAGAGCACTTACTCACACTGCCCTGCGTGCCCACAGTCTGGACCTGATTGGTTTTGCCGCGCCGGCCTGCATTACAGCAGGAGGGATTGACGCCTCAGGGAGATCCTGGAGGCCGTGCAAATCACAGCCGCCCTGCACACGTGTGAGCAAAGAACCCGTGGCCAGGCCCCCCAAGAAAGGAGACCTAAGGAAAGAGAGACTGCTCCGCGGATAGGCCAATCTTGGCTGGCAGACAAACCGAGACGGTGACACAGCCCTGGCCTCTGTCTAGCCTGGAGCAGGAGCTCCGGGGCGGTCTCTGCTCCCTGTGACTGTCCCCTCTTATGTGCAGGCAGGGGACGGAGGGAGCTTGCAGGCCAGGGGAGTCTGTGTATCTAAGTCAGGGTCGTCTCCCTAGGTGGAAGCAGTGGAGTGAATGAGGGTTCAGCCCAGAGCCCGTGTGCATGTCCGGACCTGGCCTAAGGTCCTGGGCATTATTTCAGGATGTGTCCACGACGGCTGTGGGGACTCCCAGGAACCAGCTTTGGTTGGCATGTCCCGAGCCTGTTCAGTTGTTCCCTCGGCAGGTCCGGGCTCCGTGGGACCTCAGAGACACCCTCCCCCACCCCCATCACTGGCTGCCCCAGCTAGAGCCACAGCCCGGCCGCATGTGACCGCCTGTGCCCCTCCCGGCTCAGAGGTCAACCTGGAGGAGGCTCCCGCAGCCCCAGGTGGCACGGCGTGTTCTGTGCCCGATCAAAATACCAAGAATGTCCTTATCTGACGAGGAAAAGCTCCCGGGCTGCCCACACCTGCTGTGAGGCCGACCCAGGGAGCCAGGCAGGATGGAAGCTGCACCGCTGGGCAGAGAAGACCCTCTGCACCCGTGTGGGCGTCGGCGTCAGGGAAAACCAGGGACCGTGAGCCACACTGAGGCTCAGAGTGGCCATGGAGGGGTCGCCCCCTGGCTGGGAGTTGAGACCGCAGCCTGCCAGCCTGAGTCTGGTAATGACCACGATACCCAACGCCCAGAGAGAAGGTTCCAGGGGACCCGCACAGACACCGTCCAGCCTTCAGTCCCCCAGCAGCCCTGCAAGGCCAGAGAGGCTCCCATCGCCGGCTCACACACGGCAAACTGAGGCCTGGGCACAGAGGCTTGGCCACAGTCCCACTGGGAGTTTAGCCTCTCCACCTCTCCGCGTACCACCAGGGCTCTACGGGGCCCCTGCAAGGCCTCAGCTTCTGCCTCCCGGAAGGCCACCCGGTAGACGACTAATGACTTCTCTAGGATCCAAAGTGCATGGCCCTGCACCCGGCCGTTGGGTCACCAGCACCTGCCCTTTTATGGGGGGGCCATAAACGTCCTGAGACCGTGAAGACACGGGTTATCGGGCTCAGAGGCACGGCAGGACATACGGCCAACCAGTGCAAATGCTCGGACGCTTCCTCCTCACGTCCGAGCCTTGCCCCCGCACGCCGTCGCTGCCAGAAAGGGGGCACAGGGTCCCCGCCACCCACACGTACTCGCTTTCTCCAGGGGAACGCACACCTGGGCCCTCCCCCTCAGAAAGCCACAGCTGTCCACTCCCCTAAGGCCATAGTGGGAAGCAGTGAGGAACCTGCCTTGCCTCGAATCTGATGCACATGGGACTTTGGGTTTTGGGGGCAATTAAATTCTCCATGCCTCAGTTTCCACATTTGTAAAACTTGATGCCATAAGGCTAAATGCATCAGTGTGCGGGAAGCAGGTAGCAGGCCTGGGGTCAGCGTGATGCTCGGTCTCCCTGGGACCAGGGACCGTGTCTTCATCTCCCCAGCACCCCGCCCTGAGGGGGAGCCCGGGGAGTGAGGTCTCTTTTGGTAGAGAGAACAATCGTGAATACCACGGTAAAGGAGGGAGGGGAAGAGAAACAAGCCCGGCGCGAAGACGTTCCTTCTGAATGACATGACCAGGCCAAGTGGTCTCATCCCGACGCGCGGGGACGAGCCCTTCACGCATCCCCACGCAGAGAAGGTTCCAGTCTCCTCCGGCTGAGGGGTCGTCCTTCCCAGGCTGTTCATAGTCCTCCCCCTCGTAAAGGTAGGGGGCAGAGGATTTGCACGCTGGCTTCTGGGTGTCAGGCCCGCGAGGGGACCCAGCCCCCCGAGTCCCTCGTCTAGCTGCGTGTGGACCACCAGCAAGCAGGCTCTGCCCGGGCGCACGCAGGGCTGGGACCCGGGGGCATGGCCAGGCAGAGCGCCCGTCTTCGCAGCCACCATGGCAGTTCCGAGGGACACACGGAGGTCTCCAGGCTGCAGGATGGGACCCGCCGGCACGGCCCGGTGAGGGTGGAAAGGCCGTGGAAAAGGAGCCGGTTACACGGGGGGCGTGGAGGAGAGGCCGGGCTGTTCTGGAATTCTTCACACCGCACCTGTCAGCACCAGCACCCACCAGCTGGGCCCCCAGGGCCTGGTGTCTGAGCCCAGGCCCCACCTGAGGGAGACTTGTCCCCTCCCTGCTGTGGCCGTGGCCCGAGTCAGAGGAGACCGCTGTCCCTGTTTGCCACCCCCCACCCCCCAGCCAAGGCCCTGCTCTGCTGAATGGGCCTCTGGCCTCTCTGCTCAGAAATGAGCTTGCTGGGTGGGGACAGAGTGGTCTCTCCCCCAGGGGCGCGCAGGAGCCACTAAGGCCCAAGCCAGGCCCACACCCCCCCCCAACTCAGGCCTGCGGGGGTCTGTCTCCTTGCGCCTCCTCCTTCCCCTCCCCCCCCAACCTCTCCCTCTCTCCTCCTCCTCTGGGTTTCTCCTCTGCAGAGGCCGCAACCTCCCCCCGACAGAGTGCTCTGCTCTTGGACTCTCTCCAGACACTTGTTCCCGTGTCCCCTCAGGGGGACCAGGGGGTGGTCAGGGGGCTCAGAAGGGCTGGGGATCCGAGGCCAGTCCCGCGGGTCTTCTTGGATGGAAATATTTTTGGTGGGGTTTTGTGCAGCCTTTTCCCAGAGCCTGTTCCTTCCTGCTCCAAGCCCAGGCCCCGAGGACCTGGAGCGCGGTGAGTGGGAGGGCAACCCACACCAGCCTCTGCTGCTCTGCCTCCCCTGTGCACGCCTCCTGCACGTGTGTGCACACTCACAGATGCACGCTCACTCATGGATGCACACTTGCACACTCACCCACAAACACGCTCACACAGAGACACATGCTGACCTGCTCACACACACGCTCACTCTCAGGCACACGCTCACACGCTCACCCACGAACACACAGACAGCCACGTGCTGACATACTCACACACACTTTCACGGGCATGAGCTGGCGTGCTCACACATGCACACACTCACACACTCATAGACGTGTGCTGGCATGTTCACACACACATTCACACAGCCACGTGCTCCCTGCTCACACACGCACACACACAGACACACGCTGATGTGCTCACACACACATGCACACACACATCTATGCATGAGCCCTGAGATGCTCACAGACGATCACAGACACACGCTCCAAGGAGCACAATGACACTCACATTTACACTCACACTCACAGAGGCATGCAGCTGCTCTCTCGTGTACACCCCTCACACATGCGTTCACACATCTGTGCAAGGAGAGGCCTCTTCACCCCAGATGAGGCTCACCAAAAGCCCGCGTGCCCCGACTTCCTACAGAGACACCAGAGTTACCTCCCCACTGGTACACACACCCCTCGTGTCTGCATGGCCGGCTCTCAGCCGCTATCACCACCTCACCCCCACTGTCTCTCCTGCGGTCCCTTCTCCATTCTTCTCCAGGTCTCTGTTGGTCTGACACACAGCCCCGCACACTCACACGTGTGCACACATATGCACACACACACTCCTCCTCGGCATTTCTGTGGAGATCAGGGGTGTGCATACGAACCAAGCAAGCCGACCAAAACACTGCAAAGCAGGCACGAAGCAACACCCCACGGAACACAACTTCTAGGAAGCCAAGAACTGTCCCCGTCCCAACAACTGCAGTGTCCAGCAGCAAGCGCCCTCCCCGGCTCTGCCAGTCCTCCAGAGCCCGGGGCCCCTTCCTTGCAGTTCGCAGCGCCACCACCGTGAAGTCTGTGGCTCAGGCGGGATTTCTGCGTGAACCCGCCACGCGTGAGAACGGCTCCCCCGCTGCGCCCCGGGGCCCCGCGACCCTTCAGGGGGCCGCTCTCGAGGGTGACCAGCCGCCACCGCGGACAGGGCGTGAGCAGGGACCTGCAGGTCCGTAGAATAAAGCCACCTCCTCTGGACTAGGAGTCTCGGTCTCTCCCAGAAGACCCCACTGCTGCTGTCGCTGCCACCAGATGACCCAGAAACAAAGTCAAGGAAAGCAACATATTCCTTGGGCTCTGCCAGCTTTGGAGTCAGGGAGGCTTGGTGACACCCTGGAGGTCCAGTCGGATGGCAAGAGGGAAGAAGACACCAGGACCCCTGTTTCCTTGGTCTCTGGAACGGAAGCCACCTGCAGATGAGACAAGGGGTGGCCAGAGGTGACCTCTATGTGTCCCTGCCAATTCCTCCATTATGAGAAACAGAAAGCACAGGAGGTTGTTGGAGGGACATGGGGAGAGCTGACAGAGGTCACCCTCTGTCTGGGAGGAAAATCAGAAAGCCCCGAAGACGTGAGGAAGGGTCTCTGTAGGATGTCAAGATGGATGGACCCACCATGGTTTCAGCTCCAAGCAAGGAAGTGACAATAGGAGATCGGGGCTCTTTCTCAAGGAGTTTGGCGCCTTAACTTGGCTCCAAACATCTTCCAGGAATTTAAGGTGTCTTTCCAAAAGATGTCTATTTTTTGTCACTTTCCATTTTGATATAATTTCAAATTTATAGAAAAGTTGCAAGAATAGTTCAAGAAGCTAGGAATACACACACACACACCCCGACCCCCGTGTCTATATTTCTGTGTCTATAATGATATCCACATCCTATGCCTACATAAAAATAAAGACAAAAATGTTGAAAACTCTTGAGTTCGCACTGATGCCCCCAATCCAATCCCACAAAACTACGTTCTACTTTGTCCTCTTTCCAAAATTTTCACTCCCTTCCCTTGTCTCTCATGATCATTAATACATTTTTCTTGTTTGCTCAAGCCTGCAGTAAACAGAGATTAGTTTCAGAATCGTTAACCCAGACCATTAAAAGGAGCAAACCTACTATTAGCACCAATACCTGTGGGTAGTTCTTTTGGAGTAAAATTTACGTACACTGGAAAGAACAAATCCTAAGTGTGCTTTCTGTGAGTTTTGACAGGTGTATCCCCACATGAGCCACACCCCTACCAAGATACATAGAAGTTTTCTATGGCTCCAGAGAGTTCCCTGTGGCCTTCCTGTCAAGCTCTCACCCAGAGCCAATCACAGATGGGATGTCACCAGCGTAGATTAGCTGTCTATAAAGGTCATCCAAGTCACTGCTTGTATCACTAGTTTACCCCTTTTTTATTGTGTAAAAATCAATTCTATGGATATCCCACACTTTGCATATCCATTCCCTTTCTGATGGACATTTGTGTCACTTACAGGTTTTAGCTATCGTAGATAAAGCTGCTATGAACATCCTTGTACACGTATCATTGTAGATGTATGTTTTCATTTCCCTTGATGAGGATCTAGGTGTGGGATTTCTGGGTCATGGCGCACTTGTTTAACTGTATAGGAAATGCCCCACGTTTGTCCAAAGTTGTTTGGCCATTTTGCACCTCCACCAACAATGTATGGGAGTTCTTGCCAACACTTGAAGTTGTAAGTCTTTTTAATTTTAGCTATTCTGGTAGATAAAGCAGTATCTCACCAAGATTTTAATTTCATGAAGTTAATCAGTTTAATCCAATGAATTTCATGAAATTAAAACCATAGTGAGTCATCATGTTGAGCACCTTTCCACACATTTATTGCCCAATTGAATTTATTCCCTCATGAAGACTTTGGCAAATCTTTTGCTCATTTCTTTAATTGGTATTTTTTATTAAATTGTAGGAATCTTTTATATATCCTCACTACAAGTCCTTTGTTAGATAATCTGTTTTGCAAATATTCTCTCCCAGTCTGCGGCTTGTCTATTCTGAGGTTGGCTTTGATGAGCAGAAGTGAATTTCTAATTTTTGTGAAGTCTAATTCATCGATTATTTTATGGTTCTATTTTATGTGTAGGCAAAGACATTTTTCCCTACCCACAGATGAGACAGCTATTACCCTACATTTTCTGTTAGAAGTTTCATGGTTTTTGCTTTAATATTTTTGTTTATAATCCATCTTGAATTAATTTTTGTGTATGGTGAGGTAATGATCATGTTCATTTTTCTCCTGTGATTTTCCAGTTGTGCTGGTTCCATTTGTTAAAAAGACCATCCTTTCCCCACAGTGGATTGTTTCGATGACTTTTTCAATGACCAGCTGTCCCTATAAGTGTGGGTCTATCCCTGGACTCTCTGTTCTGTCCCCTGGATCTATTTGTCTCTTCCTGTGTCAAAACCACATTGCTTTAATAAACAGCTTTCCAGTAAACCTTGATGTCAGATAGTATAAGCCCCCCAACTTCTTCTTTCTCTAGATCGTCTTTGGCTATTTCCAGGTCTTTGGATTTCCAAATAAATTTAGAATCCAACTGTCAATTTCCATTTTTAAAAGATGAAGGCCTATCGGGATTAAGATTAGGATTGTGCCAAAGTTATACATCAACTTGGGGAGAATTGCCAACTTCAAACTGAATCTTCCAGTCCACGAACATAGACTAGCTTTCTATATATTTGTGTCTTCTTCATATCTCTCAGCAATGTCTACTATTTTGAGCTTTGAACTTTTTCACATCTTTCCTTAAATTCCTTTCTAAGTATTTTATGTTGTCCAACAATTTTGTAAATGACATTGGTCTTTTTAAATATCATGTCCTGCGGGCCTGGGTGGCTCAGTCAGTTAAGCATCTGCCTTCGGCTCTGGTCATGATCCCAGGGTCCTGGGATCAAGCCCTTCATGGGGGCGGGGGGGGGGTTCCTGCTCAGTGGGAAGCCTGCTTCTCCTTCTCCCACTCCCCCGCTTGTGTTCTCTCTTGCTGTCTCTCTCTGTCACATAAATAAATAAAATCTTTAAAATAAATAAACGAGTAGGTAAATAAATATCATGTCCCAATTGTTTGATGCTAACCTACAGAAATATAATTGTTTTTTATATGTTGACCTTTTTCAGAAATGCTTTAGTGGGACCAGAAAGAGGGGCACCTGGGTGACTCAGTGGGTTAAGCCTCTGCCTTCAGCTCAGGTCATGATCTCTATGTCCTGGGATCGAGCCCTGCATCAGGCTCTCTGCTCACCAGGGAGCCTGCTTCCCCCTCTATCTCTGCCTGCTGCTCTGCCTACTCGTGATCTCTCTCTTTCTCTGTCAAATAGATATATCTTAAAAAAAAAAAAATACAGGGCATCTGGGTGGCTCAGGCATTACAAGTCTGCCTTCGGCTCAGGTCATGATCCCATGGTCCTGGGATCAAGTCCCACATCGGGCTCCCTGCTCAGCGCGAAGCCTGCTTCTCCCTCTCCCAGTCCCCCTGCTTATGTTCCCTCTCTCACTGTGTCTCTCTCTGTCAAATAAATAAATAAAAATCTTTAAAATAAAAGAATAGGGCCAGAAAGAAGGAGAAATGAGAGAGGTTTGATCAACCTGATGATATCCGAACAGAAAGAGAAAAGAGAAACAGAAAGGGAGCCATTCTGTGTTGAGTGCTCCGTCTGCAAAGCACTCTGCTGCCCCTTCTACACGCGTCATGTTCACAGTAACCCTGTAAAGTTCATTGCTATCATGTCCTACGGGTAAGGAAACCGAGTGCTCTGAGATCCCAGTAGTGAGCAGCGGCAGCCAGGATTGCCACGCGGAGCTACTGAGCTGCCGCCCTATAGTACCCGGTGCCGGCACAGGGCAGCAGCAAGACAGAATGTCCGTGTTGGCAAGGCAGATGCCCATGGTGGTGGCAGCTTGGGCCATAGGGGTCTCACCTCCTGTCCAGCTCCTGGATCCAGGAGCCGTGAGATCCCTGGTCAGCATGGCTGGGCTCCCACCCATTTCTTATGGGGCTCAAGCTGCTGCCAGCCCATGGGCCCCAATGCAATACCACAGCACAGGGGCCCAGCAGCACCCAGATGGCCTCGGGAATGACCACAGTGCGAAGGGGGCAGACGGAGCAACGGGGCCAGCAGGAAGCCGACGGTGGGCCCCCGGCCAGGCCAGGCTCACCGGCACAACCTCCCGCAGGGCCTCCCCGGCGGGGACAGGGTGGGTCAGACCCGCCCAACTCAGCAGATCAGTCCCACCTTGCCCCTGAGAGGGTGCCCCTGCGGCCCAGAGACAGAGATAAGGGGCTGCACCTGAGAAGAGAAACACGACTTGGCGTAGGTTCCCCAGGCTTGCCCACACGTGAGCATCACCGGGAGCATTTGTCTGAGGCGGATTCCCAGGCAACTGTCCCCAAGCTGGGTTTTTGGGTTGGGGGGGAGGTTATGGGTAAGATTTTGTTTGTTTGTTTGTTTGTGGGGGTAAGAGAGCCCGCGCGCACGCACGTGCATGGGAGTAGGGGGTGAGCTGGGGGGTGCGGGAGGGGGGAGAGGGGCAAAGGGAGAGCGACAAGCAGACTCCATACTGAGCGCAGAGCCCCATGCGGGGCTTGATCTCAGGACCCTGAGATCACAACCTGAGGCGAAATCCAGAGCCAGATGCTGGACAGACCAAGCCACCCAGGCACCCTTTTTCTTTCTTTCTTTTTTCAGATTTTATCTATTTATTTAACCTTCCCAGAGGTTTTGATTCTGCAGGTCTCACGTGAGGTTCAGGAATCTGAATTCTAAACACACGCCTCTGAGTGAGCCTTCTGATGGGGACATTTTGGAAAAGGCAGAGCTGACCAAAGACAGGGGGGCGGGGGGGGGGGGGGGGGGGGGGGGGGGGGGGTGAGCGGGGATGGTCTGAAGAGGGGAGGAAAGGTCTGAGCCCATGCTCGGACGGAGAATTCCACGAGAACCTAGAATCCGCAGGGTTTTCCTCTTCCAGAAGTGGGACTGGCTGGGGGCCGGGCACGCGGACTGAAGGCTGGCTCCCGGGTGTGGCTGGGAAGGACGGGGAGCAGAGGACGGGGCTAGGCCAGTCTCTGGAAGTCTTCGAAGGAAAAAGCCACCTTGATTCCCCAGGGAGAAAACCATCATGGGGGTCGTCCCATTGGTGTCTGGTGCGTCGATGACCTGGGCCGGATGTTGCTGGGATAGGCCCTCTGGAGCTCGAGGTGCCGGCTAAGGCTGCAGCGTGGGCCGGTGTGGCCAGCACCCATCCCTCCCAGGCCTTGTTTTTGTCTGATTTTTATTTGACGTTTCAGTCTTTGGGTGCTGTCGTTCTCATACCTGGGAAAGGATGGGCGCTGTCAGAGTCTCGAGAAAGGAATTCAGGAGGGGAGCAGGCTCTGACTCAGGCCTGGGCCGTCAGGAGGGCTGGGCGGGTAGACCCCTGACCAGGGAGGCGGTCCCTCAGGGGCACCTGTCAGCCAGTGGCCAGAGCCAGCAGGGGAGGGGAGGAGGGGATCCGCCGTTGACGTTTGGAACAATTGCTTGAGAACACTGGACCTGGGCCCAACCCTTGGCCCTCCCCTCAACTCCTTGACCCCCAGAGGCTGAGGTACCGGGCTCTTTTCTTCTCTTCTTTTCTGCCCCACCGGTTGCCTTGACGACCGCTCCCGCTGGCCCCGGGCCTCCTTCCCGAAGCACCAAGCTTAATGCAAATCCCAGGCAGGTTTGTTCTGCTCCGGTGGCTTTCAAGACAATAGAGGGAATGCTGACCCGCCGCTGGGGTTTCAGAACCTGTCCCCAAGGACACACCCCACCCCCACAGCAGGGGAGGGCACAGGATCCCGAGGAAAGGTAAACAGGGCGGCAGAAGCCTGGACGCTGGGCGAGCTGCCACAGGGGTGCGGGGAGTGAGGAGCTTTCCCGAGTCGCCAGGGACCCATCTGTAGTCGATTAAATGACAGTAAGCGAAGAACGTGTCTGTGCCCCGTCCAGTTCTTTCACTGTTTTATCAGTGGCCTGAGTGAACACAGGCTGATCAGACCCACAGATGACGCAGAGCCGCGGGCAAAGCGAGCTTCAGATGACTGGGGAGTTACTCATAACAGAGATGTTATTAGATGAGAGGAATGGGCCCAAACCCATAATTCTGAGAAATCACTCTAGGGGAGGATCAGCTGCAGGGAAATTGTCTAGAGGGTTCTGATCACCCACAAACCCCATGGGAGCCAATAGGAACCCCAGGGGTCTTAGAAAGGGGGCGGGAAGCCCCCCAGTATGCACCGGCTTATCACCTGCTCCCCTGCACTGGCCCAGGGCTGGGACGCCTGGAGGTTGTGCGTACAGGTCTTCAAAGTTGGTGGCTGATGCGTTCGGAATCCAGGAATCCGGGCTGCAGTGCTGTATTTAGTTCGTAGGAATGTCATGGCGTGACTCTGGGCCTCTTGAATGTTGTGGTTAAGAGCAAGAATTCTGGAGCCAAAATGGCTGGGTTTGAATGCAGCTCTCATGTTTGTAAGCTGTGTGTCCTTGAACCAGTTACTTACCCCCTCTGTGTGTCCCGTTGTCTTGTCTATGGGATGGAGATAACGCTCCTAGGGTTGAGCACCAGCGCACGGTAAACAAACGTTCGTCCGTGGTTTTCACTAGGATCCACGGCTCACCTCTGTGCGTTTCGAAGCTTCAGGTGTCATTCTTGTTTGGAAGACCCTGGGCTCTGAATGCCTGGCCAGCCTCGATACGCTGGGACAGCTCAACCTCCAAAGTCCCAGCCACCCTGACATCGTCGGGCTGTGCCCCTTAGGGGTAAGGTCCGCACCCACAGGGCTCTGTCAGTTAGAGGGACCAATGACTCCCTCGCAGCCCACATTACGGCCCTTGGTGGGACCCACTAACGAGAGGGCTGCCCCCTGTGTGTGGGTCACAGGGACCCACTGTTCTGAGGTCTCATGGGTGCCAGGAAAGCACGTTTTCCACCCCAACTCCACACCCAGTCTGGGCTGGAGCAGTGGGGAAGTCACTGTCTTTATCTGGGTTCCCGAGTCTCAGGAGGACTGGGAAGGCCCGACCAACGGAGACGGAACATTATGGAAAGGTCCGCTTGTCCTGTTGTCACCCCATCCCTCCATTTGTCTGAATCAGCCCCACACGCTCCCTCAGACGCCACTGTGCTCCGAGGCCTCTCTCAGTCCACACAGCGGCACTGATTCCCGGAGCCCCTGGAGCCCTTGCCGTCCACCCCGACGTGTCAGAGAAGTGAGTCGCACCATGCTTTGCCAGAACGCTGGCCACTGTTCCTGGGGGCGCCGCGCCCACAAACCAGAACGGAGTCGGAGCCCCTGAAACTAGGCTTGAGAACAAAACCCGTGCTGGAAAACGGCCACACCTCACCTTAAAGGCCACCCCTCTGTGCGGCCGCGTTATTTCCCTTCTGTGTTATTTGTTTTACAGATGCTGGGGCCGTGCAAGGCCAGATGCGGTCCTGAGGGCGCTGCACACAGTGACTCACTGCATCCCCGCAGCAGCTGTGTGAAGTGATGCCATAATTACCTTCACTCCCATTTTCAGAGGGGAAACTGAGGCACGGAGCAGGTTAGGAACACGCCCAAGGTATATCGCCCGTAAGTCGCCATGTGGGGATTCACACCGGGGTGGGAGGCTCCAGGGTCCCTGGCCTCAGCCCACCGTGCTGCCTTTCATTCTGCCATGCAGGTCTGCGTTTTCCGTAGGTAGCCTGGAATCTAGAAAGTACAGTTAGCATCTTCACAAAAACATCTTACAGTGGGCACTGAAGGCAATCAACAAGAGGCTTGGAGGGTGTTGGTAGCCACGAACACTAGCAGCTACGACCACCCGGCATCACAGACCTCCACTCCCTGGCCCTGGGGAGCAGGAGAAACCAGCTCCTGCAGCTGGCCCAGGAGTCCGGGAAAGGGCTGGGCACGGTGCTGCCTGCTCCACAGGGAGGCCTTCCCTGTGCTCTGCCTGACCTCCCCGAGACCCGCAGCCACCCCGCCCCACCAGCTTCCCCGTCAGCCAAAACAGCATCTCCTTTCTCATTGTTCTTGGAGGAAGCTTGGCCCTGGCACCGGAGGCCTTCCTTCCAGGGCTCCGAGCTGGAGGTCTCAGCCAGTGCCTGCAGCCCTGGCCACCCTCTCTCCCCCCAGGTGAGCCTCCTCGCTGGAGATGCTGAGCCGGGCAGGACGAGAGCCGGCTCCTGGTGACAGTCCCAGCAGCTTGCACGGCTGCGCCCTGGCGCTGGGTGCATTTTGGGCAGCTGCTGGCATCTCATGGGCTCCGGTGAGTGCCCTCCAACGTGGGTACTCACAGCAAGCCTGCACACGTAGGTAGTGCAGGGTTTTAAGGGTTTTCCTGCGCCCATTTTTCAGAAGACAATACTTGGGTGTGGGGACGTGACGTGGGGACAGCGCTGTGCAGCCTCTCATTCTGGCACTTTCCATCTAGGACCCTGCTGGGGGCATGAGGGTGCCCCGAAGGGGAGAGGGAAGCTGGGGGGAATTGCTCATGGTTCAGAGCGAGCACTTACACGTGGGGCCGGGGCGTCCCCCTGCTTCACCTCGTCCCTGTGCCCTAGAACCCTTCTTGCACAGAGCCAAAGGCAGGCCTCACAGCCAGGACCCTGTGGTCCCCAGATCCACTTATCCTCCTTGTCCACTGCAAGGAGAGCCCCCAAAACCTAGCCCCCCAAAACCTTTCTCCAGGAGCCCTTCGCCGTGTCTTCCCCAGTATCTCCTCTGCTAGATTCCAGGATGCCCCGGGCCGGAGCCACTTTTCCTTAAGAAAACCAAAGGCTGCTCAGCAGCTGTGGGTCTGGGAGGGAGGACCTGGGGACCTGGGGACCCTGGAGAGTGCCCCAGAGAGAGGCTGGCATGCACTGGGAGCCACCTATCAATAGGCCTGCGCTCCGAGCCTCCCCGTGGGCACAGCTGGGACCACGTGGCAGAGAAATGGTGTGTCCCCGGGGGCTTAGCGAAGCTACTTTGAAGCCAATTTATTGGGCTCCCTGCACTTCCTTGTGACCCCAAAGACACCGGGGTGGGGGGCAAGGAGATGAGGAGGAGGACAGCTGTGGGGGGGGCGGGGAGCTGGGTCAGCAAAAGGCAGAGGGAGACTGCAGAGTCAGCGGACTCCAGTGGGCAGGGGAGGAGAGAGGAGAGCAGAGGATGACTCCAGTTTCCAGACGGGAAAGCCTAATCCAGGGTCGCTAAGGAGCTGCCCTCGCAGACGACTTGAGCTGCCTAATTAAATGGCATCTTTTTAAGCAGCTCTGTGAGGAGCAGGGCTGCTGCTGGGACTTCAGACACAGCGGGCACGCAGTTTGGGGGTGAATCGCCCTGTCTCGCTGCCCTCTTTCTGGGCAGACGACTGGGCCCGGGGATTGCCATCTGGACAGCAGAGGCCACGGAGAAAAGGAGAAAACCCTCAGGAGAAAACCCTCGGGGATGGAAGAAGAAAGCCTTCTCTTTCAACCAGTGGCCGGCCCCGGCCCCAGGATCCGCCCTCCGCGGGCCCCTCCCATTCCTGACTTTGGGGAGCCCTGGCTGCACCCCCTCCCCAGAAAGGGGCCTACTCGCTCCCGAAGCTGCCGGCGCCAGGCCTGTTTGCAAGGAGGCACGAACGCTACTCTAGGTTTGATGGGACGCCATGCCTGCGCCGCCCTCACTTCCTCGATTTCACACATTCTTCTCCGGATCTGGCCGTCCAGCCCCCGCCCAAACGGCCTCCCTCCTCCACAGTCTCTTCCCAGCCTCCCCCCTCCCGCGATCTGTTTCTCCTGCTCACTGCCCACCCCACCACCCTTGCACAGGGGAGGAGAGCAATGGGTGACAAAGGGGGGAAGGTTGAAGGCAGGAGAGCCAAGGAAGGGGGGCGGTGGCCAGGCTGCCCTCTGCAGGGAGTGAGACCCGACCGCCCACCCCCACCCCTATGCCTCAGGGTCCCCTGCTGGTCGGGCTTTCTCCTCCTGCCATAGCTGGCAAGCCTCACTCCGGAAGCCTTGAAACACTCATCTCACAGTTCTGAGGCCATCAGCAGGATGCTAGCCTTCTGCCTTTGTTTCTCAAGGCTTGACACGGATGTATAAAGTACCATCTAAGCCATTAGACATGACACAGTTATCGCCCCCCAGCGGCCTGCTTGAAGGGGGGTGGCACGGGGCCTGGAATGTGCTCTCTGACCGGCAGCCACCAGGGCCCCCGGCCGAGCTCCCTAGAGGCAAGCGGCACCTGTCCCTGCACGTCATGTGCTACCCGAGAGGCCCCAAGGCCCAGACATGGGGAACTCTCAAGGGCTGGGTCTGGACCAAGGCCTTTCCGGGTCACAGTGGTTGGGAGAGCGGGACTCCCAGCATGAAACTCGGCAAGCTGGAGGTCTGTGCGGCCTGGGAGGGGGTGGCAGGCATAGCTAAAGCCTTCCTGGGAACAATGAGCCAGCCTGCTTTCACCTGCTGTCCTCTGGGCTGACAGCTGCGGGAGATGAATGAGCCTTGAGCTGGGCCAGCGGCGGAGCTGGGAGGCTGGCTCCAGCCCCTGGGGCCAGGGCCAGCATACACCGTGGCAGACAAATCCTCTGGAATGTGGCCGAGACTCAGGCCGGAGCCTTTGGGTGCAGGACCCACAGCGTCCAAACACCGATGCCCCACGACTGGGAGCTTTGGCTGACCCGCCCCTGAAGCTGTGCTTGTCCAGGGCCTGGTTCCCGCTGGATGGACCTCCCGTTCTCTTGGCTGTGTAAGTGGATCTCTAGGGACTGAGGTCTGTTCCAGGAGCCCCTCCAGGCCCTGAGGGCAACAGCTGCTCCTGGGCCACCCGGGAGGCAAACGCAAACAGGTGACCTGTGACAAACGAGGCGTCCGTGGCCTTTCCCAGCATATCTCGCCTCTCACAGGGTCACACCCCTGATGTTCGGAGCTCTTCCTCTTCCTAGCGTTGCCAAACTGCCTCGGGAATATCTCTGAGTCCTTGTCTGATAGACTCAGCATTCGGGAGCGTCCTCTCAGGGCTGCTCCAAAGCGAGTGCGTTTTGCGCTTACCTCTAGATGCTTTTCGTTACACACACCGAGCTAGGCCGTGAGAAATAACTTAAGTGCTAGAATGGGAACAATCCAGACGTGATTAGCCTGGCCCCTGTGTGAGGAGGACACACAAACTTGAGAAGCTTTCCATATTTTTGGATGTGCTAACTCATCTTAGTCATTTTGCAATATGGACATCTTTTTGCAATCTTTACACAGAGATACATATATATATAACTGTGTTTTGTACACCTTAAATGCATACCACATTATACGACAATTTTATCTCCATAAAGCTGCTGGGGGAATGAGAGAAAGAGGAAAGAACTCAAGAGGAAAAGGTCGGAATCGCCCCTTTCGAATGTCTTGCTGTAGGATTTGGAGAGGCAAGCTGACGACACGAGCTGACCTCCGGCGAGGCAGGCAGAGAGCCCCGCAGGAGTGAGACACAAGGAGGGAGAACACCCCCCAGGCCTGGGCTCGCGGCAGTCTGAGTGTCACACGGGCGCAGTCCTGTCATTCTGCATGACGTGCTGATATCAAAGCCATAAGCCGGGAGGTAGGCATCTGGGTTTGGGAAGAGGAGTGTGTAGAACCGCCCAGATCCCCACGGGAGGAAGCATGGGTACGGTTCTCTCCCTGGGGGCCCTAGGAAACCCATCCTGAGAACCACCCTGCCCCCCCGCCGCTGTACCCCGGGCTCTATCGTTCCTAAATGACCCATTAAATGGGATTAACATCTTTTCCTCATTCCCGAGATAATTCATCCATATCTGTGGTTGAAAATTTAGAAACGACAAACGAGCAAGCGGAAGAAAATGCAAATCATGTATCTTGTCACCTGCGGCAACACGTGGTCCTTCCAGCCTTTTTTCTCTGCGAGAGCACAGTCTTGCTCAACTGCCCAGTGGCAGTGAGGCGTCTTTCTGTGCACCGGAGGCCTGGGAAGAGCCACCCTTTGGGAGGGAGGACGGTCACTTGTCACACTGTCGCTTGGATTTACCTTGAACCTAGACACCTTTGCACAAAGTAAAGGCAACTTCCCCCCTCATCTCCCATTTCCTCGCCCCCGCACCATCACCGATGTTCCCACCCATCTCCCCTTGTCTTTCCCTGCTGCGTGTCTGTGACGCCGCGTGGAAGGGGAGGCATCCCTACCAACCTCTCGTTGAACCTGTTCGGTTCAAGAGTAGTGAACCCAGAGGGGCAGGAAGACATAGAAGAATGGCCGTGTGTACCCAGATGTGGCCCCTGACCTCCAGAAAATGCCTGTCCTGGGAGAAGCAGCACACAGATTAAACACAGATGTACAGCAGGTGACCGAGTGTGCTCCTGGCCTTGCATAACGTGAGTTGGAGAGGGACTGAGAAACACTCCGTTACCTGTGCCCCAGCCACGTTTGTGCCACTGATGAGAGGCCTGGGTCCAGAAATGGACTTGTCCAAAGGCCTCTTGCAAATCCCTGAGATGTTGGTCTCTGAGCCTCATATAATGTCTTAGCAGTTTTTGTGTCTTCGGTTTGAGACCAGAGGCATCAGACCATCAGACACATTCTCAGCAAGTTCATGGTAAATCACAGTGACTCACAGCATTTTCTCCAAGAGGCAAAATTGCCTGGAGCAAGTTAGAGGAGCCGGGACCTTCTCCTACCCCCAAAGGGTTAAGTAGGGGCCAGTGATGTAAGCGCCAATCCCACCAGCTTTGGACAGGAAAAGAACTCTGGGGCTGTTTTTCTTCTCTGAAAGCCAATCCCAGTGGAGTCGCTGGGGTTTTTTAAACCAAATGTCTCTGCAGCTTGAAATGAATAACCATGACCTCAGCCGTCACACACGCAGCCCCCCGCTCCTATGCATTTAGCATTGCCTCGATCCGGGCGTCCTGCAAATAACCCACGTCTGGGGAGCACATGTGGGGAGGACAGGCCGCCGTCAGGAGCGGTTTTAGTGGGAGGGCCCGAGCCTCTAGCCCGGGAACGCTGCAGTCATCTGCTTGCGATTTCCCGCTCCCATTAAAGCCAGACGCCGGGCCCGCCACACTCTTGCAGACCGTCATGAAGGACTCATTTTTATTGCTCGGACGCGGGTCTCTGAACCACATCAGTTACAGCCCCTTGTGTTCCCTGATGGGGGTGTGAAATGAAACGATGACGGTCCCGTGGTGGTGGGACCGTCCCCAGATTGTACGGAGTGGGAGTCCTGCCTTCCCTGAGAAGAGAGGAGGGAGAAATCTGGAGTCTGGGCTCCGGAGACAAACCACCCCGCAGGGCTTGAACGGCCAAGCCCCCCCAGCCGCTCCCCGCCTCAGAAGCTGCAGCTGCCCTCATGCACGGGCTCAGAGACCCACATCCCAGAAGCAGCATAATGCTGTTAATGGTTATTATTCCTCACAGCGTAGGAAAGGTGTAGTTGGATTAATGAGCCTCGTGGAGACCATGAAACACCCCAGAAGTAGTGGTGTGGGTGGACCCACCAGAGAGGTGCTTCCGTGAATTTGCTCCATGACCTTGGGCACGTCCCAGACATGGCATCTCCGGTTTCTCTGCTGTCGGATTATGGGTGTAGATGAGCTGAAGGTCCCTCCGTCCCTGACTCTCTGGGACTTGAAGCACCTTTATGTGATGCAGAAGTAAGATGATCAACCGTAACCCCGCACAGCAGGAGCCCAGCCGCACAGAAGTGCGGGGAACGGAAGACCCCTGCGGGCGGGGACCTGGCCCACGTCACCATGTGGGCCTGCCTCTGGGTGGGGGGAGGCCGGCGCCCCCTCCCCAACACCGCCAGGAGGCTCGCTGGCCATGACAGTCCCACCCAGTCCCAGAATAAAGGGAAGTGTGCCCCCAGGAGCTTGCCGGCTGTCTTCTCGCACTCTTTTGTCTCCCGCGAGGGACCAAAGGAGGCCCCGCGAGGAAGGACAGGCTGGGGGGTCACTTCCTCCTTGGCAAGCGCTCGACTCACTTGTGATTCGCCTCTCGCGCATCTGCTCAGAACCAGACAGCCCGGCTCTTCCTGGGCTGGGATCTCGTGGGCTCCTGGACTGGCCCCCACAGGTCATGTCGCGTGTGCGGGAAGCCTGGGGCCGCGGGGCTCAGCCCCAATCCCATTTCTCTGCTCCTACCTGGAGGGGGGGGTGCCTGGAATGGATCCTGCTCCTCTCCGGTTTCTGTTCGAGGAACACGAGGCTAAGGCCGCCCAGCAGCCCGTGAGCAGGGTGTCCGGCCCGCAGGGCGCCATTAGGACCTGACCCCACCGCCCCGCATCCCAGGGGACGTCAGCAGCTGCTCTCGCTGGGCTTGCCACGCACCCAGCCAGGAACCTCACACCCTGAGAAAAATGGAAAGGGCATTTTCCACTTAAAAAAGGGCTCCAGGGTCCACCAACCACATTCTTGCAGACTCACCTCCAAGGCCTGGTGGAGGGGTTGCAGCTGACAGCCTGGAGGAGAGACAGAAGGCTCCCCCCATAGTGTGACTGTGGACACACATATCTCTCTCTCTCTCTCTCTCACTCACACACACACACACACACACACACCACTAGTCGTGACCAAGCCTTAGGCGCCCCATCAGGATGGGCAGCCGGAATGAGGACTGGAATGAGTCTGGGAGAAGACTCTGGGAGAAGACAGAAGCATCGTGAACTCCAGCCCCACTAGGCGGGCGGGTGGCCGTTCCCCCCGCAGCCCACAGAGGACGCTGTCCGTCCGCACATAGAAGCGCGCTGCCCGCTCGCACCTGTCAGTCCATGACTCATTACTGACCGTCTACAAAACGGACCTGCTGTCCGTGGTCCTCCTGCCCGCAGTATGGCCTGAACTGGCCCGCGGCTCCCAGCAGACTGCTAGGGGATGCTTTCCACGACACACTGAGCTCACAGCTAATACCCCTGAAAAGTCCTGGCAGGTGGTTGCCTGGAGGAAAGAGGTCCTAAAGAGAAATGGGGGGAGGGTTCTCTGCGGATTTGCCCATCTCTGAAGGGGGCTCAGCAGGGCTGTGTTGGGGGACCCAGGTACTCTGCGGAACCTTCCAAAGCCCCCGCTGATGCTCACATTCCATGGTAATGACTCCCCACCACCTGGGCGTGGAGGAGCACACTTCTCTGTGAGTAAAAATGTGCTCTGACCCAAGAGAAAAGAGTGGCTAAGGAGGAAAGGGGGCCTGGGGGCGCTTCTCAGCCTTCCACTTGGCATCGAGAGGCAGCTAGAGAAGAGGGGGACCGTGTGTCATTGTCATGGGACAGGTGCACATGTGAACTCCGGATGGTTTCCCTTCCTGCATTTTCCCCTTTCCCTATTCAAACTTTGTGCCTCCTTAGCTCTGAACAAAAGTAGCAAGACCATTAATAGTCACATACGTGTATCAAATCACGAGGTTGTATACCTTAAACTTACACAACGTCACATGTCAATTATATCCCAATGAAGCTAGAAGAATTTTCAAAGAATATTAATAGCAACACTTATAGGGTTCTTAGTGTGTGACAGGCATGTTTATTATTAACTTATTTAATCCCAAGGAGAGGCCCAAGCAGGGAGAGGAATCAGAAATAACCTGCACATTGTTCTGCCTTTTGTTGGGAGAAGTGGAGAAAGTCTTGAAGAAACGTGCAGGGACGATTTCCCTTTGGCCAAGGACTCCGCTGGCCTGTAAGGGAGGAAGCAGGGGGAGAGCGTAAGAGGGCGGGAGAAGATCTGTGATTTCTGGGGTGGGAGGGGATGGGGGAACAGTGCCCCCACATTCTAGCCTCTTCTGAGGGAGACAGATGGAAACAGCCAAGACTCCCTCTACCTCTCTCCTGACACGGAAGCCTGGGGCTGAAATAGTCATTGGACAGGACGGTGAGCGCCAAGGGCCACAGTACTCCCACCCAAGGCTTTTGCACTAAACAAGACCCCAGGAAGATTCCACAGATTTCGGATGGGCAAAGCCCAGGAAGGGCTGAGATTGTTTCCCAGCAGCCTGGCAGGAGGTGGGAACGAAATCAGACAATATGTCGTTAAGAAAGACAAAGTTGATTCTGTTTCTTTTGTGACTGAGTTTTTGGACCGAGATCACATGTGAGGACTTTGTCTTTAAATTCCCAGCTTAACACCTGTGAGTTCTTCACTGCGTGTTCTTTGAATAATGAGCCGCGGGAAAGCAGCTGTGTTAAGGATGAGGCAAGTACAGAGATGGTATAGATCACTGGTTCTCAAAGTGTGGTACAGGGACCCCTGTGGGTGTCCAAGACATTTTCATAATAATCCAAAGACATGAAGTTGCTTTTTTCAATCTCATGGAAAAAAGTGGGGTTTTCCAGAGGCAGCGTGACAGGTAATACTGCAACTGATCGAATGTGGAAGCAGATACAACAGTCCCACTGTTCTGTTAAGCCACACATTAAAACCATTTGCAAAATGTCGAATAATGCCACTCTTTTGGCTAAATTCTTTTGTTTTGGAGAACACAGCTATTAGTCATAAAATATTTTATGTTAGCATGCAATGGGTTTATTAAAATGTATTTTTAAGGAATGAATGGATCATATTTTTACAATTTCTCAGCTTTAATTTTTAACAGGGGCCATATCGATAGACACGACACATGTAAACAAGGTCTTGGGGACCCTCAGTAACTTCTGAGAGTTCACGGGTCAGAAGAACAAATGGTTTGGGAACTGCTGTAACAGACAAAGAGCAGGAGGAGGGGTGAGGTGGAAGAGACAGGAGGGCAGATTTGCAACCGGCTCTTTGACCTTGAACAAGACATTCAGCCTCTCCAGGCTCATCTACCAAATGAAGGCAGCAGACTAATGGACTCCAACGTTCCAACCTTAACAATCTCTGACATCGCAGGCAGAAGAAGAGATGGGGGCTCCATAAATTCAAAAGGGCCCTCTCTGGAAATTCTGGCTCCCTTGAGTGCAGCACGGGAATGCCACAGGATGGGTTTTCTGGCTAAAAATAATTGCCCTAAGACCTGGGGGTCAGAGGGTTCCTCCCAGAGCCGGGAGTGGGGATGATGTCAGTGCCTGGGAGCTGTCAGCATTCCTGGAGGCTCAGGTCTGTGGCTGACTGTTCAGGAATCCACCATCCTTTTGTTCCTCCAGAAACGTCACCTCTAGTCTCTGCCTGAGCCCAGAGTGCGGGGTGTGTGTGTGTGTGTGTGTGTTGTGTCCGTACTCCGTCAAATGTTCCGAGTAAATCCGATTTGTGCTCTGACGTCCTTTCTGGGAAGCCTCAGAAGAGAAACAAAGCTCAGGTAGCCCCCCCAGCCGTCCCCAGCTGTGGCCTCTGCTGGCAGAAGTGCTGCTGAGAGGGTCATGTCGTGGTTCCTCGCAGGGACCGGCATCCCTCCCTACCGCACCCCACCCCAGCCAGTGCTGGAGCCCACACTTCTTCAGGGACTATTGGAAACCTGCTCTGAAACACTGTTATAAATACCCAATAATAAATAAACAGGAGTTATTTCTGAAATGTACCAGGAATAACCAGCTACCCAAATAGCCAAGGTTGTTCTTCAGATCCTGGGAAAAACATAAATGTGGGTATGGTTTATTTTTCCATTGCTCAGAGCAGAATCGTTGGTCACATAAGCCTAATTTTAGTTTTTCTCTTTCCATTTTTTAAAAATCTTATCATCTTGTAGCCTGAGGCAAGTGGGAAGGTGGCGGGGGCGTGGGGGGACAATGAGAGTTCAGGGAACATGGAAGCAGGGGGAGGGGCCTGTTTTTCCTCTCCAGCAATCGTGATGGCATGCAGAAAAACAACCTGGACTGGGCTTTCCTAGTCCCTCGGCGCCAGCAGACCCAAAGGAGAAATTCCCAAGATGGCGGGTGAGCCACAGAGGAATGTTATGAAGTGCCCAATCCCAAAAGAACCAGAAAAAAGAGGGAGAGAGAAAGCTGGAAAGAAAGAAAGGACCCACTGAAGTCTGGAGAGACCTGAGGCACCAGGAAAAGAGTTTGGGGTGAGAAGGGCACTGGGCCTAAGACCCTTCTCACAAGAGCCCTGGGGCCACTGGAAATGATTCTCTTTGCTGCATGTGTTGTCTGGGCAAGATGAACCCCACGAATATTGTTCTCATGCCCCTGTTTTCTCCTCCCACAAGAAGCAGGCTGTGTCAGCACTGCACCCTTCTCTCCCTTGGCTGGAAGACTTGGTAATTCAGCTCATTCGTGAGTGAGTGCTGGGATGCCAGGCATTGCGTGAGCAAGCTGGTATGGGCAGAGCTCCCCATACTCTTCAGAAATTCTAGGGGAACAGAACTGTGCCCTCCACAGCTAAAGCTCCTCCTGGGCCAGGTCCTCGGCCCAGGTCCTTGCCCAAGCCTGACCTTGCACCACCCACCCAAGAAGCCAGGCCTGGGCTCTTCAGAGCCATCCCAGGACCATCTGAAGCCCTCCTCGGCTCCTAATCTGCCCTCGCTCCAGATCCCATCCATCTTCACCCAGCATACCCGGGAACGTCTCCCTAACTTCAGCTGGGCAGCTGGCACTTTGCGGATTTGACCTTTGCTTTGGCTTCCTGGTTTCTGTGTTCCCCCAAGGATCTCATTGGGCTTGACCTTCATTTCTCTGGCCCCTGAAAGAAAGGGGTTCATACGTCAGTACTCAACTCTTCATGTGTTCCCTCATCCCCAACACAGGCCGGACATCTCGGGGTTGACGCATGAGGTGCTCAGAGATGTCCATCCCCCTTCCAGGCACTCTTAGCTCTGGAGCTACGACATAAACCCTTCAAGTGTCCCGAAAGACAGAAAACGTTCTATGTCTTGCTGAGCTCCTTTCTGCAGAGCTGCTGTCGTGAACGACTCAGCCCGGAATGGCAGGTAACCCAGGAGGCCCCGGCACCAGCATCCTCCCCAGGGGCTTGGAATGTGGGGGTCTGGCAGGCTAACATTTACAATACATCATAATGATGATGAGCTGGAATTCCCAAAAAAGGCGCTGAAGCTTGGTGGAAAAGACAGAGCCAAGCTGTCGACTCCGATCTGGCTTTGAGCAAATCTCTGTGTTTGGGTCCTGATGTCAAAAAGATTCTTTGATGTGCCAACGCTATCGAATGGCCCTTGCTAACATTAACTAATCAGGGTGACACATTCATTTGAGGGTCTCACAATCTGTTGAAGGCCTGAAGAGAACAGAAGACTGATGTTCCCTGAGCAGGGGGGATTCTAGAGCAGAAGGTCTTCGCACTGGAACTGCAACCATCAGGGCGCCTGGGGGGCTCAGTGGGTTAAAGCCTCTGCCTTCGGCTCAGGTCATGATCCAAGTCCTGGGATCGCTCCGCACATCGGGCTCTCTGCTCCGTGGGGAGCCTGCTTCCTCCTCTCTCTCTGCCTGCCTCTCTGCCTACTTGTGATCTCTGTCGAAGAAATAAATAAAATCTTTTTTAAAAATATAGTGTCTTTGCTGGTGTAATCCGTTAAGAGGAGGTCACACTGCAGGCAGGTGGTCCTAACCCAACGAGCTAATATCCTTATAAAAAGGGGGAATTTGGACCCGGTACTCACAGGAGGAACACCGTGTGACAATGAAGGCAGAGATCGGGGTGATGTCTCTACAGGTCATGGAACGCCAGGGACAGCTCCTTAGCCCCCAGAGGCAGGGGAGGGGCGTGAGCAGCCTCGGGAGGAGCCCACCCACCCCTGGATCTCAGACTTCGGGTCTGAGGCAGGACTGTGAGGCAATCATTTTGCTGAAGCACCCCCTCCCCAACCAGTGTGTGGGATTTTGTTCTAGAAGCCTAGCAAACTAATACAAAGAGCCAAATCCTCGAAGGAGGTCCACAAGAGTGGGACAGAGCCTCGAACTGGGTCATTAACTGTCACGTTCATTACCGAGAGTGTTCAGCAAGCCGTGACTCTGCTTCAGCTCCGGTTGGGGGAGCGGAAAGGGGTGGGGAACGTTAGGACGCTGCCCGGGGTCGGACAATGGGAACACCGGGAGGCATTTCACATGTCGAGGCTCCTGACATGCAGGTTCCGCCGTCTGTGGGATTGCTGAAGCCCGAAGGCGCTCCCGGAAGCATCTGCGTGCACAGAGGTGTTTCGCACAGGACGGGGGACCAGCATGGCCCCAGGAGGACATACGCCCAGGTACACGGCCAGCAAGTCACAGCAGGGCTTGCCGTCGCCGGTCACCTGTCCGCGTGCCCTGCGCTCACGCCTCCAAAGGGAAGTGGACCCCGACCTCGCTCTCCGTTCCTTATTTCTTTCTGCGTTGACTATGGTGAAAGGTAAAAATCTCCCTTTTGGGGGCGCCTGGGTGGCTTCGTCAGCGAAGCGTCTGCTCTTGATCTCAGGGTCGTGAGTTCAAGCCCCTCATGGGGGTGCACAGACCTGGTACGCGCTGCTGGCCAAGACCCTCCCTGCCGGCCTCAGAATGAGGCTCAGATCCTTGTCTTCGAGGATCTTCTTTCATGAGATTTTTCTGAGGAAGACCCGGAAGGGGAGGTATCTGCGGAGGCCTGAGGGCGACTGCCAACCCGTGTGGGATCCCAGCAACTGGCCTCAGGCAGCCGGACGCCGCAAACTCGGGTGAACAGACCGCGTCAATTCCCAGAACAAGGTCAGCCCGCAGGAGTCCCGTTCCTCGTAAAACCTATGGCATAACATCTCTCTCCCCCCGAAAGCATCACCTGCTGTGAAAGACGCCCACGGGCTCTCGGAGGCACAGGGAGCAAGGACGATGGGAAGTTGGCCCTCCCGCTGTCACAGGCAACAACCGTGCGGACGAGCGAGAGCGGATCTTGTCAGGGAGACCCTATAAAGACCCCCTCGCTCTTTCTCACCTCCTTCTGTGCCCACAGCGTCACCGAAGAAAGTGCGGAGGACACAGGATGCCTCTGGGAATACCTCACCGGCTCACGTTAAAGTCTTCCTTCAGCTCTCTCACATCTGTCAGACTTTCTCAAAGCATCTTAAGGGAAGACTCCCCCCGACCCCAAGACACAGACTGGGGAGCCACTCCCAAGCCAGTGAGCCCCCTGAAGGCATCTGTGTCAGCTGAGCACCTGTCCTGCTGCGAGGGGAAGGCCAGGGACAGTGACGTGATAACGCTCCCTGGGCTGCCTTAATGTCTGCCTTTAGGTCCCCAAAGAGTCAGCCGCGCCCAGTGTTGGAGCAATGAATTCTTTAAAACATTACGTGTGTCTCTGCACGTGATGTATTTGTAACAACAAGCCCAGGAGTGGACATCAGGAGGCAATGGGTCTAAATCCATCACTGTCTAGTGCTTAACTTGAGGTTAAGTCCTGTCCCCCTCCCCAGGCCTCAGTATCCTTCTGCATCAGCTCACAGGAGGGAATCCGGCGACCTCGAGAGTCCCCCCTGGGTCGCCAGCATCTGATTCAACTCGCCCTGGGTTATCCTGTTTCGGCTTTCGGCCACCCTCGGCAACGGTGTCCTCTGGTGTCCAAGAGCCAGTCCTCTCGGGTCCTACAGCCACTGGCTCAAGGGATCCACCTGCTCTGAGACCTGAGGGCCACCAAACCCAGTGCCTCCCAGGGGCTACCGTGTGATCCCCAGGGTGGTGGCTGTGAGGGTGCGCAGGAGCCCCTGAAAACAGCCACTCCCAAGACCCACAGAACACAGCATCCCTCAGAGTCCACGCACCATCCCATTGCTACACGGATTAATGTGTTTTCCAGCGGAGGAAATGTCGTGCGTCTGGATGTGGAGTAAAGCAACGTGCCGCCCGCTGTTTCCTGCCTACAGGAAGCAAAGAATGGGGAGGTCACATGTCAGCACGAACTGGGTGGGCAGGGGCCTTTCCGGACTTTCTGCCAGAAAAGAAACAGAAAGCATGGATACCCAGTTCTGAGGAAAACACGTTACCACTTTGTTCCTCAAGGTGAAGGCTGGTAACGAGGACCCTCTCCCTCCAGGCTTCTTGCCTGGGGAAACCGAGATTTGCTGGAGGTTTTCACTGACTCTGTGGTCACCTTGAACCAGGTCTCAAGTGTCGTGCAAAAAGCTGATTTTAAACTGCCATAGTGCCAAGAAAGAGGGGGAGGTGTGTGCAGGGTGGGGTAATGACTCCAGTCCTGCCGAGTGGACATCACTAGGCAGGCTGTCCTGGGACAGGTGCACAAGAGAACCCGCATCCTATATCTCCCTCCTTTTCTTCCCATAGACCTGACGTGCTCTCGGGAACCTGGCTTGTACTCAAGCCGAACTCCAAGAGGAGATCCTTCCAGAACCATCATCCCCCTCTCCAAAGACTAAGTGGTTCTTTCTGAGAGAAGCCCCCCCCACCCGACCCCATTTCTCAAACGTCACCCTCTGTCTTGAACCAGCACTGTCATGCCCAGAAGCCCAGCATTTGGGGGCCAGGCAGGCGGGAGGACTCTAGTGTCCCCACGCTCACACCTAATCCCCACCAACTGCCCTCACGCAAGCTACCCCTTGACCTGGCTCGTCCTCCATGCGGTGCCCACGTCTGCGGTTTGCATCAGACTAACACGGCCCCGAGCCCAGGAGGACATATGCCCAGGCACACGGCCAGCAAGTCACAGCAGGTCACACTTCTCTCTTGCCACAGAAGCTCAGGGTGGACGCAAAAACTCAGCGCGTGTGTTCAGAGAGGAATGCAGGGCTGCATCCTCCTTCGGGAGAAGCGGCCCCTCTCCCTCCTCTGAGAGGTGAAGAAGGAAGCCCGTGCCACCACCATGGGGGAACCAGCCCGAGGACAAGCTTCCCCTTGGAAGAGATGGGGCTTGGAGAGTAACGGATCCATGCACTGCGGAGCGGATGAGACCAAGAGCGTCCAGAAAGAAGCTCCCCCACACCTGGGTGATCCTGTGCTGTGGCCAACAAGTGCCCCGTGCCACCGGATGTAGATTTTCTTCACTGAACCCTGACGCACTCTGCTAAAGCCATCTTTTGGAACCTTTCCTATCCGTAGGCATCGTTATCCTGAAGAAGGAGACCCACGGTGCTTGCTGCAGAAAGAAGCTCCAAGACATGTCCTTACCCCTCCCTTCCCACCAGACTGCCACTGGCGTTCCCCACCCAGATATCCTGGAGCCTCCCCAAAAGGCGCATCCAACATCCCGACTTGCCCCACACCCGGAGGCCGCAGGTTCCTGAGCAGAAGGGGACGGCGTGATGGACGAGGTGTTCGGTCTGGCGGAGCTGGGCAGGCCAGCAGCAGCCCGCGGGGATGGGGCCGAAGGCAGAGGAAGGAGGGAGGGTGCAGGACACCTAAAAGGAGCAACGGCCTGATGGAGTTAGAGAGACCGAGGGGCCAGCAGGGCGCCCAGCCTCGAAGCACACGGTGACGCCTCTCACGAAGGCAAAATGGGTGGGGGGTGCACGCTGGGAAGACGGGCGTAGGGGCTTGGCTAAATGAACCCCAGTGCCCGCAAAAGTGGAACCGAGGAGGGTCTGTCTTGGTCTTAGACCATTTGCACTTTTGTCCAATTTGTTTGCGTTGAGCGCTGTTTAGTTTGGCAACGCAGCGTGGGAGCCAGCGGTTCTGTGGGAGATTTATGGGGCTGCGAGCGTAAGAAGTCGCTCTTCTGCAGGAGGAAGCGGAGATGGAGACGGGAAGTAGCTTCTTCTATTTCGCCACGAAGACCCCGACGGGTCTCAGGGCCCAGGAGCGGCCATGCGGATGGACTGGCCTCGCGGCTCAGCTCCTTGGAAGGTAAGCTCCACTGGAAGGCCCGCCCTCCCAGGAGCTCTTCTAGGATGCGGGAAGCACCCGCGCCCCCTCCCCAGAAACGAGACAGACGTCCTGTGCAGTCGCTGGCGTGTATTGAGGAACTAGAGGCAGAAACAGGTCACGTCAGAATAACACCATCTGGCCACAGGGGGAAACTGAGGCCCGGAAAGACCAGTGCGGGTCTCCAGTCCCTGCGCGAGGTCTGGGGTCCCTCCATGCCCGGCGTCATCACCGTGGACCCCCGTCACTACAGAAAGGGCCTGATTTGGACAGTAAGTGATTCGGCTCGCTACCTCCAAGTTTGCCGAGTCTGGACACCCCGAGGACGTAGAATCACTGAGTCCTTCTCTTAGGTGAGCGTGAGAGCCCAGAGGAGAGATCGGGGTCCAGTGAGTGTCAAGCCCAGGATCTTCTGCCTCGGGGGCTGGATGCAGGACTGGGGCCCCCTCTCTCCTGGGGGTGATGGGTGAGTGACCCCAGCCCGACCTTGCAATACCTGCCCACTTGGGACTCCCCCCAACAGCATCTTTGGGGCTCACTGCCGAGCAGCTGGTCAGCGGGGCACCATCAGGATGGTGCACGCAGACGCAGATGGGGCGTGCGGCTCGCCTCCCCACCGTCAACACACAATTCACACCTTACCACGCACTTGCAAACCCAAGTTCAACAGTCACAACCATCACAAGTCTCTGGGGTCCTCAGAGTTGTGGGGGCCGCTGGGCAGGCCTGGGCCCGTGCCTGGTACATGGGCAGCAACCGTCAGGCAAAGGCTGGGCCTCCGGCGGCTGCTCAGGAATGCATGGCTGAGCAGGAGGGCAAGAGAGCACCGGAAGGTTCTCACGGGGTTGACATTTCTCACGGATGCAGCTGGCGGGCCTGGACCCCAAGTCACGTCCAAGTCTCATTTTCCTTCTGGGCAGCAGCTCAACTTGGTAATTTGCCTGTGGACAGGTTAGAGAAGGGACCGTAGCAAAGCTGCCAGGTCCTTTCTAAAGAGGACAAAATCAAGGCCCAGGAGAAGAAACCCAGTCCAACTTGTCCCGTGCCCTGACCCCCTCCACTGCTGTCCGGGGAGGCAGCAGGGCCAGGCTGTCCTCTGTGCCCCTGGTGACTGTCTGGATAACAGTGAGTCTTGGGTCCGTGGCACTCACCATGCTGGACAATAGGATGTACCCCGCTTTGCATGGAGGGCCTGACTTCTGTCTCCTCATCTCTCCGCACAGATACCCTTGCCCATGACCCCGGTCAGCGCAGAGCCAGGGGTCTAACAGCAAAGGGGCCATCGGTTGTCTGAATGAGGACTCCAGGTTCGCCCTGAAATGCTTGAGCATCTCAGCAAACCTCGCCACCTGTCCTGTCCCCCGGGCACCCGTGGTCCTGCTGAAGCGGGGTGCTCCAGAGGCCAGGGACAGGCCTGGCATGGGGTGTCGCTCTCTTGTTGGTGGACCAGGTCTGCGCATGGGAGTGTGCACGGTGTGTCTCTGCGTGCGTGTCTGATCCACGTCCTGGGAAGTGACAGGCGCAGCGTGAGGAATGAACGGCTCACCGGCCCCCAGCAGCCCTCTAGAGCACACAGGCCAGGCGGGAGCGGTCCGGAGCCGGGGTCCCCAGAGCGAGCCAGGACTCGGTGGGAGGCTCACGACGGGCTGCTGCCCCCACCGCTGCCCGCAGCCATCGGTTTGGCTTTTGGCCCTTGAGAAGAGAACTCTGCCGCCTCTCTGACCAATCCCCTCTCTCTTTGGCACCTTAAGTAAAAGTCTAGGAAAGAAGCAAAAGGCGAATCCGGGAGAGTCTCAGGGAGCACCAGAAGTCAGAGAAGCACAAGTTCTTCACCCGTCCCATCCTCCTGGCTCCACTCCTCTGAAAGGTGACTTCTCCGTTCCTCCCCATCACTCACCCAACGTATCTGGAAGCTTCTCTGTGTGACATTCAGTGCTAGGCACTGAGGATTCAAAGATGTCCCCTGCCTTGAGGGGACCAACTGAAGCCAGCCAGGAGGAAGCCCTGTGTCAGGCCGCGTAGGGGGTCAGGCCACAGGACAAGGAAAGCTGAATCCTTGACGGTTTCTTGCGCGTGAGCAGTTCCAACAGGAACGTCTTCTGTGCTTCGGGTCTCACCCAGAAAGCTGAAGCCCACGCTGGGTGCGAGGCGTCGGAGTTCCCAAACAGCTGTGCTGGTTAGAATCAGGCTCGTGGCTCCTTTTCCTGACCTCACACCCCTGGTCACCCAGAAGCGACTCTGCAGCAGAGAACCCACAGCCTCCCACAGATGGTGAAACGCAGCCAAATGGAAACCTCTCCTGGTCTTCAGGAAGCCTCGTTATCACGGGCCAATTCCCCAGCCTAAGAGCTGCTCCTTGTGGTTGTCGGGGGAAGGCAGGGGACCTAACGAGGGCCACGTAGCTAAAGCTGTGGGATCACGTTGTGGAATAATTCTCAGGAAACCGACGTCTGCCAGGAGCTGGGAACCTGGGTGTGTTTGGCTCCGCACACTGCCCTTGGTGGCCCTGAAATAGCCCTGAAATCCACCATGCCCGACCCAGCCTACACTGAGTACTTTGGTTAGTTTGTTCTGCACTATCTCATCACTAACCCTGTGGCTTTCCCATGCCTCCTGCCTGCCAGGTCCACAAGGTTCCTCTATCCCCAGGAGGGTCTGCTGCCCAGAGCCAAAATAAACCCCGGAGTGGGAAAAGAGGCCTGAGAGCCGTGGGTCTCTCTCTCTGTGGGGTACACACCATCGCCACCGGCATTTTTGCTTCATGCCCTGACCAGTTGCTAAGAAGGCTCCTGGAGTTTTTACAGGTCAACTACAGGGGAACGAGGCACTGCTGCACAAGAAAGGACACCTTTCTCCCAACTGTCCCAAATGCGAGTGTCCCTGCCCTCCCACTCGCTGCCTGCCAGGTGACGCGGACAACAAAGGCAAAAGAAAAAAAATTAAATTCCTACAACCTACAGCCCACTGACAAGTCCTTGGGACAGGCAGAGTGACCTTCCTCCAGGAACTCAGCTGCCTCAATGTTAATCCTTCGCTAAGCACAACAGGCAATCTTAGCTTGACATTCTCCTGAGCTCCAGCGTCCTGTGAGTCTTCCTTAACATATAAAAATTCCTTTGGAAACTTTATCTCTAACCCCCAAGATATATGTTAGAAATCCCCCTCCAACATTATGATATACATCTGAATGTTCTCATGACGAAGGTTTTACTAGACAGTAGCAAATGACCTTTTCCTAACAACAGCTAGCCCATCAAGGTCCTGGACACCTTGCGTCCAAAATCCTTAGGGACTTACACTCTCCCTAACCCCCTCCCAGTTTGAGAGCATATAATGGGCCATTCCTCATGCCCCCAGTGCAGCTCTCGCTGCCCACTGGTCCTGTCCCCGTGCTTTCATAAAACTAACTTTTTGCACCGAAGGCATCTCAATAATTCTTTCTCGACTGTTCTCTCCCAACTGCCAACATTTTCCTACATCACTGGCACCGTGCTAAGGGCTGCGGAGGGGGTGTGCTTCCAAACTCCCCCGAACCTCAGCCACAGTTGTTAAGAAGACTGAGCAAGAAGGTGTATGGAGATCCCTTACACAGAGCTGGACAGACACCCCATACTTGGCCCCACCAAGCCCTGCTGGAGCGCCCACAGCCACCCAATGTCTCTTCTTCCGGACACACTCTGTGACACTCATTTGACGCTCACCACGAGGGAACCGCTAAGAACCCCACCCAATATGCTGGGTCCCGTTCTCTCTCTTCCTGTGCCCTCTTGGCACAGAATGAGACAAGTCTCTTCTTTAAATAACTGCTTTTTCCCCAGTCATTTTTTTTGTCCTGAGAGACTTCCAGTGTTTTCAATGACTCGTGAAGCTTCGGGAAACTTCTGCTGTATCAGCACTCGGAGGAATCCTTGTGGTCCTCCCACTGTCGCTGAGCAAACTTCAGATTCAGGCCTCTTCAGGGAAGTGGGTGGTTTGAGTTTTCTTTGGACGTGGGTCTGGGCAGAGATGCCCAGGTACCCCAGAGGCTGTGGGGGGAGGGGCAATGAGATCATGTCTGCAGAGGCCCGAAGCCCCTTGGAAGGAGGAGATCCCTCTACAGTTTCTTGGAAAAGGCTTCTCCTTGCAGCCGTGTCTGCTCACACCCTCTCAGTTTTCCTTGTCTGGCTGCCGCCCCGAATTGTAGCCTGTGTGCGGCTGCCAAGTTTCCATTTGCTCGCCCTCCACTCTTCTCATGCCTGGCTTTCTCCCCTCGGGACCAGGTGTGTATTTAAGCACACGAGCCGGACTGAAAACTGTGTGGTCTCCCCCAGTGACTTAATCCTTCAGCTAGCTCTAATAAAGGGTGTCTCGGGATTTGGGGGACATGTTTCTTTCTTTCTTTCTTTTTCATTTTTATGCATTCCCTCCCTCTATCTGGATATAGGATCCTGGGGAGGCAGGGAGAAGGTAGGTTTTCTTGGCGGAAGATGCCTGCCCATTGGGAGCGTGGCCACTTGGCATTTGGGGACCCTTGATCAGCCCTCTGTGTGCTCCTTCTCAGTGCGCTGCTGTGGACACCGGGAGGGAGGCCCTCCTGCTCCCTAAACAGCTCCACCCAGGACACCATGGGACTGGGCTTGCAGTTTGGATTGCCCTGGAGATTTTCTTAGGGATCGACGGAAAATCCCTTCGCGTCTTTACTTTGGATCCTCTCCTGCAAGACAGTTGTTGCTGTCGGCTTTCCCCAGTTTCCCACGGGAACATGAAGATGCTCAGGTGGGAGTCAGCGCCGAAGGAGGCTCCCAGGGCAGGGGGAACGTGAGCTATCAGCTGGGGCAGGTGCAGACCCAGCCGTAAATGAGCTGGGCTGGCTGGGGAGGCAGCCAGAAGACTCCCTGTGCTGGCTTTGCCACACAGGTCGGCAGGAGGCCGGGAAAGGGCAGGCAGGACAGGAAAGCCGGGGCAGGTGGCAGGACCTTGAACACCATGCTAAGAAGATTGGGTTTTACTCTGAGGACCAAAGACTCTGATTCTTAGGGCGTCCAGGGAGCCTGGCAGGACTAGAGGCAGAAGATTTGCCCAACACATGTTGGACAGAGAGGCCTTCAGATATAAGTCATAAGAAACCCAGTGGAAACCCAGCAGCTCTGAGACCTTAATGCAAGAAGGACCCTTGACACCTCAAGACGGGGCTGGAGTCAGAAGGAAATTTCCTGAAAGCACTCAGATTGCCTTGCTCCAGAGCAAGATCCTTGGCCTCCCGCGGGGCAGTCGCCATGCAGTGCTTCTGCAACAGAACCTGCACGGTGACCCCAGATCATCACCCAAAGGCGGGAGGAGGAGGCTGGGGCAGCACTCAGCATCTGCTTTGAAGGTGAAGCCAAGGGGCTCTAAGAGCAGGGGGGCTCAAAGGCTTTTCCGCTCTGGGACGTGTAACCAGGCAATGGTTATAATGTGGGTTCTCAGGCTGTGCGCTGCTGATACAATGTTAGACCTCCATACGCAGCGGGTGATGGAAAGTTTGAGCTCTGCGGTCCAACCTCCAGGTGGTCTTGCAAACGTACCTCTGATAGCTGTATGACTTTGTGCACATTCCTTGATTTCTCTGGGCCTCTGTTCCCTCCTTAGCAAAGTAGGAATCCCAGTAACTTCTACCCCATAAGGATAGTCTGAGGCTTTCACGGCATGGTAAGCACTTGGAACCATACCTTGTATAAGACTACAATAAAATGAAAATTGAATAATTTTGAGAATTTGGGAGGTAAGAGCAACAATTACCCTCATGCTCCTGGTGGGGACACGAACCTTGGGAGGTTCATGTGGAGACAGGCAGGGCCGTCCAAGGGGCAACGCTCCATTTAGGAGGCTGCCCCCCTTCTCATCTTGGAGGCAGGGAGGAGGGAGGTGCTGGTCTGAGCCTTACAAAGTGTGTAGTGTTTAAAGGGGAGGGGGGGTGTGCTGGTGGAGACAAAGTATATGGATGGCCACGTCCTGGAGGCTGAGTTCCCCGAGGGATCAGGTGGGCATGATAGAGGGCTCGGGGCTGGCTCGGTCAAGCCGGGCCAGCTGCTCTTCTCCACAGTTGCGGGAGGCCTCGCATGTCCTCCTGGGAGCACGACCCCCTGACGCCGACGCCCGCCACAGCTGACGGGGATCTGGTGGCCTGACGGTCTCGCGCCCCTGGCGGAGGTGGAGCTTCGCCGGAGCCACGGGACCGGAGCGCAGAGCCCGTGCTTTCCCGCCCCTCGTCCGGACCTGCCAGTCTCCTCATGAGCCTGGAGCACAGTAGGTGCTCATGAAATGCTCAAATGCTGGGTGCGTGAATGGGAGAGTGAGTGAACCCTTGCGGTTCTTCCGTGGGAAGGGTCCTCCTGCGGCAGCCACGGACCCCACCTCCCCACCTCCCCACCCTCCACCCTCCCGCCTTCTGCTGGGCGTCCAGCTCCGGCCGGAGGAAGGGGCCTGCGGCGTCGGGGTCCCACCGCTCAAGGCTCCGAACGCGCGACCGCAGCAGCCTGGCTGCCCCGCTCCCCGGGGACCACGCGGACTCCACGTGCGCGCGGGCCGCCCTGCCTGCTGGAAAGGTGGGCGACAGAGGGGGCGCTCCGTTCCCGAGGGGACCGTCCCTTCCGCGGCGCGCGTCCCCACGCTGGCCTTGCAGACCCCCTGCCCCGCCCGGCCCAGCCCGCCCTGCGCCGCCGCAGGTGCTGCGCAGGTGAACCGGTTCTGGGCTTTGAGGCCGAGATACATTTTGTGCCTTTCCTCTTGGTTTTGTGATGCTGTGAGGGCTGGTTTGGAGCCTGGCCTCGGGGCGCAGGGGCGAGGGCGGCGTCGGAGCCTCCCGGAGAGCGGAGTGGGCTCCGCAAGGCGGGTCAGGTGAGTGGGACCGAGCCCTTCCCGCGAGTACTGGGCGTCTGGGTTCTAGAGCGACCCCTGGGGCCTGGGGTCGCGGAGGGGCAGGACGCAGGCCTCCGGGTCCGATCCGATGGGGCTGGAGGGGGTCGGGGACGCGTGCACGACAGGCCGGCAGCCTGGGCCCCAGACTAAACAGGAGACGACGGGAAAAGCTGGCTCCGAAAAAGGCTATTTTTACATCCTCCTTGCCAGGATTCCAAGGCACTGAGATACGATTTAAAACACAAAGAAACAGAAAAGAAAGGCTAGAAGAAAAATGGCACCCACTAATGCAAATTGTTCTTTCAACAACATTTCTGTGGCCTGATTCCACCTGGAGGGCTGGGGAAGAGAAGGACGATTTCTGGACCCACCCCAGCCCTGTGAGGTCCCTCTCAGCAACAGGGCCTGAATCTCCGTGTTCTTTTTTTCCCCCCTAATGACTTTTTAAAAATTTTTTATTTCATTTTTTCAGTGTTCCAAGAGTCATTGTTTATGCACCACACCCAATGTTCCATGCAATACGTGCCCTCCTTAGTACCCACCACCAGGCTCACCCAACCCCCATCCCCCTCCCCTCCAAAACCCTCAGTTTGTTTCTCAGAGTCCACTGTCTCTCGTGGTTCGTCTCCCCCTCCAATTTCCCCCAACTCACTTTTCCTTTCCTTCTCATAATGTCCTCCATGTTATTCCTCATGTTCCACAAATAAGTGAAACCATATGATAATTGACTCTCTCTGCTTGACTTATCTCACTCAGCATCATCTCTTCCAGTCCCGTCCATGTTGCTACAAAAGTTGGGTATTCATCCTTTCTGATGGAGGCATAATACTCCATAGTGTATATGGACCACATCTTCTTTATCCATTCGTCCGTTGAAGGGCATCTTGGTTCTTTCCACAGTTTGGCGACCGTGGCCATTGCTGCTATGAACATTGGGGTACAGATGGCCCTTCTTTTCACTACATCTGTATCTTTGGGGTGAATACCCAGTAGTGCAATTGTGGGGTCATAGGGAAGCTCTATTTTTAATTTCTTAAGGAATCTCCACACTGTTTTCCAAAGTGGCTGCACCAACTTGCATTCCCACCAACAGTGTGAGAGGGTTCCCCTTTCTCCACATCCTCTCCAACAAATGTTGTTTCCTGTCTTGTTGATTATGGCCATTCTAACTGGTATAAGGTGATATCTCAGTGTGGTTTTGATTTGAGTTTCCCTGATGACTAGTGATGATGAACATTTTTTCATGTGTCTGTTAGCCATTTGTATGTCTTCACTGGAGAAGCATCTGTTCATATCTTCTGCCCATTTTTTGATATGATTATCTGTTTTGTGTGTGTTGCATCTGAGGAGTTCTTTATAGATCCTGGATATCAGCCCTTTGTCTATAGTGTCATTTGCAAATACCTTCTCCCATTCCGTGGGTTGTCTCTTTGTTTTGTTGACTATTTCCTCTGCTGTGCGGAAGCTTTTGATCTTGATAAAGTCCCAAAAGTTCATTTTCGCTTTTGTTTCCTTTGCCTTTGGAGAAGTGGACCTCCGTGTTCTTAACCAACCCCTCCCCCCCGCTGACTCTTGTGCACCACGGCAGGTGGGGGTACTGGAGACAGGGAGATGTTTGAATGCAGGAGAACCCCCCACAACACACACACACTGCAGAGGCCCTTCAATGAAAAGGGAATAATCGTATTACTCATTGGCATGGGCTCTGAGCAGAGCGAAGAGAGAGCTCTTGCTGGAAGATGTGTTGTTGGTTGGGACCCTGGAATATGTAAGTGGAGCTCAGCTCTCCTCCCATTTTCCGTACCCCCAAGCCTCGGCTGCAGGAAGGTGGAAGGTTCTAGTTTCCAGGTGCACGTGGCCTGCAGGCAGCTGGCCCTGTTTCTCCGAGGGGCCCCAGCCAACCCTGTCTCAGCCACCCTCTGGGAGGGAAGTGGGAGAAGGCCAAGGTCATTTGGGTCGGAAGATACCCCCTTAAAAGGCCTCTCTTTTACAGCAGAGGCGGGTGAGACCCACGGAGGGAAAGTGACTTGCCTAAGGTCACCTTTCCAAGGTAATGGCCAAGGAGCCGCAGGAAAGCCGACCAAGGGCCGTGTGTGGTGTGCAAATCAGACACTCCCGCCCTGCGGTATTTCCAGCGGAATTACAGTTTGAGAGCAGAAGTGGCCTTAGAGATTGTCACAGTCCACCCTGAGGGTTTCAGAGAGGGAGCCGAGGCCCAGGGAGGTGACATCCCTTTCCCAGGGCCAAACCATGACACGGGAGGGGCAGTCCAACTCCCCTTTCTCTCAGTGTTTTCCCAGAACTGAGTGGCCTTCAGTGTCTTCAGAGTCCTGGAGGTTGCTAAGGGTGGCAGGGAGAGGGCCCTGCTCTGGCCCAGGCCTCAGGCAGCGGGCAAACCCGCACCAGGCCTCTGGGGCCAGACGGACCTCCAGAGATAGGGTTGCCCTGGTGGAACCCGGCCTGGGCAATGGCGCCTGCAGGCCGGCTCACTGATGCCCCCCTGTGGCCAAACGCTAAGACGCCAGGCTGAAAACCAGCGTTGCTGGTAGGCTTTGCCCTAACCCTCCCGCACCCCTCACCCCTGTGGGGCACTGGCCCGTGAAGCTAAGAAGGTCTTAAATGAGAATGAGACTCAGGCTATAAATGTGTGCCCTGCCAGTGGCTGACCAGTATTTTGGGGTGAACCCTTGGCTCATTTATGAGAGCTAAGGACTTGTGGAGGACCCCGAGTTTATAGGAGGATCTTGGTGACATTAAAAAGCTCACCTCCAGAACTTCCCCCTTGGTTCTGCCCTCACCAGTGACCGCATCCCAGAACAGCCCCCTCCCCTGGGGCAGCCCTTAGCCACCATCCCAGTGACTAAATTCCTGCTCAGGGGTGAAGACCGTCAGGGTCCCTTGTCTCTGGGCACAGTGGGGACAGTGCCTCAGGCCCATAGTTAACTTTAAGCTCTTTTAAAATGAGAAGGAAACATGAATATATAAGAATAATGAATCCAGCCTGGGTTAAGTTTGCCTTTGTGCCAACACAGTTTAAAAATTTCTTTTAAATTTTTACTAACAGAGGAGACCATGAGAGAAAATCATGTAGGACTCACAGCAGTCACAATGTGGACCCGAAGGCCTCCTGCCTCCAGGAAGCTCTTAGTAAAGTAAAACTGTGTCCAGAGATGAGGAACATGATTAGCTCATTCTCGTGTGTTGGCAAGAAGGTGACGGGTTCATTTCTCTCTCAAACGGGGCAGACACCCGAGGGAGCGTGGTCAGACCAGGAAGGCGAAGTCCTGTGACGCAGACATGAGAGGCAGGGAGACGCGTAGCCCAGAAAGAAGAAAACTCAGAGAGCAAAAGACATGAACGCACATGTCTGCAGAGAAGACCTCCAGATGGCCGACAGACATGCGAAGATGTGTGTTTTCGCGACATCACTCATGATCACGGAAATGCAACTCAACACCACAGTGAGAGACCACCTCACACCAGTCTGAATGACGAGACTCAGAAACACAAGAAACAGCAGTAAAATGTGCTGGTTGAAATGTGGAGAGAAAAGAACTTTGTGCCCTGTTGGTGGAAATGCCAACTGGTGCAGGCACGAAGGAGACTAAATTAATTCAAAAAAATTAGAAATAGAATTACTGTATGATCCAGTAATTCCACTACTGGGTATTTGCCCAAAGAAAATGAAAACACTGATTTTGAAAAAATACATGCATCCCTGTTTACCGCAGCATTGTCTATAATAGCCAAATTATGAAAGCAGACCAAATGTCCATTGATAAAGATGTCATACACACACACACACACACACACGCACACACAGAGACATACAACGGAATGTTACTCAGCCATAAAAAAAGAATGAGATCTTTCCATTTGCAACAACATGGATGGGTCTAGAGGGTAGTATGATGGGTGAAATAAGCCAGTCGGAGAAAGACACACGCCATATGATTTTACTCACATGTGGAATTTAAGAAAGAAAACAAAGAAAAAAGAACATTAGAATACACTTATCATGAAGAGCAGAGTAAGGTCTAGAATTGGTGATGCAGTGTTTTATACACCTGAAACTCATAACACAGCATGTTAACTCTACTGGAATTTTAAGAATAAATACATTTAAAAAAATAAGAAATGGAAGCTTCATAATAACAACGTTAGGGACTGAATGTGTGTGTCCCCTCAGACTCCTGTGTTGAAGCCTAACCCCCCAGTGCCACCGTATATGGAAGCGGGACCTTTGAGAGAGGATGAGGGTTAAATCAGGTCATGGGGGGAAGATGAGGAAGAGAGACCAGAGCTCGCTCTTGCTGCCATACGAGGACTCAGAGAGAAGGCTGCCATCTGTGTGCCAGAAAGAGAGCTGTCACCGGGAATCAAATCTGCTGGCACTTTGATCTCGGACATCCAACCTCCAGAAGTGTGAGAAATGACTGTTGTTGAAGCCATCCAGCCTGTGGTGTTTTGTGACGGCAGCCCAGGCTGGGGAAGACACATAACCACCATCAATATTATTGGCCGGGCTGCCAAGTGGCAGAAAAAGTAGCCTTGTTTTCTTTAGCTCCAAGGATAGAGGAAAGGCTGATGATTCAAAAGCTTCACCATCCCCTCAAAGCAAACCCTGAGTTGTTCAAAGATGGGCCAGACGCCCTCTGGTGGCGGCCTGGGATGGCGGTGCTTGCGACGGGGAGGGGTGTGGGGGCAGACCAGGGTCCGCACGCTGCCTGGGGAGGTACAGGGAGGAAGGAGGAAGACTTCTCTTCCTTGGAGAGAAAGGGGACTGGCCTTGGTGGAGATGCACAGAAGGTTCCAGAAGAAAGCTAGATGACCCCTCCGTGATCCTCCTGGAGCAGGCCCACCCCTGACCACCCAGCGTGGCAGGACGGATCTCTGCCACAGGAGTCACCCTGCTCGGTCTCTAGTTTTTGCTGACTGTGGCTTGAGGGCGAGGTTCTGCAGACTGGACACGAGCCCAGGACACCCTGGACACTGCCGGTTCGAAGGTTAGAGAGCCCAGAGGGTAACTGAGCTTCTGGCTACTGTGGGAGCGAAGCTGGTGTTGACCAGCATCTGGGCCAGAAGCTATTTCCTTCTGGCAGGTTCTGGAGATCTTCACGGAGGGCTTACGGCCTTGTCCAGGGAACCAGCTCAGGCCGGGGACCTCTTCACCCATCCACCCCACGCGGCAACTAAAACCCAAACCCCAGGCTTCAAATGCACTTGAAGGCAGCCCCTTTGTTGAACCACCGGCTACTCTGGGACCTCGTAACATCTCCATGGGACGTGGTCTGCAGTCCTGTCGCTCACGGCTCTGCCTCCCTGGGAATGAGAACAAGCTGCTGAGACGCTCAGGCTCCGGGCTCGGCGCCGAGCTTACAATGGAGCGACGGGAGGGGAGCTTCAGACCTCCGACCCGCGTGCTCGGGGTGCTGGGGCCGGGACACCACACTCCTGCACAACCTCAGTCTTCCTGAGCCTCTCGCAGCGCACACACGGAGCTGCTTCTCTGACCCGGGCCGGGCGCTGGCACCGGGCGGGTATGAGGAACAGGAGGGGCTCGCCATCCTCAAGGCACCTAGGGTTTGGGGAAACCCTGCAAGCTCGTCAGTGAATTACTAGAATGGTGTGTGATCAGACTGTCACCGAGGTAGAGGTGCTTTGGGCGAGGTATAAGCCACACGTGGAAACCCAGCAAGGGAGTGAATTTATGGAGATGCTGAAAGGGTCCCAAATGAGCTGAAACCCTGAAAGATGAAAAGGATTTTAGCTGGCAACTGTAAAGCTCTCTCTAGGGCCTGCGATGGGCTTCCCGGCTCGGGGAGTGGTGAAGGGCGCCTCCTGGCGTCCGAAGCAAGCAGGACACCTCCCGGTTCTCCCAGGGATGTCTGTGGGGATGGGGTGCCGGTGACCGCGACAGGTACAGAGGCCAGTCCCAGAACACCAGATCTCCAGCACCAGTGTGCTCCCTGCAGAACTGCCAGCTGGAGAACTTCCAGAACGCCCAGACGGGCGCTGTCTCTGTCGGCTCCGGCTGTTGGAGCAGAAGCCCACAGCCCAGGCCGACTTACCCCACAGGCCACTCTTGTTTCACCATGTGGTTCTGGAAGCTGGAGGTCCCAGAGCTGGTTCCTGGGGAGGGCTGGGTTCCCGGCGGGCAGATGCTGAATCCTCGCTTCTCCCCTGCTGAGCAGAGCTCTTCCCTGGGGCAGGGCCGCAGCCTCCGTGAGCTCATTCTGCCCTCCCCACCTCCCCCCCAGCCCATTGCCCGTACAGCCCCATGGGAGAGGGGGCTCCTGCCGATGCCTCTGGGGCGACGCAATTCCGTGTGCAACCGTCAGGCCCAGCAATGCAACCAGAGAAGGTGGGAGGCAGGGGAGGGAAGGGGCCGAGATGGTTGTCCGAGAGTGTATGTAAGAGCCTTCTGGCACAGCCCCTACATCAGCGGGACGGGCTCAGAGGGGGCACGACAGTCTCCACCTCGTCTGTGCCAGCTCTCCCGGGTTCTAATGCTAACGTCTCGTCCTATCCTTATCCCCAGATTCTAAAACAAACAAACAAACAAACAAAAAACACTCATTCTGGGAAGGAGAGAAGGATGACGGCAAAGAGAACAGAGAGACTATGACACTTGGGGTCCTGGAGGACTTGGTCTCCCCGAGTCTGCACGTTCTCTGTGCTGCAGTTGGGAAAGACCTGAGGCTCAAGAACTCCTGCCTGGTCATAAAATGCTTTTGGAAGAGGGAGGCTTCAAGTGGTGACCAAGAGACGTCATGGAATCTGCTTCCCCGGACCCTCGAGCAAGCGGGACAGAGTCCCAGGTGCCCATGGCGCATCTGCAGTCCTGCCGGAGGCCAGGAGCCTCCGTCTTTCCCCACAAGCTGCTCCCGGCCCCACACCACGTCCTTGCTCCCCTGCCTCTGCCCATCTTGTTCCCCAACCCGGAAACCGATGCAGCCTAAAAGGAGCCGTTGAGTTTGGTGGGGTTTCATGGTGGTTGTTTTCAGCAAGGATCAGAAAATTCTAGTCTTCTTGCAGCATTAGACTGTGAAGATTGTCCTCTCCTCTCAGGATTTCAGGACGGAGCGAAGTCAGAGGTGGCCAGAAATGAGAAAACAGAGGATTTCCTGATGGATTCCATGGAAAGCTTTTTGTAAAAGAAAAAAAAAAAAAAAAGAAAAGCAGTGGTGGTAGGGGCTGCTAGGTGCTGCTTACTATTTTTCTTAAGTTTTATTTATTTAAGTAATCATTACCTATTCTTCCTTTCTTCCGTAATAACAGAAAACGTATGTTGTTTGGGATGACAATGAGCCCAAACTGAGCGGGGAGAAGAAACCAGCGTTTGTCCCAGCCTTCTCTGCAGAAGTGGGGAGGCCTGTGAGACAGAAGCTGCTGGGCGGGGCCTCCCAGAAACAAGGCTTACTTAGCAGCAGTCTTTGTCCCTGATCCTTCCTTCTTCTTCCTGCCTGGAACAAGGACATGATGGCTGGAGCTGTGGCAGCTCCACATGTGGAAAAAGTCAAGAAAATTGTAAAATCTTTGGCTCCGGCATATTTAAGCTTTGACACTAGGGGTTGGCAAACTATGGCCCGTGAGTTGAACTCTGGCCCCTCACCACCAAGGGAAATTCTAGGAGGAGGTTGCTTTTGGCGTGCTTCAATATACCTGGTTTTCTGTTTGCTGGGCCGGTGGCGCTCAGCCTAGCGATTCCCCAGTATCTGCGCCTTCACCTTCCCCCCACACAGCGATGTTACCTTCTCAGCATCCCTCCGACTGGGTGGAACCTATTCTCCCCAATAGACTGTAAGTGGCCTCGATGAGTGTCCCCTCCAGGCTGAGGCAGGGGAAGCACCACATGTTTTCTTCTTCCCTTATCTGTGCGAAGAGATTCAGAGGAGAATCCCAAGGCCCCACGTGGTAGTGAACCCTGGGTCCTAATGACCACAAGGAGCCACGTGGCCATTTCCTCCATGCCATGGGGGAAATAGAAACTGTACCGTGTTATGCCCCTGGGATTTGGCGCTATTTGTTACAGCTGCTGGCTCTCCTGACTCATACAGAGACTGAAGAACGGAGCCTTAGAGGAGGTTCAAAGTGGAACTCAGGCTTTTAGGAGGAGGGTCCCATTCCTTCCACCCTGAGCAGCCCCCAGTCACAGGGCTGACAAGACTGGACAGCAAAGTTTCTACAGGAGAGAATGAAGACCCAGGCTGAGCTTGCTGCTAGAAACACGCAGAAACCATGGGGTCACTTTCAGGGGGCCGATGTCCCCAAGTAAAGCTTACAGGACTCTCTTCCTGTCCTTATTTGGGTTACATATAAGTAGAGAGCAAGCTCCCCATTTGGCGGTAGTCAGAGAACAAAGACGCGTCCAGCTGCTGAATGCCGGCAGGGACAAGCCATCCTGAGCCCCCGTGGGGAGAATGGAAACTCTTTAACCCGGGAATCTCAGCTCTGTTAATGTTGCAGTCTGAGGAGAGGGCTAACCAGTTAGCACAGGGCCAGGATCAAGGCTCCCCAGCCCTCATTGCCTCCAGCTCTGAAGTCTGTGAGTCATCTGTCCATTTTCAACTTAGCTGTTTCACGGCCTCTGCCTCCTCGCGCTGACCAGCAAGGTCAGATGCATGATCTCAGAGCAACCCAGTCGGGCGACTGGCACCTGTTTGCACAGCGGGAACCGGGGTCCTAACCTGAGTGAGGTGGGGCGGGGGGTTGGGGGGAAGGTGGGCACTGCTGGTCAACCAGCCCCACCCTCCATCCCTTTATATTATTAGTTTTTTAGGATTTTATTTAATTATTTAACAGAGAGAGATCACAAGTAGGCAGAGAGGCAGGTGGGGCCAGGGAAGCAGGCTCCCTGCTGAGCAGAGAGCCCGATGCAGGGCTCGATCCCAGGACCCTGAGATCATGACCTGAGCTGAAGACGGAGGCTTAACCCACTGAGCCACCCAGGCGCCCGTATGTTATGTTATTTTATAGGGCAATTCCCATGTTCCCAGGAGCTCAGGCTTGGGTTCACAAGGCCTGCCACCCCCACACTTAATCCAGTTAGTCCCTCGTTCCAGCGGATAGTACACTGCATTGGCAGGCACGACTCTCCTCACTTTCCTCCCACCCCACCCCCGGCCGGCTCCCGAAAAAACCTCTCACAGATCCCGTGCCCTCCAGAACATGCATGCACGCTTCTGTTCTTATCGCTCCCTGTCTCCCTGGCCTCCTTACCCTGGCATGTACAGCCTGGCCTTCTTTTCCATCTTGTTTGCTGATCAGATGCCCCGTGTCACAGCAGGTGGTCTTTGCTCTGTGTCCCAGTCCCTGTGGACCCCCGACACCAACTCCGCCCTGCAGGGATTAGTCTGAACAAGTCTCAGTGACTGCTTGTCAACGATTGGCTCAGGACTGGACTCGAGTTCAAATCTACCCTGTGTCTGCTGAGTGGGGCAGGGAGTGGGGTGTCGGGCTGTAGAGAGATAAGGGACATTGTCTGTGGAGATTTTAGGAATGTGCCCCTAGAACAACAGAAAAGAGGTGATATCAGTTCTTCCTCTGGACATTGTCCTGTGGGGATGTCACGCCCTCCTATGCCTGGAGGACAAGCTGGGATGGGCTAGGGCGGGGGCCTTGATGACCCATCCTGGAGCCTGCCCACAGCTGAGTCCCTGAGAGACTCTAGAGAACACATTCCTCCTTGATTCTGGGGGTCCCCTCGCAAGCGAATACATCCTAAATCATCCTAAAAACCTAAGCTTTCCTGTCCCCCACCTCCGTCTGCCTGTTCGATTCTCTCGCACTCCCTCTCCCTACTTGCATTTTATCCAATTTTCAAAGTTTCGAGTTCCCTCCTTTGTGAAGATTCCCCAGGTATATACTTTTTTGTTTCTTTTTCTTTTAAGAGCTCTTGAGCACCTTCTCCCTCTTGGGAGGCGTTCGCTCTGCTCCGGCTTCCAGGGACATGGATGTTGCTTCTGCTTCTGTGGCTTCTCAGCCCTCCTAGATGGGAAGATCCTAGAGGGGAGCTAAGACTTCACATTTCCCTTCTCCTCCGACCCACAGAGGATGGGAACAGCCACCATCTCTGGCCTCAGAGGGGATGCCTCGGAAGCCGTGTTTGAGGACCTGGCTGCGTGGGGCCAGGGATGGGCCCCTACTCTGGCTGCAGCTTCCTAAGCGCTCTAAGAACCAGTCCTGACCGCAGGCCCCTGCCATGCCCCGTGCTTCCCTGGGAACACATCACAAGCCCAGACGAGCATTCTGTTGTCCCTGGGGGACCAGATGTCCCAGTCTGGGCAAAAGGGCCTCCTGCAGAAATAGGATACAGCCGAGGGGTTGCCTCCCAATGTGAGCAGGAGACACACGGAGAGGCCTTGCCTCAAGGTGACCTTCTGCTGGACAGGGACGTCCCGCCCCCCACAGGCTACGTCTTTATTCGCAGTTTTTCGTTCTGGAAAGAAGGCGGCATCTCCTCTCTACCTCGGGAAGCTGCCCGAGGGCCAGACATTATGAGGGCTTTGATTTGCTTGGAAATAGAAACACGCAGGAAACCGCCCTCCCCGTGTGCTTATTCATGGCCGAGACAGAGATGGATCTGACGTGGCGGGATTTCCTCCAGCGGCCAGAACAGCGGAGGAGGACAGTTTGCACCTGGCCTGAGGTGACGAGCTGTCGCCTGCGGGCGCCGTGTGCGAACACACAGCAGTGAGGAAGACAGCGACTCCGATCCTCCTAGCCCAGGCCCCCAGGGCACGTCTCCGGGGACGCGGCCTCCGAGACCTTGGTCCCGAGGGCCTCCTGCAGGAGCCTGGAGCGGAGTCCACAGGTCTCCCTCAAGTGCTGGCTCCGAGGCTGGAAGCTAAAATGAGAGTCTAGTGAGGAGGGAGGGCAGTTGTCTCAAGGCCCGGCTTCTCCCTGTCCCCAGCAGCTAGAGCAGCCCCGAGCTTCCCTCCTCCCACCCCAGCCCAGAGCCACAAGGCAGGGGCTCGGGGGGGGGGGGGGAAGCAGGGCTCGGAAGTCCCTAACAAGCCCTCCGAGCCCTCCGGGGGGCTGACGGTGCTGCGGGTCTGCAGGCCCCGGGAACGGAAGGCTCGGGGCTGCATACCGGCCTCCACAGCCTCGCTGGGAGATCGGGGCTGGATCTGCTGCTTCAGCTCCCTTGGACGCTCAGCCCTTCCCAACCTCGCTGCGTTCCCGCGTTACACCTGACAAAAGGCAATGCTTTGTAGGTGACAGACTTAACCTACCAAAGACAAGACCTACCTAAATGCCAGGTGTTCACTGCGCTGTTGGCAAGTGCTGGGTCTTGGTATCGTGTCCAACAGGACTCGCCGTGTTGCATGAGCACGGAGAGGTCTGCAGAGCGCTGGCTCGTGGCAGCCAGCGTTCTCCGGGGACAGAATTTACAGGACGGAGATCGAGAAAGATCGAGGGAAGGGTTCATTGTACGAGTTCTATAATCCCATGGTCGTGGAGCCTGAGAAGGGAGTGAGCTGTGGGGTTGGTCTGGTCCGAGAGCAGGAGAAAAGGGATGTCCCAGCTCAGGTGGAGAGAGCGGCCTCTGTCTCCCTCCAGCTCTCTGGTCGCGCAGGCTCGCAGCGGAGGGGACCGCGCCTGCCCGGCGGAGGGCCGCCTGCTTGACTCGGTCCCACAACCCACACGCGCGCGTCTCCCGTGAAGGCTCCTCACAAAGGCACTGGAAACCACGTTCTGCCCGCTACAGGGGCATCCTTTGGCCTGGTCAGTGTAACCCTCACCTCCCTCGCAGAACCCGTGTCTCTCCAGTCCCCCGGAATGTTACTCCGGATTGTGATTGAGCTGCTGGGCGGGATTTCCAGCATCTCTAACCCCTACCTTATTGCTTCTCATCTGGCTTTTGCCCCATAGCTTGAGAAACATACTATTGTTTTTAAATCTCTCTTATTCTTCCCCTGTTGTTGGCTCAGACTGGCCTCTCCGGTGATGCACAGTAGTTCAGGAAGTGCACTTTCCATGAGGACAAGGAAAACCACCCATATGACAAACTTCTCGAACCCTTCCAAGTCCCCCAGAGTGCCTTCCTCCCACCTCTTCCAGCTGTTTCTCACATTCGGTATGAACCAGCAACCTCACTCTGCAATCGTATCTCGTTGTGTTCTGTCTTGAGTAGACCCAGTCGTGTTTCTTGACCGTCCACCCTCTGGACCCCATCGTGCTCCCAAATGGGATGTGGCTGCTCATTCCTGAGATTCTTCCCCGCAGCCCCGAGCAGAGCCCTGTGCTTGCAACTGGCTGTCTTCCTCTGGGTTGTCTCCCTCTGTGACCCGGGCAGAGTCCCACAGAACACCCTGACCATCATAAGCAATTAGGTCAATTAAATGTTTCTAGAATGAAAAGGAATACTGCCGGCTTGCGAACTTGGGATCTTTGTCTTCAAAATAGGAACAAAGCCTCCCGTCTTGGGTCACAGTTTCCTTGTAATCAGAGATGGCGTTTGGTTTTATTGAGTCTTCGCCACTCTGCTGCCCCATTGCAGGGACGGGGTCCACCCAGGGACTAGGTCACAGCCTCCGGCGAGTTTCAGGTGCAGCTCCAGGTCACAGGAGTCGCCACTTGGCAGAAAAGCCGGGGCAGAGAGAGGCAGATGTGGGCTTCGGGGTTTGATGTCATCCATGCGTTCAGATAGGATTGCTCTGGCCAGTGCTGGGTTTATCCCAAGCTGTACCTGAATGTCAGCCTGCCTGAGTGGGAAGCCCCCATTCCTATGGAGCTCCGGCTGGCGTCCCCTCAGAGGAGGCTGCAAAGGGCAGTTGAGAAACTTGGCGTCACCCAGCATGGCCCAGCGTCCCACCACCTGCTCAACAGGTCTCTTCTTTTCCCTTCCGCCATGCCTCAGCCTTCATCCTCCCCGTAGCTACACTTCTTATCCCACTTCCAGTTGTCTAGAAGATGGGGCTGAAGCATATATTTGCTATATGTCTTGAATACAATTTTATACTTTTTTAAAAGAAAAAGGGGACCAAAAAATAAATAAATAAAAGAAAAAGGGACCTGTCAGAGCCCTACCACAAAAGACGAGGGGAAAAAAAAAAAAAAAAAACAACAACAACTAAAGATCAGACACATTGAAAGTAGCTTGTGATGGATTTCTCTTTCATGGCTCCGTTTATTTCAGTTTTTTTTTTTAAATGACCCATACACGTTCTACAAAGTGTACATTCCCACAGGTTCATGGCAAAGTCCCCCTGCTCCCTGGGTGCCTGGTCTGGCCTTGTAGAAAAGTCTTGTCCATGTCTTGGAAACCATAAACACAAGAAAGGATTACTGTAAACTCTCTACTCGTAAAATTCCACAGGACTGAACTTCATTCTCTGGCTTCTGTGCTTGGGAGAAAAGGCACAAATCAAATGAATCCTTCACTCTAGAAAAATAGTGCCAATTATGGACATTTAATAAAGCTTTGTAGGGGCACCTGGGGTCTCCACTGAAGCCTCTGCCTTTGGCTCAGGTCACAATCTCAGGGTCCTGGAATCGAGCCCCACGTCAGGCTCCTTGCTCAGTGAGGAGCCTGTTTCTCTCCCTCTCTCCCATCCCCCACTCATGCTCTCTCTCGCTCTTTCTCAATAAAATCTTTTTTTAAAAAAATAAAGCTTTGTAAGCTACACAGAACCAGGAATACAAAAAGGAATGCAATTGCATTTATTGACCCAAGACCTGAGAACCGCATCTGGGGGCATCTCTCTTCCCCCACCTGCCAAGAGTAGAGCTGGCTCTTCTGTCCTGTTTGAGGCTCATGCCCTAACCGCTACATTTCTAGACTCAGCACCTGCTCCCAAGTCTGTACCCTGAGAAATGGTCTTTGAAATCCTTCCAGGCTGAGGTTTGTTCTCATGGATCTTTTAAAATCCTTAGTGACCAGCAGAGAACTTAAAATAGAATAACTTTTAAAATAAATATATAAATAAAAATAAAAGGAAAAAGGATGAGTGTATGGATGGAGGGAGGGAAGGAGGGATGGATGGATGCGTGGAGGGAAGGAGGAAGGGATGGCTGAGTGGACAGAGGGATGGTACATGCATGGGGGGGGAGTAGAAAGGGATGGATAGAGAGAGGAAGGGAAGGCTGGATGCGTGGAAGTGGGGGTTGCTTGTAAGGCTGGCTGGCTGGCTTGCTGGCTGGATGGATGGATAGGAAGGGACGGTGGGATGGTTGGAGGGAGGATGGGCTGGCGGGTGGGTGGGTGGGTGTGGAAAGTGGACCAACGCTTGAGTAAAGGTTCCTGCCTCTTGTCCCATCTAATGCTCTGTCTTTAACACCGCAGAATGTGTCTTGGGATTTGGAGTAACAAGAAGCAGCAATGGGAGTTTTCTTTATTGGTCACACAGAAAGCAGAGAGCTGAACTAACTGTACCTCCTGGCTCTGAGTTCAGTTGCAACCTCTCCGCTCTGAAGTCTGGTTCACAAGAACCGCACACCTGGAGACCAGCTGCTGGAAAGAAAAACTTTATATAAAGAAGTAAGTGTGTGGGGGTGAGGGCAGGAGGCCTATCATGAGTCTTCTCTCCCTTCTCTTGTGGTTGTGAGGCACTGGGCTTGTAGGAGGCACCTTATTTAGATTGGACAGCTTAAGACATATTTTCATTCAGAGTGGCAGAGATCACAAGACTTTCACACCAACACGCCTGGGGCTCAGCTGCCAACGCCATGTGGTACCAACACCGAGAAAAGGAAAAAGCAAAGACTCCAGGGTCTGGAAGTACTTTCCAGGCTGTTACAGGGAGAACCATAAATGCTAGAGCTGCCCAGAGGGTGGGCACACAGCCAGCCTGCTCGCACCCTCACGAGCCCTCTGACGAGTGTGAGACAGCACAGCCGCTCACAAGAGCCCGCAACCGAGCTGTGTGCAGAGCCGGTTTGAAGATGGTTTTCTTGAATAAAGAACTCAACTGCTTACAAGTCAGGGTGGTTGCCCCCTGGACAGAAAGCACGACCAGCTCTAACAGAGCAACCCCAGGGAGGGGACGGATGTGCCAAGGCATTCTTTTGGTCCCAAACAACTTCAAAGATTTGCACAGACTCATCCCAAGTACAGATGGGTACCACGCACAGCATCTCTGGGCACGCAATCATCAGGAAGGGAAGGAGGGAAGGAGGAGACTCCACTTCCTTCCCTGGCGATGGGAAGGGACCCAGAGGGGCAGGAGAGTGAAGGGTGCTAGGAGACCCCTTCTTTCCCTGTGCCTCCCCTCTGGGCAGCACCCCAGAGCCGGACGAGGGGTCTTCCTACTGAACCGGTTCTTCAGGCTCCCATGTCTCCAAAGGGTAGGATTTGAGGCTGGAACTTTGCACAGAGCCACATCTAGAAGGTTCACAATCACCTAGGGGGTGGACCATCCCAGAGCAGGTGAGGTAAGCAGAAAAGGGGTTTTAGCCAATACTGCCCTTTGAGAGGCAGGGGAGTCCTGGAGGCCACAAGCGCACTCAGGGCTTTCAGAATCTACCCTAAGAAAGTAGCTGCGACCCATTTCCTCAGCCCAAAAACAAGCATGGAGGGAATACAGTGTCAGGTCCTGCTGCAAAAGACAAGGTCTCATCACCGAAACAGGTGCTCCTTGCCAGTGAGACGCCGCAAGATATTCTGAAACAAAATCATGTTATAACAGCTCTAGGGATCTCTTCCTCTTTTTATAAAAAGACATTTCTGCCTTTGTTCCTCCTCCGTGCCTTAAATTGTTACTCTGAAAACGGTAAACTCCCACACACAGCACAGACCCAAGTGTCTGTTGGCCACCCAGCCTGAAAGAGCAGCCTTCTGTATTTGCTTCGTAACTTTGTTTCAAGAAACAAAATAGCACATAGTTGAAGTTTCCTTGGAGTCTCTCCTGGAGTCACACACCCACTTCCTGGCCCAGAGGCGACCTGAGCACCACCGCGGTTCCATCATTCCGTGCATTTCCTATTCACTGAGCACCCTTAGTCACTCAGGCTGTTTTGTATTTCAGTCTATACAGATGGAGTGGTATCATACATACATAAAGGCTGGCAACTTTTTTTTCTGTCTGCCTTTAGAAGTTTTAGATCAATTACTGTGAAAGCATTGGGCTCTAATCCACCTTAAGCTTATTAGAGGACAGGCTGTCTATGACTATATTCTCCAACCTATCCCGGCTAATGGGGCCTTTCATGGTTACCAACACTGTGGCACTAACCTCCTCACGGAGTCTCCTTGTGATACGCCTGAGTTTCTTTAAAGTAAGTTTATAAAAGGAGAAATTCTGGGTACATGTGGTATGTACTTCTAATGGTCCCAGACATCATTTGCTGCCTTCCAAAACACACCTCTCAGTCTGTACCCCACGAGCAGCCCCTGCCCTATACACCCATAAGACCCAACAACATTACTGTCAAACCTGTCGATTTTCATCAAGATGACACTACATACTGCTATCTTTTTGTTGACTTGAACAGTCCCTAATTTGCATTTCCCTGATCATTACTAAACACACTTTCCCATCAGGGGACAGTTGAGGTTTCTCTTTTATAAAATTTCTTGTCCAGAGTCTTTGCATGTTTTCTTTCTTCTGTCAGGTTATCAATCTTAATTTTTTTTTTTAAGATTTTATTTATTTGTCAGAGAGAGAGAGCGGATTTGGGGGGGGGGGCACAGAGGGAGAAGCAGACTCCCCACTGAAAAAGGATCCCAATGCAGGACTCGATCCCAGGACCCTGGTTTCAGGACCTGATCCAAAGGCAGACTCTTAACCAACTAAGCCACCCAGGCACCTTAATCTTTCTCTTACGATTTCTAGATCTTTCTGTATTTCCATGACCAGTCCGTTGTTATCTGTGCCACAAGTGTCTCCTGATTTGTTGGCTGCACGTCGAGTTCTAAAATGCCAACAGAGAGGTTTTCTGATGTTTCTCCTGAAATAAGTGGGACTGTCCCAAAGTCAGAAGAGAATCACTGACACAGCTATAAGCTCTACAAACACCCATAAAGCCACAGTACACACATACCCACCTAACTGTGATGTGTGGGGAGCACTTTGTGTTTTTCAAGGCCTCTGTTAATCACCTAACTTCAGACTCACAAAAACACAGGCTATCAGGGCCTCATGTTCTCATTTGTACAATTCAGGACTTGATTATTAATGCCCTTTAAATGATCAGATTCTGACCTTTCCTCCCTGCACCGTGGCTGGGAAGATCCGGGCTCAGAGGAGCAGAGAAACATATCTACGGTCAGGTTGCAGGTGGGATCCACGTCGGTTACAGCTCGGTAAGGCTGACAGAGAAAAGCTACAGGAGGCCCTAAAGTCCTAGTCACTGATATCAGCACCAGGACACAGAGAAGCAGGAAGACAGGAATCTGGGAGAAGGCCAGGGCCCCATCAGTGCGTCTGCTTCCAACAAAAGGGCTGTGTGAACGTCAGGATGGACTCTATGAAACAATTTTTATTGAGCAGTGAGTGTGGGGACAGACTCTGCACTCTAGTCCACGGGAGAAAGCGCATCAGCATTCATGGCTAGAGGCCAGTTTGTTACACAGATGGATGGGCAGAACCCAGTGATTTTTTCATTGCTGTTGTTGTTAGTAAGTGCAAAACACCCATCCTCCCCGAACTCGGATCTCACATGGCACTGGAAGGGGAGTGACCTATTCTCAGCGCTCAGCGAGGCACCACCTTTACAATGCGCCAATGTCATTTTCAAGCCAGAAAATGCCCACTGGCCACCACCGTGAAACTCTCCCCAGATCTGCGGCCCCACCAAGGAACCTCAAGGAGACGAGACGCACCCACACCTGGCTTCCCCAGTGCAGCCTCTTTCTGCCCCACACACTCCCCTAGGAGCAGCTCAGGACACTGGTGGCTTCGGGCACGACTCCCAGCCACATTTCCCAGTGGTGCCTTCCCCATGTCCCCAGAAACCAAATACACCTGAATGAATTATGCAAACGTCCTCTAGTTGAACTGCCTGGTTTTTGCGTTTTTAAATCAGGAGAAAGAATCTGACACAGAGGCCATGTGACTGTACTACTGAAAGGTTTGTCTCATGGCCGAGAGCGTAGAGCTCATGTCTCTGTTACTATGCGAACAAGCCGGAAAACGTTTTCTTCCCCTGCCTTGGGGAAAGAGTCTGATTCCTACGCAGCTCAGCACTCGGACAGTCCCAGCATCACAGACGTCCCTAAGTACCTACAAAAGGCACGAGTCAGTGGCTGGTCATCCAGGGAGCCGGCAATCTCCCTGTCCTACCAATTTCAGAGCTTCGGGGAGTGAGTGCACTTTAGGGTAAGGAGAGAATCCATTCATCCAGAGGAGCGGTCCTCCCTAGAGGGGGTCCTAACGGTCCTTCACGTTGGAAGCTTCTCCCGGAATACGCGTGGACACTCCTTCACGTCCTCTGGGGTGCTGCAGACCTGTTAACAAAACCTCAGTGCGGCAGCCTGTGTCTGCTCTAATACAAGATTGTATCCCCAACATAAACTTCTTCAGAGCTGAGGCATGGAGAGTTCCTGTGCTAGGTGTGGGGAGTAATCTGCCCAAGGCTTCCCCGACCAAGACCCCTGCAAAGCCCCCTGAGTATCAGGTCTGCCTGGGCAAAGGGGAACCTTGGAGAGTGCCAAGCACAACTCCAGAAAAAAGCGTCCAAGTAGCAGGATGTCATCAAAGCAGCTGTCCCCAGCCACACGGTCAGGACCTGACCTTTGCAGCACAGGGTCCTTCCTCCCTTCGGACACCCAGGACCGCACTAGTGCCGAAGGTGCCCCGGGCTTCGGGCGGCAGGGCCCTGGACCCTCAGCCCCGCATGGCCTTCTCCTGTGCTCCCAGAAGAGTCCTTCCTGAGAGTCCCCCTGAGGAAGGTCAGTGAAAGGAGAACACCAGATGGCTGGGACCGAGGAGAGAGCGGAATTCCAGGCGAGCCAGCACAGGGCCATGCTCCCTACAGAAGCTGAGGCCGGGCCTTCCCCGGGCCTTGGAAGTATCCTCGGCGAGTGTGCAGAGGAGACAGAGCAGGGCAGTCGGCCGGGACGCGGGGAACGCTGTTCTGGCTGCAGCAGTCGGGCGGCTACAGACATGGCCAGTCCTTGTGGCCCAGCCGCTAGGCTCGGCAAGGCTGGCAGCCGGGGGACCCCCAACCCCGGCCCCCCGGCCGGCTCCTGCCTCCCAGGCCTGCGGCTCAGTTGTAGGAAAGGTAGTCGATGAGCCGGGGAGGGATGTTCAACTTGGTGATCTTCTCCAGGCCTCCGACGCCAGTGGCCCTCCTCAGGCTCACCCGGCAGAGCTGCGACAGGGTCAGAGGTGTTTCTGGAAGAGAGGAAACAGGAATCCCGCGTGGTGAGCAGAAGGAAGGAGCAACACCACCCTCCCCCTCAGGAAATGCCAGGGCAGACCTTGAAAGCTCCCCCTCCCCTCGGGCTAGGATGGGGCCTGCGTGCCTTCCGGGAAGGCTACCAGGAGGGACGCCAAGGACCCCCGAAGGAAGATCAGGAAATGGAATTTGGGTAGCGTCCACTGGGATTTCATTCTGTGAGGTTCTGGGGAGGCTTTTCTTTACCCCTTTTCTGTAATGTTAGAACTTGGCACCCAGATTCGTCAGCAAAGGACTGCTCTGTGGCTAGCAGGCTCATTCCTCAAACTTCCAGACAGATGAGGGATGGGGTGAGGGCCAGCGCCGGGCAGGTCCCAGGCCACAGGCCCTGCTCTCACCGCCCGAGCCGCGGGGCAGAGAGGGACTCGGGGACAACACGCACACACCACAGAACGGCTCTGACAGACACAGCTTGGCTCACAGGCTGAGGGTCAGGACCTCGGGACGAAAGGAGAAGCCTGCAGCCGGGGCTCGGGAGGGCGAGCACACCGGGGCCAACAACGGAAGGTCCCTGGGGGCCCCGGCCACCAAAGCACCTGCGTAACAGAGTCGGCTTTTACAATGATTCGATCCTTTAAAATCCCACATATGCTGCAAACATCTGCTTGATAAAAATACAAATTCGCCAAACACAGTATTCTCGACTAATGAAGATTTATGAAATAAAAAATTCTTTGAGAGGAAAAAAAAAAGAAATCCTGGAGAAATTCATTTTCCCCCGTTACTTCATGCCCCCAGTTATTTGGAACAGGAAAAGAAATACCCTCCAGGACATGTTTGACACATATGGATGGTGTCTGCCTCTAAGTTCAGACGGATTTCGGTTGGGTGGGGCCAGCAAACATGTGAGTAAATTGGGTTTTTTTTTCCCCCAACTGAGAGGCGTCTTTAAGACTCTTGTGGTGGTAAGGCAGTATAAAATCATTTGAAAATCTGTACCCATGGGGCGCCTGGGTGGCTCAGTGGGTTAAAGCCTCTGCCTTCGTCTCAGGTCATGATCCCAGGGTCCCGGGATCGAGCCCTGCCTCGGGCTCTCTGCTCAGTGGGGAGCCTGCTTCCCCCTCTCTCTCTGCCTGCCTCTCTGCCTACTTGTGGTCTCTGCCTGTCAAATGAATAAATAAAATCTTAAAAAAAAAAAAAAATCTGTACCCAGGGGCACCTGGGTGGCTCAGTCGGTTAAGTGTCTGCTTTTGGCTCAGATCATGGTCCCAGGGGCCTGGGATCAAGCCCCACTTCGGGTTCCCCTTCTCCCTCTCCCTCTGCCTGCCACTCCCCCTGCTGGGCACTCCCTCTCTCTTTCTCAAATAAATGAATAAAATCTTTTAAAAAAGAATCTGCACCCAAAGAAGTCTGGTCCTCAGCCAGATCCTTTGTCCTTGTCTCCTGGAGGGTGGGGGTGGCTCATAGGGGCCCAGGATGGCTGGCTTGCTCGGACATGACTGGACAGACTGTCGGAGCATCCTGCAGGCTACCCCGTGCCGTGCGAACCCAACCAAGCACATCCACGTGACAGGGACGGCGCGGCCTCACTTTCATAGAACTCCAGGCACTTGGCCGGCGCGCTGCTGCTCCACGTGTAGTCGGACGGCTTCTTCCCCCGGTTGTCCCGTGCGTAGATGTTGCCTCCAAACTCAACGAGCATCTCGATGAGGTCAACGTTCTTCACCTTGGCTGCGTGATGCAGGGCGGTCTCGTGAAGCTTCGCTGCGTTCACGTTGGCCCCTGCCGGTCCAGAGCGGAGAACGATTATCACAAGCGGAGGCCGAGAAGCCAGCAGAAAGGTCGGGTAGTACTTTCTCACTCCACACAGTGTCCAAAAGCAATGCCCCAGCCAGGAAAGAAAGTCAAGACTGATTCTCTACGGCCTTTTCAGGATCTTTTTCAAGATCCCAAAGCAGTAATCATTTTTTTTTTTTTTCTGCTGGTAGGAGAGCTACAGACCAACAGCTGTAGGAAAGTGAGAGAACTGGAAATGGAAACTGGAAATGGAAACAGAAAGAAGAAAAAGAAAACAGAAAACTTGCCTGTGGGTTAATAGGCAGTTCTACGACCCCATACAGGCTGTGCCCATGGATCCTGAGGCTCTGAGAGCTCGGGGGAAGCTACAGAAACTTCCCTGCTGTTCCCGCTCCCGTGCACACTGTTCCTGCTTGCATGAGCACATGCACGGCAGGTGCAGGACAGAGGCTCTGGAAAGCTGTGCTGCAGGAAGGAAGGAATACTTCCTAGTAAATATGCTTTCACAAAAGAGAAGCTCAAAGGAAACACAGGTCATGTTCCCCAAACATCTTCCACAGTTCAAGTAAGAGATGAGGTGTCTCGTAAGCTCTGCCACCCACCTGCTCTCAGGATAGTGGTAGACATTCAGAGGGGCGCCTGGGGGGCTCAGGCGGTTAAGTGTCCGCCTCCACCTCAGGTCATGATCTCGGGGTCTGGGGATCGAGCCGCACATTGCGGTGGGGGGGTGTCCTTGCTCAGTGGGTAGCCTGCTTCTCCCTCTACCACTGCCCTTTTCCCTGTCTATGCTCTCTCTTTCTCTCTTTCAAATAAAATCTTTTAAAAAACAGTAGACTTTCAGAAAGAGGTGAACAAGTACTAATTATAATATTTTAGATGCATCAAAAAATATTTTGATGAAAACAGGATTTGTGTAAAACATCATTCATAGGACATGGCCATCACCAATTCTATGCAAGGGGATCTCCTGGACCCTCGGGATTTTTTTTTAAACCAACTTCTTTGAAGTCTGCTCCTAATGGATAAGGAAGTTATAAGAGAAGGGGGATAGGAGAAAAGTATCTTAAAGAAGTCAAGCAAATAGCCCAGCATTAATGAAGTTATGGCCCCAAAAAGAGATTCCAATCACAGTCATAAATATCAGCAATGTGGGGTTAGAGGAGGTCAGATCACCAAAATATCTCCATGTGATAAATTTGGAAGAAATAAAGGATGTAAGGGTATTAGAGTTCCTGTCCCACTGCTCAAAAATATTTGGAAATTCTGGTTTCTGACTTAAAAGGGTTTCTTTTTAAAGATTTTATTTATTTATTTGAGGCAGAGAGAGAACTCAAAGCTGCACAAGTTGGTGGAAGGGAAGAGGGACAAGCAGGCTCCCCACTAAGCTCAACAGGGGCTCACTCCTAGGACCCAGGGGGCCATGACCTGGGCTGAAGACCAATGCTTAACCAACTGGGCCACCCAGGAACCCATGACTTAGAACAGTTCTAATCCCCTAGTAGAACCTAAAAACTACATCCATAACAGCCATCACTGCCTGATCCTAAGAACACAGCAACCACCCCAACAAGATAATACAAGCCCAGAAAAGTTCTCTGCCCAACTCCCAAGTCAGGTCAAGGCAAAAAAAAAATCCCTCAGGAAGAAAGCTACATTACCTAAGTATTTAATTCCGCAGATACGCACTGCAAAAATAATGCTGAAAGGCAATCTTTGAAGAACCATCCCCCCATAACCCTCCTGCACTGTTGGGGGGCATGCAAGCTGGTGCAGCCACTCTGGAAAACAGCATGGAGATTCCTCAGAAAGTTGAAAATAAAGCTATCCTATGACCCAGCAATGGCACTACTGGGTATTTACCCTAAAGATACAAACGCAGTGATCCGAAGGGGCACGTGCACCCAATGTTCATAGCAACAATGTCCACAATAGCCAAACTATGGAAAGAACTTAGATGTCCATTAGCAGATGAATGGATAAAGAAGATGTGGTATATATACACGATGGAACACTATGCAGCCATCAAAAAAAATGAAATCTTGCCATTTGTGATGACGTGGATGGAACTAGACGGTATTATGCTTAGCGAAATAAATCAATCAAAGAAAGACAATTATCATATGATCTCTCTGATATGAGGAAGTGGGGCTGCAACGTGGGGGGTTTGGGGGTAGGAAAAGAATAAATGAAACAAGATGGGATCGGGAGGGAAACAAATCTTAAGAGACTCTTAATCTCACAAAACAAACTGAGGGTTGCTGGGGGGAGGGGGGTTGGGAGAGGGGGGTGGGGTTATGGACATTGGGGAGGGTGTGTGCTGTGGTGAGTGCTGTGAAGTGTGTAAATCTGGCGATTCACAGACCTGTACCCCTGGGGCTAATAATATATGTTAATTAAAAAATAAAATAAATTTAAAAAAAGAACCTCTCCCCATGAAACCCCAACATGCTGGGGGGCGCTCTTCCAACAGCCACCTGGAAGAATAAGGAATTCTACAGCTGCAGTCATAAAGCAAATAGGAGCATGAATGCTAGCCGCAAACTGGTGACGAAAAGTAAACTGTAAAGTGTACAGACTGTGAAATGCAGGAGCTGTCGCAGGTCATTAATTGTGGCAATGATCTTGCCAGGCGGGATGGGAAGAGACTGTCTCTGTTTAGCAAGAAAGACGGGGCCACAGGCGGTCAAGGAGAAAGCTAGTGGTAGGAATAGCTCTCGGACTCACACTCCCCTTGCTTTTTAGGCTACAAAACCACCGCATAGTGATTCTTTCCACAAGGTGGCATCCCAAGGTACAAAACAGGCTGTTTTTACTGCTCTGGGCTCCTTTGGACTGGGGGTGACACAGAAGGGAGATCAGGAGGGGACACTGGCATGCGCTGCAGCTGGGCGAACCACAGACCTGGGCACACACAGTACAAACAGCAAAGAAGGCAGAGTCTGGAACACAGCACCGTCTGTTACAAATACGTGACTCAACCCTCCTGGTGTAGCTTACAAAACACAGAGAAAGGAAGCGAACACACATTAAAATGGGGGCTGGGGGGCAGGGACAGAGGAAAGAAAAAAGGGTGAGAAGGTGGTTTTGTGGGGACTGATGATGATGTGCCTGAAACTAGGGTGGGGAGAGGAAGAGGGACTGTAGGGGAGAGGAAGGAAGAGATGGGGGGGGACAGGGGAAATAGGAGAGAAGGGGAGAGGGAGGAGGAGGGAGAGAGAGAGAGGGAGTGCAGGAGGGAGGGAGTGAAGGAGGGAGGGAAGGGATGGAGAAAGCGGGGAGGAGGAGAGAGGAAGCCAAGCAAAACAACCAAAGGCATCGTTGGGGCATTAAAAATTCTCAACCTCAATCTTCAGGGAAAAGAGGGTCAAAGTCTGATTTCTGATTTCAAAGCACGACCAGACCACAGCGGACTCAGAGTAAAGCCTTATGCACGCGCAGACCAGGGCCGGCTACACGCGCCAGGAAGCGGGACCACCCGGGGCACCGGCCGCAGAGCAGGTGCGCAGCACCGTCCCCCGCTCCTCTGCGGTCCCTGCTCCTCTGCGCGCTCCCTGCGGCGGCTACAGTCTCTGCGGCTCCGCACCAGACCCTGCGCCTCCGTGCCCACCCCGGCGTCTGAGGCTTCCCGTGGATTTTCCAAGGGCTCTTCGACCCACCCCACCATGTGAAGAATCACTACTTTCGTTAGAGCCCACATGCTGCCCTCTTCTCTCTCCTTTCCGGTGTGCCGTCTCCCGCGGCTGAAAACCGTCCCTGTGCTCTAGGAAGGAGGAGCTGTCAAAGGCGACCATCTAAACCTACAACAGTCAAGCCCAGGGCCACCGGCCTGGTGGTGACGGTCACCACTGCTGTGTGTGGGAGCCTTCCCCAGGGCACCCCATTCTGTCCCTCACTCCATGCCCCAGGTGTTGGAAAGGTTCCGGTTGCCTTCCCAGACTGACCAGCCCGCGCCACTGAGCCCACACCTTGGAATTTGCGGGGAGGGTGGCTGCTAGGGCAGGGGGACCGCCTGGCCTCTAACCCCGGGAATGGGCCCTGACTGGTTAATCCCTCTCCCCACCCCCAGGAATTGGTTCAAATAACCTGGGCCTGAGCCAATCAGAATGTGCCGAGCCTGGACAAAGAGACTAGGTTGGGTTCAGAACCAGGACCCAATGTGGGTTCCTGAGATTTAAGGGGAAATGTGTGGGAGACAGCTGGAGAAGCTGTTTCTCAGTCTTAGAGAAAACTACCCGAAGCCTCGGGAAGAAAAGTGGATTTGAGCTGACCCTGATGCTGTCATTTTCAGCCCATTAGGGACGCCAGGCATAGGATCAAGCCAGCAGAGTGGACAGCAGACCTGCAAGATTCAGAGACATGGCAGCTTGAGGATGCAGACAACCCTTGGGGCAAAGTGACCCTGACACCTGCCTCCTCCTGATCCTTTCGGTCTCCTGGACCAAGACTTCCCTTCGGCCCCTGCACGTGGCTGCTTACAGGAGTAACTGGCTCCATAAAGTCCTGATTGCTACAGACGGGTGCTGGGGTTCAGGGCCCTGACTCGATGCTCTCCCCTCCAGCCACCACTAAAGGAACTAAAGAAAGGGCACCAGGTGTCCTGACCGCATGCACAGCAGGCGCTCTGGGGACAGCTGCTGACGGTAACGTGGCCATTTCAGCTCAGCAGTCACGGCAGCTAATAACCCTCGGTTGACCGCAAAGCGGAGTGACTGGCTGGAAGGCCTCAGACTACTCCTCGTGCAGACGGTTTATCGTTGTGTAAGAAGGAAAACCACCCCAATGGCTAACCTGACACAAAATGAGTCTTTTTCCCTAAAAACACGTAAAAGTGGCTCATGAAAGCGAACCAGACTCCGGAACAGAAAAGCACATGTAACTTAAGCTCAAATGACTGTCGTCCGGAGAGAGCACGTCATCGTTCTATTTCTGACCAGTTTTGTGTTTTATCCTAAGTTGCACCCAGAATGGCTGAGCTAAAATTTTCCAACAAAATATTTACATTGGGTTCATAACGAAAGCTCCCTGCCAGCACCCACTTTGGCTATGTTTTCAAAACTGCCATGGTAAACAGGTCCTGAATCCAACCTTCACTGGACCGGGCTGTGCTTTATTTCGTTTTTTGTTTTTTGCCTTGAGAAACCCCCATCCTGAGCCTGAACAAGGACCCGGATTCCAAATGTGCTGCCTGCTCCTTTCCCACGAAGCCCCCCACCTCTTTCTGATTTAGATGCAAACTCATCAGGCAGGCACAGTGGCTGGTCCCCTGCCCACTCAAAATAAGGACTGGCCTTTATCGAGCAGCAGATCCTACGGAAACGTGAGTACAAGTCCTTCCAGCAACCCCGCAAAACGGGATTTATTCTTTCCAGCTTTATAGATACAGACACGGAGGCCCACGGTCTCAGCTGTACAGGTGGGAGAGCCACTTTCCAAGCTGCTCTGATTCCACTGCCCCGCTCATGGGCGGCACACGGAGCAGGTAACCAAAACACCTGCATCAAGTCACGCAGGTATAAACACCAGCACGCCTGCCCCAGCAGCGCAGGGAGAAACAGGACACACTCACCCTGAGCAGCGCAGGAGAAAGGCCGGCCTACCTGCGTTAAGCAGCATTTTGACGCAGTCCAGATGCTCCCGGGCACAGGCCACATGAAGAGGGGTCCCGAAATGGCAGTCATGCGCCTCCAGGTTGGCCCCGACGTCAATAAGCAGCCTCACGCACTCAGAACTTCCTTCAAACGCATGGGAAAGGACGGGAACCATGAATGAATGTGTGCATTTGCTGTCAGCCCAAGGGAGCCGCAGCTGGACAGGTAAGCCCCGAGCCTGGCTACAGGGGGAGGAAGGGGGCACCAGGGCTGTGGCTCAACCAAACACCATTCACAATCCCGTGTGGCCCCAGGGGCCAAAGAAGGTCCCTTCGGGGCCTGCAGGGTTTACCGAGGCTGCCAGGCAGCGGACCAGGGGGAGAGGGCACAGCGGACCGTCTTGGGGGAGAGCCTGCGATACCACCCTGAACCGCCGGACTCGGCTCCACGGCAGCTAGGAAAAAGCTCCCCACCTCCGGCTGCCTCCTGAGCTGTGTGCGGGCGGCGAGCCTGGGCGTGAGCTTCCGAAGCGGCCAGCCCGAGGCCACGGCTCCTGGATGGACCTCCCTAAGCCTCCCTACCTCGTAGGTCCCCTGCCCTTGTCCCCGCCGGGGCTTCTCCTGCCTCTTCCCCAGCATCTCCAACTCGGTTTGCGTGGGGGTCCATTCTGCCCCAGGCTGCATCCTCCCTCCTCACTGACTCCTGCTCCGTCACTGGCAGCTCCAGCCCTCTGCCCGGCACGCTCTTGGGGATGTCCTGACCGCGGCACAGTCCTCTCCCTCCCCTCCTGGGGGCCCCTGTGCCTGGCCGGTCCGTCTCGTCATCAGCATCGCTCCTGAGTCGGCTCTGACCCTGTGCCCTGCTCTCCCTCGTACTATAAACCCTGCCGATCCTTCTCCCAAGCCTTCTAAGTGAATCCGTCCCCCTTGGGCTCCCAGGGCCTTGCACTCCCGGCTCCCCTCTCCATGTCAGGACTCGCCCACCCCTTCATGCCTCTACCGAGGAGCAGCAGATGTGCCACCCCAAACTACGCTACTTTAGCTGAAGGATCATTCTGAGTTTGAGGCAATTAAGCAGATACAAGACCAGCTCTCCCCACTCCCCCATCTGCCCGAGAGCGGAACATAAATTTATAAAGGTGTCCCTTTTGCCCTCCACGCGGAAGGACAAATCAATGACCAGAAACAATCCAGACATGTATCAGCCCAGAGAGAGCCTCAGAGAGTGCATATGACAGTGGGTAGGTAACACCGAAGCAGGAGATGGCTCCTGTCCCAGCCGTGATTCTGCAAAGTGGGGATTTCAGGCCACATGCAGAGAGACGCAGGTGTGAAATGGCAGGGGGCACTGCGCAGCTCTAGGTGGGACTGGGGGACGGGGTGGTGTGGGGCAGCGGTGGGAGAAGGCGGGGAGAGCTCCTGAGTGAGACCCAGGCCGCCACCCCCTCACAGGCCGGGCCGAAGACTCTGGTTTCCACCCTGTGGTCCCCCAAGGACTTGGAGGAGTGACTGGACCAACGGCATGATCACACGTAGTGTCGCGGGTTCCATAAAGTGTCCTTGGAACTGTACGATGGTCCTTTGACCTGGATGGCAGTGGCATGGTCTCAGCACTAGGTCCGGGTGACAAAAGCCGACCTCATTGGGCAGCCGGGTGGGAAGCCACAGAGGACAGTGGCTCCGTGAAGAGCCGTGGAAGAGCACGCCCCACCCCCACAGCCCCACACCCCACCCCCCGTAACCAAGACCAGCACGGAGCCTGCCGATCCAAATACCGGCCAGGAGCTCACAACCTTCGCTCAGAAGAGTAGAATCCAAACTCCGGAGTCTGTCATTTAATGAGTTCCCACCCGCCGGTGTTGCCCTAAATTTCCAGTCTTCTCTGTTGACCCTCCACTGGGAACTTCCGGCCCAGTAAGCCTGGACGAGTCACCTTCTCTGTGCACGGAGTGGCCTTCCTCTTACCCTCCATTGAAACCTATCCATTCCGCGGGGCAGATGAAATCCCACCTGTTCCGAGCCTCCAGGGTGCACCTCCTCCCCCCCCGCCAGCACCTGTCCTCTGGCGTATGTTGGGTCTCCTCGCCCAACCAGAACAGGGAGCCACAGGGCAAAAGGCTGGGGAGACAGAGGAGGCATGGCAGGGGGAGGGACTTGCAGTGTTAACATCTGAAAGGCACTGGAGGGCACCCTGAGAAACAGAACCCCGCCCTGGAAACCACGGCCCCCCCAACTCCTGGGTGAAAACCATCTTCAGGAGAAAACGTGGAGGTTCTGACAGCCGGGCAACCCCCGACCAGGAGCCAGAAGCAGTCTGGGCACACTCCTTAGCCAACCTGTGACTTCCCGTCTACACTGCTTGCTCACGTGGACTCACCGCTCATGCAGGCCTCGTGCAGCGGGGATGCCGTGTACAGGGGTGGGTTGACCTTGGCCCCGTAGGCGAGCAGGAGCTTCACGCACTCGACACTACCTGAGGCACAGGCATCGCACAGGGGCGTGCTGCCATCGATGTTGCGGGCATCCACCTGGTGGGAGGGAGAAAGGAGCGGGGAGCGTCAGGGTGGGCATCAGGGCAGAGGGGAAGCCCACGGGACCCGCTCTCTCCCCCGATGCACATTCATCTTTGCAAAGGCCCTTGTTGGGAGCACCAGCGTCCGAGTGTGCGCTAAGATACTGCGCCAGGCAAGGGCGTTCAAAGACAAAGGAACGGGGGTCAGGAGTGCCCGTCAGCCTGCCAAGCGTGGGAGGCGTCCTCTTCGAGGCTCTTCTCTCGGGACAGACTCAATTCTGCTTCCCTCTTGCCACCTGCCCCCTGCCCCAGACTGCAAGCTAAGGACGCAGGAGGAGAGTGAGTCCGAACTCCTGCTCAGAGTGCCGGCTGCTTCACGAGGCCCCTCCAGCCAGAACACCATCGGGAAGGAAGGCGACTCCATCAGCCGGCAGGGTCTGTCTAGAACTCCGCTGTTATTCGGGGACACACTACACTGTGTTCCGGTTCCTCGGGGGCCACCATCAGAGGTGAGACTCTGGGGAGCTGGTGTGGCGGTGGGACCGGTGCGGCTCAGGACGCACACTGGGGCCCGGGTTCAAGCAGCTGCCGGTTGTAGGTGTCCAGTCGGCCCCTCCCAGTGCCCCGCAGCCCCCTGCTCCGCCAGCCAGACACAACCGGCTCCCGGCGCGCCCTGGCAGGAGTGTTTACACAGGGAGAAACAAACCCGAGCCTTGTGTTCTGGGCCAGCCCACCCCTACCTTCCATAGAGAGCAGCAACCCACTCAGTTATCTGAGACCACAACCTTGCTCCCGGACCCAAGCAGCAGCTCCTGGGCCTGTGTGATGTGCAGGCCTGCTCCTGCCCCCGCATCCATGCAAAGCAACCCCCCTGCCTCTCCCTGCCTACGACTGCCTCTCTCTGGCCACCAGTATGTTCCTGAAGCCGAGCCATGACCACACTGGGCCTCAGCGTGCCACGGACCTAGAGAAGGCCCCTGCTGGCTTCCTCCTTCCCGTCCAGGGGTTTTTCTCCTTTCTGTGCATTTGCACAGCACAAGGCTAATCCCGGGCCTTGTCTTTCTTTTCCCTCCCTCCCTAGGTTCTGGGGAGCAGGTGCCATCCCTCCCATCTCGGGGCTCTGTCCCACAAGCCCTCACCTGGGCCCCAGCAGCCAGCAGCAGCTGCACACACTGCGCCTGGCCCTGCAGACTGGCCGCGTGCAGGGGCGTGATGGAGTCCACCGTGACCTGGTTGACACACGCGCCACTCTCGATCAGCCGCTGCAGCTGGAGGGTCTCGCCGCGCTGGGCCGCCTCGTGCACGGGGGTGCGCTCCACCCAGAAACCTGCGCGGGAGAGCACACGAGCGCTGGGGCCGCACCACCGCCTCAAGGGCCAGAGAACCCCATGCAACCCCAAGGACCCTTACGAAACCCAAGACACGTGTGATCAGAGTTGGTCCAAACACCCCCAGACTCCCTGGGGGATGGGCGCCGGGGCGGTTCAGCCAGTTGAGTGTCTGACTCACCCCGTGAGTTATCTAAGCCAATCATAGGAACCCTGGTCCCTGCTGCACAGCTGACCCAACTGTAGCTCCCAGGAAGGGAGGGGGAGACTGGCAGTGGTTTCACAGCTTCAAAACTCCCCTCTCCCCCAAGGACTTCCAGAAGACCCTCTCCCTTCTTCACCTCCATGCGGCCTGGACCCAAACACAGTGGTGCTGGAGCCATCCAGCTGCCTCCTGAGCCTGCACGAGCAGTGGGACGGAGTGCCGGAGCCTTGAACGTGGTGAGTCTGGGGTCACAGGGAGCCTGGTGCCCTGCTGCCCACTGGCCTCCCTACTATGTGGGAATGAGGGTTCCCGTCTGGGCCAAGTGCAGACAAAAAGGCACTAACTAGCTGAGACCGTGAACCACCTGAAAGCACCCACTATAGCTGTGTTTCCTCAGTGTCCATAACCCAGGGTACAGTGGCATCTTCTAGACACTCAGCTTTAAAAAAAAAAAAAAAAAGTGCTAAATGACCATGCTGGGTTAATACCGACCTATTCTGACCGTCACACCACTTCAAAAGACGAGATCACATCACATACCTCTTCATGATAGCAGTTTCCACTCCTTACACTGCACATCTTATCACTACATTCCCCTAGAACAGCTTTTTTTTTTAATTTAATTTTTTCAGTGTTCCAAGATTCACTGTTTATGCACAACACCTAGTGCTCCATGCAGTCCGTGCCCTCCATAATACCACCACCAGACTCTCCCAAGCCCCCACCCTTCTCCCCTCCAAAACCCTCAGTTTGTTTCTCAGAGTCCACAGTCTCTCATGGTTCGTCTCCCCCTCCGATTTCCCCCAACTCACTTCTCCTCTCCTTCTCCCCATGTCACAAAATAGACAAGCCAAGCTTGTGGGACTTTCTACTCCCTCAAGAAAGGGACCCAGGATGTTTGCTTCCCCCATGGTAATGACCAGTCACTGGCACGCCTGTCTTGGAGGCTAGTAAAAAGCAGCTACCACCGTAAAGTCGGTCTGGAAGAAGCCAAACCCGCGGGCAGGGTGAGGGGTTGCAACCCCACGAAGGTGAAAGCAGGGTGGGGGCCCCCAGTGTTGCAGCAGGACGGGGCTGCAGCTCAGGAAGGCGAGGGGGGCCTTCGATTTCTTGCACTTCGCAGGTAATTCGGTTTTTTGTTTTTTTAATTTTTTTATTTTTTTTTACACATTGAAGGCCTGTGGCAATCCTGTGTTGCAATTTTTCCAACCGTTTTTACCTCACTTTGTGCCTGTCACACTTCGGTCATTGCTACAGTATTTCACACTTGATTACCTTTGTTGTCGTGACCTGCGATCCATAACCTTTGATGTTACTTACCTGTCTGGGGATGCCCCAAACCATGCTCATAGGAGACGGGGAGCTTAATCGACAAATGTGGGTGTCCTGACTTCCCCAGCCAACTGTTCCCCCGTCCCCCTCTTGTCAGGCCTCCCTATTCCCTAAGACCAAACAGTGAAATTAAGACCAACTAATAACCCCACACCGGCCTCTCTGTTCAAGTGAAAGGAAGGGTCCCATGTCTCTCGCTTTAAATCAAAAGCTAGAAATGAGGGGCCCCTGGGTGGCTCAGGCAGTTAAACTCCTGACTCTTAATTTCAGCTCAGGTCATGCATGGTCTCAGGGTCATGAGACGGAGCCCCACGTTGGGCTCTGCACCCCGCAGGGAGGCTGCTTGAGATACTCTCTCGTCTCCCTTCCTCCCAACTCACACACATGCACTGGCACTCTCTCTAAAATAAATCTTCAAAAAAATGTTTTTAAAAACAACGAGAAATGATTAAGCTCAGGAATGGGGGCATGTGGAAAGCTAAGACAGGCTGAAAGCTAAGTCTCTTGCACCAAACAGCCAAGTTGTGGATGCAAAGAAAAAGTTCTTGAAGAAAATGGGAAGTGCTACTCCAGTGAACACACGAAGGATAAGACAATGAAACAGCCTTACTGCTGATGTGGAGAAAGTTTAGGTGGTTTGAACAGAAGATCAAAACAGCCACAGCATCGCCTTGAGCCAAAACCCAATCTAGGGCGAGGCCCTACCTCTCTTTAGTTCCATGGAAGGTGAGAGGCGAGGAAGCTGTAAAAGAAAGACAGAAGCTAGAAGGCTGGTTTGTGAGTTTTAAGAAAAGAAGCCATCTCCAAATCATAAAAATGCCAAGTGAAGTGGCATGTGGTCCAGAAGATCTAGCTGAGAAAACGAACCAGGGTGACTACAGCAAATATTATCAATGCAGATGAAACGGGTTTCTACGGGACGAAGATGCCATCTAGGACTTTCATAGCTAGAGAGGAGAAGTCAGAGCATGGCTTCAGGGGACAGACGGCTTCTCTGGTGAGGGGTTAATGAATCTGGGGACTTTAAGTTGAAGCCAGTGGTCACTGAACATTTCAAAAATCCTAAGCCCTTAGGAATTCTGCTAAATCAACTCTTCCCATGCTCTATAAATGAAACAACCAAGCCTAGGTGAGAAAGTATATGTTTACAACACAGTTTACAGAGTATTTTAAGCCCAGTCTTGAGACTTACTGCTGGGGGTGGTGGGGGTGGGGGGGGAAGCACTCAAGTAACCCTACAAATTGCTTAGAGATGAATGTATTTGATGGGACAGGTGTGAGCCTTTGAGCATAAAACAAGGAACCCAGAAAAAAATCCTCCTGGGTTTAACTTCAGCCTTGCTTTTTCTCGTTGTGTGAACTCAGTTGTACCTTTAAATCATCAGACATAGGGACCGACTGCAGCTCCCCCAGGACAGGTGACAAATGCTGGCACATAACCTAGCAGATCGAGGCTCTTACAGTGGTCCCAGAAACTCTCCTTTCCCTCTCCATCAGACCTTCTGATTACCCCAGACAGTAGTGAGCTGAGTTTGGAGTTCTTGGCCAAGAATGACTGAGAAAATTGGTTCATCTGGCTTAGAGCCCCCAAATCCTTAAGGAACCCTTTTGTCGTCTTCTGGCAGCCTCTCGAGTACAGATCTTGAGTATAGATCTTGAATATAGGATCACTTTTTCAATTTTGAAAATGGACCCTTACGTTGGGTCCATAACATCCTGTATTATGTTTGCAAAGTTATGAATACTGGATTCACTTAGGAGATGACTTGCCCTAAATTCTCTGCAGAGCCTTACAATATGGCCTCAATAAGTACAGTCTTTACCTCTCCGAGGTGTTCTATTAAAAAATGGAAAATGTAATGCTTGGAAGTATACTATGCATCTAGAATTTCAGATCAGAATGTTAAAATGGGTTACAGTTCCTACAGTGGGCCTCTGCTTCTGCTGGGATAGCAGGTCCCAGATCCAATACATTCAGCTGATTCATTGGCGTTGAGAATGAAAGTGTCAGGGTATATTTTTTAAGGGAAATAAAACAATGACAGTCAAAAATATCCATGAACCTCAGAAGGTGTAAATCCATTGTTGGAGTATGCTTTTCTCTTCCAGATTCCTTAAACTACACAAAAAGAAAACAAAAGCACTCAGAAGTAAATGCTCTGTTATTAAGCACTCTACATGAACAAAAATATGCCAACTAGTTTTGGCTGCCCTGGTTAGCTGTTCATTGCTTATTTAACTGAACCAAACACAGATCACACTGGTGGGGTCAAAGTCTTGTGCCTGCCTGGAGTGGAATGCCGGGTCAAACCAGATGCTTATTAAATGCCTTTGATCTGGTTGAAGGTGGCTGTTTTGCAAGACCAAACACCTGCCTTGCTAGGACTGTAACTCCTCACACTGGAAACTGACTCTTATGACTTCCCACGTTTATTGGCAATGCTGTTTTTACTAAGGTAAAGGTATTTTAGACAATTTTTTTCTCTCTCTCTTTTTTTTTTTCTTCTAGGTTTTCAAAGTGCGTTCTGGGCACATTTCATCTGCTGTAGTATTACTTCATTGGCAAAGATGTTTGCTCCCCCCAGGGAATGTCCTTTTGCCCTCGAATTCATTTTATTCTTCCGTAGCCCAGATGGTAAGCGAGATTCGGGGAAGAACCGAGATGGTTTTTTTCTTTTTCTTTTCTTTCTTTTTTTTTTTTTTTTTTTTAACACAGGGTGGCCTGTCGCAAGGGCATCTCCTCCTCCCGGAGCAGATGCCTTCTATGACAATTGGGTGTACCTGTAGGATGCTAATGACAGTGCGCCACGACCTTCTCACACCGGGCACCTCCCGGGTGGTCTGAGCTTGGCCATGACTATGCCCACCCCCTCCAGGCGTCTTGCCCAAGGTGCGCGGCGCGCGGGTGGGTCTGCAGTCGGGAAGTCCCACGACTGACGCGTCACGACCATGACTGGCTCCGCGACTCGCTGGCCGGGGTCGAGGAGCCGGACGCAGAGCGCGCCGGAGATGCTCGGGGATCCCCGAGGCTGCTCGGGAAAGGGAACCGCGGCGCTCCCGCCTCGGCCCACCAAAGCGCCCCGCCGGCGCCCCGGAGGCAGCGCGCATCACGATCGCCGGGCGCGCGTCCTCGGACGCACCTGTCCCGCCCAGGAGCAGCCCGGCGGCCCCTGCCTCCGGGCCCGGTCCGCGCCCGCACTCCCCGCACCCGCGCCCGCACCTACCCACGTCGCCCAGGAAGCAGCCGTCCGGCCCGCGGGCCTCCATGCCTCCCGCCCGCCCGCCGACGCGCGTCCGCACTCCGGCGACACCGGCGCCCGCGACCTGGGCGGAGCTCCGCGGGCTGGGCGGGCCGATGCGGGCGCGGCGCGGCCGGCCGAGGGGCCGCGGGAGTTGTAGTTCTTCCGCGGCCGGGCGCCCGGGACTCGGCCCGGAGCGCGGGGCTCCCGGCGGTGCCTCCCGCTGCTGTGTGGGCGGCGCTGCGGAGCTGCTCTGCTCTGGGTCCCGGAAGACCCGCCCCGCACTTTCCACCCGCGCCCTTCGGGGGGCGAGAGCAGAGCAGACGTGCCTTCCCCGGGCCCGCGGCGGGACGGAGGCACGGGTTTCCGCGTAAGTCCCGGTGGGCGGCTACGTAGTGAGCTGCGCTTTGCTTTGCTTGTGCAAAGCGGGTTGCACGGTTCGGCAAGTCTCACTTCGTCCAGGTTCCTTGTCGCCTCGGCGCGAGATCCCTCTCCCACCCCGACCGGGACGGAGCCTACGCGGAGACGTTAGTTTGGGCCGGAAAGTAACAATATCAGGACGTACCCGGTGCGGAAATACACGAGGACCCGTGGAGAGCAGAAGGGTTCTCTCTCCCCTGGACGACTCGAACCTTTTCCTCCCGCCCAGACCGCGAGCTTTGCGTGGAAAGGGAGTTTGAAGCTTGTCTGACCAAAGCCCCTGGGGAGTCCCAGCCCCGGACCTGCAAAGGACACTTCAAGCCTGTTTGCCGTGTGTTCGCCCCCTCACTGCCACTTGTTCCACAAAACTAGGCTCCTGCATTTTTCTTGTGAGTTTCTTGCATTCTATATTCAATGTACATTTTTTAAATCTAGTTGCTGTGGGATGTTATTTTTTTCTATAACAATGCCTTGACTCATAGATCGTATTTTCTTTGATTTTTCTTCCTTGACTAAAGCATCGTCTAGATCTTAGTACAGACTGTATATTTGTATATACCAGATATATTTGTAAACCACATATATTTATCCTGTATTTATGTCTCTACATAGACACGTATGTATTTCTTAAATATATTAGCAGATATTTCCTAATTAGCTTATTTTGTAAATTTTTTTCCATTCTGTTGCTTGATTGCAATATTGCAGAAAAGTTTTAGCTTTTCATATATATTCAGAAATATATACTCTGAGAGTGTTCCTTCTTTCTCCAACGGTCAGAATGTGTTTCCCCACCAAGAGCCAGAACATGTATGTAATTATTTTGTTCTGTTCTACTGTTAAGTCTTTAAGTCTGGAATTTGTTTTAATCTATAGGATGTAACTTAATTTTTGTCCAAGTTGAAATAAAGTTGTTCTGAAAACATCATTAACTAGTGATTTATTTTTGTGTTAATTTCCTTTTTTGCATTTCATTTGATTTTACTTTGCAGATTTTTTTTTTTTTTAACAAATTGAAGGTTTGTGTGTTGAGCAAGTCTATCTGTGCCATTTTTCCAACAGCATTTGCTCATTGTGTGTCTTGGTGTCACTTTTTGGTAATTTTTGCAGTTTTTCAAAGTTTTTCCATTATTTATGGTGATCTGTGATCAATAGTCTTCGATGTTACTGTTGTAACTGTTTGGGGGCACCATGAACCACACCCACATAAGACCTCAAACTTACTTGATAAATATTGCGTGTGCTCTGAGCGCTCCACGCACCAGCCACTCCCATCACTCTCCCGGTCCTCAGGCCTCTCTCTTCCCTGAGATGGAACAATGTTGAAATCAGGCCAATCAATAACACTACAATGGCATCTGTGTGTACAAGTGAAAGGAAGAGTCACCCACATCTCGCTTTAAATCAAAAGCTGGGGTGCCTGGGTCGCTCAATTGGTCTGCCTTTGGCTCAGTTCATGATCTCAGGATCCTGGGATCAAGCCCCACATCTGGCTCCCTGCTCAGCAGGGAGTTTTCTTCTCCCTCTCCCTCTGCCCCTCCAACCTGCTTGCGCTTGTACTGTCTCGCTCTCTCAAAATTAAAAACAAAAACCTAGATGGTCTGAAAGCTAGGCCTCTTGTACAAAACAATTAGCCAAGTGTGAATGCAGAGGCAAAGTTCTTGAAGAAAACTGAAAGTGCTAGTCCAGCAAACACACAAATGATAAGAAAGCAAACAGCCGTAATGTTGATCGTGAGGCTGTAGGGGTCTACATGGAAGAGCAAACCAGCCACACCACCTCCAGAAGCCCCAATGTCCTCCAGAGCAAGACTCCGACTCCGCAATTCCACGAAGGCTTGACATGTGAGGACGCTGCAGAAGAAAAACCGGCAGAGGTTTAAGGAAAGAACCCACTTCCCAAGCATAAAGGTGCCCCAGGGAAGCCACAGGCAGATGCTACAGCGAGTTCTCTGGAAGATCCAGCTAAGAAGACCAAGGGGTCTACCCAGGTTACCATGTAGGTGGAGCAGCCTTATACTGGAAGAAAATGCCACATCAAGAGACCGTTTTCGTGTTCTTCACATAAATACCCAGAAGTGGAGTTGCTGGATCATATGGGAGTTCTATTTTTTATGCTTTGAGGAACCTCCCTACTCATTTGCAGAGTGGCTGACTCAATAGTGCACAAGGATTCTGTTTTTCCACATCCTCACCAACGCTTGTTACTTCTTGTCTTTGATAATAGCTATTCTAACAGGCGTGAAGTGCAATTTCATTGTGGTTTTGATTTGCATTTCTCTGATGATTAATGATGTTGAGCACCTTTCCATGCACATATTGGCCGTCTGTACGCCATCTTTGGAAAAAGGACTATTCAGGTCCTCAGCCACTTTCATCACCTTGTTTGTTTGCTATTGAATTGTAGGAGTTCTTTATATATTTTGGATATTAACCCCTTATCAGATCTATGATCTACAAATATTTTATTCTCATCCAATACACTGCCTTTTTGTTTTGCTGATGGTTTCCCTTGCAGTGCAGAAGTTTTTCGTTTTGGAGTCGTTCCAATTATTTATTTTTGTTTTTGTTACCTTTGTGTTTGGTGTCAAAATAAAAAAAAAAAAATCACCAAGATCAATGACAAGTAACTTACAGCCTATGTTTTCTTCTTGCAGTTTTATGGTTTCAGATCTTACGTTCAAGTCTTTAATCCATTTATGAGTTGATTTTTGTGTATTTTATGAGTGGTCCAGTTTCCCCAGCACCATTTGTTGGAGAGACTGTCCGTTCCCCATGGTATATTCTTGACTCGTTAGTGGTAAATTAATTGGCCATACATGCACGGGCTTATTTCTGGGCATGCTATTCTGTTCCACTGATTTATGCATCTAGGTTTTTTTTTTCAATTCCAGTAGAGTTAACATACTGTGTTATACTGGTTTCACGTGTAGAATATAGTGATTCAGCAGGTCTACACAGTACGCAGTGCTCATCAAGATAAACATACCCTTACTCCCCTTCCCTTATTTCACCCATCCCCCCACCCACCTCCTCTCAGGTAACCATCTGCTATCTATAGTTAAGAGTCTGTTTCTTGATTTGTCTTTTGTTTTCCTTTGTTCATTTGCTTTGTTTCTTAAATACCACATATGAGTGAAATCATATGATAGTTGCTTTTCTCTGGCTTATATCACTTCGCACTGTACTATCTGGCCCCACCCATGTTGTTGCAAATGGCAAGATTTCATTTGTTTTATGGCTGAATAATATCCCATCGTGCATATACAGCACATCTTTATCAATTCATCTATCTATGGACACTTGGGCTGCATCCATAACTTGACTATTTTAAATAATGCTGCTATAAACATAGCATATATCCCTTTGAATTAGTGGTTTTGTATTTTCTGGGTAAATATCCAGTAGTGCATTTGCTGGACCATAGGGTAGTTCTATTTTTAACTTTTTAACTTTTTGAGGAATCCCCAGACTGTCTCCCACAGTAGCTGCACCAGCTTGCATTCCCACCAACAGTGCCCGAGAGTTCCTATTTCTCCACATCCTCACAAACATTTGTTATTTCTTGTGCTTTTGCTTTTAGCCATTCTGATAGGTATGAGGTGATATCTCATTGTAGTTTTGATTTGCATTTCCTTGGTGATGAGTGATATTGTATATCTTTTCATATATCTGTTGGCCATCTGGATGTAGTCTTTGGGGAAAAATATTTTTTAATACTTCTGCCCATTTTTTAATTGTTTGGGGAGTATTGACTTGTATTCTTTCTTCATAGATTTTTGGGTACTTACCCTTTATCAAATATGTCACTTGCAAATATCTTCTCTCATCCTATACGCTGCCTTTTAGTTCTGTTGAACAAAAAGCTGTGCAAAAGCGCTTTATTTTCATGTCCCAATAATTTATTTTTGCTTTTAGTTTTCTTGCCTCAGGAGACGTATCCGGAAAAATGTTGCTTCAGCCATTGTCAGAGACATTACTGACTGTGCTCTCTTCTACGATTTTTATGGTTTCATGTCTCACATTTAGGTCTTTAATCTATGTTGAATCCATTTTTGTGTCTGATGTAAGAAAGTAGTTGAGTTCATTCTTCTGCTTGTGACTGTCCAGTTTTCCCAACATCATTTGATGAAGAGGCTGTCTTTTTCCCACTGCCTCTTCTTTTCCATTTTGTCAAAGATTAGTCGACCATACAGTTATGGGTTAATTTCCGGTTTTTTTTTTTCTGTTCTGTCTGATCTACGTGTTTATTTTTATGCCAGTATCATACTGTATCATACTGTTTTGATTACTACAGCTTTGTAATATGACTTAAAGTCTGGAATTGTGATACCTCCAGCTTTGCTTTTTCTTTTTCAAGATTGCTTTGGCAATTTGACATCTTCTTTGGGTCCATACAAACTTTAGGATTGTTTGTTTTAACAATTATGATTGTTTGTTCTAACAATCTAATTGTGCAAAATGCTGCTGGGTTTTTTTGTTTGTTTGTTTTAATAGGGATTGCATTGAATCTGCAGATTGCTTTGGGTAGCAGTTTAACAATATTCGTTAAAATATTGTTGGCCCGGGGCGCCTGGGTGGCTCAGTGGGTTAAAGCCTCTGCCTTCGGCTCAGGTCATGATCCCGGGGTTCTGGGATCGAGCCCCACATCGGGCTGTCTGCTCTGCAGGGAGCCTACTCCCTCTTCTCTCTCTCTCTGCCTGCTTTTCTGCCTACTTGTGATCTCTGTCTGTCAAATAAATAAATAAAAAAAAATATTGTTGGCCCAATCCACGAGCATGAATATCTTACCATATTTTTCTGTCATCTTCAATTTCCTTCATCAATATTTGTAGCTTTCAGAGTATAGCTTTTTCACCTGTTTGGTTAAGTTTATTTCTAGGTGTTTCATTATTTTTCAAAGATGCATTTATTTATTATTTATTTATTTTAAAGATTGATTGATTGATTTGAGAGAGAGAGAGAGAGAACACTAGCAGGGAGGAGGGGCAGAGGGACAGGGAGAAGCAGACCCCTACTGAGCAGGAAGCCTAATGCAGAGCTCAATTCTAGGACCCTGGAATCATAACCCAAGCCAAAGGCAGAGGCTTAACTGATTAAACCACCCGGGTGCCCCAATGTTTTATTATTTTTGGTTCAATTGTAAATTGATTGGGTTCTTAATTTCTCTTTCTGCTGCTTCATTATTTAGTGTGCAGAAATGCAACAGATTTCCATATATTGAGGGACACTTAGGTGACTCAGTCAATTAAGCATTTTACTTTTTCCTTATCATTTTGGATACACTTTATTTCTTTTTCTTGTCTGATTGCTGTGGCTAGGACTTCCAGGGCCATGGTCAATAAAAGTGTCAAGAGTGGGCATCCTTGTAGTAGCATTCCCCTGTACAGCTATCTGGTCCTGGAATTTGTTTGTTGGGAGTTTTTTAATTACTAATTCAATTTCCTTGCTAATAATTGGTCTGTTCCAATTTTCTGTTTCTTCCTATTTCAGTTTTGGAAGGTTATATATTTTTAGGAATTTATCTATTTATTCTAGGTTGTCCAATTTGTTGGCATGTAATTTTTCATAATTTTCTCTTATAATTCCTTGTATTTCTGTAACATTGGTTGTTATTTCTCCTCTCATTTGTGATTTTGTTTATTTGAGTCCTTTTTCTTTTTTTTCTTAATGAGTATAGCTAGATTTATAAATCCTGTTGATTTTTTCTGTTTTTTCAATCAACCAACTCCTGGTTTCATTGATCTGTTCTCTTATTTTTTTTCTTAGTTTTTATTTCATTTATTTCTGCTGTAATCTTTCTTATTTCCTTCTGCTGGTTTTGGGTTTCATTGCTCTTTTTCTAGCTCCTTTAGGCATAAGGTTAGATTGTTTAAGAGTTTTCTTGCTTCATGAGGTAGGCCTGTATTGCTATAAACTTTCCTCTTAGAAACACTGTTGCTGTATCCCAAAGATTTTGGACCACTATGTTTTCATTTTAATTGTTTCCATGTAATTTTTCATTTATCCTTTGCTTTCTTGTTGACCCATTTGTTGTTTAGTAGCATGTTATTTAACCTCTGTGTATTTGTGGTCTTTCCAGTTTTTTTCTTGTGGTTGATTTCTAGTTTTATAGCATTATGGTCAGAAAAGATGCATGGTATGACTTCAATCTTTTTTAATTTGTGGAGACTTGTGACCTAATATGTGTTTTATCTAAACAATGTTTCATGTGCTCTTGAAAAGAATGTTTATTCTGTTTTAGGGTGGAATGTTCTTGAAAGTATCTGTTAAATCCATCTGGTGCAATGTGCTATTCAATCCTGTTGATTTTCTGCTTGAATGATCTATCCATTGATGTAAATAGGGTGTTAAAATCCCCTACTATTAATGTATTACTATCAGTTAGTTATTTTATGTTTTTTTAGGAACTGTTTTTATGTATTTGGGTGCTCCTAGGTTGAGTGCATAAATATTTACAATTGTTATATCTTCTTATTGGATTGTCCCCTTCATTATTTTTTTTTAAAGATTTTATTTATTTATTTGACAGAGAAAGATCACAAGTAGACAGAGAGGCAGGCAGAGAGAGAGAGAGGGAAGCAGGCTCCCCGCTGAGCAGAGAGCCCGACGCGGGACTCGATCCCAGGACCCTGAGATCACGACCCGAGCCGAAGGCAGAGGCCCAACCCACTGAGCCATCCAGGCGCCCTCCCCTTCATTATTAAATAGAGTCCATCTTTGTCTCTTGTTATAGTCTTTGTTTTGAAGTCTAGTTTGTTCAATGTAAGTATTGCTATTTTGGCTTTCTTTTGACACCCATTTGCATGATAAATATATCTCTATCCTCTCACATTCAATCTGCAGATGTCTTTAGGTCTGAAATGAGTTTCTTATAGATGGCATATAAATGGGTCTCGTGGGGTTTTTTAGGTTTTGGGGTTTTTTTTTTTACACTTTATTTACTTATTTTAGAGAGAGATAACATGCACAAGCAGGGAAGGAGCAGAGGGATAGGGAGACAATCTCCAGCAGACTCTGCACTGAGAACAGAACCCAATATGGGGCTCAACCCCACAAAACCAAAACCATGACCTGAGTTGAAACCAAGAGCCAGACACTCAATGGACTGAGCCCCCTAGATGCTCTGGGTCTTGGTTTCATTGTTTGTTTGTTTATTTGTTTGTTTTTAATCTGCTCTGTCACCCTATATCTTTTGAAGCATTTAGTCCATTTACATTCAAAGTAATTATTTTTTTTAGATTTTATTTATTTATTTAACAGACAGAGGTCACAAGTAGGCAGAGAGCCAGGCAGAGAGAGAGGGGGAAGCAGGTTCCCCACTGAACAGGTAGCCCGATATGGGCCTCGATCCCAGGACCCCAAAATCATGACCCAAGCCAAAGGCAGAGGCTTAACCCACTGAGCCATCCAGGTGCCCCTCAAAGTAATTATTGATGGGTATGTATTTATTGCTATTTTGTTACTTGTTTTGTGGTTGTTTCTGTAGTTTTTCCCTGATCCTTCTCTTGCTATCTTTTATGGCTTGCTGTTTTTTTACCCCCCTAGGTTTTTTTAATGATATATTTGAATTCTTTGTTTATCTATGACTTGTTTTTTTTTTTAAGATTTTATTTATTTATTTGTCAGAGACAGAGGGAGAGAGAGTGAGCGAGCACAGGCAGACAGAGGCAGAGGGAGAAGCAGGCTCCCTGCCGAGCAAGGAGCCCGATGTGGGACTCGATCCCAGGACGCTGGGATCATGACCCGAGCCGAAGGCAGCCGCTTAACCAACTGAGCCACCCAGGCATCCCTATGACTTGTTTTTTAATGTGTAGTTACCATTAGGTTTGTGTAAAATGTTCTCTGTATAGCAGTCTACATTAAGTTGATGGTCACTTAAATTTGAACCCATTCTTTACTCCTCTCCCCCTCTCCCATGTTTTAGGTATTTGGTGTCATATTTTGCATCTTTTTATTTTGCTACTCCCTTGACTGATTTTCACAGATACACTTATTTTTCATACTCTCATTTATGGTCTTTCCTTTCCACCCAGGTCCCCTTTAGTATTTCTTAGAGGGCTGGTTTAGTGGTCATGAACTCCTTTAGCTTTTGTTTTTCTGAAAAAAAACTTTCTCTCCTTCTATTCTGAATGGTAGCTTTGCTGGATCAAGTATTCTTGGCTGTAGATTTTTCTCATTCACTACTTTGGGTATATCTTGCCACCTCTTCTCGCCTGCAAAGTTTCTGCTGAAAAATCCACGATAGCCTTGTGGGGGTTTCCCTTGTATGTAGCTGTCATCTTTTCTCTTGCAGCTTTTAAGATTTTCTTTATACCTACTTTTTACTTTGTAACTACTTTTTACTTTATAACTACCTTTTATCTGCCATTTTAATTACTGTGTCCTGATGTGGACTTCCTTGGGTTGATGGTTGGGTGGGGGTGGGGGACAATCTCTGCCTCCTAGATCTGGATTTCTGTTCTTCTCCCAGATTAGGGAAGTTTTCGGCTATTATTTCTTCAAATAAATTTTCTGCCAGCTTTTCTTTCTTCTTCTGGGATCCTATAATACAAATGTTATTACGCTTGATGGAGTCACTGAGTTCCCTAATACTATTCTCAATTCGCATAATTTTTTTCCCTCTCATATGTTCAGCTTGGTTACTTTCTGTTACTCTCTGTCTTCTAGGTCACTAATTCATTCTTCCGTTTCATTCAGCCTGCTGCTTATTCCGTCAAGTGTATTTTTAATTTCATTTATTGAGTTCTTCATCTCTGATTGGTTCTTTATCATCTCTTTGTTGAGGGTCTCACTGATGTCCTCCAGTCTTTTCTCAAGTCGTTATGATCATCACTTTAAATTCTCTATCAGGCGTATTACTTACATCCATTTCACTTAGGTCTCTTGCTGTCATTTGGGATACATTTTTCTGTCTCCTCATTTTGTCTCTTTATGTCTGTTTCTGTTAGAAAAGTCAGTATGTCTCCTGCTCTTGAAGGTAATGACCTTATGAAGAAGAGGTCCTGAAATGCCCTGCTATGCTGTGTCCCTTGTTCCCCAGGACCTGGCACTTCATCGAGTGACTCCTGTGTGTGTTGCATGTGCCCTGTTGTGTTCTTGCCTCTTTTCAGTTCATTTATCTCAAGTGGCTCTCTGTGCCTCTTGTGAGCAGTGTTTGGTCCCTGGGGAATTGGGGGGGGGGGTGTTTTAACAAGGTACAGTCTGATCTGCTTGCTAATTGACACCTGGAGCCGCAGCTGCTGTACCAGCCAGCCTAAGCAGCTCTGCAAAGGGCATGTGGGTGGATCCCAAACTTCTAACAAGGTGTGTTTCAGGCTTCTGAATCACCAGCCTCTGAGGGCCTGCAAAAGGTGCCAGTGGGGAGACACAGTGCTGCTGAGGTTTGCCTTAATCTTTGGAGGGAGGGGCTCACTGTGCTGGATGGAGGCATATGTGACTGCAAGGGGTGGATCCACCAAAGTGGGGGAGAGCATCATGTAAGCAAATGTGGCTTGGCATTAGTTCCCACAGGTGGCCTTGTGTTTATGCTGGGGAGCAGGGGAGGGAAATGGCATTTGCCAGCTCCCTTCTTCATGGAGAGGTCTTTCTGAGATCCCTATCTCTCTGGGACACCTCTGTGATGAGTAAACCACTCTCCCTCCCATCTGCCCCTGGCATTTTTCCAACTTCTGGTTCTACACTGTATCTGCTCAGGCTGCTTGTCCTGCCCCCTCTTTAAGGGTGAGGACTCTGCTTCCTAATACCTTCAGAGCTCTCCCAGAGCTGAGCACACTGATTTTAAGAATTCCAGGCTTTAAATCCTGTTGGTTGTAAGAACTTGTGAAATTCAGCCCCTCTTGCTCTTAAAGCCAAATGTTATTGGGTCTGTCTTCCCTGTTCAGGGTCCCTAGTAGGATCATCTGTTTCTTGCCCTTCACCACTCTCCCTTCTCCCTCCCATCTGCAGACAGCCACAGTCCCTTTAGGTCTCCAGTCCTGTCTTCACATTTCCTACCTCCTTCTGTGTGGCCTCTTCTCTATCTTTGGGTGTAGAGTTCATTCTGCGAGTCTTTGATCGTTTCTGCGTTATGTAAGCTGATGGTGAGTGCTATCTAGTTGTATCAATGGGACAAGATGAGCTAAGGTACTCCTACTCCACCATTGTCCTAGCAATCTCCCTTTTTATTTGACATAGCCCCAATGGTTATTTTTGCTTTTGTTTCCCTTGCCAAAGGAGACATATCTAGAAAAATGTTGTTATGGCCAATGTCAGAGAAATTACTGCCTGTGATTTCTTCTAGGATTTTTATGGTTTCAGGTCTCACATTTAGGTACTTAATCCACGTTGAGTTTGTATATGGTGTAAGAAAGTGGTCCATATTCATCCTTTTGCATGTCGCTCTCCAGTTTTCCCAACACCATTTTTTGAAAAGACTGTCTTTTTCCTATTGCACAGTCTTACCTCATTTCTGGGCTTTCTATTCTATTCTATTGATCCATGTGTCTATTTTTGTGTCAGTCCATACTGTTTAATTATAACAGCTTTGTAGTATACCTTGAAATCTGGAATTATGATACCTCCACCTTTGTTTTTCTTTTTCAGAATTGCTTTGGCTATTCAGGGTCTTTTGTGGTTCCATAAAAATTTCTGGATTATTTGTTCTAGCTCTGTGAGAAATGCTGTTGGTATTTTGATAAAGATTACATTAAATCTGTAGATTTCTTTGGGTGGAATGGACATTTTAACAATATCTGTTCTCCCAACCCATGAACATGGAATGTGTTTCCATTTCTTTGTGTCATCTTCAATTTCTTTCATCAGTGTTTTATAGTTTTCAGAGTATAGGTCTTTCACCTCTTGGGTCAAGTTTATTTCTAGGTATTTCATTATTTGGGGTGCAGTAGTAAATTGGATTATTTTCTTAATTTCTTTTCCTGCAGCTTCATTATTAGTGTATAAAAATACAACAAATTTCTATACATGATTTTGTATCCTGAGACTTCACTGGATTCATTGACCAGTTCTAGCAGTTTTTTGGTGGAGTATTTAAAATTGCCTATACATAGGGGTGCCTGGGTGGCTCAGTCAGTTAAGTGGCTGCCTTAAGCTCAGGTCATGATCCTAGGGTCCTGGGATCAAGCGCTGCATTGGGCTCCCTGTTCAGGGGGGAAGCCAGCTTCTCCCTCTCCCACTCCCTCTGCTTGTGTTCCCTCTCCACCCGCCCCTCTCTCTCTCCTATGCATAGTATCCTGCCATCTACAAATAGTGCAAATTTTACTCCTTCCTTACCAATTATTATACTTTTTTTTCCTTTTTTTTTTTTTTTTTTTTTGGTCTGATTGCTGTGACTAGAACCTCCAATACTATGGGGAATAAAAGTGTCAAGAGTGGCCATCCTCGACCTGATAGAGGAAAAGCTTTCAGTTTTTCTCCATTGAGTATGATGTTAGCTGTGGGTTTTCATACATGGCCTTAATGTTGAAGTATGTGCCCTCTAAGCTTCCTTTGTTAAGGGTTTTTGTTTTGTTTTGTTTAAAGATTTTATTTATTTATTTGACAGAGATCACAAGTAGGCAGAGAGGCAGGCAGAGGCTTTAACCCACTGAGCCACCCAGGCGCCCCTTGTTGAGGGTTTTTATCATGAATGGGCGTTGTGTGTTTTTTGCATCTATTGAAATATTCATGTGGTTCTTATCCTTCTCATTGGTGTGATGTAGCATGTTGATCAACTTGTGATATGGAGCCACCTTGCATCTGGGAATAAAGGTCACCCAATTGTAGTGAATGATTTTTTTTTAGTTGTTGGATTCAGTTTGCTAGTATTTTGTTCAGGATTTTTGCATCTATATCATCAGGGATAATGGCCTGTACTTCTCTTTTGTGGTGGTGTCTTTATCTGGTTTTGGTATCAGGAAAATCCTGGCCTCAGTATAAATTTGGAAGTTTTCCTACCTCTTCAATTTTTCAGAATAGTTTAAGAAGAATATATGTTAACTCTTCTTTAAATGTTTGGTAGAATTCAACTGTGAAGCTGTCTCCTCCTGGACTTTTGTTTGTTGGGAGTTTTTTCATTACTGATTCAATGTCATTGCTGATCATCGGTCCGCTCAAATTGTATTCCTGTTTCAGCTTTGGTAGGTTATGTTTCTAGGAATTTATCCATTTCATCGAGGTTATGCAACTTGTTGGCATATAGTTTTTCATGATACTCTTATAATCCTTTATATTTCTGTGGTGTTTATTGTTACTTCTCCTCTTCCATTTTTGACATTGTATATTTGAGTATTTGAGTCTTCTTTCCTTTTTTTTTTTTTTTATGAGTCTGGTGAAAATTTTATCAATTTTGTTGATCTTTTCAAAGAACCAGCTTGTGGTTTCATTGATCTGTTGTCTTTTTAGTTTCCACTTCATTTATGTCTGCTCTAGTCCTTAGTATTTTCTTCTTCCTGTCAGTTTTGCATTTTGTTCTTTTTCTAGCTCTTTTAGGTATAAGGTTAAGTTGTTTGTGATTTTTCTTGAGGTAGGCCTGTATTGCTATAAACTTCCCTCTTAGAAACACTTTTGCTTCATCCCAAAAGTTTTGGACTGTTGTGTTTTCATTTTCATTTGTTTCCAGATATTTTGAAATTTCCTCTTTGATTTTTGTTTGCTCACATTTTTGTTTAGTAGCATGGTGTTTAATACCCATGTATTTGTGCTCTTTCCAGATTTTTTCCTTCTATTTGATTTCTAGTTTCATAGCATTGTGGTCAGAAAAGATGCATCATATGACTTTGGACTTTTTTAATTTGTTGAGGCTTGTTTGGTGGCCTAACATGTGATCTACTCTGGAGAATGTTCACGTGCACTTGGAAAGAATGTATATTCTGCTGTTTTGAGATGGCATGTTCTGAATATATCTGTTAGATCCATCTGATGCCATGTGTCTCCAGAGCCACTGTTGCCTGTTGCTTGTTTTTTTGAATTTCTGTTTAAATGATCTGTTCATTGATGTAAGGAGGGGTTAGCGGTCTCCTACTATTATTGTATTACTATCGATTAGTTCCTTTATATTTGTTATTAGCTGTTTTATGTATTTGGGTGCTCTCATGTTGGGTGCATAAATATTTTTAATATTTATAATTTTATTTTTTATTTATAATTGTTTATTTTTTATTTATAATTGTTATATCTTCTTGTTGGGGTTTTTCCCTTTATGATTATAAAGTGTCCCTTTTTGTTTCTTGCAATAGTCTTTGTTTTATTTCTTTTTTATAAACTTTTTACAATTTAAATTCAATTAATTAACATATAATGTATTATTGGTTTCAGAGGGACAGGTCTGTGATTCAACATCTGTAATGGGTCTTAGATAACACCCAGTGCTCATTACAGCAAGTGTCCTCCTTAATGCCTGTCACCCAATTACCCCATCCCCCCACCCACCTCCCCTCCAGCAACCCTCAGTTTGTTTCTTATGTTTGAGAGTCTCTTATGGTTTGTCGCCCTCTCTGGTTTCATTTTTTTTTTTCCTCTCTTCTCCTATGATCCTCTGTTTTGTTTCTTAAATTCCACGTATCAGTGAAATCATATGACAATTGTCTTTCTCTGTTTTAAAGTCTATTGTGTCTGATGTAAGTATTGTTACCCCGTATTTCTTTTCACATCCATTTACATGATAAACACTTGCCATCCCTTCCCTTTCAATCTGCGTGTGTCTTCAGGTCTGAACTGAGACTCTCGTAGGCAGCATAAAAATGGGTCTTGCTTTTTATCTATTCCATTGCACCATGTCTTTTGATGGGAGCATTTAATCCATTTACATTCAAAATAATTATTGACAGGTGTGTATTTATTGCCATCCTGTTATTTTTTAAAAGATTTTATTTATTTATTTGATGGAGAGAGACACAGCAGGAGAGGGAACACAGTAGGGGAAGTGGGCAGGGGGAGTGGGAGAAGCAGGCTCTCCGCTGAGCAGGGAGCCTGACGCAGGGCTCCATCCCAGGACCTGGGATCATGACTTGAGCTGGAGGCAGGACTGAGCCACCCAGGCGCCCCATCCATTTTGTTATTTGTTTTAAAGTCGTTTCTGTAATTCTTCTCTGTTTCTTCCCTTACTCTCTTTTTTTCATGATAGATTGGCTTTCGTTAGTGATATAATTGGATTCTTTTCTCTTTATTCTGGTTTTTGATTTGTGGATACCACTAAGTATGTATTTAGCATCTTCTGCATAGCAGTCTGTATTAAGTCGATACTCACTTTAGTTTGAACCCATTCTTCCCAAATTACGTTATTTGAAGGAACAATACAAATGAAACAAGTTAAGTGGATGTTTTGGTACAACTGATAGAAAAGAGAATCCATTCTTTTCTCCTCTCCCTACCACCCCCCACCATGTTTTAGGTATACAGTGTCATACTTAACATCCTTTTATTTTGTGAGTCTCTTGACTGATTTTTACAGATACACTTATTTTTACCGCCTTTATCCTTCCTACTTTTCTTACTCCTGCTTATGCTCTTTCCTTTCCACTCAAAGAGTCCCCTTTAACATTTCTTGTAGAGCTGGTTTAGTGGTGATGAATTCCTTTAAACTTTTCTTTGGGAAAATCTTTATCTCTTCCTTTATTCTGAATGATAGCCTTTGGATACATCATTCTTGGCTGCAGATTTTCCCTTTTCAGTGCTTTGACTATATCATGCCACTCACTTCTGGCCTGCAAAGTTTCTGCTGAAAAAATCCACTGAGAGTTTACGGGGTTCCCGTTGTATGTACTGTCATCTGGATTTCTGTTTCACTCCCCAGATTAGGAAAGTTTTCAGCTATTATTTCGTCAAATACATTTTCTGCCCCCTTTACCCCCTCTTTTCCCTCTGGGATCCCTATAATGTGAATTATGTTTGATGGTGTCACTGAGCTCCCTAAGTCTGTTGTCATTTTGCCTATTTTTTTTTCTCTCACCTGCTCAGCTTCATTACTCTCCATTACTCTGTCCATGAGGTCACTGATTCACTCTTCTGTTTCCTCTAGGCTACTATTTATTCCTCTAGTGTATTTTAATTTCACCTATTGTGTTCTTCAACTCTAAGTTGTTCTTTTTCATCTCTTTGCCAAAGGTCTTATTTGATTACCTCCACTCTTTTCTCAAGTCCAGTGACTATCTTTCTGCCTATTACTTCAAATTCTCTATCAGGTATCTTACTTCTCTCCATTTCACTTAAATCTCTTGCTGTGATTTTTGCCTTCTTCTCTCATTTGGGGCATAGTCCTCTGTCTCTCTACCTCTCTCTGTCTGCTTCTGTGTGTGAGGAAATTCAGTTCCATCTGAATTTTTGTAAGTAACAGCCTTAGGAAAAAGAGGTCCTATAGTGTCCTGCAGTGCAGTGTCCCCCATCACCAGAGCCTGGCACTTCACACGCGACTCCTGTGTGTGTTGTGTGTACCCTGCTGCTGTCGGCAGTGGCTCTCTTTGCCTGTCGTGAGCAGGGTTTGGTCCCTGTGGTGTTAGAGAGCCAGTCTGGGGCTCCCTTGGGCTTGAGCTAAGTCCGACCAGGCATTTGCCAGAGCTGTCAAGGCATTAAACTGCAGGGTGTGTTTCCCCAGAGAAGCTTCTGCTGGAGTGTGGGGCCTGCTGTCAGACCAGTGGTCTGCCATGATTCCATTGCCAGTCCCAGTCTGACTGTTGTGTGTGCTTATCTTTCCCTCTCCCTGGGGAAGGAACCACTGTGCAGTGGCACTGGCCCATGTGGGGGCCACTTGCTTGTGGCACCACCCTGGACGGTCTCTGGCCAAGAGTGTTTTGGAGCAGCAGGTCATCGATAGGCACGGGCTGGCTAGGCAGCCTGATTGGGGGTGGGGGCGTTTTGTTTGCGGCTGGTCCCCTGTGGGAGAGGCCCCACAGCAGCAGGACTGAGGCCAATCTGGCTGGGGGCGGGGTTGGAGGGAGGGTTGGATCTGCCAAAGCATGCACCGGGGACACTGTGAACAAGTTAGGTGGTGAGCGTCAGGTGCTACTGGTTCCCACAGGTGCTGTGTATTTATGGTGGGAGGTTGGGGAGGAAAAGAGTTCCGCCAGCTCCTTTGTTCCTGAAGAAGCCTCCCAGGATCTGTGCCTCTCTGGGACCTGCTCTGAGATTAGTAAGTAGCTCTCCCTCCCGTGGGCCCCAGGCATTTTTCCAAAGGCTGCAGCTCTGTGGATGTTCCCTTTAAGGGAACTTTAAGGCAGGGACTCAGTTGCCTCTTGCCTTCTGGGCTCACCTTAAGTACTTATTTTTTTTTTAATTCAAGGTTTTTTAAGCCCTCCTGGTTTTAAGAACTCAGGAAATTCAGCCCATCTGTTTTTAAACACAGATGTGATGGGGATTCATCTTCCCCGTGATCATGTATTTCTCTCCCCTCTGTGCACCTGCAGGTCCCTCCCTCCCACGGATAGTCCCCTCAGATCTGTTTAGCTCCCCACTGTGTCTCAGCCCTTCCCACCCTCTTTGATGTGGCCTTTTCTCTACATTTCGTTGTGGAGTTTGTTTTGCTGGCCTGCAGGTCATTTTCTGGGTTATAAACACTAATGTGAGTGTTGTCTAGTTGTACCCCAAAACAAGGTGAGCTTAGGGTCCTCCTGCTCTGCTGGCTTCCCTGCAATTCTTCTACATGTCTGTTTTCATGCTAATGCCATCGTGTTTTAATTACCATGGCCTTGTAATAGAGCTTGAAATCAAGAAGTGTGAGATCTCCAGCTTTGTAGTTGTTTCTTGAGATTGCATTGGATATTCAGGGTCTTTTTTGGTTTCACACAAATTTTAGACTTGTTCTATTTCTGTGAAATAATGCCACTGGAATTTTGATAGGTATTGCGTTGAAGCTATAGACTGCATTTGCATTTTAATGATATTAATTCTTCAATCCATTAGTGTGAAATGCCTCTTCAATTTATTCCTTGGCATTTTATCCTTTTTTTTTTTTAAGATTTTATTTATTTATTTGACAGAGATCACAAGTAGGCAGAGAGGCAGGCAGAGAGAGGAGGAAGCAGGCTCCCTGCTGAGCAGAGAGAGCCCTATGCAGGGCTTGATCCCAGGACCCTGGGATCATGACCTGAGCTGAAGGCAGAGGCTTTAACCCACTGAGCCACCCAGGTGCCCCCATTTTGTCCTTTTTGATGGGGTTGTAAATGTAATTGTTTTCTTACATTCTTTTTTCTGATAGTTTGTTATTAGTGCAGAGAAATGCAATAGATCTTTGTGTATTGATTTTGTATCTTGTAACTCCACTGAATTTATTCTGACTGGTTTTTTGGTTGATTGTTTGGTTGGTTTTTTTGGTGGAATCTTTAGGATATAATATGTCATCTGCAAATAGTGACAGTTTTCTCTCCTTTCCAATTTGGATACCTTTTATATTTCTTGCCTGATTGTTCTAGCTACAACTTTCAATACTATGCTGAATAAAAGCGGCAAGAGTAGACATCCTTATGTTGTTTCTCATCTTAGAGAAAAAGCTTTCAGCTTTGCACTGTTGGGTGTGATGTTGGCTGTAGGCTTGTCACATACGGCCTTCATCATGTTGAGGTATGTTCCCTCTATACTCACTCCATTACAAGTTTACAATTATCATTCAAATCCATTGTAAGACTTATCTATGATATTAATTAAAAGTTCAATTTAGTAAATAGTTACTGATTACCTAATTTAAGGTAGGCAATTTTTAACCTGTTACATTTTATTTTTTTTTAATTTACTTTTTTTTTTTTAAAGATTTTATTTATTTATTTGACAGAGAGATCACAAGCAGGCAGAGAGGCAGGCAGAGAGAGAGAGGAGGAAGCAGGCTTCCTGCTGAGCAGAGAGCCCGATGCGGGGCTTGATCCCAGGACTCTGAGATCATGACCTGAGCCGAAGGCAGCAGCTTAACCCACTGAGCCACCCAGGCGCCCTCTTGATATTTTCTTAATGAAACAAACTACATTTACGTGTATCAATCTGAATATATAACAAAAATGTCTTTAAATTTTTTAAAGAATTTATTTTTAATCTCTACACTCAACATGGTGCTCAACCTCACAAGGCTGAGATCAGGAGGTGCTGGCTTTCCTGACTGAGCCAGCAGCAGACTCCAAAACTGCTTTTAAATTTTGAGTAAAAAAGAAGGGGCAAGAGAATATTTGCAGTATGATGCCATTGTATAAAACCATACTTTCATGTATGCCCCCAAAGAACAGGAATATGCAGAGGAATGATAACCCCTCCATTTCAAGATAACGTCCCCATCCCCAGGGTGGGGGAGTACTTTGTAAAATTTTAGTTATAAGAAAGAAGGATTTTATTATATCTCAAATATAACAAAATATTAGCATCTGTTTAATCTTCATGGTAAGTACATAAATATCTATTATTTGTATTTTTTTATGTTTGAAGTACTTCACAATTAAAAATAAACATCCTTTTCCCTAATTCTCACAAGAAACATGCAAAGAACACTGAATGAAATGTTTTTAAATGCCATAAAAATAGAAAGTATAAAATGAAGTAGTGACATAAGTCCAGGCCAAACATATCTGTCCTTTAATAATTAGAGGCCAAATTGTCCAGATTGCAAAACAAAATAAAAAGTAAAATGAAAAAAAAAGCTGAGATAATAAATCTAAAAAATATACTACATAAATGATTGTTTTTACACATTATTAGCTGTAGAAAGCAAATAATAATAATAATAATACCCTTACAAATGGTAAAACCAAAACAGACTGTGGTGGGTTTTTTGCTACTGGATCAAACATGGCTTGAATATTTACTATGCACTAGATGCTTTACACATGCTGCTGTCAATGCTCATAAAACTCTATGTGGCAAGATTCTTACCTGCTAACTTTCCCAAGGTCACATGTGGTAGGTGTCAGAGCTGTGATGATAGCCTGGGTTGGTCTGGGTCCAAAGCCCTCACTGGGGTTTTTTCTACGAAGCTTCACTGAGAGGTAACAAAATCAGTCAACCATAACATACACCAGGTTATTCCCACCTCAGAATCACAGACACGCAAAATAAAACAAGAACTAACACATTTTTTTATCCTAATGGGGGATAATTTAATCCTAATTAGTTTCTTTTCTAATATTAAGTGAGAATATTTAATACTAAGTAGAAAGTGAGGGAAACCTATATGAAGTCATCACTTTACAGTTCTGCTGGCAAATGTGTAAATTAGGAGACTTTTTTTTTTTTTTTTAAAGTAGGCTCCATGCTCAGTGTGGGGCTCGAACTCACAACCAGGAGATTAAGCATTGCGTGCCCTACCAACTGAGCCAGCCAGATGCCCTAAATTAGGAGATTTTAAAAATTAACTTGACATTCCATAACAAGACAGTCTTTAGAAACCTCATACCCATTGTCTGATATCTGTCTGGGAATCTATTAAAAAATAGCAAATATAAAATAAATAAAAGAGGATATTTAGTATAGGATTTTAATTAAGTGAAAAGTTGTAACATTCAAACACAAAGTAACAGGCAAATGGTTAAATGAATTATATACCTTCCAGAACAGGGGTCTTTAAAAATGTTTGGAGCCAATATGAAATAACTTGAAAAATGATAAGGTTAGATCAAAAATCAAAACTAAAAATATGAAGGTAATATGATTACATCTCTATTTCTGAGTAGTACCAGATTATAGGGGGGAAAAAATCTGAAAAGTAAATAAACCAGCCTATTAACAGTAATGGGTAGGGTAAGTTTTTTGAGGGGTTGATAAGTGTTCTTCCTACTTTCTCTGCTTTTCATGATAACTATAAAACATACTGTCTTGGGGCACCTGGGTGGCTCAGTGGGTTAAAGCCTCTGCCTTTGGCTCAGATCATGATCCCAGGGTCCTGGGATCGAGCCCCGCATCGGGCTCTCTGCTCGGTAGGGAGCCTGCTTCCTCCTCTCTCTCTGCCTGCCTCTCTGCCTACTTGTGATCTCTGTCTGTGAAATAAATAAATAAAATCTTAAAAAAACAAAAACAAAAAAAAATACTGTCTTCATGATTTTTAAAACCGTACCACAGATTTTAAGTTTTATAACTCGGTAGGGTAAATCTACCCTTTCCTTTTAAAAATGTTAGCTCCGTTGTTCACTTACTCTTCCAAATGGGTAAGAGTTAGGGGGTTAGGGTAAGTGATAAGATGATAGTGGTACTCAGGAGGGGCACTCCTATGAGCAGAGTTTACACCGAGTCCCCTTGAGGCATCAGAGAGCCCCTGACAAAGACCAAGGGAGTGATTCCCCCTCCCCCTCTGCATTAGCAATAGCAACAAAAGCAGAGTGAAACAGCTGTCACTGAGCAGTCACGTAAAGACTTGCTTTAGGATTCCAAGTACGGATGTCATCCTTCTGAATGTCATTTTTCTCAAGATTTTATTTATTTGAGGGGCGCCTGGGTGGCTCAGTGGGTTAAAGCCTCTGCCTTCGGCTCAGGTTATGATCCCAGGGTCCTGGGATCAAGCCCCACATCAGGCTCTCTGCTCAGCGGGGAGCTTGCTTCCTCCTCTCTCTCTCTCTGCCTGCCTCTCTGCCTACTTGTGATCTCTGTCAAATAAATTTAAAAAAAAATGCTTTAAAAAAAAAAGATTTTATTTATTTGAGAGAGCGCATCCACATGCACACACGACCAGTGGGATTGGGGCGGAGGGAAAGAGACAAGCAGACTCCCTGCTAAACATGGAGCCCAATGCAGGGCTCGATCCCAGGACCCCAGGATTTTTTTCACTCTTTTATTTCTCCAGGTAGAGTATGCTTATCTCATTTGAATAAATTTCCTCCAAATCGTGGTTAAATTCCTAAAAATGTCTTTACATTTTCTTATGACTCTTCTATTTCACAAATACTTTATGAGCCCCTATTTCATACTGGCCCCGTTCTTGGAGTCTATAAGATAGAAATACAGAGTGGCCCAACACTGGCATTCTCAGCTGGGGAGATAATTAACAAATATGTTGGGCGCCTGTGTGGCTCGGTGGGTTGGGCCGCTGCCTTCGGCTCGGGTCGTGATCTCGGGGTCCTGGGATCGAGTCCCGCATCGGGCTCTCTGCTCAGCAGGGAGCCTGCTTCTCTCTCTCTCTCTCTCTCTCTCTCTCTCTCTGCCTGCTTGTGATCTCTGTCAAATCAATAAATAAAATCTTTAAAAAAATATATGTTAGGGTACAAAAAAGCCAAAACATGATGGCTCCAACAAGACAGTCTATTTACTGTCCCCTGGCAGGCAGAGGCAGGTCAGTAGGCTGGCTTGCAAGTGGCTCTGCTGCAGGAGAGTTTCCAGAAATCAGTTCTTTCTGTCCTGCTGCTCCTCACCTTAGCGTGAAGCCTTGTCTTCGTCTTTTTGAGGTAGCCCATAAACTCCTGCTAGCTTTCTACCGTCAAAAAGGGAGAACGTGGGAGCCTGAGTGGCTCAGCTGGTTAAGTGTCTGCCTTGGGCTCAGGTCATGATCTTAGGGTTCTGGGATCGAGCCCCACGTAGGGCTCCTTGCTCAGTGGGGAGTCTGCTTCTCCCTCTCCCTCTACTGCTCCCCCTGCTTGTGCTCTCCCTCTCTCTCTGACAAATAAATTATTTTTTTTTAAAGGGAGAACATTATCCTGAAAGACAGCCTTTAGTTATTCATTTACTCCACAAATTCCTTTGAGTCCTCTCAGAGCCAGATGCCATTCTCAAGGTTAAAGTACAAAACAGACCACTTCCCGGTGGTCCAAAAACAGGAGCTTCTTTCAGAAGCAAGAGCAGGAAACAGGGCAAAAGGGTGGATTTCATCCTAAGTGCAATGGAAAGGCACTGGAGGGCATTTAGTAAGGAAAGAGTCTTTTAAAGACCAGGGCGGATTTTTATTGTATTTTCTCTCTGTGAATGGAAATACAGTGTATCTACCACACAGGAATGGAATGCAAGACTGTAACATCTGGGCAATCTGGAAAATGTTCAGAATTGTTCCATGCAGACCAGCGTCTCCTTTTCGTAGACAAAGAAACCAAGGCTCAGAGAAGTTTTATAACCCCCAAATCTCTTCTTGGACTGAGGGGGAATCACATCTATGATCATCTTTCTTTCCCACCCATCAGCCAGGTTTTATTTTTTCTGTTGGAAGTGGAAAAATGCAGACACCTCCTAAAGCAAATAATTACAAAAGCAACACCGATTTTTCTAATAAAGATCTCCTTCATACCACACTTTTCAGAGTCTTCTAGGTCCTATAATATTCTCCTTTTACCTTCAGAAAAGGGAGAGCGTGGATGAGGACGAACTTACAGGGAGTTCAATTCTCTTTGCTTCGTTAAGCCATTTTTTCCAAACTTGGTTAATAAAGAGAATAATCTGAGATCTTTGTGAAAAATGTATATATCCAAGTCCCTCCTGGAGATTCTAGATGGCAAGAAAGAAACTGGGAAGTTGCCTATAATTTTTAAGTATTGCTCAGGGAGATTCTTTCCATAGACAAGTCTGGCAAATGTTGGTGCACCCTGATCTCCAAAGGGTGTGAGGAAGCGCACTCAGTAAAAAATCTATATAAGGAGATGATTTTTTTCTGACTATAAAGGTACTGAAGAGTGCTCAAAGGTGGAATTATATTATATGCAGTCTTCTGTGACTGGCACCATGTTTCACTTGGAATAATGTTTTTAAGTTTTTATTTTAATTCCAGTTAACATGCACTGTCATAATAGTTTCAGGAGTTTGGTGTAGCAATTCAGCAATTCCATACACCACCCAGTGCTCTTCATGACAGGTGCACTCCTCCAGTCCCATCACCTTGCCCCACCCGACCCCCCAACCAGCAGTGTGTTCTCTCAAGAGTCCATTTCTTGTCTTGTCTCTCTCTCTTTTCCCTTGGCTTATTTGTTTTGTTTCTTAAATTTCACACACGAGTGACATCCTATGGCATTTGTCTTTCTCTGACTTAATTCACTTAGCATTGATTGTACTCTCCGGGTCCATCCATGTTGTTGCAAATGACAAGATTTCATTCTTTTTTATGGCTGAGTAATATTCTATTACATATATAAAAAACACTTCTTTATCTATGCATCCATACATCAGTCAGTGGACACCTGGGCTATTTCCTTAACTTGACTACTCTAGATAATGCTGCTATAAACACAGGGGTGCATGTATCCCTTTGACTTAGTATTTTGTATTCTTTGAGTAAATACCTAGTAGTATGATTGCTGGATCATAGGGTAGATCTATTTTTAACTTTTGAGAAACCTCCATACTGTTTCCTGGAGTGGCTGTACCAGTTTGCAATCCAACCAGCAGTGCACATGGGTTCCCCTTTCTCCACATCCTCGCCAGCACCTCTTGTTTCTTGTGTTATTGATTTTATTGACTTTTGGTGTAGTCTTTATGGTTTTCTAAATATAGTATCATGTTATCTGCAAGTAGTGGAAGTTTTACCTCTTCTTTACCAATTTGATGTCTTTATTCCTTTTTGTTGTCTGATTGGTGTGGCTTGGACTTTCAATACTTTGTTGGACATCCTTGTCTTGTTCCTGTTCTTGGGGGAATATTCTCAGTTTTTTACCATTTTGAGTATGATGTTACCTGTGGTGTATGTTTCCCTCTAAACCTACTTAGCTGAGGATTTGTCCTGTGTGGATGTTGTACTTTGTCAAATGCTTTTTCTGTATTTATTGAGATGATCATATGGTTTTTATCCTTTCTCTTGCTGATGTGATTTACTATATTGATTAATTTGATTATACTAAGCCACCCTTCCAACCTAGAAGTAAATCCCACTTGATCATGGCTAATGATTTTTTTAATGTATTGTTGGATTCAGTTGGCTAATGTATTTTGAGAATTTTTACATCTGTATTCATCAGAGATACTGGTCTATAGTTTTTCTCTTTCTCTCTCTGTCTTTTTGCTTTGTAGTGTCTTCATCAGGTTCCGGTATCAGGGTAATGCTGTGCTTGTAGAATGAATTTGGATGCTTTTCCCCCTCATCAGTTCTTTGGAATAGTTTGAGAAGAATAGGTATTAACTCTTCTTTAAATGTTTGGTAGAATTTACCTGTGAAAGCATCTGGTCCTGAACTTCTGTTTGTTGGGAGTTTTTTGATTACTGTTTCCCTTTCATTGGTGGTAATCAGTCTGTTCAAATTTTCTGTTTCTTCCTGATTCAGTTTGAAGAGTTGCTATGTTTCTAGGAACCTATCCATTTTTTCTTGCGGCTTTTTTTGGTATTTATTTTCTTACTAAATTTTTAAATTCCAGGATAATGAACATACAGTGTTATATTAGTTTCAGGTGTACAACATAGTAATTCAACAATTCTATATATTACTCAGCGCTCATCATGATAAGTGTACTCCTTAATACCCACCACCTATTTCACCCATCCCCCACCCACATTTCTTCTAGGTTATCCAATTTGTTGGCATATAATTTTTCATAATATTCTCTTACAGTCCTTTGTATCTGTGGTGTCAGTTGTAAAATCTCTTTCATTTCTGATTTTGCTTATTCAAGTCCTCTCTCTTTTTCTTTCTTTTAATGAGTCTGGCTAAAGGTTTATCAATTATGTTGATCTTTTCAAAGCACCGTCTCCTGGTTTTAGTGATCTATTCTTTTTTTTTTAAGTTTCCATTTTATTTCTACTCTAATCTTTATTATTTCCTTCCTTCTCCTGGTTTGGGATTTTGTTCATTCTTATTTTTCTAGCTCCATAAGGTATAAAGTTAGGTTGTTTATTTGAAATTTTTCTTGTTTTTTGAGGTAGGCCTATATTGCTATAAATTCCCTCTTAGAGTGGCTGTTGCTGTTTCCCAATGATTTGGACCCTGTGTTTTCATTTTTATTTGTCTTCATGTTAGACAAGTATTCTGAAGAATGTGCCCTGGGCACTAGAAAAGAATGTTTTTCTGCTGTTTTAGGATGGAATGTTCAGAATATACCCATTAGATCCATCCAGTGCAGTGCATCATTCAAAACCACTTTTTCTTGTTATTTTCTTTCTTTCTTTCTTTTTTTTAAAAGATTCTATGCATTTATTTGACAGAGAGAGAGAGAGAGAGAGAGATAGATCACAAGTAGTCAGAGAGGCAGTCAGAGAGAGAGGGGGAGGCAGGCTCCTTGCTGAGTGGAGAGCCCAGATGCGAAGCTCGATCCTAGGATCCTGAGATCATGACCTGAGCTGAAGGCAGAGGCTTACCCCACTGAGCCACCCAGGCACCCACCTTGTTAATTTTGTTTGGATGAGCTGTCCATTGATGTAGGTAGGATGTTAAAACTCCCTTACTCTTTTTTTTTAAATTAACATATAATGTATTATTTGTTTCAGGGAAAACTCCCTTACTCTTATATTACTGTAGATTTGTTCCTTTATGTTTGTTATTACCGGCTTCATGTATTTGGGCTCTCTGATGTTGGCTACATAAATATTTACTATTATTACATATTCTTGTTGGATTGTTCCCTTTATGATTATATAGTCTCCCTCTTTTTCCTTCATATAGTCTTTGTTTTGTGCTTCCTGCTTATAGTCTTTCCTTTCTACTCAAAGAGTCCCTTTTAACAATTCTTAAGGGTTGGGTTAGTGGTGAGGAACTTCTTTAACTTTTGTTTATTTGGGCAACTGTATCTCTCCATCTATTCTGAATGATAGCCTTGCTGGAATTCATCTTTCCAATGCAGGTCCCCCATGCCTGGTGTGCCTGGTGTAGGGTCTGCTCATCTCCCCTCTCTGTGCCCATGCTGTCTCTCCCTCCTTCAGACAGTCAAGTGGGTGAGTTTGGCCCCCAATTGTGTCCACCCTTCCTACCCTCTTTTACGTAGAGTCTTCTCTACATTTATCTGTGGAGAGACTCTTCTTCCAGTGTTTGGTCATTTTCTGGGTTATTTGCCCTGATGTGGGTGTTATCCAGGTGTATCTGTGGGCGCAGGTGAGCTTAGGATCCTCCCACTCTGCCATCTTCTGCATAGAGCATCTTAAGTTGACAGTTTCCAATTTCACTACTTTAAAGATATTCTTCTGTTGTTTTATGACTTGAGTTATTCCTAATGAGATGTTCTTTGCTATTATTATTTTTTCTAAGTATCAAATTTTCCCTTTTTTCCCTCTGGTTGCTTTTCAGATTTTTGCCTTATCACTGGTTTCTAACAATTTCATCGATGTGTCTAGATATGTTTTTGTTTGTAATTATCCTTCTTAGGATTTTTTCAAACTTTGTGGGGCTATGGGTTTATATTTTTCAGTAAATCTAGAAATGTTTTAACTGTTGTTTCCTTAAATATGTTCTACTCACTTCTTTTTTCCTGGAATTCTAATTATAAATATTTTAGCCTGATGAATATTTCACAGGTCACTGGAATTTTATTTTTTTAGACTTTTTGTCTCTGTACTTAAATGTAGTTTCCATTACTATGTCCTTCATGTTCACTGATCTTTTCTTCTGCAATGTATAATCCAGTGAATTTTTCATTTTAGATATTATTTTTCAATTCTAGAAGTTCTACTTTGTTTCTAATATAATACCCATTTCTCTTATTTCAAGTTTTCTTTAATTTTTGAGCATATTTATAGGACCGATCTAAAAATCCTTTTCTGGGGGTGCGTGGGTGGCTCAGTGGGTTAAAGTCTCTGCCTTCAGCTCAGCTCCTGATCCCAGGGTCCTGGGATCGAGCCCCACATTGGGCTCTCTGCTCTGCGGGGAGCCTGCTTCCCCCTCTCTCTCTGCCTGCCTCTCTGCCTATTTGTAATCTCTGTCTGTCAAATAAATAAATTAAAAAAAATATTTAAAAAAAAATAAAGAAACTAGGCATTTCAACTATAGAATTTTCCACATTCTAGATTTTGCTGCTTACATCTCTGTGGTGTTTTTTAACGTGTTTCTGTTCTTTGTAGTTCTTGTACACTGAAAGCTGGATCTCTAGTCCAGATGTTTCATTAGATCAGGGTCTTTTGATAAGAATGCTTCAAAGACTATAAAATTCCTATTGCACTAAGTCAGGGAGTTTCTGATAACTGCATTTTCCTCTTTGCATGATAATTAATTAGATCAGTTGGCCTAGGAGTTGTCAGCCTGATCCATCTAGTAAAATAACTCAACCCTCCCCCCCAATTCTTGCATACCAACTCATATGCTAAGAAATTATATACACAATCATATTTGATTATTATATTAATCCTATGAGGTAGGTTCTCTTACTATCTCCATTTTATAAATAAGAATACTTAAGCATAGAGAGCTTAAACTATCTGCTCAGCTGGTAAGTGCCAGAACTGAAACTTGAACTTAGCTAGTCTGTCAATAGAGCTTTCCCAGATTCACTAGGTTTACTTCATTCTCACAAAGTCTTTACTTTATGGCAAAGGTTGACAAAAATTTTGTGTAAAAAGTCAGATGGTAAATACCTTAGGCTTTGTGCAACAACCACCATTGCAAAAACTCAAACTTGCTCTTGAAGTACAACAGCACCCATACTTGATACAAAAACAAATGTGTAATGGAGTCCCAACAAAACTTTATTTTATTTTAAAGATTTTACTCATTTATAACAGAGAGAGATAGAAAGGGATGGAACACACATGGTGGAGCTGAAGAGGGAGAAGCAGGCTCCCCTCTGAGCAGGGAGCCTGATATGGGGCTTAATCCCAGGATACTGGGATCACCACCTGAGCTGAAGTCAGATGCTTAATGACTGAGCCACCCAGGTCCCCCCAAAACTTTATTTTAAAAGGTAGCAAGCTATGGGCATAGTTTGCCAACCTCCACTTTATGGCAGTAATTCTACTCTCTCTTTTTTTAAAAGACTATTTATTTATTTATTTATTTGACAGAGAGAGAGAGAGAGAGAGAGAGAGAGAGACCACAAGTAGGCAGAGCAGCAGGCAGAGAGAGAGGGTGGGAAGCAGGCTCCCTGCTGAGCAGAGAGCCCAGTGTGGCGATTGATCCCAGGACCCTGAGATCATGACCTGAGCCTGAACCTGCCTGAAACTTGAAGGCAGAGGCTTAACCCACTGAGCCCCCCAGGCACCCAGTAATTCTACTCTATAAATGCCGTTCATATTCTCATTTCATCTTTAGCCCTTAAAAGTTTACTCTTTCTTTTGATATTATAGCATGTGCTCTTTTGGCTTGAATGCTTTCATACTGCTGTTGTTAATAAAAATCAGTTTTAGTGTTTTTTTTTTTAAGATTTTATTTATTTATTTGACAGAGAGAGATCACAAGTAGGCAGAGAGGCAGGCAGAGAGAGAGAGAGAGGAGGAAGCAGGCTCCCTGCTGAGCAGAGAGCCCGATGCGGGACTCGATCCCAGGACCCTGAGATCATGACCTGAGCTGTAGACAGAGGCTTAACCCACTGAGCCACCCAGGCGCCCAGTTTTAGTGCTTTTAAATGGGCTTGATGGACTCTTTGGAGTGACTCCGATTGATGACAAGGGAGTGTCTCACTGATTCTCAACTGCAAAAGAAGCACCTGAAATGCCAATAAGAAAGATCAGCTCCTGACTCTTACCTAGTTAAAAATAAGTACCCCAGAGTTGAGGTCCAGCAATTGCTTTTCTCTCATTTTAAAAAATATTTTATTTATTTATTTTAGAGACAGGGCATGCGAGCAGGGGGAGGAGCAGAGGGAAAGAATCTCCCATCGGACTCCATGCTAAGCCCAATGCGCGGCTCGATCCCAGAACCCTGAGATCAAGACCTGGCCTGAAACCAAGAGTCAGTTGCTTCACTGACAGAGCTACCCAGATGCCCCAGCAGCATTTGCCTTTTCAGGAAGCTCCACAAGTGTGCTGGTTGTGTTCTCTGGGAAGCAGATGCTACAATTAGTTAGGGTTAGGAGTCTCAAAAGTTTCTTGAAGAGAGTTCCACTATGGGTCCTCTGGGAAGTGGACACCAAGACGGGATAGATGTTCAAGAGATTAGGGAAAACTCCATAAAGGATAAATGGGGTGAGCACAGGGATAGGCAGAGAGAACCTACAGATGTAGCTGTAAGTCTAACAACTGTGAAAAAAGATAAGGAAGGTTTTAATATAAGGATTCTCAGGCGACAGCTGAGGCCTGAAAAATTCTTAGCCAGGTTGATGGAAAGTCCCTGAGCAAAAGTTACCCACTATAGGAGTCAGGTAGAAATGGGCCAGCACTAGTAACCCTGATGTGCTCTGTAACAATCTGGGAGTATCCTTAGGGAAACTTGAATGTCATGATGGGGTCCAATGGGTTGGCAGTTGGAGTCCATGAGTCACCTATGCTTCCACAGCAGGTTCTTGAACATCACTTCTACTGTTACCACAGTCTAACCCTTGCACCACACACATCCATTTCTCAAAACATAGTTGAGGAGCAGTTCCTCCACTGTTACCGGGGATCTCTCAAGGGGAACTTAGAAAATTCATAGGATACACTACAGCTTCTGTCTGTGCAGTTAGTCTCACCTTTTTCCTCCTCCACTGTTCATTTTTTCTTCCAGTTCATTTTAAAGGTCTCAGTCATTCCTCACTGTCAGCTATCATTTCAATAGGTCACTATGGCTCACTTGGTGATGCAACTCAGACCTTGAATCTTGAGTGGTCTGCATCCATAGTAATCCTTTCTATGATTACATTGGAACTGCTGTGTTTGTTCATTCACAGTAATAACAGGGTATGGGAGGACCAAGACACACCCAAATGGCTGGTGGGGTAAAAGGTATTCCTGTGGTTTAAAACAGCCCTACCTCCTCTTGCTGGTCAGTGCCAATTGCCACTGTCAAGATGGTGACACTTCTCACCTGCTGCTCTCTGGTTACAAGAGGCCACAATGTCCTGATGGTAGCTCTGGCTTGCAATGTAGAGGGCACATGTTGAATCTCCTAATAAGAGTGGGCCTCTTTGGGGAAAGACAGGGAGATGGCAGAGTAGGAAGACCCTAGTCTGATGAGTACAACTAGGTAACTATCAAACAATCCTAAGTACCCCAGAAATCATCCTGAAGACTGGCAGAACAAACTCTGCAAATGGAGAGAAGAGGCCACATCAAAGAAGGTTGGAAGTGTGGAAATGAGGCTTGGGAAAGAAACGGATCCTGGCTGCTGCAGAGGGGAGGGAACCATGATTGCAGAAAAGGGTAAAAGAGAGTGGAACACACAGGGGAACGCACAAGGAGAATGTTTCTCCATAGCCATTGGCTTGGAAAATGGCAAAGGCCAAATTTTATAAGGTTTTATAACCAGTGGGGCTTAAAGCCTGGAGTTCTAAAGGTCAGCAAGCTTGGCAGGGCATGGATCCCAGAGGGTACTGGGATGTTCCTGAAGAGAAGGCAGGCAAATAATGCAGGGGCAGACAGTGAGGGAACAGCCATCCGAAGAGCTCCCAGGGAACACAGCAGGAAGGGTATTTGCTCTTCTCTGAGCACATACCTGAGAAGCAGCACTCACAGAGAGACCACTCTGGGAACATGGCTGGCACCATTTCCCTACTCCGCCCCTCGACATAAACACCAGTGGAAGGGAAGCAGCACAGCACTGACGCGGGCTGTCTAACTGGCTTATACCAAGCCCCACTCCCGAGTGCTCTGGCGGGACTGTCCCTCTCAAGTCGAGCTTGCCTCAATGCCAGTGTGGCAGACACCTCCTCTGGAAGAGCAGCACAAACCCCTCCCCAACACATCTCCCGGTCAGAGAGTGTTGTAGGCCCTCGGTTCTGGTGGAGGTAGTGACACATCTCATTTCAAAAGCAGACCAAAGCACACCTAGTTAAAACTCGCCACATTCAGGAAAAGGGCCAAAACACTGCCCACACTAGGTAAGGAGAGAGTCTGCAGAAAACTGGCCTGAAGGACAGAGCAGCCAGAACACAACAGCGGAATGCTCACAACACACACCGGAGACATTCCCTGAAGCACCAGACACTGGATACTACATGACCTCTCCTTCAGAAGGCCATTGCTTTCAGGAGCAGGAGACAGAAATGGCCTAACACAGAGAAGACAGAGACAGACAAAATGAAATCCAGACGGATGTATCCCAAATGAAAGAACAAAAATAAGGCCATAGCCAGACATCTAAGCAAAACAGATATAAGTATGATTATGAGGATGAAAAGGTAAACAGAGTCAGCTCTCAAAGTGCCTTCTAAAGCATACAAAATAATATTGACTCTTGTTAGGAAAATAGTCATAAGTAATATTAAGCAACTTCTTCCAAAGTCATTTCCAAATGAGAATTATTCTCTTAGTCAAAGGAAGAAGATCTAGGGGCATCTGGGTGCCTCAGCTGGTTAAGCATTTGACTCTTGATTTCAGCAGGTCATGATCTCAGGGTTGTGGGATTGAGTCCCACAGCAGGCTCTGTGCTCAGTGGGGCGTCTGCTTGAGATTCTCTCTCTCTTTCCCTTTCCCTCTGCCCCTCCACCCATCGGACACGCTTTCTTTCTCTAAAATCCTTTTTTTTTCTTTTTTTAAATATTTTATTTAAGCGGAAGACTGAGCGAGAGAGAAAGCATTAGCAGGGGGAGGGACAGAAGGAGAGGGAAAGCAGACTTCCTACTGCGCTGGGAGCCTGATGAAAGGCTCAGTTCCAGGACGGTGGGATCATGACCTGAGCCAAAGGCAGACACTTAACCAACTGAGCCTCACAAGTGCCCCCAAAATAAATCTTAGAAAAAAAAAATCTAATATTATTCTTTCTGCAAGTAAGTGCTAACTTTCATTGTTTTTACTTTATGATTTTTTTTAGTGCTGCTGGTGTTTTTTTAGTGCTACTGTTCTTAGAGGTTTTGAGCTATGAATAATACAAATGTTAGTTTATACATACACATACATTTATATTTGTGTATAAATCTATTTATGATACTATTATGTATACAATTATATATGTATATATTCATATTTATATATATTTGTGTGTGTATAGCTTTTCATCAGAAAAGTGCTGAATGTGACCAGATTTTCCATTTCCTTTTGACAGTCTGGGACCTGAGAGCAGTGTAAAAAAAAGTTATATACACACTATTTCCTTAATTTCTGTGTGAATTTTTATTATTTCTATCTTACTGTTTAAGGTTTAGTTTGCTCTAATTTTATGAGTCTCTTAAGGTGGGGGTTAGATTATTGATTTGAGATTTTATCTCTTAATATAGGCATTTACAGGTATAAATTTCCCTCTAAGTATTTCTTTAGTTGCCTCCCACAGGTTTTGGCATCTAGTGTCTTAATTTTCACTCAACCCAAAATATGTCTTTTAATTCCCTTTTGATTTATCCTTAAATCCATTGGCTACTTAGGAGTGTATTAATTTCCACATTTTTATGTTTCCTAATTATTTTTCTGGCTATTGATTGCAAATTTCACTCCACTCTGCTCAGGGAGATATATTAAATTTAATAAGGTTTGTTTTATGACCCAATAGTCTATTCCATAGAATGTTCCACATGCACTTGAGAAGAATTTATATGCTGTTGTTGAGTGTTCTACAGAAGTCTGTTAGGTCTAGTTGGCTTGTAATATAGTTCAAGTCTTCTACTGCTGTCTTTATTTATTCTCTCCATTATCAAAAGTGGAGTATTGAGGCCTCCAACTATTATTGTCTATTTCTCCCTTCATTTCCGCAATTTGGGCTTCATGTATTTTATAGTTCTGTTATTAGGTGCATATCTATTTATATTAGATTTTCCTTAGAGGTTGACCCTTTTATCATCATAAAATTTTCCTCTTTAGTTCTAGTAACTTTTTTTTGTTTTAAAGTATATTATCTTTTTTTTAATAATTTTTTAAAAAGATTTTATTTATTTATTTGACAGACAGAAATCACAAGTAGGCAGAGAGGCAGGCACAGAGAGACGGGGAGGCAGGCTCCCTGCCGAGCAAAGAGCCCGATGTGGGGCTCGATCCCAGGACCCCGAGATCATGACCTGAGTTGAAGGCAGAGGCTTAGCCCACTGAGCCACCCAGACGCCCCTAAAGTATATTATCTTAATAGTCATTTCAGCTTTCTTATGGATGCTATCTTCATGATATATCTGAATCCTTTTACTCAATATATTTATATCTTTAAATCCAAGTGCATCTTCTGCAGATCATTGGATCTGCAGTTGGATCATCTATAGTTGGATCATTTTTAATCCATTTTATTGATATCTGCATTTTGGTTGGATTGTTAAATCCATCCCCATGTTATTTTTGACATAGCTGGACATACGTCTCACATCTTGTTTTTTGTTTTCTATGTTTCATGTCTTACAAGTTCTTCTATTCCTCCTTTAGTGCGTTCATTTGCATTAAGTGAAAATTTTCTATTTTATCATTTTTATTTCTTTAATTTTACTTTTTTTTTAATGGTTGCTCTAGAGTTTCCCATATACATCTTATTAGAATCAGATCAAAATTATACTAGCTTAATTCCAATGATGAATAGAAATTCTGCTCCTATATAGCTCTAATCCTTTCTCCCCTCTTTTGTGGTATTATTGTTATTAATGTTAAAGCCCAACAATCTATTATTATAATTATTACTTTACTATCTGTTATTTCTTTAGCCAAATAGAGCTTTGCTCCCACCTACGTTGTGCTTTTTTTTAGCAGATATAGTGTACATATATTTCTGTATGTTACAAACCCAATAAATCCAATATTATATACATATTATTTCACAGCTTTTAAAATTAATTAGAATAAAGGAGAAAATATGCACTTATACTTTTTTGTATGATTACATAATTAACTTTACCAGTGTTCTCTGTTTTTTCACATGGATTCATATTACCATCTAGGGTCACTTGGTTTCAACCTCAATAACTTCATTATATTTTTTGTAAGGCAGATCTGCCTACAACATATTTCAGTTTTGTTTATCTGGGACAGTCTTTTATTCACCTTCATTCTGATAGATGTGCTGTATATAAGATTCTTGGTTGACAGTTTTTCCCTTTGAGCACTTTGAATACGTCATCCCAGTATTCTAGATTCCATTATTTCTGCTAAGTAAGCTTTTAATCTTATTGGGTGTCACTTGTAAGTGGCAAGTTTTTTTTCTATTGCTGCTTTCAAAATTTTGTCTCTTTGACTTTCAGCATTGTCACCATGATGTATATGTTTGCAGAACTCTTTGAATTCATCCCACTTGGAGTCCATTGAGCTTCCTGGATGTGTATATCATTTTTTAAAATAAATTTGGGAGAGTTTTCAGCCATTCTTTCTTCAAATATTTTTTCTTCTTTCTTTCTCCTGGTCCTCCCATCACACATGTATTGGTGTACTTAATGTTCTCCCAAAGATCTGTGAGGTTTAAAATTTTTCTCCATTCTTTTTTTCTCTGTTTTTCTAGCTTACATAGTGTCTATTGACCTATCTTCAAATTTGCTAATTCTTTCTCCAGTTCAAATATGTTGTTGAGCCCCTCTAGTGTATTTTTATATCAGTATTGTACCTGTCAATTCCACATTCTCTATTTGGCTCTTTTAAGATAGTTTATTTTTATTGATATTCTCTATCTGATGTGACACTGTCATCATATCTATTTCTTTTATCATATTTTCCTTTAGTTTGTTGAACATATTTATAATGGCTACTTGTAGTCTCTGTTAAAGCCAACATTAGTCACTTTCATAGTAGTTTTGTTGCTTGTTTTTTTGTGTGTGTGTCTAGGTCATACTTTCCTATTTCTTTACACATCTCATAATTTTTGGTTGAAAACTACTATCTTTTAAATAGTAAGTTTCCTCAATTCTGTGTATTGGTCTTTCCTCCTCCCTTTGGGTCTTGTTACTATTATTTGCTTATTTGTTTAGTGACTTGCTGGATTATTTTAGTGATACCTATTTCCCCACACACAAAGTGTGAAGCTTCTGATAATCCTTCTCGGGGAGGCATAGCTTTGGGTGTGCCAATAGTCATCCTGGTATGACAGTCATACTGGTAAAGCTATCTTCCTCTGAAATAGATATTCTTAATATCTATTTGTATATTAACATACTATATGTAGTAATCATATTATTGGTATATTAATATATTAATAGTAAAAAATTATACTTAAAAAACTGTTTATAAAGAAAAAACAGATCCTGATGACTTCACTAGTTAATTCTATTAAACATTTTTGCAAGAAATATTAGCAATTTTAATCAACATATTTTGGAAATTAAAAGAGGAAGGAATACTTATCAAGTAATTCTGTGAGGCTAGAGTCACCCAATAACAAAACTAAGATATTACAAGAAAAGTAAAATCTATAGACCAATATCCCTCATGAATGTAAATGCCAAAATTCTTAACAAAATATCTGCAAATCATGTCCAGTAATATATAAAGAGAATGATGCATCCTAATTAAATTGGGTTTATCCCAGGAATTCAAGGTTGGCTTAACATTTGAAAATCAATTACTGTAATTCACCAAATTAATAGACTAAAAAAGAAAACTATATAATCTCCAACAGAGGCAGACAAAATTCAGCACTTATTTATAATAAAAGCTCTCAAAAGCTAGGAATAAAAGGGAAAATTCTCAACCTAAAGGATACAAAACATCAAAGCCAACATTATGCTTAATGGTCAAAAACTGAATGCCTTTCCTCTAAGATCAGTGATATATAAAGATGTTTGTTCTTATCTCTTCTATTCCTCATTGCATTAGAAGCCTTAATGTAACAAGGATATTACAGATTGGAAACAAAGAAAAGTATTATTTGCAGTCAGTATGTAGGTCTTAGAAAATTTAAAAAATATACATATACACACTAAGAGCTATTAGATATAATAAGTGAGTTCAGCAAGTTGCAGGTAAAAAGCTAATATGGAAATATCAATTGTATTTCTATGTATCAGCAACAAGCCATTGTAATGTATTTTTAAATGCCATCAAAAATGTAAAGAGAAAAATATGACAATGTGCATAACATGTGTACATTTTAAGCGTTAAATATTGCCTAGAGAAATTTTAAAAGACTTAAGTAGAGATATCATGTTCATGAATCTGAAGATGGAATATTAAGATGGTAATTCTCCCTAAATTGATCTATATTTTCAACACAAGCCCAAACCAAACTGTAGCATTTTTTTAGACAGAAAATAAATTAATTCTAAAATTTATGTGAAAATTCAGAAGACTTAGAATATCCAAAACATATATGAAAAAGAACAAACTTGGAGGTCATGCAAATTGAAGCCATACCACACCCTCCAGGGTAACTAAAAGTGTTGCCAAAAATGTAGGGCAACTAGACTCCTCATATGTTGCTTGTGGGAATGTAACTTGATAAAACCAATTTGCAAAAATTTGATATTATCTAATGAAGTTGAACTTAGGTCTTTTTTATTGCCACAATAATGCTGCATAATTAACCACCTCAAATTCAGTGGCTTGGGACAACAGCATTAATTCTCATGCTCATCAATCTTCAGGAGGTCTAACATTCTGTAAATCTAAGGTGGGTTTATGCCATAGGTTGGATCCACATCTGCTCCACATGTTTGTCCTGTAGGTCCAGGCTGAAGGGTCATAGCTATTTGAGACACAGTGTCCTTGTGTACATTACTGGAACTCAAGAGTTAAATGAACTACATATGAATACTTAAGATTACTGCTCCTATCATGTCTGCTAATATTCTATCAGCCAAAAATATTCACATGGCCAAGAGCAGTATCAAAGGAGTAGAGAAGTAAATTTGGTCAACAGCAGAAGGGGGAGAGAATGAATACTTGCTGAAACAATTCCAAATTATCATGTCCAGTGTGGTATACACCCAACAGAAATGATGCACAGGTGTACTGTTTGGGTAGAATTTTCATAGTAGCCAAGAACTGGCAACAATCCAAATGTCTATCAACAGTACAATGGACAGGTGCCTGGCTGGCTCAGTTTGTAGAGCATTCAACTCTTTTTTTTTTTTTTAATTTTTTTTTAAGATTTTATTTATTTGACACAGAGAGAGAGATCACAAGGAGGCAGAGCAGCAGGCAGAGAGAGAGGGGGAAGCAGGCTCCCCGCTGAGCAGAGACCCACCCCCCCCCACCAACGTGGGGCTTGATCCCAGGACCCTGAGATTACGACCTGAACTGAAGGCAGAGGCTTAACTCACTGAGCCACCCAGGCGCCCCGTCTTTTTTTTTTTTTTTAAGATTTTATTTATTCATTTGTGGGGGGAGGGGCAAAGGGAGAGGGAGAAAGAGACTCTCTGCTGAGCATGGAGCCCAACACAGGGCTTGATCTCAGGACCCTGGGACTGACCTGAGCCAAAGGCAGACAAGACACTTACCCAACTGAGCTACCCAGGCACGCTGATCACGCAACTCTTAATCTCAGGGTCGTGAGTTCAAGACCCATGTTGGGCATGGTACCTACATCAAAAAATAAATAAATAAAAACAAAACAAAACACCCACAGTAAAATGGATAAAGAAAATGAGGGGACACCTGGGTGGCTCACTGGGTTAAAGCCTCTGCCTTCAGTTCAGGTCATGATCCCAGGGCCCTGGGATGAAGCCCCGAGTTGGACTCTCTGCTCAGCAGGGAGCCTGCCTCTCTGCCTACTTGTGATCTCTGTCAATAAATAAATAAAATCTTAAAAAAAAAAAAAAAGAAAATGTGCTACAGTTACATCTATATATATAGCAACAAAAACAAAAGAATAAGTACCTGTGAAAACATGTCTTACTAACAATGTTTCTCCAAAGAAACTAGGCACAACATATTCAATTTATATGAAGTTCAAACCACAGGCAAAACTAAATGTCGAAGTTTAGGTATGTATGTTTAGGCAACAAACCTAATACGAAAGGTAAGGTAGAGATTACCATGGAAGTTAGATTTGTGGTTAGGTATCATGGTAGGGATGATTGGAGTTGACACAACATGGAACTTCTGGAGTTTTGGCAATGTCCTATTTTTTGACCATGGTGGTCATTTCACGAATATTTGCTTTGTGATAAATCAGGGAGTTGTACATTTTGGTTTTGTGTACTTATAAGTTGTATTGTTTAGTTTCTACATCCAACCCTCTTCAGTTTTTGAACACACCGTAGTTTCACTTCTAGTGACTCTGCACTTGCACTTTGCACAAGCTTTGCTTGGAAAGCTCTTCCTCCACATCTTCCGAGGACTGGTTTGGTCTGCTTTTACTCCTGAGGTTTGACTTCAAATGTCCCTTATGCAGTGAGATCTGGCAGCTCTGTCTCTTCTGCTCCTGGCCTCCAGCCTCCAACCCCATTCTCCAGCATTTTCAGCTTGCTTTCACAGGTGTACTGTTAAATGAAATCCTATTTTTGTTGTGGTGGTGGTTTACTTGTTAATTGTTGTTACCTACTTCTAGAGTAAGTTCTGTTATATGCCGGGTGCTTGTCTGGCTTGTTCACAACTGTAATCCTAGTGCTTACTTGGTAGCTGGCCAGAGTAAACAGTAAAGGCTGCTACTGAATTAATAAACCCCTATCTCCAGCATGTAGTGTATGCCTGGCTCATGGAAGTGTCTGCAGTACTTAATCTCTCTCATTTGTAGAATTAATGCCATATGTGGTCCCTTAGCTCTCTGCACGGATAATAAACTTCTAGAGCTGTTTTCCTATAGGGAATGAGCACTTAAACATTTCATGTGTGAAAATGTTAAGAAACCAAATTCAAAATGGAGTCAAGAAGCAACGAAGGGTGCTCAGTAAGCACCACTCTTGGAAGCTCGCTTACCCCACCAGAATGATTTTCTCCTTGCTGGCAACAACCCAGCCAATGAGAAAGTGCCACAACTTAGCCAATGAGAAGCCACCACAACCCGAAACTGGCTCTCCTCCAATCAACTGTCACAACCACCTCTCCTAACTTCCCCCTTTTTCCTTTGGGTTCGCCTGTGGTTCAATATACTCTGCATATCCGGGACTACAGTTCCTCTGTTTATAAACAAGTCTGGTAACATTACTGGCATTTCTATTTTTTTTAAATTTAATATTTTTTTCAGAGTTCCAAGATTCATTGTTTATGCACCACACCCAGTGCTCCACGCAACAGGCGCCCTCCTTAATACCCACCACCAGGCTCACCCAGCCCTCCACTCCTCTCCCCGCCAAAACCCTCAGTTTGTTTCTCAGAGTCCGCAGCCCCTCATGGTTCGTCTCCCCCTCCGATTTCCCCCAACTCACTTTTCCTTTCCTTCTCCTAATGTCCTCCGTGTTATTCCTTGTGCTCCAGAAGTAAGTGAAACTATATAATTGACTCTCTCTGCTTGATTTACTTCAGCATAATCTCTAGTCCCATCTATTTTTAAGGTTAACGCTCTTTCAAGGTTATTCTTGAATTACTAAATTAAAATATTTTACTAATGTCACTTTGGGTCAAGACAATTCTCATCACTGCACCCTTAGGAGACAAAAGAGGGGCCAAACGCCACAGTCCCCAAGGAACCAGCTGCTGGAACCCACACAAACCCGTCATGGCGCCTACAGGTTTTCTCCTCTACGTCTTCCGCATCCGGCCACGCACCAACTCCCGGAGACACCAGGCCCTGCTTCGTCCCGCCCTCAGCTCAGACTCGGTCCTCCAATCCCAGGGCGAGCTGCAGCCTCGCGCCTGCGCACCGGAGAGAGGCGAGCGCCGCGTGGACGCCGGCTGCAGTCCGCGCCTGCGCATTGGCGTCTCCTCAGTGATTGGCTCCCGCCGTTCGCCACGGTTTAGTTTTCACTTTCTCTTTTTTTTTCCTCCCCCCTCCCCCCACTCCTTTTCCCGAGGCCAGAGGTTTCACTTCCGGTTTTCTGCTGCTGTGTCTCGGATAATCGGCATGTTCTCTCAGGCGGCGGCGCGTCTCCGGGAGCGTTCCTTCCTAGGACCGTGCGGGAGAAGAACGACGTCTCGCTGACGAGCGCGGTGGTGCCTGCGGGCTGGGAGCCTGGGCGCCAGGCCCGCGTGCCCCGCGCCGGCGTCTCGGGGCCGCCGGGCGCTCCCGGGGCCGCGCTGCCGGCGCTGCTGTCTCTGGGGCTGAGGGAAGCCCGGGCTGCGACGTGGAGGGTCCTGCGCGCCCCTGAAGCGCCGGTGCAGACAGCGCCGAGACTCTCCCGCGGGCGGAGAGTCGCTCCGGGTTGGGGAGCGGGCGGAGCGCGGCCGGTGCCTGCTGGAGCGCGGACGCGCCTGTCACGTTTGGCCGCGTGGGACCGAGAGGGGAAGAGCACGCGTGGAGACGCGGACGCCGGGAGCATGGGGAAGAGTCTGGGCAGCGACGTCAGATCCTCGGGCGCGGCGGCCGCGCGGGGGGCAGGTAAGCCTTCGCCGCCGGGGCCGCTGCTGCTGGTGCACCGGGGATGGGGGGCGCAGCGGCCCCCACCCGCTAGCCGCGTGGGCCTCGGTGGTCGTCGGCCGCGGGCCTCGCCTCTGCCTTGCACAGAGCCGTCCAAGTTGCGAGGGACGCGGCGTGCTTTCCTTGGTGCTGCTGTCTGGCGGGTTCGCGCTGTTCTTGGGGTGACGGGGCGGGAGGGGACGTCGGCTTTCAGCGCGGTCTCGGAGCGGCGGACAGGATGAGCCGGACTTCGTCACAGCCCGTGGCGGTTCCCGGTGTCGCTCACGCTTCCACCCGGGCTTGACTCTGCGACGTCCGAATTTCGCGCGGCGGGAACCCGTCCTTCCCCTGGAGGCAGGGCGTCCAGACCGCCGCAGCCGTGCGGCCGAGTCGCCTGTCGGAGGTCGTCCCCGTGCGCGCCGCGGCAGGCGCGTAGTCAGGCTGTGCCGGTGCGCTGTGGACCGTGCGCTGTGGACCGGCCGTGAGGTCAAGGCTGCCCTCGAAGTCCGCGTCTCGGGGCTGGCGCGGTCGTGGACCCGCGGCGGCGCGGGATCGTTTCTCTTTCAGAGTCGTTCTAGAAGGAAGGAAAGGTCTGTCCCGGGGGCGGGGGTCGTGTAGCAGAAAGGCCAAGGAGTGCACGGGGGGCCGTCGTTCCGGTGGTCTGTGCCCCCCCCCCCCGCGGTCTGGCCGAAGTGCCACCAAGCAGCACGTGGTAGAGGAGCGTGGCAGGTTTATCTCGGACCTCGAGGAAGACACTTGGGAAACCCTCTGGTCTCCGTGCTCGTCGGTTCGAAGCCCAGAAATTTAGGCGCACCTGTCCCACGCGTCTTTCCCCAGTAAGGCGGGACGGCGGGTCACGGAGGACGCGGTGGGCTTCAGTGCTGAGCGAATGTACGTTGCCGCAGTGACTGGTGGTGGCCGCCCGCGGTGTCCCCTGAGGAAGCTCTGCAAGGGAAAAGGGCGTGACGCGCGAATGCATAGGCTCTGAGGTTGGTCGTCAGCCTGCCCCGGAGTTCGTGACAAAGCAGACACTCTGGAACAGCCTGAGAATGTTTTCTGTTGAAAAGCTGCCTTCCAGGGCTGAGAGCGCCCCGCGATGTGTTCGGCACAGCGGTCACGAGCCCACGGTGGAGAGAAGGAAAAAGTGACAGGTGTCCATAATTCTCCCAAGAAAGACTTAGAACAGCGTTTGAAATTTGGGGTTTTCAGGACGTTGACCCGAATGTAACCAGTTCTCTTTGAAAAGAACTCTATTAGGAGCATCTCCTGTGCTCCAAACATAGATGCTTACATGAATTAAAATCCCCAAAGTGCCTAAAAAGTTGCCTGAGACATAGTGTTTAACAAGTGTAGTTGTGCTTTGTTTTTATTAAAGATTTTACTTATTTGACAGACAGAGATCACAGGCAGGCAGAGAGGCAGGCAGAGTGAGCTGGGGGTGGGGGAAGCAGGCTCCCCGCCAAGCAGAGAGCCCGATGCGGGGCTCGATCCCAAGACCCTGGGACCAGGACTTGAGCCCAAGGCAGAGGCTTTAACCCACTGAGCACCCAGGCGCCTCTAACGAATGTAGTTTTGATATCTGCTTAGTATAATAAAGTAGGTATGGTATCTTTACCAAACCAGTCTTTAATTTTTGCTGGATATTTATTGTCAAGTTTTCCTCTATAACTAACAATGATAGTATTTCTGTAGAGTTGATTCCCTATGAGAATGCTGGAGAATAATGCTGTGGAATTCTTCTCAAATATCCTACCCTTTAATAAAATCCACTCTCAAAAGGTATGCCTTATCTCTGCTAGCCAGCACGAATGATAACAGTATTTCTTTAACATCTTACTAATTTTTCTAATAACTGGAAGTAACTTCTCATTTTAATTTTTATCTTCTTTGGGTGATAAAACATATCTTGACTGGGTCATATCCTTTTCTTTTAAATTGCATTGTGAACTCTCTTTTGACCCATTTACCTATTACCACACCGTTTTAATTGTTGTACTTTTGTAATATATCTTGCTGCTTTCTTTTGAAAAAAGCTTTGGGCATTCTTTGCATTTTTCTTCCAGATGATGTTTAGAACCATCTTTCCAAGTTCTGTAGAAAATCTTGTTGGGATATTGTTTGTGATTGCATTGAATTTATAGATTAATTTGAGAAGAGGCATTCTTTGAGTTTTTCCTTCTTGGATAATAGGTATGTCCCTTTGTTTCTTCTATTAAAATTTTTGTTGTGAAGTATATACCATTTATATGTACCAGTTTTTTGTTTGTTTTAAGTATATCTGTGTACCTAGCTTAAAAGGATATCTAAGTGCCTTAGAAGCTCTGGTGTGTACCTCTCCCCAGAAGCAGTGTATTGCTGCTGCCGTCACACTGGTCATCCTCAATTTTGTGTTAATTATTTCCTGGCCTTTCTGTACAGTTTTTTCACATATATTTTTTTTAAATCAAGCTGTTTGTTTTCTTTCTCCTGTTTTTGAGCTTTATCTGTGAATTTCATAAACATTGTGTTTTTGAGATTCATCGTTGCTGAAGTATATATCTGTAGTTCAGCAGTTCAGAAGCTTTTGGTCTTATGACTCCCTTTATGATTTTAAAAACTATTGACAACCCTAAAGATCTTTCATTTATGTTAGTTATATCATTAGATACTAAAACTGATTGATCTTAAATATGGTAGATATGGCATGTATTGGTGTATTTATTGGTACCTCTTAAAAAATGACACACCTGTTGGGACGCTTGGGTGGCTCAGTTGGTTAAGCAGCTGCCTTCGGCTCAGGTCATGATCCCGGCGTCCTGGGATCGAGTCCCACATCGGGCTCCGTGCTCGCCAGGGAGCCTGCTTCTCCCTCTGCCTCTGCCTGCCATTCTGTCTGCCTGTGCTCGCTCTCTCTCCCTCTCTCTCTGACAAATAAATAAAATCTTAAAAAAAAAAAAAAAGACACACCTGTTACATCTTAATATAAATAACATTTTAATGAAAAGACTTTTCCAAAAAATTAGTGACGAGTGGCATTGTTTTAACATTTTCACAAATATATATTTTTTAAAGATTTTATTTATTTATTTGACAGAGATGACAAGTAAGCAGAGAGGCAGGTGGGGCGGGGAGGAAGCAGGCTCCCTGCTGAGCAGAGAGCCCAATGCGGGGCTCGATCCCAGGACCCCAAGATCATGACCTGAGCCTAAGGCAGAGGCTTAACCCACTGAGCCACCCAGGTGCCCCATTTTCACAATTTTTTTTTAAAAGATTCTATTTATTTGAGAGAGAGAGAGGTTACAGGTAGGCAGAGAAGCAGGCGGGGCAGGGCTTGGGGGAAGCAGGCTCCCCACTGAGCAGAGAGCCCAATGGGGGCCTCGATCCCAGAACCCTGAGATCATGACCTGAGCCAGAGGCAGAGGCCCAACCCACTGAGCCACCCAGGAGCCCCTGTTTTCACAAAAATTTTTAATGATTCAGTTTCATGTCTGCTTCTGCATTCAGTCTGTTGCAATATATTGTTATGGTTGAAAGTGTATGAAGAAAATCCAGACTCATCTGTGTATTTAGAAAAGGGAGGCATGTTTTCATAAACTTATAGGTTTCAGCGAATATCAGGTAAAAATAAAACTAACAGATGGAACTAGAGGGTATCATGCTTAGCGAAATAAGTCAATCGGAGAAAGACAGTTATCATATGATCTCCCTGATATGAGGAAGTGGAGCTGCAACATGGGGGGTTTAGGAGGTAGGAGAAGAATAAATGAAACAAGACGGGGTTGGGAGGGAGACAAACCATGAGTGACTCTTAATCTCACAAAACAAACTGAGGGCTGCTGGGGGAGGGGGGTTGTGAGAAGGGGGCTGGGGTTATGGACATTGGGGAGGGTGTGTGCTATGGTGAGTGCTGTGAAGTGTGTAAATCTGGCGATTCACAGACCTGTACCCCTGGGGCTAAAAATATATGTCTATTAAAAAAAAATAAAACTGACAGTTTCTTTAAAGGTTAGCCACAGTGTAAAATTTGAAGCCATGTCAGTGAACTTCTCACTCTGTGACATGAAAACACATTGGTCTGTCTTGCATTTTGAAGGGATCTTTCATCCACACATTGGTCATATGGTAGATACTAGTTCTTTGAGTTCTGTAGATCTCTCAGATGATGACACATATCAATAGAGATGAGAAAACCCACCCAAGTACCATCACCACTTTGGGAACCACTGCTACAGTTCATCAATTTTCGTTGTAGTACGATGGTCTACTCTAAGAACATACTATAAATGGGTTATATACTTAGTTGTTTTATTCTTTATGAACATAATGGTTATTTCCAACATGGGGCTATTATAGTTAGTGCTGCCATAAATGTTCTTGTTCATCCTCAAGTGCATATATACGATACTTGGGCATGTTAGTGGAATTGGTGGATCCTTTAGGAGGGTATGTGCATGTTCAATTTCATTAGATAATGTCTAACTTTTCCCAAATGGTACTTCTGATTTATACACCACTAATTTTGAATGAAACCTCCCATTACTTCCCATTCTCTCTGTGTATGGCATTGTCCAGCTTTTTACTTTTTGCTGGTCTCATGGAAATGAAAATATTATTGTGGCTTTCAACTGCATTTCTGAGATTACAGAAAACAAGTTAAATGTTTGTTTTCTTCTGTGTAATATTTAATCATGTTTTTGCCACTTTTTCTATTGGGTACTTGTTTTATTAATATGTATGAATTTTTATTTTTTATTATTTTTTTAAATATTTTATTTATTTATTTGACAGAGAGAGATCACAGATAGGCAGAGAGGCAGGCAGAGAAGGGGAAGCAGGCTCCCTGCTGAGCAGAGAGCCCAATGCGGGGCTCAATCCCAGGACCCTGAGATCATGACCTGAGACCAATTAACCCACTGAGCCACCCAGGCGCCCCTGTATGAATTTTTTTTTTTTTTTTGCCCCTGTATGAATTTTTAAAACATCTGTTATATATGCAAGTTGAACTCTTCCTGTTGCTTAAAAACTACTAGAATAATTTATTTTAACAATTAAAAAATACATAAAGATCATCCGAAGAAAAATCTTTTCTTTCCTATACCTATCCAACTCATTCCCCAGTGTTTGTTTTTGTATTTCTCTTAACCTGATTTGTGCTATGCTACGTTTTTTTCCCTCCATTTATCAGTGTATCCTGGAAATCTTCACAAAGCAGTATGTAGGTAGCATGCTTATTCTACAGCACAGGAAAACAATTTCTCATTGTGTGGCTGTACCAGTTTATTTAACTAGTCTGTAGTAGATAATCAGTTTCTGGTCTTTTGCTGTTAAAAACAGTGATGCATGGAGAAATTTTGTAGAGTTGTCATTTTGTATGTGAGCAGCTATTTCTGTACTATTAATTTCCAGAATGGTGGTACTGGGTTAAAGGTTAAATGCCTTTGAAATTTTGAGAAATACTGCCAAACTGCTTTTTCTTGGGATTTTGCACGTTTACCTGCAGTGTATTGCAATGACTCTTTTCCTAAAGTCCCTCACAGGATGCCTTGTTCAACTTGTGTTCTTTGGTAGTTTGATAAATCAGTTTACGGATAATTATGACTGAGTTTGAGCATCTTTTCATATGTTTATAGGCCTTTTTCCCCCTCTGTGTACTGTTCATGTCCCTTGTCTATTTCTAGTCTTTTTTTTTTTTTTTAAGATTGTATTTATTCATTTGACAGAGAGAGACACAGCAAGAGAGGGAACATAAGCAGGGGGAGTGGGAGAGGGAGAAGCAGGCCTCCTGCAGAGCAGGGAGCCTGATGCGGGGCTCAGTCCCAGGACCCCGGGATCATGACCCGAGCCGAAGGCAGATGCTTCACTGACTGAGCCACCCCGGCGCCCCCATTTCTTGGGGTCGTTGGACTATAGGACTTTTTTTTTTTTTTTTAAGATTTTATTTATTTATTTGTCAGAGAGAGAGAATAAGCAGGGGATCAGCAGGCAGAGGAAGAAGCAGACTCCCTGCTGAGCAAGGAGCCCAATGCAGGACTTGATCCCAGGACCCTGGGATTACGTACGACCTGAACCAAAAGCAGATGCTTAATGGACTGAGCCACCCAGTATCCCTGGACTTTTTTTTTTTTTTAAGATTTTATTTATTTATTTGACAGACAGAGATCACAGGTAGGCAGAGAGGCAGTCAGAGAGAGAGGGGAGCAGGCGCCCTGCTGAGCTGAGAGCCTGATGTGGGGCTCGATTCCAGGACCCTGAGATCATGACCTGAGCTGAAGGCAGCGGCTTAACCCACTGAGCCACCCAGGTGCCCCTATCCCTGGACTTTTTTACATGCTCTGGGTACTAATCCTTAGGTAGTAAAATGGGTTGCAAAAACCTTTTCTCTCTCTTTGTGATGTTTTTTGATGAATAGAAGTTAATTTTAAAGATTTTCTTTTTGTGTCTATCTATTTGGAATTGTTAATTGTGGGTAGATAGGAGTATAAATACAATTTAACTTTATTCTCAGGTAGATAACCAGTTGTTGTAGAATTTACCATTGAATCCACTTAGGTCTGAAGTTTTTTTGGTGGCAAATTTTTGACTAGTGATTTAATTTTTTTTAGTGGTTACATGATTTACTCAAGATTTGAAAAAAATTGTCACAGTTGCTTAGATTTTTTAGGTCTCTGTTTTGTCTGAATTTTTAATTTTTATGGTTGTTAACAGTGTGCTCTTGCTATCTTTAATGTGTGAAGCATGTGTAATTATGTCTCCTTTTTTCAGTTTTGATATTGAATATTTCTCCCTTCTGTACTGTTAATTCATCTTGCTTGTAGCTTATCACTTGCGCTTTGTGACTTTCTCTTTAATGCATTTCTTTTTGTGTTTTTTAAATTCATTTATTTTTAAATAGCTGTAGAGTCATGCACTTGTATGTTTTAGATGTCTCTTTTAAGAGCATCTGTTGGAATTTTTTAATGCAGTTTTAAAGCATTTCGGCTGAGACATTTAGCCGATTTACACTCACTGTAATTACTCTTATTTTGTGCTTTCTGTTTGCCCTGGCTAGTCTATATTTCTTTCTCCTGTTATTTTTTTACTTTTTGAAATTAAAAAAAAAATTTTTGTCAGAGAAAGTGCACACAGGAGCGCACGAGGAAAGGGAGCGGCAGGCAGAGGGAGAAGCAGGCTCCCTGCTGAGCAAGGATCCTGATGTGGGACTCGATCCCAGAACCCTGGGATCACAATCTGAGCCCAAGACAGCCACTTAACTGACTGAGTCACCCAGGTGCCCCCCTTCTGTTATTTTTTAAATATTGATTTAATATCTCTAGCATTCCATTTTCCCCATGTACTAGTTTGGAAAATAGGCTCTCTTTTTTGGTTTTTACAATTCTCTTAGAAATATCATGCATCCTTGACTTTTCAAAAATCTAAAAAAACAAAAACAAAATAAACCAACCAAACAAATAAAAAAACCCGATAGTTTTACCTTCCTCTTAGATGGTACCGGAACCGTAGAAGCTTGACTTCATTCAGTCCCTTCATGGCTTATATGTTATCATATGTTTTAATATTTTTAAGTAGTATTCTTACTGGACAGAAGGGGGCCTGTTTAGAATTATTGTGTTTTACAGTCAGTGCTTATTTACATTTCCCACATTTTTACTGCTTTTCTCTATGGCTTCTTTTATCTTTTAGAACATCAGTCTAGGGCCATTTTCCTTCTGCTCAAAGTATGTCCTTTGGGATGGCTTTTTTGTTGTTGTTGAAGGATTGCTTGGTGATGAACTCTTTCCAGTTTTGTTTACCTGGAATTATCTTTGTTTCACTGTCATTTGCGGAAGATGTTTCTGCTAAGTAATGCAGTTTAGGTTGGCTGCTGCTGAGCACATTTGCACATCTCATCCCTCGTTTCTTTGTCTTTTCCATTATTGCCCCGAGAGGTCAGCTTTGTCTCAGTTCTTTTTTCTCTGGCTACTTTGGTATTTTTCTCTTTGTCTTCAGTGCTGTGCTATTTCAATGCAGTGTATCTTTACCTTGCTGGGGATTGTTTGGCTTCTTCTATCTGTAAACAGGTATTTTGAAATGTGTTTATTAGCTATTCATAAATCCTGAACTGTGAATTTCCACTTCTGTTGATCTGTCCATCTAAAAGTATAAATCAGTCTTTTTTCATCTACATAGTATGTAATTTTTCCTGTCCTTTTGCTTTTCTCTTCACTTTGTTTTCCACAGTTCCACCAACAGAATGCATTGCCAGACTTATAGATACCTTATAATATGGTAAGTGAGAAGTAAAATCTGACAATAAAACTCTGGACCTAGTCTTTTGGGGGAAGGGGTAGGACTATGACTCCTCTTTCCGTTTTTTCATCATAATTGGTTTATTTAGATGTTTCTTCTCTTTAGATCAGTGTTGGCAAATTATATTTTTATAGTTTTCAAATTAATTAGTATAAATTATGTATGACATTTATAATTTTAGAAATGCTTTCCCTGTATTTGTGGTAATAGTCTCTTTTTTGTTCTGCTTTTTAATTTTTCTTTTTTGAATATATTTGCTAAGAGATTATTTCATTTATTCTAAAAGTAACAGTTTTTATTTTTATTGGTTAACTCAGTTGGCCTTTTGTTTTTGTTTTAAATTTAGCTTCTCTTTTTAACATTACTGCTTTTAGCATAGAAATGTGTCTGGAGCATACTTTGTTTTCCCTTAACAAGGGAAGGAGAATTGGAGAATTAAATCCCTTGCTTATATTCTGTGTAAAGACTCACTACCTTCCTTGGCATGGTGAAATAGACCCTGTTTAGAACCTTTGAATACCTACCTGCTCCCTGCCTGGTTAGAAGAATGCTCGAGGCCCCAACTTCCGGGATTTAGTTTGACCAGTGTGACTGGTTGCTTTACCCTCTGGTGATCCCCTACTTCTCTGTGAGCCACTGTCAGTGAACAGGCCTATTCTTTGCCCAGGACTTTCAGGATGGGATATTTCTAGGGGTGTGAGCAGTTAAAAAAAAGTCACCCTGTTATGGCATGGATTAGGTCACTTTCTCTTTCATCATCTGTAATCAAAAGAATCCAAAGCAGGTTTTAAAATGTAATTGTCCCTGAGAAAAATTTATTGTTAGGATTTTCTTTTAAGAGGTACAAAACTGGGGTGCCTGGTTAAGCATCTGCCTTCGGCTCTGGTCATGACCCCAGGGTCCTGGGATTGAGTCCCGAATCGGGCTCCCTGCTTAGTGGGAAGCCTGCTTCTCCCTCTCCTACTCCCCCTGCTTGTGCTCCTCTCTCGCTGCATCTCTCTCTGTCAAATGAATAAATAAAATATTTTTAAAAAAAGGGGTACAAAATTACTTAACAGTGTCCTTGTAATAAAATACAGTAGTGCGTTTAATGCAGCCATCTCACTGCAAACGGATAGTTTAAAGCACAGATTAGGAGCGCCTGTGTGGCTCATTCAGTTGAGTGTCTGCCTTGGACGCATGTCATGATCTCAGGGCCCAGGGATCAAGTCCCATGTCCGGCTCCCTGCTTGGTGGGGAAGCAGACGCTTCTCCCTTTTTCTCTGCCTCTCCCCCAGCTTGTGCTCCCTGCCTCAGATAAATAAATAAAACCTTTTTTTAAAAAATAAAGCACAAATTAGTGAATCCAGTTTGATAAGGAGCCAGAAAAAGGTTAGTTACTTTATATGATGTCTAAAAATGACACCACATAAACTTTGAAATAGTTCCAATGAAAGGTACGTAACTTGAATGTGGAAAGTATGGTCTCTAAGAGTTTACATAGCATGGCAAGAGAGAAAACTTGGCAGATATAAGATTATAAGCATCTATTTGCTATATAAAAATACTTTTTACTGTGAGATTGGATTCTGAGGATTGTTAAAACAATCTTCAAAATTTGAATATTAAGTCCAAAAGTAAATATGCCACAGTTAAATGAAAGAATCATAGTACATGGCTATGTCTCATTTTACATGGTGGATATAATCCTCCAAAAATGTTTTTTCAAAAAACGATTTCTTTTCCTCTGGATATACTAAATACTCAAAGTGTGTTTGCTATTTTAAATAGTACATAGTCAGCCTACATGATTCTTTATGAATTTAAGTGAATTTTGTGAGTTAAGATTTTCCTTTATGTTTTCTATATGTACAACACAATGGTGGTAATGATTTTCTAGGATCTCCTGAACAGATTTTCCTCTAGCAAATGCAGAGATGGTCAGGAAATGTAGGTGCATGTCTTCAGTAACTTTGTTAAAGCATGAGCCAAAAGTAAAGATGTCCTTAGGTCAGACCAAATACTTCATGCCCCTGAATAGTTTTATTTTTTGTAGGTTTTGTTGGGGCTGCCTGGCTTAGTGGGTGAGCACCCCCATCCTGACCACAAGTGCTGATACCAGCATCTCCCAGGGATCTGTGGAGCGCTCAAAATCATATTCAGTAGACCTTCTGTTTTTGTAAATCATACAGCAAAGCCCCATGAAACTGTAGCTGGTGAATTTATATAGACGATAATGGGAACGGTTTATAGGGGCCCTGATTTAGAATAATTGGGGATCACTGTAGTGAACAGATGTGGGTGTCAGATTAGGTCCGGGACTTGCAATCCGTCATCATTACAGCATCATTCCTGAGAGCCTGTGGGCAAGATCCTTGAAGAAATTGAAGCTGGGAGCACGCACCGTAAGAACAAACACCCGAGAGAGGGCATTGGGAGACCTCAGAGGAAGGAAGACCAAGGGCACTTTGCTTGTCGACCAGCCCTCGAAGTAGATTGCAGCTCCCACGAACCCCCTACCCGGTTCTGTGGCTGAGGTTCTGGGGTCGCCGCCTGCCTTCCGCGGGCTCGCGGTCGGCGGCCCTCGTTGACTTTTAAAAGGTGCCGCCCCGCGCTGCCCCGGCCACCGCCCTGGACTTCGCTGGTGGGAGGGGGCCGACAGGCCGGCGGGCAGAGGCGCAGCCCCCTCCCCCACGCACCATGAGGTGAGGAGGGAGGAGCTGGGCGTCACCCGCAGCTCTGCTCCCGCAGCTCTGCTCCCCGCTGCTGCCAGGGAACCCTCCTGGCCAGCGGGCGGTCTTCCTTACAGCTGGGTGCAGAGGAGACTGGGAGGGGACAGACTAGGTGTTTGACCTTCGGAGTCAAACTTCGGTGGGGCCGCCAGGACAGGTTGGATGGTACTGACAGGTTTACCGAACTCCTTTGCTCCCAACTCCTCACTGCGTTCTCTGAGTGTCCGAGTGAGGAAAGCCTTGCAGAACTTCCGGAGAGAGGGCGTCCCCCCTTACAGCTCTGCTGGGGGTATAGGTTTACAGTGTTCTAGGTCATCGTTTGAAACGTAAAACAGTGAGTACACGTATTTTGCCCTTATGGCAAAGGTCATTGGTTTTTATTCCTCGTGTGTATGATTATCTGGGCGTTAGAAAACATTTAAACTTTTGTACATGGCAAACTTCTTTATATTTTTAAAAACTTTTATGAAAATCTTGTTCTATGATATTCTCTTTTTTTTTTTTTAAGATTTATTTATTTATTTGACAGAGATCACAAGTAGGCAGAGAGGCAGGCCAAGAGAGGGGGAAGCAGCCTCCCTGCTGAGCAGAGAGCCCAATATGGGGCTCATTCCCAGGACCCTGAGATCATGACCTGAGCTGAAGGCAGAGGCTTAACCCACTGAGCCACCCAGGTGCCTTAAGTTGCTTTATTTTTTTAATGTTATTATAGAAATCTTTTTTTTTCTTTTGTAATTTTTATTTAAGTTCTGGTTAGTTAACATATAATAGTGGTTTCAGTAGAATACGGTGCTTCTCACTTACATACAACACCCAGTGCTCATCATAACAAGCGCCCTCCTTAATACCCGTCTTCTACCCACCTCCCTCCATCAACTCACGGTTTGTTTTTTATTCTTAACAGTCTCTTATGGTTTGCTTCCCTCTTCCTCTCTCTCTCCCTTTTTCACCCTTCCTGTATGTTCATCTGTTTTGTTTCCTAAATTCCACATATGAGTGAAATCATATGGTATTTGTCTTTCTCTGACTTACTTTGCTTAGCGTAATATAAACTAGCTTCATCCACATCATTGCAAATAGCAAGAGTTCATTCTTTTTGATAGCTTAGTAATATTCCATTGTAAATATATATAACACAACTTCTTTATCCATTCATCAGTCGATGGACACTGGGGCTCTTTCCATAATTTCCATAATTTGGCTGTTATTGGTAATGCTGCTGTAAACAGGTACCCCTTCAAATCTGTGTTTGTATCTTTTGGGTAAATACCTAGCAGTACAATTGCTGGGTCATAGGGTAGCTCTACTTTTAACTTTTTGAGGAACCTCCACACTGTTCTCCAGAGTGGCTGCACCAGTTTGCATTCCCACCAGCGGTGTAGGAGGCTTCCCCTTTCTGCACATTCTTGCCAACACTTGTTGTCCTGTTTTGTTAATTTTAGCCGTTCTGATAGGTGTGAGGTGGTATCTCATCGTTTTTTTTTTTTTAAGATTTTATTTATTTATTTGAGAGGGGGCGGGGGAGGTAACAGAAGCAGGAGAGGGAGAAGCAGATTCTGCTGAATGGGAAGCCCGACATGGGGTTTGATCCCAGGACCCTGAGATCATGACCGGGGCTGAAGGCAGCCGCTTAACTGACTGAGCCCCCCAGGTGCCCCTCTCATGATGCTTTTGATTTGTATTTCCCTGCTAATGAGTGATTTGAGCATTTTTTCATGTCTGTTAGCTGTCTGGATAGCTTCTTTGGAAAAGTGTTTGTTCATGTCTTCTAATTCTTAATGGGGTTATTTGTTTCTTGGGTGTTGAGTTTGATAAGTTCCTTATAGATTTTGGATACTGACCCTTTATCAGATACATCATTTCCATTATCTCATTCCATAGACTGCCTTTTAATTTTGTTGATTATTTCCTTTGCTGTGCAGCATTTTATCTCAATGCCCCAATAGTTTATTTTTGCTTTTGCCTCCAGTGATGTGTCTAGTAAGAAGTTGCTCCAGCTGAGGTCAAAAAGGTTGCTGTCTGTGTTCTCCTCTGGGATTTTGATGGTTTCCTGTCTCCCATTTAGAACTTTAATCCATTGTGAATTTCTTTTTGTGTATGGTGTAAGGAAATGGTCCAGTTTTATTCTTCTGCATGTATATGGCTGTGCAGTTTTCCCAGCAACATTGGTGAAGAGACTGTCTTTTTCCCAGTAGACGTTCTTCCCTGCTTTGTGCAGGATCAGTTGGCCGTAGAGCTGAGGGTCCATTTCCGGGCTCTCTGTTCTGCTCCACTGATCTGTGTGTCTGTTTTTGTGCCAGTGCTGTACTGTCTTGATGACTAGAGCTTTGTAATGTAGCTTTAAGTCCAGAATCATGATACCTCCAGCTTTGCTCTTCTTTTTCAGGATTACTTTGGCTATTCAAGGTCTTTTGTGGTTCCCTAGAAATTTTAGGGTTGGTTTTTCTAGCTCTGAAAAATGCTCTTTTTGATAGTTTGTATTTTGATAGGGATTGCATTAAATGTGCAGATTGCTTTGGGTAGTGCAGACATTTTAACAGTCTTTATTTTTCCAATCCATGAGCATGTAGTTTTTTTTCCCGTTTCTTTCATAAATGTTCTATAGTTTTCAGAGTACAGGTCTTTTACCTCTTTGGTTAAGTCTTAGGTATTTTACTGTTTTTGTTTGGTGCAGTTGTAAATGGGATTGATTCCTTTATTCCTCTTTCTGCTGCTTTATTATCAGTGTATAGAAATGCAACAGATTTCTGTACAACAGATTTCTGTACAAGGAACCAGTTCTTGGTTTCAACAAAACCTGTTTTGTTTGTTGTTTCTTTATCATTTATTTCTTCTGTAATCTTATTTCCCTTTTGGTGTGTTTAGGCTTTATTTGCTGTTCCTTTTCTTGCCTCTTAAGGTGTAAGGTTAGGTTGTGTATTTGAGACTTTTCTTGGTTCTTGAGGTAGGCCTGTATTATAATATACTTCCTTCTTAGGGACTGCCTTTGCAGCATCCCAAGGGTTTTCGACTGTCATCTTTTCATTTCCATTTGCTTCCATGTATTTTTTTAGTTTTTCTTTAATTTCCCAGTTAACGCATTCATTCTTTAGTAGGATGTTCTTTAATCTCCATGTATCTGTCTTTCCAAATTTTTTTTCCTCTGGTTGACTTCAAATTTCATAGTGTTGTGGTCTGTAAATATACATGGTATGATCTCAGTCTTTTTGTGCTTGTTGAGGGCTGATTTGTGACCCAGTATGTGATCTGTTCTGGTGAAAGTTCCTTGTGCACTTGAGAAGAATGTGTATTTTGCTGCTTTAGGATGAAATGTTCTAAATATATCTCATAAGTCCATCTGACCCAGTATGTTTCAAAGCCGTAGTTTCCTTTTTGATTTTCTGCTTAGATGATGTGTCCATTACGGTGAGTGGGGTGTTAAAGTTCCTTACTATTACTGTATTATTATCAATGAGTTTCTTTATGTTTGTTATTGATTGATTGATTGATAAATCTGGGTGCTCCCAAGTTGGGTGCATAAATATTTACAGTTATAACTTCGTGATGGGCCCTTCTTCATCTCTTGTTATAGTCTTGGGTTTTAAATCTTGTTTGTCCCATATACATTTGGCTACTCCAGCTTTCTTTTGCTGTGGTAGGCATTTTTCTATGTTATTGAATCAACAGCTTTTATTTCGGAGCATCTTAGTTTGATTTTTAGATTAAGTACGGCCCAAAAATGCATACATTTTAAGAATACTCTGCAGCAACAAAAATTTACACATTATAAGGCATCGTAACATAAATACGTGTCTAGTAACTTTGTTTTGACAGTCTGACCTTTGGCTCTCCTACCTTATCCCACAGCCAGTGGCCCCTCTGTGATTGTTTTACTTTCATTTATTAATGTGGTTAGTTAAATTTATGGATTTCCTGTTTATTGAACCAATTCTTAACAATCCTATGATGAATCTGAATTGATCTCTGTTATTTTAATCTTGGGATAGATTCTCTTTGCCAGTGCATATATTTTAGGATTTTAGCATTAATATTCATACTAGAGATAACTCTTAAATTTCCTTTTTTAGGTTTTGTCAGATTTTGGTACTGGATTTAGCTGCTTTATTAAAAAGTTGGGAAGCTTTATTCCTTTTACTGAGTTTTGGTACAGATTAAATAGCATAAATATTATTTACTCTTTCATTTAGTCACCAAATACATGTTCACTATATGCCAGGCATTGGGCTGGCTGCTAAGTAATCAGAGGTGAACAACACAGAAATCGCTTCTGCCCTTACAGGGGCAGGTTTATTAGGGAATTAGCCATTAATGAAGTAGTTATGAATATGTAGTTATAAATCATGACAAATACTCTCAAAGAAAGGAGCAGAGTGCTTTTGAAAGAAATGTCATTGAAGAACTTCTGGAGATTGTACTTTTTCTGTATTTGAGGACATGCTTATTGAGTACATATGCACTAAAAGGTAATTTATTTTAAATGGAACATTTATTGAAGATTGGATGTGCACTTGGTATGTGGTAAATAAAATGGAGTCTTCATTATTATAGAAGTTAAAATAAAAAATACTGGTAGTCATAGCTACCAGAGTTAGAGGGTATATTCCACATTTTTTAAATGAAGAAATTAAGACTTAGTTTAAGTAGACACTTCTAGTTGTATACACCTTCTGGAAATCCCACTGAGGTGGCAGTAAAAGAGTAAAGATACAAATTGACAAGAAGAATGGAAAAGTAGATGCCAAGTACAGTCACCTTTGGGGAACTAGCACGAAGATGGCGAGTCCTGTGTGGCTTTATGGAGTGGGGCTGCCGAAAGCCGAAGAGCAGTCAGTGGGCAAGAAGCCAGCGGACTCCCAGCAGGCAGTCCGGCTCAGGATTTGGAAGTTACAAGTATTTCTCAAGGCGAGATGATAGGGTGGCACAGAAGTACAACGATTAAGTGGTGATTTGGGTCGTTTTGATGCTCTAGATTCCCTTCCCTGCTCCTCGCCTCTAGACAGTTGCTTAGCTGTCTTCTACCCAGACAGGGCACTGACAGCTCACCTGCGGGAGGTGATCACATTCAGGAGGCTGAGGCAGCTGGGGTGGAGCAGAGCACTGAAACCAGGATGAGTGTTAAGTGGAATTCGCCGTACTGAGCAGGGAAGCCAGAGCTGGCTGGAGTCAGAGCCGAGAGTCGAGCTTGTGTGCCTCCTAAACAAGATCTTAAAGGATTCTTTCCTGGGGAAACATCAACCCTGGTAAAATATTTAGCGGATACAGACTTTGGGAGTTCGCCTAATTAAGTAGCTGCATCACCATCAGATCACGGGAGAGAGAGAAAAAGAGAGTGCTGGTCAGAGACACTGTTCATGTGCTGGCCTCGTGGTCCGCTGTAAGTGCCTCACATGTGGACAGCAAAGGATCACCAGCCATTTAGTGGGAGTCTCTAACATAACAGAAACCGAACAGGAGGGGTGCCTGGGTGGCTCAGTCAGTTAAGCCTCTGTCTTTGGCTCAGGTCATGATCCCAGGGTCCATGGATTGAGCCCGGGTAGGGTTTTCTGCTCAGTGGGGAGTTTGCTTCTCCCTCTGCCCCTCCCCTGCTGATACTCACTCACTCTCTCAAACAAATAAATAAATAAAAAGAAAGAAAGAAAGAAAGAAACCAAACAGGAATAAACAAGTAGGAAATAAAAGGATCTTGGTAGAAATAGATTTACTGTAGGTAACAGAAGAATCTTGAACCCAATAAAATTATGGTACCTTTAGAGAGAAAAGAAATGACATCTGTGAAAGAAGAGGTTCTGTTTTTTAAAAAAGCGAAATTATTCAGGAAACAGAAAAGGTCTCTGTGAGAGCAGAAGAAAATATATAATGATTGGATAATAAAGCTGGAGAATTCTCCCCCAAAATAAAATAGCCACAAGAATTAGAAAATAAGAGTGAGTAAATAAAAGTGGAGAACCAAAGAGGTCTTTCATCTTATGCAGTGGGAGGAAACCATTATTTAAGTCCCGGAACTGGAAGAGGTGAGCTTCTGGTTGAATGGGTCTTCTGTGTGGTGTCCTGAAGAAGAAAACAGGAGCACAAAACCAAATCAGATCACCAGACCGAACCTTTAGTTCCAGAAGGAAGAAGACCAGATTAGTTCTTCATCATCGTACTTCTAGGAAAAAGAATGGGAAGGAGGGGAGGTGCAGTGCCCAAACTACACTTTGAACAAGGGCAGGAATAAAAGAAACCCTGTAAACTTGAAATTGTATGTAAGTACTGTTGGGAAGCCCCAACAGTTCTGTGAGAAAGGCAGAGTTGTGCAGAGGGGGCATAGCTCAGAAATGACCAGCAGCTGTTTAGTCCAGAAACAGTCCTGTCCTAAGAGAATTGCTGTGTACCAGGCTAAGACTGAACAGCTGGATGGTGTCCATTAAGGAAAGCAGAGAGAAATTGGAAAGTGCTTGAGTGGCCCAGAGATCTTAGAATGTGCTAGCGAAATACCTCTAGAAGTGAGTATATGACCTTGGAAAGCAAGGGATTTGGGTCTTGTAGTAGTCTTGAAGAGGAAAACTGAGCTGGAATTAATAGGCCCTCCTGAATCAGATTACATTTGCAGGTTGCAAGAGGATTGGCAACAAGGGCACCGTATTATTTTTTTAAAAATACTTGGATGCAGGAACAGAGGGAACTCTTAAATTAAGAAACCTAAAAACTTCTCTGATCCCTCCCTACACCCTGAATCTTCTTATTCAAACACAGAAAAACAGAAAGAATATGTACAGCATCCTTACAGTGATACAGTGGCAATTGCATTTCTTTGTTGGTTTGTTTTTGTTTTTTTGTAACATAATATTTTCAATATTGAGGTAGAATTCATTGGTTTTTAGTACATTCACAAGGTGTACAATCATTACCACGATCAATTGCGTTATGAACCCCAGGGCTTTTTTTCTCCCCCTTGACTTTGAGTTTGGCCATATGACTTGCTTTGGGCAATAATATCAGGTAGACATGATAGTATATTAGTTTCAGGCCTAATAAACCTTAAAAGGACTTGGGTATTCTCCATTTGTTCTCTGTACCTCTGCCATTTCCATGAGAAAAACATGCCTCCCTAGCTTATTGGTTGAAGGAACATAGGAGACATATGGATCAGGGCTTCCCCAGCTGAGCCAAGCCTAATTCAGCCAACATTGTAGAAGTGTGAGCAGTAGTAGATGATTGTGACTATAAGCTACTGAATTTCGAGATGGTTTGTTACTAAGCAGTAGTTAACTGATAGAAATGTATAAGAAAAGGCTAAGGTGGGGGGATGTGCATCACACACAGTTTTCTACAGATGACAAGAAAAATACTGGTACAGTGTAGATCAGGGCTGGACAAGTGACTGCTTTTGCCTGTTTTTAAATAAAGTTTTATTAGAACCTAGTCACTTTTCCATTCATTTACACATTGTCTGTGGCTGCTTTTATGCTTCACCAGCAGAACTGAGTCTTTGTAACAGAGACTGTATGCTCACAATCCTAAAATACTTACTGTCTGGCCCTTCATGAAAAAGCTTGTGGACCTCTCGAAGTAGATGAAAAGTGACCTAAAATCCCAACATAAATTAAAAATAAGCTCCACACTTATTTGGATGGAAGGAGAGTAACAAGTGTCAGCAATGATGTGGAGAAAGTAGAACTTTCCATGCACTGCTAATGAGAAGATAAAATGGTGCAGTCACTTTGGAAAACAGAATAGCAGTTCTCCAAATGGTTAAACATAGATTTATCATGATTCACCTGTTCTCTTAGGTATATATTCAGGAGAAATGAAAAAATGTCCACACAGAAACTTGTACATTAACATTCATAGTATTGTACATAATACCCAAAAAGTTGAAACATCCCAAATGTCCTTCAGTTGGTGATTGGATAAAAGAAAATGTGGTATATCCGGAAAGTATCATTTTCCTCTAAATGAGCCAATGAAAATGAAATGTGAGTGAAGCACATGCCACCATATGGATAAACCCCAAAACACAATGCTGTGTGAGGGAAGCCAGGCACAAAGGACCACGTATTGTGGGATTCCATTTACTTAAAATGGTCCAATATAGGCAAATCTATACAGACAGAAAGTAAATTAATGGTTGCCTGGGCCTGGGGATAGGAGGCATTGAAGGGTGAGGATAGTGGCTGAGGGCTACACAGCCTCTTTTTAGAGTGACGAGATGGTCTAAAGTTGATAGTAGTGATGTTTGCACAGGTCTGAATAGACAAAAGCCATTGAATTGTACATTTTAAGTGGGTAAATTGTATGCCGTGAGCTGTATCTCAATGAAGTATTAAAAAATAAAATAAATGAAGAACACAAAAAATGAAGACCACAAAGCAGAATTATAAGAATTTGAGGAAGAGGGGCGCCTGGGTGGCTTAGTGGGGTAAAGCCTCTGCCTTCCGCTTGGGTCATGATCCCAGGCTCCTGGGATCGAGCCCCGCTTCGGGCTCTCTGCTCAGCAGGGAGACTGCTTCCCTTCCTCTCTCTGTGCCTGCCTCTCTGCCCACTTGTGCTGTCTGCCAAATAAATAAAATCTTAAAAAAAAAAAAGAATTTGAGGAAGAGATAGCCAGACCATAGGAGTATGTGAAATGGGCACTAGCAGAACAGAAAAGAAAAGGAAGAAAAAGATAAACTGTTTCAGAAACAGAGTAAAATAGGCGTGTGGGAGACAAGGTACCATGGCAAATCTAAAGATTAGACTTGGAATGTTATGTTTATTTTACCATGATTTTTACTGTGTAAAACAGAACCAAAAATAACATGAGAAAAGTGAATAAAAGCAAACAAATGATCTCTAAAAAGAAAATACTGAGACAGTAATATAGGAGACCACCGAAAGAGATCCAAAATATACTTGCAAACTTGGAGCCCCCAAAGAAGAAAATCAAAATAGTACAATTAATCAGATATCTTAAAGTATAATTCAGATATTTCCGTAAAAAGAAATAATTTATTTTTTGAATGTACCTTTTGAAAGGATGTACCATGTATTCCAAGGAAAACTGGCCCAGCCCTGAGACATACTCTGGTAAAAACATTGGGGACTGACGAAAGGAAAGGAAATCAGCTTGGTGGCAGAACAGAAGCAATGCCAGCAAACAGTAGGCTCAGGGCTTGAACTAACCCTGAGATCAAGACTTGAGCAGAGATGAAGAGTCGGGCATGTAACCAGTTGAACCACCCAGGCACCCCAATATTTTTTTTTTCAAAGAAGTAATCTTTATCTTTCCTTGCTCTGTGGTTCTTTTTTCTTCTGTGTAATTAACTTCTGATCTTTATCATTTATTTCCTTTCCTTATTCTCTTATAAATTTACTGTTTGTATGTTTTCTGAGTTCTTGAATTGACTTTAATTCACTAATTTTCCAGCGTTTTTCTTTAATATTTACATTTAAAATTAATGGGGGTTTTTTTGTAGATTTTTTTTCTTACAGACATTTTACATGTATCTAAATTTAGGTGGTGTTTCATTGTCATTCAACCATTTTAAATTTCATTATAATTTAACTTGTGAGTCATATATAAGTAGGTTTTTTTTAACACAGGGCTCTTGAGATTAATTTTTCTATGGTCACATTATAATTTTACTAGATCTTGGTCAGAAATTGTTTTCTATACTGTATCAGTATTTGGTGCCAAACACAGTTTAAGTATATATAGTTCAGTGAATTTTGGTAAATCTGTGTACCCTGTAACCAGCACACCAATAAAAATAGACTCTGTCACCCCAGAAAGTCCCTTTGTACCTACTTCACTTACAGTTTTCTTATTCCTACCTCAGCAACCACTGGTGGGCTCTTTATCACTATAGATTAGTTTTGCCAATTCTAGAACTTTATATATGCGCGTGCGCTTGTGTGTGTGGAGACACACACACGCCGCACATATATAAATTGAACATATATGGAATCCTATAGTGTGTACTTTTTTAATGTCTGCTTTCTTTTGTCCAAGTTACATTTTTGAGTTTCATGCATGCCTCAGCAGTTTTCCTTTTTTATTGCTGAGTAGTAGTATCTTACATGAGTAGGCCAGAGTTTGTTTATCCATTCACCTATCATGAACATGTAGGTTTCCAGTTTTAGCTTACTGAGAATAATGCTTCCCTGAAGGTTCATGTACAAATCCTTTTGCGGACATAATGTTTCATTTTTCTTGGGTAGATCTCTAAGAGTAGAACTGCTTGGCTGTGAACTAAGTGTATGTTTGACTTTATAAGAAGCCGACAAAACTTTTCCCAGTTGACTATCTAGCTTTATATTCCTACCAGGAATCTAGGAGAGTTCCTCATTCTTGCCAACACTTAGTATTTTCTGTCTTATTAATTTTAGCCATTCTAGTGGGCAAGTATCACCTCCCTAATGATTAATAACATTGACTATGTTCCTATGTACTTACTTGCCATTAGTTTGTCCTTTGTGGTGTGTTTAAGAGTTCTTTGTATATTCTGGACACAAGTGCTTTGCAAATATTTTTCTTAATGATGCCTTTTGAAGCTCAGAAGGTTTTAATTTTCATAAAGTCCAGTGTATCAGTTTTTCTTTAATGGCAACTGATTTTTGTATCCTAAGCAATCGTCATCTGCCTCATGGTCTGGATTTTTTCCCTGTGATCTGTTTCTAGAAATTTTACAGTTTTAGCTCTTACGTTTATGTCTGTAATTCATTTCCAGTTGAATTTTATGGTTTGAGGTAGGGGTTGAAGTTCATGTTTTTTTTTCTGTTTGGGTTGTTATAGAACCATCTGTTGTGAAAATATTCTTTCCCTTTGAAGTACATTGGCAGTGTTGCCAAAAATGAACTCTCATGCTGTTCCACTGATCTGTATATATTTTCTTTACACATCAACACCACAATCTAGACTGTTTCTCTTTGTAGTAATTCTTGAAATCAAGTGGTGAGTCTTTTAACTTTGTTCTTTTCTAAAATTGTTCTGGCTGTTTATATCCTTTGATTGCAAGGGTTAGAATCGGGTCATCAATTTCTGCAGATTGGGGATATGGGGAACATTTATGCTTCAGTGTTGTATCTCAGCATCTGCCAGCAAGGTCACAGAGCTCTCCCAAGTTATTGGAGAGCACAAGTTCAGACCGAATCTGGATAATATCGTGCTCCACAAAGGATGTCTCCAAAAACACTTGATGTTTCTATCTGTTCAGAGGAGATTTTTGGTTCTCTAGAATTCTAGACTGAATTAATGATTGGTAACTGAAAATTAAGCAGAGACAATTTGAAATTGAATAAAACAAAGCATCCTGTAAGAAAGGAAATTACCCAGTGTGGCCCAGCTGTGATTAGTGCATACAATTTAGTGAAACATTGAATACTGATACAGCAAAATTACTGATACGAGTTTATATGGCATTTTATTTAGAAACATGGAGTTACACCAGAAGATATAGCCAAAGTTGAAAGTGGTCACCTAAGAGGGAGGGAAATAGGGGCTCCCTGGGAGGGTGGGGACAGTGATTGATAAGCCTAGTGGTCTTTGGCTTTTTATTTTGTGTCTATGCTTTGTTGAAATTTATTTTTAAAAATAAGGGGAAGAAAGATCAAATAGCTTTCTCAAAGTCACAAAGCTAGAAAGACCTAGGTTCAAAGTCCTGGCTTGCCAAGTCCTTCTGTTTACAAAGTCTATTCCCTTGACCACTCGATCTACTCCCTTCTTTGAGTCTGAAGAAGCCCTTGTCCTGAACATAACTGTTTCACACACAATTCTGAAATTATGACCTCAGTGTTAAAGACCACTCTTTCAGATAGACACATGGTCTCCTGTTTTTTTGGTTTTTTGTTTTGTTTTGTTTTGTTTGGTTTTCCTGTATTCCCTAGCTCTAGCCCAGAGCCACACATACAACAGGACTATAGTAAATAACTGGGGGACACGGGTGAAGAATGATTAGTGCAGGTCGGAGAAATCGTGAGTCATCAGAACAGCTAGATTTGGGGGGAGGCTTTAAACATGAGGACAATTTAGACATGAAGTGGGGGAGAAGTGTGAATATCAGATTTTGTGGAACTAATGAGGGAAATTGCATCAGGAGTGCTCTGAGTTGGGCATTTTTCCTTTGTGTGTGGGAGGGAGATAGACTTTATTGAGTAGGTGGGAATCAGAGGCTTTAAATATCCTTATATTTTAGGTTTTGAGTTTTCACAGCAGTTATATAAGCTTTTGTGATTTCTTACCAATAAATACTAGGATAAATGTCTCCATGCATGGTAGCAGATAAGAGAGGAACTTCATAAATTATCTAGTGCCATGCATAATGCCTTATACATAAGAGGCCTTAAGGAAGGCAGTCTGAAAAGTCACAGTGTTCGAACTGAAAGGAGTCTTAGAGAATTCCAACTACATGAGGCCTTGGAGTAAATAATGTAACAAAGTTCATAGTGTGTTTTCATTTGCCAACAAAAGCGGTTTAAACAGGCGCCTGGGCGGCTCAGTGGGTTAAGCCTCTGCCTTCGGCTCAGGTCATGATCTCAGGATCCTAGGATCAAGACCCGCATCAGGGGGGTCTGTGTTCAGCGGGGAGCCTGCTTCCTCCTCTCCCTCTGCCTGTCTCTCTGCCTACTTGTGATCTTTTTCTGTCAAATAAATAAATAAAATCTAAAAAAAAGTATTTCATATCTCAGGAGACTCAGAGGCAGGGCCGCTCGAGGTGCATTTGTTCAGGGGTTCAGGGACTTCATCAGGGATGGATCTTCTGTTTTGTTCCACTTTCAGTATGTCAACTGGTCAGTCCCCTCTTGGTTACGAGGAATTCCAGGCAACGAACACATATAAGACAAGGCCAGAGGCACCTCCGTGGCTCACTTGGTTAAGCAGCTGCCTTCAGCTCTGGTCATGATCCCGGAATCCTGGGATTGAGCCCCGCGTCTGGCTCCCTGCATAGTGGGAAGTCTCTTTCTCCCTCTCACTCTGTCCCCCCAACTTTGTGTGCGCACACTCTCTCTCTCAAATAAATAAAATCTTTTAATTAAAAAAAAAAGACAAGGCCAAAGTCTAGATAGAGACAGAGAGATTGCATCTTTTCTTCCAGTGCTTTTGTAAGAAAGATTTCCTAGAGTTCTCTCTGCTGACGTCCTTTCACGTCACATGGGCCCAAAACCATAATGAACTTAAATTCTCTCTCTCTCAAACACACACACATACACGCTTCCCAGGCCTCTCCTAAAGCATGGGATCACCCAGTACCTAAACAAAATTATGGTTTGGGAGATGAAAAGAAAATGGAGCATGATTATTAGGAAGGCAGTCCACAGTGTCCTCACACTAATGTCTCAGAACAAAGTAGTGGTGGACCTACACGAGACTCCTGGTCTCCTGATTCCCAGTTTAATTTTCCCCTCTTGACATAAATAACCTATTTGTTTAACAAATGAATATTACCAATATTGCTACCTTTTCTCTAGAATTTTGAGTATATCCATAGAATTCTGCCTCAAATCCTTTTTGAAAAGAGGTATACTATTATAAAAGTAGACATGCTAATTTTTTATGTGAAGCATATTGAATTCTTCAAATAAGGTACTTGTGGTTCCTTATATGTATAATGTTTCTACCTCTGCTTCTACTGTTTCTGTTGCCTAGAGAACATGTGGGCTGGCCCCTTTTTTGGCTCCTTCTTTATTTGAATATCTACTCAGATTTCAAGTCTGATGCCTCTGAAGTTTCTCGACATTTCCCCGTCTTAATGAAATCCCTATTCTGCGTCCACTGCATCATGTTCTAGACCCCCCCACACCCCGCATTTATAGTACTGGTTTCTGTATAGATTTGTCTTCCTTTTCTAGTCTCAGCCTCTGTTGTAGAGATGGTTTCTCATTTGTCTTGATGAATCCAGGGTATAGCATGGTCCTGTATATGTAATAGGCACCACTAATAGTTTTTTGGTTTTTTTGTTTGTTTGTTTTTAAGAATGAATGGGTCGGGGTACTTGTGGCTCAGTCAGTTGAACCTCTGACTCTTGCCTTCAGCTTGGGTTGTTATCTGGGGATTGTAGGATTGAATCGCACATCAGGCTCCACACTCCGCAGGGCGTCTGCTGGAGATTCCTCTGCTCCTCCCCCATCTCTTTCTCTAAACTAAATAAATCTTAAAAAAAAAAAAAAAAGAATGGATGGGTTATATGCTAATATGGGGGTGGGGAGAGATTTTATTTGTGTTCTATTTGATTTTGTTATTTTCAACCAGTAGAATATGAATGTGGTTCTATAATCTCTATTTTTTATTTCGAGGCAAAAGTGATTCCTATAAGCATATCTTACTTCGGTGAACAGATTTTCTTTCAAACTTAAATATCAAAGGAAAAGCGTTTCGTTTTATGTGTTACTGCTTATAAAATAAATTTAGCCTTAGCTCTGGAGATTTGTCAAAGGAGGTAAACATTATAGAATTGTACTTAATGTAAATTAGATGTTCAGTAGACATTTGTGTGGTAAATATACCGTAAATAGAACTATTCACTTTATGATTTAATTTTTTCTTTTCTCATTTTAGCATTTATGACATTAACAGAGAACAGGACTATGTCAAGAATTCTGGGGGTATACTTGGTGAAAATGAATTAAGACCACCCTCCCAGCTACATTCTCTCTTAGAGAAGACCGAGCCAGGGTTCATATCAGAAAAGAGTGGGTATTAAACTAAATGCTATGAGTTATTACTAATGAATTTGAGTAGAGCAGTACAATTTAAAAAATTTTAATTTAGATCATGTAAAATGAAAGGACATTTTAAAAAAATTTACAATATCCAGTGACGACAAATTTCATTGATCCAAAATTAGTAGGTGATTAAATTTTCAAATTCCATCAGAAAAGGTTCAGGGGAAATTGTCACATTTCTCTATTTGTATTTCTTTGAAATTATGATTCATTTTACTTGATTTTGAGTTGAGATATTTTAAATACTAGAAGTAATACATACTGTGTAAGAAAAACCTAAATTATAGTAATATATATAAGGTAAAAAGTTTGAGTTCACCTTTATCCTCTTCCATTTGAATAACCATTGGTTTAGACACCGTTAACAGTTTGGTTTCCCATCTTTCTGGATCTTTTTCTGTAAACTTTAAAACACATAATTTTCTATGTTCTTTTTTTTTTTTTAAACCAAAATGACATTATATGATGTTTGTTATTTACTCAGTGGTAGAGTAGATATCTTTATATGTCAATGTATATAGATTCACTTGGTATTTATGTAGTAGTTGTAAGGTGTTTCCTTATTGATGTCAGTTTGGGTTATCCCAAGTGTTTTTGTTCTTATAGATGCCAGTGCGTGGAGTAGCCTTGTCTGTATCTCCTGTGTACTCATGCTAGTATTCCTAAGGAATAGATTCCCAGAAATGGAAAGGTTATCAGGTACACACATTTAAGTTTTTGTTAGGTCTTCCAAGTTGTGCTGTAAAAAAGTTGTATTTACCTTGAACGGCAACCCCTCAATGTCTTAAAAATAAAGGCAATACATTCTGGGATTAGATGATTAAGGAATGGGCTCTTTAACAACTATCAAAGGACCTACTTAGACTGGGCCAAATATGTAGGCATCGACAGTGTTAATGGAGGTAGGTTGCAGTGCATCTGTAGGAAAAACTAATAAGGGCCTGTAATGGCAGATATTGTTGGGTTCTAAGTGTTTCTGTCTTTGATGAGTGCTACTGTATGATGTAAAAACAGGAGAAGCGGTCATGAAAGTCCTGGGGAAATGTAGAAGTGGCTAATTTTTGTTAGAATTATTGTGACACCTAAGTTGTTGGCATTAGTTCATCTCATTATTTTCTTTCAGACCAGACGCTTAGATAATGGAAAACACATACATGTGCCATAGCATCAGAGATCAGTCTATAATTTTCTAATCCCTCTTATTTATTAGAAGTTAAGTGGAGAAACAAGTGCCCAAAAAGCAGACACTCCATATCGCTGATGGATTTTGAGAAAGGGGGAGATTATCTCAGGGCACTTTGAACAGAATCCAGCTTATGTCAAGCTGGACTTAACTTTTAAAGACTGAATCCACAAACAGCAGAGAAATATGCCCAAAACTAGGTGCTAAAGGAAAGAATATTAACTCAGTTTCTAGAAGCATTGTTATTGAACTTGAATTTTCCCCACTTGTTCTCTCTTGATCACTTAAGCTCTAAGGGACACTCTTAGACTTTACAGACAGGTACTTTTCAAGTTGTTTTAGTATTTCTCTGTAGAATAGCCCCCTCCTCATTCTCTTAATATTCTGACAACCTTGAATGTCTAAGTGAAGCATGTATATTGCTCAGCAAAAATGCAGCCACCCATTAATTTAGTGCCCATACTGTTCTGTATACTAGTTTGACTCTAAATGAGAACATTGTGTAAGAAGAGATAATATCTTGATAAAATGTTCACCTATCTGCTTAGTTATATAGCAGGAAACTTGTGCTTTCTAGAGTATAACTGACATCATTCTATTACGAAATCGTGAAAAGGTCCAGATTTACCGTGGATTTCTATCAGTTTTCACTTTGGACATGCTTTTCCTTCTGCTAACTATAAAATGGTTACTTGTATAAATATATTGCTGTTTGGAGAATGCTGACCTAAAGGGGAAGCATTTTTAACTATCAGTAGTTTTAGGAATAAAAATATGTTAGCACAAAATCATTTCCTATGTTTATTTTAGGCTGTCATCTCTGGTCATAGCTTTATGAGAACAGTATTCCTCATACGGGTCAATAAAGTGTTCTCTGACCACCTGTATTTGGCAGACACAGTGTTAGATGAGCTGTTTTTGTTTTCTTTTCAGAGTACATTATTTTTCACAGTTTTTCATTTATTACTGTGCATTGGCCATCAAAAATGTGGATGTATGTCGTATTTTGTACTTTCAGAAGTTAAAACCTATGTCTTCGTATTAACATCGTGTGGAATTTAAGAGGGGATAGCCATAGAATGGTCATTTCCAAAGCTCTGACAACTTTAATCTTTCTCTGTAAGCAACCTATTTCTCAAATATTGAGCCTCAGAGTTTAGTTAGATTTTTAAATATTATTTTGCCTTTTTACAAATATTAAATACAAGGTTTCCCATATTAGGATTTTTAGAGGACTCCCAACTTGCATTTGGGCTAGTTAGTGGTGCAGCTTATTGTAAAGCCGGAGTCACAAATGCATGGGCCTCCTAGTTTGTTTTGAGCCAATGAGGCTAAAGAAAGTAACGTAGCTGAAAAGGCATCATTTTAATTATCCTCCTTGTTGTTTTGCTATTTGAACCTCTTTAGAATACCCGTATTTTTAATAGCATTCATATACTGATTTTGAAGGAAAAGTGAAACAAAAAAATCGACATGGATCAGATGTAGGAACTTCAGGATATTCTTAAATGTTTCATCCTCTTTTCTTTCCTTCCGTGCTACTTGAGTCTTTGACTTTTGATACTGGCAGTTTATTAAAGCATGTTTAAATTACTTGGATAATTGAAGTGTTAGGACAGTTTCGTCCAAATTAACTTCACTGAAATGTTTGTTTTCATTTCTGTGATAGTTTAGTTTTTTACTGTTGTTCATAAGTAAATTTCAATTAAAATGCTTGTTTTTCCTTTAGCTTTTGAACTTTAATGTAATTGGCAGAGTTCTGGTAAAAGCAAGAAGCCATGTTAATGTATTTATTTATTTATATTAGATCACCAAAACTTCCAGTGCTTGTATATTAGTCCATTCTCTTTATTATTTGTAAATAGTTTGTTACCTCACTGTCCTGACCTGGTTAAAGAGCATAGAGAAGACACAAATATAAGAGGGTAACCAAATCTGATTTAAATATTACAAGAATTCATTAGGCTCAAGTCTTGCTAAAGTAAAAACTTGTAAAACAAAAGGCACAAAGCCTCTATCAAGAGAATTATTGGGTCAAGTCAGTAATTCTCAAATAGGAAACATGCCTCTCGGGAGGGTCATGTCAGAATTTCTGGGATAGCATGTGGGTAGGGTTTGAAAAAAGTACTTTCTAAAAGTAATAAAGTTTTATTTTTGTGAAATAAAAAAAGTAATGATTTCATAATATAACCCATACAAGGTAAAGTCCAGCAGATGTGTCTAGGCCATGAGGAAGCCCCAAAGACAGAACAATTTCTAATGTGTTTGAGTGTTGAGTGTGCAATAGTAGGCCCCTTAAAAGGAAACCTAGCGGGCTTACTTGGGGGAATTGATAAGAAGACAGGAAGGGTAAGTTTATCAAAATGTGGCATAAGTGTAGACGAGGAACATTGTTCTAAGTGATCGCTGACCACTACCTTGATGCTGCCATATTTGATCTGCTTGTCCCCGCTGTGGTTACAATACACGGCTTTCAACCAAAAGGCCCAAGGCATCTGGCAGGGTTTATTTTTTACTCCTGTATTGAAAGTGATTCGCCCTCAGTAACTCACCTCCCATAGATCATGTTCTTCGGGTGAGAGGTCTTTTAAGATAGTACATGTAATGGAGCCCAAACACAATGTGTCTCAGTTTTACGGGAATGAAATAGATGAAGTATTCAGTGACATTTAGTATGCCGGTTTTAACCCCATCCTTTGGTTATCTTAAACAGTTGCATTATTTTTGTTTGTGTTTTACAGTTTTTGAGACAGTGTCCTTGAGTTCAGACTCTCTCTTCCAGAGGGCAGTTTCAATTCTTCATACTTCTTACTTGGACTCTGCATCTGAGCATGGTTTTCAGTACAGTCAAGTGACTTTGGTGAAAAATGACATTTTCTTAAATGAGGTGAGGTGCTTGGTACACACTGTGTCTGTGTGTTAGTTTTATTTTAGTTCTAAAGAAATAAACCCATCATTTTTGGTATAAAAACCTATCTAGTTCTTCTCAGCTGTCACTTTCAATGAGATGAGAAATCCTTGGAAGGTAATTAAGAATATATTCTAGGAATAGAAGAATAGTAAGTTTTGGTAGTCCTTTAACAGGAGGAATTCAGATGATGCATTTTTAAAAATTAATTTGCAAGGCAAAATAATGTTTATAGCATTTGATTATTCTCTCTTTTATACAGTACAAAACTTTTTACCAAGAAAAAAAAGCAAGTAATTATACTCAGGAAGAACTTCAAGAGACTTACGGGTTTCTTCTGTTTGAAACTGAAAATCAGGTAAGGGAATTAGGTCACAGAACATTAATTTTGTGATATTAATATACAAAATTAATGATCTCATTAAACTTAAATATTGGCATTTTGCTTCTCTAAGATTTGTAAAATTACCAGTTCTCCAGTCTTTTTTGTTGCTGAGTCGGGTGGCAGTGGGAATGATCATGACAGCTAGTCCTGAAAGTAATTGGATTCCTGCGCCTTTTCACAGGCCCTCATTGTGAATACATTTGTCAGCTCAGGGTGAGATTTGAATTATTGCAGATTTCCTAAGTATTGGTGATGCCTTTTAATGGAGTAAATGAGTATTTCTTCATTCTGGATCATTGTTCACATAGATACTTTGTTTCTTGTGGAGGTTTTTCAAGTTTCAGTTACATGGTTTTTGGGGATAATGTGAAAACTTCCAGCAGTTGCCTTACTTGAAATTGGAGCCTCTGTACTGTTGCTTGAACCCAAATTGTGAGAGAAGGAAACTACTGGGTGGACCGTGTCCCCAAAGATGTATGTGGCTTGCTAGGTACAGTTTTAACAATACCAGAATTTATAATTCAACTTAAATAATTTAATATTTTGATTGGGTTCATGATTTTTAAAGAACAAGGGTAGACTTGCTTACAGAATACTTAAACGTTAGCATATAACATAAGGATTATATAGTAATACCAGAAGAGTTCATTTATTTATTTAATCATCTACTTACAAATAAAATACATTATGGATTCATACTAAAAAAGGCACTAGTGGAGAAGACATTTTCAAATTTAGTGATTCCAAAGCTATAATCGAGATCTTCAAGAGAGGACTTAATCTGGGAGCTTGTTTAATTTGGTTTTGCTGATGATGTTTTTGTTAAATGATTAAAATTTCGTGAACTATTAACCAAACACAGTTGCCTCACACAAACTTGCTTTGTGCCATACATAGATACTGTGTACAGATTCTGTATTTATTTGAAAGCTTGTAGATTATAGTGTTATTTGATTGTCTCTCCTAAGACTGACATGATAAGCAAAGTACCGTCTTTTATTTAAAGGCAAAGTCAGTATGTCAGCGCGGACTCTGTGTGGGCTGCAGTACTGTTACCACGCTTGGTGACCCAGCCAAAGGTAAGTCTGTGCGGAAAAGAGAATCTCTTCTTTCACAAGGTGAAGTGAGGTTTGGTTCATTTCATAGGATACTTACATTAAAAGCCAGTTTCATTAGTGATAAATCATAATCTTTAGTATCAGTGCTTTAAACATAGAAATGAGCTTCAAGTCTAAGACCTAAGATTGTCCAGTAGGGGTACATGATCAGAACTTTTTCTTAAATGTTGGTTGGCCTAGAAGAGATACTAAAAATAGCTTTCGGTACCAAGAGACTAGTGCAGTCATCTGGGCTAATGATGACGTCTTCTGAGCTATCATAATGGCAGCAGGAATAGAGAATCGATGGAACTGGCCAGACTTGGCAACTGTGGAATGTGAGGAGTGAGAGAAGGAATAATCAGGTATAAGCTTGTCAGCTTACACTGCGGTGATGTTGTCAGTGGAGAAGAGACACAGAAGGAAAGGAGATCGGCAGGGAAGCTGAGGCGTTAAAAGGGAAAGGTGATCTTACGGTTAAGAATGTGGATTAGCACTAAATTTCTCTGAGCTTCAAGTTCCTCATCTGTGAAATAGAACTGTCTTTGAGATCTGCTGGGAGGGTCATGGGAGGCTGCGGGAAGCACTTAGCTCCCAGTAAATGGACGCTACTACTTCCATGAATTAAAATTGAGAAATAGTGGATTTTCCTAAGTGTTCTGGGAGATACCCTGCTGATGGTTTAAAAAGAAAAAAAAGCTGGAAAAAAGGATTAGAACTGGAGATGGGGGCTCAAAGTGGCAGGACTAGGTGTTGGTTGAAGCCAAAGGTACTGTTGTGTGAGACAGTATTGAAGGAAAAGGACAGGACTGTGGGTGGGTGTGGGACCTGGGGGCCAGGGGGTAAGGAGAAAGTCCAGTGGAGGAAGAACTGGGGGGGAGCAAGGGTATTTAGCATGGTTGGGTGCTACCAGCGTGGAGGTCAGGAGTGGCTTGCTTCCTGCTGACTTTTTCACAGCTCTGTCGAGATAAAATTCACGCAGCCTGTAATTCACTCATTTCAAGTGTACAGGTCAGCTTTTCTTAATGTATTCATGGAGCAGTGCTACTGTTAGCACAGACTCTTTTTGTCCCCCAAAAAGAAGTCTGTGCCTGTTCGCAGTGACAAGCCATTCCCCGCCATGACCGGCCGAGGCCGCTGCTCACCTGGTCTCCAGCGCTCCGGGTCCGCCTCATTCAGACGTTCCACGTGAACGGACTCCTCCGTGACGCTCTGTGACTCCTTTTCCCAGTTCAGTGTGTTCAGGGCTCATCCACGCTGCAGTTCGTACCCGTGCTTCATCTGCCCTTTGGCTGGATGATACCCCGTTGCGTGGTTTTACCACGTTCTCTTTATTCTTTCAGTGCTTGAGGGACCTTTGGTGGTTTGCACTTCTTGGCCGTTGGGGAGCCACAGCTGTGTGCCTTTGTGTACGGGCTTTTGTAGAGACATGTGTTTTGCCGCCTTTTAGGTCTAGACGCAACAGTGGGATTGCTGGGTTTTGGGGTCACTTTGTGTGACACAAAAATGCTTTAAAACTTACATTCATGTCTTCTAAAGGCCATGACAGGGAATACATTTATAACCCTGATAACGTCTTCCATTAAACCTTCTCTTCTCCCTACTCTTTTTCATTGTAAAACATAACTAACGCAGGAATAGAGGATGGTGTAGTGTACTGATCCCCTAGGTTTAACAGATCTGGTTTGCATTATTCCCTCCATTTGGCTAACAAAATTTTGTTGTTGAAGAATGGGAAAGTAAATTACAAGTAAATATTTTAGCTTTCATCTCTGAAATATAAGGCCCTTGTTCTACATGACTCTAATCCCTGATTATATGGTTGATAAGAGGCTGGCTTCAGTGGGGTGCCGGAGTAGAAACCGAATTATTCCTAACAAATACACGTACCATTATTTCTTCTTAACCGCGTTCTGGGGTGGGTAAGAAAATAGCACTGCTGCCCACGTGTATTTTATAGTTTTGGGCTCAAATAGAAATGGTTAGTTCTGTGTATCATAGTAATATTTTACGAATGTAGTGTCTTAAAGCTTTAAAAGTTTATGGATCTTTTAAATCTCCCTGAGGACCCCGTAGCTTAGGTGTCCAAGCCCCCCCCCCCCCCCGCCAGGTTACCTGCTCCTCAGTTGCATGGTTATTAGTAGGAAGTGAATGACTTGGTGCTGGAACCCAAGTTTCTGACCACAAGTTCATTGATCTCTCCAGGATATCCAAGTGCTCTCGCCGGTGTCTTGTATTTCGAGAGCTGCCTCAGTTTAGGAATCTCTGTGGGATGTGCTCTTCCCTCGCCATTCCCCTGCTGCTGCCCCCTGGGGACCCTCCTCTGCTGTCTCAGCTGACAGTAGCTTCCCAGTTGGCCTTGCTTCTAGCCTCTCTTCCGCCTTGAGACTCCAGTGTCACCTTGAGACTCCAGTGTCGTGGAAGCGGCAGTCTGTGCTGAAAACGCCTGCAGGTCTCTGCTGCCAGCGGGGCGAGGTCTCCCTGAAGAGCAAGTCCCGCAAAGATCTCTGCTCAGTTCCACGCTTCCCCTTCAGCCTCAGTTTCCCGTACTTTATCCCCTGCTCCCCACACTGCGGCCCGCCCGCCTGCACAATTGATAATCGTTTACGCTTCCTGTGCTCACTCTGTTCTCTGAGAACTCCGTTCCTCTCTCTGTTTCAAGAGCTCCTTTTCTAAGCAAATATAGTCGCTTATTTCCATTTCTTTGTGTCCTCGGTTACATGTGTCTGACAGATAGTTAAGTACCAACTACATGCTGGGCTGCGGTGGGCTGCAGTGGAGAAGAGAACACATGTGATTATCGCCTGAACCGGAAATTTACAGACTAGCGGCGGAAGCTGCTTCAAGGCAGGACCTTGTTCTCTTTACTTCGGTGCCACCGCTGCCCGGCACATACCTGCCAGGTAGCAGACCTTAGCACTTATTATTAAAGAAGAGTACTTGTAAGAGATTCTTTGCAAAAAACAACTTGAGAATTGGCGTGCTATAGTTAGGACTTTTCGTGGAATGATTGCCTTAAAAAAAAAAACAAAACTTAGAACTTACCAAGAATTGTGATACTTGTATCCCTTTTTAGTTATTGTACCCAGCTAGAGTATTGGTTGTCCATCAGATAATATCGTCTTGTCCTAGTTCTAATGTTTCCATACCTTTAGAATATCTTGAACAGTTTTTAAAAGGTAAGCAGTTTCAAAACAATTTACTGTTGACTTTTCTTTGTCTTCTGTGTTGTCTTGTTTAGTTACAGGTAGCCCTACGTGTGAAATGTACATGAGTAAACAGTCCTTTTAAAGTGTGAATTAATCTTTATCTTATACCTTTATAGGTGTGTATATTTCCAAATACTCAGACTATCTTCATGCAAGACCGTGGTATCATGGGAAGTCTGGTTATGTTGTAATTTTTAACCTAATTAAGGTAAAGCCCAAATGCACTTCTATGTAATTTTTCTTTTAAAAACTAAAGGTTATCAGTCTGTGATAATGTTCTTTGCAGATCATTTGCATCATAGTCACCAGAGACAGCTATAAATTCAGAAAAGATAACGCTATTCTTGCTTTCCTTTAAAGGTAAAGCTTTTTTGTTCATTTGATAGATGATCTATGAATATGTCTTTAAAAAACAAAACAACTTTCAAAGTAATACAGAAGGTAATCAGTAAAAAGCATTCCTCTCATCCTGGCCTACAGTGGTCACTTTTTAAATGTTAAATAACGTAAGTTGCAGCCTGTAAAAACAATGTGATTACAGTTATAAGAGGAACTCAGAAAGCAACTTTTCCTTTTCTGGTTAAAATTGTTGATGTTAGAGAACTTTATTTCCTTTATCCCTACAGCATCCAGACCTGTTCACAGTTTTATGCAGCGTCTATAACTGCTGATCTCAGAAATTCTTAAATACCCTCAAATAGTTTAGTATGAGTGAATTGCACAATTTAATAGTTTTTACTCAAGTAGTTCCTAGGAAATCTCTGACCCTAGAGAGTGGTAGGCTTTGTGAGAACATACTCTGTGGTCTCGTTTTGTTTTTTGCTTCATTTTTAGCTTTCTTACTGTCCCGAGTTCTCTGATTATAAACCAATACTACTGATGTGTTTTTTTTAATGTAAACTGTTCACATTCTAAAGTTTGTCCCCGAGAACTGGAGGGACGGTAGCATCACGCTGGCGGGGGATCCTGGCTCCTGCTCCCTCTGTTCTCCCTCAGGGGAGTTCGTGGAGTAGATGGGCCACTGGCTCCCATAATCCTCGTTCAGTGTCATGCCTCTGTCAGATTGTGCTTCGTGCTGGGATTCTTGGCCCTGTAACCCCCTGTCTGGTGGCTACTGCTGGTCAGTTTTTACCTATATGCTCTCAGTTCTCCTTACTGTACTGCTCAAAAGCCAGCCATGCCTGACATACCGGCCATCATAAAGTGTTGGAGAGGGTGAAGATACAGGTTGTGATTGCTCACTGAGAACTACCATTTATATTCTTCGGCTTCTCATTATTGCCCTTGGTGGTCCTATGAACGAAGAGGCACAACCTTAACACCCCTCCACCACCAAGTTAGATTCTTCCTATAAAGATAAAAATAAAAGTTCCCTATAATTTTACCTCATTTTGGTATATATTTTGTGTATTTTGCCACGTCATTATAGTACTCACAACAGCTTTTAAAATCATTGTATGTTATTTCATTGTATGGAAACCTTGACTACCTTCCCCTCCTTCGCTCCAAAAGACACATAACTCCTGATGAAGAGGAATCTGTAATCAGAAGTACTATCAACTGTTCAGTTACCGGGTCTGGCTAAGCACTTTACTGTATATTTGCTCTTTGCTGATTTACTGGGTCCTGGCATGATAGAAATACCTTTATCTAAAAACTACAATTGGTATCTTAATATTTCAGTTTGGGAACTCATCTTGTGAAATTTTAGATTTCACTTGTCACCTTTTATGTCACAGTCATTGACTAAGCTAATCTGTTCAGTTGGTGGGCTCTATAATTTTCCTTTTACCGAAATGGTTCTCTTAAATTTAGGATGATTCATGTACTCCTTTCATGATGTGATAAAAGCTGTGATCATTTACCTCAGAAAGATGCCCATACATACCAAATTTTAAATGCAGTATTAAGAGGCTAACGGGTAATTAAAACTATTGTTGGCCTTAAGACAATTCTCTAAGAACCATAGTTGTTAACAGTTTGTTTGAAACACATCCACATCCTTACTTATTAGGCTACTTTTAAATGCATCCTAGAGTAAGATTATTGCCTTTTGAAGCCATCTGATTAGTCTTAATATTTTTATTCTAGGGAAGAGTCAAGTTTGTGTCTGAGAATTATACCACTAACTATACTAGCCCATCTTCTGGCTATGATTGCCACGTTGCTGCAAATACTAACAAGGTTTCTCACAAGACGAGTCATTTTCGCGCATTTGAACTGAGTCAGGTATCGTCACCTGGGAGTAAATCATTCCCGAATTACATTTCTGAATCTAATGTATTAAATGTCAGCACTGGGTGGAGTTGAGAGAGAAACTTGGTGCGGACAGCGTTCCACAGTGCTACTCTGATAATCCGTATTTCTTTTCTTCCAGTATTACCTCTATGAAGTTTCAGGCAGCTCGGTTACTGAGCGACCCAGGCAGGTCTGTCCTTACATTATTGTAGCTTTCCACTACAGGGAGCCTAAAACGATGGCAGCATCAGCCCATAAAAGCATGTAAGTAACTATGCACATACTTTGTTTTACTGGATCTGTTCTGTTTGCTCTTATAAACATGCCTTTCCTTTTTCCCTAGATTTGAACTCGGTGAAAATGGTAAGACATTGTTTAATTGGTTCTTTTTATGTTTCTTAAGTAAATGTTTTGCTCATAAATAATCAGTTTCTTTCTTCCTCATTTCTTAAAGCTCTGTCCTCTTCGTGGCAAGGCAAATTAATTGTTCAAGGCTGTTTGCTGTGTGATATAACTCTTTGGTCCTCTGACGGTACAGCTGTTCCAACACAACTGTAAGAGTCCGTGTCCTTTACTGTTTGATTTTTTTTTTTTTTTAATTCTCATTTTTAAGTCTTGTTTGTTGGTACTGGTGAGAAACAAAGCAATTGTACTTGGTTTTTAATTAGAGTACTTTGAGGTTGATGTATAGAGCACAGGAAACTTAAATTCAGGTCTAAATTCTGACCTTGGCTTTGAAATAGTTCTGTAATCTTTGACAAGTCACTTTGGAAGTTTTAGTGTCTTAATCCACTCATGAGAATATGACCTCACAGACAGAACTGAATTGATGCTAGATGTTTGACTTTCCCAAGACACAGATTGGATTTGCCTAGATAGCAGATGCAGTGGATAGGCCCTATTATTGGCTCTTTATTAAGAGTTGCAGGAGCTGATTTTCCTAGACCACTATTAAGTAGGTTAGCTATTACATATATTTGCATTTTTTTTTAAGATTTTATTTATTTATTTGACAGAGATCACAAGTAGGCAGAGAGGCAGGCAGAGAGAGAGAGGAGGAAGCAGGCTCTCCGTGGAGCAGAGAGCCCGATGCTGGGCTTGATCCCAGGACCCTGGGATCACGACCTGAGCCGAAAGCACAGACTTTAACGCACTGAGCCACTCAGGCGCCCACTATATATTTGCATTTTAACGAATTATGTGCTTCTGGGGCACTGTGAAGGGCATCTTATGAAATGTTTTTATTTAGTCTGTTCTTAGTTTGCACCCCAAACTATTGAAAGATAGACCTGTTTTGTTGAAAGACAAGCTGAAAACAGGTGTGCTGTCAGAATTCATTTTCTTTCTGTTGACTGACCTGTTTTAAGAGGGAGGATTGAAGATTATTACACTCCAGAGAGTAAAGTAAGAATTCTATGAATGGGGTACCGGGGTAGCTCAGTTGGCTGACCGATTCTTGATTTTGGCTCAGGTCATGATGTCAGAGCTATGAGATTGAGCCCTGCATTGGACTCCGTGCTGGGCATGGAGCCTGCTTAAGATTCTCTCCCTCTCCCTCTGGCTGTGACCCCCACTCTCCATCCCCTCCACCTGCACACGCTCTCCCTCAAAACAAAACAAAACAAACAAAAAAACGAATTCTGTAAATAAATAAATGGGAGAGCTGGGAAAGTTCATTGTCACTGCGGAGTACAGCTAATGAGTGTAGGGAGAAGTGGCTAGAACCATTAACTAAATGGTTAATATCGTCAGCAGTGGAATAAATGTCCTGTGTTTCCTAACAGTATGCATCGAGAATGACACAGTGTCACTTGGGTGGTATTCCTGCCAATCTAACCAGCAGGAAACATCAGACATACCCAGATTGAGGGACATTCGCAAAATACACGGTCTATTCTTCAAAAATACCAAGGTCATTAAAGATAAAGATCGAGAGACTGTCCAGATTGAAGGTGATTAAAAAGACCTAACTAAATGCAGTGTGTAATCCTGGACTGGATGGTAAAACAGAAGAAAATTCGTTTTCTTTTGTTATATAGCCCCTTAGTGAGATAGTTGGCAAAATTTGAATTAGGTCTATAAGTTAACTAATGGAACCATATCATTATTAATTTCTTAATTAATTGTTCTGTGGTTACATAAGCAAATGTCCTTTTTTAAAGACACAGAGACGTAGTTAGGGGCAAGGGAGGGCATTTATAAGTCTACAAGTATTTGAAAGTGAGTTTTCAAAGAAAAGTCAGGGGAAGTGGTACAAATGTCTGAATGTAGTTCATTCAGTGGTACGGCACGGTAAGCAGTTCACTATTGTCAAAAGTTGTCAACTCTTACATAGCGTAATTTTTTGAAAATTCTCATTCTAGTATGCATAATTTTTGATTCATCTAGATATTTTGTTAACCTCAAAAATACATTCAAAAAATGCAAACATATTTGAAGACTGTGGTCTGTGGGGTCATATATTTGAAAATATATAATACTTATAAATATTCATATTTGATTCAGATTTTATCAATTTAAGGACTTTCTTGTTATGATATTTTTGTTTACATTTATATTAGAAAATAAAAAATTGTGAAGCTGTAGTTTAAATGTTCATTAAATTGCATGGTATTGTTTTGTTTTAGACCACACGAACTAGATTTTAAGTATGTAATGAAAGTGTCATCTTTGAAGAAAAAAATACCAGAAGCTGCCTTTAGAAAACAGAATTACCTGGAGCAAAAAGGTCTGTTGAGATGTAATGATAGACTGCACACCCTGGGCTTTGTTCAGTTTTTTTCATAGGTCACGTGCACATGCATACACACTCTGTTGTGGTTTTGCCCTAAGTGATTTGCAGAAGGGCCTTTCGTTGGAGTTGTAGGGTTGCCATGATTTAGTTCCTTGGAGGCTAACTAGAAACCAAAAGGTAGTTTCATCTAAGGTGGCAGAGACTAGCTTTACTATAGGACCCTGAGGGAGTTCAGCAGAGAAATGCTTAAAACAGTTGGAAACTCATAACAAAGCCTTTGAAGGAGAACAGAGGTTTTGTGGTGATGGTGTTTATTTATTTATGTACTTCAGCTGAAGAAAAAAAGCAGAAAACATGCAAAGGAAATTCCTGGTCATTTAGATTAATTCATGGAACATTGATGTTTATATTATTTATATAGTATATATGTGTCTTGTTAATTCCTACAGTAGAGTCCCTGTTATTGAAAGCACTGTTTCACGTACTTGACACAGTAACTTCGTATTGAGGAGTTTTGTAACAAAGACCATTGAATATTAAATGTTTTTTAAGGTGTATTTCTAGTTCTTTCATCTTTTTAACATATAAAATGAAAAACTTGGTTATTAAAAAAGCATAATAGCATTTTAAAGTAAGAAATGTTCCATTTTTCTGATTTGCTCCGTAGTCTGTTGCCAAGATTTGTGCTTCAGGATGTATGAGGTGGAGCTGGCGAACAAATGCGGGGGAAAAGTAGATAAACTAACAGAGTACATCAAAGATAAGCAATTGGTAAGAATCACTGATTTAAAATATAATTATTATCTTTTCTTTGAATGAAGAAATTGCTATCTCATTATTCGTTGTCTATGCCTGGAGTGACTTATTTTAGTTTGCTGAAAGGATTTTCATCATTCAGTATGTGACATATTCTTAACAGTTATTATCTAATATTTTCATCCCCCTTTGTGTCTCAGTTAACTTTCGTGTCTCACTGGTCAGTTTGTACTTCTGATTTTAAGAATAAGAGGACAGTTTTCCCCAAATCCTTTGTTGTTGTTGTTGTTGTTTTATGACAGAAGAATTGAGTAGATCCCTAGCGTTTCTGAATTAATCAAAGGACCACTTGTGAGATGCTTCTTTAAAAGTGACCTGTGTTGATCTCTAGGTATGTAAGGAAAAAAGTGAAATCAAACGCTGGTGCTCCCACCGTTTCCATATTGTAGAAAGTAACATGCTAGTGAGACGTATGTAACAATCCAGAGACTTCTATCCCTTTTGTCAACCAGGGCTCCTCAGTGTGGGGAATGAGTAGATGCTGACCTTTTATGGGTGAGACCTCAGCATCCCCAGGAAGATGGTGTGAGTGTGGGATGGTGATCTAAACATGTGAGCCCGTTAGTGGCAGGCTGGACTGTCCCCGGAGTAGACAGCAAGAAATCAGAAGTGACAATAAGACCCGTGGACAAGCTGTGAAGATAAAGGGTCTTGGGCCACTTGGAATTACTTGTGAGGGTGACTCAAGCTGGCTTAAGCAGTAACAGGACTGAACAGGCTTCTTTTCACTTCTAGGTGGTAAGGCCAGTTCAAGCACGGTTTGCTCAGGCCTCTGGGTTTCACCTCCCCCTGCTCTTAACGCTAGTTCATCCCGCGGCTGCTGCCCGGGGCAACGTGCTTCCTCTGCGCGTCTGGAGACGCACGGGAGCCCCTCCTCACCTTCACTTCATTTTCATTAGGCCGGTGTGTGTCATCTGCATGTCCCTCGTCCAGTAGTTGACAGGGAGTGGGGTGCCCTGACCTGCGTAGGGCATCCGAGCCCACCTGCCAACATGGGGTCCGGGGTCCGGGGTCCGGGGTGTGGGGTCGGTCCTGCGGAGTCTGTGGTGCTGCCCCTCAGCGCAGGGGAACCGGCTGGGCGCGGCCGATGCTGAGCGGGTGGCCGTCGAGTGTCTGCCGGGGGCGGAGGCCGTGCTCTGCAGCAGCGCAGTCCGTTTTCTGCTTGGAAATTAAACGGAAGAGAGTCCTGGGATGTTTTCAGAACATTCGTGAAGTGACTTTCTAAGTGCAGATGATATCCAGAGTAGCAGCGACCTGATTGCACACATCACAGATCAGTCACATCAGATCCTTCCTCCTCAGTGTCTGTGCTTTTCCTTCTTCTTCTTTTTTTAAATATTTAAGTCTTTATTTTAATTTCAGTTGGTTAACATACAGTGTAATATTAGTTTCAGGTGTACAGTATAGTGACTCAGCCCTTCCACACAGCACCCGGTGCTCGTCACACAGGTGCGCTCCTTCATCCCCGTCCCCGATTTCCCCTCCCGCCCACCACACCCAGCAGGGTGTTCTCTAGCGTTAAGAGTCCGTTTCTTGTCTTTTTTGTTTCTGTCTCTTTCCCCTTGGCTTACTTGTTTTGTTTCTTAAATTCCACACGTTGGGTGAAATCATACGGTGTTTGTCCTTCTCTGACTTGCTTCACTTAGCAAGTCTCTAGCTCCCATGCTTTTTTTTCTTGCCTCATCACTGTATGAGTAATTTTTACATCTCTGGCCCCCCACCTAGACATTGAGTTTCTTAAGGGCAGTTATCATATCTCAAGTATCTGTGTATAGAGGGCAAGCAATAGATGACCCTTAAATAAAGTCTATGTGGGCATGTACCTGGAACACTGACCTTCAAGAACGGCGCAGACCAAGGTCTCTCTTTTTTTTTTAATTTATTTATTTGACAGAGAGGGATCACAAGCAGGCCGAGAGGCAGGCAGAGAGAGGGGGAAGCAGGCTCCCCGCTGAGCAGAGAGCCCGACTCGGGGCTCGATCCCAGGACCCTGAGATCATGACCTGAGCCAAAGGCAGAGGCTTAACCCACTGAGCCACCCAGGCGCCCCGACCAAGGTCTCTTTTTAACAGGGTGTTAAGGACATGTATGGCTGTATTTTTCTGTGTGTAAATGGAAGGGTCCAGTAAATACATAAAAGATTGTATCATTTCTCCCCACAAAGGTTAAAATAGGAACTTTAGCCCTTACAGTACATATTCTGAGAGACGAGTAAGATACATACTTCTGTTTTATTTGCACATTTCATGTGTATCCCAAAACTAAAATGCAGAACAATGTAGAGCTAACTCCCTTACCACTTTTTACAGCAGTAGAAAATGAAGCCAGAATTATACCTGCAATTTACTAGATACCAAAGCTCTGTGTATATATAACTACTGGTGTATTTATTCAGTAATTCTTTCTTTAGTCCCTTCTGTGCATTAGAAGCACAGATACAAATACAGTCCCTGCCATCAAAGAATGTGTAAGACTGAAAGAAACAAAAGAGAAACTGTCAGGTGCCCAGGGGCTATCACAGAAGCCTGTGAAGTGATTATTCCTGTGGATGTAATCTTCGGAAGTCTTTTTTTTTCACACTTTGTTATTGAGTAATGTGTTGATTCCCCATATTTGTAGGCTTTATGACCTATCAGTCTTTGAAAAAGAATGTTTTCTCACTGTATTCTAAAAAAAAAAAAAAAAAAGGTGTATTTTGTTTAGGTTTCTTTTTTAACTGAAAAATTACTATATGAATATTGGATTTTCTCTTTGTTATGGACATACTTTTGAGATGGTGATAAATGGAAATGCTGTTATCTTTATGATTTACAGTGGCAGATTTTAGGTAACTTCCCCACTATCTGGGGGAAAATTCCCAGAGTTACTGGAAACATGAAAATTTCAGGATTTTTTTTTTTCCTTGAACCCCTGAAGACTGTCGTAGAGGGAAACAAGAAGAATTTATTTTTATCTGCATCTCGTGTTGCCACAGGACCTAATTATGTTATTTTCTATTATTTTCTTCTCTGACGAAGCAGTAGAAAGAATTATTTTATTGGATGGCATCTTCCAGTCTTGAGTTCCAGGATTCTGTGATATTTTTTGTGTAGACATGAGCTTAAATCGCTAATCCCAGGTCTGAGTCACCTTGAACTTGTAGTGGCTGAAGGTAACAGATTGACTATTTGGACAGCAGGATGAAATATCAAGCATCAATGAAAAAACTGAAGTGTTGTTTCTAATTGATTTGTTACATAGTTGAACACTGTGCTAAAACCAGCCTTGATGTTCCAGTTCTTATATGTAGGTCTCACAGGGCCAAGATTATTTGAGCAGTAAGGCATTTGCAGTTTCTGTTAGTGGAGACAAAATTTCTCCTGATTCTCACAAACACTAACATTTCAAGAATTGTTTTGCAGAGTGTGGTAGAGGGAGAAGGAGAGAGGGACTGAACCTTTTTCAATTTTTTTTTTCCCCCAATGTTTAAGGCAATCATCAAATGCTTAAAAGATCGGGGGCTTTTCATCTTATTTACCTCGTCAGCCTTAATACCAGAAACAAGTAAGGACAACTTTTTTGAAAAACTTTTTCAGTATGTTCATTTTTGTTTTATAAGATCAACAGCCTAACTTCCTTATATGTTCATTCTGTGTAGATTTTAGAGATGAGCAGATGGGTCTGCGTGGGTTACATTTATTCCATCCATCCCTTCCAGCAGGTAAGGACACACACAGTCTGGGGGATATTTTTCAGTCTTCATCGTGACTTCTTAGCACCACTTGACGCTGCTAACTGTTTTCTGCTCTGAAGCCACTCTCCTTTAACCTCCCTGGGTGATCCGTCTTTATCTCCTCTGTACACCCAGCCTTTCCTCTGAGCTTCACATGCCCAAACTCAGGTGCCTGTTGACACATTCACTTAGATGTCTCAAGTGATCCTCAAATTCAGCACGCCCTGAGTGGAACTCCCTGTGAGTTAACAGCAGAAGCTGGGGGATTCGGTCATCACCATCGACCTAGCAGATGGGACCTGCACAGACACAGCTCCCTCTGTCCAGACGCCTCCTCTCCTTCCCCCTCGTCAGCTGAAGTTGAGCCCTGTGGGACCACAGATTGGCTCATGGGAGCAAAAAAATGTTACTCTTACAGTGTATAAATAGGTGTAACTGCGGTATTGAAATTTCAGAAGGCAGTCAGGAAACCAAGTCTGAAAGGGCTCTGCGGCAGGGGGAGGTAAGGACTAAAATCAGAGAAGCACCCCTTGAGCTTGTTACTCTGTCTGTCCGGTCCCCTTAATATCGCACTCTTGCTTCCTGCCACCACTCTTCCCTCAGTGCGACCTCCGGGCTTATCAGTAGTATCATTTCAGTATATCTTCGTATGATTATTTAATGTTTGCCTTTCTTGTAGTTTACTGTATCCCTATCACCTATGGGTGCCAGGCAGCTGAAAAATAGCAAATGTCGGAGCCCTTTTGACTCGGTCGGAAGTGCATAGGACTCTTGATCTCAGGGTTGTGAGTTCAAGCCCAGTGTTGGGTGTAGAGAATACTAAAAAAAAAAGTAAATAAGCTTAAAAAAAATAACAGATGTTTGCTGAACAAATAAGTGAAAGTAAATGAGTCACTTCTTTTTGTCCTATGAGGATATTTCCTTCATGTTTTATAATCACACTGTATATCTTTTTTTTTTTTTAAGATTTTATTTATTTATTTGACAGAGAGATCACAAGTAGGCAGAGAGGCAGGGGGTTGGCAATGGGGGAGGAAGCAGGCTCCCCACTGAGCAGAGAGCCCGATGCGGGGCTCGATCCCAGGACCCTGAGATCATGACCTGAGCTGAAGGCAGAGGCTCAACCCACTGAGCCACCCAGGTGCCCCCACATTGTGTATCTTTAAACACAAAGTTCTATGTAGCATTTATAAAGCTACAACCAATACAAAAATGTTTTTAAAGTTGATTTGTTAGAAATTGTGTTCAGTTACTCAAAGCAGAGAACGGTACTGTCCTGCGCATCAGTTTGGACGAAGACAGACATCACCAGGTGTAAGAGCATAACAGCAGCAGCTCTGCACCCTTCTCAAGCTCTGCTGTGTCCGCCGTCATTCCAGGGCTGCCTCAGTGCCTCTGACAGCAGGTCTGCGCGTAAGGGCTGCGCAGAGCAGATGGACTGAGACCTGGCTTTGCCCGTGCCCGTGGTCAGACAGCAGACTTCTGAGCTGCCTTCCAGCCCCAATCCCGCACTGGCATCCCTGCAGAGCAGAGAGCCTGATGCAGCGCTCGATCCCAGGACCCTGGGATCATGACCCGAGCCAAAGGCGCCACCCAGGTGCCCCCATCCTTATTTTTAAACATAACTTCCAGCCAAATGAGGAATACTGGTCCCCACGCCACCAACAGTGGCGCAGCACAGGGCTCCTAACAGTGCACAGTGGATGGTTGCACTACTCTGCTCACATCCTCCTCTGTGGTCCTTGAGATACGTGGGAGCATTCAAAGGTTCAGAGCCATGGGGAATTTTCTTTTAAAGATTTTTATTGATTTATTTGACAGAGACACAGCGAGAGAGGGAACACAAGCAGGGGGGAGTTGCAGAGGGAGAGGGAGAAGCAGGCTCCCCGCTGACCAGGGAGCCTGATGCAGGGCTCGATTCCAGGACCTCAGGATCATGACCCAATATGAAAGCAGGTGCTCAATGACTGAGCCACCCAGGCGGCCCCTGTGGTGGTTTTAAATGCATACTTTGCCTAGCAGACTTAAAAGTTCCTTTTCGTGGATTTGTTAAGTTTATTACAAGTTACTGTTTCCTCCTTGAAATACCTTCTTGAGATAACGAAGTTGTCTAGAAAAATACTACTTGATTTTGAACTGTTCTATGTAAGAACTTTTTTATATGTTTCCTTCACTTGTTACTTTTTAAATGATGAACTACTCAAAGGGATTTTTATTTTAATGTCTAGCTACATTTTCCTGTTTATTCTTATTTGCTCTTCTTTTCCTTTACATAATACAGGCTCAAGGTCAAGTGTATTCAGCTAGGACTAACTTGGTGTTTCTTAATTTTGCAGTTACTTTTTCTTTAAAAAGAGTGGCATGACTCAGTTCAGTTCAGTAAACATGAGGCCATTGTCTGTGTTTTTTTTTTCCTCAAGATTTTATTTATTTGACAGAGACAAAGAGCACAGTAGGCAGAGCGGCAGGCAGAGGGAGAGGGAGAGGCAGGCTCCTTTGCTCAGCAGGGAGCCAATCCTGGACTCAATCCCAGGACCCTAAGATCATGACCTGAACTGAAGGCAGATGCTAACTAACTGAGCCACCCAGGCCCCCCATCTCTCGGTTTTTTTGTTTGTTTTCTTTTTAATCTAAGAGTTACAGATGTCTTACCTTTCCTAGGACTTTATAAGCCACTTCCCAGTGACCTGACCTTTTCTCTTTTTTCCCCCTCTTACTATTTTCCTTTAGGTTATTGATTTGCTGAAAAAGTCACATTTCAGAGTGAGCCAAGGAAAGAGAGTGGAACACAAGACTAGTCAGTTTAGTTAACTTACTTTTTAAAAAAATGCTTATTTCATCTTAATGCCAATATTAACCATGAAATTTTGGGGTTACTTAAAGATTTTACTTTCTGTAGGTCAATAAGTTTGCATTGTAACTTTTTAAAAAGAATTTGAAGTTAGTTCAATAAGGTACAGATAAAATAAGACTGATTTTAAAAGCAGGAAATGAGCATTGAAAATACTTTAAAGCAAATCTGCGATGGCCCCTGAGCTCATGCCGGGCTCCTGGTCAGATGAGATGGAGCTGCCTTCCTCACTCTAACCCAGTGGTCACACCGGAATCACTCATTTTTGGCTCACGAGCATGCGTGCGTGTGTGAGAGTGATTTCATGTAAATAGATCCATATATTCATTAAATGTACCCATAGGTCTTCTATTAATTGCCAGTTAAGTTCCCATCTGAAACACTACCATATTTAACCATCCCATAGTCTTGTAACCTAAAGCATCTTCTTCCTGCATGCTTTTGTAAAATTGGAAAAAAAAAAAAAAAGATAAACTTGAGGTTTGAATGTCTGTGTATATGTTTTAGGGCTGAAAGAATTGAAAGGTGAAGATGACATCTCATCGAAGGTGACACCTATTATACCTGCCCTTAATTGTGCCCTGCTAGAAGCAAAGAAGTCATTTACTGAAGAAGGAGTCTGTCCAAACACATTAGTAAAGCGTAGTTTCCAAGAACTGTGCAAGGCAGACAAAGGCCCTCCGTTGACCGCTGCTTCCCAAGATGGAATTCAAGAGACTGCATTCTTTGGCCAACTGTCCAATGGCTTTGACTTGGTTCCTCCAGCAGAAAAGTGCCCTTTACAGTCTTTAACTCAGTTGAAGTCTTATTTTTCAGATCCCAGTGGGTACGTTTTGGAAGTGTCTGCTGCGTTAGATTTCTTGGCAGAGCGTCCTCAGTCCCCTTGCATCTCAGATGGAGTTTGTGATGCCGGGTTTTCTTTAGTTATGACTCCAGATCCTGAATTACTTGACTCCAAGGTAGAAGTAAGAAAAGAAACTGAAACCAAAAAGAATCCTGAAGAAACGTTTAAAGCCAGGCGGGGAGCTCTGGTTCCGTTAAGTGCAGCATCAAACCTGAGAGTTCAGCCTAAGAGAAAGGCAAGCACGCCGCCCGCTGTGCAGAGCAAAAGGGTGAACTTGTGCCGTCCCTTCCCCAAAAGAAATCCCGGCGGAGCGAGCAAGGGTTCGAGCTGTCTAACAACTCTCAAGTTAGTTAAAGGACCGTTGCTTCCCAAAAGAAAAAGAGGTAAGTACGGTTTCTGTGGGCTGTGAAATGATCATTAGTCGTAGCTGTAGTGCTCTCAGCACGGGTCCTGTCTGATGGTGTGCCCCCAGCTGGGCAGTATCGGGTAGAAGTTTGGTGGAAACACCAACGTTTCTCTCTGGGGGATTTGTGTACTTGAGAAGCACCGATCCAGATGGCAGATGAAGATCAAGAAATAGGAAAAACTGTTAGATACCTCAAAAGCGCCCTCACCAAAGGCTCCTGTTTCATTTGTGAAGTGGTTCCAGCCTTCACTCACTTGCTGCCGCTGCATTCTAGGCTGTGGCGGCTCAGTATCCGAGCTGTCCTGGGAAGAGGGATAAGGGTGGAAGGAGAGGGTCTTCAAAGATCAGGCTCCCCGAGCGCGGTGGGAAGTGATAACCAGTAGTTTGCGCTTGTGTAAAGAGGGAAATTGAATGCTGGACTCTCCAAACCTAAAGCAGCCTGGGGCAAGATTTCCTGTCCTTTGTGTGTTGTGTATCAGACTTAAAAATAGTCACCTGGATCCTGCCATAGACCTATTGAAATAGGCCTAGAGACCTGTATGTTGACACAGTTCTACAAATAGCTTGTTCCCCCCGTCAGCTGAGCGAGAACCAGAGTCTAGTGCCACTTAGTGTCTAGTCAGATGCGCCGAGGCAAACACAGCGCAGCAAACCACGTGATTCTGGCTTAGAGTCGTCTTAGCTCTGTGTAGTGTAGTTTGCTTAAAAGCAGGGAACCACACGCTTCGTGGCCCCTTACAGAAGGGGTCAACCCGCTGTGGCACAGGGCCCCCCAAGCGTTTACCTGTTGTCTCTGGCCACTGCACACCTGCTGGCAGACATGAGCAGCTGTGACTGAGACCCAAGCTGAAAGTGCATGATGGCAGGCCTCCGCAGAGAAGGCGTGCTAACCAGACGCATAATGTTTGGATTTAGAAATGTTGGTGTCTAAAGAGGAAAACATCAGAGCTATGTAGATCCTCAGGATTCTAGATAATCCAGTCTGTGCCCTGCGGTTTAACAGACAGTTATTTCTGGCTTACTGTAGCTTGAGAGATGAGGCGTGTATGTGCACTCGTACATGCGTGTGAGGACGACGGCAGGCACGGCGGCATAAAGCGGTGACTCAGACTGTACAGCTGCTTCCGAGTGCGCTCCCAGCCGGCCGTGCTGGGTTTCCACGGCGCACGAACCAGTTTCCTCTGAGCTGCCAGATAGTCTGTCACCAGCGTACATGTTATCACTGTCTCTCTAGTGTTTTTAGTTTCATCCCTGTAAGAAGTGTTTTATGTCATACAGTCTAGTGCGTGCAAAAACGTACATGATTCACTGAAACAAAAATTTCAAAGAACATTCACCCCAATCTAGCATTTTCTCTTAGTGCAATTTAGCATTTTCTCTTGTTTCATTTAAGAAAGGATTCTGGTTGCAACCCATTAAACTTATTTTACAGTCCACCAATGAATTGTGCCTGCAAGTTTGAGAAACATGGCATTGACTGATGCAAATGGTCCCTGTAGGGTCACCTCGTTCCATGTTTCTCTTTCCCTCCCAGACCTGGGTTGTGTGCGGTCTTCCCGCCTGTGCAGCTGCTAGGAGCCTCTCCTAGCTCTTGGTCCTCTCATCTTTTCTTTCTCTTCTCAGTTTAGTCTGAACTGTTTCCCTACTTGATTTATATTTTGCCTTTTTTGTGCTTAAATTTTTAGAAAATAGCTGGAGTAGAATGAGAAGTCTTAAAAATGAAACACATGTTGCTTTTTTACTTGTAATAGTTGAGTAGGGAGGACAGGAATTAGACCCGGGGAAGTGTACTACATTAAAGGTGTATGAGCTTTTTTTTTTTTTTTTTTTAAACACTCCTTTCTCAGTTTCCCAAAGGAATGAAATGAAATTGGTCTCTTTTCTACATTTCACTAACAGTCATCACACCTTACTGAACTAGTATCATGTTCCCTTTTCTCAATTAGAAATACAGTTGATCCTTGAACAACATGGACTTCAGGGGCACCAACTGACCCCCCATGCAGTAGAAAGATCTCTATAGCTTCCGTGCTCCCAAACTTAATTCCTGATGATCTCCTGTTAACCAGGAGCTCACTGATAATACAAGTCACTGGTTGACACGTACTCTGTATGTCTTATGTATTACACATTGTATTCTTACAATTATGTAAATTGGAAAAAAGAAAGTGCTATAAGAAAATAATAAGACGGGTTGCTCCTTGGATGGCTCAGCCAGTTAAGCATCCAGCTCTTGATTTCAACTCAGGTATGATCTCAGGGTCGGGAGATTAAGCCCTGCTCAGCAAGGAGTCCGCTTGAGATTCTCTCTCTCCTTCCCCTGCACCACGCCCCCTCGCTCTCACACTCTCTCTGTCTCTCAAATAAATAAAATCTTAAAAAAAAAAAATCATAAGGGGGGGTGCGCCTGGATGGTGCAGTCGATTAAGCGTGTGACCCTTGATTTTGGCTCAGGTCACAATCGTGGTCATGGGATGAGCCCCACGATGGGCTCTGCATTTAGTGCGGAATGAGTCTGTGTAAGACTGTCTCCCTTCCCCCTCTACCTCCCATCTCATTCCTCCACACACGCATATGCACTCTCTCAAATAATACATCTTTAAAAAGAAACTCAAAAGGAAGATAATACATTTACAGCAGTGTACTTAGATTTATTAAAAAGGAATCCATTCAAACCTTGTTGTTCAAGGGTCAACTGTAGTGTTTTCTGTACAACGTAATTTTAAAATATTTACGAACACTCGTGTGATACTTTTATTGATACCTTTGGGACTAAATTTTTTGGTGACAACAGCTGAAAGTAAGAAAAGTTTTCAAAGGGAACATATATTACCTTTTTTTTTTTAAACTCTTAAAAGGTTGAAACACTTTCTGTTGTTAAATTAGCAGGGTAGTTACGAGTTTTTTTCTTTGTACTTGCCTCCTAGCTGTTCTCTTCTGTTTGAGAAGCAAAGCGAAGCACATTGTAAGAGAGATGAGCCGTCATGAGAGACTTGTAGGGAGTTAAATCAGGTGAAGGCTTCTTCAGCGGACCTTCCTTTGTCTGCTCTGTAAAGATGATTTTTCCAGTGGTGCTAAGACGTGGGTATTTAGAAATAGTCAAGTGAAGTCTGGAAGTTGGTTCTTTATAAATATATAGTCTCTTCTCTGCAGTGCAGTTGCAGTTTCATCTACATTACCTCGTGGGAGCTGTGTTGTTTTCCATAAATTGAATTCTCCGCTCCCCAGTGCAGTGAACTACCTTCTTCAGCCTTCACCTGCCCCATCAGTCAGGAAAGATTATGGAGAACTTTTTTTCTTTAGTTAAGTCATGCCTTGTTTTTATAAAATTAGTACTTTGACATTCTTCTTCACCTGGCAGGCTATAGTCCGATGCTTAGAAAAATCCTATTCTTACATTCATCTGAGATCTTTTAACTCATGCTTTGTTTAAAAAAAAAAAAAATCTTTTAATGAAATACCCCAAATTTATATTTTCTTCTCTATTGCTGAAGTTACCCCCTCCCCGTGAAAACAAAAGAAGTCAAAGGAGAAGCTATTGCTGATAAATATTGGAGCCCCCTACCCCTTAAAACACAGTATGTTTTCTACATAAGGTGCTGACGTGCTGGCTGCACACTTTGTACAGACAACCAAATTGGATAGGAAAAACCAAGATGCTCCCATGTCTAATGATGCTCCAGTGGCAACGAATGCTAAAAGGGCAAGGAAACAAGAGAAATCTCCAGTCGAAACTGTTCCAAGGCCTAAGCCACCTGTGAAGAAATCTCCACAAAAGCAGAGGGTAAATCTAGTAAAAGGCATTCAGAATCCCAGAATCAGGAGGCAGCCACAACCTGGTAAGAAACACTTCCTTCGACTTAAACACGGCAGTGCGGCCTAATTGAGATCGCAAGATTGTGTATTGACATAATCTACAAACAGCTGAAATTTACCAACAGTTCCTGCTATTTCCTTGAGTTCGGACGCTAAACGGGCTAAGTAGGCGGGCTTCCTGTTGTAAATAAATCTGTTACGTGCAGGTTCAGGCCTTCACAAAATAGACCCTGCTTTTTTTTAGCTTGCATAAAGCCTGAATGTGAGCGGTCTACGAGAGTGTCAGGGTAGAGAGGCTTTCTTGTAACTAATTGCACACAGGCAGTAGCTGACAATATTTTTCTGGGCCATAATCAGTTAAAAAAGTAAAAGGTGTTGAGTTTGTGTGTCCAAAGGGAGTTAGAGATTATTGAAGACACTCAGTGATCCAGAACCCTGTGTTTGGTTTTAAAAGGCATTAGATTAATTTTAAAAGCAGTTTTACTTTCCTAGTCTTGCTTCAGTGAATAATAAAGTTTAGTTGTATGAATAAATGCCCGACTGCTCCAGTTCCGTATTTTCAACTGCCAGACGGAAAGCCCCGCTGTCCCCGTAGACTTCACCTCCCACGCAGATGCACGTGGCGTCCCTGTCCTATCTCCCTCGCATCTGTGTGGCCGTGCAGCGTGTTGCTTCCAGCCTGCGGCGTCTCTTACTCTACTTCTTCCGCATTGAGGCCTACTGGGTGCATGTGTGTGGTTTCTCTTGTTTTAACAAAATGTAATGTCCTCATACCTTTGTATACCTATCAATTTTCTGTCTAATTCTGCTTTCTCCCTCACCTATTTTTAGATTTTTAAAAAAACTCACGGTTAGTGGGAATTTAGAAAACATTGTTTTGCTGGGGTATGGTATTATGGATAACTGTGGTTTTTTCTGTTTCTTTCATATTGTTTTATGACAGAAGGATGTTGTGTGCGTTTTGTTTGGTTTTCGATGAGTGACAGTTTTCTTTAAGAGCTTGTCCTGTGATTTGAAAACCCAGTGTTAGGGTTTCGAGACACACACCTACCAAATGCAAACTCCACTCATCTCTTGGGAGGTTCATAAGGAGGCCTTTGCCCACACCTCCACACTTCCCCTCCTCCCTCCTGCTGTTTCTCTCGCTCACTCGGTGTGTCCCTGCCCTGCCCTGCCACGTACCCTGTGCTTCCCCACACGTGTCGCCCGGTTTCTGCTCTGTGCACTTGCCCTCCACCACATTCTGCACAGCGAGATCCTGCCTCCAGAGACCTTTCCCGATTTTCTGATCTTCACTCAGCTCTCTGTTTCTTTCGTTCCTTCTGGGTTTTTGAGAGCACTGTGGAACCAAGTCCATACTCCTCCCTACTCATTTGATGTGTCTTGGTCCTGTTTCCAACTGAATTTGTAATTTGATTACAAATGAAATTGTAAACATTATGAATGAATTTGTAAACATTATGAGCATAGATACACATATAAATGCCTGTGTGCTTAGCTGTGTCATTCGAATTATTTGTACCAAATTGGTACAAATATTTGTAGATACTTGTAGACTAATGGATTCATGGGAGGAATGCAGTTGGGTATTGGCAGAAAGGTGCGCCCAGAAAATGACAAGTTTTTAAAATATGTGTTCCGAATCAGGCTGGTTTGTATTATAAATGTCTGTATTTATTGTGCAGCCACATTCTGAGTTAAAATGTTAAGATTGCCACCTTTTAAATACCTTAATTTTTCTTTTATTTCTTAGTCACCTGTACTAATCTGTTTCATTTCTGATACTTCAAGTACAGAATTTAGAGAAAGCTCATTTTTGTTACTGAAACAAATGGTTTTCTGCCCTTTTTAAAGTTTTTAGCATAGCTTTTCTTTATTAAACTCTGAATTTTTTATATATTTTATTTGGTGTTGTCTTGTATTTTTAAAAAGAGATGATCAGTATTCTGTTTTTAACTGATTGAGAACTTCTAAGAAGTCAGTAATTCCGTGATTGACCTGAGACACACATTTGTTAAAATGAAGCCTTTTTCTTCAGTGTGGTGTTCTTTATATCAGGCTTTATTCATACATGATACCCCGTGGAGGAGCCATAATATTGACGACAATGGAATGTGATGAGTGTGAATAAACACATCAGATCACAAAATGGATTTTATGTTTCTAGTAGATCCGTGGGCTGGTGAGGTGATTCTCTGCTTTGGGTCATTCTTTTCTATGTAATCCCGTTGAGTTTTGCTGTTTTACATAAGCGGACAGTGGTTGATCACTTTTATCCTTCCCACCATACGCACACACCTTCTCATTCTGCTTGATGACCTCACAGGCCAGGGTTTTCTCTTTAAATGGATTAGTCATTGGCCTTTGTAGGCAGGTTAATAATTCATTTCCGACGTGCTGCCGATGTTATAAAGAAGAACACAGTTGGCTTTCCTGTCTGTGCACGGGCTGCAGGGAATCGATGCCTAGTGTTGTTGTGAACTTTGTCCTTCATGATAGCAGCGTCTCAGGAGGCCGGACTGACTTCCTGAGAATGCAAGTAGGCCCCTGTAGAAGGCTGGCTTTCTGCTCAAAGGCAGGTGGGTGGATTGGATCACCTGCAGGAAGGAGAATTATCGATAGACAAGGAGATTTGCTATTTGCAGACAGTGGGGAGGAAATATTTTCAGTACAGAAATTAAAGTTTTAGGTGATGAAATCAGTGATTCTGAATGAATGATCTTACGACTCTTCTGATTTTTTTATTTGTGTCATTACATGCTCTAATGAAACATCAATATGGTGAAAAGTTGTTTCTAGTTTGAACTTAGGTGATTTCTCTAACAGCACTTGTTAAGGGGCACGCTTTCTGAAAGTGTGTTAACATACGATATTATACAGTTCAAACTTAGAAATTCTTATGTTCTCATTACATTGTAAGCTCTCTAAGGACAGGCCTCTTGTTTTTTCTTCTTTTTTTTTCCCCTCTGTATATTTCTCTAGCTGAGCAGTGTACTTTGTATGTAGTTCAGCACCTGCCTTTCGGAAGGTGATTTCTTTTTAAATCAATATGCACAGTCCTTAAGATTTGTTCCCGTGGTAAATACATTACATTAGAACTGGCCGTTGGAAGAAACCTGTCTGATAGTAAAATCTCAACATATAATCTGTGTAACCTATCCAGAGGTGGTTCTTGAATATATTGACTTGACTTAACCCTGATTTTCACTAAGCCATAGTAGTAATATAGCGGAGAAAGTATATGGCCATCAAATGTTACATGTCTTTTCCTTTTATACTGAAGCAAAAGGAGAAGCTGGCTCACAGCTTCCATCAGAAATCTCGTCAGTTGGCCGGGAGGATGTTACTAGCACCGAGGCAGCTCCGATGGAGGACAGCTCAGTGGCTCCGAGAGATCTGCCTGAGAACTCCATGGTCACCTGTGACTCCCAAGCCCTGAATATGCTAGCTGACCTAGCACTGAGTGCCGCTACTTCTGCCACGCCACCGTCTGAGCCCAGACACTTGCCCTGCTCCTCTGAATCACCGCAAAACGATGCTTTGCTTTCTAAAGAACATTCTGTACGTGGTACATCTGACCATGAGTATCACAGAGGAGTTAAAAATCAAAAAGGTGCACTGTTACCTAAGCCCGCCTCTGAGAAGAAGAGTAGTCCAGCGTCCGACTGCCCTGTCAGCCAAGAGGAGGAGAGCTTGGCTCCCGCCAGTCCGTCCCCCGTGACAGTCCCATCAGCCCTTCCTGAGGAGACACTAGAAACTCATGATGCAAGTCAAAGCTCTTTTGTTGCTGTGGAACATTCCTATGCCCTGCTCCTTGCAGAGCATTCGAAGAGATATCTACAGCAGAGAGGGATCCCCAGCCCTGCCTTCGCCAAGAATGGCCCCAAAGGCCCTGAAGCGGGAACCCCAGTGGGGAAAGTGATGCCGTTCCGGCACCAGCAGAGCACCTCCCCGCTGCAGAAGCTGTGCGAGGACCCGGCACTCAAGCGCAGGAGTAGGCTGCTGTCCTCCAGCCTGAGAGACTCCCATTGCTCTCATACCGTGTTCAGCTGTGACGGCTCCTATAAGGTCACTTTCAAATGTGACACGGAATATGTATTCAGCTTGGACAGCAAATATACCAACAACCCCCTGGAGAAGACCGTCATCAGAGCGCTACATGGGTAGGTAGGAGGACGCTCCATGAAGTGGACATGATATTGGTGTTGAGATGAGCACAGTGGGGAGGAACCCTTGCGTCAGACCTTGGGGAAGAGAAGTACCGTAGTGAATCCGGTAACTCAGTGGTATCAGGCAGGCGTGGCTACTGACAACCGAGAAAATGACGCTGGTTTTGCCGCTGTCGGTGGTCCCATGGAGACCTTTTGCAAGCTGACATGGGCCCTGTGAACAGCTTTCCATTTCGAGATATTCCTACATAAGCTTTTGTGGTCTTTGAATTACAATATTTAAGTGAGATCTTAATGTAAAATCGTGAGATAGAGAAATACTTTACAGACTGAATTCTGGAAGAAACATTTCAAGATTTACTTCTGGTTGGTTAAGCCGGTCAGGTGGTTCTGAGTGAGCAGGTTCACATAGGTTGTTCTGTAAAGCCTTCAGGGGCGAGGCAGGGACAGCAGAGGGACTGGAAGCGCAGGCTTTGGAGTGTGGGCTGACGTGGCGGTTCGCGTAGGTTCTCCCACTCACCTGGCTTCTGTGACCTGGAAGAGGTTCCTGTGCTGCTTGGTCGTGACTGTGGGTACAGCTTATCTAGGGACCTTACTGAGGTGTAGATTGTGACTCAAGTCTGTTTGGGACAGGGCCTGCGAGTCTGCATTTCTAACATTTCCAGGGGATGCCAGTGGAGGATGGCCGTCCGTGGGGAACCCTTTGAGTACGGATTAGTAATAGCTACAGGTCAGGCTGCTGTGTGCCCGAGGGTTTTGCGCAGTGACTGGCGCCTGCTAGTAAGTGCTAGTCGTTACTGTTCGCAAGGAGCCTTGCGGCTGGGAATGGCACTCGGTTACCTCTCTGTGGAGTGTTCCCGAGGAGTGACTAAGTCGTATCAGACTTCTGTCCACGCACTGGTTACCAGCTTGCACTCACAGGAGCGCACATTTAACGTTCCCATCTACTTGGGGTCATTCCTTAACCTTCATCCTGCTTAACTGACGCCCAGCTCTGCGACCCTCTGACTCTTCTCGTTGGTGCTGCTAACACTTTTCCTGGGCCAATGGCCAGAGACGTTTTCTCCCTGTGTGGTTTCAGGAGATTTTCCAGGACTTTCGTGTGAAAGTAGTGTAGTTCTGCTGAATTGCCTATAGAGATATTTTAATTTTTAGACTTTACAGTTATTAGAAGAGACACACACAAATAGGAAAGAAATGAGTTGGCCAGGCTTGGCAGAAATGAGGATTTGGGTGGTTGCTGGAGCCATTATTCACATAATAGGTATATTGTGTCCAGACAGGGTTAGAGTGGAGTAAAAGAAAAATCATAGACCAGGACCCCGGAGACCTATGCTCCATTCGTGGCTCTACTGCGTAAGGGTTTTATGATCTAAAAGAAGTTACCTTTCAAAGCTCTGATTTCCAGTTCCCTCTTCTGCCTCTGTTAAGTGAGGGGATTAGATTCACTGTCGTTATTTGTTACATTAACCTCATTTTTATCTTATTCATTATTTCATGTTCATGTATTTTTAATATAAAAATGAGCACCTTTAAAACTAAGATTAAAATCACCAGTTTCAGTGAGTTTTTTGCATGTTTTCTCTTTCTTTAAAATCTCAGGCCCTGGAACGCTGACTTGCCTGACAACGTGGAGGAAGTGAAGCTTTTACTGCACATGTGGGTGGCTCTGTTTTACAGCAACCACAACAAAGTCCTCCGGTCATCCCGAAAAGTGGTAGAACACAGCAACCCAGCAAAATATGTGTCTATAAATAGCACATTAGAGTCTTTTGAATTCAGTGAAATCGAGGAGTCCTCCAGCGTGGAAAGATGTTCTGTAGACCCTCTGTTGGAGACCAGCGAAACTCCCAGAGGTCATGCTGCCGATGTGTCCCTCCCCGACACGGACTCTTTGCTTCCCTTCATGAAACCACCACCTGCAGGAGGCTTGGAGTTCTGGGTACAGAATGAACAGAAAGACAAGTTTGCCAGAGAAGGTCATCCAGATCCCCCAGAAAGCCAGAATTTCATTTATTCTTGTCATAACGAGGTAAGTAAAACCCAACACTCTATGTGCTGACATTTTTGAAGAAATTTCTCTTTTTTCCTTGATGTAAAATCACATTCAAAATGTGCCATTGTTTCTTTTAGGAGGGTGGATTCTCTATATCTATGTAAAGGATAAATAGTACCAAAAACTTAGTTTCCATAAATGTTGCTCTGGATTGTCTGCAGGTGGAGATTTTCTCCATCCTGACTGAAGAAGCAGACGTAGAAACAAACCATGGGGGTCACATGGGTCTGGGGCCAGCCATAATGGTATCACTTCTTAGCAGTATAATTTGGGGCAAATTACTTGTTCTCTCTGAGCATACTGTCTTATCCTTTAAAAGAGGTAAATAATACCTGTTGTTACTTAGAATAGTTTTTTTGTTTGTTTTTTGTTTGGGAGAGCAGGAGCAGGGTGGGGGGGGTGCAGAGGGAGAGGGAGAAGCAGACTTGCTACTGAGCAGGGAGCCTGACACAGGGTTTGATCCCAGGACCGTGACATCGTGACATCATAACCTGAGCCAAAGGCAGACGCTTCACTGACTGAGCCCCTCAGACACTGTAGAATAGTTTTTAAAGATCAAATGCAATAATAAATATTAGAAGTCTTTGATAAACCTCAAACTGAAATGGAATATTTAAAAATTATTTGTGAAAACAAATGCTGGAACAAAAAGTACAATGCCAGGCTTCCCTTGGTCTGTCAGTAACTATTTATAAATATGGAAAATATATTTTGTTTGCTCCATGGTTCTCAGCTAATGTTCAGCAACAGCAGATCATCACATTTTAACTGGAGCAGATACAAGAGTTGTGTCAAAAGTCTGTAAGGAAACGGACTGACAAAACATGGGCCTCTAAGGTTTCAGCATCCCTCTCTTCCAGAGTACTTTTGCCGTGGTTTGGGCCCTGCAGTGCTTGGTTTAACATTGAGTCAACAGCATTTCTGTACTTGGGATTACTTGGGGAATTGCGGGTCCAGGGGCAAGCCTCAGAGAGCCATGCTTGTCTTTATGGAAATGAAACCAGTGGCGTGCTGTAAGCCAGACACTGGTCTGCGCCTTCTGCTCACATGAGCTCAGTCTCACACAGCCTGATGCAAAAGGACCACGCCCCTCTCTCACAGATCAAGGAAACTAAGTCTGCTTCTCTCTCCCCCTGCCCGTTCCCCTGCTTGTGCTCTCTCTCTGAAATGAATAAATAAATACATCTTTTTTAAAAAAAGAATCTCGGGGTGCCTGGGTGGCTCAGTGGGTTAAGCCTTTGCCTTTGGCTCAGGTCATGATCCCAGGGTCCTGGGATTGAGCCCCAGGTTGGGCTACCTGCTCCGCAGGGAGCCTGCTTCCTCCTCTCTCTCTCTGCCTGCCTCTCTGCCTACTTGTGATCTCTCTCTGTCAAATAAATAAATAAATAAAATCTTTTAAAAAAATAAAAAAAGAATCTCTACCTTAGAATAAGAAAATAAAGTTTAGAAGACTGTTTACTACCCGATAAAGTATTTTTTGTTGTTTTAATCTGTAATTAGCTATCATCATTACTAATTCTAGAAATGGTGTTTTTGCAAATGTGAAACCAAGTATTAAGAAGTAGAAAGAGAATTAAAATTAATTTTTGTAACATATACTTGAGTTTTTTCCCATCACCTCCTTGGCCACTATGCCTGTACTTGAAAGGCGTGTGCACAGGCACTATCCCCTGCACCTTCCCCACATGGGCGTACTAGGTGTGCAGAACACCCCAGCACCACAGGTGTGAGAGACCATTGACATGTTGCTCTTAGTCATGTGTTTGATTCTGTGTATGAATAAAAAGAACCAAATAAAATAAAAAGTTCTTTATGTTTAAACACATTATACTTCACAATAGTTAAAAAAAGGAAGTATCAGGGCGCCTGGGTGCCTCAGTGGGTTAAGCATCTGCCTTTGGTTCAGGTCATGATCTCAGGGTCCTGGTATGGAGCCCCGCATCGGGCTCTCTGCTGAACAGGGAGTCCTCCTCCTCCTCTCTCTCTCTGCCTGCCTCTCTGCCTCCTTGTGATCTTTGTCAAATAAATAAATAAAATCTTTTTAAATAGTGTCCGTACACACACAGGAAGCTGGTGACAATTTGCATTTCACTAAGTCTGCAGGCACGGTGAGATTGGCAGCCACGTTGTGACTGAAGGATCACGGGAAGGTTTCAGAATGACTCTTACCATCAAGACTTTCCTGTGCTTTGTGTCTGGTCAGTCAGTTCCTCTTAAAATGGAGTCTTCGCTCTACCCTGCCATGTATGTGGGTCAGTGCCTTTCTGTAAGATAGAAGGTCTTTTTTTTTTTTTTTTTTAAAGATTTTATTTATTTATTTGACAGGCAGAGATCACAAGTAGGCAGAGAGGCAGGCAGAGAGAGGAAGGGAAGCAGGCTCCCCGCTGTGTAGAGAGCCAGATGCGGGGCTCGATCCCAGGACCCTGGGATCATGACCTGAGCCGAAGGCAGCAGCTTAACCCACTGAGCCACCCAGGCGCCCCAAGACAGAAGGTCTTTTTAACAGACTTGAAGCCCAGGTCTTGACTTTCAGCATGATCGCCTGAAGGCGTGGCAGGAAATCTGTGACCAATAATGTTCCAAAAATTACAGGTGTATGGTCAGTGATGATCAGTCCATTTTATCATATTCTGGACAAGACCATGCTTCAGCCTTAAAACAGCCTGTTCATGAGGTCATTGGAATGTCCAGAGATTTTCTGCTAATGTTTAACCTAAATCCTTCCTGCAGTCCTTTTGGTTCAGTTCGGCAGTGCAGGCTGCACTGTTTTCTGTTGTTCAGTTGAGTAGGAGGCACTAAAACGAGACCTGACCTCCAGTTACAAGCAAAGAAGATGGCTAAGGAGTAGATCTTTATTTGCCAGAACGGAGGTTGACACCTCGGAAGAACTGCCGATCAGTCCTCCTTCATACAAGGGATCCTAATTTACTTTTCCTCATGGGAAAGTTCCAGATGGCAGTGTATTTTATTCTGATTGAAAGCTGGTGTTTAAGTTCTTGGCTTTAAAAATTATCTTTTAATCTTAAAAAGAAGCACTTAAAACTGAGTCGTGTTTTCTCTAGTACTGCATTTCTGCATCAGGCGGTGTGGTTAGCAAACAGACTGCACTTTCAGGTCTTTGTACTGTCATTGGTCTGGCAGCTTTTCTTCCCAAAAGGCAATTGAAAAAAAAAAAAGGCTATGCAGTTGAAGGTTTGAAGCTCTCATTTGTGTGTATATTTATTTAGAGAAAAATTCCTATTTGGGGCTCTCTTTTCCTAAAAAGAGAGCAATTTGCTTGATTTCTACCCTGTGGTAGTCTTTGAAATTAGAAGATTCGAAAGAACAAACTGACACTGATTCTCGTCCACTCTGTTCTTCTCCACACATAAACGTGAAAAAAGAGTCTGTTTGACTCTTGATTTTTCTTTTTGTCATTTCAGATTATTGGGAAAGAAGCTGAACGAGGCCCATCAGATAAGCTGGAGACTTCCAATCTTGTTCTTGCTGGTACTGGAAGTACCCAAACTAATGGACCTGCCATTCCTGGCGAAGACAAAACCTTTGAGCCACTTGATAGCACAGGAGTGATTTACAGCGATACGGTCACACAGACCACATTCAGCAGGACTTACGATGGGCTTGGTGGTCCGCCAGTGATCTGTCAGAAATCTGCTTATGGCGCCCTTGACAGTGCGGGGGATGTCTTCCATGCAGCGGTGCAAACAGAACCCAGTGCTCTCCAGGGCCTCATCCGGCAGAGTGGCCCCCTGAGCGGAGACTGTCAGCCTGCCCTGGAGAGGAAGGATGATCCAGAGTATGTGATGATTAATCTGGAACCAGTTACCTTCACTTTTGAAAAAAATACCTACGTCCCAGTACAGACAGACGTCGTAAATACAGCCTTTCATCCGGAGTGGATTACACCAGTGTCACCTGCCGGGAGTCTGAGGCGTCCTGCATCTGCTTTTGAAAAGGCACAAACACAAGGCCTTAGGGACGGTGCCTCTCCCACAGTGTCCAAGCAGAAAGGTACTAAGTACCTTTGCGCCTCCTCACTCAGCAAAGAGGTACCTGCAGAAGAAATGTGTTCGCTGCGAAAAGAGATTCCCGTTCCATCTGGCAGCTCGGTGGTGGCGGAGGCGTTGTCATCCGTTGAAGGTTCTAATTATCCGTCACCCGGAGAGGAGACGAAGCCCTCTCAAGAGCTTTTCCTGCACACACCGAGTCTCCTTGGCATATCTGCGGAAGAGATCATAGAGCCGTCCCAGGTGGAAGACGCGGTCTCGCCAGCCACCTCTGCCGCCTTGGGACACGGTTCCGCGCGTGACCGCGCTCCGCCGGCGGGTGGCACCGCAGACGGCTCCTCAGAGCCCGTGCGTGACGGGCACGGGCTGAAGAGTGAGCAGAGGAACTTTGAATCTTTTCGTACTGCCTTTACCAAACAAACCGGCCTCTCGGGGAGCAGAGAGGAGGCCAGCCTGGAGTTCTCAGAGGAGGATTCCGACATCGACCTCACTCTCACGATATCGCCGCCCACCAGCCCCAGAGAAGAGGTCCCGGCCGGGGGACCAGGGGAGGCCCCCATGGCAAGTTTGGAACTTCAGGACGCGACTGAAGAGATCATTGGGCCAGAAGAGGTGACTCTCCTAGAAGACCCAGAGGTAGATTCTGCGAATTATACCTCCATGTTCCCTACGATGCCTGAGAATGCGTTAGAAAGTAAGGAGAGAAAAGGTGATAATTTACAAACCGTTACCTTAATACTTTCTAAAGAAACTTGCGCCCTTGGGATCGCAGAGGAGGTGAATGTCACCTCAGACTTTCCTTTTGCTTCTTTAATTGAAGAAGTGTCACCAGCTTCCAGTCCTGACCGCCAAGATCCAGTCGAAGCAGCACATCGACCTCAGGCCTTGTCTCTGTGTGGTCTGCAGCTGGCCAGTACACTGGGTGAGGGAAATGACAGATTCTCCCGGATCGAGTCTGTAAACTTGGCCTTGACGGAGAAAGAACATTCTTTTGTTGGTCCTACTCATCCGGTGGGACAAGATAACTTACGTGGAGTACAACAGATGCAGCTCTGTGCTGAGATGCCTGTCGTAGGAAGCAAGCATCCAGAAAGAAGAGACGGCTGTCTGACCCTGCCTGGTGAACTAACTGAGGAGATTGGCCCAGGGGAGCATGGCGAGGGTTTCTCTTTCTCAGAAAAGCTGCCGTTCTGTGCTGCGGAGCTGAGCCAGCCTGCCTCAGCGGCCAGATGCGGAGAGGATGTCAAGCTTTCTCCAGAAAAACTGGTGCCATCAGGAAACCCACTGCAGCCAGTTAGCGTACAAAACAGGAATTTCAGTTCTCTTGTCTTGGAGACCAATGAGCCTCCATGTAGTCCTACGAAGATGATTGAAAATAAGTCTTTGGCGGACACATTTGTTTCTACAACTGCTCCAAGTGGTACAGTGAATGTGGCACTAAAAGAGCAGACCGGCCCTGAAAGTACTGGGAATCATCTCTTCAGCGGTGGTGTGAAGACAGATGAAGGCCTTTACCTGCAGGCTCGGTCCTTGAGCTCTTGCTCAGCTGGCGGGGCTGATACACAGACGCGTGGGCACTCAGAGAGCCCCAGACTGGCTTTTCCCTCCGATGGGGCTGCCTTACCCCACTGTCCCAGACCCACGGACACAGAGACCGGGCTCCAGACACAGGAAATCTCAGTGGTCAAAATGGCCAGTTTGCTTAAGAATAGTGATGCTGAGGCCAGGTTCCATGAAGAGGCCACAGATCTAGGAGGTGTTGACTCCCAGTCTAGCGCCACATCTCCGGAAGACAAACCAGACACAGTTCATGTGCTGCAAGATAGGGCAGTGTGTGAAACTAAAGATGTGCTGGATGCTGGGCTTTTCCCCATGTGTGTACCTGTGGATTCATACCATAAAACAGCCGTCACTGGTGAAAATACCGTTGTTCCCCCGACTTGTGCCCCTCTTGTTTGTGGAGTCTCTGAAGAGCAGACAGCAAGTCAGGGCTCTGGTGAGGGGCTCAGAGCCGAGGAGGACTCGGGGACCGTGGGTAGAGACGTGGATGTCAGTGTGAATTCTGAGATCCACTATGAGCCGCTTTCTGGAGAGTCGGATCAGGACTCTTGCGGGGGCTGTAGAAATCCCAAATCAGAGGTAGAGAGTTCCTGCCCTTTGAGGTGTAGTCAAACCAAGAAAGAAGAAGATACTTCGAAAGATGATTATGACTCTTTCCCGAGCCTAAACAACAGTGATAATGAAGAGTGGGGCTACTCTCCCCCTGCCCCAGGGCTGGAGACGGGCACTGCTCCCAGACACTGGCTCTTTGGGTTCAAGAAAGAAGACAGGTATGTGCCCTCGTATATCCAGATCCGAGACCTCCGCGGCATCCCCAGGACTTATGCTAATTTCACCGTAACTAAAGAGCTGACAGATACCACGAGAACTTTGCACAGCCTGAGGCGGCACCCCAATTTCACTGCAAAGTGTGGCTTGCTCAGCTCCTGGACAAACACCTGGCAGGTGGCCGATGACCTCACCCAGAACACTTTGGATCTGGAGTATCTGCGTTTTGCACATAAGCTAAAACAAACGGTGAAGAAGCGAGATTCTCAGCCTTCTGCCTCCTCCACCAGTGTCTTCGCAAAGGAGGCCCCTCTCCAGATGGGTGCTGGAGCTTTCCCTCTGACAAGAGTCCCCGAGTCCCCGGCTCTGCAGCTCGCGTCCCGGAGCCGGAGTCCCCTTGTGGTAACGGTGGCGCACTCGTGCGCCGGGCAGCAGAGCCCGCGCGGGAGAGGCCGCGCGCCGGACAGTTGGGACGGTTCTTCCTTGTGGAGGGAGGGCGGCGGCCCCGGTAGAAAGCCGCGGGCAGATTCCGAGAGAAACCAGGCGGCTTCGTTCCACCTCAACAGGCTGAGGTACAACACCAGTTTCAGAGAATCCCGGAACGATATTTCACTTATCCTCAGCGAGTACGCCGAGTTCAACAAGGTGGTGGCGAATAGCGGGCCGGCGCTTTTCCCGGACAGGGAGTGCGGCGGGGCCCCCGGGGAGGCCGCCCCTCGCGGGCCGCGCGCCGCCTTCCCGCAGGCGGCCTCCTACGAGGACCTGGTCGCGGACCTGTGCGCCAGCCTGCACGTCAGACTGATGAGCGTGGTCAAGGCGGCCTGTCGGAGCCCCTGCCTCTTCTACCTCGCGGAGACCGAAGACCCGTCGTTCTCTGTGAGAACAAAGGTACGGTGCCCGTCGCCTCGAGCGCGCGCGACCCCCGTCGCCGTCCGACGTGGTCTCAGAGCTCACGGGTCCGCATGCTTGGCTCCAGAGAGAAGTGACAGGAAGGGGCCTTGGGGTCTGACAGCCCCGTCCTCACCCGCACACTGGCTGCTCCGCCGCAGAGGTCCCGGGCCCCCTGTTGGCCCGGCGCCCGCGTCACCTGTGCTTGTCGTGTCTCTCCGTTTCCCTTGTGATCTCTTCTGACCTGGACAGTGTGGAACAGTGTAGGCCAGTGACGTGAGAGTTTGCTTTGCTTCGCGGGCATCTCCTGTTGCTGCGGGATTTATGCATTTTAGGTGAAAACAGCCACGACGCTGTTCTCCTCAGTGCGTCGTAGGAGGCGGCACACGCCGCTGACTTGTCCCATCGCGGTGTAGTCCTGTCTTTCGTGTGAAGATGGTTCCTGCCAGGTTCCTCCGCCTCCAATGTAAAGTTCATAAATAACTTTACGTTAATTAATTATAAGGGAAGTATTGTTTATAATAATATATTAATGGTATAATAATATAAATTTATCATTTATTCATAATTACTAATGATTATTTGCGGGTGGGGAGGTAGACTAGGATATATATAAATACCCTATTCTTCATCGGACTTTCACCCCCTTGGGTTAATACCATTGACGATTCTTGCCTAAAGCAGCTGCTAATATGGTGGGGGTCGAATTCCATCTTCCTCGCACGTTATTAGTGGGCGGTATGCAGGGGAGAGCTTTCCCGTCTCCCCCACTTGCTTATTGATACCCCGCGGACCCGCGCTCCACGTTCGTTTACTCGGAGTTACCGTCCAGGCCCTCGTGTGTGTCCATCGCAGGTGTCCTAGGTGTCGCAGGTGTGCTCCCTAACCCCACCTCCCAGCCTTCCCCGCCGGCCACCAGGAGTGTGTTCCCTGCAGCTCAGAGTCTGTTTCTTGGTTTGTTTCTCTCTTTTTTTTTCCTTTCCATGTTTGTTTTGTTTCTTAAACCCCACATATGAGTGAGATCCTGAGCTGCTGCTACTTCTCGGATGGATTCGCTTCACTCAGCGTAACAGCCTCAGGCTCCCCCGCGTCGTGACCGTGGCCAGATTGCACGGTGGAGTCGTACACCTGTGACGTGTGTCCACACAGCCCTTCACCCGTTCACCGGTCCCCGGATGCTTGCGCTGCTTTGGAATTTGGCTGTTGGAGATAATGGCGCAGTAAACATAGGGTGCACGTGTCCCTTTGACTTAGTGGGTTTGTGTTCTGTAGGTTAATACCCAGTGGTGAGATTGCTGGATCGGAGGGCAGTCCTAGCTCGAACTGTCTACGGAGCCTCCTTACTGTCTTCCGGAGTGGCTGCTCCAGTTTGCGTTCCCACCAGCAGGGCACGAGGGCTCCCCTTTCTCCACATCCTCGCCGGCACTTTTTTCTTGTGGGGTTATTTTTTAAGGTTTTTATTATTATTAATTTAATTAATCTCAACACCCAATAAGGGGTTCAAACTCGCAACCCCAAGGTCAAGAGTTGCACAGTCCTCCTGCTGAGCCAGCCAGTCACCCCTCTTGTGTTGTTGAGTTCAGCCATTCTGGCGCGTGTGAGGTGGCATCTCCTTGTTCTGATTTGCCTTGCCCTGATGGCGGGTCATGTTGAGCATCTTTTCATGGGTCTGCCGGCTCTGTAGGTCTTTGGGGAAATTATTGTTTATACTTTCTGACCATTTTATACTTGGATTATTTGTTTTTTTGGAGTGTTGAGTTTGAGAAGTTCTTTATATATTTTGGATACTAGCCCTTTGTCAGAGATGTCATTTGCAAGTATTTTCTCCCATTGAGTAGGTTGCCTTTTAGTTTTGTTGATTGTTTCTTTCATTGTCCAGAAGCTTTTTATCTTGAGGTAGTCAAAATAGTTTGTTTTTGCTTTTGTTTCCCATGACGCAGGAGATGTGTCTATGAAGAAGTTATGACTGATGTGAAAGAGGTTACTGCCTGTGCTTGCTTCTAGGTTTTCTTTCTCTCTTTTTTCTTTTTTTCTTCTGTTTCAGAAGGTCTCATATTTAGGTCTTTAATCCATTTGGAATGTGTTTGCGTGTGTGGTGTAAGAAAGTGGTCCAGTTCATTCTTCTGCATATGGCGGTCCAGTTTTCCCAGCACCATTTGTTGAAGAGACTTTTTCCCACTGAATATTCTTTCCTGCTTCGTCGAAGATTGATTGATTATATAGTTGTAGGTTTATTTCTGGGTTTTCTATCCTATTCCGTTGATCTGTGCGTCGGTTTTTGTGCCAGTGTTCTGTTGTTTTAATCACTGCTGTTTTGTAATGTAACTTGAAATCTGGAATTGTGATGCCTCCCGCTTTGTTTTTCCTTTTCAAGATCGCTTTTGGCTGTTAAGGTCTTCTGTGGCTCCGTGGTTCTTCGTTGGAGTTCTGGGAGCAACGCTGTTGGTATTTGATAAGGATTGAATTAAATGTGTAGATGGCTTTGGGTCATATGGACATTTTAACAGTATTTGGGTCCTTCACTATTTATGGTAATGCCCAGATTGCCCCAGACCCAGCCAGTGGGAGCCCTTCATAGGGACTTCTGTGTCCTTCTGGCAAGTCCCCATCATTGTTTGGATCTTTATCCTTTCTTCCTTTGTGGTACGACTCGATGTTCAGATTGACCTCCTGCCTTCCTTGGCCCAGCCTTAAAATCTGCCATTTCCCTACGGAGTGTGGATTCTTTTACGGGAGGAACAGCATCCGGAGTCAGTAGCTGGGCCCTGGGTGAACCCCGTGGCACTAGGTGTCACTGCCTCTCGGCCCTCCCAGCAGCAGGAAAGCTGTGGATGTGTTCACAAAACTGAAACGCGTGCACCTGCATCCCCGGGTCCAGTCCAGCACCAGGAGGCTTGTCTTGGCTCCCTTTGCCGGAGGAGCAGCTCACCCCCTGCATCAGAAAGCCGGCTCCCGTCATCCCAGACACGTCCGCCACCCTGCGGCTACTCCCCCTGCTGACCTGCACCTCGCCCCCCACTGCCCCCAACGCCCCCCTCTTCACGGCCTGGGGCACCCACCCAAAGCGGTCCCCAAACACACCGCCTCCCTCAGCCCTCCTCACTCGCAGCAGAAGCTGGTTCAAAGGACAGCAGTCCTTCGTACACGCTCTCTCGAGTCCCGGCGTGTGGGGGAGGGAAATCGGTGCGTTCCTGTCCTGATCCTTGCAGCCAGTGTAAACTGTCGTGTAAACTAACGAAAACTGCCGAACACCGATAAAAGCAGCCAAATCAGCGCCAGATCAGCAGGCCGGGACGGGCCTCGGCCAGGGCAGGGACTCGGGCGCTGATGTGGGGGCAGAGGCCTAGTCAGGAAGGTCAGGGCCTTTTTCTTAAGGTGGCGATGCTGGCCTCTGGTACGAGGTGTGGACAGCCAGACTCCATAAGTGTCGTCGTTCTAAACGTTTGCCTAGATTTGTTTCAGAGTTCGCTTATGTCAGCACCTCCGAGGAGTCCAGAGTATCTGTCTTGTCATTAAGTGTCGCTTGGCAAACCCACGCATGCTGAATTACTAACAGTAAACATCAGGAGGTGTTTGTGACCGTCACCGTGGCAGGGCGCGGTAGGGGAGGCCAGTTCTGCGAGTGTGAGGCTCTGGAAGGCGACCTGGTGGCAGCTGCCTGGTGGCCCTGTGGGCCTTTGTGGGGCAGGCGGGGGGCAGTGGGCGGCGCGCGGCCGGCGGTGCGGGGGCATCACGCCCGCTGTCTGGAGCTGTGGCTGGAGGTGTGCACGGGCTGCAGGTCCCGAGGCCCTGAGCCTCGCCTGAGGTCGGTGGGGAGGCCCTGAACAATACTTGTTACAGGAAAATAACGTCCTGTTCATGTTGGAGAGCGAACTCTGGCTGCAGTGTGGGGAAAGGACTGGAAACATGACCACTGAGGGGCTGGCGCGGGACGCTGCGGTCAAACACGTTGTCTACTCTGCGATGGCCCATGGCTCCTATTTTGTGCCATTGAAATGATTTTAGATTATTGAAAGTCAGATTCTTACTTCCCATCAAGGATCCTTCGGTTTTCCAAGGTTGGTCTTTGTTCCAGTCTCCGTGCCGCTGTGGTATGCCGTGGAGTCAGAAACAGTGAAGCGTGTTTTTAAGTGCTTGGCCTCTGAAAGTAACTTAAAAATGAATTGGGTTTTTTTTGCCTTGAACTGAAGTTAATTTTGTTTGGCTGATGACATGTACTGTGCCTTGACCGGTGCTGAAATACGTCCAGGGTCAACTCCGTAGCATCAAAGCCACAGTGAGCGAAACACCAGGTGTTTCCGAGCCGTTCACGCCCCGACAGAGCGAGGGGGTGCGGGATCCCGCGCGGGACAGGGAGCGGGATCGCCGGGCTCCGTTCGCACAGTGGCGGGACCTGGGGTGCCTCACGACCCTGTTTATCCTGTGGCTGCTGCTTACGACACAAAATAACAAAGTTTGTGCAAAGGTGAAAGTCACTTCAGGGGACGCCTGGGGGCTCAGTGGGTTAAGCCTCTGCCTTCAGCTCGGGTCATGATCTCAGGGTCCTGGGATTGAGCCCCGCATCGGGCTCCCTGCTCAGCAGGGAGCCTTCTTCCCCCTCTTTCTGCCTATTTGTGATCTCTGTCTGTCAAATAAATAAATAAAATCTTAAAAAAAAAAGTAATCTTCAAGTGAGAAGGGGACCCGGTATAAAATCAGCTTTGGAATAAAGAACTAGCAAGGTAATCTAGAGCAAAGTATTTTTAAAAACCACCCTGGACAAGTTTTGCGTCCCGGAGAGGCCGGAGGCATTCAGGGGAGACAGGAAGTCAGGCCCCACCTCTCTGTGAGATGACGCTGCGGGAGGTCCGCTGTGACTGCAGGCACGTGGCAAGGGTGTTGACCGTCTCAGAAAATGTATTCATTCACGTAGTTTATTGCTAAATTAAGTCAGAGCTGAAGATTTATATTTAAAATGTTTCAGCGGGCTCTTTGTTAAAAGATCTGGAGGAGTTTCTTTGAAGATATGTTGCCATGTGTTTGAGCGAAGAAGTGAAATAATCAAGTTTGAGTCGTGTTGAGTCCAGGGGAGGTGACACGGTACTTCCACAAAGGGAGTGACAAGTGTGGTCTGACACCGTGTTCCCCCGGCAAGGAGGAACATCAGGGAGTGCGGCGGAAACCTCCAGAACCCTTCAGACGGAAGCAACGGAGGCATCACGAAAGGGGACAGAGGGAAGGACTGTGTCTCTGCTAACGTGCTGAGGCCACCAGTCAGGCCGGCGACAGGCGGGCGGCCAGCCGCCTCTCCCCGCCGCCCCCAGGGGCTCGTGCCACAGCTGTTCATGGCACTCCACGTGACACAGAGCTGTCACGTGGATTCCAAAAGTTCTAGAAACTTTTTGACCGGAGGTGACGTTTTTAGAGTGAATGTCTGCCGTCCACAGGGCACCTCGCTGCCACAGGCCAGACGAGAGCCCCATGTCTGTGCACCGGGGAGTCTGCCTCGGCCACTTCATGGGCATACGGGGTCGATTACAAAGTGCTTGGCCTTTGAAACGACCGCTCAGTCAGCTGGTGGCAGTGCCCAGGAGCCACGTGTTTGACACGTGAAAGCTCACTTGGAAGCAGGACTGGCTGCCGCCGCCGCCGCCCGCTGGGACAGTTGAGTGAATGGGACGTGCTTGCGAGGTGCCGAGGGAACTGGGAGGGACTGTGTGCCAGCGCCCTCCTGCAGTAATGCCGTCCGCACCTCTTCCAGAGCGTCCTGAGGAAAGGGGGCCACACGGAAATTGAACCTCAGCATTTCTGTCAGGCCGTCCACAGAGAGAATGACACGCTCCTGGTCCTCATCAGAAACGAGGATACCGCGTCGCGCCTGCACCAGGTACGTCCGGCCGTCTGTTTCTTACGAAGGAGGGTGTCCCTGGCATTTTCTGGGGTGTCCCGAGGGGGCGTCCCGCAGGCCAGGGTCCATAGCGAGGCATTTGTGGGGCACGTCACGGCTCCGAGCTAGGGACGAGCCCTGAAGAGAGGGAGTCTGGGGACATTTCCTCGGCCGAGATACAAACCTGCAGCTCTTCACACCTAACGGTAGCAAACGTTGCTTTCAAAGGCCTTGTGAAAGTTTTCTGCAGCGTGAGGGTATTTATGTCGAATGAAAGCAGACGCCTCCCCCGAGGCCCAGGCCGGGCTGCCGTCCGGGCGGGAGCGGAGCCTGTCGCCTGCTTCGCCGCATCACAGGCCCCGCGGCTGAGCCGCGCTCTGCCCTCACTCAGGGTCTCCAGCCTGGGTTCGAGAGGCCACTGGTAACGCACGAGTTCTAGGGAGTTTGCGGAGTCCGGGTTCCTTGAGGTGCTGGTGGGCTTTGGACGGGGTCGCAGAGTTTGCCGTCATCCAAGTTAACTGAATCTTGAGCCCGTTGGCTAAAGGGGACCCCGCCAAGCCCTCTTCCCCGCGGATCCTGTCGTGTTTGCAGATCCCCTTCCTGCTGAAGCTGAAGCACTTCCCCAGCGTCCTCTTCGCGGGAGTGGACGGCCCCGAGGACGTGCTCGAGCACACCTACCAGGAGCTCCTCCAGACGGGCGGCTTCGTGGTCTCGGACGACAAGATCCTAGAAACCGTGACATTAGGTCGGTCTTTTATTTTCCTTCCTTGTTTCTGTCTCTGAAATCCAGCACATCCGTTGCTCTTCACCCAGTGGCCCAAACACTACTTCATCTCAAAAAGAAATGAACTCAAAAGCAGTATCAACCACCACCTTTTGAGGCCTTCATTTTTGCTGCTTGCCCTGCTAAGCAGTTTGCGTCTGGATCGCGTCGTGAGCCTCCCCAGGCACGTGCCCTGAGCCTCCCGGGTGTCACGTGATCGCCTGCGGCACCCACGGGCTCCTCGGTTCCTCGGCTCGGGCGCCTGCCCCACGGCCCTCTCTGCCGCCGTCTTGGTGATGTTCTGGAAATCAGAAACAAGAACACCTAATTCCCTTCTCTCTGGGCAGCGGTTAGGCAAGGAGGAGGGTAGCGCAGCCCCCGGCGGGTGCTAATTATACGGGTGATCACACCTGCCGCGCTGATGTCACGGTGCAGCTCCCTGCACACGCCGCTCCTGGCTCAGAGAAGGCGTGTGGACCCCACAAGCGTGAGTTCCGTGTGGAGACCAGAGTTGGCAGGTTTTGCAGGCTAGACCGGTGTCTTCTGTGGCCGCTGGACTTCCCGCTGGTCACATGAACGCGACAGGTGTCCCGGGGTTGGGGCAGCTGACGGGCAGCAGGGCTGGTGCGCTCTGCCTCCCCGTGAGTCCCCGTTCCCGGCCTCGGACCAGACCTCGTCTCTTCTGTCTGCAGCTCAGCTGAAGGACGTGGTCAGGACCCTGGAGAAGCTGAACAGAAACGGGAGGTGGAAGTGGCTGCTTCACCACAGGGAAAACAAGAAGCTGAGAGAAGACACCAGGTGAGGCCTTGGGGTGCGGGGCTGCCTTTGTGCTTCCCCCTGGGGCCCGGGGGCAGGTGCACAGGTGGGTTCCAGCATTTGCGGTCGCAGGGCTGACGGGGAAGGCGTGTGGGCTGGGGCTGGAGCCCCCACTGCGAGTCTGAGGCCCTTGCCGAGTCCCGAAGTGTCGGTCCGCTGAAGCTCTGGCTCTCCTAGCGTGAACCAGAGGGAACGCAGCACTAGACCTGCGGGCTGGGGCTGGCCACAGTTACAGGGATGGAAGCGTTGAGATCAGAATGTTTTACCCCTAAGTAAGCAACGTGCAGCTGGATTTTGCCGAAGTATTTTTTAATCGATTGCCTGGCTGAAGAGACCTGGGGTGTGTAGGTGCCCCGGGCTGCAGTGAGGCGAGGACGGGAGCGGACATGGTGTGGGGCCGCGAGATTGACAAGCCCCCCGAGAAGTGACTGGCAGCCCCTGTCAGGCAGCCCCTGCCTGGCCTCCTACGGCAGAGACCGACAGTAAAAACCCGCTGTCACGATGGGGAAGTTGAAGTATGGGGACGACAGAGCTGATCCAGGTCAGACAAGGAGTTGTGATGCTGGGCTCTGAGCCCAGAATGGTCACCTCTAACATGACTGCTCTCTCCTATCTCCCTCCCAAGGACAAACGTAGGCCTGACCCTGAGATCTCAAAAGGGACGTGGCCAAGAGCAGAGGTCTGGGAGAGGCAATACCTAGAACCAGTGTGGGAGAAAAAGCAAGCCAGGAGGTCCGAGTGGACCTCAGAGCTGATGCTGTCACGTCTGGGAGGATTTGCCCGGGTTGAGCTGGGGGGTGGTGCAGAGGATGGCAGAGGCCCACTGGGAGTTTCTGAGGCGGTGGCCAGCCAGCACTTCAGAGGAAAGGTTCAAGTTCATGAATAAAGCTCCAAGGTACCACGGTACACCTATAAAACTGGCAAGTATCCATTAATTTCACATTCAGAGGACTTTAAGTAAACGAATAGGTACGCTGCTGCTGGCCCCGTTAACAGGCCCTCCAGATGGTACCAGACTCACATTTGAGAGCGAGTGTAGTAGGAACTCAACCGAAAACATCCTATCCTGTGGCCTCTGGAGACATTTATCTAAAACTTAAAACCAAAAACACCCCTAGCTTTTAGAAACTGCTGTTTCTAAAAGATATTTATAGCCACGGGTGATTATCAGTAACTACAAAACCAGCCTCCGATCTATTTCTAGGCAAATACGACAGATACATGGATTCCCTACGTATCTAATTTTATAACAAATTTTAAAATATATGTATAAAAGCATGCAGTGTGATGCCAGTCACATAGATCTGCGTGTACGAAGGGGAAAATGCAGCCCAGTGCCCCAGACAGTGCTCGTCCCTGGAGTGCGGGGATCTGGGGGAGTCTGCTTTCCTTCAGTGGACAGGAGAGGCCGACGGAGGACAGGAGAGCAGATGGAGGGACATTTACAGGTTAAGTGTTTTCCACTAAAAGAGGAAGGAAAGAGGTAGTTGCAAGATTTTAAGGGAGATCATAGGGCATCTGCGCGGCTCAGTCGGCTAAACGTCTGACTCGATTTCAGGTCTGGTCGTGATCTTGGGGTCGGGCGATCGAGCCTCACCTTGGGGTCTGTGCTGAGCACAGAATCCATTCAAGTTTCTCTCTCCCTCCTGCTGCCCCTTGCACCGGCGCATGCATGCACGTGCTCTAAAAAGAATCTTAAAAAAAAAAAAAGATTTTAAGGGAGGTGAGAAATGACAATTATGTAGCAGCGGGAATTTCCTCAGTGAAGCTGTTGATCTAAGAGCGTGGTGACCGCAGAACGGGTTTGGAGGCATTGGTGTAGGGTAAAGCGTGCATCCAGAGGCCCACTAGGAATGGCCCAAGGCTGGCCAAGCCGCATGGCTGCACGAACAGGTCCATGTCCCTCTTGCTTGGCATGAGGCTTGTACTCTGTAAAAACCTGCGTCGCCAGAGGGAGTCAGCGAGCAGTGTTTTGAGGGAAGCGGACAGGACGATGGTGACGTCTGTGAGGCCAGGTGTGTCGTGGGGAAGAACAGAGGTTAGCAGCAGCGCAGGAGTTCTGAGGGCTTTAAGGCAAGAGGTTGAACTGTTAAGTATGGTGCAGGCAGGAAGTGGAGGAGTAAAACAGCTAAAAATTAAGATACGGGGAAAAGTAAACCTCAAGTTCATACTGAACCTGAATTTGGTTCGCGTTTCCGTGTCTGTTGCAGAGTGGACTCGGTCGCACGCAGGAAGAACTTAATCCTGAAATCCTGTCAGAGCGCGAATCTCATCGAACCACTTCCTTACCACCAGTGTGACTCCCGAGCACCCACGAAAGCGGAACATTTAAAATGCCTGCTAAACCTGCAAGTCCAGCACGTCCACGCCCGGTTCGCGGTCTTCCTAACAGGTAGACGCACGGCCTTTGGTTGGCTACTCTAGAAACGTCTGCGCACGGAGCTCGGAGGCCGGAGATCCGTGCCCACCCGGTGTTTGCCTGCCATGTTCTCGTAGACGCGGCGGCCCAGGCCCAGCGCACAGCCCCCCTCGCGCGTACTGACGGGTTTCCGGTGAGGGTGACGCAGCTCCTCGGCTCCGGAAGGCGGGCGGTTCCGCAGCTGTTCGGCCTCCCTGGCCCTACGCCTGGCGCCTGCTCCCTAAGCCCCACACCTTCCTCCCAGGGGCCGCTCCTCCCCTCCTCTCCCTCCATGGATTAAATGCAGTTCCATGAAAGTTCATTATTGTTTTTTTAAATAAAAGTTCTGATGCTTCAAAAGTATACATCAAATACATCAAAGAATTTTTCACCAAAAAAGGTGGTTTTTTTTTCTCTTCACAGAAAAGCCAACTGTTTCCAGAGAAGTCTTTGAAAATGGTGGCATCCTTGTTACAGATGTAAATAACTTCATTGAAAACATACCAAAAATAGCAGCTCCGTTTAAGAGCAGCTACTGGTAAGGACACCTTCCAGAACTCTCCTGTGTTTACGGGGCATGGCAGACAACGGACATTTGCGTCTGAGAAAAGCTGTTGTTGGCGAACTGCTCTTCACCTTCCACATCATGCTGTAAATTTTCGGTCTGTGTTGGGGCGGAATTGCTGTCGGTTTGGCCTAAGTGGGAATTTCGGAAGAGGCCTCCTGCTTCGGAGTTGCCCGTTTCCTCTGAAGGACACCAGTCGTCACCTGCGGTTCGCCTTTTCCCAGGATGGAAGAGAACATGCTTAAGTCCCCGTGAGACGGCCTCCTTTTTCTAAAAACCTTTTTTGATTGTTCTGTTTAAAGATGAAATCATCAATTTTGTGTTTGTCCAGGCGATCAGTGGGCCTAGACTGCGCCGCTGCCACCAACCAATTCCGTTTCCTCTTACTTGAAAACTTTTTAGATAAACAGCAGTTTTCTCATATTTGAAAAATCACTGTTCTCCAACTTAATTTTCCTTCATTTCTTTACACCTTGTAAAATCTCGGCCTTCGTTCACAGCGGGACGCCAGCTGTCCACGAGCGTTCGGCTGCAGTGGTCATATTGGTTTAAATTATTTTCCATTTTTACAGAGAGCCTTCAAAACTATTAATTAAAAGCTCACTGTGAAAAAGAATCTTACAAACATGTTTACTTAGTTGTAGCAAAAATAAGTCTATTTTAACAGCTTCGTTTTTGCATGTTCCTGTCTGAAAGGCGTAGGTAGTACATGTTACAGTTTGTGTTCCAGGCTTCACCGCCCTCACCCTCGGGCAGGCTGGGATCTCACGCGGTGCACACGCGGGTGTTCTAGCGACACTACAGTAAGTTCTCTTACAGATCTATAAACTTGTCAGTTTCCACTTACTCACGTTTTGTAAACATTGCACTACAAAAATCAACCCTCTAAGGAAGAAAATCTTTTATTTATGGTATTAAATAATTTCTACCGTAATCTTTGAACTCAAAACCAAGCAAAAAAATGTAGATACATAGTATCTATTTGGAACAAATTTTTGTAACTAATTTGTTTCATTTTTTTAAATAAAGACAACTAAAAAATCAACTTTCTGGAATTCCTTTAAAGCAAAATTTGAGTTTGTGGGAAATGCTGTGGCCCCCCCTCTCTAGGCCATTTAATGGAACTGACTGCTTCCTCCAGGAGGAGGGCTGAGCGGGATGCACAGGTTTTCGCAAGCCTTTCGCAGGCTCTCTACCTGCTAGCCAAGTGGTGCCCACGTGATTGTTTCTGGCTTGGAAGCCCAGTCACTTGATCTGATGAGAGGACGGTGACCGAAAGGGGCGTGCTGAACCGGAAATGACGGACAAGTGACTTAAGCACCTGCTGCTGGCTCATCTTTTGATGGTGCCTCGGGTCTACTCTCCCTCTTGCCAAAGACCCTCCAACAAGCCCCAAGGCTGTGCGTCCACAGCACCTTTTCTAACTTTTACACTAACCATGCCACGGAGTGTAGCTCTCTGCACCGTCCACTCTTCCCGACGCCCTCGCCATCCCTGCTCCCCACGGCCTGGTACCTGAGTAGTACAGGTGCTCAAGACGCATGGGAAATGACTGGAGAGATCCTGCTGTTTTTTCTTTGTACTTGTTGCCCGGCGTGCACCTCTGCCTGCGTCCCAGGCTGACAGATTGAAGAATTAAGGGAAAGAGAGGCTTGCTGGGGTTTTAGATCCTGTCAGTAAAAGCAGAGGTTTCTCCTCTGGGGCCACTCTGTGCCTCAAGAGCTGTGTCAAGGACGTCATTTGGGGTCTACTCACAGCGAAGCCAGACTGCAGGCAGGGCTGTTTGGATCCGTCTAGACTTGCGCCTCCCCCTGCGGTCGGGGATGGAGCGCAGCCCCCCATGTGGTGTCCGTCAGCCACACAGGGCGGGATAGGGGGCAGCGAGCCACCAGGCCAGGGCCAGGACCATACTCACTAGTTCTTAACACCAGGACGCAAACAGAGCACCCGAGAAGGAAGTGGTTTCCAGAGTTTGGCTTTATTTTGCAGTACAGAAATCATCTGGAGCCATCTGAGACCGACATCCCTGAAGCGGAGGCTCTTGTCAAATCAATACTGCGTCGCAGCTTGGTCCGTTGAGGAAGCCACACCTGGGGTACAAAAGAAGCTTCTACGTTTACCTGCTGTACCACAGATTTCTTTCCCCTTTGCTCTTACCAATTTTACCAGGTGAAAACACCGCACACAGGCTTCCTCCGGAATGACGCTCGGTTTCTGGAGTTGGGTTAGAATTGTGGGCCCGTGCGACCCCAACCCGTGGCTGTGTTCCGTGGGCCCTGTCCTAACAGTTGATGGGACACAGATGTAGAGGGGCGGGGCCCACGCAGGGATGCTGGCCCAAGTCATGGACGATTCGGTGGGAATCTCAATGCCAATGGGACAGATGGCACGCGAATGGTGCCGCGCCGGCTCTCAAGCGGCAGAAGCACACGACCGCGGAGGCTACACTGATTAAAAGATACAAATACTGTATCAGGTGCTCTGTGTCAGGATCACAGGGTTGTCTTCAAACTGATCCTTCACTAAGGAAAAAAGCCAGTATCGGTTAAACTGAACAGAATGTGGTAACCTGCCAATTCGGAGGAGCCACGCCGTGAGAACGAGTTAATACATGATATTAGGAAGGGGAGGAGTACGGACTGGGACAGCGTTCCGAGGGCGCCGCAGGGGTTACAACAGCGACTCCGGACGGCGCGCGGCCAGTGCCAGCTGCGTCTGTCCGAGACGGGCGCGCGCGCCGCTTAGTCTTCCCCGTAGATGTCGTTTTTCTTGCGCTTCATTTCCTCAAAGTCGAACTCGGACCCGGTCATCCTCTTGTAGATGTCTTTGATGTCGTCGCAGGTGGTCTCGAAGTGAGTGGTCGCGTCGTAGGTGCGGGAAATAAAGATCTGAAGTGACATCAGAGACACGGACTTGGCGACGACTGCCCCGGCGACGGCCGCACCCAGTGCCCGCCCAAGCCCGCGCACTCACCTGGCTCTCCGTCCCCAGGTCTTTTGGTACGAGGAGGTCACTGATGCTCACAAACCTGGAGGGAGGAAACGGAGGCCGAGTGTGAGCCCACCACGAGCCCACCCTCGGCTCCGCCTGCATGTCCCAACCCCCAGCATGCAGCCGGGGGCCGCCACGTCCGAACTCGTGTCGCGTCAGCTCATCTCCACGAACACGTCACTCACTTCTGTTCGATTGGTTCCAAAAGGTCCAAAGCTGGTCTGATTTCCTTCTCGGGCTCCTTGGTCTCCACGGTGGTGCTGACTATGGCGATGTACTTGCCCTGCGCGGCCACGTTGTGCGCAGAGGAGATCATGCAGACGTAGATATCTGCGGGCGACGAAGGCCACCTCACCGCCCGGCCCCAGCCTCGGGCCCGCCCGATTCCATCGAGCCGAGCCTTCGGCTTCAGGGCTACGCGGAGGCTGGCGGGGCCCTCCGGGAAGTATGCCCAGATCCAGCCACTTCTCGCCGACTGCGGGCCACGGCTCTCCCAAGCCGGGAGCTGCTGGGCCTGGACCGCTATCCAGATGCCGCCCAAACCTGACTGCTCTGGAGTCTTCCTCCCCAGGGCCAGCATCTAGAAAGGCTTTCCAACAGCTAAGAAAGGATTTACATAAAGGACCAAGTTTCTCGAGCAACCCGCAGATCAGCACAAGCTGTTCTTCGATCCCACAGGTTCTCCCTGTCCTTGCGCTGCTCAGTAAGTGCCTCACCGCCACCCCACCCCCATCGGAAGGTCGCCGCCAGCTCCTCCTCTCTCGAGGCTTCTCCTCAACCCTGCGGTCTGCCTGGGCCCCCTTAACATCCCTTCGTTGCAATCCTAATCTTAGGTGACTCTGGTTTCTTACATGGAAAAATAAATACAGATAGCTCCGATTAAAAGCTGATAACCCTTTTTAGTTGAATTTTCAATAAATAAAAAAGTTAGGCTTCCGCCTGAAAGAATGGTGGGAAAAGGTAGGGGAGATGAAAATAACTGCTCAACGCAAAGAGATGAGGAATTACAGTTTTAGAAGTCAGTCCCATTCCTAACCAGAGGAAGCCGTTTTCCGGCACACTGCTAAAATCAAATTTAAGTATGAGCTCGACAAGTAACGACATAAAAGCACAGCCACTGGCTCAAAACCACAGTGGGATTGGGTCACCTACTAAGCAAGAAACCCCCGCAGGCCAGTGTTCGAGCCAGGAGACACTGACCACTCATCCAGTCTAGCCTCTCAGTTCATCCTTCTAGAACGAGAGACTGGAGGTTCAAGATGGGGGACTAGGGAGAGCGAGGCAGGGCTACAGGACTAATGTGTGCCTTTCACGGTGAGGACTTAGGATCTCTCAGAGCTAAATCCGTCACATCTTGTTTCCCACAGGTGACCTAAGTTTCTTCACAGAGCAAACAAAATTAAAAATCCGGGATGAAACACACAGCAGATTCTAACAAACTTCTGTAAACATCTGCTGATCTTCAAAACTCACCTGACTTCCGATTGACCTGGTTCTGGGGAATGATGATCTGGCAGGAGTTGGCATCGTTGGTGTTCCTGATCGGGTGGCTGAGGATGCAGATGACTCTGACCACCTGGCCCACCTTCTCCACCCGGTCTTTGACGTAGCTGGGGTCACAGATGAGCTGCTTACAGCGAGCAACCTGTACCGAGACGTTGAGGTCCCATTGACAATAATCAGTGTCCCAAGTTTCTAGATAGAATACTAGTGCCATTGTCCCTTTAATACCATCTGTCACCTTCATAAGGTTAACCGGAAGTTATTCTTGAAGTACAGGCAACTGAAAACTAGTTTTGCCAACAATCCCAACAAACTCTCCTGGGAAAGATCCATGGATTTGGAGCCCTGCTCAGGTGTGAGGGAACTGTGCACAGTGTTACGAGGTTACAGGTTTCAGAATCAGGCAGACAGCTTTCAAATCCTGGCTGTCCCTAACCTCAAACGTCATTGTTAGGATTCAATGAAATACTCTATTTAAGGGCCATTGTCATACGTGACTGTGCCCAGTAAAAAAATTCTGTGATCGCCTGAGAGGAAGAGCTGTGGGAAACAAAATGGGATGACGCTGCACTGAAAAGTCCTCAGGTACGGATGAACTCCTCCCAACAGGTCCCTGTTCTCTAACACCCATCCTGCGGGACGCACAAGGGAGTTACAAAAGATCTGCAGTAATGAAGGTTCGCTCAGAGGGCCAACCGGTGAGTACAGATTACGTGGACCGAACCATGGAATACCGTTCAGGGACACACTATTTTTCTACCCGTAGCTCTGGAGCAGCTCTAACAATCTTAAGAGTTGTTAGTTCATCAACATTCACTTCGAATCAGGGAAACGCTACTTGAAACTCCACCTGGCCAGCTGCACAGCTAAAACCCTTATTAAGTAATAAAATGCTCCGTAACCATCAACCCCAAATTCAACCAATAAATTTTAAATGGTATAAATAAAGCTAAATTTAAATGAAAACCCAGGACACAGGCACCAACCTACACTACATAAACACAGAACGTGTACCACTAAGACTTTATCCATAATGTATTTCTCAGTCTGAAGCAATAATCAACATTACAGAAAGTAAGATTAAAAAAAAATAATAAAACCGCATCTTTAGCTCGTCCTTAGTATAACAAACCATAAAATGTGAAATCCAGCATCGATGCCCAAACCACACTACATCAGGCCACTTTTTCTTCACAACACAGTATTTTTTAAATTGTGAAAACGCTCCTTACCTCTCCTTCAGACTTCACACCAATCACTTTTCCATCCTGCACGATGATTTCTTCAATGGGTTTATTGAGCATGTATGTACCGCCATAAATGGCACTTAGCCTAAAAAAATGTTAGAGATGACAATTTGTAACTGTCAACCACTAAAGTGTTTCTTGGATCTTGAGTTCTAGGCAATGTATATTTGCTCAGTCTCCTTGCGGAAGGTGTTCATTTAAAAGTCATTAAAGCTACAATTACAGGAGAGAGAGAGAACCAGAACCGAAATCTCCCACTCACAGTTCGGAATACCGAGTCCAAAAGCAGCACTGACCAGTGATGGGGAAACTGCTCCTGTCGGTCTTACCTTCCTGCACAGAAATAAACTAATACAATAGCAGCAGTGCGGAGTCCGTGGAGAGCGAGTAAAAGCAGCAGACGCTGGAGAAGACACCGAAGGAGGCGGCTGGGTGCACGGCCTCTGTGCGCCTGCCCGAGGGAACTGCCCCAACCCCGCAGCAGGAGCGCCTCAAGCAGGAGCAGGAAGCCGCAGGCCGGATTCAAGGAGCCGCAGGACAGGAGGAGAAACCCGGGCCGGGGGGGGGGTGCCACAAAAAGGGGAGCAACCAAATCTGTAAAATCTCTTCAAATCCGTAACTAACTGCAGAAGGGCTCGTACGTGAGAGAGACCGCAAGGAACGCAGCAAGAAGCAACAGCTGAGCGGGGCCGTTGCTGAGCACAGACGAGCCGAGGCCCGCGGCGCTAACGCTCCGAAGCCCACCCTGCCGCGCCGGACAGCCGGCTCCCGCCGGGCGCGTCCCCTCCAGCCCAGGAGCCGCACAGCTCACTGCACGACCAGGGAGGATTCCGCTGGAACAAACACTGCCCTCCCCGCCCAGTAAGGGGTCAAGTCAAACCTCCCGAAGTCCCAGGTGAGGGGCCAATGATTCCCCCCCCGACTCCAACAAAATCACCCCCAGAGAGCGAGCCCGGCGTCTCTAGAGTGTGCCAGTAACCAGGCCCCGTACACACATGTACACACACATCAATAGCCAAGTGAGGAAGCAAGAAACGTGATTCGAAGTACATTCAGGAAAAGCTGTCGGGACGAACCGGTACCCAGACTCCCGAGGCTGGATACGCAGGGGACTGGAGGCAGCTGTCACAGATCTCTTCGAGGACAGACACCCGCATTCAAGAACACCTTATTACAAATATATTCAGAGGGGCCAAAGTGAGTAAACAATCTAAAAAACGCTGTTTTTTTAAAAACTTGAAGTTCTACACGTAGAAAGTCCAGTACCAGAAAAAAAGTTAAAACTCACTGAATGGGATGGATAGTCTTTTGGAAACAGAAAAAGGACTCCGTGAACTTGAAGACTAATCAACAGGCATCATCCGATATGAAGCCTGGAGAAACCAAAAGACGAAATAAAGAAAAAAGAAAAGCTCTGCAGCGACGACGGAAGACCACCCGGCATCCAGCATGACCGAACCGTCCCAGAGGGAGAGGACAGAGGAAACGGAAAGAAACGTCTGAAGCGGGTAACGGATTTTGAAATTCCCGATCTGACACGAACACACGCATCCACGCAGCTCGGCAAGGCCCGAGCAAAACCACAGAGGCAGACCCTCGGGACGCTGCCCGAAAGCGAAGGGATTCTCGGAAAGCAGCCGGAGGGGAAGCCGTACCGTCTCCACGCGCGGGACAGCGCGACACCGGCGCGGGACGCAAGTGACAGGCAGTGGCTGGGAAGTGCTGCCTGGAAACCTCTCAAGACAACGAAAGTCCCGCAGAAGTGAAGGTGACGGAACCCAGCACCAGCAGCCCTTCGACTACAGGAACGCCACAGCGGGCTGAAGAGAAAGGTCACGAGACAGAAACAAGGATTTATAAGAAAGAAGAGCAGCAAACACGGTAACGTGGGAAAACGGTTCTTCCCTTTCCTTCCCTTGTCACTTCCGTAAACTGACTGTTCAGGGCAGAAACTGCACCGCTGGACCGGGGGCTGAGCCGTGCCAGTGATCGGAGCGCAGAGAAGAGACCGCAGGCGCGACGGCGCAGAGAGCGAGAAGCACAGAGACCGCTGCAGCCTGCTTCGATTGTGCGTACGGTGTTGAGCACAGCATTAACTGCAAAGAAGCCGACAGGATGCACGCCATAGTGTGCAGAGCGCTGAACTATGACAAATAAAAAGGCAAGGCCACAAAGCCACTAAAGGAGTTAGTCTGGAATCGTAAAAAATATTTGATGAATCTGAAGAAAGAGGAACAGAAATGGGGGGAGAAAAAGACAATGAACAAGACAACAGATCTAATCCCAACCATATCAGTAATTGTACTAAACGTAAATGAGCTAAACAATCCCATTAAAGGCCAGAGTTGTCGCACTGGGTAAAAAAGCAATATTCAACTATCTGCTTCTACAAGAGACTCACTTAACTAGACAAGCATCCGAAAGTAAAAGAATGACAAAAAATACAAAAGGAGTAAGCAAAAGGGTAAGGTGGTATTTACCGTCTAACAGTGGAAAGGAGTATCAGCTGGCAAAAAAGCTTTGCACAGATGAAGTACAAACGGACGGACCTGCACCGAGGAACGGGAACTCCACACTCTGGCGGGAGACGCACCCGCAGAAACAGGACACACAATCAGCGCGGACACACGGGAGCTGCGCCATGGGCTCCCGCTACTGCGCGCAGCCCGATATGTGCGGGCTGCGAGCTCTCCACAACAGCTAACTCACTCCCCAAAACACATCGCTGACATGACCGCCGACTCTAAGGCCCCTGGATGGCTCAGCTGGTTATGAGGGTTGCGAGAGCGAGCCCTGCAGTTGGCTCCACGTTCAGCGGGGAGTCTTCATGAGTCCCCTCTATCCCTCTCTGCCCTTCCCCCATCTCTGCACACATTCTCTAAAATAATCTTTTAAAAACCATTTTTAAAAATCTGACCATAAATTATGCCTTGATTTCAAAAATTAAAATCTTACAAGTTGGTTCTCTGATCATGATGGAATTAAATTAGATGTCCGTAACAATAGGATATTTAGAAACCTCTCCAAATGTTTAGCAATTAAACACTACACCTTCAAAAAACCCAAGGATTAAAGCAAAAAAAAATAAAAGAAGAAGAAACAGGGTACCATAATGAATGATACATATTTAGAGAGAAATTTTAAACCTTTTAAATCCTCATGTTAGAGACAAAGTATAACCAATGACGTGTTTCAACTCTAGAAAGCTAAAAGAAAATTAAACCCATGAAGGGACAAGAAATTAAGAACAAAATAAAATAGAAAATAAGCCACAGAGGAAATAAATAAAACTAAGAATCTGGTACTTTGAAAGGATTCATAGCTGATAAAATCCTACCAAAAAAGAAGAAAATACAAATGACCGATCACAACAATGGAAGGTAGGAACTTCACTACAGATCTTAGACACTGAAAGCATAATTAAAAATGTTATTATGGGGCACCTGGGTGGCTCAGTGAGTTAAATGTCTGTCTTCAGCCCAAGTCATGATTCCAGGGTAGTGGGATCGAGTCTGGCGTGGTGTCAGGCTCCTTCATAAGTGGGAAGCCTGCTTCTCCCTCTGCCTCTGCCCCTCCCCGTGCCTGTGTGTCCTTGTTCTCAAATAAATAAAATCTTTAAAATATATACATATATTATGGACAACAGAAAATTCAAGAACTTATGTGAAATGGTCAAATTTCTTCTTTTTTTTTTTTTAAAGATTTTTTTATTTGACAGAGAGAGAGATCACAAGTAGGCAGAGAGGCAGGCAGAGAGAGAGGAGGAAGCAGGCTCCCTCCCCGCTGAGCAGAGAGCCTGATGCGGGACTCGATCCCAGAACCCCGGGATCATGACCTGAGCCAAAGGCAGAGGCTTAACCCACTGAGCCACCCCGGCGCCCTGAAATGGTCAAATTTCTTGTAAAACACAAGAGATGAACTAAATGGGACATCTGAGTAGCCTGATTTCTAATTCATGTGTATGTACGCACACGCACGCAAATTACATCGAACGATAAATTAAAAGGAAAATACATCATGAGTAAGTGTTGTTTACCCTGGGAATGCAAGGCCAGTTTAACACCCCAAAATCAATCCATGGTTCACCACAGTAATGCATAAAGAAAATGTGCATTATTAACTTAATGTCAACACCCATTCTTAAGAAAACTCCCAGCCAGCCAAGAATAAGAAGGAATTCATTCTGACAAAGCCATCGACAAAAACCCTCTAAAAAAATTTAGTAATAAAGCAGGAATGTTCATTCTCAACAGCAAACAACTTTACAATAAAATTGAGACGGTTTCATTAACAGCAGCATTTAAGGAACATAAAATACTTATGAACCAATGTGAACTAGGTGCTAGATCCCTACAATGGAAGCTTCAGAACCCTGCTAAGACAACACCTAAGTCCGCAGAGAGAGCGGCACCTTCAGGGGTTGGAAAACCGGTAGCAAGCTACGTCAGCCCCAGCTGGCCTGTACATTTAAATTCAATCCCAGTAAAATCCCAGCATTGTTTTCCTAGAAATTGACAAGCTGTCCCAAAATGTATAGGGAAATCAAAGGACTTAGTAGAGCCAAAACAATTTTGAAAAAAAAAAACCACAAACAAAAAAAGTTGGAGCTGATTTTCATTACTTGCTTTCACAACTTAATATAAAACTGGAATAATCAGGGGGAGGCTGACTGGCTCCGTCGGTGCAGCAGGTGACTCCTGATCTGCGGGTTTGGAGTTTGAGCCCCAAGCTGGGTGGAGAGATTACTTAAAAATAAAAATAGTCTTTAAGGGCGCCTGGGTGGCTCAGTGGGTGAAGCATCTGCCTTCGTTCGGCTCAGGTCCTGGGATCGAGCCGTGCATCGGGCTCCCTGCTCAGCAGTGAGTCTGCTTCTCCCTCTCTCTCCGCCCCCCACACCTTACACCCCCACCCCTGGCTCGTGCTCCCTCTCTCAACTAAATAAACAAAATCTTAAGAAAAAGTGATGGAACAAAACAGCTCCGTACATATCTGTGGCCAAATGACTTGCCACAAAGGCACCAACACAACTGGAAAAGTCTTTTCAGCAATGGTGCGGGGAGAACTAAACATGGGGACGGAGGAGAAAGAAGTCACAGACGAAGCGGCCGCGGGGGGGACTCATGAGGGGACACTCATGAGGGGACACAAGCGAGCTTCCCAGACTCAACGTTTTCTTCTCTTGAGTGTCGTGTTGGTCACACACGTCTGTACACCCAAACTAAACTTTTTACAGTACCTCTGTGGTTTCGTTATATATAAGGTTTATTCCAATAAAAAGAAAAGCACCTCACAGCCCACAGACCTCTCATCCCTCCCAACCGCGTACCCTGTCTTCCTGCAGAAGAGGGGACCACGTTAGCGACAGGCACTGACCTTGCAAATCCCTGGGGCAGCTCTCCGAGGCCATAGAGGGGGTAAAGGTACGGGCTTTTGCCATATCTTGCCAGAGACTCACTGTAAAGTTTAATCCTATTAATGGTTTCACAACATGGCTGATCTAGATAGCTAAAATAAATGAAATAAGTATTAGAAAATATTTAAATGTTTTTCTGAAATCATTTTATTTCACTACTCTCGTATTTTACCTAAAAGCTTCTAACACTGATTTACAGCTGGAACCTTCCATAATATAACATGGTTATCTACTCATTTTGTCAGAACTTCCATTTTAGAGAACTGAGAAATTCAGTGACGGTCCCAAGAAAAACAGAAATCTGCACCGTGGAAGACTTACTCATCGGTTCTGTAGAGAGCCAGGGCGTGGCCGGTAAAGTCTATGACATCTTGTCCCAAGTCGAATTTCTTGTACACCTCTCGCATGGCGGTCTTCTTAGGATCGATGCCCTCAAAAGTTCGGGGATCGTTTTCATCAAAGTTGGCAACGTACACTAGGAATTTTCTGAAGCGACGTTTTTCAAACAGTCCCATTAAGCCTAAAGAATTGGTCAGAAAGCAAACATTCACACTAGGACACTGAGGAAAAGGGAGTGAGAGAGGCCAAGTTCAACACGCCAGGCCAGCTCGGAGGCACCTCTCCTGGTGCGCGGCTCCTGCCGTCCCTGCGCTTCCACACCAACTGCGTGATCACAAGGAAAACGTGGCCTTGGAAGACTGATCCGCGAGGGCACCCACCTGACATTCTTCTTCTGACAAGTCTGATCTGTACCCTGCCAACTGCCTAAAATTCTGAACGCTCCTCCCTTCTCTGTATGCTAACGTTCACTCCAGCATTTCAGGAAAGGAGGATTATGCTGCCAGTCACTTACTTTAATAAAGTTCTAGCTAATCAGTTACCCACTCTTTATACTAAAAAAAGCTGAGCAGACAGGTATAAACTACTTTGTAAACGCTCAGTTCTTACTAGGCAGGAGTCCTCCTGGAGTGTACAGCTGTTAGGAAGACAAGGCCAAAGGAAAAAACCTTTCTGGCTTGATCTCCTTCCCTAAACCGTATGACGGCTTTAAAAACAACCTTCTCACAGAACAGTGTACTGTTTTGGTATTTTGGATATTACTTCCCCCAAGACTACAGATGAAATCAACAAAACTGAAAATTAAAATGATCATGAGGGGGGCGCCTGGGTGGCGCAGTGGGTTAGGCCTCTGCCTTCGGCTTGGGTCATGATCTCGGGGTCCTGGGATCGAGCCCCGCATCGGGCTTTCTGCTCAGCAGGAAGCCTGCTTCCCCACCCCTTCTCTGCCTACTTGTGATCTCACTGTCAAATAAATAAAAAAAATATTTAAAAAAAAAAAATGATCATGAGGCCATTAATGACAGCTGACTACATTTAACATGTTTAAACTGTATTTACAACCTAGTTTTAAAAAATGGGACGGGGCCCCTGGGTGCAGTCGGTAGAGCCTGGGACTCTCGATCTCAGGGTCTTAAGTTCAAGCCCCACACTGGGTACGGAGCTTTAGATGAATGAAAAAATAATTTTTAAAAAATTAAAAAACAAAAATACGGGACAGAATGCATACACGGTAATGGTATAAGGCTAAAAAAAAAAAAAAATTCTATGACCTCACAAGCACCAACTTACATTTAGTTGTCAGGGTAAAAATAAGATCGCCGACAGAATACAGTTCAATTTTCAGCTACGTCTCTCTGATGATGCCTTCCCTGATCACCCTATTTGAAACTGTGCCCCTTCCTCCCTCCATCCGCACAGCATTATCACCATCTGATGAACGCTTCCTTTCGCATAGCCTATCTCCCGCTAATTGAGGCTGGTCGCTTACTTTCCCCTTCTGTTGGAGCCGCCCTGCCCCAAACCTAGAAGGGTGCGTGGCGCGTACCATGTGCTCTGTATTCAACTCACATGCTGTGTGATGCAAGCAAGTGTAAGAGAAGTCAAATTATTCACTTACTGGATATACAATTGGAAAGAAAAATGTTCAACTATATCATAAAAGGTTAGAAAAAAATCTTTTTCCAAGTTACTTGGTTTCCTGAGTAGTACCTTAACATCATTTCAAATATTTTACTTTCCTTCATTCACTTGCACACTGAGGTTTATTTACAAAACAAAAACAGAAACAAGAACCTTAGGTAAAGACATTTAAAACATTAAAAGTGACAAAATCCAGAGCAGTTTCATGAAGAAAATAAATGAAAGTTTTCAACAGGTGTAAGATCTGACCACAGAGAATGGGAAGAATACTGTTAAAATGTCCATACTTACCCAAAACAATCTACAGGTTCAATGTGATCCCTATCAAAATACCAACCACATTTTTCACAGAACTACAATAAAATACTAAAATTGGTACGGAACCACAAAGACCCTGAACAGCCAGAGCAACCTTGAGAAAGAAGAAAGTGGACACTATCACACAATCCCAGATTTCAAGATTTCTGACAAAACTGTAATGATCAAAACAGTCTGGTACTGGCACAAAGAGACCCACAGATCAGCGCATCCACACAGAGAGCCCCGAAATAAAGCCACACCTGTACAAGCAATTAATCCGTGACAAAGGAGGCAAGGGTATCCAGTGGGGAAGAGACAGTCTCTTCAACAAATGGTTCTGGGAACACTGGAAAGCCACACGCACACCACACACAAAAATAAACTCACAATGGACTAAAGATCTAAATGTAGACAGGAAACCACAGAACATCTAGAAGAAAAGACAGGCAGGGATTTCTTGGACATTGGCCATAGCAACAGTCCTCTACATGTTGGGCCGCACCAACACAGACAGCTTCTGTCCAGGAAAGGAAACCATTAACGAAACAAAAAGGCAGCCTACGGAATGACAGAAAATATTTGCAAATGATATATTCGATAAGGGGCTAAATCCAAAATATATAAAGAACTTAACTTACACAACTCAGCACACACAAAAAGTAATAATCTGATCAAAAATGGGCAGAGGAACTCAACAGAACTTTTTCTACTTCTACTTCAGAAGACAGACACCAGAGAAGATGCCCCAAATCCCTCGTCGTTATCAGGGAAATGCAAATCAAGACTGCAACGAGATCTTGCCATTTCTGACAACATGGACGGACCTAGAGGGTATTATGTTAAGTGAAATAAGAAAAAAAAAAAAAGGATTTCACTTACAAGTAGAATATAAAAACAGAATAAACGGATGAACAAACCTAAAAAAGCAGAAGCAGACCCACAGATACAGAATACAAACGGACGGGCGCCGGGGTGGAGGGACGGAGGCTGGGAAAATGGGTGAAGGGCAGCGGGAGGTCTGGGCCTCCGGTCACGCCACGACTACGTCACAGGGACGACTCGGAATGTGGTCGAAGGGCTGCACCAGCGCTGGGAGGCGACAGATGGCAGCCCCACTTGGCAGCGAGGAGGGCAGACCTGCTCAATCACCATGTTACACACCCGAAACTAATGTGACGGTGTGTGTCAACCATGCTTCAATTACGGAAAAAAAAAACCAGAACAAACTTTTGACCGCAGCGTTAAAAAAAAAAGTGAGAGCGGAGCTCAATGTCCAAGAACACTCCTGAAGGAGAGTACGCGGTCCACCAGCCTGCCGGTGCGCCCAGCCCACTCACTCCAGCTGCTCTGCTCTGTAACGGGAAGGAGGATGCGCTCGCTGATGGCAAAGGTGGTCTACGTGAACACGGGGCTCGCAGCAGTTCAGAGTCGGAACAAATACACAAGCGAGAGATTTAAATTAAGACAGAAGATTTTGCTGGACCCATTTCCAAGCCATTCATGAAAACGTCTCGAAACATTTCTGAACTTATCTATGTTCTACATGACTTTAGAGGCCAAAGATACTTCTCACTGATTTGATTCAAGTAACAAATCAACAAATATTTACTGGAACCTTGAGGTTGCACATGAACTTCTCCACTTCTACACCTTCCCTTATCCCGTTCATTCTGCCGAGGATTTTCCTGCCTGCCGTTCTGACTTCAAGATCCTATTCATTAACAGAAAAACAGTTGCTGAGAAGGTAAGGATCTGGTAAAAATTCATACAACTGTGTACTAAAACAGGTAAATTCTACTGTATCTAAATTCTACCTCAATAAACCTAACCATAAAAACAGATACATAAACATACTTATTTGGGGGGCAGGCGGACCATGAGAAGGATAAACCGGAAACAAAACAATCAAGTGAAGGGAGAATGAGGACAAGACTCTAAATGCATCTTTTGATACAATGTTGACTTTCCAGTCATGTAAATGTTCTACATATTTGAAAAAATGAAATCAGAAAGGGCAAATAAAACTGCTACAAGGTAAATCCTTAAGTTTTTGTTTAATGGAGGCAGGAAGCGAAGCGATTAACATAGGTAAGAGCTCAGAGTGTAAACCAAAGTTTAGAACACAAACTCTGTTGTAAAAGATTGTCTTCAGACTGGTGAACTCTTATTTCTTTGGAATAAAATTTATGTTGTCATTTAAAATAATTCCTAACCCATGATTATACCACTAACGCCCTGAATTTAAGTATGAGCCATTCCGTTCCCCTTTTGGTTGTTAATCCTAACTTAGCCACAAATCTCTGTGCTGACTTCTTTCTTTCTGGCTAGAGTGCCTTCAACATTTTCTCCCCATAGCAAGAAGGAAATAAATGGAGTTAGAGAAGATGCCAAAGTAATTCAAATTACGTTTTAAGGTGAGGGAACTTTCCCACTCTCCCGCCAAAAGAATCCCGAGAATCTACTGGCACTTTTCTGCGCCCATTCCTAACAGCTCCCTCTCCTAAGCTCCTCCTGGAGCCCCTCCTGCAGAAAACTCATCCACCCGTGAGCGCTCCAAATTCACCCTTTCTCCAACAGCTCTGTGCGATAACTCAAACACCTTCAGGGACAGAAGGTCTTGTTCAGGGATGTTTGCTCCCAAAAAGAGGTAGGAATATAAAATGTTAACCAGGAACCTTAGATTGAGCCAAGAGAGGAAATCTTTTTGGGCAAAGAATAAAATCACTCCATACTCACTGGAAATTCCTAAAATCAGAGACTGCAGACAATGACAACAGCATCAATTAAAAGATAAGGTTTCGCCAGAACAGAGTTTCTTCTTTGGCAGGATGGCTAAGCTGGGTCGGTGGCCCGCTCAGCGCACTGATTACGTCCACGGGCGCTACAGTGGTAATACCAGAGTTTCTACTCCAGTCTTGCCACTTACCTACGTGACTCCAGGCCTGAGTTCCCTCATCTATAAAATGGAAACCCTACCCTGTAAGCGGTTTCCAAAGTCAAATAAGACAATGAATGTGAAGTGTTTTGCACAGAGCCTAGCACACAGGAACCCCCATCCCCCAGCCGAACAACGGCTCTTACGAATTATTACTAGTACAAGAAGAGCACTGACCCACACCAGCACCAAGTTCCATGGGGGGAGACAAGCCACCTGAAGCCTCTCCCAGCTTCAGAGGCAGGGGTTTTTGAACATTCTCTTCACTGATGTCCTCTTGGTGTCTGGCAAGTAACAGACACTCGGTAAATATTGCTGACTGGATGAGTGATGGCTGGCTGTCAGGACAGGGACATTATATGTGATCTCTAAGATTCCTTTCCATTATGAAATCTCAGGGTTCTGAGAAAATAAAATAAAATGACTTACTAGATGCCAGAGCTTCTGCTTCAGTGGATGGAACCTTGTAGATCTTTCCACCCTTATAGACAAAGCTCCCTTCAGTCACTTTGAAATCCAGATAGCGAGTGACCTCTGTATAAAGCAGCATCTTCACCAGCTGACCTAAAAAAGTCCAACACTCCAAACTGTAACTTAAGCCTCAGTATCTTCAAAAACCAGCAGAAATACAAGTACATTCATTGTGGGCTTGTACTAACCACTTCCCAGTTCTAACATTGTCCAACCCCTTCCAAAAACTCTTGAATGCCATGTTCTAAATGGCACAATCAGAATGCACACCTACTGCGGAACATCTTTAGAAGTGCTTTTTTAATGTTACAACTTCAGGAGTAATAACTTTGTCAACTTGCTTTTGTAAAATCTATGTTAATTATTATTAGAGGTATGAAGTTTAGAATTACAGTGCTATTGAAAATGGGCTTGAGTTTCCTTTAAGTTACTATTGTAAAGAGAAGCAACTAATAGGCAAAAATTTTCAAGAATTTGTGCTACTCACTTTATATTATTCAATCTGTACTAATTAAAATGAATATTAATTTCATGGGCGCCGGGGTGGCTCACTCACTTGAGCGTCTGACTCTTTGATTTCAGCTCAGGTCATGATCTCAGGGTCATGAGATCAAGCCCCACCCCAGGATCCAGGCTGTGCATGGAGCCTGCTTGGGATTCTCTATTTCCCTCTCGCCCACGCCCACCCTCCCTAAAATAAATAAATAAATCTTTTTAAAAATAAATAAAAAATAAAATGAACATTAATTTCAGATGAATTTCAGGCATATAATTAAAAATATTATCTGCCTATAAGCCAAGAAATTTGGTATACTAAAATAGAAACCTTTTTTTTTTAATAGAAAGCTTTTTGAGAAACTAAACAAAATTACTTTAAAGCTCATTTGAAAGGACAGAAACACTAGGGCAAAATAAAAAAATATATATATATATATTTTAAAGATTTATTTATTGAGAGTGAGAGATTGCACACACAAGCAAGTGGGGGGGGGGGCAAAGGGAGAAGGACTAGCGGATTCGCCACTAAACTCAGAGCCCGATGTGGGGCTTGGTCCCAGGACCCTGAGATCATGACGTCAGCTAAAGTCAGACAAATCGACTGAGCCACCGAGGCACCTCTAAAAAATTTTTTTGAAAACAAAAAATAAATAATGAAGAGAGCTTTACCCAACCAGGTACTAAATTGTAGAGTTATACTGATTAATCACTAAATTAGTGGGGAAAAAAAGAGATCCATGTATAATAATATATTTATTATAAAAGTTCAAAGTGGAAAAGATAAATGGTGTTGAGGGACAACTGATTAACCATTCTGAAAAATTAAATCTCAATGTCTACTTCTCAAACAGGTTAACAGAGGGGGCACCTGGCTGGCTCAGTCGAAAGAGCTTGTAACTCTCCATCTCAGGTCCTAAATTGGAGCCCCATGCTGAGTGCAGAGATTACTTTAAAAACAACAGGGGCGCCTGGGTAGGTCAGTGGGTTAAAGCCTCTGCCTTCGGCTCAGGTCATGATCTAAGGTCCTGGGATTGAGCCCCGCATCAGGCTCTCTGCTCAGGTGAGAGCCTGCTTCCTACTCCCACTCTCTGCCTGCCTCTCTGCCTACTTGTGATCTCTATTAAATAAATAAAATCTTAAAAAAGCAAACAAAAAAACCTAAAGATATTTAGCCTCAGGATAACAAATAAATCAACTTACACAGTAAGACAGGTGAATTCATTTTTACAATGAAAAAATTAAACTATAAAACTATTAACAGCAAATATTAGTATTTTTATAACCTTGAGGTAAAGAGGAAAACTAAGCATAGCCTTCCAAATCAAAAACAATAAAAAGAAGAAAAATCAATCTATATACCTACATGAAAAGCAAAAGCTTACGTATGAAAGAAAAATACAGCACAGCTACTTATAAAGCCAATCACGGACTGGAAAAGGTAACTTCAAATACATTAAGGGTATTTATTTCATGGTCTTTATAAAGAACTCTTTCACATTGATAAGGAAAAATTTAAAAACCTCAAAAGAAAAACGTACAAAGCCTAAGGCTGGCCAATATGAAAGGCAATGAACATCTAGAAATCATTTCTCTAACAAACAGATACTTTTACAAAATCCACGGGGCACCTGGCTGGCTCAATGCTTGCAGCATGCGACTCTTGATCTTGGGTCACGAGTTCAAGCCCCACGTTGAGCATGGAGCCAACTTAAAAATAATCAATCCATTATTTTGGCTTCAGGTATGGCAAAGTGACAAAAATTAAAATGAAGATGGGGTGCCGGGGTGCCTCAGTAGGTTAAGCATCCAACTCTTGGTTTTGGCTCAAGTTATGATCCCAGAGTCATGAGATCAAGCCTTGAATCCGCTTCTGTGCTCAGCAGGGGAGGGGTCTGCTTCAGATCCTCTCTCCCTCCTCCTCTGCCCCTCTCCCAGCTTGTGTGCAGGCACCCTCTTTCTCTCAAATAAATTTGTTTTTAATTAAAATGAAGAATACTCAGATTTAGTAAAGGCAGTGGGAAAGGGGTAGACCCACAGGCTATTGGCAAGAGTCAGATCAGGCAAAAGAAAATAAAAGCCTTAAAAAATCACTGCCTCTCTCCCCTCAATATATGTCTGGGGGGTATGGTGAGATTCAACACACACACAGCCTAGCCTGGGTGGCTCAGTCGGTTAAGCATCTGTCTTCAGTTCAGGTCATGTTCCCGGGTTCCTGGGATGCAGTCCCACATCAGGCTCCCTGCTCAGCATGGAGTCTGCTTCTCCCTCTGCCTACTGCTCCCCATTTGTGCTCTCTCTCTCAAATAAATAAAATCTTTTTAAATAAACAAATTTCAGAGAAAATGCAAATAGGATATTTCCACTAAAAGAAACTAGAATATAAACTCAAAATCAAGAAACAAAACCCAAAAACGGCAAAGGGTAGTTCATACTTTAATTGATGGGACAGAAATAGACTTCATACCAACAACCTAATTTTTAATGTAATTTCAGAAAAAGGCATTAATATCACAGCAGTTTAGCTCCCCTAATTAAAAAGGAGGAAAATGTGAAAAAATAAATTTAAAAGCCTTCAAACTAGGGAAAACACTGCTTCTAAAGACCCAGATATCTGAGACTGTCAGGGAAGCCCCGAGAGAAGAGGGTTGTAGTTTCCATACACGCTGTGCCATGTCCTAGCTTTGTGTCACCAGAACCAATTAGGAAGGAGGCACCCCTCCTCCATTCTTCCTGACTCCAGACGCCTCTAATGGCCACAGTCTACTCACCAAACTGTTGCCATCAACAAAATCTACTTTCACATCCCTGGAGTTAACGCTCTGTCAAGAGCTAGAGTCTACTTTTAAATCGGATTCAATGTACCACCAAAAATGTGAGAAGGCTTTACCGTTGGCCATGAGGAACTTAGGGATTAAGTCCACATTCCAGTCTCTTCCTCTTCCCATCGATGCTGGTGGTGCTCCTGGTATTTTAAATCTTTTGTATAACTAAGACCAAAACAAAAATTACCATAATGTAACAAAATCTACTTTTCATTATGCTATGCCACTATTCGTGGTGCTGGTGTAATAACTGACCACCAGCAGATGAGGTAAAGCGTAACAGTGACATTTCATTTTTTATTAGATACAATTTTTAGAGAAATTCCAAATACATCTAAGTTAAATACACTATAATGAATGCTACAGTAAGTATTGCAGAGGTAGTATTTTTTGCTAACAGATAAGCAAGAATATATAACTATTTGTCAATGATACCCTACTCTGCAGATACACCATTTGTAGAAATCATTTAAACTCACTCTCTCCTGGGTAAAAAGCTAACTTTACTAGCTAAAGTAATTTTGCTTCCATAGTTATATAAGGAGTCAAAAATAAATTCTGGATTCTTCAAATTAAAAAAAAAAAAAACAAAGTTAGCTCCAGCTAATTTAAAATTTATGTGAATCGAGTAGGAGCTCTAGATAAAAAGAAGCTTATGGTCTAAAATTTGGGAATATGCCTCCTGACGTGATGCAGTATGAACTACACAACGATGCTTTCTTATTAGAAGCTAACTTGGACTTTTCAAAAGAAAAAAAAGTGGGGAGATTTCTGTAGATTAAAAGAATAAAGAGAAACACCAAAGACAATGTTTAAAGTAGTTAAAAAAAACAAAAAAAAAGAAAGAAAGGAAAGGAAAGAAAAAAGAAACACTGCGACCACACACAATATAAGACATTCTTGGCACCACTGGGAAATTTGACTGTGATCTGGATATTACTGTTAATTTCCTTAAATGTGATAAAAATGATACTGTGATCAGGTAGGAGAATGTTATTCTTAGCCAGTGAATGCTGAAATATTTGGGTCCAGTATCATGATGTCTGTTACTTTCAAGGATTCAAACCAGTAACAAAAGAAGACATAAAGCAAGTATTGCAAAATGTTTACTGCTAAATCCAGATGGAAGGTTGACCCACTGGTATTATTCTTTCAACTTTTCTACAGGCCTGAATACAAAACAAATTTGGAAAAAAGATGAAGTCCATTTCAGCAGTCACGATGGACAGCAACTGACGATACCTGTGTATCCCCAGTAACACAGCACAGCTCGCGGCCACGCATCTGGACGCTGAACAAACCTCAGGGAAACATTCAGCAAAACAGCAAAATGATAAATATTGATATATGGGAAATGCTTCGTGTGCCCAATCTAAAAAAGCAGGAAGCAAGGGAGTAGAGCAAAAAGAACCAAAGCTCTAGAGTCTTACAACCTAGGTTCACAATCCTGTGATTTTAATAACAGACTATTCTGTCATCTGAAAAAAGGCGACAAACTCTGAGTAACTGAGCGAAACCAGGTGGAGCGCGCCGGCCCTATGCCTGGCCTGTGTTAGGCCTCCATGGAGTCCACACCCTTCCCGTGGAGAGAGAACAGGTGATTGCTCCAGATGGCAGTACCGTCACAACTCGAATGTCTACACGCCCTAAAACCCACAGTCCCTGAAAAAATAGGATGCTAGAGATAATCTAGTTAATAAAACAAAATTAAACCTATCTACAAGGAGTAGAGTTGAGAGTCACAAGTAAAAGTTTCAAAGAACGAAAGGCATCCTAATTTGCTCTAATACTTACATCCTCCAGAGGCGTTATAGATGCACTTTCTCCTCCATAATACGGGTTTCTATCCATGTGAAGAACTTTCTTCCCGTTCACTGACATTATACCTGACAGGATACATTCCTACAGGGAAAGCATAAGCATTTTCAAAAGAAGTGAAGTGTTACCACATGTTTCAAACAGATACTTTTTTAAAGCCCCTCTTAAGGGCATCCGGGCGGCTCCGTCCCATCAGCTTCACACTCTTGGTTCTGGCTCAAGTTGTGATCTCAGGGCTGTGAGATCGAGTTCTGTGGCATGGTCCGTGCTCAGCAAGGAGTCTGCTTAACTAAGACTCTCCCTCAGGGCGCCTGGGTGGCTCCTGGTTATGCGTCTGCCTTCGGCCCTACGTCAGCCTGCCTGCTCAGCGGGGAGTCTGCTTCTCCCTCTCCCTTCCTGCTCGGGTTCCCTCTCTCTCCCCTTCGCTCTCCCTCTCAAATAAATAAAATCTTTAAGGAAAAAAAAAAAAAAAAAAAAAAGACTTTCCCTCTCCTCTGCCCACTCCCACTTGCACATGCCCACTTTCTAAATTAAATAAAATCTTTAAAAATAAGTAGATCTTTTTAAAAATGTAAAACAACGATACTCTTCTCACAATATTTTTATTTTGGAAGATACAATTACACTTCGTGAAGCTTATTCATGTTAACATATAATGGATTTATCACTAAGTGAATTAGTAATTTTTAAAAATTTTCAGTGTTGATTTCTAATTATAAATATTTATATATATATATATAAACCCTATAAACAAAACTCTTCAAGGTCCTTACTTTTTAAGAATATATCCCAAAGCCAAAGAGTCTGAGAACGAGAGCTCTAAAGGAAGCATCCAGGACAACCATAAATAGATTGTAAATGTCCAGTCTCAGGAAAAAGGTAGATAAAACATGAATATACTAAGATATACTCTATCAAGATAGAGGGAGGAAAACCAAAAAAGAATAGTAGGAGTATTGAACTAATGAGAATTATCACAGAGATGGGATACACATTCATTCAAAACTCTTAACCAGGGTTTTGGTGATCAAGGCTTTATTGTTGTTGTTTTTTTTTTAAAGATTTTATTTATTTATTTGACAGAGAGAGATCACAGTAGACAGAGGCAGGCAGAGAGAGAGAGAGAGAGAGGGAAGCAGGCTCCCTGCTGAGCAGAGAGCCCGATGCGGGACTCGATCCCAGAACCCTGAGATCATGACCCAAGCCGAAGGCAGCGGTTTAACCCACTGAGCCACCCAGGCGCCCCAAGGCTTTATTGTTTTTAAAAGAAAACGGAAATTCCACGTATCCTCATTAATCTTTAGGGGTTTTCAAATTTACCCCAAAGACCCCAGGTAGCAGAGAACAATCTCACTCCCCTAGAAGTCTGACTTGATACCTTTATTTTTAAAATTCATTATTTCTAATCTTACTCCAAAATGTATCTTTTCGTTTTAGTATAATGTCAAATTTTACTCTAGGAAGATGTGTCATTTCTTATTTATATCAAGACACCAAACATCAGGAGTGCTCCAGAAGGCCACTTCATGCCCTATTCTGGTCCTAACTACACCCCCAACGCCCCCCTCATGATTTCTAAAAGTGCTGATCTGCTGTTTTTAAACTCTGAATAAATGGCATCATGCACTATATCCTTTTGTATATACCGTTTATTCAACATTATGTTTACAAGACTCATCCAAATTCTGTTTTGTGTATTCTTGATATGTACTTATTCTTACTGCTACGGAGCAGAGGTCCCCAAAGTACAGGGGCCAAGTCCAGTGCACATGCGATTTCACAAATAAAGATTTATTGGTAAACACCCAACCCCATTCATTTCCGTATTGTCCACATTTGTTTTCACCGTACTGCAGTGGAAGGGTAGTTGTGACAGAGACTGTACCGCCTGCATAACCCATTTCCTACATGGACCTTTCCAGAAGGTCTGTGTGACCCTGCAAGCAGTGGGTGGATCCCAAAGGGTGCATCCCAATTCAGTACCACCTGTGAGCATGTTTGAAATGCCAATTCTGAGCAGATTCTCAAACTTCACTCTGCATCCCCGTCACCCAGAGGTCTCCTTAAAACAGACTGCGGAACTCCCACCCACAGGACTGGGCTGCGGCCGAGAATTTGTTTTTCTCACGATTTCCCCGGTGATGTTAATGAGGCTGGTCCAGGACCAATTTCAAGAATCATTACTAAAGCAGCACCGCTCCAACGTTACTAAGAATCAACTGGGGGTCATGCTAGGGGTGCGTGGCTGGCTCAGTCGCTAGAGCACGGCACTCGCGATCACTGGATCATGCAAGTTCAAGCCCCACCGCTGAACTCAGAGCCTACTTTAAAACAAACAAACAAAAAAAAAAACTGGGCATCAGATTTTGATTCAGTATACTCAGCGTGAGCCCTAACCTTCTGCAGTTCTAGTAAGTTCTCAGGTGTTGCTTCGCAGTTGATTCAAGAACCACGGTTTGTATAACAAAGTGGTGGAGGCTTTAGTTGAGTGACTATACCACATGACTACATAATCATTTATCCCTCCTACTATTAATGGACATCTGGATCAGTTGCCAGTTTTTGACTCTAATAAACAATGTTCTATGAATATTCTCAACCTGCTTTTATTATGCGTTTATTGGATATATATCAAGGAAAGCACCATTATGTTCAACTTCAGCAGTTAACTCCCAAACTGCTTTCCAAAGGGCTTGTACTAATTTATACTTCCGTCCCAGAAGGGTATGAAAGTTCCTGTTGTTTCAAATTCTTGCCCAACACTTGTGTCTTTTTAATTTTAGCCATTCTGTAGTTAAGATGTGGTTTAATTTGCATTTCCTGACAACTAAGGAGGTTGAGCATTTTTTTGGTTTATAGTCTACTGATAATTATGGTATCTTCTTTTGATAAGTGCCTATTCAAATTATTTGTCCTTTTTAAAAAATGGGTTTCTTTTTCTTACAGCTATATTAAAGTTCTTTTTATATTCTGGATAGAGGAAAGTGCCTTACTGGTTCTGTGCACTGCAAACTTCTTCCATTCCGTGGCTTGCTTGCCTGTCCACTTTCTTAACGGTGTCTTGATAAAGAGAACTGAAGGCATTTTATAATTACAAAAATCAACCCTAATCTTTTCAAAAGCAATTCACTTGTCCAAAAAAAAAAAAAAAATCCAAAGAAGCACCGACATATATGGTTCAACATATTTCGCGAAGGTAAAAAAAAAATCTGCCTTCACAGAAACAGATCAGGACATAAAAAGAGAAAGATAAAACAGTCCTGTGTCCAGCCAACAAAGGCAGACTCCAGAGGTCAACTTTTGGAAGCAAAATCACAGCAAGCAACTCTGAGTGCTGCATATCTTCTATATATAACTTTCCACGCTTCCCTGCAAATAAGCATGATCCACTCACTGGACCACGGCTCTAAAGCAAGTAACAAAGACGGAGGCCGGAAGTGAACGGTTCAGCAATTTAAAGACTCACTGAAGTCCGAAGAGCTGCTAACAGAACCACCTCTAGAGGCACCGTTTGGAACAAATGTTGAGAAAAGCTAGTTAAATCTGCAGGTTCATGGATCCTCCTAAGCCCATCTATAAAAGATTGCTTTTCCATTGCCAAAAGAATAAAATACACAGGGACGCCTGGGTGGCTCAGTTGGTTAAGCAGCTGCCTTCGGCTCAGGTCATGATCCCAGCGTCCTGGGATCGAGTCCCACATCGGGCTCCTTGCTCGGCGGGGAGCCTGCTTCTCCCTCTGCCTCTGCCTCTGCCTGCCATTCTGTCTGCCTGTGCTCGTTCTCTCTCCCCCTCTCTCTCTGACAAATAAATAAAATCTTTAAAAAAAAAAAAAAAAAAAGAATAAAATACACAGTAGCACATTTTGCTTTAAAGCATGGGATGAACTAATTTGCTCACAAAATCTGTCAATCATATCTGGGCATCGGGTACACATTAATGATCCTTAAATTTTAATATCTTACAAAATTAACTCAAAATTAAAATCCAGTACTGCTGCCTATCTGATGAATAAAGAATAACAAGCAAAGCACATTAAAGCCAGAAAAAATAATCTAAATGAATTTCCTTTTTTTGCACTAGAAAACCCTGTCCACCCATCATATACATCAATAATACTGATAACTTTTACCAGAAAAAAATCTATTTATTAGTGAATATTAACCAACATATTAGTTTTAAATCTACCGGATTAGAGTACTCCATATTTAATTCAAACTCACCCACAAATGACCTGAGCAGGAGAGAACACAAACTCATACCCAGAATAACTGATAAAACCATCTTCAGAATACAACTTCTTTATGCTAATGGCATCTGCCACTCACCTGGCATTTCATGTTCTTCTACATAAAAAGAGGTAACTAGATCAAATAGTTTAAAGGTCAGTGGCAGCCAAGTCCTAGTAAGGATAGACTTGTGGGAGTGCGGGCAGGGCCCTATCAGTGGTGTGAAGGTCACTTCCCTTCAGCACCCTGCACATATCACCAGAGTTGCAATAATCAGCGTAACTTACTTGGAAAGCACCTAAATACATTAAGGCAAAATACCTCTAATGTCCCAAAGGGACGTGCACAGTGTTCCTGTATGTGTGTGAACTGTGATAAACCTACACAGTACTTCCCAGGTTAGTGGTACGAGAGACTACCCTGGTCTTAGAGATTCCTTAGAGAGCAGGAATTGAAGAGAACAGAGCCTGAGTACAATGTTCTGATAGAGCCTCCAAGTGACCAAACTAAGCACCCACCGGAACTCTAAATCCAACTGAATTTCAAAGTTACAAGGAAAAACAAAATATAAATGACAACAACAACAAAAAACCCAAACAGGAAATAAATGCCCACAAAAATGTGATAAAGAAAACAAGGTACCTGAACACTAATACTAAAGAAAAATGACTTTTGAAAGCTACTTACCTAGAACTATGGGGAAAATGCATTAGCTAGAACATTTTTAAATCAGTTAATCTGTTTTATATGTCAGCAACAACACAGTAAAAATAATTGTTTTCAGCAGAATGCTCCTTTAAGCATCTGTCCCTTGAATGCATGTGATTAAATGCTGTCAAAAGATCATTTTTCTTGAAATTGGCTCTAATTCTATCTTTCCTGCTCAAAATCCTTTCCCACTGCCTGAAAGATAAAGTTAAAATTTCTTAGCCTAATACATTCAACATTAGTGAAAGCCCTCTCTCCAACCCAATTTCCCAATCTGCCTCTTCATACCTTCTGTTTCAGGCAAAAACTCCCTATTATGTACATCCTGTTCTCAATACCAATCCACCCTGCTCACTCTGCCCAGAAAATCGTGCCTCCTGCTCAAAGCTTACCAATATTTTTAAAAGCCAGCTTACATACCTTCTTTGTGAAGGTTTCCCTGCTTGCCCTGAATTCTCATGTGGGGCAGCCCTACTACTTACTGCACCTAGTACCTCCTCACGGTAACTCTCACGAGCGCCATCCTTCATGCAGATGTAATGCCCATAACTGATCACAACAGTCACAGTTTTAAATAACTGAAACTGGGTAAGCCAGTAGTCCAGGAAGAGCCTTTAATCAGGTATAAGGGGAAGGAAGACAGAGGGGATTGCTAATTTTCATGGATGTGAGCAAAAACATTTAGTTAGTGGTTTTTCAAACCAAGTGTCTCACTACTACTTCTAGATGCTAAAATGTGTCTGATTTTACTTCTATCCTAAGGGGCCAGTATGCTTGAAATTGATTTAAAATACAGACTGCCTACAAGACATTTATACCTTCCAAAAATAAGACATTTGTACATATTGGCCCTATGATCACTACTGCGGTGGACAGAAAGTCCTTCACCTACAAAACTCTAACATAGCAATGGCCAGGATTTTCAAAGAGCAAATCTGGGAGGCAATTTAAGATTTTTAAATCAGATATAAAAAACTCTTTTAAATCACAAAGTTTTAATAAAGAAAAAGGGTAAAATTTTATATCTGGGATGTAAAATAATTTCCAAACATCTAATACTAGCAATACCGGTTAACTCTCACTAAAGTACATGTTTCTATTTGTAATTCCGGACCAGAATTACTATGTAGAACAAAACAACACAAATACCTGGTAGCCACAAATAAGCTGTGGAACTAGTTACCTTTTTTTTTTTTTACACTATTTTTAAGAAGATTGAAGAATTTATTGCCAATCCCAAAGTCAATTAGAAGCAGTGTATTAGGTGGTCAGATGTTGTCTGTTCACGCTGAAATCAAAGAAAAGTAAAATCACCAGCCTAACAGCAAGAGGAGGAGGAGAAAATGAGGAGCAGACGGAAGAACTAACTCACAAAGGCCGCAGGCTGAGAGTTTTTAATAAGGAGACGGCTTACCCTGTGTCTCAGCAGTTTCATTATGTTACAGCGTCAACACAGTAACTACTCATTATGTGAAGTCTTACTAATCAAGCAAATTATATTACTTAGTTTGTTAAAGTTGTTGTGATGTCAATAGGAAAGTTGTTTTTTTTTTTTTTTTTTTCAGAAACTGGTGGTTCTCTAAAGTAATAATCCTCAATTCCTTAGAAAATTCAATTATACAGAATATTCCATTTCTCCTGGGTAGAGAATGATTTTGTTCCAAGTTACACTTTTATGTCTTATTTACTAAAATTACAATTAACATTTGTGAATCACCATGACCTTCATTTTAGAAGAAACAACTGATACAGAACAGTGCCCACTTTAGGCAACAGAGTAACTCTGACACCACACTTCTTTAAAAGTAACAAGTTAATAGCACTCAAAGTACCTGACGCACAGCCATCGCCTAATAGTTTGCACCCATAACTGGTAGAGTGTGCCTGTTTTTAGGTTGACTCTCTGGCACTACGTATTTCTAAGTCAAACATTAAGAAAATGAAGTAGTATATTCACTTGAAATAGTCAATTCTGATTTGAGGGTTTTTAACTTTGCTGATCTTACTTAACGGTAAGCAGTCTGCGTCATGAGAAAGGAGGGTACACATTCACCACTACCCAACCCTCCTGCCATCACTACTCCTATCAATGATGGGAAGACTGAATGCTCTGCATGGACAGAATTCTCAAAGAACACCTTTATGAGAAGGCTCATAGGGATTAAAGTTATCACAGCTGCAAAGTGAGAGCAGAAACGGCTCTGATTTCCAGTTACGTACCTACTGCTCATCAAAAAGGTCACAATTAGCCCAAATGAATACTTAAAGTGCATTATCTTCACTTGGTTGTTACAGAGCAAGAGCATGCTTATCTTCGACACAAAGCGATGCTTCCGTACCAGCCACATAGAAACCTGCAGGACAGATCAGCGCTCCTTTGTCCACCTCCAACGGACCTAAGCAAGAGCAAATCTGAAAGACCAGCAATAACCACAGAAAACACAGAACTGACTCTTACAACACCCTGGCAGCAACCGGGCCCATTTCAACCGGCGCGACCCTGCACAGACTACGAAGCTCAGAAGCCCAATCAGACACCTTAAAAATACTCACTGAGGGAAACCAGCCCCGCAGCTGGTAGGCCTGTTCATTTAGGCATCCAGCCGTTTGCCAACTCACCACCTAAAAAGAAATTCGACCAAATCCCTCGCATTCAAAATGACTAGTTTTCTAGGTAAGTGACCTCATCTGTTCGGTACTACTTCCTAGCCAGGCACAGGTCGGCTTCGGACTGGTCCGTAGGAGGGAACCCGGCCTCCAGCGACCCATCAGCGGTCCACTTCTCAGGGGAAAGCCCCCAGGAGAGACGATGGACACAGGGAACAGAAGATGGCAACGGTCAGCGGAGAAGGCCTCGGACAGGCAGGCTCTGAAAACATTTCCAATTCTCTACAGATGCTCAGGAAGTGGGATGGGAGGGTTCCAAGGAATTGCAATGCTCCTCCTCTGAAGTTGGGGGGGGGCGGGTAAAAAGCTCATTTTCTCTAAGTTCACTGAACTGCAGCAGTTACAGGACGGTGATTCTCCAATGACTTGTCACAAAATCTCGCGCCCAGCTCCGGCAGGCCGAGACCCACGAGCCGCGGCTGGAGCCGAAGTAGGAAACGCAGCTGCGAGCGCTCCCGACCTCCCCCACCCCGCCTGGTGCTTTTCCGTTTCCAACCGGGAGAGGCCGTCAAGCCGCAGCGGCGGCGGAAGGGCCCCCACACGCCCAGCGGGCTGCTGCCCTCGCTCCCCACCCACTTCTGCTTCCCCGTCGCCCGGCATCAGGCCACCCCCCGGAGCGGGCTCGCCGGCCCCGGGTCTGTCCTTGCACGTCCGGGGCCGAGCCGGGGCCCCCAGCCCCCGCCCGCGCGGCCGGCCCCGCTCCGCCGCAGGCCCCCGGCGCCCTGGGTCGCGCCCCCCGCCGGTCGCAGCGCACCCCCGCCACGAGGACACCCGCCCGCGCGCACGGGGACGCCGGCCCGCACGGAGCGGCCCCGCGCGGCGGCCCAGGCCTCCCGCGGCGCGCGCTGCGGGGGGAGGGGACTCACCGTCAGGCCGGTGCCCAGCACGATCACGTCGTACTCCTCATTCATGGCGGGGGACGGCGAGGACCGAGGCCCAGGGAGAGCACAAGCGCGGGGACTCGCGGGGCCAGCGGCGATGCGGCCGCCCTGGAGCCACGGGGGAGGCGCTCAGGCCGGTGTCGGGGCCCGACGGGAACGGGGAGCCAGGTCTGGAGCTGGAACGGAGCTGGAGAGGAGGGAGGCCGGCCGCCACCTCAGACGGGAAGAGAAGAGCGGGGCGGGGAGGGGAGGGAAGACGGGGAGGGCAGGGAAAGGCGGGCGGCTACCCGGGCCTCCGCAGCCGGGGCGGGGCTTAGAGACGGCGCTCGGAGGGCCGTCTGTCACAGCCTTCCCGCTCGCTCATTGGCTGCGCTCCCGTCGCCCGACCAACCTGCGTCCTCTCCCGCCTCTCGCGAGAGGAGGGCGGGCCGTCCCTCAGGCGGTTCCGGTTCCCCGCCAGGCTCGCTGCCACTGTGGTTGGGGGCGGAGAAGGCGGCCGTGCGCGGGCCCCTGAGGGCTTTCCTTGGGGTGGAAGGCGCCGCGCGGATGGCGGGAGGATGGCGGGAGGACGGCGGTCGGCTTCGTTCCTCCCGCCGTGGTGTGGGACCGAGGCGCGCCCGGGGCCCCGGGACCTCCCGCCGCCCTTGGACTTTGAGCCCGTGGCGGCCACGTGCGCCCGAGCCGCGGGCGCGGGATCCGCTGGGGACGCGGGCGGCCGTCTCGGGCTCCGCACTCGGCGCCTCGCAGCCGCGGGGCTTGTCGCGTGGCCAGACTCCGGCTGCGGCCCGGGCGCGGTGCAGGCCGGGGCCGGCGTCCGGCGCGGCCGCGCCCGCCCTTGTTGTTGGCGGCTGGCTTTGTTTTTCCCTCCCATCCGGCCTCTTTTTTCTGAACGCAGGAAGCCCCCGCCGCCCGCGAAGCCGGCCGGAGGTCGCAGGCTTTATCGTATTTCCCGCCCTGGGTCGTGCTTGCCGCCTCGCCCCCTATGCGGCCCGAATGAATTTAATGAGAAGAAGGAAAAAAAAGAAAGAAAAAAAAAAAACTTCTAAAAAACTAACCCTTAGCCCAAACGAAGGGGAAGGCTGGATTTGATGTGGAAGCAGGGCTGCGCCTTCTGAGAGCCGCAGCTCGGCGGCTCTAGAAATCGTAGCTGGCCGCAGGCGTGCGGTTAGCCCCGCAGGTGGAAGGAACAGCGTGCGCCTTCCGTCTCCCCTGCTCCCGACCGCTCCCACCCCCACCTTTTTAGGATTCCTACTGCAATCTCCACTTTGGGTGAAGAGATGGATGTACGGAGAGGCTTGTGTTCTCAACCAAAGAGAGGGGACCCTATAGAGGCGGTCTGGGCAAGGGGCCCCCGCAAAGCCCTGGGCAGCGGTGTCTGCAGCCTGTAAGGTGCGCCGCGCTCAGACCAGAGTTGGTGTTTCCTTCTGGAGTTACTCTGAAACAGCTAGAGAAGAACTATTCGAAGTGAATCTCGATAGCCAGAACTTCCTTCATATTTAAATCATTCAGATTCCGGAAATAATGTAACAGTGTTGTACAATGTTTCTTCACCCCAGAAAGAGTTTAAGAAGGTGTGTTCTGTCGGACCCTGGACCTGGGAGGGTGGAGGTGGGGTTTACATTTACATACCTTAACTGGGTTTGTATACATCAGTGACCAAATGAATTTCTGGGTAGGCAAAAATCAAGTGCCAAGTTGTCTACTGAACCCCTTACCTACCAGTGGGTGTGACTGCTTTTTCTGTTGGCTAAACATGATGCTTTAAGAAGGTCTGTCTCCAAGTACGTGCACATATATATACACGCACAAACCTGTAAACAACAGAAACTTACCTCTCACAGTTCTGCAGGCTACAAAGTACAAGATCAAGTTGTGTCTGGTGAGGGCCTGCTTCCTGGTTCAAGTTGTCTTCACTAGTCCTCAAGTAGTTGAAGGGGAAAGGGATCTCTAGGGCTACTTTTACGATGTTACCTATATTTTTGAACTGACTTGAAATATTGATCCATTTTTTTTTAAACTAACAGTAATGAACCTATCTGGTTCAGTCATAGACCATGTGACTCTTGATCTAGGGCTTATGAGTTTGAACCACACCTTGGTCACTGAGAATACTTTAAAAAAAATACACACCAACACACACACACACACACACACACACATTCCAGGTGCCTGGCTGGCTTGGTAGAACATTTGACTCTTGATCTCAGGGTCATGAGTTTAAGCCCCACATTGGGTGTGGAGCCTACTTAAAAAAAATAATAATAAAAATTTTTTAAAAATTAAATTAGGGGCGCCTGGGTGGCTCAGTGGGTTAAAGCCTCTGCCTTCGGCTCGGGTCATGATCCCAGGGTCCTGGGATCGAGCCCCGCATCAGGCTCTCTGCTTGGCAGGGAGCCTGCTTCCTCCTCTCTCTCTCTCTGCCTGCCTCTCTGCCTACTTGTAATCTCTGCCTGTCAAATAAATAAATAAAATCTTTAAAAAAATAAATAAAATTAAATTAAAAATTAAATTAAAAACTGGCAATAACAACAAAGAGCCTTTTTCATGTATTGCCATCAACCTCTGAATGTTTTTTTTCCAACCTCTGAATGTTGAGGCTTTTAAGCATATCTGCTGAGTTGTTACCATGTTTAAAGTGAAAGGTATTTATTTTATCAATATTCAGATGGAGTTAATGAGAAACTTCAAGGCATTGGATAAGGGACCTGAGTTGAAGGCTAATGCGGCTCCTCAATCTGATCCCTTACACTGAAATTTCGTTTTGTTGGCCTTACAAGTCCCGTGGCCATGTGGAAGGACCAAAAAAAGAAAACAACCAACTGCTTTAATCCAAAATTCTATACCTGCTCCAGGAGCCTCATCATCTGCTGAGGAATGTGGCAGACGACACAAACACTGTTGATGGTAAAGTGGCTTGAAAGCCACTCATTGGTTCTGTGCGGTAGAGGCCTCAGTTCCAAACAGAGTGAAACCTGAGGTTCGGGGGAAGTGGGTGACTGGTGGACAGGATGGAAAATACCATCCCTCTGAAAGATATTTCAAGTCGTCACACAAAGCAAGAGGCCAGTGTGAGTGTTATGTATACGCAGGTGCTTGGGAATCGTTGCTGATCTGTTTGCACTGAGCCCACACCCACACTTTATGGAGGGGGACAGTCCAAGGAAAAGAAAATCAGAATGAATCTTAGTCCTGGCCGTCCTTCTGTCCGGAACCACTGCAGTAGTTTCTTACCCAGTTTCAACCCTTCTGTCTCGCCTGGCCGTTATCTTCCTAAAATGTGAATCAGATCATGTTCATGCTTCTGCCATCTTTTGCATCTAGAATAAAATTCAAACTCCTTACTATGGCCTAAAGGTATTGTTGACCCTAACCTTTGTGTCTCTCTCCGACTTCATCTTGTATACTTCTGGCTCATTGCACCCCAAACACACTAGTCTTTCAGTTCCTAGAATCTGGTCAAGCTTTTAACCACCCAAGGGCCTCTGCACCCTGGTGGGTCCCATAGCTACTAACCCTCACTTCCCCTCCTATACCTCTTCTCACAGCTGGCTCTTTCCACTTCCCTAACTTTCCATGTGAAAATCTTCCCTTGGGGCCCCTGGGTGGCTCTGTCCGTTAAGTGTCTTCCCTCCGCTCAGGTCATGATCCCAGAGTCCTGGGATCGAGCCCTGCATCATGCTCCCCAGTGGGGAGACTGTTTCTTCCTCACCTTCTGCCCCTGCCCTTGCGCATGTGCTCTCTCTCTTGCTCACTCTGTCTCTCAAATAAATAAAATCTTAAAAGAGAGAGAGAGAAAGAAAAAGAAAAGAAAGCCTTCCCTGACCACCTTATCTAAAGTAGGTTCCCCTCAACTTTCATTCTCTGATCACTCCCGGCTCATTTCTTTCATTGATTTTTATCAGATTGGCAGGTACATTCTTGTTTTTTTGTCTGCCTGCCAACCAGAATGTAAAGTCCATGAGGGCAGGGACAGTATCTGTCTTGTGCAGAATTATGGCTCTAGAAAAATGCCGAAAGCCTGGCACGTGATGAGTAAATATTTGATGAATGAATAAGAGACCTGGAAGTTGATCCCTAGATCAACAAGGACGACATGTGATGAAACAGGTACCAGTTCCTCTTGATAACTTTTGAGAAGGCAGCTTTTCTTACTACAGAAGATGCTAAGATATTTATTTTAGAGGCTCTTGAAGATAGGGACCTATCAAATATAAATCTCTTTAACATCTGGAAATCTAATGCTGAAGATAAAACATATTAAAATATCTAGGAAAAAAGTAATTAAATCCCCAAAATAAATATTTCCTGGTTTATGATGGATTCATTTACCCACCCACCTAACACCCTCCCCGCCACCCCCCACCCACCCCCACAAAGTGCTCATCTGCTCACAGTCTCCATCTGAGTAGAGACTGGCTCCACCCTGGGTCCAAACCAGAATTCTAGGTATCATCCTTGATTCTGTCTTCTTTCTCTCCTTCCACATCTATTCCTATTTCCCTTTGCTGTATAACCAACCACCCCAAAATGTAGTGACTTAACCATGTATTATTATCTCTAACGGTTCTGTGGGTTGAATGGGCTCCACTGTGTGGGAATTGCTTGGGTCTACAATGCAGTTGTAGTCAACGGTTGGCGGGAAGACTGAAGACCAGACTAGACTGAACATCAACATGGCGCACTCCATGGCTGACAGCTGATGCTGGCTGTCAGATGGGAGCTTGGCTGGGGCTGTCAACAAGAGCAGCTATGTGGGTGTATCCTCTCCACTTGGCTTGTGCTTCTCAAAATGTGGTAGATGTGTTCCAAGAGCATAAGTTCCAAGAAACAAGAAATGGAAGCTGCTGAGCTCTTAAGGCCTGGGCCCACAGACTGGCACAGGGTCTCTTCTATCATATTCTACTTGTCAGAGCAGTTACAGAACACGCCCAGATTCAAAAGGAAGAGCCATAAAGCCCACCTATCAGTGCAAAGACTTGCCAATGAATGTGTAGTCGTCTTCAGTTTGCCACAATACCCTGTTACATTCTGGCCATTCCACCTCATAAAAATCCTGCCTATCCCTCCAGAATCTCCAACCTCACTACGTCTACACTAGAATAGACCACCGTCAAGTTCTCTCCTACATGAGTGCAAAAGCTTTCTTAATTGGCCTTCGGCCTTCAAACTTGTTCTCTGTGTTCTAGTCTAAGTGATCTTCATCAAAATCAAAAGTGACCAAGCTGAGCACATCTTTAAAATCTTTCCTAGGCCTCCACTGCTCTTAGGATCAAGTCCAAACACACATTATTTCCTAAGATGAGCTTCAGTGATCTGGCCCTCAGTTACCCAGGATATAACCCTCACCACAGCCCTCCTCCATGCCTCGCCAGTTTCCCATTCCTCGCCGCATTAGTCCATGTCCAGCCAGAAGAATGCAAGCCACTGTAGGTATTTTAAGTAGCGGCACTATAATATAGGGAATTGGTTTCAAAGCTTGAAAGGGCTGGAGAGGCGAAACAGAGAAGTTTCCCCAGAGGTTAGCAACTGCCTGAAACTCTGGAACAAGAGGGAAAATGGTGCCACCTGGCCTTCCTGATCCCCATCAGGCTGGCCTAGAGCCGTGACTGCCTCTGTGGCCCCTGGAGCCCAGGAGTGCCCTTCCTGGCTACTCCTGATACGACCAACAGCAGGGGACTGTGGCTTCTCCTGCCTCCTGTCTTCCCCTAGCACTTTCCATTGGCAGAACTCACCAGAAGCCAGTTGGCAGAGGGCTCTGGGAGGGGTGGTTTGCTGACTCAGCCCCTGCAATCCAGAGGAAAGCAGGGATGGAGCTGAGGACGGGCAGACAGATGAGGAGCAGAGCTGTTCCAAACATTTTCTGTTCCACGAACTTGCCATGCTCTTTTCCTTCTAGACACCCTTTCCCTCAGTCTGGAGCACTCTTCCTCTATCCTTCTACGGACCCTGCTTTCTTCTGCTTGTAAGAATTCTCAGTGCAGATGTCACTTCTTCCACAAATCTATCCTTATTTCCCCCCTCTGGATTAAATTCCTCTATTCTGGGTTAGCGTGTGCTCTCTCCGACCCTTCTCTTAGCACATGGCACCTGGGTTGTAACTGGGCACTTACTGTTTGCTAGTCCTATGGAGTTGTGTTCCTCTCAAGGGTAGAACTCTATATTTTCATCCTTTTTTTTAAAAGATTTTATTTATTTATTTGACAGAGAGAGATCACAAGTAGGCAGAGAGGCAGGCAGAGAGAGAGAGGAGGAAGCAGGCTCTCTGCCGAGCAGAGAACCCGATACGGGACTTGATCCCAGGACCCTGAGATCATGACCTGAGCTGAAGGCAGAGGCCCAACCCACTGAGCAACCCAGGCGCCCCTACATTTTCATCCTTTTTTCTTTACCACCTAGGTCATACGAGGCACTCAGTAAATATTTAATGCAGGGGCTCATAACCTTAGGGATAATTATGATGGCCTCTAAGTGGTCTGTGAACCCTCAGATTTGTATGGAAAACAGTGCACATGTATATTTTTTCCAGAGAGAGGACCCACCATGAGATTCTCAAAGGGCTCTGCAACTCCTAAATGATTAAGAAATTCTATGTATGGATGAGGAATTAATTCAATATTCCTAAGAGTTGGGTAAAGAAAAATATAACTTCCGGGAAGAAACTGAGTATCAAAGACCATTTCAGTGGCTTACCCTACATTACAGCTTTTATTGAATTTCTGCATGTAGAGAAATCAAACCAGTGGCAAGACTGATGATGTACCTACAAATACAAAATAATATGCAAAATATAAGCCATTTGCAAGTGCAATTAGAACAGATCAATGGAGTGCTTTTTAATATAATGATGAGTTAGTAGAGTTGGGTGGGGTTTCAGATGTTGTGGCCAAGCAGATGAGTCAGGTGTCCCAATTTCCAAAAACGTCATAAGTGTAGGGCAAGCATGTTCTGGATCCCTTCCCCTGTCAGAAAGCTTTAGCATACTCTAACCTCTAACTGTCGAGAAGTGGTGGGGAAAGAGCGTGGCTATCAAGGAAAAGCAATACAGTTGACTGAAATGATGATTTATTTGTTCCATCCTAGACTAGAATGATCTCTAAGCTGCCCAAGCCTTAATGTTTCTTAGGTCACTTGAAAATCATTGACTGGAATGATTTTTTCTTGTATTAGTTTAAGATACTTTTCTTTCAAGTAACCAAACCCATGTTGGGCTATCTCAAGTATAAAGGGGGATTTATGAGAAGGATAAAGGGGGCATAAGTGTAGTCAGGTTTCTGGAAGGAACTGGAGTCAGGAATTGGAAAAATGTCTCTTAGCCCAGTTCCTTTCTGTATGGCTTCTTCTTTGTTTTCTCTCTACAGCCTGACACTGCTTTCCTTAGACGTGGAGGGTAGGTGACGGCTGGCAGCCCAGTTCAACTGAGTTACACCCCGTCTGCCCAGACGCTCTCGATAGGATTCCTCAGCCTCACACCGACACTTCAGGCCAGAGCACTCCTCGGTGGGGGGCCAGTCCTGGGTGTGTGGGGTGTGTAGCAGCATCCCAGGGCCTCTCTCTTCCCACGAGATGCCAATACCCACCCTCTCCTGGCCCCAGCTGTGACAACTGAAATGTCTCCAGACATCACCAGCATCCCAGTGGCAAGGCAGGGGCTGAAAAATCACCTGGGGTGAGACCCCCCCTGGGCTGGACTCCCCAGGTTTCCATAACCAGCGTCAGATTTCCGGGCAGAGAGTCGGGTTGGGCAAGCTTGGGGTCTTGTGTCCAACTTGATCCGATTAACTCAAGAGGGGGGCATAGAGTGCGTGGTGGAAATATGGCTACCAGGAGTCCATATCCACGGGGGTGGTGGCCAGGTCGCAGAAAAGAGGCATGAACAGATCCTCTGGTAGGTGTCCGTGACATTTCCTTCACCCTAGAAGTGAGGCGCTCTAGCCCAACTCTACAGACTCTATTCATGTGTGGTTTGGGGGGACACTTTCTCAGGGAGAGGTTTGTGGTATCTACATACCTTTAAATGTTTAACTCCAGATCTCCCACTATAAGGCTTTTGAAATAAAAATACCTGGCTTGTTTCATTTATCTCTTAAGCAATTATTTACTGTGTCTCCCCTGTGCCAGGAACTGGGGTAGGCCATGGTGAGCTAAGCAGATTGGGTCCTATTTGCACATTTTACCTCCAGAGTGACTTAATGGTTGTGATGGCTAACCCACTTTGGGTTATCCTTTTTCATTTCAAAGCCTTTTTACCTTTGATATCTAATCACTATTTTTTTTTAAGATTTTATTTATTTAACAGAGAGAGAGAGATCACAAGCAGGCTGAGAGGCAGGCAGAAAGAGAAGGGGAAGCAGGCTCCCCGCCGAGCAGAGAGCCCGATGCGGGGCTCGATCCCAGGACCCTGAGATCATGACCTGAGCCGAAGGCAGCGGCTTTAACCCACTGAGCCACCCAGGCGGCCCTTTTTATTTATTTTTAGAGAGAGAAGGGGGGGAAGGGCAGAAGGACTGAATCTTTAAGCAGACCCCCTGCTGAACCGGAGCCCCACATGGGGCTCAATCCTATCACCTTGGGATTGTGACCTGAGCTAAAACCAAGAGTCAGACACTTAACTGACTGAGCCACCCAGGCGCCCCGATCTAATTATTATTTTTCATTTTAAAGTTTTTTAAATCAGTTGTCTTCTTTATTTCGGTGTGGGGTCATCTGCCTGTCAGAACTGTTAGTCTTGCTATTCATGACCCCATGCCCATATGCTACTAGAACAGTCGGTTTTGACCACTGAAACTCAGTTGCCCACGGCCCTCAAAAAAAAAAAAAAAAAAAAAAAAAAAAAAAATCCCATGCCCAGCTCAAAAAAAAAAAAAAAAAAAAAAAAAAAAAGAATTCCAAGGTTAGTCTTGACTCCTACCAGAAATAAATAACAAAGTATTAGGAAGAACATCTTATCTTTTCTCAGATAACAGAAAAATAAGTTCTTATGTTAGCTGGCAAATAAGAATTCACTGTGCATGAAAGTTATATAGAAGGACACTGTCAGGTTAAAAATTAACTAGGTTTGCAGCTTTTTCCTCTCTGCCCAGTTCCCAAAACCATGTGCTGCTCTTGCAATTTCTGTGTGGTCTGTCAAAATCTCCCTCCAGATTCTCTTCAATCTGTCATGTAAGTTTGGGAAATTTTCCCCATTATGTCCTCCTTTGGGAGAGTCACAGTGGAGACAGGAAGGTCTCTGAGACGTTTCCACTGCCACAGTCATTATGGAGAGGAATCTGCCAAATCCTATGTCCCAGCTCTATTCCTGGGGACACATGGAAAAGCCGTTTTCTAGGATATAAAAAGCAGCGCTAAAATGTTCGTCAAATTCTAATACAGGGGAGCCAAGAGTGGGAGGTAAGCTCCAGCAGCGATCAGAAGGAATCAGCCTCAAGGGGTGGAGGGGAGGAGGCTGAGACTAGCTGAGACAAAAGGAGATTTCCAACACATCCACTAGTATAAACTTTTACGATGTCACATGCGGTTCAAGCACACTCGTGTGAGTGCCGGAGTGTGAGGCTAGCAGCCACGGCATTCGTCAGAGAGTAGGGGCTGGGGGATGACAATACAAGACAGAACTCGAGACAGCATGGCACAGACTGAGCCCTGGCCTGTACCACGGTTCCCGCCCCAGGGTCTGCTGAAATGGCACGAAAGGAAGAATAACGGTCTGAAGCTTTGCGTTCAGAGAGAGCCGAAAGGGAGTCGGCCGCTCGAAGACAGCAGACCATCAAGTCCATGACCTAATAGCCCAGAGAAAGCTGAGCCGTCACAGAGGCAAGGCATTGAGAAGCAAGCTCACTCCAGCTAGAAGGTTCCAGAAAAGACCACAGGAATTAAGGGGGCAGGTGCCTCGGAGTCCAGGCGGGAAAGTGCGGTGAGGATGGCACCGGTCGAAGGTGCCTACAAGGAGCAGTGGGTTCCCGGATCCCATCCTGCCACCACCCCCGTGTCCCCAGCGAAAGGGGAGGGGGTTTGACTGTGGACAGTGGAGTCAGACGAGCTTGGGAAGAAAAAGCATGCCATCCCCAAGCAGACGGGCTTCCGCTGTGGGATTCGGACAGTGTGGGAAGCAGGGGGCATAGGGAAATCTCTGTACCTTCACTCGATTTTGCCGTGAATCTAAAATTGTTCTTAAAAACAAAGTATGTTTTAGGCGCGCCTGGGTGGCTCAGTTGGTTGAGGGTGCAACTCTTGGTTTCAGCTCAGGTCATGGTCTCGGGGTCGTGAGATCGAGCGCCGCATTGGGCTCTGCGCGCAGCAGAGTCGGCTACAGATTTCCTCTCTCGCCCTCTGCCCCTCCCCCCTCATGCTCTGTCTCTAAGTAAAAAAACAGATTGAAAGATTTTTTAAATCTTTTTTTAAAAAACGAAAAAATAGGGTAAATTTAAAGAAAAACAACCAGAAGGGGGGCTCCTGGCTGGCTCCATCAGTACAGCATATGATCTTTGATTTCAAGGTTGTGAGTTCGAGCCCCATGTTGAGCATAATAATTACTTAAACAAACAAACAAAAAAGCAGCTAAAAGTTTTAAAGAAATGTTCTGGGGTAGAATCTCATTTTAAGAAAATAACACAGAGCCTTTTCACTTTGAGAAAATAAAAGAATGCCTCATGGCACTTAGGAGATGAGAACCCTGGGGTGCAGGGAGTCTCCCTCGTCCGCACTGGGCACTGCTGTTCCCAGGGCCTGATGTGGGCATCGGGCAGGCTCTGGGCCTGCCTCACGGACTCCTCGGGCTCTCTAAGGCCACAGGCACACACCTGGCTACTCAGGGGAGCGTCTGGGAACAATGGGACCCTCCTCTTCTGTGGAAATGGAAGCAACCAGTCTGCATCGGTCCTCAGAGCGAGGCTGGAGCCAATCCGTTCTTGCCACCCTCCGTGTTCAGGGGAATGTATGCTGATGTTCCCATTTGGATTTTCCTTTGTCAGAAGGTGGTGGGTCTCCTGACCCTCTTGTAGAGAGAATCACTGGTCCTGGTTCACCTCCCCCCATCTTCACATCCTTTAGAGCTGCCGGATTCTAGAATGGACTGGAAAACGCTTTAGAGGCCTTCATCTCCCCATTGTATGGATTTTATGGGTGAGGGACTCTCTGGCTGAGGAACTTTACACAGCTTGTACCCTTAACCGTCATCTCTCAGGGAATTAAATTTATCTTCAGGTGGAATCCAGCCAAAATTGTGTGTTTTACTTAAGCCTTGCTGTATGCTGTGAAGATGTAAATGTAGACCCAGAGGGGCTCCTGGGGGGCTCAGTTGGTGAAGCGTCTGCCTTCAGCTCGGATCATGATCCCAGAGTCCTGGGATTGAGCCCCAAGTCAGGCTCCCTGCTCAGTGGGGAGTCTGCTTCTCTCTCTCCCTCTGTCCCTCCCGCTGCTTGTGCTCTCTCTCTTTTTCAAATAAAGAAATAAAATCTTAAAAAAAGATTTAAACCCAGAGAATTTCTTCCAGCTCCAGCCATCTGCCTTCAGAGCCACAAATCACACACAAAGCTGACAGCGAGCCTGGCCCACCCCGGTGTGCTTCCCCCAGGAGCCGCCTGGTCCTCAGGACGAGAACTGGACAGCACTCCTCGTTTTCCTAGGACTCTCTCTTCCTCCCCAGCTCTGAAGTAGCAGCCCCTGGGCGGGAGCAGTGGTGAGGGCCTCAGGACCAGCCTGCTGGCCGCCTACTTTGCTCTGGATTCTGAAACCTCCTCTGGTCTCTCCCGTCAGCTCTTTCCCACGCCCCCTCTTCTCCCTCTCCTCAATTTCTCGGGCCTACCTTCTCCCTCTCTTAGATCTTTCTTCTCGCGTGGCACCTTTGTCACTTCGCCAAACCAGGGCCAGGGAAGGTGGCGTGACACAGTCATTTCCACCCCAGGTGCACAGGAGCTGCCCGCCTTCCCCCATCCCGCCTTCCCAGGCGCTCTCAGTGAGGGGCTTCTCGGGGCCCAGTTACCTCCCCTGGGCTTTGGCTCACTCCAGGGCCAGGAACATGGCCATGTGCAGAGTGACAGTGCCCCGGGATGCGGGTCTGTGGGGACATCTGGCTCCGAAGTTCCTTCCGGGGAACAGCCTGAAGGTTGACCTCTTGGTCCAGCAGTTTCCTCTGCATATTGGGGTCACCTGGCACTGGCTCCTCCATGGGAAGGACCGGAGTGTGCAGGGCCCTCCCTCCCGTCACGTGATCCATGAAGCTCACCTTGATTGACTGTGGCTTCTCCCGGTTGGCAGGACGGAGATGCGGTGATGGAGACTCATGACCTCCGAGCCCGACATGTCTACGCTGTCAGCAAACAGTCACTGCGCATTTCACCCTTAAAAAGCCAACATAAAAAAAGAGCCAATATCATCTATCTTTATTACTTAATGTCTGATTTTAAAGTGACACACATAGCTGAAACAAAGTAGTCAAGCGATATTTAAGGGTACAACGTGGAAAATACACAAGCTCTGCGCACGGACCTCCAGTCTCAGGGTTAAATTTCTTACCATCGTTCCAAATACCGTCCGTGCACACGTGCACATGAGCACACACATTCGGTAACACAGACGGCAACGCACTTTTTCTGCTCCTTCCTCTCTGCACTTAACAACACGTTCTGGGGCGACTGGGTGACTCAGTCGGTTGAGTGTCACAGGTCAGGTCAGGATCTCAAGGTCCTGGGATCTAGTCCTGCCTCAGGCTCCTTGCTCGGTGGGAAGCCTGCTTCTCCCTCTCCCTGCCCCCTGCTCGTGCTGTTTCTCCTTCTCTCTCTCAAATAAAAAAATTAAAAATAAACAAAACAATAGATTCTACAGATTGTTTCATTTCTGTACATATAAATCTACATCTCTAACAGTTCCAAGACATGCTGTAATTCAGCCTCGTTACTATTATTTGTTAGGTCATATTCCAATATTAGAAAACTTTATGAAGACAGAAGGTGGAAAACAGTTTGGGGACACTCATGTAAGCACCAAATAAAGGGTAAGCTGTACCTCTTTGGCAAAGCACTGCATTCGTGGCAGGACACAGGATTTCCCCTCAAGGAACATGCAAGGGGTTAAATGGTGCCCCCACAAAAGCCCCATGTCCCCGGAACCTGTGAACGTGAACTTATTTGCAAAAAGGTCTTTGTAGGAACAATTATGGATTTTGAGACGCAATCATCCTGATTTAGGATGAAGCGTCCTTATGGGAAGAAAGCTGAGGGAGAGGCCACGTGACCAGGGAGGCAGAGACAGGAGGGTCGCAGCCCCAAGCCCGTGAATGCGGGAGCCCCCGGAAGCTGGAATGGGCAGGAGGAGGGGCAGTTCCTCCCCTAGAGGCTTTGGAAGCAGCGAGGTGCCTCTGACACCTTGATTTCGGACTCTGGCCTCCAAACTGCGAGAGGACACGTGTCTAGTTTGGGGTCATTTGTTAAGGCAACCGTAGGAAACCAGCTCACGGTGCTGACCTAGATGTCATGAGCCCTACTCGCTCTGGGTCTTGGTTTTCTTCGTGTCTAAAAAGGAGAAGGTTGGGCCACTGGGTCTAAAGTTCTCCTGTGGGGCGAACAGTCTGTGACCGCGTCCGGGGCTCTGCACGAGAGCCTCCTCGTTCAAGGCCAGGCTGGGATCATGTCAGCTCAGGCTGTCTCTGCCCCTTCCCACAGCTCGGCGTTTTTCTCCTTGCTCGTGGGGGCGCTTCCTGTCCTTGTGAGCACCCGATGCTCTTCCGTGAAAGCTGGAGTGACTCCTCTCACAGAAGGAACAACCTTCCCCCCCATAGGGTCAGGACTCTTTTGTAACCAAAATGGGATTCGAAGCCGTTTAGGGAAAAGGGGACATATGTGGATGCGGTTCCCATTCACGGATGAATAAATCACCACCCAAAATGCTAGGAGTGCCCCTGGTGGCCCCTGGGGGACTGGAGGGCCACCTTGCCCAGGGCCATGCCCTTCCCAGGCCCACATCCAGGGAGGGGTCCCCTGGGGGACAGAGACCTGCCCTCCTGCCCCGGGACTCAGAAGGCCCGCCCTAGCGCTCCAGCACCCCGGGGAGATTCCCAAGTCCATCCTCCAGGCCGCGTGGCGGTGCGGCTTCTCCTTCGCCCCACGCGGCTTCTCCTTCGCCCCACGCGGCTTCCCTCCACAGCCTTCCGAAGCTGTTGCCACGCGGAGACTCCCTAAGGAGCCCCTGCCCGCCGCGCCCCGTGGCCATCCCAGCAGGGGCAGGGAACTTACGGGCTTGTGTAACTGAACCATTCACGGAGCAGCAGCCCAGAGACCCCGGAACGTACTGGATCGGGGGCTCCACCGAGACCTGCTCCCCACCGGCCTCCTAGTGGCCTCGTGCAGAGAGAAACCAGGCTGCATCATGTCTCTGCCCGCCGAGGACAGATGTACGAAGGGGCTCTGACTGGCCCGGCGTGGGTCAAGCCCCCGGCTCCGCACGAAGGAGGAAGCCGCATTTGGAAAACAGCGGCGGTGCCTGCCAGCACCATGTGTGTGGGGCGGGCAAAGAGCATAGCCCGAAAGCAGGAGGGACAGGGAGGGCCGCTGGGCAGGGGCACCGATGAGTGCTGGCTCTGGGGGACCCTCGCTTGCTACCAGTTGACCCCTCCCCATCGCCAGCCCAGGACGCAGTGAATTAGCTGTGGAGAGCTGGGACCCGGGGCCCATGAGCCCTCTTGCTGCCTTCCAGTGTTGACCTTTTGTTCTTCACTGAGATGAATTCCTTGCAGGCCCAGGCTGGGTTATGTGCGTCCGGCAGTGAGCTAGCCGAATTTGCTGATCCCCAGCCAGATACACTCTCCAACCATTCTAGCCATTCAGAACAGAGCTAACCCCCCAGGACAGCAGGCCTTGAGGCTACTCTGAAAAATGTAACATTAAGGGAACAAAACAAATTAAGAAGCCTTGAGCCCTAAAAAAGTAGGTAGAGATGCCCAACTCTCTCTCATGCCGTCCCCACATCCCACAATGGCGGGGTCAGAAGTCCAAAGCTCTGCTGAGAGGAGATCCCTCATGGCCTCTGCGTGCCCCCGGCTCCACCCCTGCACACAGCTCCCCTCCCCTCCCACTGCCCCTGATCCCTCCGAGGACTGCTAGCACCTGATGGATCCGGACCTGGCCCAGGCGCTCAGTCGGCTTCTCCCTCTGGCTAGTTCGAAGTCATGACCCAAAGATGTTGCAAGTCTTTTAGGTGCTGCTCAGCAGGGAGCCATGTGGGGCCAGGTGAACGATGAGGTGCCTTTAACCACTGAAGTGCAGAGGCCCGGACGTACCCCCGACATGCGGCTGCAGAGAGAGGGAGGGACATGAAGTCACTTCCTGGGTTTTTGTGCTGAAGCCATCAGATAAAAGGAAAAGGGCTCAGTGGGTTAAGCCTCTGCCTTCAGCTCAGGTCATGATCCCAGGATCCTAGGATTAAGCCCCACATCAGGCTCCCTGCTCAGCAGTGAGTCTGCTTCTTCCTCTCCCTCTGCTACTCCCCCTGCTTGTGCTCTCTCCGACCCCTGCCAAATAAATAAAATCCTAAAAAAAATTTTAAAAAAAGGACAAGTGTCCAAAAGGACCCTGCAGGCCCTATCCACTAGCCGGCTATCCCTCTCATCCTTCTTCCACTTAGCCTGGATGTGGACTGGTAGCACCCAGGCCGGGCGAGGGCCCTCCCAGAGCTGTCACCTTCTGATAGCGTTCAGCCCTTCTAGCAAACAGAGGCAACAGGCTTCAGCTGGGCACGCACTCTCCCCGGAGACTGAAGCCGGGGGGACACGCCCCCTTTGCGGGGTCAGCCCTGCGGGAAGACCGAAATAGTGTAAGAATCTGAGGGCTCGTGATCTGAAAGAGGGGGAGGGCTGGGCTCTGCTCTGAGGTCCTTCACACCTGAGGACATTTGCTCTGGAACCTCCCTCTCACCCGCCCCCGGGCCCGAACCCGGGTGCTGAGCAATCATGGTGGGAGGTGGCGGGATGGATGACAGCCCTCCACGGAGGAAGATCGGCCATGACAGCAGGGACCTCTGCCAGGTAGAGGGAGAGCGACCACAGGAGACTGCCAGGAAGGAGAGTCAGCTCAGGGATCGTCCAGCAGCTCAGAGGACACTGATCATTGCTCCCCAGAGGGAGTGTGGAGAAATGGGCCCACTGCAGGACAAGAAACTGGTGGATTGCGTGAGAACCAAACGTGAGAAGGAAGCAGATTGTGTGTGTCAGAATTCTCCAAAGAACAGACCCAACAGGATACACAGAGATACAGAGGAGAGATTTATTATAGGAAGGGGCTCGTGCGGTTATGGTGGCCAAGTAGCCCCATGATCTGCTGGCGGCTGGCTGGTGGCCCAGCAGAGACCGTGGTGTCACCCAGTCTGAGTCTGAGTCCCAAGAACCAGGAGCCCCGGTGTCTGAGAGCAGGAGGACAGGGATGTCCCAGCCCAGGCACAGAGCAGACTCACTCTTCCTCTGCCTTTTTCTTCTTTTCAGGCCCTCAACAGACTAGATGATGCCCCGGGAAGGGCCACTGAGTCCGACACTCATCTCTTCCAGAAACCTTGGCACATGCCCCAGGGACAATGTTTTATCAGTTACCTGGGGGTCCCTAAGCCCTGATCCCAGAGAAGAGCTGGACTTCAGATCCCATTACCGAGCATGACAGCCTTATGGACAGGGGCCGCCAGAGGTTGGGCTGCTGTGGGAGCCAGCGATGTGTTGAAGTCATAGGGTTGGTTATCGGGGACTTCATCAGTTCTGGAAATCTGGAGTGGCTGCTGCGTGAGGACAGCAGGTGGTGGACACAGCGGTTGCAGGCCTGACCCCTGGAGTCTAGGGTAGCAGAAAGGGTAGCAGAACCAGCAAGGGAAGCCGAGACGGGGACTCTTGAGGAAGAGAATGTTTGGGGTCACACAATTTAAAAGTCTAAACGGGGACTTTCAGCATGGCTGATCTAGAGGCTAATAGAATGTCACTGGTGTGTGTGTGGGGGCAGGGGCGGGGGGAGTCTGTCCTTCTCTCCAGACACTGAACAGACTTCATGGCCACCACACTCCATGACCGGGCCAGCCACTCCCATGGAAAGAGCTTCTTCTGTGGTTTCCTGGCTCTCTGGTCCCAGGCCCATCATTACACCCATCCGGTGGCCAGGGGTGAGGCCTGGCCTGTGACCACCCTTAGGTGGGCCGCAGCCTCAGCGGAAGCACGTGGAGTCAGCTCCCACGGGAAGGAGGGCTTCTTCTGTTGGCTGAGAGGGAAGGGCTGCTGATCAGGGAAAACCTATGCCCTCCATGGCTCTTCCCTGAGTGCTGTACGTTGGGCGCTTGCCCACCGCAGCGGGGAGCCCCGAGCGCCAAGACTCGGGTGCACATGAAAGAGAATCACGTGACCGGTAGGGACGAGTCATGGTTTTCTCCTGGGACCACCTACCGATGGGCTCATTCCACACACGGTTTAGCCCACACTGATCGCTCCTCTGGGCCGGGCCCCATTCCAGGCTTAGGGACTCTAGGTGCTTTGGTTTTGTTTTTGAAGGCACTGCCCTTAAGGAGCCCCCGACCGGGGACAGGAGGCAGACACGTACGGGACAGCAGTGTGTTAAGAGCAATGATAGAAGCCCTTGGACTCGGGGCGCCTGGCCGGCTCAGTCAGTACAGCATGGGACTCTTGATCTCAGGGTTGTGAGTTCAAGCCCCACACTGGATGTGGGGATTACTTAAGATGTAAAAATAAACTCTTTCGGGGGAAAAAAAAGCAGATGAATTCATCCAGGATATGTGAAGGATGTTTACAACTCAGTGACAAAAAGACAACCAGGTAAGAAGTGGGCAAGGAGCTTGAATGGACACTCCTGTGAAGACAGAAGCAGAGAGATGTTCTGAGTCCTTAGTCACGAGGGAATGCAGGGCAGAACCACGGGATCCCACCTCTCACCCCCTAGAGGGCTATCGTAGTTAAAAACAACAACAACAACAAAAACAAAACAAAGGGCAGTTGTTCGTGAAGGTTGGAGACCTTGGAGGCCTCGTACATCCCCGGCAGGAACATGAGATGGTGCAGGCACCGTGGAAAACAGCTTGAGGGCTCCTCCCAAAGTTACCCGGAATCACCCTCTGACCCAGCAAGTCCACTCCCGGCCACGTCGCCTGCACTGTGAGTGGGGACTGTACCAGACATCGGCGCACCACTGTTGCTGGCAGCGTTACTCACGGTGGCCTGAGGCGAAACCGCCCCGATGTCCCTCAGGAGGTGAACGGATAAACAAAGCCCGGCCCAGCGAGACACTTGGCCGGAGAAGGAAGGGACTGGTTCGTGCTCCGAGGCTTTATGGCAAGCGAAAGCCGCCGCACACAGAAGGCCGCGTCTTGTGTGATCCTGTTAGTACGAAGTCTCCAGAAGAAGTAAATCCACGAAACCAGAAAGCAGGTGGGTGGTTGCAGGCATGGGGGGAGGGGAACGAGGAGCACGTGCTCGAACCGGTTTTGTTCCAGGATGAGGAACCGGTTTCGGAGCGGGGGAGAGGTGGTGTCTGCACCACGACAGGAGTGCCCGGAATGCTCCTTGTCCTTCCCTGTGAAATGGTGCCTTTTGCAACATGAGGGTCGCCCCCGTCGAAACCACAGCAGCCTCTGACGCTGTGCGTCTGCTACAGAGAGCATGTGACAAGGCTGCCCGGCAGGGGGTGGGGGGGGTGACCGAGCTCAGGGTGGCTCAGGACAGCCTCTCCCAGGAAGGGACTTTCTCTGGGGGCCAGTTTCCCCCGAGTGGCTGTGCACCGGGACCCCGAGTTCCCGTTTCCTCCTCCTTTGCACGGAGCCTGGAGCTCCTCACCCTCACGTCGGAGCTCCACGTCAGGGTCTCGGCTGTGTTTGCCGGAGCCATTCTTGTTTGCTATTCTTGGGGGAGGCCAGGACAAAGGACTATTATCTAAGGCCTGCGTGTTCCCTGCGCGGTCGCCACGGCCCGCACAGCATCCCTGGAGGCCAGCAACAAAGGCGGCCTTGTGGTGTGGGCAAAGCTGTTACACAGTACATTTTCCTGCGGGGAGGACTGCGGAGCTGTCAGGGGGAGCATCTCTTGCCATTTCACAGAGCACCTCGTTCCATGCCAAGGGGTCATGTCCGCTCAGCTCTGGGCCGTGCCCTGCAGAGTAGGGGAACGGGGGGGCAAGGGGACATGGGTGGCTCTGGGCCTCACTGTCAGGTTTACCAAGGGTTCGGGCCCAGAGGCCTGTCCCCAGCTTCCCTGGAAATCCCTGGTGACTGACAGAGAATCAGACAGAAGCTGATGGAATGTGCAGAGCCCGCGATTATGTGCAAGCCGTGCTTTCCCCGGAAGGTGTCATGCTGCTGCTGCCGCCAGTTCAGTGGGACAGGAGGCAGTGCCCATCCCCCTCCCAGGGTTTGGGGGCCCCACTGCAATGCCCCACCCAGAACTCTCCTGGCTTCCCTAATACCATCCCTCCTGTTCTGTGTTCCATTCTCTCCGACACCTGACACAATTTCAAACTACTGTTTGGAGGGGCGCCTGGGGGGCTCCTTTGGTGAAGCATCTGCCTTTGGCTCAGGTCATGATCCCGGGGTCCTGGGATCAAGCCCCCCATCGGGCTCCCTGCTTCTCCCTCTGCCTCTCCCCACCCCCCACTTGTGTGCTCTCTCTCTCTCTGACAAATAAATTAATAAAATCTTAAAGAAAAAAAACCCAAACTACTGTTTGGAGGTCCTGTTCTGGCCAGGCCCTAGGACGTGTTTATCAGATGTTGGTTCCTTAGTCCTCCGATCGCCACAGGAAGTGGGTTACTAAGTCCACTGTGCACGTAAGGAGATGGATTCCAGGAAGACTGGGATTTGTGATCTACGGGGGGAGAGGATTCAAACCCTAAGTTCCCTGTTCTATAAACCGATCCCTCCCTCATAAACTAGTTCTTGGAGACATTCTGTCTCCCAAGTGACATCATGTCTCAACAGACTAAAAATAAGAGGCTTTCCAGGTAGTACTGGTGTATCTGTAGTGAGATGGGAGGTAGTTGGATATATATTTTAGGGGAGATTTTCTGGAACCCCCAAACTGCATCACGTGACTGCTTTGTCTACATTTCCTAGAGGCCGCTGTCGATCACTGTCACTAAACTCTCGTTCAGTCGCGGGATCCCACCTTGAGCTGGCACACAGGTGACTCTGACCGAGTGATCCCTCCTTCGCCGTGCCCGTAACGTACACACCGTGGGACGGAAGCGAGAGCAAGACTCCTCCGAGGTCACAGGCCAGCTGCAATGCTCTTCAGCACTTGCCTCTAGTCTCTGTCCTTGGAAGCCACCAGACCCCACCCCCACCCCCACCCCCAGGAGCTGCCCCTTCTGTGCTATTCCCTCCATAGACTGTGACGTATCGAGCAGGGTCTATGGGAACAGTCGTCTGGTCTAGTGCTCTTTTAGTGGGGGAGAGGGGGACAAATAGGAAGAGGGAGGGAAGGAGGAGGGAAGCAATACAAGCTTCCAGCTTTACGACTCGATATAAAAAGACAAGCCAGTTAGAAGATGGGCCGGGGACTTGAACAGACATTGCTCGAAGCAAGACGTACGGAAGGCCAACAATCACGTGAGAAGACACCCAGCATCAGGAGTCATCTGGGAAACGAGAACCCAAACCATGAGACACCACTTCACACCCACTAGGATGGCCGCAACTGAAGACAGACAATCCCAAGTGTTGGCAAGAACGGGGAGAGATCCGAACCCTCAGACAGTGTGGGTGGGAGCGTGAAATGGAGCGGCCCCTTTTGGGAAACCCTCCGACAGCTCCTCGAACAATCAGACGTACACAGGGGCTTGCCATATGCCCCAGAAATTCCACTCCTGTTCGGTGCCCGAGAGGAATGGGAACTACGCGTTGCACAAAAAGCTGGAAAAGAATGTTCACGGCAGCATGAAGCTGAGTCACAGGCGAAAACAACCCAGATGCCCATCAGCTGACCCAGGAACAGAGAGTGGCCTCTGCGCGCAGTGGTGTCGTTTGGCCGGTGGCGTCGTTTGGCCGCGGGAAGGGACAGAATTCTGACACGTGCTACACACAGATGAACCGTGAGCATGTTGTGCCAATTGCCAGAAGCCCAAAGATTCCGTGGTGTCTGTGGATCTGCAGGGGCTGTCGGGGGAGCCGGAGGGGGGCATGGGGTTCCCCTATGATGATGAAGATGCTTCAGAATGGGCGGTGGTGGTGGCGGCCCATCGCCATGAATATTCTAGAAGCAGCTGAACTGCATGCGTTCCCGTACGGCATGTGAGCTATCCATGAACTCTTCTGTTCCTCAAAGTTTCCAGAGGCACCGTGTCCCTTCCTGCAGCTCCTCTTGGTTCATATTAAACTTAATGACTCGAGTTTCGGTTTTTAAATATCTGACACAGATTTTTAAACTCCTTGTAAGCATTTTAATAAATACTAACATAGTATTTCACATCCATTTTCGAGATTTCTAAATACATAAACTACCTAATTTCTTTCTTTCTTTTTTTTAAACTATCTAATTTCTTAACGTAAGGCACACGTTACTCTCCTCTACTGGGAATGTGACGCCTCCGCTCTGTCCCCGTCACAGCCCAGGTCCCGACTGCATCTGTAACGACAGTGTCAAGGAGGAAGGATGTGTTTGGGGCCCCTCTTGTGTGGCAGCAGCTGTAGCTCGGAGAGTCTGTAGGAAGTCACAGTTTGCTTCCTGCCTGGCCTCAGAGAAACGGAGAGAACAGTGGGGTTAGATCACAGCTCAGTGCCATCCTAAACCCACGTGAACCAAGTCAGATCCAGGAGGGGCATAAAAGATTCTACCCTTGAGGAAAGCATCTGACAAAAATGAGAGTTTTTTGGTTTTTAGCAAGGTATTTATGCCTTCTACAAAGACATCTATTTAAATTCAGCGGTAGATGACCAAGCAGCTGGAGAGGCTTGCAGGGGACATCTTGGCCTGGCCCTTGCTTATCTTGTCATTCTCGCACAAGACCAGCCGTGCCTGCTCCTAGCACCTGGCAGGCCCTAGCCCTTGGCAGGAGTGATTCCCAGAAGAGTTCCGGGTTCACAGAACAATGATTCAAACGTGTGTGCGGGGCCTGGCTGGCTCAGTCAATAGAACATGGGACCCTTGTTCTCAGGGTCGTGAGTTTGAGCCCCACAAAGGGCGTGGAGCCTACTTAGAATAATAAATAAATAGGGCGCCTGGGTGGTTCAGTGGGTTAAGCCGCTGCCTTTGGCTCAGGTCATGATCTCAGGGACCTGGGATCGAGTCCCGCATCGGGCTCTCTGCTCAGCGGGGAGCCTGCTTCCTCCTCTCTCTCTGCCTGCCTCTCTGCCTACTTGTGATCTCTCTCTCTCTGTCAAATAAATAAATAAAATCTTTAAAAAAAATTAGTTTCAGCAATTAAAAAAAAAAAGTGTGTGCGCAGAAAGGCACCAGCAGGGAAACTACACGAAAAAGTGAAAGTCATGAATTCGTAGAATGAGAGCACGATTATAGCGAATCCCCTAAAACTGCCTTTCGGTATGATTATGATGTTGTTGAGTAAAGTGTGGGTTAAAATATTCACCTGCAAGAATCCTCCATAGCAGTTAAAAGGAAAAAAAAAAAACAAAACAAAAGTACAAAGCATGTCTATAAAGTACTAGCACAGAGGGATGTCCCAGATACTGTGGGGGGGAAAAAAGTGAATGCCAAAGAGAAAGTATTAATAAATTCATAAAATAAAGTGTTAAAGAACAACTTTTTCTTTTGCAGTGCCCCCCCCATGAATTTGTTTGCATACAGATAAAAATCTAGAAAGCTGTCCACTAAGCCATTAACTCTGGTTGTTTCTGGGAAGAAGGCTAACAGGAACTTTGGCTTCTGTGTTCATGTTTTTATATTACTTGCTGTATTTACATGTATAGATTTCTATTTTAATAAACATTTGAAACCTATTTTTAGGCGTTTCTTCCTTTTTATGTTTTCCTACACTTGATCATATATTAACTTCATAAATCATTCTTGAAGCTGCGCTCAATTTTTTTTGTAATTTCATTTTAAAAAGTCTAATTTTTGCAACTTGGGTTCAAGCTGAGGCTTGCACACACCCGATTTCAAACCAGCACCGTAGTTAGTTTTCCAGACGTTCCTTCGCACGATGCAAAGAGCCACTCTTCTGTCAAACTCTCCTCCTCCCTCCCTTGGTGACAAGTGTAATCACCCAGCTATTTTCAGCTGCTGTCACGACGTCCGTCCTGTAACCTGCCTTCTCCGTCTTCTGTTTCTCCTGTTTATTGGGGGAAGTTATGCATACTGTCCAGAGGGGACGATCACATGAAGGGAGCTGGACTTAGTTGCTGACCTATTAAGAGTTATCACAGGGGCACCTGCGTGGCTCAGTGGGTTAAGCCTCTGCCTTCGGCTCAGGTCATGATCCCAGGGTCTTGGGATCAAGCCCCGAATTGGGCTCTCTGCTCAGCAGGGAGCCTGCTTCCTCCTCTCTCTCTGTCTGCCTCTCTGCCTACTTGTGATCTCTGTCAAATAAATAAACAAAATCTTTTAAAAATTAAAAAAAAAAGAGTTATCATGGGAGCCTCTCTCGATGTGTGCTAATTAATTAATTTATTTTTTAAAAGTCAAGTATAGTGAGTCTGGTCACTCTAAGAAACCCTCAGTTTTGAGGCCTGGGAGTTGTCTGACCCAGGTGGGTCCCCCAGAGGGTACCACACATTTTGGGGGGCCTGTTCCTCCCTCCTGGGAGAAGGAGCAGACAGGATGTGCTGGTCATTTCTCAGGGAGCACCCAGTCAAATATTTGCTCTAAATCATAAACCTCATTGTACTTTTGTGTCAAAAGTGTTTTTTGAGCCTTTCTATAGAATGAGGCATTCCATTCATCGCATAGCTTCGAGCGTACTACTTGCCAGTCTTCCGGGGGAACCATCCCTACTGTGTCTGCTCTGTGAAAATGTCCAGACCACAGAAGGGGATCTTGGTGGAGAGAACCTGTGAAGAAGACCGGGTGTGAGACTTTCTGCAGGCGAACCGTTTTGAAGGACGTGATTGGCCTGTGAAGCAAACCTCCTCCTCTTTGGGTTAAGAGGACGGGGGGAGTTATTGTGTATCCCTACGAGCTGGGAGAACGTCTGGTTTCAGCCCCTGTCCCATCTTTGGACACTGGCAGATGGATGGGCCAGGCCAGCAAACTGGTCAAGACCGTGGCAACAGGTCACAGAGCCGGGATTTCTGGGAAACTCACGCAGTCATGATTCTCTCTTCCTGAGCTCACGCTGCCTTGTCTCTGGGAAAACCACGGCAAAGATGAACTTTGGGCCACCCAAGCGGCCCAGGCGTGGCGCTCGGAAGAGCGGATCTCAGGCTCTGCTGCTGGGTCACTGAAAGTTCCGCCTCCTAAGTTCCCTTGCACTGGCAAAATGAAACCAGGTTAAAAACCCAAAAGGAAAGCGGGGGGCGGGTGGGGGGACTGTGGTCGGGCTGTTTCATGGTCTGTTGTCATTAGCAACAGCTGGGCTGGGCAGGGCGGGCGGGGCCTGCGGAGGGGACGTCGTCGGGTGCGGGGCTGAAGCCGGCGAGAGGAGGTGGGAGGGTTTCCCAGGCTCTCCGCCAGATTCCATGCAGGCAACTCGAACGCATGGAGCGCGGACCTGGCCTTCCAGCAGGTTCCAGCCGGCATCCAGCTCTGACACCTGAAAGGGAAAGCACCCAGCTCTCCCGACTGCCGGAGGAAAGGAGCGAATGCAGCCGGACCCCTGCACGCCGAAATGTCCACAGGTGACCGTGGGGACGCGGGCGAGCGCCGCGCCCTGGTTACTGAGAGCGCACGGTGCCGGCTGGAGTTTGAGACACTCGGGGGTGTGAGCTCCGCCGAGTTGCCAACGTCACTGAACCTCGGCTTGACTCAATTGGATGGTTTCTCAGACTTAAAAGGTTAAGACAGGAAACACTTCGATACTACTGTTCTGCGTTGCTATCGGGAAACCAGCACCCAGCAGCAAGCCGGGCAGATAACTTACCAGGTGGCAAACAAAGTGCCGATGCTATATACCGACTCTACCCTCAGAACTTCTGCACCCGGGCCTCAGGCCTGGACAGCACTGCCGCAAGAGAGGTACCGTGTGGCCTTTCCACCAGTGAGAAAATTCTGGAACTTGATACCGAGTCTCATGCACACAGAAAGGCAGGGCCGTGATGTGAACAGAACCACATCCCTTCCATTACGGGCACTTGGCTTGTCAGCAGCGAGCTCGGGGCCCACGGGAAGAGGACGTTTCCTGGCCCTGCTTGGATCTGGGTGGAGCCACCTGTCTGGTTTTGCAACTGGGAAGATGCCAGCGTTGATGTGTGCCTTTTGCAAACCTGCCCGCGGGAGAGCCACGTGACTTGTCGGGCTGCCCCTTCCCAGTTTGTGAGACCACAAAGGACTCCAGGAGGTGGCGCCACCGCTTAGGGGAAAACTGCCCGGGGTGGGGGGGGGGGGCCTGCCAAGAACACACAGCCGGTCCGTCAACGAGAAGCACACCTTTTTTCTGTCAAGCTTCTGAGATTTTGAGATGGATCGTTCAGCAATGGCAGAGACGCTGGGCTCCAAATTCAGCTCACCTCGTTTTTTTTGCGTATTCTGCTAACAAGTCAAGTTCAACAAAACGGATTAAAGGACACGTTGTTTTCCCCCTTTATAGAAAGAGGCCAAGTTGATACGTGAATTAGCATTTTATTTAGGGTTGCCAAACCCTACACACGAAAACACAGATGCCCAGTTAAGTCTGAATTTCAAACAAACAACAAATACCATTTTTAGTGAGTGCGCTCCGGGCAATACTTGGGACACGCTTACACTCAACAGTCATTCATTTACCTGAAATTCCAATTTACTGCACTGCATCTGGCACCCCGGATCTCATTCGATCACATCCTTGCTGTGGACCCTGCTTGGAAAGTCCTTCCTGTCACCTCCACGAGCCAACATTATGCCCACTTCCGGTCCCGGCCCAGATGCCACTGCTTCCTGGAAACAGCCTCCCGCGCTCTGTCCCCACAGCTCCCGAGTAGCCCTTGCCACCCCTGCGCTCGCCATGCAGATCTCTAACAAGGCTTGCTTGTTTTTTTAATTAAAGGTTTGTTTATGCATTTTGAGAGAGAGAGAGGAAGAGAGAGTGCGCCCGAGCGTGACTGGGGAGAGGGGCAGAGGGAGAGAGAGAGAATCGCAAGCCAGCTCCCAGCTGAATGTAGAGCCGGACTCGGGGCCCATGAGCCTGAGATCCTGCCCTGAGCCGAATCAAGAGTCGGAAGGTTCCCCAGATGCACCACCAGACGCCCCAAGGGGTGTTCTGCTTCGGATTTTAGATTCTTGAGGGTGGAGGCAGACTGTGGGGTGTGAATGGAAATGACACACACACCACCTTAAAAAAGGGGCGTGACCTCCCTTCGTCCTTGTCCCCATCATAGGCGGGTAAGCCGGCCTGGACCCCACACAGGCCGCATGCTCGGGATGGCAGCAGCCCCAGGAGGGGCATCTGGGTCACCGACACCGGGAGTCTGAGCTGAGCTGACTCATCGGTGCTTGGTCTGGCCCAAGCTCTACCTGGGAGAGGAATGAGCTTGCTTTCTTGGCGTTTGGAGTGTGTGTCTCTGCTTGCAGAGGGGTTTCCGTCCACAAGGTCACTTGGGGAGGGAAGGGCACAAGGCCTGGGGCTCTGAGCCCAGGAGGGAGCAGCCCCCAGGCTGGAAATGGCACCAAGGCCTTCAGTGTCCATCCGAACCTCAGCTGAGTGTGGATTTTCGGAAAACGTGGGCCTGCCGTGGGTCTGCCGTGGGCCGTGCAGAGGGAAGCTCTAGAACTCTGGGCGTCGCTCCCACGCGGCCGCACGTGGCTGAGGAAGCACAACGTCTCGTGTCCCAGCTGGGCCCCCTCCGCCACCACCCAGTGAGCCTCCATGGTCCGCACCACGAGAACGGTCGTTTTTTAGACATCCCTTCTGCGGTGCTGCCTGATTCATTTGTCTTTACTTCCAAACATCCAGCCCACATTTTTTTTTTTTTAAGATTTTATTTATTTATTTGACAGAGAGAGATCACAAGTAGTAGGCAGAGAGGCAGGCAGAGAGAGAGGAAGGGAAGCAGGCTCCCTGCTGAGCAGAGAGCCCAATGCGGGACTCGATCCCAGGACCCTGAGATCATGACCTGAGCCGAAGGCAGCGGCTTAACCCACTGAGCCACCCAGGCGCCCCCAGCCCACATTTTATTGTCACTATCTGCATTTTGTGGGAAGCTACTGCACGTAAAAAGACTCTTACAAATCAGCAAGACAGAAAACTAGAGACAAAGATAACGCAAAAGATTGGTTTCCATAAACGGCCCCCTCAAAGCCGGTCTGTCTCGTGTGTCGGCTGGTGGCCTCGCCCACTCAGGCTGCCCTTGGCTGCCTGGTCGCGGGGCCCGCTTTGGCTGATGTGACAGGGGTGTCTGCACGCACAGAGCAGACGTGAGGAACGCACTGAGTCGTCCTCCCTCCTTTCTTGGATCCTTGCCACTGTCAGGACCATCAGGCCAGCGAGTCCCAGCCAGCCGGCGCGGCCTGGCCGCTGACCCCAAACACATGAGTGAGCCCAGCTCGCAGTGGAGTTCCGCCAGGATCAGCAAAACCGCCCAGTGACCCGTGGAATTTTCTTTCTTTCTTTTCTTTTTTTTTTTTTTGGTACTAGAGAGAGAGAGAGAAGTAGAGCCCAGGTGAGGCAGCCGGAGGTGAGGGGAGGGGAGGCAGAAAGAGAATTCCAAGCAGACCCCCACTGAGAGCAGCGCAGAGCCCGACATGGGGCTGGATCTTGTGACCCTGAGATCACTACGTGGGCAGAAACCAAGAGTGGGACGCTTAACTGACCAAGGCACCCAGGCACCCCACCTACAGACTCTTGAGAAATAATTAACAGCTATTGCTTTAAGCCATGGAGCCCAATGTGGGGCTTGAACTCAGAACTCTGAGATCATGACCTGAGCTGAGATCAAGAGTCAGGTGCTTAACCAGCTGAGCCCCCCAGGGGCCCCTTGACGTAGTTTGTTACCAGGTAATAGCTAACTAATACAGATAAAAAATACAAAAAGTCAATAAGCAGATCTAAAAATCTTTGATCTGACCCATAATTAAACACAAACCTGAAATAATGAGCTATTAAGCCAGGTTAGAAGAAATCAGGTGTGGTGACCCAGCTCTGCTGGTGGTGTGTTGGACTCAGGCACTTTCGTGTGCGGGGGGATTCTGGAAGGTATTTTGGCAAAACCCAGCATGATGGGTATGTGGCACTCCAGGCCCATCCCAACCTCCTTCTCACGTGACCTCATACATCACAGAAGCAGGAAAGTTAGAAGCTACATCCCCTGGGCTCCAGTAGAGCCGGATTTCTGGATGTGAGCTGGATTCTGCTGCTTGAGTTTGGGGAGGAACCGACACTCCTGGGGGCAGACGGTCATCAGTGATTTGTTTCCAGGAGACTTCCTGACGGCTTCCGAGTCCCGATGGCAGCCTAGACAGCACGCCTCTGCAGCTGGCAGGCGTGGGGCAGCGGCCCAGCCAGCAAGGATTTGCCTGACGAGAAAGGTAGGACTTCTCAAGGCCCAGGTCTGCAGGATGGCTCTGGAAAGTCATTCCTCATGTTCGACCAAAACCTGTCTTTGAACCTTGCAACGTTTCTGCACAGCAGCCCACAACTGCAGTAAACCTCTAGTTCCTCACACCGGCTGGAATGCGTGATGTTCTCAGGCCCTGCTATACCCCGCCACACACGACATTTACAACATGTCCTTGACCCACGTCTAGGAATTTATCCTCCACTTATACACAGAAGGACACAGAGATCCGCGATCACCGTGCTGCTGTTTACAACAGCGATTCTCAAAAACCCTGGGTGCCTCCTGAATGTCTATGGGCAAATTACGAAACACTGTGAATGACGCGGTGGGAGAGAGAAGCAGCAGGTCTTCGAGGACAAGTAAGAAGCCCCGTCGAGGGTGCGCTGGTACGTCACGGAAGTTGCACAGCAGTAAGCACAGGATCTGGTAGGTAATCAGAACCCCCCGGTCCGCCTCCGGTTGGAAAGTCCCCAACAGCGGTTCCTTCAGGTCAGTGAACAGGGTGGAGGGGGGATTTTTATTTGCGTTGTCTGGATTCTTTTTCACTAGGTGGGGGCTTGTTACTCTTATCACAAAAACTCATTAAAAATTAAATAAGATGCATGAGTGTTACATCAGATAAGCTTATTTCAAATCCACAAAGAATTCCCTGAAGGTGCGACGTGGGCCAGGCATGGGGCGGTGCTCCTGGGCTGTAGGAGTGAGACAGGCGCCAGGGTCGACTTCAGCAGGCCCGAGCAGAGCACACGCAGCCCCCACACACGGCAAACCACGCGATCGTAGCTACCAAGTGTGGAGAGAGACGTGGAGGAGAGATGGGAGTCCGGAGGGGCCTGGAAGTACCGATCACTCTGGGAGCTCCCGTGGCCTCCTCTGGCCTTCGAGGACCTCGGACGTTTCCTGTTCGTCCTGCGCTTGGCACACGCTGAGTGTTACACGCAGAGACTTGGTTAAAGTTTCCGACGACTCCAGGAAATTGGCATGTATCGCCTCATTTTGCAGAAGGAATGAGTCGGAGAAGCTAAGAAGTGAGGTCAAGGCCGTGGCAGGGGCGTGGGCCCTTACCACTGTGTGCAGAGCCGGGAGGGGGCCTCTCTCTGAGGGCGGGGGGCATCCGAAGGCAGGCAGGTGTGGGTACTGACAGGCTGGAGGTGTACACCATGAACTAGATACTGCACTGAATAATCCTTTGCTCCACTTACCCCCCCCCTTTTTAAAAGATTTTATTTGTCAGAGAGCGAGAGAGCGAGCACAAGCAGGGGAGCAGAGGCAGAGGGAGAAGCAGATTCCCCGTTGGGCAGAGAGCCCTATGTGGGAATCGATCCTAGGACCCTGGGATCGTGACCCGAGCCGAAGGCAGTCACTTAACCAATGAGCGCCCCCCCCCCCCGCCCGGAGTCCCCCCTTAGCCCACCTTGAGAAAACCCAATGTTGTACCTTCTCTGCAGGACGGGCTGTGACCGGCTTCCATCCCGCATGCCCAGCAAGTCCTTCCCGCCACAGCTGGGCCCTCACCTCCACCTCGTCCCGTCCGTGTAAGGACCACATTAGCCTCCAGGAAGTGACGCCTTCCACACCCTTGCTGACTCCGGGAAGCAGTTTTGAAAAGTCCATAAATACCCCAACTGTAAGTCAACACCAACACACGTGCTCCACCAACGCCACACCTGCCAGATACTGATGCTACACGAGACAGGCACGCAGTTGCCCTGGAAACTTCCCCCTGTCATCCTGTCTTCTTTCTCGTGTGCACCCGATCCTGATCCTGGCATCCCATGCCCTGGGGCTTTCAGGCTCCCTTCCCCTTCCTTCCCCCCATCCCGCAGAGCCTGGATCCATCAACGAACTCAGCCCTTATCTGAGCCTGAAACACTGGGGTCTCACCCTTTCTGAGAAAACCTGTGCTGTTCAACGGTCTTCCTACTTTTCCTTTCTTGTCACCACTCAGCAGCTCCAAGAGCACAGGCGCACTCGGACACAGCAGTCCCCTGTCACCACCGGCCCCTCCGACTCCCAGCCCCCAACGGCCCTGACCTGGGATCAGACCTGAGCTATTGTCAGTTCTGACACCCCTGCCTCTGCTCCTGCCGGGTCCAAGGGCTGCACTGATGTCCCAGTTCTGCTCTTACCAAAGCAAAACAAGAATGACAGCGTCAGAATAAATATGGCAGCGACACGGAGAAGCGTTAGTGATTAAAATGAAAGGTGTGCAGAGTTTTGCAGAGTGTTAGCATATGCTGTTGACCTAAAGTTAGGGGAGGCTGTGCACAGCGTCACCTCCAACATACAGTTATCAGCAGGAGGAAACAAGGGTCGTTTCTGGGTGGTGGGAAATAGGTGATTTCTGTTTCTCCTTTACCACTGGTACCTTTGGCGAGCCTTGCCAGAGGACGGGACCCCACGGCCCGCTCTCAGGTCTGCCCCCTGCTGGCGGCCTCCAGCAGCGCGGGGCAGAGTGGGAATCACAAGCGGGGCACCTGAGGTCCCTTCATGGAATTCTCCACTTTTGGCCTGACTCGTGTAATTTCTTTTCTGTTTTGAGAATTCCTTTTTATTTTGTCTTGTGAATATTTTCTTGCAAATTTTTTCCCAGTAATATACGTTAGGCTGTGACTATTTTCAAGTGATTACAATTTTTACTTATTTCTATCTCCTTCCAGAGGCTTCTGCCCCGATCGGTCTTAGGAACAAACCCTCACGCTGGGTCAGGGGGGCGTGCAGGACCAGTCAACAGCCCTTGAGGAGATGGGTGGGAAAACACGTCAGTGGTCAGCGCCCTGATCACCTTGGCGAGAGCTCTGGGACAGTCGTGTGGGGGATGGGGTCGAGGAGGACAGGCCCAGGGGGTGGGGGCACTGTCAGCAGACTGACACCACCATGGTCTGGATGATGGCCGGAGGGCTTGAACCCAGGAGTCACAGAGAGACGGTGAACTTCAGGGACGTCGATGTGGTGGCCAGTCGGGTTCATGTGCAAGCAGCCTCCAGAGAAAGTCGGTTTGGGATAAACTGGGTGTGGGAAGGCCTAGAACAGGCCAGGGTCACAGGGGTGGAGTGTCCCCACAGAGGTGGGCCCCAGAACAGACCAGACAGCCAGGGACCACACAAGCAGGGGCACCCCAGCTTATAGGAAAACCCAGGAAAACCCAGGCGTGTGTTATCAGCCGTGGCGGGGGCGGGGCTTCTAGAGGGCAGGAGGGATTCAGACCACTGAAGTGAAGGACTGTAACCGAGGGCTACTGATCCACCTGTCAGGTAGCGAGGCCCGGTCACCCCGCAGAGGGGCAGCGTGCGTGAGTTGGGTGCTGGTGCACAAGTCTGGCGGAGAAAGGGTGCCCGAGGTGGAGTCAAAACGGGGTGGGGGGCACAGAGAGAGCATGTGGGTCCAGCACTCAGCACCGTGTCCAGGACACAGCACATGTTCCAGAAATACGAACCCCCACTCACACATCGACCACATAATAACTTAAACCCCGTTCCGTGTCCGGCACCGTCTGGGCCGTGTAGACAGCGAGTGAATGAGGGAGACAGAGTCCCACCCCGGAGCTCATGCTCCTGTCTCGGAGACAGAGGAAACGAAGAGCAGGACCCAAATGTGTGGCCGGTCAGTGCTAACAAGGAGAAAACAGGTAGGGACAGGGGAGGGGGGTATCAGGGTTTCAGATCCGGTGGCCTGGCGGGGCCTCCCCGGAAGCGCACTCAAGCTCCCACGACTTGGAAGTGAGGGTGCAACTTGCTCCTGGCATGGTGACCCCAGGGGCAGGCTGTTCCTGGACTGTCCCTGCCCCCTTTGCCACAATCAACACCACTGGCGTCAACACTGGTCCCTGGTCCTCCAGAAGCTTCAGCAGCCACGGTCTGTCTACACCACAGAACGGAGTCGGGAACGTGTGGGGAGCGAAAACGCGGCCTCATGCTGGTTCGTGGGGCAGACACGCAGCTGCAGGCGGGCGGGGACCCCGCTCGAGCCGCCGCGATGGGAAGCTGCGTGCGTGTGTGAGCGGGGAGGGCGGCGGCCGGCGCCCCCACTGCCCCTCTGTTTCCCCTGCGGGTAGCAGGACCATCTTCAGACCCAAAGGGCAGCGACACGGGGTATCTCCAAAGCAGCAGGAACCGAAGCTCGGACTGGTGTGGGTCACACCGGACGCCACCCAGAGGTCACGAGACAGATGATGCCAGCAAGTGCTGGCTGTTGCACTGGGAACCAACCCGTGCTGTCCGCCATGATGGAGAACTGGAAAGTCTCGCTCCTTCCCCGGCCCAGCCGATGATCAGGATGGGCCAGCGTGCAGTCAGTCCCGACCGGCTCATGACCAGCATTAGATCGAGTCTGGCCTGTGCCCGATGCGTGTCATTTCCAAAGACCAACCTGGATTAACTATTCTTTGTGACCCAGAGAAGATGGTTTTTATCACTTTCCCCCAAAAGGAAAAAGGAAAAGAATCTGAAGGTCTGAGCATGCAGCCTCCCTTCGATCTGTTTAAACTGCTCCAGAACTTTTGGTTACAAAGTCAAGTGTCCTCAACACGCCCAGGCTGCAGTGGGCAGGGGGCTCCGGATGGGAAGTGCGGCCGGCGCTTGCAGAACAAACGCCATTCTTCCACTGGGACTCTCGCAGCTGCGTCTCTTAGGTGTGTTCATTATCTGAAGACAGCCCACGCAGAACCACTAAGTGAAAGTAACCTCGAGATTAAAACATAGCTCAGGGGAGCCTGGGTGGCTCCGTGGGCTAAAGCCTCTGCCTTCGGCTCAGGTCATGATCTCAGGGTCCTGGGATCAAGCCCCATATTGGGGGGGTCTCTGCTCGGCAGGGAGCCTGCTTTCCCCCTCTCTGTCTGCCTCTGCCTCCTTGTGATCTCTGTCAAATAAATAAAATCTTTAAAAACACAAAACAATAAACATAGCTTAACCAGCAGCGCTTAGAATGTACAAATATTTCCATTATTTCCTTGCGTACGTCTGGGCAGGCGTCCCTTTCAGGCTACAAAACCAAAGCGAAACCACTGTAATGAACCAAGAAGCGAGGAAGGAAGGAAGCAGCAGGCCAGCTATGTTTCCGGCCCTTGTACCATTAACATCCTCGCCCTTGCCTCCCCCCACGACATCACTCACAAAACACGTGACATATTTACGTGAATTCATAGTGTGTTACAGTCACATGGGCCACCTGCTTCCCAGAGGGCTCCAGACACTGACTCCAAGAACATCCCCTAACTCCCCTCAAAGGGCAGAAAAAGCCAAATCCGGATCACGAAAAGTCTCCTCGTGCGGGTCACTGGGCTCGGGAGTCGGCGTCCTCACGGCCCACTGGCTGGGGATCCTGACGACGGTAGCAGCAGGACGCGGTCACCATGCCTGTCGTCCTCGCTCAGAAGCACCCTCAGGACGTGGGGCAGCAGCCAAAGCACTGGAGGACGTCCGCGCGGCGAGCCAGCTGCCTAGCCAGGGCACCCGAGGCGTCCGGAGAGTCACTGAGCCCGGACCGCAGCAGGAGCCTGACACAGGCCGCGTGCTGGCCGGCGCAGGCCAGGTGCAGGGCTGCGGGGACACAGAAGCCACACGGACTTGGAGCAGGACCCCGTAGCGGTGCCCACCTGGCGAGTGGCTACAACCCCAAACCAATCCTCCTCCCACATTTCTGCGATTCCTCCCTATGCCCCTGCCTCTACGGGATCAGAGCATTTTCCTTTTTAACCTGACTGGGTTGGAAATGGCTTTAAAAATATCAACCAATGAGAGAATGTAAGAGATTTTTGTCTAAAGCAATGAAGCAGGTTCACGAAAAGGCAACTTTAAATGTCCCAGAAGCCATTTTAAAAGTTTTGTGAATTCTCTTCATCAGTAAAAACATTGCCATGAGTGAGAATGACGTGATGAACAAACGGACACATGTTCCCCTTCGGGAATTAGGGCTCCAGGTTCCTGGCGCTGCGAAGCCTAGGATCCTGCGTCCTGGAGACAGTCTTGTGTCCCTGGACATAGGGACCGTCCTCGCAGCCTCGGACGGGGCTCCTGAGCATCACAGATGCCTGCCAGACGCCGTGGTGCCCCCAGCGTTTGCAGAGGCTTATTCTAACCCGAGTCTAAAGAATTAGCTCTGAAAAGCTTTCTGGGCCTCACGTTTAAGAAGTTATAGTGGAGCAGCTGGGCAGCTGAGTTGGTTAAGCGTCTGCCTTCTGCCCCGGTCATGATCTCAGAGTCCTGGGATCAAGCCCCCCGTTGGGCTCACTGCTCAGTGGGGAATCTGCTCGGGATTCTCTCTCTCTCTGCACACTCCCACCACCTAAGATACATAAATCAATCTTTGAAAACTAGTTCTAGTTTTCAAACGCACTCCAAAGACAGATGGCCTCGGGAGAATCTGAACTAGGGGCCACTGAATCCACCAGCCAGTGCTTCCAGGCGCACACGTGGTCATGGTGCAAAGTGGTCAGAACAGCAGCGACCAGCACAGGCCCCGCCACTGCCATGGCAACAGCGACATTTCCAGAGCTTCGCAAACGCGTTGGTTCAAAGACGGGCTGCTGAGCTGCTAGAGGGATCGTCTGAAGCCCGTGTGTTCCACAGCCAAGTCCCTGCGCCGTTTACATCCATCACTAGTCACTCCCCAGCCGCAGGGGACACGAAACCGTACCTGATCGCTTCCTTTCGTCTCTGGAGTTGATGTCGGCACCCAAGGACAGGAGCTCCTGGACTGTGCTCACATGTCCTTCCTGAGGGTGAGATACACTTGTTATCCTGGGACGAGGCCACCAACGAGCCCTTCAACACCAACTAATGCGTGTCATGTACTTTTTCTAAAATATTCAGCTGCTCAATGGAATTTTCACAACTACAGGAAGACCCACATGGCTTTCAGGTTCGAGATTTGGGGGACATGTGGTTATGAAAACGCAGAGGGTCTACTCTGTAGGCCAAATTACCGACGACCACAGTCAGCAGCAGACATCCCGAATCATACGGAACACGTGCTTCTAGAGTATCTCCCAGCAAACACGCTCTTTGCTGGAATTTCAAAGCAAAGATAAACAGGGAGACCGTGACCCATCCTGGACGCTCGTCACAACACACATCCCAGCACGTGTCACCTGACAGGATTCCTGTCCAACCGGCCAGGCTGCGAGGACCGGACAGACAGGGAATCACGGTTGCGAGTCCCATCCATTCCCCAATGGCCTCTGCCAGGTGTGGGTCCCCTCATCTCTCCACTGCCTTCCTGCGGGACAGGAGAGTGCCACTCACAGGGAAATAACTATTCCTGCTGCTGGGAAAGCCAGTCGGGGCATACAGCCAGTGCGGCTGAAGACCAAACACTCCTAACACTCCAAGCTGGGCTGTAAGCAGCGAGCGTCCGCGGCCGAAATGCTCCCTTCTGGAGTCTAGTGTAAGGACAGAGCAGCAGGACTTTACGTGGGGGGATTCTTAGGGCTGCAAACAATGTTATTCCCGAATACGGAACAAGGGCGTGTGCAAACTAAAGCTGGCACATCACGCGGAGGGAAGGTCTTCCCCGAGACAAACCTTAGCGGCGAAATGCAGCGGCGTCAGGCGGCTGGGTACGGCCCTGGTGTCCACATCGGCGCCCAGCTCGGACACCAGGAAGCGGAGGGCCTCGTTCTGCCCGGTGACGGCTGCCCTGTGGATGGCCTGCATCCCCAGGGCATCCTGCGTGGCCCAGCAAGCCTGGAGGGCCGGGGAGAGGAGGCCATGTGTGAGGAGCGGGGACCTTCCAGCGGAGCCCCACAGCCTCTCTGGCCAATCATGGGGGATGCCACGCTCCGGCCACGGCACCCTTGGCGGGTGGCCGGCAGTCACTCCTGCGGACCAGCAGCGTGCTGGGCCCTCCTCCTCCTAATTGCTCCCCGCACACCCGACACGGGACCCTCACAGGGGCCCCAGACAAGGACGTCTGCCTCCTCCTCGCCCACCGTGACACGGACCCCACATTGGCGGTGCTCCCTGATCTGAGACCCACGGGAAGGGCCGTTTCTGTACCTTGTGCTGCTCGAGCAGCAGCCTGGCCACGGCCGTGTGGCCGCACTGAATCGCGTCCATGAAGGGTGTGCAGCCGCAACTGTCCGCACGGTCGGCTCCGTACAGGCCCCTGCCGCATGAACCCAAAGCGGCGGGTCAGACGGGTCCCCGCCGCATACACGCGCCACGGAGACCGGAGCGCGGTCCCTGGCTCCCAAACTCAGCCCCTCCTCGGGCTTCCTCACCCCGCTTATGGGCATCGTCTCCCCCTCGTGACCAGTCACCAAAATTTCAGCTCTGGGTCCACTTCTCCCGCCGTGGCTCCTGCCTTACTAACCCTTCTCATGGCCACCAGACCACCATGGTTATGGCCAGTCCTCCCTGAAACCTTTATCTCCCAATCACAGAGGAAAATCTAAACCCTCACAACCCAGCTCAGGATAATGAGGCATCTACTAGTCTCCCCACGCTCCTCTGAGCCACCTGCCTCCTTCCCGGTCCTCCTCCTCCTCCCACCATCCTCCCAGTCCTGCTTTTCCCACCTTCCCTGTCCTACCACCCACCTGCCCACCTTCATCTCCATACTGCCTTTTTCTTTCCCTACCTGCTCCACTGTCCTATCCTTCCTGTTCCTCCCTGTCCTTTTTCCTACTTCAGCCTCCAGTGGGACCGCCTTCCATTCCTGCCTTCTTCACAGTTACCCGTCCTGCCATCTCCCTGGTCCTCCTCTCAGTCCCAACTCCACGTGGACCTACCTTCTTCCGTTCTACCTCCTGCGAGCCTATCTGTCCTACTTCCTTCTTGGTCCTGCCTCCTACCTGACCTACCTTCTGCCTCTCCTTTCTTCTTCTGTTCTTCCCTTCAGGGTCCTATCCATCGTATCTTCTGGGCCCCTCTTCCCACCTGTTCTACCTTTGTCATGGTCCTACCTCTCCCACCCTCTTTTTGCTCATTATCTTCTCCTCCAGCTTCCCAGCTTTTTGCTGCCTTTGCATGTGCTGATCCTCTCTGCTTGGAGCACTGGTCTCCCCGACCCTTTTTTTTAAAGATTTATTTATTTGACAGAGAGAGAGAGAGAGAGATCACAAGTAGGCAGAGAGGCAGGCAGAGAGACAGGAAGAGAGAGAGGAGGAAGCAGGCTCCCTACTGAGCAGAGCGCCCAATGTGGGGCTTGATCCCAGGACCCTGGGATCACGACCTGAGCCGAAGGCAGAGGCTTAACCCACTGAGCTATCCAGGGGGCCCTGGTTCTCCCTTCTTCACTTCAATTACAGCTTTCATATGACCTCATGGAGGCCTGTCTTCTCTCCACTCACAGTAGGACCTTTGCTACCTCACAGCACTGGGTGAAGTCCTGTTCTCTTCTTACTACTCAGTATCTGCTCAGATAATCTCTTCTGCTCTCGTGAGTTCAATCGTCATTTCTAGGTCCGTGTTGCCTGCATTTGCTTCTCAGCTCATTCCCCTCCCGTGGGCTCTGGATCTTGTCTGCAGCTGGGCACTCGACATCTGTACGTGGGTACCTCGCAGGTACACACAACTCATCGTATCCAAAAGTGAAATTATCATCCTCCCAGCAAACCAGCTCCTCCTCCAGTGCTCTCTGTCTCAGCAAATGGCACCAGCACCATCCCTAGTTGCTCAGCGAGAAGCCTGTCATCCTTGACCACTCTTCCCTCATTCCCGTGATCAAATGATTCACCTGAATCCACTGATTCCATTTCTTAAAGACCTCCGCGGCCTTCTCTTCACCCCTACAGTCGGTGTCTTAGCCCAGCTACCATCATGTCTCTCCTGGTGAACTGCCTCCCGACGTTCACGACACCCACTCCTGCTCCCCTCCAATCCACTCTCTCTTTTCCAACCCGAGGATCTCTGAAAAATGCAAACTTCTTATTGCTGTCCGCCCTCCACTCTGCTTAAAACCCTTCCGTGGCACGGCGTACTCTCAACAAAATCTCGAGTCCTCACACTGTCCGGGTCCACCCTCTGTCGGCCTTTGCTCACGGCGCCCTGTTCATCCTTTTGCTCCGGAGGCGCCCGCACACGCGGACCTTCAGTTTGCTACAGCACAGGCTTTCCCTTGGCTCCGAGCATTCACGGGGACTGTCCCCTCTGTCTGGAATGGGGCCCTGCCTCCCCCTCTCAGCCTCCTTCAGATCATAGCTTGACTATCCCAGGGGCCAAGATTCCTCCCTCCCAGTCAAGTTGGGTCATCCTGGCACATGTTCCTGGAGGGAGCCCGTGACTCCTTGTTCTCCTCGGGCTCGCAGGGTGTGAACGCTGACTCCCATCTGCCAGTGTGGGAGCTCCACGAGGGGACCCGTGCCGGCCAGCCTCTCTTGCGGCCCGTGCATCCGGCACGGTGCTTAGTGGGTGCTGAGGCTCTGAGCATATGAAAACTGGTTGAATACATGGGTGATTTTTTTCTTGTCTCGTGTTACTCAGCGATGTTTGTTTTCTATTCTTCGAGTTATGTCCTTTGTTCATCTCTCTCTGGGTGCTTGAGTTTCTTTCTGAGCTATTTTTCTGAGCTTTTCCTGTAGCATCGACATTAACCGCCACAATTAGTGAATACTTTCGTCCATTTGCTATTTGGTTCTTACCTGTGGAGAAGCACCTTCACGGCGTCCAAACAGCCATGCATCGCTGGGAGAAGAGAGCAGAGAGTCAGAGTGCAGAGCGCTCATAAAACTTCTCTTTCCTCCTCTCTCTGCCTCAGCCTTTTAGCTAGGACTTATGGGAAACAGTAATTAAATCAGGGACACTGTTACCATCCTAGAAAAATAAAAATTTAGCTAGGTAACTGGTAACGACGATGTTTTCACTTAATAGGCACTGAGTCAACACTCAACTATCTTGTCTTTGTGAGCACGTCCATGGCGGATTCTCAGTCCTAAACTTTCCTCCACTGTTGTGCTGCAAATGCTTAGGGCCGGTCAGTTTTTGCCCAGGAAATGTAAAACATATTAATAATGATCCATGACAAAATAAGGAGGAATGTAATTCTCCTACTAAAGAGAACGACACTCAGGAATAAAGATTTCAACTATCTGTTCTCCACTCTCTTCCGTGAATGGCCAGGGGCTGATCGTTTCTAGGGGAACTGGTCAAACAATTCGTAGCAGAGCAAAGTTCTTCTACTCACCCATCAAGATTTAAAAAGAATTCCTTGGTCCCTAACTGCTCCCTGGAGCTACAATATTTCCTAAACTGTATCATGTCACAGGTAGTGATGCTTTGAGAAACCAAGGCCCTGTACTCTAATTCAACGTACTATCCAGAAGGCTACAGATCACTTTTTATATTTCTTGACCTGGATTCCTGAGGTCTTTATCTGTGTTGTCTTCCATCACAGCACTTTTTGCTTTCCACTAATTTAAAATGATTTATGACTAGATAAATCAGATTTAAGGATAAGTAGTTGTATCCCACATTTTTATTGACATCATCACTTGATAAGTCAAAGACACTCAGGCAGGTACTCAATTACAAGTTCCTAGATTTATTTAAATGGATTAGCACTGTGGTAGGTATCGGTGAAGATACAGGGCAAGACTGTCTCTTTTCCTCATGCGGGTAACAGTGACAACGTAAACATGATCCTGAAAAGAGCCACACCTGTTTGTTCTGTGCTCAGTGTGTGTCAAGGGACTTCGATACATCATGTTCCGTAACCTGTACCGCGACCCTGCGACGTGGCATCATTGTCATCACTATTTTGGGGATGAGGACATTTGCTTAAGAGACTCAGTCCCTTGTCCAAGGTCAAAGACAGTGAAGAACAGAATGAGCTTTCCAACAAATTGGGGCGGACAGGACAGAGACACACGAATACGAGAGAGAAGAGCATGTATGGGCCACGTTCCATCAGCCGCAGGAACAAACTCTGCGCCGAAATACCCCAAAGCTGCTCTTATTCCTGGCCCGCGAGTTCACAGACCCCTGCAGCCCTGTGGGTGCCCCTAACTAGAAGGCGTTCTGCGGGCTCCGGGGAGCGGCCTGCGCACCTGTGCCTGAGCCCCTGCAGAGCTCCCGGCCATACCTGCCGTGTGCAGCGGCGTTCTCCCGATTTTGCTCTCCGTCTCCCAGGCGGTGGGGCACACGGAGAGCAGGTACTGGAGGATCAGAGGGTCGCCTTCTCGGCTAGCAATGTGGAGACTGTTCCAGCCATCTTTGTTCTTCAGAAGTGGGTTGGCGCCATGTTCCACGAGGTCCTGGATCACCTCCAGATTTTTTCTTGTGCAGGCCATCATCAAAGGAGTCCTAAGGCCAATCAGGAGAAACTGTCAGACGGAAGGGCAGCTGAGACATTACAAGTGAGCGGCTGGGTGTTCAGAAATGCACACGTCCTTGGCAGAGGTGGAAAACCTAGAGGACTCGGGTCTGAGAAGCAGCAAATCTGTGTGGAGTGGCAACTTTTCTGGCCACCATGAGGCTCTGGGAGAAATAAGAAAGGGAGAGAAATTAGGATGCAGGTGTGCCTGCAGGAGGGGATTACTGAGGAGGCAAACCTGCTTCCAGACCAGTTTAAACTATGGGACCAAACTGAGACAGAGACAAACTGAGTTAATGAAAACCATGGACAGTTTGTCCTGAATAATATATTTTTAAAAAATTTTATTTATTTATTTGGGAGAAAGAGAGAGCAGGCACAAGCAGAAGGAGGCGTAAAGGGAGAAGCAGGCTCCCCACTGAGCAGGGAGCCCGAGGTGGGGCTCTATTCAAGGACCCTGGGAACATGACCTGAGGGGAAGGCAGACGCTTCACTGGCTGAGCCCCCAGGCGCCCCGTCTTGAATAACATCTGTGTACAAGGTACTCTGCTGCACATACTCCATTCACTTTAATCAGTAATTGTTTATTAGTTAAAGTGTGCTGAAAAAAGGCTACAAAAGAACATTTGATACAGTGCCTACCCACGAGGAGCACACTTTGGAGACACAAATGGAACAGTGTGATTATAATAAGTTTCTGAACTGTTTGTGTCCACAATTATGGGAATAAACTACATTAATAACAAGGAAAGTGGCTCTAGCCTTCCTTTTTTCATAAATGATCTTGGGTGAGACATTTCTATACCATGAGCTTCTGGTTTCTCATCTGCAAAACATGGGAGACATAACTCCCGGAAAGCAAGGGCAGGTTTTATTTACCTCCTGATTCCTGGGGTTAGGACCTGTGTCAGGCACACAGCAGGAACTCACTATACCTAGGAGACCTCACAGGCCGCATCTAGGATCTGTCTTCTAAGATTTCTATGATATTAGCTAATTACCAATATTTTTGGTGGGGGGATGTAGTAAGGAGAGTGAATGCGAAATTAAGAGAGAGGAACCCAGATAAATGAAGGCTGGACTCTTCCAGAAGGACTTCACAGAGGAAATAAATCCTGAGCAAGGCAGGATGGTTAAAAAAACAGGGAAGGTATTGCAGAAAGCCAGAAAGGTGACAACAGGCAAAAATATCTCACCGCGGGGCGCCTGGGTGGCTCAGTGGGTTAAGCCTCTGCCTTCCGCTCAGGTCATGATCTCAGGGTCCTGGGATTGAGCCCCACATCCGGCTCTCTGCTCAGCAGGGGGCCTGCCCCCCCCCCCCCCCCCCCGCCTACCTCTCTGCCTATTTGTGATCTATCTCTCTGTCAAATAAATAAATAAAATCTTAAAAAAAAAAAAAGCAAACTCACTGCAATTACACCTCCCACATACATACTCCAATGAACGTTGCCTCTTTAATGGTTTTTTGCAGAGAGGCCAGTCCCCTAGCCACAGAATTGTTCTGAGCCATGTATGAGGTCTTACATCTGTTGGAATGGTCTTTAGACTAGTTCGCCAGCAGCAGAAGAAAACCAGTCTTGTGCTCAATCAAGCGGGCTGACCCCCCATTTCCAGCAGGCAAGACAGCACATTACTTAACTATCTGTGTAGCCACTGGGGTTCATAGTGACATCAGATCAGAAATCACCTGCAGGCAGGAACTTCTTTACGTTATGACTCTTAGGATGTCATCACTTCCAGGAGCCCCACACAGTGGTACTGTCTCCCAAGTGACATCCCGTCTCAACAAAAGTCTAACGAAGTGCAGTTGGTTTGCGTGATGGTAACCGCGGAACGTCTCGTCTGTGGACCTGATCACGCCAGGCTATCCGTGAGATAAAACCACACACACGTCCTGGAAGCGGTAAAATACACGGGTTGTGGCGATGTCGGTTCCTTCGTCTTGGTACTGCACTGTAGAGGTGTGAGACGGTAACTTTGGGGGAGACTGAGGGAGGGGCACAGGGGGCTTCCCTGAACACTTCTTCGCAACCTTCTGTGAGCCTCTGCTCCAGAGGGACAAGTGAGAACAACGCTACTGGCAGTCGTGACCCAGCCCGGCGCGGCTCGCGGCAGGCAGCACAGACTATTCACGGTGCGATCGCGTTCCAGACTGTTCCGTAAAGGGAAAGAAAGGGTTTGGAACAGGACTGGGAACAGTTAACCCCGCAAGGGTACCCCGCTGTTCGCAGAGGCTGATCTGTCCTCCAGGGCGAGGTTCAGACGCTCCGGTGTCAAGGCGGAAAAGTCCACGGGGACCCGTGACTCTGCGGGGAACGGGGGGGGGGTCTTTGGGGAACCCGGCCACCTACCAGTCGGCTTTCTTGAGGCAGTCGACCGCGGCTCCTCTGCCCAGCAGGTAGAGCACGCAGTCCCGGTGGCCCTGCGAGGCGGCCTCGTGCAGCGGCCGCTTGTAGTCTCGGTTGGCGGCCTCGATGTCCATGTCCCAGGTCTCCACCAGATAGGCCAGCACGTCCCGGTGCCCGTGGCGGGCGGCGCAGTGCAGGAGGGTGTCCCCGGCGGGCGCCGCGCAGTCCGCGCGCCCGGCTCCCTGCAGCTCCTGCCGCAGGGCGCACAGCCGGCCTTCCTGCACCAGCCGGTGCAGCCGCCGCGGGTCCCCGCGCGCAGCCATGGGCGCGGGCGCAGGTGTGGGGGGCGGGGGCGTGCGGGCCGCCGGCCCTGCCCCCCGCGGTCCCCGGGACGCCCCGACCCCAGCGGCCCCGTGCGGGGCCGGCCCTCCCCCGGACGACTCGCCTCGCGGGGAGGGTCCCGCCGTGCTCACGCGCCCCAGGCTCGTTCGCAGGCGGCCGCCCGCCCGGGCTGCATCCAGGGGTGAGGGGCCGCCCGGGGCCGCGTCCGCTCCGCGCGGCGGCACGATCCGCCCGGCCCCGACAGACGCCCGCCGCGGGAAGGACGAGGAGGAGGGGGAGCCCGCGCCGGGCGGCACTCGAGAGGGGCCGGGACCGCCGCCCTCAAGTCTCCGGCAGCCGCCGGCCCTCAGGGAGGGGGTGGGGCCCCGCGCGTCCCCACCCTCTGCCCCTCCCCCGCCCAACCTCCGCCGGCCCCCTCCGCCCCGCCGCGACCCCTCCTCCGGTCCGCGGGAGCTCGGAGGAACTCTGGGAAAGTTTCCACTCGGCTCCTCGGCCCCAGCGGAAGCACGGGCGGGGCGGGGCCCGCTGGCGGTAGCCGCGCCCCCTGGGCGCTCGCGCTCCTATTGGTCGCTGAAGCAGTCCGTCAGCACGCCCCCTCCGCGTGCAGTTCCGATTGGACGTGCGAGCAGTCCGTCTGCTCTGGCGGCGGGCTCTTCCCGGGGCCGCGGCTAGGGCGGAGCTGGCGGAGGAAGTCCGCGGCCTGCTCCAGCTGGCGCTGCCCTGGGGACGCTGGGACTGGGAGGTCGGGCGGCCCGGGCCCTGCGGCGGCGGCGGCGGTGGCGGCGGTGGCGGCGGCGGCGGCGGCGGCGGCGGGAGGCCCGGTTCGGAGCGCCATAGTGCGTGAGGCCGCGGACGTGGCAGGGAGCGCGCGGGCGGGGCCCTGCCGTGTGGACACTTAAGCTCTTGGTGTCCTGAGCGGGGTCCGGCCTCGCGGGGCGGGAGCAGGTCCGCGGGGGGCGTGAGGGCCCGGGGCGAGCGCAGCGGTGCAGGAGCTCGGGTCCGCCGCGGGCGGCCGGGCGGGAGGGGCTCGGCGGGGCGTGCACGAAGGAGGGCGGGGGGCGCCCCCACACTGCGTCCTGCGGCGGGGGAAGCGGGGAGCGGGTCGTTCCCCGTCGGTTGCAGAAGGAGGCACGGGGGATGTGGCCTCGGTGGCTGACAAGCCGGCATTTCCTTTTCTACCCTGGTGTTTTGACCTTGGGCGAGTCATTTGATCGTGTCCTCTTCCGACTCCCTCGTCGGAGTCCCCCTTCTCTGACTATTAAGAAAATCAGGGTGATGTGGGAAGGCCTTGAGCTTGGCTTGTTCAGAGAACGTTGAGATCTCAGCAAGCTGAATGGGGTGATGGGAGGGACTAGGGCAGGTGCTGAATTCTTAGCCAGGTGTCACCGGGTGCGAGTCGTTCAGACCTCCTGGTGTTTTCAGTCCCAAAGTTGCTACTGTTGACCAGGCCGGGAAGCAGTTGGGTTTTACATTTTGTGTTGCGCTGTATGGTTTACAGAGTCGTTCATTAATCTGCAGACAGCCCTGCGAGGCATCATTACCGGCAGGGAAATGGATGCCTCAAGAAGTTAGTGATTTTCCCATGGATCTGGAGGTAATAGAGTCCTCTGGAACAAAGGACGGTGGCACCTAGTGAGTGCCTGCTGGGGTCTGGCACTGCTCCGGTAAATTAAGGGAGATAAAAGGAAAGGAGGCCTCTGGTGTGGACCCATGCAAACAAGCTCATTTCACTAATGAGCAGACTGAATTTGGCTAATTTACTGAGTAATATAGGTAGGCACTGGAGACAGAAGTGGGTCCAGTATCAGCTTTGCCCGAATTATTGTTCCATTATATCTTGCCACTTCAGCGAAGGGTAGGCATAAAAGTATTTTGAAATGCATAGTTTTAGAACATGCCCAACATTGCTCTTACTGTGGCTGTTTGTTTGGTGCCAGTGGAAGCTGAGCATTTTGTAACTTTTTTTTTTTTTTTCTGCTCATGCCCCCCAGCCCCATCCTAATTACAAAAGACCCCACCTTTTTTTTGCCTTATGTCTCCAGTTCCCCTGTTTTTAAAAAGAAAATGGGGACACATGAGTGCACGATAAGGATATTTCAAATCCAGGTGATTGGTTACTTACCTGGTACCCTCAGTGAAAATCCTCTCCCGTGTTCTTTAGGAACGTAGCTTCTGTATCCCCTTTTAGATAACTAGATGATAACGTATACGCGTCTGACCATGGCCCTTGTGGTTTTTCTAGATCAAAAGCTTGGTGTGGAGGGGAGGAATCTGTACAGTGAGCTGACAGATGGAACTGTGCTTGGGTCTTGCTGATTTCCCAGTTGGGCTGCCTCTTTCTTTTCTGCAGGCTTTTGGAATTTGTGGTCTGCCGTTTAGTGTCTCGTGGTTTGTGTAGTCAGTATTGGCACTGGGATTTGCTACGTGGCTGTGTTCTCTCCTTTCTCATACGCTGTATGTTGTGTTCCTGTAGCATTCAGCTACGGTCGTCGGTGTCCTGATTGTTGGTGTGTTTTGTGGTCTGTGAGTGTGTGAACACTGTTGGTATTGGTCATAGAACTGTGAGTTCAGTTTTGCTGCCGTCATCTTTTCTCTGCTTATCATATCCCTCCACCCTTCGTAGGTGGATTTTATTTGAAAACTGAATTGGAATCTGTCTTTGCCCTTCTGGCTTGGAAATCACTGACTCCTAAAAATTTATCTCCCAGCATCTTACATCTTACAGCCTCAGCTGTCACTCATGTGCCTTTTGAGGACCAGTCTCCTATTTCAAAGCTCTTCCTGGAGCTTAACCCGGCATCCCACAGATAAATTTAAAATGAAGCAAAACAAACAACTGCTTTCAAAACAGGGAAACGTTCATCTTCCCCTTCCAGGGAAAAGCAAGTAGAACAAAAACGCTGTCTCTCTTTGACTCCTTAATGTGGTTAATGACGTGACCTCTGGGTTCCTGCAAGAAATGTCACTTACCTTTGTCACTCCTCTTCATCGTTCTTTTCAGTCTTGTTGAAGAAGATGTGTTGATCTTCCTGTTCCCCTTCTCTCTATTTCTGCTGCTGCTGCGGCTCTCAGGGCTTTCCCAACTCTTGTTTTGGTCCGGGAAGTGACTTTCTGTCTGATTTTCCTTGTGACCTCTGCGTCCACCCATCCCCTACCCAGCTCCCAGGAAGACCGCTGCGGAGTGTGAGTCTGACTCCTGTGTTAATGCTGCTGGTAAGCTAGGTGATGCCCCGAGTCGCCTACGTGGTAAAGCCCACAATGTCTTTAGTGCTCTATTTAAGGACCTTTATAATCTGTGCCTTCAGATTCCTTTTCCAGCCTTGTCCCCGATCTGTGAACCTCTTGTTCTAATGAAATTTGACTTTCCACTGCACCAATGCTGTGCTAGTTCTCTGTGTTTTGTTTTTAGTGTTTCTTTTGCCTTACTGAACCCTGTTTGTCTTCTGAGGCTAAACTCTTCATGAAGTCTTTTTCAACGTCCCTAATCTATTGCCTTTACTCTCAGCACTTTCTGTGTGTATCTGTGTAGCACATAGATTGCCTGATGTTTGGTGATTTGTGATAGTTTTGCTTGCCGCCACATGGGCAGGCAAAATCTTTGCGGTTTGGTGTGCGAGTGAGTGTTCAGCATATGACACCAGAGATACCAAGAGAGGAAGCCCTCATGGTGTTTATAATGAATCTACGATATTGTAACAACTTAAAAGTGGAATGTGGAATTGACAGAAGGACAAGCCTTTCAAATATATAAAAATATACTCTAGGTTGTAAGTAACATTTTCTTGTTTTTCCTTTCTTTTCACCGTTCTTATCCTTGTGAGAAGCCCGCATCTCTGTCCTTGTGTGCTCTAAGCGAATGCTGTGTCTTCGGGAGGAGCGGGCGTTTGCAGGGGTGAGACGATCTGAGGAAGATCAGGCTTGCGAGGCTAGGCCTTTGGGGTTTCTAGACAAGCAGGATGTGGCCGTGGGAGGCACCTCCATCAAGGGAGCTGGAACCACAGCGTCTTTGTTCTGTGTTTATTTCTTGCCGTGCTAATGGGGACGCGATACTTTGAAGTTTTTCCATTTTGAGCTTCTTGGAGTTAGTGATGATTTTCCTCGCGGTGACGGTTTCTAAATACTCGCTTGTTATTAAGTCTTCGGTTATGACAATTTCACAGCGATGAGAAAAGTGACCTAGAAATTAAGCCTGATGTTTTCAGAGGCTGCGTTAAAGCTTTCTGGATATGGGAGGCGGAATGTTCCAGGAGAAAAAATTCTGCCTGTGGGGAGTCAGAAACGCTGAGTGCCATCACCCCCAAGCAAACCTCTGATGAGCTGTGGTTCTAGCGTGGCCCAGTCGTGGGATCCAGTAGGTTCCAGGGACGGTGTGTGCAGGAGCTCCTGGAGCCGTGAGGCACTAAGGAGCTGTCAGGTCGTGTAGGGTTTCGAGGCCAAGGAAGAACCCAGCTTCTGTGGAGGGAAGCGGGGGAGCGGTGTGGCGCTCGCTTGTCCATCTGATCACCAGTGACTCACGGAGCCGAGTGTGTTGGGTGCTGGGCTGAGTGAGTCCCTCACTCCTGCCTCCTGCCGGATGACAGAGCTTTCAGTCCAGAGTGGAAGACATGTGAATACCCACACAGACAGTTGACGATATTATAATAACAGTAAAATACGCTCTAGTAATGTAATTTGCATATGGTGTATATTAAATACATAGTTTTGCAGGTAATTGTTACAAGCATCTCAGAGCCAGGCAGGGTGGTTTTATTACCGCAGAGGGCTTCCCGGCTTGAGTGAATACTTTCAGGGCTAAAGTTGGGAAATAACACACTAACTGGTTAAACTGGGCCCTTAGGTCTTATGGCCTGTGAAGCACCTGGATCCTTGCGGTGTTGGACCACATTGCCCCGCACTGCTCCCTCCATAGGAAACCCAAGAGGGAAAGTGCCCACTCGTCCGTCTTCGCAGAGCCCCTCCGAGAAAAGCGGGAGGCTTGTGGAGAGCTAACAAGATGAGGTTAGGTGACTCAGTAAGTAAGTTAGCAAAACTGCCCTCTGAGGGTCTTACTAGGAGCAGTCTGCCTGGTCAGGTACTTTGTCCTAGACAATTACCTTGATTTCTTTCTTTCTTTTCTTCTTCCCCTTTTTTTTTTTTTTTAAGATTTTATTTATTTATTTGACACAGAGAGAGCGAGAGAGCGAGCACAAGCAGGCGGAATGGCAGGCCGGGGGAGAGGCAGACCCCCAGCCGAGCAGGGAACCTGTTGGGGGTCTCATCCCAGGACCCTGGGATCATGACCTGAGTCAAAGGAAGATGCTTAACGGACTGAGTCCCCCAGGCGCCCCGATTTCTTTTTTTTTTTTTTTTAAGCAGTTACTTAACAGTCTTTCCGTCTGGGAACTGTACGTACTTAGTGTCTCCATCCTGTCCGCTTAGGTCTGTAACCTGTAAGTTTTAGAGGACGTTTCATTAGAGATTCTGATTAGCAATGATAGAGGAAGAGAGACATTTACTTGGTACCAATTTCCAGTGATCCTGGAATGCTTAGAGAAGGCTTGGCTACAGTAGCAGATAGATCCAAACATGTAATGACCATCAAAGTTCATGTCTCCACTTCAGGACAATCTAAGGTGGTTCTAGGTTGTGTGTGTGTGTGTGTTGGAGAGTAAGGGGGAGTGACCCTCTTTGAAGCAGTAATCCAAGGACCCAAGCGGCTGGAGGTGCTTCCGTTTTGAACGTGGGGCCTCTAAGGATGCCCTGGGGGGTCAAGTTCCCCATTAACTGGAAGGGGGTCAGAGGATGGAGGCACAAGCCCGAGAGGATTTGTGGGCCAGGCCTGAAGCGGCAGCCGTCTGTTTGTTTGCATGCCACTGGCTCGAGCTCCGTCAGTGACCTCCTAACTCGTCAGGCCAGAGACAGGTAGGCCTGCTGTGTGCTGCGGAAGAAGAGAAATACTGTCTTTGCCACAAAACCTAGAGCGCTCCGTTTCACTTTCTGTGACTTGTTTTGTAAGTTGTTTTGCAGTAACGATTCTGGAATGAAGCTGACTGACGAGAACAGAGTCAAGGAATCCTAACTGTGCTTCTCACTCAACGGGTTCCTCAGGCTCTGTGACTTGCAAAGTGTTATCTTAAGAGCTTTGGGGGATAAGGTGGAGAGACACATTGCCAGCCTTCTAGGGCCTTCTGGTCCAGGAGCACTTGAGAACAGCTGTAGCTCAGGGGAGGCCTGGGCCCGAGGGCCTGCCGAGGCAGGGATGGCCTGGAGGTGGGGCCTGCATGGGACTGCCGGCCATTGGCAGTCATCGGCTGGTCATCGAGGGGAAGACTCGATGATGCGTTACAGGTAATGATCACTGCAGGCGATCACCGTTTGAAGTCAGACGGGGCGGGAACCCGAGGCTCTGCTGGGCTGCTGAGCTGTGGGTTCTTGAAAGGGGGCCCAGCAGAGCGGGGGTCACAGAGACGTCCTGCTGTGAGAAAGCTCTCACAGGGAAAGCAGTGTGATAACGGGCACAGTTCTGCTTGACCAAATGGCTTTCAGGCGTCCTCAGTTTTTTCCAGTCCTGACATGTGAGGGGGATGACACATTTCTGTTAGTCACCGTGGGACAGTCTCTTAGAGGGTACAGAACACCCGCGTGGGTACAGAGGACGTTCACGCCTCTGGGCCTCACGCAGCTCAGAAAGCGCACGAGGGACCCTGATCTCTTGCCATCCCTTTCACCGCACGCTGACCACGGAGCCCGCTTCCCCTTTGCTCCCGAAGGGATCCCGAGAGCTTCCAGCGGTGACAGACGGTCCCCGTGAGACTCCGTGCACTTGGCACTTAGGGGAGGGAGGGATGCTGCGTGGTCTGGGTGACTGGGGAGGAGGATGTCGCATTTGCGCATCTTTGTTTGGATGACATTACACTTGAACTGTTGGTTTAAAAGTATGTTCATGAGAGTAGAAGGGTGGTTAGCATTTTGCTGTACTATTTTTTTTTTAATTTCACCGGAACATTCATGCTAAGATAAAACTCACGTGCCTTCAAGGAGACACCGAGCCTGGCGGTGTGGACGTGTTCTGACAGCGTAGCCCGGCGGTTCTCTCAGCCTCGATATGGACGTTATGAAGTATCTTCACCTGTATCGTCTCATTTGAGCCTCGGCTGTCCTGTGAATTCAGTGTGGTGGGTTATGGTCATTCCCATCTTTAATGATAAGGGAATCGAGGCTTTAAGTATTGAATACACCTGCCGAGCAGAGAACGAATCGAACCACAGTTCCATGATTTGTGTGACTCCGGAGGCAGACGGACATAGGGCTCTGGCTCCCAGTTGAGTACACGAAGCCCTTCATCTCTCAGAGGTCTGAGACTCAGATAAAATGCAGTCTAGTTTTTCTGATCTCTTGCTGAAGTCGGAAAAGTAATTTTTGATATGGAAATCCAATGAAAGTGGTAGCTCTGCCTCCCAGGTCAGCAGTCACAGGTGGCTGAGGTGACACCACTTCAGGCGACAATACCCAGAAGCCAGATGGCTCAGCCTGGGGGCCCCTCCTCCTTCCGCTCTTAACCTTAGCTTGTTCCGCGATGGCTGCATGCCGGAATCCGTGGGAATTTACTCGAACTCTCTGGAAGCCGAGTACTGTGTTCTGCACACTCCTGTTACGCCTTTCTTCTGCTCTTGTGTCTTTGTAAGATTTCTGCAAACATTGCATCTTCTCAACAGAGATTTAAGATTCTGATGTATTTTGCAAAATAAATATGTAAGGAAGAGCCCACTCTGTCCATATAATTACTTTTCCAAAAATAATTCCTTTGGGGTGTTTTTGATGTTCTCTCTCGTGTGGTCTGTGCCCTTGCCAGGTTCCCCATGAAAGTTCTACAGCAAATTCCTAGCAATCTGGAGCTTAGGGTCCCGTGCCACCCAGCCTTACCACGCTCCCTGCTCTCTTCTCATCCTTCTCCTCTCTTAATGTTGGCTCCGCAAGTGCCATGTGTCCAGTACTGTGCTGTGTTCACAGGGTACAGTCAGAAAAGACAGAATAGTACCTTATCTACTTGGAGGACGCTGGCTGGCCGACTGCTGGACTGCTGGGCGTGTGGTTAAGACATCCCACCCAGTTGGTGGTCGTTATCAGGGCCTCCCACGTTTGCATTATGGCTGACTGACAACCATCGCCCTTATGGATGGTTGGCTGAGGAGGGCTGGGATGGGCTGGGATAAACCCATTCTTACCTACTTTCTACAGAAAAAGTTCTAGGGTGCGTGGCATCTCTATGCAGAAGTACTTCTTCTGTACACATCTGCTGTCAGCCACTGTCTTGTTTAACAGTTTGCCACAGCCAAATTTAGGGGTATGTTGTAGATTTGGGTGGGCATCTAAAACCTTGACTGACCCCAGTGTTCCTATTGGTTCTATGTCTCTATTGCCTTTTAGACGTCTTGTGTTACCTGACTCATCCCAGTAAGCTAAGCAGGTCTGCACTGGCCCCAAGGCCCTGGGATTGTATGAATTTGAGTGGTTTGATGTTAATCTTACTCCTTTGTGATTTTTATCCATGATGGGTTTTCCTCTCCAGGCCAGTTTGGCAATAGACCTTCACCTTCTTTCTTTATTTTTTTTTAAAGAGTTTATTTACTTATTTGACAGAGAAAGCATAAGCAGGGGGAGCGGGAGAGGGAGAAGCAGGCTCCCCACTGAGCAGGGAGCCCAACGAGGGACTCGATCTCAGGAGCCTGGATCATGACCTGAGCCCCACCTCGGCGTTTCTAGACCTTCACCTTCCTTAAATAAGTGCCTATTAGTAGCTTTTTGCTCCTATCTCCTGTTCTAATTCTAGATGTTCTGTTTGCCAGTTCTGAAATAGTTGGGGATATTTGAAGAGCCAGAGAAGCAAAGACCAGGCACGTATTTGGGATCTATGGTGTTAGTGGGTTTATTGGTTGGAATCCTGCAGCTGCTGCTGTAAGTTGAACCGCGTGCACTTGGAGCACCCGAATTAGGGGCCGGGATTTGTCAGTATTCTGGAAGGGTCACTGTAGCTCTACCTTATAACTTTTTGCCATTCTGACCTCCGGTCCCCATTCAGGCAAAATAGTTAGGTTGTTGACTTTGTAATACGAGGGGTTTGGAGCAGAAGTGGTAAAGTTGTGTCTTTTATATAAAAAGAGAATGGAGTTTAAGCTTATTTTTTTCAATGTAGAAAATTTCAAATACATTTTATTTTTCGAATGTAGACAGAGTGCACATTCATTTTTTGCCTCTTTAAGTGTGAATAAGACTCTTCGTTTTTAGGGTCAAGGAATGTGTTCAACAGCAGCAGAAAAATCAGTTACCAACCATTACACTGGAGGGGATATTTTCAGTTCATAGTAAGTAATTAAGATATATTTCCTTTTTTTTTTTTTTTTTTAAAGACGTGGCTGTGAGATTGGACTGCTGATACAATTCATGTCTTCCCATTAGGTGGCATCTTTATAATTTGAAAGTTATTTCAGTGTTTTCTGTAAACAGGTCATATCTAAGCTTTGTTAAGCAGAGTGAGCAGAGGGGTGTATTTGGGTGGGGTTCTATAGTTCAGGGACTGTTGGGTGTATTTTCTCATTTAAGCGTTATAATGCCGCTGAGTCTTGGAGAAGTAGGTGAGCTGGTGGGTCCAGCAGGTGCCATGTGGTGGGTGAAGGGCTCACACCAGGGCCCCTTCCTCTCGCTCCTCTTGCTGCCTTGATCCCTCTGGCCGTGTTTGTAGAAACAGCTCTGGCCCTGCACGGTTCTGTCTCTGCCTCTAGTTTCTAAATTCACGTAGTAGAAGGGTCTCTAGCATCCTTTTAGAGGGGCTTGTACAACTATTTTTGCATGTAGGAATCATTATTTTAAAGTCTTAAAATATTCATGAAGACTTTTTTTCCTCTACAACTTCTGTTTAAGCCTTGAAAGAACGAGCTGAAATTTAGAAGGAGCATTTCTGAAGAAGCTAAGGGCCGAGGGGGTTCATGATTAAAAAAAAAAAAATGTAAATTGTGCTGGTTATGCTCATCCATGACTTGGTCTTAGACATTTTCGTGCTGAAATGTTCCGTGAGATTCTGGCATCTGACACTAGGGTTGGCTCGAGTATTTTTAGGACTTGCGAAATCGTGGTACTGACAGGAATGGATTTTATTCTTTCTTGACCGTCTTCTGTAAAGGATGACTCGGATTCTGTTATAGCTGTTCTTGTCCTTCTTTACTTTTGCTTTCTTTTTTGAGTGTGTAATGTTCAGAATGTTGAACATGTAGTGTAACCTTTTTGTTTAATGCCATAAGGAGGTAGCTAGATCGTACATGTGTTCCCAGATACAGAAACACGAAGTCTTGGTTAAATATGAGAAGGAATTACCTGATAGAAAATGATGAATATAAAACTACATATGTCGGTACTCTTGAGACAGAATTCTAGGTACAGTTGCTGCTCTAATGTGTTGCCAAGGGAGGGTATGAAAATTCCTCCTCTTGAAGATCCTCAAGAGTGGATTTGATTCTCTTCTACTTGCGGGCATCAGTCCTGTCCCCTTACATCAGTGCCAGTACAGAGACGCCCTGGGGGCTGAGACGCGTACATGGGGGGCCCTCTGGGATTTTATAGGGACTGTTCATTAGTCACTGCGTTGTGCTTCTGAGACCTGGAGAAGCTAGTATATACCGGGGACGATGAAGGAGTTTATTTTTGCAAAGCTAAGCCAACCCTGAAATACTTACGGTTATTGTGGGAACGTAAATGGCCTGGATAAAGTCAGAGAAAAGATCTTGGATCCCAGCTTAAGCATTAGTGGTAACCTTTTTCTGAATAAACAGTTCATGATCAGGGCTTCTAGGAAGTTTAGTAAAGAATAACAATCATTTTAGGATCTTATTTTAGGATTTTTAAATTCTAAGGAGGAAATGCTAAGAGACTAGGAAATGACTAAAAGTGGGTAAGAATTTAGGGAAGAAGGAAGGGGCTGGCTGGGGTGGTCCAGAGTCAGTAGATTCCTGAAAATTAAGTATAAGCTGTTGGCTCACTTGGAGAGTTGGTGATGACTAACGAGTGTCCCATTTCTTCTGCCCGTTGGTATCAAACAGTGAGACGGTTTAAGCGGAAGCACCTTACAGCCATCGACTGCCAACATTTGGCTCGGAGTCACTTGGCTGTGACCCAACCCTTCTGTCAAAGATGGACCAACAGAGACCCGAACCATGGTCTCTATCCTAGACCCAGAACAAAAAGAGGGACTAGGGGTATGTCTTCCAAAAATACCTTGCATTTCTGATTCTGTAGTGTGTGTGACCTTTGACTCTCTCCTGGTATTTGTAAACATTGCTGCTGTGATTTTTAGTCCTCTTGCCATAGTTGGACACGTTTTTCATTATGTGTGAGTTTCCGTGAAAATGGCATCCCCTGATAGCAGTTGGCCAAAGCCCCAGGGAAACGTGGCAGAACGAGTTGCACTGGCTTGCTTTACCACAGTGCGGTGGGAGACCTGCACCAGTGTCATGGTCCTCCCTAGAGCTGTGTGATGTCCCTACTCCAGTGGTCTGTCACGGAGCCCATTAGTTTTCCGTGCCATTAGTTTTCTCCGGAATGCCCCCATGCCGTGCTTTCATGGCGGACTGTGCCCTTTGTCACCTCGTGCCCAGCTTTTGCAGGAACCCTTCTCCTTGTCTTCAGGTGTTACTTCTTCCAAATCAGCTGGAACATCAGTGTCAAGTTAATATCCTTGCGTTCCGTTTTCTGACCCATCACTCAGGCACCTGCCGGGAAAAGTTTCCCTGTTACTGTTACGGACACAAGCTTGGACTTGCTGTTACATGGTATTTATTATTAATTACATGCAAATTCTACTTCTGGGACTTCGGTTTTTCTTATTACCCACTTAGGTGCCAAACGAATTCCTCCTTTTGTTAGTAATACCCATCAGGAGAGTCCCGATAGCCTTAGTTCCCTTTGATATATTTAATTTCAGAATCCAACTCAAATCTTAGCTTGTCGTCTGTGACTATCGTAATACGTGTTTGTCACTTTTTGGAACTACTGTAACCCATGTATGAGGCAGTTTTAAACTCAGTGGTGGTATTTTGTTTGTTCTGTGTGTAGAAGGCAGCTTCTGTGTGTCGCGAGTTCATTGAAAAGGACTTGGTCAGTGTGTGCACGTTTCCGTGTGGAGTGCCGGCCCGGAGCCCATGCAGGCTCCGTGGGTGTCGGTGCCATCGAGTGCCGCAATTAGAGAGTATCAGGATCTCACCTGGCCTCTTGCCTTCAAGCCCTGGGTTTCGATCAGATTGCCCTAGAACCAGTTACAGTTTTTTCCTCTAACGTAGAAAAAATACTAAATCCTATGAATTCTGTTAGAGGCTAATCCTAGTCTTGTTCTGCTCTCTTATTTTCCACAGTAAGAATTCCAGCTGTAGCCACCTGGGGCAGGAGCCGTGTATTTTGTTATATATGATAAGGCGCTTAACACTTGACTGGCATTGTACAGTAGGGTGTAAGAATACGGTGGTGGTGTGTGAAATCACCACTTGAACTCCCTTAAGTGCCTGAAAGTTTGAGATCAGGGACCGTACAGGCCGTTTCACTTTCAGTTTGTCTCAGAATTCCGGGTGCCGAAGGAAGGCCCATTGAAGGAATGTGTGGACGGGTTAGGTACCACCCGCATCATATGAAGAGAATTCTGACTCCCTTCTTATTTTAAAATCAGTGACTGTGTCAGCTTCACAGGAGGAGATAAAAATAAGTCACAAGGGGTTTTTTTTGTTGTTTTTTTAAGATTTTATTTATTTATTTGATAGAGAGACCACAAGCAGGCAGAGAGGCAGGCAGAGAGAGAGGAGGAAGCAGGCTCCCTGCTGAGCAGAGAGCCCAATGCGGGGCTCGATCCCAGGACTCCGAGATCATGACCCGAGTCGAAGGCAGCGGCTTAACCCACCGAGCCACCCAGGCGCCCCAAGTCACAAGGGTTTTAACTGAGGCAAAGAGTAGGTTTTCCTGAATCCTGAGAACCCGAAGCATTTTCGGGTTTAGATTTTGTGTTGTACGAGTAAGGCAGGAGAAGGGAGTTCTCGTAAGTGGGTGTGTCTGTGTGAGGAGTTGTTGACCTTCTGTCTGTCCATCCGGGTGTTCAGTTTGTACAGACTGCAAAGTAGACCGTGCTCCTCAGACCATCTGGAGACTGGTGTCTGTCTCTTCGTGCATGTGTCTGAGTACGTGATAGAGCCAAATAGAAATACTTTTTGGATTAAGATATATATATGAAATTAGTTGACTGGTAGCTATGTCCTTGTCTCTGTTCTCTATTAATGTACATAATTAAAATCAGCGGCCCTCCTGTGGATCAGCGGTGGGTCCGTGGTTGTTCCCATCTCGTTCATTGTGTTTGGGTTCTCCGTGCAGGTCAAGGATGTCAAGGGTACAACACTGAGTTCTTCGCAGCCGCCCGGCCGCGGTGCATCAATGACATGGCCAAAAGCAGTTCTGTGGGCCAGGACACCTCTAAGGACTCGGAGGGGGACATGATCTTTGTTGCAGAGAGCAACTGCGCCCTGCCTCAGGAGGGTGACGGAGAAGCAAGACTGGGTGCAGCAGGGTCCGCTCTGCCTGCAAGGAAGAGGTCTCGGTCCTTTGAGGACGACAGGAATCAAGCTACAGGGACCAGTCAGTGGGATGGGGTTTCTAGAAAGACTCCACGGCATCGCTGGTCCCCGTCGGGCGCAGGACCCAGGGAAGCCAGGCCAGAAACCGAGGACTCTCTGTCATGGCGCTCCGCAGAGTCGGGAGAACCCAGCCAGGAAGTGGAGGACGTTGGGCCCGATCCCATTCCTGACTCTTACTATGGGCTTCTGGGGACCTCGCCCGGCCAGGAAGCCCAGAGCCACATTTGGAGCCTGCCCAATGAGGTCCTCCGGCACATCTTCGCCTTCCTCCCCGTGGAGGACCTCTACTGGAACGTGAGCCTCGTGTGTCACCTGTGGAGAGATATCATCAGTGACCCGCTGGTACGTAGGCCGCTCGTGGCTCCGCGGTGCCTTCTCGGAAAGCACCAGGTTAGCTTCGCTCACAACAGACCTTAACGTTCCTCCAGAAATGGTAGTTTCCTTTCACCTTGGGAATAATACCCGAGTTCCCTGGAGGCCCTTACGGCTTTCCGTGTTTGCCCGAGGATTTGCCGAGAGCCTCCCTGCCCGCTCCCCAGCATATCCCTGTATTCTGCCCACCACAAGGGATTTTCTGTGTCCCGACCGTAGGCTGCATACCCCTTGCCCTCTGTAGGCTGGTCTAGCCTCCTCCCGCCCCGCCCCATGTATTTTATTTTATTTTTTTTAAAGATTTTTATTTATTTATTTGAGAGAGAGACAGTGAGAGAGAGCATGAGCGAGGAGAAGGTCAGAGGGAGAAGCAGACTCCCCGTGGAGCTGGGAGCCCGATGCGGGACTCGATCCCGGCACTCCGGGATCATGACCTGAGCCGAAGGCAGTCGTCCAACCAACTGAGCCACCCGGGCGTCCCCCCGCCCCATGTAAAGGGCCCCTCATATCTCCCTTGACGTCTCATGTCTTCAAGGCTTCACTCTATTCCTAGGGAAGTGAAGTAGACATTTTCCCTTTCTCTTCCTTGTGCTTTTGTAGCAATTTCTACCTCTGTTTGAAGCTTATCCCTTTCCGTATTACAGTTTGGAGAACCTTCCGCCTCCTTTTAAAGGTTTTAATTTATTTGAGAGAGAGAAAGGGAGGCAGTGTGTGCCAGCAGGGGGAGGAGGAGAGTGGGAAGGAGAGGGAAGGGGAAAGAATCTCAAGCAGGATCTTGATCTCATGGCCCTGAGATCACGGCCTGAGCTGAAGCCGAGAGTTGGATGCTTAACTGACTGAGCCATCCAGGTGCCCACCTTCCTCTCCTTTTAAATTACTGGCTCATGGACAGAAGGCTGCCGTTCCTGTTTGTTTTCGAGTTCTCCATTGTGTCTCATGATCTTTTATATACAGTAGGTGATTCATAAATGAGTCTTGCATGGAATCACCCAAGGTGTCCCTCTTGCCGTTGATACAGCGGGCAGCCTATGCTCTTGGAAGAGACTTCTGGGGCGCCTGGGTGGCCCAGTCATGAAGCATCTGTCTTGGGCTCAGGTCATGATCCCAGGGTCCTGGGATCGAGCCCTGCATTGGGCTCCCTGCTCAGCACTGCTTCTCCTTCTCCTACTCCCCTTGCTTGTGTTCCTTCTCTCAGTTTTTTCCCTCTGTCCATTAAATAAACAAGATCTTCCAAAAAAAAAAAGAGAGACTTCCTGGTGTTGAGTCCATTCCCTCACTGCTCTGGCGCCCTGCCCTTCTGTTGGTCTTCCATTACATATCTTCCCTCCCAGCTGCCGGCTCAGGAGTAAACCCACGGGCTGGGAGCACGTTCTGCTTGGCTTACGATATCCCTTAGACTAGCCATTGGGGATAAACCCTAGAAATGAAGATGAACTCTCCCTTCAGATAGGGTGAAGTTTAGAAATTTAGGGATGGACGGGTGCCTAGGTGGCTTGGTTGGTTGGGTGTCTAAGACTCCTGGTTCTGGCTCAGATTGTGGTTTCGAAGTGATGGGATCTAGCCGCACATTGGGCTCTGCGCTCAGCACACAGTCTTCTTGGGATTCTCTCTCCTTCTCCTTCCCCCTCTGCTCCCCTCTTACATGCTCTCTCTTTCTCTCTCAAATAAATAAATAAGATCTTTAAAAAAAGTTTGGGGATAGAGGGCAAGATAGATGTATGAAGACTTAATACATTTTTCTTATAAAAATGAAGGGTTTTGGATGAAATTTCATATCACTCTTGCTTCATTCTTTGCTTGAGGTCTTGTTTTATACTTTCTGAGAACTGCCTTTCTGCCTTTGGGTGTGACCTCTGTTTTGTGTCATAGTATTTCTACCCACTGAACTGAGATGCATCCCGTGTGACCTGAGTAGTCACAAATGGGGATAGTGAGTTTTCTCCATTCTGCTTGAGAAGATCTGGGGCAGGTTTTTCCAGCTCATATTTACCTCCTGAAATGTTAGACTGAGGCTGTTTTTCATCATCGCTTAACAAGGATGCGACGTACGAATTTCCGGTGATCTGTTGTAGCTCTCATTTCCCTTTCATTGCTCTAGTATCTTTCTCTAACTTTGGTCTAAGGTTATGCTGGCTTCCTAGAATCAGTTTGGAGGTCCTCCGTCCTCTTCAGTTTTTTTGGAGTGTTTAAGAAGGAATGATATTCATTCTTCTGAAGGAATTAATGCTCAGTGGAATTCTCCAGTGAAGCCGTCTGGTCCTGGACTTTCCTTGGTTGGGACGTCTTTGGTTATCAACTCAAGTCACTTATTATTGGTGTGTTCAGATTTTCTGTTTCTTCATGAGTCAGCCTTGGTAGGTTGTCTTTTCTTCTAGGTTGTCCAGTTGGTTCATGTCCTTTTATTTCTGATATCAGTTGTAATGTCCCACCTTTCATTTCTGATTTCACTTATTTGAATCTCCTCATTTTTTTCTTAGTCTACCAAAAGGGTTGTCAATTTTGTTGATCTTTTAAGAAAACCAACTCTTAACTTCATTGATTTTTTTTTTTTTTTCTTTCTGCTTCTCTCTTCTTGATCTCTGCTCTGGTCTTTATTATTTCTTTTCTTCTGCTAGCTTTTTTTCTAGTCCCTGTAGCTATAAAGTTAGGTTGTTGATTTGTGGCCTTTCTTCTTCTTTAATATAGGTGTTTACAACTATAAACTTCTCTCTGAGCATGACTTTCACTTCATCCCATTAAGTTTTGGTATGCTGTGTTTTTTGTTTTCATTTGTCTCATGGTCTTTTCTAATTTCTTATGATTTCTTTTTTGACCCACTGGTTGTTTTAAGAGCATTGTTTAATTTCCACATACTTGTGGGATAGTGATCAAAAAGGATACTTTCTATAATTTTAATGTCTTAAAATTTGTTTTTTTCTTTTAAAAAAATTTTACTTAAATTCAGTGAACATATGATGCATTATTGGTTTCAGAGGTGGAGGTCAGTGACTCGTCAGTCTTATGTACTAGCCAGTGCTCACTTCAACACGTGCCCATCACCCAGTTATCCCATCTCCCCAACGACTTCCCCTCCAGCAGCCCTCAGTTTGTTTCCTAGAGTCAAGAGTCTCTTACAGTTTGTCTCCCTCTGATTTCATCTTGTTTTTGTGGCGTAGCATGTTATCTGTCCTGGAGGGCATTCCACGTTTACTGGAGAAGGCTGTATATGCTGCTGCTCTGGGGTGAAATGTTCAGATCTGTCTGTTAGGTCCCCTTGGTCCACTGTTGTTTATATCCTCTGCTTCCTTATTGATCTTCTGTCTGATGGCTCTGTTCATTCTTGAAAGTGGAGCATTGAAATCTCCTGGGACTTCATGTCGCTGTCTGCTCCTCTGTTTGGTTTCGTGTCTGCTTCCTTCATTGAGGAGCTCTGATACTTGGTACATTTATACTTAGGATTATTAGACCTTCTTGGTGCGTTGGCCCATTTATTATTATATAATCTTCTTTCTCTTGGAATAGTTTTTGATGTAGAGCCTTTTTTTGTCTGATGCTAGTATAGCCACAGGGTTTTGTGGGGTTTTTTTGAAATTTTTTTTTAAATTTTAAAATTTAAAAAAAAATTTTATTTTTATTTATTTATTTGAGAGAGAGGAGAGAGCATGAACCAGGGGGGAGGGGCAGAGGGAGAGGGAGAAGCAGACTCCCTGCTGAGCTTGATCCCAGGACCCCAAGATCATGACCTGAGCCGAAGGCAGACAATTAACGACTGAGCCCCCCAGGTGCCCCAGCTATGGTTCTCCTATTATTTGATCTTCATTGAAACGCTGAGCTGTCAGTGTCCTGACCAGGGAAATCGCACTAGTTTTTCCCAGATTCTGTGTCAAGTTAGTGTTGGAACCAAAACCAAGACCCTGTTCTCCTCATACAACCAAAACGTGTGTAATGTTTCTACCCTCCTTGCCCAGCTTTGGAATTGTGAGCTGTAAGTGTGTTTCAAGTGTCAGAAGGTCGTCCATAAGTAGTGGCTTAATCTGCTCTCGCAGCCGCTGCCTGCATGTTATTGTGGATTTTTTTAAAAACCTCTTCAGTTCATTCCTTGGAAAAAGCTGTATCATCGCTACCTGATGAATGAGGAGCAAGCTGTGAGCAAAGTGGACGGCATCCTGCTGAGCTACGGGATAGAGAAGGAGTCCGACTTGTGTGTGCTGAACCTCATTCGGTGAGTGGCTTTTCTCCTGGGAGGAAGACGGAGTCTCCAGTCCTTTCCCGCCTGTTAGCACTCGGGGTCAGCTTTCTCACGGACTCTGCTGTGACTGTCGTACAGCTATGCAGCCACCAGTAAATGCTCCCCCAGTGTGGACCCTGGACGGGCCTTGTGGAGTCTGAGGGATCACCTCCTCCTTCCTGAGGCAGAGGCCTGCGTGCGTCAGCACCTCCCAGATCTCTACGTGGCTGCCACGGTGAGTGACTGCAGGCCGATGCCACACCCTTTCTCTTCCAGAAAGCCTAGTGGAGATGAAGTGTGGCTGAAGGTCATTTTAGATCTATTTTCAAATTCTTTCCTTTTTTTTTTGAGAGGGAGTTGGGGGGCAGAGGGAGAGAATCTTAACCAGGCTCCATGCCCAGCAGAGAGCTGGACGCCAGCCTCGATCTCCCCACCCTGAAGTCATGACCTGAGCCAAAATCAAGAGTCTGGAGGCTTAACTGACTGTGCCACCAGGTGCACCTCAAAATCTTCCTTTAATCTCTGCTTTGAAGCCTTAATCTCGTCATTGGTCCCGTTATGGAAATAACAGGCCATGTTGTTATAGATTCTTCAGTGTGGAAGGGATTTTAAAAAGCATTTAATCCAATTTCCCATTCTGTGGAGGAGTCTTCAACAGAGGATGTTTATCTAGCCTCTAAAAGCTTTGATTAATAAGGATTTCTTTATACGGTAGCCCATTCCATTGTCAGTAAGTGGGTTATTTGAAAGAATCAGAGAAATGAAGGTTCTCCTACAGACACTCATAAGCCAGTGGGAAGCTAGAAATAGTCTTCAGTTTCCTCACTCAGCCTTTTTTTTTTTTTTTTTTTAACAAAATATACTACTTGTATATAATAGGATGAAAAGATGCTGAAATGCTCACCATTTCCATATCTTCGGGTGTTGATATGACAGATGACCTTTTATTCTTTTAACTTTTTATTTATTTTAAATTAAATTTTATTTTATTTAGATTCAATTAATTAACAAACAGTGTGATATTAGCTTCAGAGATAAGGTTCAGTAACTCATCAGTTGTACCTGACTGGGTCTTGTGGCTCCTTATCTAGATCAGGGATTCTTCCATTTTGTCTTGGAAGCTCTGTACACCTCAGCCCGGCTGCAGCCTGCAGAAAGCTGGCAATCCAGCCATGTGTTTTCCTCTTTCTGCCTTTAATGACGTGATCGCTGGTGGTGGTGGGGTATCATTTCTTTCACAGGATGGTTGGAGTGAGAGGACCCTGAAATTATAACCGGGATGCTTGTAGTAAAGTGAAGAATGAGAAAGATACTTTTCCAGTATTGGACTATTTCTGTGTTCCTGAACATTTTCTTAGATACTACTAAACGGAGTATACTAAGCAGAGATCCATAATAAGACATTTTCAGTCATTTACGTAATGTTAGTTAAAACATTGACTTCGTATTAATTAAAACATTAATTAACTTAAATAATAACAACACGAAGTAAGTAGTAGATTAACGTCTTAATGCCAGGGAATTGTCAGTGTTGGTTTTGTTGCTGAAAGACCACTGTTGTCTTTTGCGTCGCCCCTCCGTTGGCCTCCTGGGCCGGCACAGTTGCCCAGTGATCTTCTCGGACCCTGTCGAGTTGCTGTGGACAGGAGAGCTCACCCCGACCCGGAGAGGAATGCTGGGAGCTAGGTGTTCCTCTAGGCAGGGTGCTTTGTTAGATCCTTCATTAATGTTTTTTAACTGAAGACAACTAAGGACTCAAATCCAGAAGCGATGAAAGAAGGGAATCCAGGGTGAAGGGAAAGGCTGCCGTTTCTGAATGTCGCGTGGGCGTTTGGCACTCTGCCCAGGCCGTCCAAGCCTTGGCTCTCTTCGATGGTTGTCTGATGGGGTTTCATTAATCGTTCTGGTCTTTTCTCCCCTCCCCGGTCCGCTGCCCTCCACAGGGTGTCAATGTATGGGCTCTGGTGGCGGCCATCGTCCTCCTGTCCAGCAGCGTGAACGACATCCGGCAGCTGCTCTTCTGCCTCCGGAGACCCAGCTCCACCGTGACGGTGCCGGACATCACGGAGACGCTGTACTGCCTCGCCGTGCTCCTCTACGCCATGAGGGAGAAGGGGATCAACATCAGCAACCGGTAAAGTTGGGGGAGGAAGATCCCAGGCCCGGGCGAGGGAAGGGCCCGCGCTGGCTGCACCGCCCAGCTCTAGCCCCGGGCACGCCGTGGGTCTCCCAGGGCCCCCCGCCCCAAGTCCACAGCGGTAAAAGGCAGGTGCTGGGAGGATCAGACATGCTCTGCGGATACGAAGTTCCACCCCGCTGGGAAATAGCGCTGAGGCCGGTGGACGCTCGAGGCTCTTGAAGCCTGACGCGACGTCCCCTCGCTAAAAGGAGCCTTCTGCCGTCCTGTGTGGCCTCATTTTCCTAGGGAAGCATTAAGATTCGGTTCCTACATTTCTGTTTTGGGGTGGAGGCTAAGCACTGTGGCCAAATCTCGCCTGCCTTACCGTCTCTAGGACGGAGGTGGTTCGTTCAGAGTGACCGTCGTGGTTTCACTCACCAGCGCGTGTGCACAGGGCAGCTGGCGGAGGGTCAGCCGCTGGTCCAGGCCTCGTGCACTGAGTTCCAGAGAGAGCAGACAGGGACTGCATAGGTGAGCACGCTGAACAAGAACATGGTAGTGAGCAGGGCACCTGGGTGGCTCAGTGGGTTAAGCCTCTGCCTTCGGCTCAGGTCATGATCTCAGGGTCCTGGGATCCAGTCCCGCATCGGACTCTGCTCCGCGGGGAGCCTGCTTCTCCCTCTCTCTTTGCCTGCCTCTCTGCCTACTTGTGATCTCTGTCTGTCAAATAAATAAATAAAATCTTTAAAAAAAAATTTAAGAGAACATTGTAGTGAGTGACAGTGGCTCAGAGAGAAAGAAGGGGGAAGTGTGTAAGGGAGGTGGGGAGCGCTGCGTTAGATTGGGGGAGGAAGGGGCATCTGGGTGGCTCAGTCGGTTAAACGTCTGCCTTCGGCTCAGGTCGTGATCCCTTGTCGGGCTCCCTGCTCGGCTTCTCCCTCTTCTCCTCCCTCATGCTCACTTGTGCTGTCTGTCGCGCTCTCTCTCTCTCTCAAATAAATAAAATCTTAAAAAGATAAATAAAACGACATTTTAAGATTTGAGGGGAGAGCATTTTAGCAGAAGGAGCAGATAATTTCAGGGTCCAAAGACGGGGATGAATTTAATATATCCAAGGAAGAGAAGTGGTCTGTTGTGGCAAGACTGGTGAAGAAGAGGGAGATGATCCACAGTTACGTGAGGCCGACAGCAGCCAGACGAGGAAAGCTGATGTGGACCATGGGGAGAGGTCCGCATGAAATCCAGGCTGTGGAGGGCAGCTGTCAGGGCGCCCTAATCCCCCGCCTGGAGATGGGCGGTGTGCTACTGCAGCCGGTCCTGGGGAAGCAGAAGTCCCAGGGAGGATTTCCTTTCTCTGGAATCCGTGAGCCCTTGGGGGGATGCATGGCTGAGGGCACCCCGTGAGCTGTGGCCCAGTCATCCTTGCTGGAGTTCAAGGATGGAACACGCGTGCTCCAGAAATGTCAGAGTATTTGCTGTGTTTCTGAGTTACATTTCAGTTTATTAAATGCCAGTTACATTGTAACCCTACTGTGGCATAGAGGCACAGGACAAGGAGATTTAGGATTAACTGGGACAAGACAGATATACACATGGTGAATAACGTTCTTACGTGCAGATTCCGAACCCGCAGGTTCTCTCCATCCAGAGAGGAGGAGTGGAGGGCACGATCTATTGGGTTTTGTTGTGTTGATGAATTTCTTCCTGCTTTACCTGGGAGGTAATATGACCAGAGACAGAAGTGTTGTGTCATTAAAGGAATTTGATGGTGCTCAGAGATCACTTTCCCTCTGGGGATGGGAAGCAGTGCGCTAAATGTGGGCGGTTGGTGCTGGAGGGGGAAGAGTTTGGGGTCAGTGTGAACACAGCTTTGAAGTGGCTTGTAGTGGGCTGTTTTCCCATTTCCGGGGCCTCTGCTGAGTGCTTTGTGTCATCATGGGCCCCTCTCGGTGGCTTGGAGGCCATTCTGTTTCCAGTCCTTGGTAATCACATCTTGCTCTCTGTTTAACATCCTTCCTTTGCAACCTTTAAAAATAGAATGTTCTTCGTGCTTCTACTCCAGTTATCACCTTATAGGAAGCAGGGAGCAGAGCAAAGGAGTCTGAGAAAGACAAGATGACATTAAGGTGATGTCGAACAAGGATCGCACTGCTCCGAGTAGAATTTGCAGTTGTTTTCAGCCGGTCTTGCTGCTTTTGTGATTGTTTGTCTCTTAGGGTTACAGCTAGTGCTTTGGTAGCCAGACAGCATGTCCTGGTCTCTCTCCTTCGCCATTACACACTGGAGCCAGGCACCTTCCCAGAGCTGGGCTTTCCGAGAGGGCTTTGGTCAGCTCTAGGTGTATTTAACATCTTTTCTTTCTTTCTTTTTTTCTTTTTCCCTTATAAAATGGTGGTAGCTATTTTCTTTTTAGAAATGGTAAGGAGTCCAAATACATCTGAGAGAAAACAGGATAGAGATTGTTACTTAATTTGAAAATCTCTAAATCTGCTTTTTCCCTATTAGGATTCACTACAACATTTTCTATTGCCTGTATCTTCAGGAGAATTCCTGTCCTCAGGCCCGAGAAGTTAAAGAGGAACCATCGGTTTGGCCAGGGTATGTGTATAGGGTTGTGTGTGTGTGTGTGTGTGTGTGTGTGTCTTTTGTCTTCTGTTCTCAGTTCCTCCTTATACTTACAGAGGAGGGGTGTTTTGTCTTAACAGTTTCATTGAGGTATAATTTACATGACATAAAATTCACCCATTTTAATTGTATAGTCCAGTGATTTTCGGTACATTTATTGAGTGTGCAACCAACGTCATAAACTAGCTTTGGAACATGTTTATCACCCCAAGGCGAGGCCTTTCGTTGGGTTAATTTCCTCCAGTCTGCCTGTTGCTTTGTGACAGTCCGTCACCTGGTCTTTGGAATTCCTTTGTTTTTCTGATGTCTCTTCTATAATGATTATAGCAAGAAAACCATCCAGCTTACACATGAACAACAGCTGATTCTGAGCCACAAGATGGAACCTCTCCAGGTGGTAAAGATCATGGCGTTTGCAGGTAAGGGAGCTCACCGTTCCTGCACTGGAGTGACTGGTTCATGCCTGTCACCCCTGCTTCCCTTTTCCCTGCTGCCTGCCAGAATTTCTTTACCTTGGTCTATTGTCCAAATACTGCAGTTAAATAATTTTATTTTTATTTTTTTAAAAGATTTTATTTTTATTTATTTGTCAGAGAGAGAGAGGGCACAAGGAGGGGGAGCAGCAGGCAGAGGGAAACCAGGTTCCTGCTGAGCAGGGAGCCCCATACGGGACTCGATCCCTGGACCTGGGATCATGACCTGGGCGGAAGGTGGCAGATACTTAACTGACTGAGCCACCCAGGCGCCCCAATTAAATAATTTTAAAAGCAGTTAAGGAATGCTTGTTTTTGTTTTTGTTTGTTTTGTTTGTTTTGTTTTGTTTTTTGCCACTCCAGGGAGCATCCACATGGAGTCCTGGTTGGACAGATGGTTCTTAGGCATTTGTTTGTGGGATGATACCAGCAGGACTGACCCAGCCGGTCATTTATCATTGTAAACGCTCAGGCACGGATCGCTCACGGAGGTGCGGGCCACGTTTCCGGAGCTCCCTGATTTCTGTTGCGTAGAGTCTGGGAGTCTCTCCCAGCACCGGGTTCTAACCTGCATTCCTCCATGATGCGAGCTGTAGTTCTCCTGCCTCAGTCAGCTCATTGCACTTGCAGGCTCCCAAAGCACTTGGTTATCCTTTTGTCTGAGCCTTTGCTCATACTCTTTTCTACCTGGAATTCCTTCCCGTTTCCTTTCTGCCTAAATATCCTGCTACAGACAACAGCAAGGATTCGTTCAGTACCTGGCACGGTGCTAAGTCCTAAGGACGTTCTGGAAGGTTGGTTGGTTATCTCTGTTTTATGGATAAGGATTTGACGCTCAGAGTAGTTGTGATGACTTGCCCCAGGTTAGATAAACACGTAAGCGGAAGAGGTAGAATTCACAGCTGCGTCTGTTTCTCTCCAAGAGTAGCCCCCCCAAACCCCACCCGCCTCCTCGCCGTGCTGTCCCCCACTCGCATCGGTGGAGGCTTCTTGAGCCGTAGAGTCCTATATGACCTCTGAACTCTCGCTGTAACTGATCGTGTGTACGAACTGTTGGACACCTGCTTATTTAATAAGTATAGACAACACACACATTTCATAAACACTTCCGCACTGTGTCATTAGACTTCACAGTAGCCCTGTTAGGGAGGGAAGGAGGTACCATTTTTCTACTTTTAGAGGTGAGATTTTTTTGTTTCCAAACCCATACTCTTTTTTTGGTTTTCTGCGTTGTCATTATACTCTCATTGTGTTCTAACTGTTTCAGCTGTGTTGGTATTGTATTCCTGAGGAGATTATAGTAAAGGAATCTTCCTTTATGGTTTTTTGTTTGTTTGTTTGTTTTTGTTTAGCATACTCCCAGTGCTTAGCATATGGCTGAGCGTGGAGTAGGTGCTCGTGAGTACTTGTTCAGTGAATGATAACTGAGTAAACGAACGGTGGAGAGGCAGGGCATGCCGGAGAGCTCAGAATGGGCCAGAAGCATCCTTGAATCTCACCTGCACACTCTTGCCTTTGGATGGTGACTGATGCGTAGGACAGCAGCAGCTGCTCGTACTGAGTTCCCCTGCCGGGTGCCTCGATGATTGCTTTATCCTGCCAGACCTGCAAGGTCAGCGTTACCCACGCATAGCTGAGGGGCACACCCATGGTCAGTGAGGTCCCACAGCTCGGCCTTCATGCTCAGCTGGAGCCGGCTAGAGCTGAGAGCCAAGCGCAGGTTAATCTGGCTTAGGATCTGCTGCTCTTTTCACTGCCCCTTATCAGCATTGAGAAACCTGTCACTGGTCTGGTCTCTAGCAGGAGATAAGATAAGCATGGGTGAGACCTGATTAGGGCATCCTTTGGAACAGTTTTTCCTGGGCAGAGGGTCACCTCCTTTCCTCTTGCCTTCCCCAGGCACCGGGAAGACCTCTACGCTGGTCAAGTATGCTGAAAAGTGGTCCCAGAGCAGGTTTCTGTACGTGACGTTCAACAAGAGCATCGCAAAGCAGGCGGAGCTAGTCTTTCCCGGCAATGTCATCTGCAAGACCTTTCATTCCATGGCCTATGGGCACGTCGGGCGGAAGTGAGCATTGTGCTGCCACCGTCTTTGTCCAATTCCTGGTTTTCCTGTTGTGAGCGTCATGATTACATAGGAACTCAGACACAGCAACACTGGGAATATGGAGTGCTTTCAGCTCCGCTTATAGGCAGGAAACGGAAAGATACGTAGTGATTTGCACTTCTACCCTGTAAAGATGCGTTGTTTGCAGATGGTAGTGTCGTACTGAGGGGGGCGTTCTCATTTCTCTGGAACTGAGGTGCAGAAAGTCCGAAGGACTGGTCTGGTGCACAGGCTCTCCCCAGTCTGACGGATGGGCTTCCCTGGGACGAGGTGGGGGGAGACTCGGCGGTCGTGCACTCGCCCCGGGCTGCTGGGGCCTCTGAGCGGTCCCTTGGAAGGGAGGGCTTCAGGGAACTCGAGTGTCCCCTGAGGGACCTCTTGGAGTCTAGTCCACACCGTGGAGCAGTGGCATTTGCCGTGAGCCTCTTCCTCTTCTGGGCTGTCGTCTGAGAGTCCCTGAAAGCCGGGGGAAGCTGTTTCACATCCTGCATGGACCTTGCTCAACCTGTCTGGCTTTTGTTTTCCCCTAACCTGTTGTGACATTTAACGTGGCCAGGTGGTGTCACTGTAGGGGAAGGGGCTCGAGTTGGGGGAGACCTAAGTACCGCGTTGTAACAGTCGATTCCTGTTCGTTTGGGCTGCGTGTTACAGGTACCAATTAAAGAAGAAATTGAATCTCTTCAAGCTGACCCCCTTCATGGTCAATTCTGTCCTTGCTGAAGGGAAAGGCGGATTCATACGGGCCAAGCTCGTATGTAAGACCTTAGAGAACTTCTTCGCCTCGGCCGACGAGGAGCTCACGATCGATCACGTGCCGATCTGGTGCAAGAACAGCCAAGGACAGAGAGTCACAGTTGAACAGAGTGAAAAGCTGGTGAGTGTGTCAGCCTCGTCAGGTCCGGGGTCGGGCGTGGAGGAGCGCTGGCGTGGTACTCTGTCCCGCTTGTCTTTCCGTCTTCCAAACTGCCGGCACGTCGCACGCGCGGAACCCGTGAGGTGGCGTGCTCTCTGTGAAGCGGGCTCACAGACCTTCCACTTAATTTGCACGCTGCTCCTCCTAATTCAACAGATGAGGCTCGTCCTTCCACATGGCTTATAGGAGCTTGTCATTGGGCTCGAATCTAAAAATAAGGAATCTCTTTGCGGATTTTCCTTGTCTTTTCAGTCATTGGCCATTCTTCGTATGGCTTAGTCATCAGTCGCAAGCCTAGAGAGCTAATCCCGCTTTTCTGGCTCATCGTATCTTGTGCTCTTCCCGCCTGCACTCCCCGCCCTCCCCAGCCCCGCCCCAGATCTTGTGCTCTTTGAGCGGTGGTCTGTCCCTGGGCTTGGTACGGCCCCAGCCTCTTACTCATCTCTGCACTTGACATTGTTCTAAGGCTGTCGTGGAGCCAGAGGAAGGGTAGGGAGGTGACGGCCCCTCACCGTGTTGCGATGGTGCCTTTGTTCAGACCTCTGTATATGAGAATGAAAGTGATTTCAGGAGGTGTCTTTTCCAGGGTCTTAAACTGTGACTTGCCATATCACTTGCTTTCTAGAACGGTGTCCTTGAAGCCAGCCGACTCTGGGACAACATGCGGAAGTTGGGGGAATGCAAAGAAGAGGCTTACCAAATGACTCACGACGGTATGCCAGTGCCCCCTTCTTGACACCTGTTAAATGTGACTGCTCTGCCTGCGAGCTCTGACTTGCCGCTCCCCTCTTGTAGGCTACTTGAAACTCTGGCAGCTGAGCAAGCCTCTGCTTGCCTCTTTTGACGCCATCTTTGTGGACGAGGCCCAGGACTGTACCCCAGGTGATAAAGTCTTCCGGACATCAGTAGTCTCAAACACATAGAAGCAACACCATGATTATGGGAGAGGACACACATGTGACATGAGCTGATTATTCTTACTTGTCGTAAGGAAGAGGCACAGAGGATAATTTAGTCACACACAAATCCTTTATTATTCGACTGTGAATTTCAGCAGTTGTCCTTCTCACCCCGCCCCCCAACTCAAAACAGATTTATTTTTCTGTTAATGTTTTGCTTCGGTTACTCTTAAAATGTTGACTAAGCATAGTCCATCCGGAGACTGGGACCTGGACTCAGGCTGAGTGGGAAAAGCTAGTCAACTTAGAGAGGACAGTGTGTGCGTGTTTTTCAAGTGGCTGATAGAAAATAGTGTGCCTCCGTGGGGTCCTTTTTGAGCTTTGAGTTACAATGTTAGAGAAGACAATTTGCCTCGTTTTTTATTTGCTTATGTGGTTTTTTTTTTTTTTTAAAGACGCCATCATTTATCCGGGACTAAAAGTAATCTGCATTCCTAGGCTCAGAAGTGGTTTCTCTTGTCCCTTATATAGTTGTTTCTTTGCATTGCCTGCGTATGCCGCAGGGAAAGACAACTCCATTATCCAGCGTGCCCTGGCTTCGTTTCATGAAGCATTTTCATCTTTTTCGGTCGTAAATACGGGTTCTTTGTGCTCTGTGAGTCGGCGTTCCTTCAGCTCTTTCACTGTCCCTCTTATTGGTTGCAGCTATCATGAACATAGTTCTGTCTCAGCCATGTGGGAAAATCTTTGTAGGGGACCCACATCAGCAGATCTATACCTTCCGTGGTGCAGTCAATGCTCTGTTTACAGTCCCTCACACGCACGTCTTCTATCTCACACAGGTAAGAGCTCTCTCTGCTTCCAAGTCCCCAGAACTGTAGAAGCAGGCTTTGTGCTTCCCCGCCCTCGCTTTCCCGCGGTTCCCCTGTGCCAGGCGCCCAGTACGTAGCAGATCCTTGCTTCTAAGCGCTGGTTCTCTGTGGTTCTCGGGGTCTGCAGAGTCACCTCTGTGTTCACAACACCTGCGTGTGCCGTTGTCACTGTGCTCGCATTTGCACCGCTGACGCCTTCCCGGGGGTGGGGGCCGTGGCACCGCGTGGTGTGGCCGTCATCGTGCTCTTCCTGCAACGCACGCGGGGTCAGACAGACAGACAAGGGCGGTTTGCTCCGGGACGTCCTGCGGTGACAGCATTCGGACAGCATGGACTGCTGGCCCTTGGGTGCGTCTCTGGGATCCTTGTGAGCAAGCGGCCAGAGTGGCGGAAGCACATCTGCGCACGGAAGCGTGTGGGCTCCCGGACCAAGGGCGCTCTTGGGTTTGAGCTGGGAGCTCAGCCCGCTGCGCTTGTGTGTCGTTCCTGTCGGTACGTGAAGGAACAGTTGACAGGCTCCGGTCTTTGGCATTTTCTCAAAAATGAAGGAAGTGAGCTGTGACTTCAAGGAAAACAACTGACAAATGTTTGTTGCCAAAGAAAAAATTCTTGCTTTCAAGTGAAACGAGAGTTTGGAAAACTTGTGTCTGCCACTGAACGTGACAGCTCGGGGCGTCCTTGGCTGTCTGAGAAAGCTGCCACGATCCTCCCTTTTCCAGTACCTGTCTGTGGGAGGCTGTTGGGGTATCTGCATAAATTATGGAAAAATCCTCTGCAAAGAAGATTTTTATCTTCTCTCGCACTTACTTACTTACTCAACCATTTCTTTATATCAGTGTGGACTCATGGATATTTTATTTTGTGTTTTGGGTTGCGGCTCACTCGGAGTGATCCTATAACCACACAGTACTGTTCATCCAAAGTCTTGTGTTTTCCTGAGTTATATTGATGTTCACCAAAGCACATGGTAGTTTATTACTTTAAGTCATAAATGCATGGAAAGGGCAATAAGTACCATGAGTTTGGAGACAAATGGCGTCTTTCCAGCTGCACTGATAAAGAAGTAGGGTGTGGGGCCATGCTGTGAAGGGTAGGAGACTGTTTGGCCCTGTGCCGAGGCAGGGGAGGGCCGGGAATGTTCAGGAAGGATGCTTGGGGCTGGCCATGTGTGCAGCGGTTTTAAATTAATGTTGAGGGAGGTCTCTGAGGTGAGGGGAGAAACCCCCAGCCGCCCCCCCCCCCCCGTATAATTTACACTTTTTCATTAGGTTTTATTGAGAAGGAAGGGTAGCTTTGCTTAAAAGAGAAGTTTTCTATTGGTCTTGGGGCAGGAGAGGAAAACAAGGCTGTCCAGGCTGTGAGGCCTGTTTGGAGGGCGTGCGTCACCTTTTTCCCCCTGTGCTGCTCTTCCTGTCTTGTAGCAAGGGTGAGACCCCATGAAAGTTTGTGGGAAAGAGTCGTCGGACAGAGGCGTAGAGACGCATCTGGCAGTGGGAGGGAGAGACCGAGCGGGTGAGGCGTGGAGTTCGGGTTGCTGAGCTGGGCTGGTAGCCATGGTGAGAAAACCAGTCTAGGTCCCGCGATGGGAGAATTGCCCAGATCGGGATCTGGGGCTAAGGGGTAAAGGAAGGTAGGTATCCCGAAGGTTCCGGGATGGCAGCTGCAGTTCCGAAAGCTTAGGAGTCAAGTCAGTGGTCATTGGATTGTGAGTGGGTTTACAGTGGGGACTTTGCAAATCCCCTTTCCAGATAGGGTGAGTCAGGGATCAGCAGTTGGGTTCGGCAAGGCTGGGACCTCGCAGGGGCAGACACGTGCTAACCTGCTTCAGGGAGGGGTTGTTGACTCTGTTTGTTTTGTCGTTTTCCCACAGAGTTTCCGATTCGGCGTGGAAATAGCATACGTGGGAGCTACCATCTTGGATGTCTGCAAGAGAGTGAGGAGAAAGACTTTGGTTGGAGGAAACCATCAGAGTAAGGCTTTAGGTTCCTCTTCATTTATTTGTTCCAAAATTAGTTTTCCTGTTTATCGGGATTTGCCGCAGAGTTTGTGCTCTCTCCCAAAAGGTGGCATTAGAGGTGATGCCAAGGGCCAGGTAGCCCTGTTGTCCCGGACCAACGCCAACGTGTTTGATGAGGCTGTGCGGGTGACGGAAGGGGAAGTCCCAGCGAGGATCCATCTGATCGGGGTAAGAGCACCTTTCCGTCGGCTGCTTCCCGCACAGACACAGACCTAGCCGGTGGCAATAGTCGGCTGCATTCGGGTTGTGACGCAAGCAAGCGTTTGGGGTCTGGGGCGCCATCTGCTCCGTGGCTGAAGGCGTTGTCCCGGCCGTTCTGCTGACGTTAGCCCAGTGTCCCTACAAAGACCCAGTGAGCACTGAGGACCCCTCTTCCACTCTTCGAAAGCACTAGCGCCCTTCTCCTCTTTGGTCTCCCTGCGAGGCGGCTGGCTGGCTGCCTGCGGGTGTGGTGGTGTGCGGTGCTCCTTAGTGTAGGAACGAGGGAGCGGCTCACATGGAGGGTGTGCACACCTGGGTTCTAGCTCTGGTTCTGTCACTAACTTTGTGTGGCTTGAGGCAAGTCACAGCTTCCGTGTGCCTCATTCTCTCCATCTCGAAGACAAAAATAATGCCTTTCCTTTACCTGGTTCACGGGGAAGTTAGGAGCAAGTGACACGTGTGTGACACTTCTAACTCTTGAGAGCAAAGTGACATGACCAAAAGACAGTCACTCCTTTTATGAAAAATGGTGGGTTCCGAGGACTCGCTCTGTGTGGGCACTCAGTGAACACAGTAATCAGAAGGCGGTCGGAGCTTTCTTTGTCTTACCGACGAAGATTATACAGCCAAGTTCCCGAAGTTCTGGAAATTAAAAGGAAAAAAAAATCACCCTTAATCTGAGGATTTCAGATAATAATTTTCCCTTTTGCTATTTATGTCTTTGCTCTTACAGACACACATTTCTACATCATAGCAGTAACAGGGCACACACACATTTGTGCCTTTTTTACTCAACACGTAAGCGTCTTCTCTTTCGCTGCATTCATGACTGCAGTATTTCATGTAGTGACCGTAGTGTAATTTGGGGACCTTTGTCATTGTAAGAAGATAGCACTCTTGGGTATGGCCCGCGCCAGGCATGGCAGACAGTAGGCAGTTGTCCCTCCGTCACGCCCACGTGTCATCTGAAGCATGTGTCCACACTCAGGATCACTTCTGCTTTCCAACACTACCACTTGTGGGCTCCTTTCGGTCTCTGTTTTATGTTAATGGTTTACGTGTCCCTTCCCCAAATGAGGACAAATCCTTGGAGTGTGGCGCCGTGGAGTCATGGCCCTGGGCCGTGCTCACACGTGCTTCTGGGTAGAAAGGGCTACACTGTGACCCAGGCGGGCCCCTTCCTGCAGGAGCTAACCTTCCAGAACATACAACAGTCTGGACCTGTAGACATTTTCTAGCGTAGTCCTTTCCTCCAGGGACACCACGGTAAGTATCACATGCTACACGTTGTGTTCAGGTGTCCTCATGGCCTCTGCCGTGGCCATCTTTCTGTTCCTGGAAGGTGGATGGTTTCAGTTGCCCCTTTTAGGCAAGAAAGCAGCGTGCAGCAGGTTCTTGCCACCCCCCCACCTTTTTTTTTTAAACAGAGGAAGAGGGGTGCCTGGGTGGCTCAGTGGGTTAAGCCTTTGCCTTCAGCTCAGGTCATGATCTCAGAGTCTTGGGATCGAGCCCCGCATCGGGCTCTCTGCTCAGTGGGGAGCCTGCTTCCTCCTCTCTCTCTGCCTGTCTCTCTGTCCACTTGTGCTCTCTATCTGTCAAATAAATAAATTAAAAAGAAAAGAAAAGAAATGTTTAAACGGAGGAAGAGTTTGAGGTAGCAGCTGAGACTTAGTGTCTGAGGTTCCTGAGCGCTCAGGCCGCGTGGTGGCTAGTGCTTTTGTGCTCAAGGAGGTCGCCTGCTGTGTGCTTTGGGTGCGATTGAGGTCCGTTTCCACAAAAACACCTCATTTCAGAATCCCATATCTACGTTTGCTTTACTTTGTTTTGTTAAAACAACAAAAAAAACAAAAGTCCCACCAAAAAACTTTTTCAGGGGATTAAATCATTTGGATTGGACAGAATCATTGATATCTGGATCCTTCTTCAGCCGGAGGAAGAACGGAAGAAACGTGAGTAGCCTCCTGGCCGGTGCAGTGGACAGAAGCGCGCTGGTGACCGGGATGGGAGAAGGCTCGGGCTCACCCTGTGTCAGCGATCTTACTTTCCTTCTGGAGGAGCGGGGACCAGTGCGGCTCTCTTCCCATCAAGAGTGGGATGCCCGAGGCCACCTGTCACAGAGATCCTGAGAGCACTTTCCAGACCCTTCTCTCAGGAGTCTGCGTTTCTTCCTATTGTCGGTCCCTTAGGCTGTCTTCCCTCACCATCTTTCTGTCTGCCTGGGCACCTTTACCCGCCGAAACCTCTGCATGGGCCCCAGACGGTCATTTCTAACATCCTATAGCGTAGTTCTTTCCCACACTGCGCTGTTTCATATCCCTGTGAAGTAGGTAAGGCTGTCGAGGGTTGGGCCCTTGATCCTAAGTTTGGAGACGGAGAGGCTAAAGCACAGGTCCTTTCTGACTTGCCCAGGGTCACACAGCAGGTTAGTGATGCAGTCGGGACTAGAACCTGGATTCCCCGGGGTTTGTGCTGGTCTTGGCTAGGAATGTGGAGCTGCTGCCGCGTAGCTTAGTGTGGCCTGTTGTGTTAACCCGAGTGTGTGTTCTCCTCAGAGAACCTCGTTATTAAGGACAGGTTCATTAGAAGATGGGTGCACAAAGAAGGCTTTAGTGGTTTCAAGAGGTACGTGACGGCGGCCGAGGACAAGGAGCTGGAGGCCAAGATTGCAGTCGTGGAGAAATACAACACCAGGATCCCAGACCTCGTGCGAAGGATTGAGAGGTGCCACATAGAAGACCTGGACTTCGCAGGTGAGGAGGACAGGGGTTCCTCACCTCCCGGCGGGAGGGCGGTCCGACGGTCCTCTTCCTGGGGGTCTCCGGGGGGCCCAGCGGGTTAAAACTCAGACACCCCCGCCTCAGAGCCCGGGGGATGGGGAGCAGAGCTGGCGCTCTTCCTTACGGGCCTTCAGTTCTGTCGTGGGGTCTGCCCCGGGTAGGACTGCGGGCAAGTGGCTCAGGGCTCCCGTGGCTCCGTCCCTTTGCCTGCAGACTGCAGGTCTGGGCCAGTCCCCGCTAGCTCCGGCACATGATTCCCAGGTAGTGGCCTGTCTGCGCTGAAGTTGCTCCTTCCCCGTCTTCTCATTTTTCTCTCCTTCTCTTTTTCTTTTCTCCTTTCGTTTCCTGTCTCTCTACCCCCACCGCTGTCCCCAGAGCAACACGTGGGCAAGGAAGGGTCCTGGCTGCGCCATTGCTTTTAGGAGCGTGGTGGGAAGAGCTCGCTTTTCTCTTCCCCTCTCCTTCCCTTCCCTGCCACACCCCCACCTAACCGTGCGCTCTCTTTTGAACACAGAATACATTTTGGGCACTGTGCACAAGGCCAAAGGCTTGGAGTTTGACACCGTGCACGTGTTGGATGATTTTGTGAAAGTGCCATGTGCCAGGCACAACCTCGCGCAGCTGCCCCACTTCCGAGTCGGTGAGACACGTCCGTGTGCCGCCTGCCCACGGGGCTCCCCTTGTCGCCTGCTTTCTGCTGGGTGTGGTGGCCTCTTGGCAGGACCCTTCTAGAAGGAAAATAAAGGCACCTCCTAGCTCCCAGTTTTTTATTGTCACACTGTGTGTTTGAGGAAAGCGAGTCTTGTGGGTCCGCCACTCCCAGGCTGCGGGCGCGGCGGTCCTATTTCACTCTGGGTTTTTTACCACAGATGCCGGCTGCCCAGCCTCACAGGAGCTTTGAAACAAGTCACCTGCTCCCCACAGGTGTTGCTGTTCAGACTTTATTTATCTGAGAGAGAGAGACAGGGTGTGTGCAGGCCATGTGGGGGGGAGGGGTGGAGGGACAGAATCTCAAGCAGACTCCCCGCTGAGCACGGCCCCTGACTCGGGGCTCGACCCCAGGACCCTGAGATTGTGACCTGAACCGAAATTAAGAGTCAGACATTTAACCGACTGAGCCACCGAGGCGTCCCCAAAGTGTAGGTTTTTTTTTAATTAATTAATTTTTAAAAGATTTTATTTATTTGACAGAGAGAGATCACAAGCAGGCAGAGAGGCAGAGAGAGAGAGAGAGGGAGAAGCAGGCTCCCTGCTGAGCAGAGAGCCCGATGCGGGGCTTGATCCCAGGACCCCGAGATCACGACCTGAGCCAAAGGCAGAGGCTTAACCCACTGAGCCACCCAGGTGCCCCCCCCAAAGTGTAGTTTTTTAAAATTAAATGTCCTTTTTACTTAAAGAGGCCAGGAACTCATAAAAAAGTAAGCACTTTGTATCATTTGTTTGCTTTTATGTAAGTTTATTCTCAAGGCAACTTGTTATGTTCTGGGCATCTGTGCAGTCATTTTGGTTTTGAATCTTAGAATTAAACCATGTAACGTTTTTCTGCAAACAAACATTCTGTTGATTATGGACTCAGAATTTGGGGTGTAGCCTACATTGGCAGGCTGTGAGTAGAAATGGTACAAACTCCTGGTCTCTGATGAATTTATTCCTAACGTAGAGAGACGTGGTGCTGAAGGTAGGTTAGAGCAGAGTGGGGCAGCGGAGTGGCCCGAGGCAACAATGGCTCCATATTGGAGAAGAAAAGTTTATTTAATATATTACTACCCTTTTTTTTTCCTTGCTGGCCATTGCATGTTTACATATTTTTATATTTTATAACTGCTTTATCAGGGTCTGATTCACATACCATAAAATCTGCCCATTTAAAGTGCACAGTCTGGTGGCTTTTAGCATGGTTACCGACGAGTGGCTCAAGGCCACGTTCTCACCGCCATGCTGGTGTGGTGACTGTCAGGGGCCAGGCTTCCGGGACACAGTAGAGGGATGTGTGTTTCTTCTCTGCTTGTCATATGACAGCCCAAGACATTTCCAGAGAGAGAGACAGAGACAGTGTCTGGAAAAGGGAAGAACATGGGCTTTGGAGACAAGTAGCCTTGGGTTCTACTCACGGACCCTTGCTCAGCTTCGGCCTGTGTGTCTATGTGACTTGGCCTCTGTGAGCCTCAGTGTCCCCGTCAGTCCCACACAGCTGTTATGAGGAGATCTGGGGGGATGAATGAGAACCTCCCAGGTATCAAACGACCTGTGAACGGGCTCCGGGATTTACCAGTCGCAGCAAAGGTTAAAACTCAGTATTTTGTGCCACTAGTCTATCGGGTTTTGTATGTTTTTGGAGTTGGTGTTTGGAGGAAGAGTTTGTGTGTGTAGCCAGCAGGTCTTGAGAGGTTTTCCTTGGTGGGGGAGGTGGGGGCGGGGAGGGGTAGTGAACGTGTAGAGGAGAACACACATTTTATTAGCAGGCTCTGAGCTGAAACCTTTCTTCCCTTCACTTTCTTTAGAGTCGTTTTCTGAGGATGAATGGAATTTACTGTATGTTGCAGTAACCCGAGCCAAGAAGCGTCTCATCATGACCAAATCCTTGGAGAACATTCTGACTTTAGCTGGGGTAAGAGGAATCAGTCGCACAAGTTACTTCAGCAACATTCAGAGTTCACTGGGTTTGAATAAGGGATCAGTCTGTGACCTGGGAAGGCCTTTGGTTCAGGATCCCAGGCTGGCAGAGAAGGGCTTCTTTTGGCCTCATGGCTGCTGCAGGAAGCGTTGTAATCAAAGGGACAAAAATGCGGGTTCTCTTAATTCTTTCCTGATTCAGTTTTACAGGTTCTTTTTAAAATCTCCACTGTTGATGTGTTTCTTAATTTCTCCCTTGCTCACTTTGTGCTGAACAGTCTTGGGGAGACACCAGCAAGAATGTTTCCTGTGTCTGCACTCCCTCCCTCCCTCTCCCCAGTTCGTTTTGAACCGGCAACTGCTGCTACCACCAACAGACTTCTTCCGAGGAAAATGTCCTTGGGGAGGGGAGAAGGAATATTCAGGCACTAGGCCTCTGGTCCAGAGCTAAGATACAGGGAAGTGTCGGCGCTCACTCTTTATTCCCTACAAACCAACCTGCTCCCCCCACTTCTATCCAGTCCTCTCCTGCCCTTCACAGGTCGGGATGTAAGCCGGGTAGTCTTTTCAGTTTTGTTGGAAATGAGAACAGAAGTCTGAGCTCACAGTGGCTACTTGGTCCATCTTTCCTTGAACCAAAAATACTTAAGCCAAAAACCAAAAACTTCAGCGTAAAAGTTACTGTAAATACTCTTTCTTCCTTTGTTGTCTTGAGAACAGAAAAGACTGTGCAGCCAAAGCGCTATATTTCGTGCTCTCTCAAGGAGGTGGGACTGTTGGGAGCTGTGGAGTCTGAGCCGTGAACGCCAGCAGCTTTGCACCTCGCGGCGGGCTGGTGGTGTGGGGCACTAATCGGTTTTTAGTACATGGTCTGGAAGTCCTAGCGTTGTTCAGTGGTGGTGACACAGAACCCTGATGCTCAGAATGGAACAGCGCCCGTTTCTAGGCCCCGGAGGTGACATGGCGGCCAGAGAACGCCTGCCCTCCCCCAGCCTCCATTCCAGGCGCAGAGCTGGACGATGACCGAGACAACACACAGGATTTCTCTTCCCATATTTGAGGAAGATGGTGTGAGGGCCTCCCAGGGGGAAGCTTTGCGGACCAGTACTCTAGGACCCGTCCCAAAGCAAAAGCTTCTTGCGTGAGACTGACTTCCTTGAGTGTTGGTAGCACTTTTTTCTTCTAAGCTGCTCTTAGACGGGCCCATCTGGCCATAGATTGTTTCTGGAATTTGAAATCAGCTGCATGTTTCGCCAGGAAGCTTTGCTTTGCTGGGGCCTCACCATGGGCGATGGCTTTTGTGTCAGATCCCAGAGCCAGAGCCCCTTCTTTGGGTTGTGTCCTTACTGGCACCTGGGTCACCCAGCGGTTTCCAGAGAGGACTTAGAGCAGAGCTTTGCATGCTTTTTCTTGAAAGGGCCAGACAGTAAATGTGTCAGGTCTCTGTTGCAGGCCGTATGGCCTCTGGTGCATTGGCTTAACTCTGCCCCAAGAGTGCGAGAGCAGCTGCAGGCAAGTCGTTAATGCGTGAGTGTGGCTGTATCCCAATAAAACTTTACTGACAGCGGCAGGGGCTGGTCTGGACTTGGCCCCATGGTTTAGAGATAAGAGCAGATGTTCTCAATCTCTGAGCTAGGACCCCAGGGTGGGAGGAAGTAGAAATACAGTTGACCGTTGAACATCGGGGTGAGGGGCCCTGAACCACACCCATCCCCTCCCATACCCCTCACCGTTGACAGCCGGTAGCTCTTGACTCCCCTAAAACTTAACTAGTAGCTGACTTTTGACCAGAAGCCTCACCGATAGCACAAACAGTCCATTAACACATGTTCCGTATGTTGGATGTATTCTGTCTGGTATTCTTATGATAAAGTAAGCTAGAAAGGGAAAATCATAAGGAAGAGAAAATACATTTACAGCATTGCACTATAAAAAAAAAATCCGTGTGTAAGTAGACCCGTGCATTTCAAAATTGTTTGAGGGTCAACTATAATTTTTACATATGAACAATCTCTAGGTAGAGGTTACATGAGTTTTGTATGAACTTTGACCGCAAGTATCTTTTTAGAACCTGGAGTGTGGTTTTCTCTAGACTTGGTGCTGCTCTGGGGGCTGGATTCATCACAGAACCGAGCTGCCGCGTTGGTGACTTGGGAGCCGAGGTTGCAGAGCAGTGTCCGCTTGGCTCAATGGGATTTTTTCTAACTTGGGAAAATTCTGAGATATTTAAAAGTCAAGAAAGTAATAAATTGAATTGCTACATACAAATCATACCTATATACAGTTGGAATATATATCTCTAAAAAAAAAAAGTGGACCCCCCCATAATTACAGTGCCGTTACGTTGTAAAATTTATAATAGTTCCATGTGGCCTCTGCTACCCAGTCCATATTCATACTTTTGTGATTGTCTCAAAAATGCCTTTTTTGAGTTGTTTTGTTTAAGTCAGGGTCCAAACAGAATTGTGAAGTCTTGTACGTTTCTTAATAGAGAGCAGTGTAAGACCCCCCTCCTTCCTTCTAATGCACTTGTGGTGGAGTGAGTGTGCTACAGAATGCACCATGCTAGATTTGCTTTCTTACGTGGTTGTGTAGATCTCGGTTCCTAACAGTACTTATTGATCACTTATTTACACTCTTCTACTGAAGAAGTAGTTACAAAGTAGTACCAGTATTCCTGTAAGCAGAGTACTGAGTACAATTTGAGATTTCCTGACAGCCCCGTTTCTCCATATTCCACTAGGACGTGTTGTACGAGTACCATGTTCTGAGGGCTCTTGAAGTAAGTTCTTTTTCCTCTGGGGTTAGATCCACCAGTGTAATTAAAGAAGATAGATCTGTTTGTTTGCTGTCTCTACAGGGATTGCTTTGCTTCTTTGTGACTTAATTATCTTTTTTGAATGTATAAGATTTATGTTTATTTATGTTATTTATTTATGTTATTATGTTTTCAACGTCAGAACTTTGTATCTCATTCTGTCTTTGTCCCCTTCAGACTCTCTCCCTGCACCATTGATAGCTATTTTTTAAAAATTTGTGTTCAATGTATCCTTCAGTATTTCTTTTTGCAAGTATCAGCAGATACGTATAAATTTTCCTATGCTCCTTTTTCGTGAAAGGTGACATTCCCTAGCTAGCATTCTGAACCTTGCTTTGTCGCTGGGAAACGTATGTGGAGATCACTCCCTGTTAGTCTCGCGTGCAGCTCTTTCTCATCCCTTGGGACCGCTGTGGATTCGTCACTGGGTCCGTGTATCATGGCTGGTGTAGCCCCTCGCTGATGGCCGCTGGGCCCTGTCCAGTCTCTTGCCTTGAGGAGTAATGTCACAAGGCATCACAAGGCACAAATCGCTTTCTGGTTCGCCAGTGCATCCTGGGGTATACGTTCTAGAATCTCAGTTTCTAGGTAGAGGATAAATGGGTATGTGATCTTTCTAGATGCTGCCAGGTTTTCCACAGAGATTGTTTACCTGAGAGTCCCACCCCACCAGTTACATAGAAGCATCTGAAAGGCTTTTTAAAGCTAGTCGGAAGCTCGTCAGTTGGTGATCACCTACCTTTTATGGGGAACATGAATTTTCCCCCATGTAGAAAAGGGTACGGAATTGAGAGAAATACTTCCCCCTTGCTGAGGCTGGGTTGGAAAACATCTGTTGCTCCCATAAGGGCCCTGAGGGAGCCCCGGAAACGTGGCCCGTCCGTGTGAGCTGAAGTTTGGGTCCGAACGCCCTTGCGTGAGAGGAAATACTTCTGCTTTTTGTCACGGCCGAGGCCTCTGTTTGGAGACATCCTCTTTGGAAGTGGCCAAGCCCCTGCTCTGCTGGGAGAGGAAGGCTGTGGGGTGTTGAAGGCTCTGGGCAGGGGACTAGGATAATGAAGTGGAGAACATGAAAACACGTGAACGGGGCAGCCCTGCATGCTGAGGCTTTCGAACAAAAGGAAGCCATTGTTCCTGCGACCCAGAGTGAGAAGCCACCGTGGTGTCTGTGACCAGGAGCAGGTCAGGCAGCCTCCTTCTCTCTCACCGCCTTAGAACATCTAGCGAATCCCCAGAAGCCCTATGGTTCCTTTGTTTCCTTAAGTTTTGAGGAAGTGAAGAGAATCACTGCATTGTTGAATGCAGTGTCGGGAAGTCATGTGGTTTCTCAGAGACAGCTTCTCGGCCTCCCAGAATCCACGAGTCTTAATCCACGTGGCACAGGTGTATCCTTGGCACAGTGCCTAGCACACTGTTGGCGCTCGGGAAGGGTTTGTCCCTGGATGAGGGCGGCCCCTGTCCTGGCCTGGGGCTGGACCAGGCCCGATTCTGAGGCCCTGGTGGTCCTCGGCGCACAGCTCAGTACTCCTGGCCGGACAGTTTGTGGACAGGTCACTCATCACTCTGTGCGCCTGTGTCCTCATCTGTGAAGCTGGCACAGGCTGGGGCTGCAGCTGGGGCTGCACCTGCACCGAGAGGAGGGGGTTGGGGAAGGGTCCGAGTGGCTTGACGGGGTAACTGTCGGTGCATTGGGAGAGTGCGGGCTGGGGGTCCTCTGAGGTGGTTACTGGTCTCGAGGTTACTGGTCGTCGAGACGTTCGGCTCCAGGAGGGAGGTATGGGGGAGGGGGGCTGGCACCCGAGGAAGACGTGGAGTCGTGGCTCGCACGCACTCATCCATTCGGCACCTCTCGTGGCGAAGCTCTGTCGTCATGTGCCTGCTTGTCCTGGAGCTTTGTGTCTGCAGATCGCGGGAGAGGGGGAGCCTCACTGTTGCCTGGCGGTGAGAGAGCACAGGTTCTGGACTTAGACCCAGGTTGGAGCCCCGTATCTCCTGTGGTCCCACCTCTCAAACGTTTGCATAAGTGACCTCCTTTCTCAACTCTTGTGCCCTCCTCTGTGCAACGGGGATGAGGACCGGATCGCCCCCAGGAGGTGGTGGGTGAGGACTTAGGAGCTGGGGACCCGACGGCTGGTGAGGACCAGAGCAGCCTGGAAACGTTTAAGGAAGGGATGCAGAGGTAGTGGTGTCAGGTGCCTTTGGGTTCCTGAAGCCTGAGGGTTCAAGCGAAGCTTTGGGGTAGGTTTTGTTTTCCTTCCTTGGGATAGCGTTTGCCGCGGCTATGCGGGTCCTCCTGCTCGCACTTGACTATGACACGAGCCCTTTGGCAGTTCCCTGGACGATGGTGTTTCCCAGCGGCTCCTGTCTTCACACCTGTGGCACTAGCGGACCCCCAGGACGTCAGGGAAGAGTGGAGGTGGCTTGATTAATTGACTGTTCCCTCCGTTGGCAGCCCCTGTGTCGCGCCTAGCACTGTCGTTAGCGCTGGGCAGTACAGGTGACTAGACAAGAAACACGCTCCATGGCCTTGTGGAATTTAGAGTCTGGGGGGTAGCTATTAGGCAGTTTTGGGTCCACCAGCAGGATTTTGGGGAGTGGAAGAGTCTGCCACTTTGACACGTGCTGTATAATCGTGCCTTGGGCCAGGTGGCTGGTCGTCTCGATGGCCAGGGCAACTGGACAGTTGTCTCAACTGTCCTCTCACTGCACCAGTGCCTGATTGTCTTCAAGCCAATTGTAAAGGAAAACTTATTTTCCCCACGATGTTTGGGGTTTTAAAGGTGTGGTTGGTTGGTTGGTTTTTAGCTTTCAGAAACTGTTAGACCGTGAAATGATTCATTTGCCCAGTGGGAGTCCGTCCGCATCTTAAAGATCCTGGTTACAGCATGGGGCCTTAAGCAGAGCCCCTTCCAAGGGCCACTCTTACCGGAGGCAGAGCGGCCAGCACGGCTTCAGTCCGGCTGAACAGGCAAACCGATCGCTCAAAGACTGTTCATTCAGAACTAGAATCTAACGCCCACGGAGGTGTGTTACGGGAACGGTTTTTCTAAAATCGCCCTCATTTTCAAAGGTAGCCAAATGAAGACTCATTTGTTTGTAAAATAAGGCCAGTTTTAACAAAGTTGGCCTAATGGTTCACATAAGCATGGCAAGAATAGTAATTCCCCCCCCCCCCCCCCCCCGCCTTTTTTTGGATAAATTTGCTCTGCTGGAACTTTTCATAAGGAATTTCACATTCACCTTCTAACAGCCTCTTGAGGCGAAGAAGACAAACCGAACACTTGGCACCAGACATTACCTACAATACTACAGATTTCGGTGAACTCCTATCTTCGAGGTCCCCAAAATATCTTGAGGTTCCTGCACGTGTTGGGAGGTGACCTTCTTTACTCCTCTGGTAAGGCTGCTGGGAACCCTATAAGCAAGGTACCAGACTGATTTTTCCAAGGGGTTTCGTTGGTTCCATAAAGTCATCCTTAGTTCCTTGAAACTGTCTGGTCGTATCTGAGCCTATGCACATGTCCCTCAAATAGGACATTCCTGTCAAAGCCTTGGTAATATAACCACTGTTTCTAGTTGTGTTCTGTATAAGACCAGATTCTCACCAAACTTACGCAAATACATACATTTCTATAAAAATAAGAATAGTCAGAGTTTCTGAATTCTGGAGGGATCAGATTGGGAGAAGAAGGTAAGTGTTGCATATTTGTTTCCAAAGGAATATTTTACCAAATTTCTCTAAGTCATAGCCTTAAATCTGGAAGAGCAAACAGAGAACCAGGGATGGTTCAAGCAAGAATCCGTTGGAATGCACTCTTTGCCTTAGTTGAAAGCCTTCCTCAGGAATGAGGGACTCCCAGCGGCAGGAGCACTGCCCATGGTCCTGCCTCACAGGACCATCAGGGATTGCCTTGACCGAAGACAGCTGCCTTGCCAAGGGCATGCCCTCAACCTACATGGTCACAAACCAGGACTCTTGCCCCCGTGTAGGATGCCGTAAAGAGTAATCCAACTTTGGGAACTCCGCAGAGAACCAGCTGAGGTTCCTGTTGATACCGAGTCACTGTTCAACTCGTGTCTGATCCCACGCGCTTTCACTCCCTTCCCTTCCCCATGCATCAGTCGCTCCCTAATAGACTCTTTATATAGTAAGTCTTTGTAATCTTAGTCCTGACTGTGCACAAAACTCCTTTCCAAAGATTCCCTTCTCACAAAACTTCTAGAGCTTTACAGACTTGGTTCCCTTATTTCTAGTAAACCAACAGCCTTAAATTAGCTTTTAATTCCAAGTATTTTCCAAGGTCACAGGAACTTAAACATTTGGATTTCTATCTTTCTGAATTTTATAATTGTAAAAGATTTTATGTATTTGTGAGACAGCGTGAGTGAGAGATCACAAGTGGTGGGTGGGTAGAGGGGCTCAATCCCAGGACCCCGGGATCATGACCTGAGCCAAAGAAGACGCTTAACCAACTGAGCCACCCAGGCGCCCTATCTTTCTGAGTTTTAGAATGCCCAGTTTTTACAAGTTCTTGCCTTTAAACTAGAGCTCTTTTATAAATTAACTTTAGCAATATCACACAAACAAGATAAAATCTTAAAGGCCCAAGTTCCAAAAATCTCCCTTTTACAAAACCCAATTGCAAGATGGTATTGTCTAATTTATGGATTTGTTAGTTGGTCATTTCTCTCCAGAGTCTAATGACTATTGTGGCCAAGCAGTGTTGCCAAAAGTGTTTGCCCAGTTTTGGAGAATGGTCCAGAAGGTTGCATGTGGGAGAATCAAAGAGTCATTTCCCAGTTTCCAAGTAGAATGTGTCTGGTTTTACTCAAAGATATCAAAAGCTATAGCAACGGACAAACCAAACTAAGCCAAGAGTGACTCTGTGACCATTGGTTCCTCCCTGGAAGTCAGGGCGGGGAGTTGCGGAGGGAGGAGGTTGCTTCACGGGCTGAACCAAACAGCTTCCTTGCCAGCCTTTTCTGAAGCAAGAAAGGAGGCTAAGAGGCAGCTGAACAGGAGGAAGAAATCTAAGAGCCAAACCAAATGGGAGGAAGAAATGAGCTCTTGTGCCATCAGCTAGGTACTCACCAAGAGACGTCTGCCCCAATCGAACCCCAAAACTGTTTCCTGCCACAGGAGTTAAATTAAGCCCTGAAGGTTGGCCGCACCCAAGCAGAAAGGGGCTCCAGGGACAGACCCTGTGACAGCCCAGGCTGCCGGCTGGGACTGACGACAGGCCCTCAGGAAGGAGCCCCTGGCTGGCTCACCGGATCTAAAGCCGAACCGAGCTCGTCTGCCCAGAGCACAGCGAAGACTGAGACATCAAGTATGATCAAGTTTATGCCACAAGGAAAGGGTTTGTTGGGGGCAAGCCTCAGATCCACCTCCCGGAAGGAGGAGAGTCAGACAAATTGAAGGGCGCATGAAGAGAGCCTGGGTAAAGAGTTGCAGCCATGTTTCTGAGTCCTGTTAAGACCTTGGCTGCCATGCTCTGTGCTGTGTAGGACACCAGGATGTCCGCCCTTCTCACTCAGTGCTCTGACAAGCGCACGGGGGAGTTTTCCAGAGGCCACGGGACATGTGTGACCACAGGCCGAACACAGAAGCAGTTGTCTTCCAGCAAGCCAGACATGGAAGCAATGTTACTCTTCCAAGTCTTTTTTTTTCTGAAAATACAGTCGTTTTTGATAAAAACGTTAACATGTGATAGGTTTAATTGTTATAAAGAAGAGTAAGCGTTTTAGTTCTAAGATTCGTGAGTTGTCCTATTGTATGTCTGTTGTCATTGATCTTGGGAGAGGTCCTCTCTGCCTCTCGGACACGAATGCGGTTCCTTCCCCAGATAGGGAAGTTCGCAGCCATGATTTGCTCAACTATGTCTTCTAGACCCCTCTCTCTCTCTGTGTGCACCCCCTCAGGGATCCCAATAATTCAGACATTGGAATGTTTCATGGCATCATTTATCTCTCTCAGTCTGATCTCTTGGGCTTTAAGCTGTTTTTCCCATGCCTCCTCGGTTTCCTTCTTTCTGTCATCTTCTGTCTCACTAATTTGTTCTTCTGCCTCCTTTACCCTGGCAGTATCTAGTTTAGACTGCATTTCGTTGATACCATTTTTAAGTTCGGCCTGATTTGATCTCATTTCTGCCCTTAGAGACTCTGTATTGTCACTAATATTTTTCTCAAGTCTAAAGATCAGCTTCATAATTGCTACTCTAAAGTCTACCTCTTACATCTTGCTTATATCCATATCCCCTTAGGTCTGTGTCAGAGGCCTCTTCTCTATTGAGGGGTGGTTGAGGGGATGTACACATGTGAAAGTATTAACCACTACCCAAGCAAGATACACCTGTTTTATAGGGAGAAGATAGTCACAAATGACACTACAGATAAAGGGCTGATACCCAAGATCTGTAAAGAACTTCTCAAACTCAGCACCCAAAAAACAAGTCAAAAAATGGTCAGATGATATGAGCAGACACTTCTCCAAAGAACACATACAAATGGCTAACAGACACATGAAAAAAATGTTCATCATCACTAGCCATCAGAAAGATTCGAATCAAAACCACATTGAGATACCACCTTACACCAGTTAGAATGGCCAAAATCAACAAGACAGGAAACAACATGTTTAGGGAGGATGTGGAGAAAGGGGAACCCTCTTACACTGTTGGTGGGAATGCAAGTTGGTGCAGCCACTTTGGAAAACAGTGTGGAGATTCCTTAAGAAATTAAAAATAGAGCTTCCCTATGACTCTGTAATTGCACTGCTGGGTATTTACCCCAAAGATACAGATGTAGTGAAAAGAGGGGTCACGTGCACCCCAGTGTTCAGAGCAGCAGTGTCCCCAATAGCCATACTGGAAGTAGCTAAGATGCCCTCAACAGACAAATGGCTAAAGAAGATATGGTCCGTATATACAATGGAATATTATGCAACCATCAGAAAAGATGAATACCCACCATCTGCATCAACATGGATGGAACTGGAGGGGATTGTGCCGAGTGAAAGAAGTCAAGTAGAGAAAGGCAATTATCATATGGTTTCAGTTATATGTGGAACATAAGGAATAGCACGGAGGACATTAGGAGAAGGAAGGGAGAACTGAAGGGGAAATTGGAGGGGGAGATGAACCACGAGAGACTGGACTCCAGGAAAGAATCTGAGGGTTTCAGAGGGGAGGGGGAGGGGGGGATGAGGTACCTGGTAATGGGTATTAAGTAGGGCACATGTTGTAATGACTACTGGATGTTATACACACACAATGAATCATGGAACACTACATCAGAAACTAGTGGTCTGCTACTGTATGGTGACTAACATAACGATAAAAGAAGAAAAGCATTCTAGAATTTCTTGGCTTAAATTTTTTTTTTTTAAGATTTTATTTACTTATTTGACAGAGATCACAAGTAGGCAGAGAGGCAGGCAGAGAGAGAGGAGGAAGCAGGGTTGCCGCTGAGCAGAAAGCCCGATGTGGGGCTCGATCCCAGTACCCTGAGATCATGACCTAAGCTGAAGGCGGAGGTTTTAACCCACTGAGCCACCCAGGCGCCCCTTTCTTATGTAGTAAATAGTAACAGATCAGACTCACGTAAACAAACCTCCTTTGGAACCTGTCATGTTTAGTAGTGTCAAGAGGTTCCAAGACCAATGTGTTTGAGAACCACTGCTTTGGAGCTGTGCTTTTCCAAGTGTTGGAATGGTCGCAAGCCATTCGTGATTTATGAAACGAATTTAGTGGGCTATGACAAGTTTTTTAAAAAGCGAGGTAGAAATAAAATCTGAAAGAGAAAGACTACACTGCACTTAAGGTTAAATACTGTTTTATGAAACCGTTCTTTTAGTCTTTGATGTACACACGTACGTGTGTATAGAATTGTAACGCTAAGTGAATTTCTTGGTGTGCGTTGTGCTCAGAAAGTTTGTAAACGCAGAAACCCTTGCATGTGTGGGTGGGAAGCTGTGTACAAGCATGTTTGTCGCTGCCTTGTGGACAGTAATTTGGAAACAACCTTAGTGTCTGCTCGGAGGGAATGGTTGAATCAGACGTGAAAAGAGCAGTGCGGTCCTACCCGGTGTGGCACTTCCGTGAACTACATGGGAAGCAGCCCAAAGTATAACATTTATGTCAACAAATACCTATAAAATGATACCTAGCCTTCTGGGTTGTATGTGTAAACTTAAAGCCCTTCTAGGATGGATCAAAAAGGATGCACACCAAATTCACAGCATTGGCTACCCCGGGGGAGGGGAGTAGAGACGACAGAGAAAGGGGATTGCAGCAGAACCCGTCGTCCTATTTTGGAAGGATTTCCTGGTTTCATTGTCCCTCGGTTATTGGTGGGAACACGAGTGTTTGTGTATTTTCTGTTATGTTCTGCAGCGGGCAGACAGATCCTGTAAGAGAGAAAGCCACACCAGTCCAGATACTGGATACAGGTTTTGCCACAATTAGATCAATAGCCCGTTGTGATCCAGAAAACAGGAAATCATAATTCCTCGGTCAGCAGATATTTGTGGTTTTACTTGTCTGCCACAACTGTGTTAAATTCCGGGCACAGCAGACCAGACACTGGTCCCTGTGCCTCCGGCTTTTCTGGTCTGGGAGGTTGTTTGCGTTTGGCTTGGTGTTCCCCGCTTGCCGGGCCCTGAGCACTTCGCGTGTGTGAGTGTCTCCTCTTCCCGACAGTCAGACCAACCGGGCGCTGCTGCCGCGTCTGACACGTGAAGAGATTGAGGCTCGAAGAGGCCAAGCGTTCGCTCACTCGCTTAGCCACAAGCCCGGGAGGAGGGGTCAGGCTGGTCCACGTGGGCACATCTTTTAAGGCCGCCTGTTTCAGCTCGCCTGGCTTGAAAAGGCGTATGCAGATGATTTTTAATGGTTCTGGGACAGCTGGGCGTGAGATGAAAATCCAGATGCAGTCCTGAAATATCATTATTTCCTGTTTGCCCATTAAGCCCTTTTTTTTAAACTGCCCATTCTGTCAAGACTCCGGCCGAGCCGCTCTAAGCATCCTGTCTTGCTGACGGCCTCACCGCAGGGGACAGCCAAAGAGCTGAGGGCACTTGGACAGTCGGTGCTTGTTTCCCGTGAGGACTCTGCCATGTCCAAACAGCGTTTTCTGCTCCGGCACCGGCGGAGTTTCCGAGCTGAGTGCGGTGGAGACTGGCGGTGACCCTCTTCCCCCTTTGTGCGCAGGAGTACTTCCTACAGGCAGAGCTGACCAGTGCCGTTTTGAAGACCGGAGTGGTGCGCTGCTGCGTGGGGCAGTGCAACAACGCCATCCCCGTGGACACCGTGCTCACCATGAGGAAGCTCCCCATCACTTACGTATGTGGTCTCAGCAGCCTGGGCTTTCTGTCGCGTTCGATTTGGTCATGGGCGTCTTCTTAGGTGCGAGCATGGCCTGGCAGGTCGGGCTGTGGCCCGGCGCTTACAGGACCACGGTTTCCCTGGAGGGCCCGCTCCAGTTCTCCTTGGCTCTCCTCCCTGTGCCTCGATCGATTCAGGTTGCTACCCCCCGGGAATCTGATAGAGTCAAGTTGACCCTAGATGGCCGTGTTGCATGTCTGCAAACATCAAAACGCTAATGCTTTGTCTCTTGGGCGAGAGTCCCTGCTGTCTGATCGTCCCCCTGACCTCTTTTTCTTCCCCCTCCCTGCAGAGCAACAGGAAGGAAAACAAGGGAGGCTATCTCTGCCACTCGTGTGCGGAGCAGCGCATCGGGCCCTTGGCCTTCTTGACGGCCTCCCCCGAGCAGGTGCACGCCATGGAACGCACCGTCGAGAACATCGTGCTTCCCAGACACGAAGCCCTGCTCTTCCTGGTCTTCTGACAGCCGAGAGGCGCTTTCTCCCTAGTACCGAATGCCTTGTGTGGACTCGAGTTGCCTGAAGAAAGCCCGTGTGGGGTAGGGTCGTCACTCGCCTGGGACTCTGAATTCACGCACAGAGCATCTTCGGAGGAGGACGAAGCCGACGAGAGCTGGACGTGCCGTTTCTCCATTCCCTGTAGGTAGCCAGTTTCCGCTGCCCCTGCTCTGTGCACATCAGGCTGGGGGCGCGGGGGATGTTCTTTTGATAAAAAAAAAAACATTTTATGTATTTAAACTTTTATTACAAGGTTTCAATTAAACAGGCACTATAGCACTGGCGTACCTCTGTGTGACCCCTGGCCGCAGCCCTGTGGTTTTTGAACCTTCTCCGACTTTCTCTCTTTCCTGCTCACTCTTTCCCACACTGGGTCCCTGCTCACATGGCGCACCAAGCAGAGTGTGAGACTTCATGGCTGGGCCATGAGTGACGGATGGAAACACAAGGGACTTTTGTGCCGTAGGGAATCACACATGAAGAGACATAGCGTGTGCCTTCCTCGTTACATGGGGGGCACAGTCTCAATGGGGAAGCAACATAGTACACGAAATGACAAGTGCAGAGTGACAGTAGCCAGACTTCTGTGTTTCCCAGCCGTAGAACTGGGGATCAGAAATGCTTGATGGAGAAGTGGAGCTGTCTGGCCCCTGTTGTGGGGGGGTCCCTAGGGAGAGATGGGGGCTTGGTACCTGGTTCTCTGCCCCGGGATGCCAGGCGGATGTAGTAAGACAATTCTTACAGAAACCGATGACAGAACTGCCATCGTCCAGATGTACATGGATCTGGTATTTCTACGTTTTTGCCACACAGCACGTCAGGGACGCAGATGGCAGGTGGGGGAGTTGGCGCAGCATTGCCCACAGAGCTCGGCACATCTAGGCCCTGAGCCCACCAAGCAGCGTCCAGGAGCGGGCCTCGTAGCTCCCGTTGTCACAGCCTCCCCTTAGCCTCCTCCGGCAGCCTGGTGGAGCTCAGAGTGCTGGCCGGTGAGTAGAGCAGCGCTGTCGGGGGTGCCAGGGGTGCTCTCAGGGGCGAAGGCCGAGTTCAGGTCTGCGCATCGAGGAGCGAGGAGCGTTCACACGATGGGAGTCTGAAGGTGGACGTGGGAGACTTTAATGGCAGTGGGACGGGGCTGTTTCATCCGCTCGGCCAGGATTCCTGGCCTCGCCTTACGTAATGCTCAGTGGATGACCCAGAGTAAGAGAGAGAGTGGAAGGAATGTGAATCTGGGTTGGTCACAGTTTTCACTGTCCTTCCAAAGCGGGCGTGGGGGGAGGGGTAGTAAGCAAGGGTTCACCCACGTGTTTTCTGGAAATGAAGTTGTGCTGCCAGAGGGGAAGCCGTGCATTTGCTGGAGAAGTCATCAGGTCTCCGAACCGTCCTGGACCGCTGGCTCTGGGGCACATGCTGTGTGTGGCCCCGCTCCCGGGGACCGCAAGCGCGATGGTAGCGGAGGTGAACCGGGTGCGGGGGGAGGGCTGCATCGGCGCCAGGGATGGCCGGGCGTGCTGAGCCCCAGGGCAGGTCGGAGGGCTGCCCCATGGCAGTGATGCTGGAGCTGTGTTTACCAACAGGACAGGCAGCTAGTTGGCAGTTCAAGACTGGGAAGCTTTTCGAGGAGGAAGGGACAGCAGGAAGGACAAAAGGATGGCACGGCCAGAGCACAGGGTCAGGACTAGCATTTTGGTACTAGTTTTAAAAAATAACAAAATCTAGGACCGGTAATACTGGTAATTTCATTTTTCAAGTGTTAAGATTTTTTTTTTTTTTTTGAGAGCATGCCTGAGTGTGGTGGGGCAGAGGGAAGGGGAGAGGGAATCTTGGTTTTTAAATTTTTTAAAAGATTTTATTTATTTATTTGATAGAGATCACAAGTAGGCAGAGAGGCAGGTAGAGAGAGAGGAGGAAGCAGGCTCCCCGCTGAGCAGAGAGCCTGATGCGGGGCTCGATCCCAGGACCCTGAGATCATGACCTGAGCTGAAGGCAGAGGCTTAACCCACTGAGCCACCCAGGCGCCCTGGGGAGAGGAGATCTTAAGCAGACTCCCTCCTGACTGTGGAGTCCCATTAAGGGTCTTGATCTCATGACCTTGAGATTGTGACCTGAGCCGAAATCAAGAGTCAGACGCTCAAGCGACTGTGCCACCCAGGCACTTCTCAAGTGTTAAGAATTTTTTAAAAAAGGAGTGAAGCTAAATATTTGGTGTGTTTCAAATAGAAAAAGAATTTTTACATGGCAGTAAAAATATAAGTTTAAAAAATACGTTAAATATCCATCATCATTTTAATAGGAGCGATTGGATGAGAAAAATAAATGCATTACTCAAAAACATAAACACCACATGAAAATGAAAATACATTCAGTCTCTTTAAAAGTGGAGTCTTTAAAATAAGAGGCTTTCATGATTTTATTGAGTTGTGGATGGTTTTTTGTGGTCTTTTTTTTTTTTTTTTGGACCCACAATAACTGGGTAAAGAGTAAGAATATTTTTTTTTGGCTTATTAATTTTTTGTTAATTTCTCTTATTTGATACTCAGGGGAGATCTTTCTGACTTTTTTAAGAATCTTCAGTCTGTTATTAGCCAGCTCTAGCTTTTCGTTTCACAGAAAGCTTCAGATTCGTCTCCACTTTCTCTGTGTTGATCGTGTACGTGTAGAGATTCTGATGTAGTTGCGGATATAAACACGAATGCTGTCATGTGTGGAAGGTACTTGAATAAAATAAAAATTATTCTTGCACTATAAGTATCAAAATACCTCAGCGTATCCTAGCCTGGGCGTTAATTTGTTCCTTCTCATAATTACTCTCAAGACATATATCAGATTTTAAATTTCTAAGAAGATAATGAGGTGATGGTATTGGGGTAACTTATAATACTTCTTGATAGGTGTTTTCAAATATCGCATCATACCAACAGCTGGACGTGCCTGTGAAGGTGTGAGGCCGTGGGACGTGCTTGGGTCAAGAGGAGAGTGTGTATGGCTGGGGTCCGGTGCGCGCACAGTAGCCACGGGCTCTCAGGGGACCAGGCCGGCCATCCAGGGCCTCAAACAGCAGGCCAGGGCATCTGAGTGTGATTTGGAAAAATTCTGGGGAATCACTGAAGATTTTAAGACCCCAGATTGTCTTTTGAGGAAGAGAGCATGGCAGTTGTAGATGGGAGGACGTTGTACAAAGGTCAGGCAGATTAAGGTGTTAGACACTCACCACGGGGGTTGTTGCTGGACTGGGGGAACTGCAGTGGACGGTTAGGAGCGCTGGCGACTAGACAAGTGGTTCTCGGAGTGTGGTCCCAGATGAGCAGCGCCGACGTCACCTGGGAACTTGTCAAAACCCAGATTCTCAGCCTGGATCGCACACTGACATCGAGGCCCAGCCGTTGGTGCTTGACAAGCCCCACGAGCGATCCCGTGGCACGTGAAAATTTTGAGAACTCTTGTTCCTGATGTTAAGAAGGTAGAACCACCGGGACCGTGAAAGTGCTGAGATGAGAGTGGACAGTGACAGGGTCTCAGCGGGACCCCCGGTCGTGTGGCTTGTCGGTCACAGGGTCTGCGTGGGGCTTCTGTCATCTGGCTTCTCGCAGGGTAGGTGCGGGCACCGTCCACGGAGGCAGACCAGGGGAGATTTCATAGACTTGTGAACGCAGGGATGACCTCAGTATTTCGCATGTTGAATTTGGGGTGTCAGTGTGGCGTGTTGAATTTGGGGCGCTTAATTCCAAGTAGATTTGCCCTGGAGGTTATTGGGGAAACGCATCCATACTTCAGCGCGCCGCTTCAGGCTGCAAATAGAGGTCGTAGGGTTGCGAGTATGTAAGCGGCGGTTAAGGTCGTTCAGTTTAAGGGTCTTGTGCTTTTTCCAGCGGAAAAACAGGAATGAGAAGAGCAGAGGCGTAAGAAGGTGCCGGAAGCCCAGACTTGGGGTGAGGTAAGGGAGAGGATTTGTGAAGCCAGTGACAACGGATTCCCGGAGATCGAGTTGCCACTGAGGAGGAGAGGAAGGCGCTTAAACGGAAGTGGTCGTCAGCACCCAAGTCAAGTGAGGGTGGAACGGTGTTCGTCTCTTGGACGCTCTGAACCGGTTGGCGCCGGTTCAGTGAGGCCAGAAGCCAGTGGGTGGTCGGGGGTGGGTGGGGGACTCCAGGTGACTGGGTGGACAAAACATGTCTTCTGAAGCCCCACGAAAGTGGCAGTAAAAGGCTATATTTTAAAGGCATAAACCTGTAAGGGCAAAGAAAACAAAAAAGGAGGTAAAATTATAAAATTTTATAAAAGTTATAAAATTTTGGAAGTTGGAAAGAGGTTAAGTGAGTGGTAACTGACTTAGCTCATCGAGTAAATGGAATCCTAAGCCCAGGAACGGTCAGAAGATGTGGGGACTGATGGGGACTGATGGCGCTGGGTTTTTCTGGAAGAAGAATATAAAGGTGGAGCAAAAACCAGGAAGACTGGTAGAAAAGTTTATTTAAAAGTTTATTTAAGTTCGCCTGGGTGGCTCAGGCGGTTAAGCGTCTGCCTTCGTCTCAGATCATGATCTCAGGGTCCTGGGATCGAGTCCTGTGTGGGGCTCCCTGCTCAGCACGGAGTCTGCTTCTCCCTCTCCTTCTCCTTCTCCCCCTGCTCATGCTGTCTCTCAAATAATAAAAAGTCTTTTAAAAAAGAATTTCTAAAAGCCAGCTAAGGAGCGCCTGGGTGGCTCAGTTGGTTAAGTGTCCAACTCTTGATCTCAGCCCAGGTCTTGATCTCAGCTCAGGTCTTGATCTCAGGGTCATGAGTTAGAGCCCTGTCTTGGGCTCTACGCTGGGAATGGAGCCTAGTTTTAAAAAAAGAAGAAGAAGAAAAGGAAAAGAATTAAAAATCGTTTAAGTCCTCAGATTTCTGGGAAGCTTTTCATGCTTGACCGTAGCAGAAGACCAGAGGCTTCACCTCTGGGTGGACTGTTGTCACGTAAGAGACTCGGAGTAGCTGAGGGCAGGTCCAGAGTGAAAACAAGGCCGTTGATGCCTCACTGTGCTGGGGTGGCTATAGCAGGAGGCCATGGCTGGGAGGCTCATGAACAGATGTGTATTCCTCAGGGTTCTGGAGGCTGGAGGTCCGAGATAAAGGTGTCAGCAGATCCCAGGTCTGGTGATATCCTGCTTCTTGGTTCATAGACATCCATCTTCTTGCTGTGCCCTCATCTGGTGGGAGGAGCAAGGGCGCTTTCCGGGGTCTCTTATAAATACTAACCCCGTTCGTGAGGGCCCCACCATCATGACCTAATGACCTCCCAGAGGCCCCAGCTCCTGATACCATCCCTTTGGGGTTAGAATCTCAACATACGAAGTTTATACATACACGAAAACATGCACGTGCGGGCACACCTAGGCTCTGTGGGAGGGGGCCGGTTCCTTCGCTGGGGCATGTAACCCGCTTGAGCAGAGATGCCGACAGTGACATCAGGGCTCCCTAAGGACATTGGCCAGCCAGATTACCCAGTGCCAAGAGCTTACGGTCTTCAAACCACCCAAGTCCTCAGATTTTCAAACACATTTTTAGTGTCTCTCTTTTTTATAGTAATAAACCAAGACTTGCCAAACATCTGAAAATTTGTAAGGTGAAGGTTGGATTCGGTTTGTTTTGATATCCAACCTACATATCAAAACAAACCGAATCAGCTTGGAGAAAACAGCATATGCAGGGAAAAGGAACCAGCTAAATTTCTTAAGTGTATTCAGAGAATAAAAGAAGACAGTGCGTCCATGAAACAATAGGCTCAAGATATATACACACAGACATCTGTGAATATTTGAACATCATTGAAAGTAAAAAAACCCAATAGAATTGTTGGAAAGATAGAGAAAATATCCAGAAAGCAGAGCAAAAACAAACTGAAAAAACAGGAAATGTAAGAACCAATGTAAGCAGTTGAGTGTCTGAATAATAGAAGTTTCAGGAAGAAAGAGACAGGTTGGGAAATTTTTAAAAAAATCATCAAAATTGCCCGCAGCCAAATACACGAGTTTCCAGATTCACGTGCTCAGTAAATGGTCGCCAAAATGGATGAAAACAGACCTACAGTGAGTTTGTTATAGTGAGATTTTAGGAACAGCAGAGGCAAAGATCCTCCAAGCTCCCAGAAAGAAAAAAGTCATCTGTAAATCAAATGTCTTCCGATTCCATGGCCAGCAGCACGTGGAGCTCGCCCTGCAGAGCTGACGGGAAATGATATCCAGCGCAGAATTCTGAACCGAGCCAAATGAGCAGTAGCATAAGGGCGCGTTGGCATAGACATTTTGTCTACCAAGAAGCTTCTAGAGGATTGAATTGTACAAAGTCAAGAGCAAACCAAGCAGGAGGAGAGCTCCTTTCCAGGAAACAAGCCATCGGAGGCGGAAGGGAGCAGAGGGCACCCCTCCTGTTCTGGAACCTTGGGAAGTATTTCACAGAAACGGGCAGTGTTCAGGCTGGAGTTGGTGATAAACACCCTGAAAACTAAACCTGTGGGGCAGGGGGACAAGGACATGATTAACTCTCTAATAATTAAAGCAGCAGGTTGTGTAGACTGGAATAAGGAATGCAGGTAGTTTACTGCCTCGCCAGTTGTGCACGGGTGTGTTTGCGTAGGCTTCCTCACCTTGGCGCAGGGTCTAAGGGGGGAAATGTGGGTTCAGAGGGGGTTGTGTTTGACCTTCAGCTTCCGTTGTAGGACGTTGGCTACCATGCCTGGAACGGAGAAATGGAAGTAGATGTCACTAAGAGCGTATCTAGAGATACAGGACACACACCAAACATCAGCTCAAAGATTCTCAAACAGCGTACTCCCCGCGGGGGGTGCCTTTCGCGAAAGGTCTCTCATGTTGCGATTGGCATGGACTCTGCCCGTATGACAGACCTTTAGAGTAGGGGTGGGAAGTGAAAACCAGACACTGTGCACATAGACGAGGCTCCAGTGAACGTGGGGAGGACGGTGGATGGGGGTGACGTGGCATCAGGGGAGGTCGTCTCAAAAGTGCAAAACACATGAGCATGCCTCCGTGTTGGGTGCGAGATAGCAGAGAGGCTGGTGGAGGGAGGACCCAGGCGAGGGGCGGCTGGTGGGGATGGCGGGGAGGGCGGGGTTGGAGGGAGACAGGAAAGCCCCTCTAATGGCTAAGGAGGAAGTTTCAGGTGCTGTCACTTAGTTATTTTAGCATGTTTGTAGTGAAGTCGCCATGCAGGTCCCCCAGAGAGTGTGGAATGTTTGAGGCTGATGTGAGGGGACACGTGGAGGCGGACAGCACAGGCTCGACCTCAACACCACGCTTCTAGTGGCTGTGTACCCTTCCCCCAGCTGCCTGCACGACAGCAGAGAAGGCCAACGGTTAGACCCACACACAGTTACTAGGCCCTGAACACACCAGTACCAGGGCCTGGGGCAGGGGCGGGGGGGGGGGGGGGCTACCCCTGCCGGGAAAGCCCCGTCCGCAGCCTCTGTGGCAGGCCCTGCTGTCCTGTGGTGGGACCGGTCTGCCTCTGGGCCTGCCACCTGCATCGGAAGGGGCTTGGACGCCCCTGGAGACCCCTTGCTGTCTGATGCTTTTCCTCCAGCCGGGTCTTTGCCACCCGTCCTTCCTAGCCCCCCTGCCCCGCTGGGCTTGAGGAATGCGGGGTACACCGGGGGACTGCGAGCCGACTGCTTTGCATTGCCAGCGAATGGGTGCGGTAAAGCCGGCCCCAAATGAGGTGGCCGGAGTCCCTCCAGACCTTGCCCCCGACAGATGAAGACCTCACCTGAGGTCTCTCAATAAAGGCCTTCCCTTTAGGCTGCAAGGGCCTCTGGAGGGAGCTGCCTTCCTCCCTGGGCTGCTTAATTGTGGATTCTCCAAGTGAGCCCGGTGGTGTTGGCCCCCACATTCCCCACCACCCGTGGTTCCATGTGTTTCCCGTTCCTAGTGGTTTGGACTGAGAGGTGGAGAGAGAAGAGTTTCAACCCTAACTGCCTCGGCCTGCTGACTCCATGGGACGGTTTGGTTCTGTCTCAAACATCCAAAGGCCGCTCTTGATTTCCTCCCCTGCCCGGCTGGCTCCTCCCCTCGCCCTTTCCCACGTCAGGAAAGAACCAACGCACAAATCCTTTTGACCTGACCTCCCATGAATCTCGAGTCCCTGCATCTCTCTCCATCATCCGCGCTCTTGAACCGGCGCTCCCGTCTGGCCCGGCCTGTGGCCGCTCTGTGCTTTTGCCGGTTCATCTTCTACCATCCACGAAGGAAGCACACAGTGTCTTCTTGAAATGAAGGCGAAGTTTTGTCAGCCTCCTGCTTAAAATCCCCCAGGGCTTCTTTCAAACTTGCACCTCGGGCAGAAGAGACGTCTGGTCTACCTTCAACCGAAGCTCATGTTCTAAGGGCCTTACTGAAGGCCAGAGAAGTAGCCAACACAGTATCAGCACCCCAGTTTCGTGTTCCTTTCCTAAATGTCCAGCTCAGTGGTTCTGGATCTTTTTAAGTCATCACTTTCCTCACAGTATGTTTTCCTAATCTGGACCCCCAGTAAAACAGGTGACATTTTCATCCGTTGCTTTATGACCACATGACAGAGGGGCCCTGGCTTCCTAGCCGAAAGTAGTAGGGACCTTACCAGCTGCCCTCTGTTCTACTGCCTCTGCTTAGGGTCTGTTAGGATGTCTCCCATTTTCTCTTAACAAATTCAGTATCAGATTTTGTATCACTTTTTTGGCCATAACCCAAAACACAAACTCCAAAGGGCATTGAACGATAAACGCTATGATTTTCCCTAGGAGTGCAGAGGGGGACAGACTGTAGGACGGTGACGGAAGCCGCTCGGCACTGCTGTGGAGAAGCTGGGTTCTTTTGCCTCTGCCCTTTGCCCCGGCTGACTTCCCTGCTACAGGCTGTTTGCAGAAGTTTGGGGCAGGGCATCCAGACGCGCAGTGGCAGTGAGAAGCCCGTCTTCTGTGGCTCTTAAGAGCCAGGACACTTTCCTAGAAGCTTCCCCACCTCCATGGTGACAGTTGGGTCATCCGTCCATTCCTAAGCCAGGCGCTGGTGAGGGCATGGGTTCAGTTAGTCAGGGTCTCCTTTCCTGGAGCTTGGGTTGTCCACTTCCTCTGATGTGCATGGCTGCGTGGAAGAGAAGAAACAGCCAAGTGTTGGGACTTGTTTGAGAAGGAAGGGGAGGGGTAGGTAGCCGCTGGTGGCCAGTTCTCCAGTATATAAACAGATCTCATTTTGGAAATGCCTCCTACACAGTAGACACACTTAGGACTTCATGTCCCTTACGCCATGGGGTTGTGGTTCCCCCAACAAAGCTGGAGAAGCAGGTAGTAGAAGGCTCCAGACTGGTGGGCCCAGGCCACTGTGCTCGACAGCACGTAGATCAGAGCTTGGGCTCCACCTCGCGTGCCATCTCCAAACCCACGGTATTTGCACTGCCCCCATGGGAACCCTTGGAACAATGACTCTGCAAATAAACAAAAAACAACTGCATTTCTTAGGAACTGAGTGCACAGAAGGCTTTCAGATGTTCTTAGCCGTGACATTCTTCACACATGACTCCTAATTCAAGAGCGAGGCAGCTCTAATTAGTCGGGACTCAGGGCAGCAACTAGAGATCCTTCTCAGCTCCCCACCCTGGATAGCACCCAAGGCGCTTCTGGGAGCAAAGGCTTCTCGGAACACGCTGGCAACATGGACAGCCACGTACAGCCAGGCGGCCCCGGACCACTGGGTGCAGAGCCACTTGCGTGCCTTCTAGATCCCCTTTCTCTCAAAGGGGATTTTGAAGATGACACACTTCTTTTGTACTTTGTGCTTTTGGTCCTCTGCCCAAGGACTGAAGAAAGAGCCCTGGGAAGGTTACCATCTCGGTTCGTGGTGATGGCATCTAACGGGCTGTTGGTTGGAGCCAGGGATGTGGCAGAAGACTCTAGGTCCAGTCCCTGTGAGACCGTTGCTCTTGAAGTCTCGCTCATTTTGGTCTGTTTGACATGCAGTTACCAAGCAGTCATGCTGGGGCCCCAGCTCACAGGCTGCCATCTGCCTTACTCTCCTGTCCGTGTCCTTGCCTCTGTCATTGTCCCTTGGAGAACCCTCCCTGCCTGTTTCTGTTTGCTTCGATCTCAGCCATGCTTCTTCGTAAGTCCCACCACATCAGAAAGGACTCCCCACATATCTAGGCCGTTTAGTGGTTTCTTCCCTCCTTTCCCGGACTTCTGCGACATTCCTTTGTTCATGACCCCGGTGGCATTTGTATTGACTAGACTGGTCATAAGAGCTCTTTGTTTTGAAAGGTTCTTTTTTTGGCCGGGCTGTAAGCACCTCAAGGATAAGTCCCAGGTCTTCAGTTTCAGCATCTCCAGTGTCTAGAGAGAGAGGAGAGACACATGCCAGTCACGGAGCACTTTCAAGTATCCCTCTTGTTCCTCACCTCGGTGGGAGGGACCATCCATCTGTCACTTCCTCTTTAAAGATGGAATGCCAGGGTGTGTGACATCAGGGATTCTTCCAAGCTGACGAGGCCAGAAAGAAAGCTTCTAATCTTTCCCAGGTCTTCTAAGTCCTGCGCTCCTTCCACTGCACAAAGGTAGTCGTAAGCAAATGCCACAGTTCCAGGGCGCACAGCGAATGTTCTGGGAGCTCAGAGCCAGAGGATTTTGTACTTTGGAATAGCTACTGAAGGCCGCCCGGAGAAGGTAGAAATCAAGCTGCCTCTTGGAGAGTAGATTGGGTGTGGAGAGGATGGCACAGGAATGACCCATGAGTTGATCAGGAGCAATGTGCCTGGCCCGCGGAAGACAACAGGACAGTCCCTGGGAGGCAAAGGCAAGTGCAGTGAGGGAGGCAGCACGGAGCGAGGCTCTGGACGGCCTCTGTGGGAGCCGAGTCTCTTTCTTCCCTTGCGGACCCCGAGTCCGGAGGTGGGTCACTAGGAGAACAGGCTTCCTCTTGCGAGATTACTCCTGAATGCAGGAAATAGTATTACCTCGAAGTGAGGAGCTGCGTTACCAAACAAAACTGGGGGCTGATTCTGAGGACAAGGTGGGGTACATGTGGGAGAGGGGATCCTTGTGAGCCCTGCACATTTTCCCCTGGATCTTCATTCCAATATTGCCCAATCAGTGTCAGCTACGAAACTTGGCAGGCTGTGGACTCGGTAATGTGACTCAATCTCTCCAAAGGATGAGCTTCAGCCTTGGGCTTAGAAGTCTCTAGGCTTCCATCTGTGGCTTGAATTGAGACCTTCAGGATTTGAGCTTGTTACTCTCTTTTCTAAATTGTTCACTGCTGTTAATAGCCGCCACCCATCTACGGCCTGGACTTTCCTTACCCGTGATATTTTAGGATGGCGCAGTGCTGTCTCCCAGAGCTGGGCCTTCACAGTGGGCGTGCCGTTCCAGTTAACTTTCGGGGAACTAATTCCCGGCCTGCCATGGGCTGCTGGGTTCCCATCTCAGAGTATTAGCTGGACTGTCACTGCTTCCTACCCTCTCCCTCAGACTATCACAGCTAGTCCCCATTTCCCTACTTCTCTCATTTGCAATATGCTCTCCTAGCTCCAAATTCCCTGCCAGTTGGGAACTTTTCAGTGACAAGTAATGGAAACTGGGTGGAAACTGGAAAATGTTCTGAAAGAATGTTGGGAGCTCACAGAATCATGGGAAGTTGGAGGATTCGGTTTGAATGACGGAAACAAACCAGAGCCAAGAAACAGTATGACAACCTTCTGATGGTTTTGAAGCATTGCTGGGTGCTGCCGTATCAGTTCCTTTGTGTTCATTCATTCCAGAGCCACAGCATAGCTTCTGAGTTCTAACTGGGTGAGGGTATCTGATGGGTCCGGTAAAATAACGAGAGAGCGGAATGGCTGGATTTTCAGACAGGCTCGTAGGGGAGAAAGGAGCCAGAATTCCATATAAAGGTAGTGTTGTAACTTTATAAATTCTAGGAAAATAGCAGCACATTGAATTCCTGTACTGTTTGAATCTGGCCTGGTCTTCAAGGAGCATAGGTTTATGGGAAAACAAACAAACTCAGGATTCTCTTTTATATTCTCGACATTCTGAGGCTAATAGTAAAAGGTCCTTCCTTGAGGAAGAAAATGGATTGGATGGTTAGAAACACGGAGAGACCCTTAAATGCGTCTCTTTGGTGTCTGCTCCTCTCCTAATGTCCGAAAGATTGAAAAAGAAGATGATAATTAAGTGTTACTTATGAGGCAAGGAAAAAAGCAGACCAAAAAGACGAAGAACAATCAGTTTTCTTTGTGGCAAATGTTGTGGATGACAGGAAATGGAAGTGGAGAAAATAGTGTGAATTATGTAGCTCTCAGCGAGCTGATAGATGCGGGCTAAAGGTGTATCTGTTGAAGAACTTTCAAATCCTTTTCCACTAAAAAAATAAAAAGATGGACCCAGTCCCGCCCGCAGGCACCCCGGGATCATTTTGCTCATTCAGCTGTAGGGACTTTATTGGCATTTACCGAGGGCCAAATATCAGAGCACAAATTGCGTTTCTCTGATGGCCCCAGAAAGTACTGTGGTAGAGTCTCCAGAGATAGTTTCCACTGATGCCTTTTGTTGTTCCCCCTCCCCTTGTATCTGGCTGCCTGGGGACTTGCGTTGACCAATAAAATGCAACAGAAGTGACGCGTGGCGGTCCCTCCCCGAGCCTTCAAGGGGCCCGGGAAGCCCAGGCTCGCTCAGATGCTGCTGAGCCATGGGAAGAGCCCGGGAAGCCTTCTCTAGACCTTGGGCTCAGCCCAGCCGCGCTGGATGCGGCACCTGTTTGCTGCCAGGTAAGACACAGCCGCCTGGCTGAGCCCAGCTGGCCGGCCGGGACCCTAAACAGTGGAGTTTCAAGCTGCTGTGTCCACGGTGGGGTCTGCGGCAGCGACAACTAGAGCAAGGAGCGTCGCTCCGGCTCAGTCGGCAGGACCCTGCCCGGGCTGAACACTCAGAGGCTTTCAGGTAGGAGAGGGGAAGGCGGTGATTCGGGAAAACTCTGGCGCGCAGCCTCCTGAGAGCGGGGAGACGGGAGGGCGGAGGAGGGGGCCGGGTGCAGCCGGAGCGTGTGCCTCCCACCCCTGCCTGCTGCTCACTTGCCCGTGGAACGCACACCCGCCTTCCCCCTGTGGCTTGTCCCTGCTCTCCGCGCCCTCCTCCTCACTCCCGGGCCCTGTGTCCCCCCAACAAGACCCTCTGGCATCAGCAAGTACTATATTCAGGTAAAATGGGGACAGAATGCGAGGTAGTGCTTGGAATCGTCAAGGCAGCCCCGAAATGGGCCCCCCCAGGGCGTCATATTAGTTTTCCAAAGATGATGGTAAACCAGAAGCACGAGTCCGTGAAGTACCCCTATGACTTAACACTTTGACACCCAGGAGAAGCCTTGCAAAATTCTGGTTTTAGTGGACGCATTTGTGTGTGTGTGTGTGTGTGTGTGTGTTTGCCGAGTTGTGTCTTCTGTGAAATTAGTTTTGGAAATCACAAGGGTCAAACTTTTAAAACTTATAAAGCACAAAATGGATCCAGTTAATGGTAAACTCTAGAAACGTAGGAGCAAACGGCTGAAGAGAGAAGCAAAACATTTAGCTCAACAGGCAGGTTCAGGATAGTGCAGTGATTAAACCCACAAATACAGCGGCTCCGCTCATGTGTCAGCAATGAGTTTCCTCTCGTTGGGCAAGAATTTGCAGGCAGGGAAAGTGGGCGTCGTTCTAAACACCCAACACCGGCCGCGGGAAATTTGTACCCTTCCTTCGATTTTGATGAAACCGTAGAGATTGATGATGTGAAGAAGTTAGTAGGGAATGGCCCTTGGCAAGCTGAGCCTGCTGGTGGCACGTGGATGGCCGCCGAGCTGGGGTCCCACTTTCCAAAGGCCTGTGAGGGGCCCTGACCACCCCCCCCCGGCCCCCGGCTGTGCGCGAGGCAGCTCACGGCTGGGTTCTGGCTGGGGCTGCGCCTCTGCCGCCCCATCGCCCTTCCTAAATGTTGCCCAGCCCCGCATTAACTGAGCCGTGGGACCCTGGGCAAGTCAACCTCCATAGACCTCAGCTTCCTCATCTATAAAATGAGGAGGTGGGATGAGGCTCCGATTTTGTAAATAAATGTTAGAACATTTATTATTATTATTAGAACAGTGTAGGGAAAGACACGGTGTGTGTGCGAGGCACTCCCTCGCCCTGCCACTTGTTGCCTCTCACGGGGAAATCTTATGAGAGATTCTCCAAAACTGTGATCGGATCCAGTTTTAGGCAAGATTTTTATTTTATTATTTTATTTTTTAAATTATTTTTCTCCTTTTAGAAAAAAAAGCCAAACTCAGCCATTTTGGGACTCTGCATTCCCACTCTTTCTTCTCTTTTATTTGTCACACATTTCTTCTCAGTGATTCTTTCAGTGAATTTTTTTTTTGTATTGAAAATAGATATTTTGTTTATACAAGGCAGAGTTTCAAAATAACAGTTATATAAAATATGTAGATATAATGGATAGGGAGTATAAATAGAAAGCATATACATGGGAACTGTCCCCGCGTTCCATTTCCTTCCTTCTGGATCCTTAAATCGAGTGGATTCACGCAGCACGATACCTCTCTGCTTCCTTCCAGTTCATGCTCGCACCTCAATTGGGGGGTAGCGTTTCGGAGCTGCCAACGCTCTTGTCATCCTTGTAGACCTCTCTTAAGCCAGTAGGAGGGACCTAACTGTCTTAGCGTCTCAGGCATTTTTCTTTTCTCTGTAAACTTCAAGTCAGGATGAGGGGCAGAATGGTCTGGCTGCTAAGCTATCCTGCATAAGTGTCACATGAAATAAAGGGAAAGCCGAGGCTTTCAGCCACTGCCAGGAGAGCTTCAGCTGCTGGGATCAGGGGAAGTCAGCCCTGCACCCGAGGCTGGGCTGGGTGGGTCCCGAGCATCCATCCTGAGCCTGGACAGCCTAGGAGGTGTCTTGGCTGGGCACCATCGATACAATGATGCCAAGACATCTGCCTTATCATCCCGACGGGCTCTCTGCTGGCACCCAAGATCTTGAGTTGTTTCCAGGCCCTCTTTGGCTAGGGCAGGGTCGGTGCCTTCGTTCCAGCCTCTGCTGCCCTCAGTCTCTCCCTGGAGCGTCCTAGGTCGTGTGGGTAGTTTTCTGCGTCCTCCTCTCTGCCATTGGTTCCCCTAGTCATTGGCATCTCTTCCATGCTTTCCATTTCAACACTGGGTGTCTGCACAGTGTGCCTGTAAAGCAGATCATTCACAGGTTTTGAAAAGAGAGGGTCGCCCTCAACACGAGTGAACAGACGGTTCCTGTTGAACACTCAGATGGGGAAAGCCTAGCTCACCTCCATTCAGGGCTGGCATTGAAATCTTACTTTAGTATTTTAAGCCACTCATCCGTCAGAGATTCCCCGTGCTGTCGGAGCAGCATACCCCCTCTTTCCCAGTCCACTGCTAAAAAGCTGTAGTTCAAAAGGCAGGAACAAAAAGGAGAGAGTAACCGGGAGCCCGGCAAAGCCAGACACGATCATCTTGCTAAAAATGATGCAATGGTCATAAAGCTTTTAAAACCGTTCTTGGTACTTGGTATGTGTTTAAAGAAACCAGTCTATTAACCAGTCCCTGAGCAACCAAGGTGGTGAAGGCAGAACATCTTAATTCCACGTGTCTCCCTGTCACTGAAGGACTCGTGCTTTTAGGCCCCGAGTATCTGGGTCGGCAGTTTCTTCCTTGGGTTTTGTCATCTACCTCTTGAGGACAGACAACTCTTTAAGACATTTCAAAGTAAGTACTTTGAAGCCAAAGAAAACAAAACCACCAATTGGAAGAGAGAGCTGCTCCCCATGTTCACTGCAGAGTTATTTGCCCCAGCCGAGATGTGGAAGCAAACTAAGTGTCCATCGATAGAGAAATGGATTTAAAAAAAGAAGTATATATACAAGATAGAATATTACTCAGCCATAAAAAATAATGAGATCTTGCCACTTGCAACAACATGAATTGACCTAGAGGGTAGAGTGCTAAGTTAAATAAGTCAGACAGAGAAAGACAAATAGCATATGCTCTCACTCATTTGTGGAACTAAAAAAGAGAAATGAACAAACAAAACAAGCCGTACAGAGAACAAACTGGTGATTGCTAGAGGGGCGGGGCTGGGGGGGCAGGTGAAATGGGGGAGGGGGGGCAGGTGAAATGGGGGAGGGGATTCAGAGGCACAAACTTCTGGTTGCAAAATAAGTAAGCCACAAAGCTGTCATGTACGGCACAGGGAATATAGTCGATCATGGTGTGATAACTTTGTGTGGCATCTGGCAGTAATTAGCCTTCTCATGGGGATCATTTCCTGATGCATGAAAATGCTGAATCAGTGGGATTTACACCTGAAACTAATAGGCTCCTTGGTGTCAGCCGCTGTCAATTACCAAGTACATAAACGCATTGAGCTCCGTGGAGGGAGAGCTGAGCTATAGTCGGAACTCTAGGCCAGTGTACTGAAAATGATTCGCTGAAAGCCAGTCTGTTGAATGACCAACCTACCTAATAACCCATCTGTAAAAAAGAAGTTTACAGCAAAGAATCGATTCACCAAATGACCAAGTACTGCTTTTCAGGTTTACGAATTCTTAAAGGTATATTTCTCAATATTTCTTTACTATAGTGAGTGAATATTGTTATTTTCATCTTATCAGCGTATTTATTGGCCAAACATACCAAATTTACAAATTCTTGTAAGATTCTACTTTTAACATCTCATGCTTAAGAAAGATGGTGTGCGTTTTTTTTAAATCAATGAATATAGTCACTATAATCTCTTAAGAACGTAACTCCAAATACAACATCTCATGTGGAAATTTAGTTAAAATGACACTTTGAAAGTCCTTATAAAAGTCATTTTTAAATTTTGCCAACATTTTAGCATTTGGGGGACCGTTTTCACAGATTTCCAAGTCACACATCAACCTTAGTGTGTTTGTTTCTAAATGATCTATGAGGTTTATGGCATATCTTTCAGTTGGGATGGTATTAACAGCTTTCAAAGATGGATGTGAATTTTTAGATGACTTTTTCATTTCGGCTTCACAGTGGCATTTCATGGAACATTCGTTTTGCCAAAGTGAGGCTTGAAGAAGGGTATCATCCTTATACTGGTATGTTTAGAAAAAACTTCTTTATAACAAGCAACTAAAAGTTTTGTTTCAACAAATCGGATTTCTGCTGTTCATTGTACGATGCTGAGAATGGATCCGGAACAGCCATATGGACACAGAATGCTGGTTACTGGTTTCTAATTGGTACAAGCATGAAATTAAGGCTAATATGTCATTTAAGGCTTTAATGAAGATGATAAAAATGCCTCAAGATTAGAAAAATAACAAAAACTGAAATTTTAGCAAGTGGCAGAAACGGTCTTCTCATCACCAGTGGTGAAGGAAGAATTTCAGCGATTAGAAATACAAAAGTCAGGCCGACATGAATGAGTGCATAAATAAGAAAGTATCCCTATCTTTAATGAGTACGTTCAAGAAAATATATTCATGATTGTACTGTAGCAATTGCATATCCATCAGATTGGTTATTGGGTAGGTTCTTTCCTTCTGAAAAGGAAAGAAAATTCTTTCCTTGAGGTAGAGCAGCCCCTTGTCACCAGTTAGGTTCTGGCTGCCCTGTCTCCAGGGGGTGGCCTTGGAGGGCCTCCCAGGGCCGGCTCTCCCTTTGGTCAGTACAGGAGAGGGCGAGCCTGACAGCCAGCCTCAGAAGCCAGGAAAGAGGGTCTTGCTTCGGTTGGACAGCGGAATCATGATGATGCTCTCTTCTGGGAAGGAAGGAAGACTCCCATCCAGTGTGATTCTCGCACTACTCACCTCAATTTTCGGTAACAGACCACAATTACCACCACCACTGCACAGACCACAGCGAGTATGGTCCCGATCACCTCTGCAAGAGAACAGACCTGAGCTGTCACGCACGTGGAGAGTCCCAGCAGCAGGAGTGAGAATGTCTAAGAATCTGAAAACTCTTCACAGCTGACAGTCTTGCAGAGCGATCCACAGGCCCTCCCAGCCAGCTGACTGTTATTAACATTTCTGGAGGTCCACACAGTCCCACTTACTGCTTCTGGGCAGAAAACTCATTCTTCTCCCGCCGATACCGCCAGTTCAAACCATCCCCTTTCAGGTCATACCACATCCCCCCTCCTAATCCATCCTTCCTGGCCAGGGTGACACGGGGATGGGACAAGAGGGGAAAGTAAAGGCCTCGGAGTTCACAGGCTGGGATTGGGAGTATGTGGATGGGAAACCAGGTCCGCTGCTAAATCCAAAGTCAGAAAATAGTTGTCCGTGGGTCAGCCTCCCCCTTTCCTTCAACTTCACAGAGTCTCGATTGAGAAACAATAGCATTCGGTGCCATGTTTCTTCCAATTTCATCTTTTTTGTTTTGTTTTGTTTTTAAGTAGGCTTCATGCCCAGCATGGAGCCCAATGCAGGGCTTGAACTCATGACTCTGAGATCAAGACCTTAGCTGAGATCAAGGGTAGGACGCCTAACCGACTGAGCCACCCAGGCATCCCCATCATTATTGGTTTTTTACTGGCCACTATTTATGGCGGAGGAAGAGTGGTAAGAAGAGAGAGGAGGTAAAAGGTATTAGGGATAAGAGGAGAGTAAGGCAGTGTGGCTTAGGAGAGGGGAAAGATTCTGTTTGGGTTCAGTTGAAAGGAACAGCCTGGGGGTGCCTGGGTGGTTCAGTGGGTTAAGCCTCTGCCTTCAGCTCAGGTCATGGTCTCAGGGTCCTGGGATCGAGCCCCGCATCGGGCTCTCTTCTCAGCAGGGAGCCGCTTCCCCCTCTCTCTGCCTATTTGTGATCTCTCTCTCTCTCTTTCTGTCAAATAAATAAAATCTTAAAAAAAAAAAAAAAGGAAGAAAGGAACAGCCTAGAGGGGTGGGAGTACTTGTGTGTAGGAGGCCAGCAGCCGCAGGGCATTTGAGATTAGACAGGACAGGAAGCGTGGGATCTCTGTGTGGAAGCCAGAGGGCTAGCCTGCAGGCATGGTGAACCTATTTCGAAAACATTTGCATCCTAATGAGCTCCAGGCAGAGTTGGCCAATTTGCCTCCTTATTGTGAAACCTCCTTGCAGACAGTCACCTGCTCTACACGAGAGAGGACAACCCTGAACATTTGGGGGCTGGGGTCTGACTGTGGTACCGTTTTTCCCAAGGGCAGTTGACAACATAAACCGACAGCTTCTGAGAAGACCATACCCATTGACTCTCTAGTCCCACTTCTAGGGATTGATTCCAAGGAAATGGGCAAATACACCAGGCGTTTTCACGGAAGTATTGTTTCAAACAATTTGTAAAATGTTAATCTCAATCTCTTATTAATAGAAAATTAATTGGGCGCCTGGGTGGCTCAGTGGATTAAGCCGCTGCCTTCGGCTCAGGTCATGATCTCAGGGTCCTGGGATCGAGTCCCGCATCGGGCTCTCTGCTCGGCAGGGAGCCTGCTTCTCTCTCTCTCTCTGCCTGCCTCTCTGTCTACTTGTGATCTCTCTCTGTCAAATAAATAAATAAAGTCTTAAAAAAAAAAAAGAAAATTAATTAAACTGTAGTCTGCCCATACATTGGACTATCATCCAACTTTTTAAAATTATAAAATGAATATATTAACACAGACAGATGTCTCCAATATCTTAAGTGGAAAAAAAAAAACTGACTGAGAGAAACATGAACCAAAAAATAATCTCCAGTAAGCCATGCGTGTGCCTGTAGCACAGGGCAGCCTTGAAGAATAGATACCAATGTATTAAGTAATGGTGGGCTTGTAGATAATCTTTATTTTCTCTTTTAGAAAGTTTGCTTTTTCTCTGATATTTTTGAAGTGGTGCTGTCACCAGAGGAAAGAGTAGAGTTGTCAAGATGAAACTACCTGTGCCTAAGAAAATATAAACACGAATAGAAAAGTCCCAAAGGAAATAACAAGGAAGCATGGCAAATTAGTGAAGAATGTTTTTGGGTTTTCAGACTTAACATTAGTGATCATTATGACTAAAAACCAGAAATACTTCCTAGGAATGGTGTACCCTTGGGTAAACAGTCTCTTCCATTGACTAATCAGCTTGGCATGCGTTTACTGTTCATGGAGGGATTTATTGGAAAAGGCTGATTCCTGTCAACTATAGTTTTGCTTTCATAATGCCTCTTCCTGTTTCTCCTGAATGAGAACCAAGCCTGCAGGCTCCCGACTCCAGAGAGAGGAGGGTTCCTGAGCCAACGATGTGAGGGAGCACTTTGAACCCAGGGGCAAACTCATACCTTGGCCTCTTCCTCCATTACATCCAGGCAAACTGAATAAAGACACTGAAACCAAAATCACTAAGATACCAGGTGAACAAATCAACTGGCAAGTTCCCCATCCTTTGTGTTTCCCAGGGGAGGCATGGGTTGGAGAAGGAGGAAGAGAGAGAGGTTTGGTGAGCCAGAGGAGAAGAGAGGAGGATTTGAGTCTGGGGGGAGGAAGGAGAAAAAATGGATTATTGCTCAGGAGGGCGAGAAAGGCCAGTAGCTTTCCACCTGGACTTCAACCCGCCGTATGTGTTGGGTCTAAAGCAAAGAAAGTGGCCGAGTCAGTCAGTGGCCACTGTTCAGTGTGAACGATGAAAAGGTCCTCTGAGAACATGGCGGCGGGGGTGGAGTGGGTGGGCGTTGGTGACCATTTCTTAGCAGTACCTGTAAACTAGGTCAGCCGGGGAGCGCTGTTTCTGAGGGCTGGAGTGCCTGTCTCTGGTGAGGTCGGTTTTGAAGTAAGAGTATTGCTGTTCCTGGGCAGTGTTTCTTGTCTGTCTCTTACAGCACTAAGCACATCGTAAGTGCTGGGTTCCGAGTAGGTACTCGGTAAATACCTAACTGATTGAGCGAAACCATTCGCAGTCCATAAGTTAAAGTACATTTGATGTGCCGTTTGCTTCTCAATGAGAAATCTTCATTTTGTTGCAATTTAGAACCAACCTGGCCCAGCGTGAGAACTGTACTGAATAAACAGATGAATGATATAACGTCGAGCTAGCTCCTTTTAAAGACTGAGCATATCAACTGCAGCGAATTTATTTCAGATATGAAAGATGAGCCGTATAACACAGTTTGAAGAACTAACTCTCCTCTCCTAGTGTCTTAAATGAACATGGCAACGTAAACACTGTCATAGGTGACTTTCCGGCTTTTTACTTTACAGCCAGGAGTCCTCCGGAGTAGCCCTAGTCAAAGATCAGAGAGCGGATATTGGAATCGCGGAATCGCTTAATTATTGATTAAAGGGGCTGCCAGGGGCGCTGGGTGGCTTGGTTGCTTAGGCATCTTACTCTTGGTTCTGGCTCAGGTCATGATCTCAGGGTCATGAGTTCGAGCCCTGTAGGGGGCTCTGCACTCTGTGGGAGTCTGCTTCCGATTCTTTCCCTCTCCCTCCCCTCTCTGTCCCTCCCCCTGCTCATGCTCTTGCTCTCTAAAATAAATAAATAAAATCTGCAAGAAAAAAAAGGCTGGCGAGCGAGCCTGTAGATACTGAAGACACCGAAATGATGAATCCTACTTCCTAAACCTTTATTAAAATGTTGAAGTCCTCAAATTGATGTATTCATTCGCATGCTCATTTACTATTTATTGAGCATCTACTATATACCATTTTCTGTTGAACTAAAAAAAACCAGCTTTTAGAAGTTGCGATAATCATTCATGTGACTCATTTTAAGAAATGACATCAGTAGTTATCAAGGGGCTGATGAAAATATTAAGTTAATTAACATTTGCTGAATGATCGCTATGGTAAAGTATCTATATTTGCTTACGAACAGGGTCCACTGATTGCTTATTTGTGCAGAAATGGCAGCACCTGCAGATGCCCAAGGAGCCAGCTAGTGTCTCTGCTGCTTGTACCCAACAGGGGCAAACTCTTGGGTCTCAGGTAGCCAGGACTGTTATGACATAGTTGGCAGATACTATCACTAAGTGTTTGTAGAAAACTAGCATGATTTTAATTTCAGTTTACACCTTCCTCACTGATAAAACTTAAAATAACACCTAATGAAATATAACTCATCGTTATTTTTTATTTCTTTGCTAACAATGACTTGATCACTCTTTTAAGGTAGGTGCTAACATGTTTACCTTGAAGCACCCTGGAGAAAGGAAATCTTATTTATGTAACAGGAAAGATTTAAAGTTTTTTGTTTTTGTTTTTTAATCTTCGTATTTCTAGTTTCTTGCACAGAACTATCTTTGCCTACTGCAGGTGTTGAGTTAATGTTTATGACATCATACTTCAGAATTTGGGAGAGAGTTTCTGATATTTTAATCTAGTGAAAGTCATGAGCTGGAGAAACATTATAAGATGATATCCCGTAATAAAGTCGTTGTTTAAATCTATTTAGAAAATGTGGCCCTCCAGATTTTAGGTGTAGAGTTTTATCCTACAGATATACTTGCACACAGCAAAATGATAGGTTTTCCAATTAATCACTGGAACATAGTCTGTATGTCTGTATGTTTACACAGGATGTAAAGAGTCACATGTCCAAAGAGGGGGTTACATAAATTGTGGCAAATCCATCTGGTAGGGTATTTTGTAGCTGTTTTAAAGAATGAAGTGGTTTTAATGTATCAATAAGGAAGGATTTCCAAGAGATACCACTAGGTGAAAATGAACAAAGTACAAAACAGTGAAAACAATACCCCTCTAGCATCATGCATCCTCTGTGAGCTGTTTGCTGCTTGACTCTCTGAAAGGATGCACAGAAATCTGGTAGAAGAGGTTGCTTTCTGCCTGCAAGCGGCTTTTCAGTCTGAGATGGGGCTTTTCGCTCTATATCTTTTTGTAATTTGTAATTTTTAAACCCTGTGCAAATATTACCAATTCAAAAAAATGAATAAAAAATGCAAAGCTTTGTAGAAAGCTGAATGTAATATGTGACATAAGGAGAAAAATTAGGTCAGCTACTGTATTCGCTGGTTGCCTCTTAAGTGATAAACATATTAGAGTTTCAGTGTCCTTGTCATTAAATCCCACAGTTTCTCCATGAAAATACTCTCCAGAGGGGCTTTTTTTTTTTAATGTCTTGCCTTTGCATATACATTTTGATCATTTTAAAACCGTTCTAATCAACTAGCTGCTGAAATGACCGAACCCACTTGGTTGACCTTTTTTTTTTTTTTTTTTTTTTTTTAGGGAGAGAGAGCGAGAGAGTGCAAGAGCATGAACATGCACATGGGGGGTGGGCGTGGTGCAGAGGAAGAGGGAGAGAAAGTTGGGTAGGCTCCCTGCTCAGCACAAAGCCTGATGTGGGGCTCCATCCTGTGGCCCTGAGATCATGACTTGAGCTGAAACAGTTGGACGCTTAACCGACTGAGCCACCCAGGTGCCCCTAGATGGCACATGATGCAGATAAAATATAGCCACAAAATGAGTTATTCTCCAGTAGGAAAACTAGTAAATAGAAAATAGATATGATTTTTGTCTGTACAAAGTTATGGTGGTTTTTTTATTTTGTTTTGTTTGCTTATCAGACCAAAGTCTTAGATTCTTTCTTATGATTGCATTTCTCTTTCCCTTCTTTCTCTTTCCTTCCTCTCTCCTCCCCTCTCTTCCTCTCTTTCTTTAATTCTTACGAATCCTCCTCACACTCCCTGGTCATTCACCTTCTCTCCAAGCCTTAGTGTTGTGTACATCTTCTGTAAAAAGAAGTGTTTTCAACTGAGAGCTCTGACAGTCTTGCTTGAAGCGTGTCATGCTAACACCATGTGAAAGCTGAATGCAATTTATGACAGAATGACAGCATCGTTGCAATGACAGCAGTATGTGCTCGTGGCTCTCTGGTAAGTGTGGGATGCAAGTTAGCCTGGCTTTGTGGAAGGAGGCCCTTTTGTGATGCGCCAGCTCTCTGGTTCCCACATCAGCAGCCTGACAGTGAAGAGCTCCCAACAGTGAAATAAGCAGTCATGTTAGAATCCCATACGTAGGGGGATCCTATAACTTACTACCTAAACCAAGACACCCTTTAGAGTGGAAGGGGATGCTGCTGGTGGCCAGGCTGGGGCAGCACATAAACCAGGACGGTCCCACCCCCTGCAATGGAGGTCCTCTGGGCATAAACACTGCTAGGACAAGAAAACAAACAAATAAACAAACATACTTACCAGTCATACTTCGAGAATGATATGAATATGTACCTGCAGAGAAGAGATTACAGCTCAGTTATTGCTGTAGTCCTAAAGGCATTAATTTCTCATTAAGCAGGAAGAATTTGGGGCAGTTTGGCTTCCATCCTAAAGCCTTGAGAGATGCATGGCTGGCAAAACCAAATTCCCTTTAGCAGAGAACAAGGGTAATTTATTTAGATGCTGGGTCATGCTTAAGAAGCAAATATGACCTTTGTTTGCACAGTGAAGGAAACCATCAACAAAACAAAAAGGCGACCTACTAAATGGGAGAAGATATTTGCAAGTGACATATCTGATAAGGGGTTAATATCCAAAATGTGTAAAGAACTTATACAACTCAACACACATGAACACACACACACAAGCAAATAATCCAATGAAAAATGGGCAGAGGACCAGATAGACATTTTTCCAAAGAAGGCACACAGATGGCCAACAGGCACGCGAAACATCAGGGAAAGGCAAATGTAAAACCACAATGAGATATTTATTACCTTACACCTGTGAGAATGTCTAGAATCAAAAAGACAAGAAACAACAATTGTTAGGGAGGATGTGGAGAAAAGGGAACCGCGTGTACTATTGGTAGGAGTGCAAGCTGGTGCAGCTGCTGAGGAAAACAGTATGGGGGCTCCTCAAAATACTAAAAATGGAAATAGCTATAGATTCAGTAATTCTGCTGGGTACTTACCCAAAGAAATCAAAAACACTAATCTGAACAGATACATGCCCTCTATGTTTACGGCAGCATTATTTATAGTAGGCAAGACATGGAAGCAGCCCAGGTGTCCATCAGGAGATGAACGAGTAAAGATGTGGTGTGTATGTACACAGTATTACTCAGCCACAAGAAAGAATGAAATCTTGCCCTTTGAGATAACAATGGATGGACACAGAGTGTATTATGTGAAGGGAAATGAGTCCAACAGAGAAAGACAAATGCCACATGATTTCACTTAGATGTGGAATCTAAAATATGAAATCAATGAACAAACAGAAAAAAGCAGAAACAGACCCAGAAACGCAGAGAACAAACTGAGACAGCCCGAGAGGGGAGGAGAGTGGGGGGATGGGCAAAACAGGGGAAGGAGGGTGGGAGGTCCAGGCTTCCAGGAACGGAATGATCGAGACACGGGGATGAAAGAGACAGCATGGGCACTATATCAGTGGTATCACAGCAGAGAAAAACATGCCACAAAGAATCCGATAGGCCTTTCGGGAAGATGCGGATTACCGAGAGCTTTTCCATCCCACAGACTGTGACTCCAGATTGCAGAAGGCTTCCGCTGTCCCCCATATTGGGAGGAAGCAGGTGCTACTCAGACTGGCAAAGCCTCTGCCATGTAGATCAAGACAGTGAGCCTTGTCCCATCCGGGAGATGGACTTTCTTTTCCAGCTGGGCTGAGCCAGGGCAGAGCACAGAGGTTAGAGAGCAGAGCAGCAGGCAGAGGGTTAACTGAGTCGTCCGGACTTTGGATCCGATGGTATAACGCCGTGCAGTCCCGCGCCCTCCAGGTCTCCACCCGCCTCTCAGAAGCAGCCCAAGGCCGGGTGACTTCTCCTCGTGCACACAAAGCCGGTGCTAACCTGGCGTCTCCTGGGAGGCAGAGGGAGTGTGCTCCAAGGCCTCTGCCGTTGTCTGAGGTGGGGCTTGGGAGGCCTCAGGACTGATTGGCCCTGTGGTTCCTGCCGCAGGAGGCTTTGATGGCATCAGCCCGGAACCCGGCACCATAGTGGACTTTGTGGCCACTGTGGCCACTGTGGTGTCTGACTTGGAAGTGAAAGCGGGCTCTGTAGGAAAGTGCAAGATATGGAGAACATAAATGTTTAGAATTGTGTCTCTGCTCAGCTCCAGAAGAGAGCGGGCTTAATACTTGCTCTAGTGAAGTCCTTCATGGGCCAGCCCTCCCCCAGCGAACTCCTCCGTGGCTTTTTGGGAAAAATCCCTTATGTGGGTAAAACCTACTCATCCTCCTGGAATGGCCACAGGACTTTCCAGAATGCTAGAGGCTCCACGGCTGTTTATCGTGGTGCACCTGAGTTAAAGACGCCATGGGTTTGAGTAGATCCGGGGTTGTGTTGTAGAGAAGGCTCTGGAGGCGCCGTGAGAGGCTGTTCTCAAAACCCGAGTGTAACTGTATTTGCCAAAGACATCCGGGGTGCTGATTTTCTTTATTTTTTTGCATGTTTGCACACAACTTCTGGAATAAGGGTAAGCCTGAGGTTCGGCCTGACTGAATCTTAGCACACTTGAAGGAAGGGTCCCCCAGAGCATTTCCGCCCACGTGCCCCTGGCCACGTCACCCTGTGTCGGAGACCACACTCCCACGCCTGAGATCCTGACTGCACACTTTCACCTCATCAAGTGTTCGATGCACGAAGGCAAGGCTGGGAGAGACCACTTGATCATTCTCATCAGTTGGTGAATGAGTTGTGACTTGGGTCAAAGGGGTTTTGGAATTACCCCAAACTTAAATGTAGGTAGCGCTCAGCCACATCTTCCTGTCTGTAGTCAACGAACTACCTAACTAAGCAGGAGGAAACCTCCTTCTGGCCTCGCCATCTCCCCTTCAGTGTTGGTTCTCAGCTTTGGCTCCCTAAGAGTTACTTGGGGAGCTTCTAGAACCCTAATTCCCAGACTGCTCCCCAGATCGCCAGAGTTCCAGGGAGATCCCCGTGTGCGTCCATGGTTCGGAAGCCATGCTGTAGGGAAGGTGAGCGGGAGCAGTGCAGCCCACGGCCACAGGGTGACTGTGACTGCACAGGAAGGGGAAGATGGGGCGGGGAAACGCCACACTGGATAATGGGACACAAAAGATCAGGAGGTCTGTGTGAAGTAAGGGTTTCCTAGGATGTAGGGCACACTGTCCCAAGATATTAGCATCTACGACTTCAAATTTTCTTAACATGAGGTCAGTGCTGAGGCAATGGGGATAGAAGATTAGCTAAGACCCTGGAAATGGGTAACGTTGGCAGCGTTGCCCAGTGCTCCTGTACCAGAGCGATCATAGTTGGGACCGTTGGGGGAACAGTTCTGCATGGGTCTCTCATGCTTCTGTACACTTTGTCAGCAGAGGCACTGGCAGCCCTTCCTGGGACTATCTTTTCAAAGACTCCTATAGCCTTGGAACGTGGAGACAGCGCCTCTCCTTGGAGCAAAGGGCAGACATGGTCAGTTAGTTATAAAAGACTCCAGTGTCTTGGGGCAGCTGGGTGGCTCAGGTGGTTAAGCGTCTGGCTCTTGATTTTTGGCCCAGGTGGTGACCTCAGGGTCCTGGGTTGGAGCCCGTCATTGGGCTCTGTGCTCAGCATGGAGTCTGCTTGAGATTCTCTCTCTCCCTCTGCCTCTCCCCGACTCAGGAGCTTTCCCTCTCTCAAATAAATAAATAAGTAAATAATTCTTTAAAAAAAAATACACGAGTTCCTTGAACTCAGCCTTCCTCTGCCATGAAGCAGCCCGCTGGATGTGTGGGCATCTTGGAGACACACCCCATTGCCCCTGTGGGGCACAGAGATGAGGGAATTGAGGCAAACAAGCCAACTAAGTCAGTAAGCAAGCAAGTAAGAACATCCTTGGTCTCTGGAGGAGGAACGCCCTGTTTTCGACTGGCACCCACGAATGTCGGCAGGCTAACATGCAGGGCAGGCAAATCTGCAGATCCTCCCCAGTGTTGATGAGGAAGTGCGTCTGAGGCTGATCCGGCATATTTGGAGTGGATTTTGAGTCATCATTAATTGTGTGCAACTGAAACCTAGCTATCAAGCAACTTTGATTTAAAAGAGAAAATTAAGCTAACGTAAAATTTAATGTTGATGTTGATAAAAAGTGGGTTCTGTTGCTTAAGTTGGCTGTGGAACTCCAGCAGTGGTCCAAGAATCTGAGGGACTCAGAGGGACCCGTGTGGTCGCAGGGAATGGGAGTCCTTAAAAAGTTTCCAACATCCCTACCTTTTCCAGAAAGGGAGGTGCTCTCTGGCTCTGGGGTCACCCCTGCCGGCACTTCTGTGGAGGACGGCCTTAGGTGGGTCAGGGAGGGGTCTCCTAGAGAGAGGATAACCACATGGCACTCATGAGCCTGGGGGTGGAACCTGGAGTGCCTCACAACCACATGTAAATAAAAAGAAAATATATAAGTTTAAAATAGAGCTATCTGGCTTCCCAGGATAGGTCAGAAGCATAAGAAGTAAGACACAGTGTTTCCCAGTCTGTAATTCCCATGCAAATGCAAACAGACAGCAAACTTTTTCTAGCCTTTCGAAAAGACTGCACACATACCAAATGTCTTGTTATTTTCAGTTAGAATAATATCAATGAGATTGACTCAGTTTTAGAATACTGTCTTTTACATGGGAAAATAAATGATTACTCAGTACATTCTGTTGTTTTGTAAGGGAAAAAAAAAACCGCATTCCAAGCACAGGAGGTTAGGAAAAGTAATGGAGGGAGTTATAAATGGTAGAAGGTGAGGAATCTTTGGACTATACAAAACCTAAAGATCTCTAGTCTTTAGGTTCTAAAAGTCTAAAAGTTCTAAAAGATCCAAGGTCTCTCCCCTTTGCTTCCCCCCCCACCACCCAACTTATTCAGAGCCTCCAACTCTTCTTTATTTTGGATTCGTTCACCCAAAGGAATTGGGACTTTGAAGAAACAGTCACTTTGCCGCTGCTGGAAAGTCCTTGTTTTTGCCCCTGGATTACGGGTACCAGTGGGTGTCCAGACTGGACAGAATAAGATGTCCACTGTGTGTCATTGCCAGAGTGTTATTGCTCATACCTGTCCTTACCCGGCTAGCTCATCACTTCAATCCCACTTGATGTCATGTGGCTCTATGTCCCCCAGCTGAGCGATTCCTTTGCAACAAACAGAAGGCTTCTTCCTTGCCCTGCCTCTGATGTCTGCATGGTGTCATCCAGGTGCGGGAGACAGTACACAAAATCAGTGAGAAAGTCTGGCTCTTCAAGGAATCTTACAGCAGAGTGAGTTTGCTCTAGAACAACCCCTTTTGTCCACTTCCCCAGTGAGGAGTTGAGAATTTTCACATATATGAGAAAGTATCTAGCTTGCAGTTGGACACGAACCAAATATGCAATAAACCATGAGTTAATCTTTATTTTACTAGACTAAGGGGCTTAGTATTCCTGGAAATAACCATTGACTTCCACTCCAAGATTGCTGGCTTCTGACATAGTCATCCAGTTGTGGATGGTTCAAAGAAAAAATAGATTCTGAAATCCATCCCTCACGTGGGCTCTGGAGTGCTGGCTAGACACCAGACATGGGTGACCAAGTTAGGTAGCCCCCATTCCCCTGGGTAGATAACAACAAAGAACACTAATAATTTCCATAAATTCTTCTAGGGAGAAACTCGGAAGCTCTCTGGGAAGCAAGCATGCTGTGAGCACACACCCTTTGTAGACAAATTCTTACTACCATAATCTTAAAGGCATACTTCAGAGATATTGTGCGTTCAGTTCTAGACCACCGCAATAAAGTAAACGTGGCAATAAAGCAAGTCGAATGAATATTTTTATTTCTCAGTGCATAGTAAAGTTATGTTTGCACCATACTGTAGTCTATGAAGTGGGCAATAGCCTAGTGTCTAAAAAAATCTGTATATATACCTTAATTTAAAAATAGTGCTAAAAAACGCGAACCATCATTTGAGCTTTCAGTGAATCATAATCTTTGCTGGTGGAGGATCTTGCCTCGATATTGATGACCGCTGACTGATGAGGGGAGTGGCTGCTGAAGCTGGGGTGGCTGTGACAATTCCTTAAAATAAGACACTGATGAAATTTGTTGCAGTGACTGACCCTTTCACGAATGATTTCTGTGTAGCAGGTGGTGCTGTTTGATAGCATTTTACCCATAGTAGGACTTCTTTCAGAACTGGAGTCCGTCCTCTCAAACCCTGTCTCTGCTTTATCAACTGAGTTCATGTAATATCCTAAATCCTTTGTTGTTAACTTAACCAGGAGTAGATTCCATCTCAAGAACCCACTTTCTTTGCTTCTCTGTAAGAAGCAACTCCTCATCTGCTTGAGTTTGATCATGAGATCACAGTGGTTCAGTCCCATCCTCGGGCTCCACTTCTAATTCTGGGTCTCTGGCTGTTTCCTCCTCCTCTGCAGTGACTTGCTCCACTGAAATCTTGAGCCCTTCAAGGTCATCCATGAGGGCTGCAATCAACTTCTCCAAAATTCCTGTGAAGGTGTGTATTTTGACCTCTTCCCATGAATCATGAATGCTCTTAATGGCATCTGGAATGGTGACTCCTTTCCAGAAGGTTCTTAATTTACTTTGCCCAGATCCATCAGAAGAATCACTCTCTCTGGCAACCATGGCCTTATGGGATGTATTTCTTAAACATGAAGACTTGAAAGTTGGAATGACTCCTTGATCCAGGGACTGAAGAAGGGATATTTTTTTAGCGGGCATGAGAACAATATTAATTTCGTTTTCATCTCCATCAGAGTTCTTGGGTGACCGGGTTCATTGTCAATGAGCAGCCATATTTTGAAAGGAACCCTTTTTTCTGAGCAGTGGTTCTCAACAGTGGACTTGAAATATTTAGTAATCCATGTTGTAAACAGATGTGCTGTCATCCAGGCTTTGTTGTTCCCTTTATAGGGCACAAGCAGAGTAGATTTAGCATCATTCTTAAGGTTCCTGGGATTTTCTGAATGGTCAGTGAGCCCTGGCTTCAGCTTAAAGTCATCAGCAGCATTAGCCCCTAACAAGACAGTCACCTTGTCATTTGAAGCTTTGAAGCCAGACACTGACTTCTCTTCTCCATCTGGGAAAGTCCTAGATGGGCTCTTCTTCCACACTAAGGCTGTTTTGTCTCCATTGAGGGTCTGTTGTTTAGTGTAGCAACTTTCACTAATTACCTTAGCCAGATCTTCTGGACAACTGACTGTTTCGCTTTGCACTCTCATTATGGAGATGGCTTCTTTCCTTGAAGTGCATGAGCCAACCTCCATGAGCTTCAAGAGTTTCTTCTGCATCTTCCCCACCTCTCTCAGCCTTCGTGGTACTGAGGAGAGGGCCTTGCTCTGGATGAGGCATTGGCCTGTGGGAGTGTCATGGCTGGTTTGATCTTCCATCCGACCACTCATACTTTCTCCATATCACCAGCAAGTCTGTTTTGCTTACTTACCTTTTGTGTTTTCTCTAGAGTAGTACCTTCAATTTTCTTCAAGGACTTTTCCTTTGCAGTCATAACTTGGCACAAGAGGCCCATTTTTTGGCCTATCTTGACTTGACATGCTTTTTTCACTAACCTTTTCATTCCTAGTTTTGATTTGAAGAGGAAGATGTGATTCTTCCTTTCACACAAACCTTTAGAAGCCATCGTAAGGCTATGAATTAGCCTAATTTCAATATTGTTCTGTCTCAGGGGATAGGGAGGTCCGAGGGGGAGAGAGAGAGAGAGAGAGAGAGACAGGGGGACGGCCATGGAGCAGTCAGGATACATATACAACATCCATCGATTCAGTTAACCGTCTTATGTGGGTGTGGTTTGTGGTACCCCAAGGGAATGACAGCAGTAACATCAAAGGTCACTGATCCCAGCTTCCACAACAAATATGAGAAAGTTTTAAATGCTGTGAGAATTACTAAAATGTGACACAGAGACACAAAGTGAGCAAATACTATTGGGAAAATGGCATATGTAGACTCGCATGAGGCAGGATTGCCACCAACCTTCAATTCATAAAAAACACAATTATCTGTAAAGTACAATAAAGCAAAATGCAACAAAATAAGGGATGGCTGGACTTAATATTGACCAGGTTTCACTTTACACAGTGTTCATGTTGGGTTCATTTTCTAGATGAGGGACAAAGACATCCAAGATGCTAAGACCCTTGCTCAAGGAAGCCAAAATGGTGTGACCCTAAAGCCTACATATGTCCAGCTCCCAGGGATGTTGTTTAGAGGCTACACAACATTTCAAGTCATTTAGAGGTCTGTTTAGTTTCAGACCTTAACACAAATATCTTGTCCCCCAGAGATGGGCTCACTGGGCTTCCCATACTACAGTTGGGCTCTGTGTGGCTTTGGGAAGGGGCATGGAGAGACTTGCAGGGATAGCTACTTACTGATGCACTTGAGATTGGGAATTGTCCAGTGGGCAATGTTCATGGTCTTGTTGAACACGCATTGCGTCAGGCTGGATGTTCCTGCTTTACGCTTGAAGCCAGAGTTACACGTGTACCGCTCCCTGGATTTCAGGCTGTAACTCTTGACCTGGATGTCTGCATGTTCGACCGACGTGGGAGGAGGGCATGTGACGCCTGCAAGGGTGCAGATAAGACGGCGGATGAGCACATCTCAGCTCGTTCAGAAGGCGTTCTCCAGGGCAACCTGGGTGGCACTCGGTGCCTTTTGTAGCCAGGGTCTGGCTTTGTGAGGTGCCCCTTAGGATACACCCCAGATTCTAAGCATGTGGAAAATGTTCAGTAGGGGCTCTCATCATTTAGAAGCCTTATCTTAAGTGCTCACCATCCAGCACGGCTAGGGACTGTGCAGCCATCCATGGAAATCCCTCTCCCTTCCCTTCCCTCCCCTCCCCATCAGTCTCTCACCATCTATGTCTCTTTGGCACCACCCAGCCCAGCTTCTATGCTCTCTTGCCTGAAAGCAGCAATAGCCTTTGAATTGGTCTCCCTGCCTGTTCTCCCCAAAGCCTTTGATTTACTTCCTTAATACAGCCAGTCATCTTCAGAAATGTGCACTGGATGACTCACTCCTTCCTGGTTGCCTGCTGCTCTTAGAATAAAAGCTGAAATCCTCAAGAAGTCTTCAAGGCTCTGCTGGACCTGCCCCCCAGCTACTCTTCCCCTGGTCACTCTGGTCTTCAGTGCCCCCCTCCCCACCACCTGTGCCGCTCACCATGCCCACTGCTCTCCCCAGCCCATCTCCTGTCATCCTTCCTAACGTGAACATGACTTGCTCAGGAAAGCCTTCCCTCCCCTCCCCTCCCCACCCAGTCAGCCAGGTCCCATAGCTCTGTGTTCTCTCCCTGGGCAGTCAGCCACTCTCATGGTTGCGTATGAAGACAACGAAATGCTGCGGTGGCTGTGTCCCATCATTGGCACTTTAGGCGGTGGAGGGCGGGGACCACATCTGTCTCGACCAACACTAGATTCTCTGAGCCTTGTACAATAGCTGGCAAGCGAAGGTGTCCAAGAAAGAGTTGTTCAAACAATGATGCTTATTTTGCGTGTGCCCTTTGCCCCAGCAATTTCATTTCTAGGAATTTACCTTACGGATACACTGGTGTATTTATGGAGTGAGTATGTACAAAGTAATAGCCAGTACTATCGTAATAGCCAGAACCTGTAAGTTACCTTGTATGTGGTCAGTGGTGACTAATTCAGTAAATTACAATACAGCTACCCCGCGAAGAAGTACCACCAGCTCTTTACATAGAGGAAGAAACCTCTCTGTGCGCCGGAGTGGAAAGATCTCCAAGATGCACGGTTAAGTTAGGAAGAAAAGGGACAGAACCCTATGTTTTACATAGTACACTCAGTGAAGAAAGAAGAAATGGTTCCCGTACACAGTGTTTGTCTATACATAACATCTCTGGAAGGACACAAGAGACCATTAACACAGGAGATGAGGCAGCTAGGAATACACTGCGAAAAACTTGTTACTGAATGCCCTTTCATACTATCTGAATTTTTCATGGTGCAAATGTTTTACCTGTTAAAAATGCTTTCGAAGGGCACCTGGTGGCTCAGTTGGTTAACGTCTGCCTTCGGCTCAGGTCATGAGCCCAGGGTCCTGGGATCGAGCCCCGCATTGGGCTCCCTGCTCAGCAGGAAGCCTGCTTCTCCCTCTCTGTCTCCCCTCCCTTCCCTGCTTGTGCTCTCTCTTGTATTTAACAAGCAGATGCTGACTGGTCAGAACAGTTGCAGGTGATAATTGGGACGGGGTGTGGGGGGGATGACCACTGGCCCCAGATGAAAGGCCACACGGAGGAAGCTGGCAGAATATTAGTTGTGCCTGTATGTTATACACTGTTTTAAATATACAAAATACTGCATAATAGAAAGGCAGGGGATGGGAGATTTTTTTTTTTAAAGATTTTATTTATTTATTTGACAGACAGAGATCACAAGTAGGGAGAGAGGCAGGCCGAGAGAGAGGGGGAAGCAGGCTCCCCACTGAGCAGAGAGCCCGATACGGGGCTCGATCCCAGGACCCTGAGATCACGACCTGAGCCGAAGGGAGAGGCCTTAACCCACTGAGCCGCCCAGGCGCCCCAGGATGGGAGATTTTAAAGGACCCCACCACAGGAACTCCGAAATCCTGGGTGAGCCAGCGCAGGAGAGGGAAAAATCCTGCCGAGTGCGGTTGTTCAGTGCCTTGGCCGTACCACGTCGCCTGCTACATGAATGTGAGAAACGCAGGAGATTCTGGAATTAGGAATTTTTGCCTTTCTCTGAGCAAGTGAAGGCGGCGTGGGGAAAAACCGAAGGCGAGAAGACCTTGAAGGCAAGGTCATCTGGGAGGATTCTGGACACCCCTTTGGGAGACAGACTGCCCCCCCACCCCTGTCACTCCCAGCAGACTGTGGGCATGACAAAGTGCATGCCAAGTGATACCTTTTCTCAGGCGAATGTCACCAACGGAAGGTAAGAGCCAGAGCTAGAACGATTTGAGTTTTCTCAACTTGGACAGCTGTGTTAAAAATGTCCCTCTTTTTATAATTAGAATCTGAAAGATTTGAGCAAATTTAGACCCCACGACTCTCCTCACTATGAAACTCTCTGGCTGCAGGCAACTTCCTGGGACATGCCTGCTCATGCACATTCATCTCATTTTGGTGGCGTTTCTACAGACAGGTGCTCAGTAGATCTTGGGGACTTGACACCTGGTGACGTTCTCTATCCTCACGTCTGGGTTTTGGAAAGTACCAGCAGCAGAGAGTTCTAGTCTGAACGTCTGACGACTGAGCTACCTGCGTGTGCTGTAAACTGTCCGGACCCCACGAGTTGAGGTGAGCTCAGTCACTACCCGGATTTGACCTTGGTGCTAGGTCTCAGGGGGACGGATACTGGAAAACGTGACCCTCTTCGGCAGCTCTGCATGTCACAGTGAGGATTCTGGCTTCCAGAACATGAATCCCCACCCATCCTGGCAAATGCAATGTTTCTGATCTTAAGCTGGGTGTTTTAAGTGGGGCTGGATTCCTTCTGTCTTCCACAAGTGAGCCACTCTTGTCTGATTTTCTCAAATAGTCCCTGTGAGTGCTTTCCAGCAAGCTGAGCCGTCTTTAGGTTGGGCAGGATCTGGGGTCCGCTTTGACTGGCCATGGGCCCCCAAATGGCAGCTTTTTCCTTCCTTCTTACCAGCTCCCTGTGGGTTGGCCTGTCTCTGCCTAGAAACCCTGGCTTTTGGGACTAGGGCCCTGACCACCCAGGTCTTGCCCTCTTTCCTCCAGAGGGCAGTCCTGTATTGTCACACGGCCCAGCCGCTGGCTTAGGTTTGGATGTCAAGGAACAGCTACTGGAATTGGCCAGGACACATACTCACCCCCTGGACTCCTAATGCAACGTCCCCTTGGCCGGGTGGGCCTCCTCAGACACTAGATCAGAGGGATCCCCCTGCAAATTCAGAATGTGGTCAGAACAATCTCCTGGAAGGGCCTGGCAGCCTACAGATAGAACATCCCACCAGCGGGTCAGCGGTCAGACTCTCCCCTCCTCCTTCAGGAAGGCCTCCCTGTGGGCTCTCCTGGCAGAAGTCCCAGCATGTCTCCCACCCGGGCCCACTGAGATATGACAGCCCCATGGGTGAGGAAAGCCCAGGCCTTCCTTTCTTCTTCCTGGTCTCAAGAAAGGGAAATGGATTGTTTGATTTTTGTTCTTAATCCAATCACTGACTTTTCTTTTCAAATCGCATTGGCATAGAATCTTACATTTTGCACAATACAGTATACCACTGTGCTGTTCTAATAGTCAGTGTTCTCTCCTCCCTCATGTGGCCTCGAGAGCGGACGCGAACATTTCCTCTTCAGTGAGGTCATAAGATAATCTTCATTCTCACTTACCAGTTTTCTGAAAGCATTATTTTCTTACTATTTCTAGAAACAAAGTCAGTAGAAGACAGAAGAAATCTATCTGCTGAGACTTACGCCCTTCACCATCCCGGCCTCTCTCTCTCCCATCTGCTTGGTCTTTGGGTTGTGTCCTGTTTGCCCGAATCCCTTCCAAAACATTTTTATTCACCAGGTAGTGCTCAAGCTCCATTTTAATTTTAAATAATGTTCTGAATCTATTTATCTTCTCTCTCTCTCACCTCCCCCCGCTCCAGTCTCTGCTGTTTTCTGTGTTGTTTCCGGATTTGGGATTTTCATCAGCAAATTCTTCTACCTCTCCTAGGTCTTGAAAATACTCTCCTCTATTTAGAATGGTGGTTTTCAACTTTCAGCGTTTGTGGCACACTTTGAGTTAAAACACTTGTGACCTGTCACTCAGGAGGATTTACGTGGCGACTGTGTCAGCCAGAGTTATAAAGAATCATGGCTACCATAGAAGGCAGCCGTGCTAATGTGTGACTCATGAGGCCGTCCTTTGGAGCTGGTGGCTGTGTGTGGGGGACAGTCTGCTGAGTACATGAGAACTCAGGGTTCTTACACGTTTCAGTGATTCTGCAGCCTTCTCTGTGGTAGCGTGACTTACTCCCCCGGCTCAGATTGACAGCACATAGTACCCCTCTCAGCCCAACCCTCCCACCCCAGCCAAACGCTGTGTCCTTGCGGGTGTATTCACGTCAGTGACGGTGAAGGTGACACAGCAAACAGGAAAGGGTTCACAGGAGGCATGCTATCTGCACAGTTGGGAACCACTGTTCGAGAAGGAAAAGCAAGCTGGGACAGATACTCAGTAAACAGTGACAGGCTTAAAGCTGCTGCAGATTCTCCTCCGAAGCCCATTTCTGCTGTTAAGTCTCAGGGCAAAGGTCTAAAGTCACTATCAACGCTTCCCTTCTTCTTGATAATCTGTAGGAATCAGTTGTCATCAATGAGAAAGACGAATTCAGTCCAGGTTTCTCGCCATTGGAGGAAGAAGTTGTGACTATGGAACGGGGAAAGGATGGCTAGAATGTACCCTGTGGTGTCAGAAGAGAACTGGGTTGGAGATATCCGTATGTAATCATCTGTGTGTGTTCGTGTGTGTGTACATATGTCTGTACGTGGCAATGTGTCATGCAAGTGTGTGTGTGTGTCTGTGTGTGAGTGTGTGCATGCTCTAGCTCCTCCGTCCTCTAACGATACCTAGAAGCAATGACACATTAACAGTGAGCATGCTTGGTGCCCAGATCTTGGTCTTCACTGAAAGAAACCATGACTACTTGGAAAAAAGGCTGATTCCAGGGCTGGGATGGGGAAAACATTTTTTACTCTTTTATTCTTAAAATAATTTTTAATAATTTTACTATTTATCTTTTAAAATTTCTTTTTTAAAAAGGATTTTATTTATTTATTAGAGAGAGAGAGAGATTGAGAGAGAAAGCATGAGGGGGGCAGGGTCAGAGGGAGAAGCAGACTCCCTGCCGAGCAGGGAGCCCAATAAGGGACTTGATCCCAGGACTCCAGGATCATGACCTGAGCCAAAGGCAGTTAGTTGCCCAACCAACTAAGCCACCCAGGTGCCCAATATTTTTTTTAATTTCTTTCTTTATTTTTAAAGATAGTATTTACTGAGAGAGAGACCGCACACGGGGAGGAGCAGAAGGAGATGGAGAGAGAGAATCTTAAGCAGGTCTCACGCCCAGCATAGAGCCTGACCTAGGGCTCAATCTCATGGCCCTGAGATCATGACCTGAGCTTAAATCAAGAGTCAGACGCTTAACTGATTGAGCCACCCAGGGGCCCCGCATTTTGATCTTTTAAAAGATCAAAAGATGAGCCTGAATATCTTGTTGTACCAGAAAGTAAGGAAATAGTCAAAGGAAGAAGGCAACATCATCAAAAAGATATAGTGGGATGTCTGAACTGGCTCTCACTGGCCACATCTGGGACCATTTGAGTATCAAAGCAAATAAAGAGACTAACAGATTATGGAACAAAATAAAACAAAATTCCATAAGTCTATACTAATATAAGTAAATGAATAAATAAGTAAGCAGGGGAGAAGAGAAAGCCCTCCTTACAGCTAGCTTTACAGTATAAAGCTAACTAATATAGAAGGAATGACGGAGTAAGAGAAGAAACAATGGAAGCTAGAATGAGCGGATTGAAGTTGATAAGGGACAGATGTTTATACAGGTGGCACACTGCACTAGGTCAGTTTAGCTAAGCTGGACACACATTCCCTGAATCCCCTTCCCTGCATGGTGCCCAGTTAACCTCTGGTACAACCAGTGATCTTGGGACAAGTTAATCTCACCTGCCTCCTTATATGATTCACTGAGGAGGACACAACATCACACCTGTGGTATTTCTCCCCCAGATCCAAAATCTGAATCTAATCATGAGGAAACACTAGATGAACCTAAATTGAGGGACATTCTGAAAAACAGCCTGTATTTGAGATCAAGAAAGGTAAGGCAGGGCGCTTGGGTGGCTGTATCAGTTGTGTCCGGCTCTTTTTTTTTTTTTCTTTTTTTTAGATTTTACTGATTTATGAGAGAGGGAGAGGGAAAGAGGAGAGAAGGTCAAGAAGGTCGGGGGAGGAACAGAGGGAGAGGGACAAGCCGACTCCTCACTGAGCATAGAGCTGGACCTGGGGCTCAATCTCAGGACCTGAGATCATGACCTGAGCTGGAACCTAGAGTCAAACGCTTAACTGACGGAGCCACCCAGATACCCCAAGAGTCTGACTCTTGATTTTAGCTGGGTCACGATCTCAGGGTTGCAGGACTAAGCCCCATGTCAGGCTCCATGCTGGGTGTGGAGCCTGCTTGGGATTTTCTCTCTCCCTGTCCCTCTGCCCCTCCCCTCCCCAGCTCACGGGTGTGCAGGCTCACTCTCTCAAGAAAGAAAGAAAGAAAGAGAAAAAGAAAAAAGAAAGATAAAGAAAGGCAGAGGCAATATTCCAGACTGAGAGAGACTAAAGAGACATGACATGGCAATGAAATGCCCCATGTGGCCCTGCATTAGATCCAGAATTAGGGAGAAAATGGTGAGCAAGGGCATTTTGGGGACAACGGACAATATCTGACTATGACCTGAGCGTTAGATAATAATATTGTGTCAAAATTAAATTTTCTGAATTTTGATAATTGTTCTGTGATTACGTGATTGTGATGTGTTTTAGGAAGTTATGCTAGAGAATGTATTCTTAGGAAATATATACTGTGGGTTTAGGCATAAAGGGGCATAATGTTTCCAACTTACCTTCAAATGCTGTAGAAGAAAAGGCACATGTGTAGTAAGTATCTGTGGTTAGAGATGGGGATGTTAAAGCACTAGGGCAATGTGTAAACAGGCAGTGAATTGAGTCAAGGGTATTCAGAGCTCTCTTCCGTTTTTGTGGTTTTACTCTAAGTTTGAGGTTGCATCAGAATAAATAAGTTACAAAATAAGCAAAGTAAGTAACTAAACAAAAACCACTTGGTGAATGGTGCTTCGGTCCTTTGAGGACTGCTCTTTTAAAAAATATATTTTATCTATTTATTTGACCGAGAGAAAGAGAAAGAGAGTAAGAGGGACAGGGAGAGGCACAAGCAGGGGGAGCTGCAGGCAGAGGGAGAGGGAGAAGCAGGCTCCCCGCTGAGCTGAGCTGAGCTGAAGGCAGACGCCTGACCGACTGGGCCACCCGGGGTTCCGAGGATTGCTCTTGTAGGAAACTTTAAGAGCCTTGGACAACTCAAGCCAAGATTACAGTTTAGTCAGGAAAACGTTCTTGAATTATTTCCCTGCTTGTGATTTCCAAAGGGCTGACTTTCCCTCTTGCCTTGTCCCCTAGTCACACTGTTTCGTGTTCCTTCTTCCATTTCCAGGATCTAAAGTAATGTTTGCGCTCTCGCCACATTCGGTATTCTGACTGCGGCTTTGGTTTGGTGTGTGAGTTCCTCATGGCCGTGTTTGAGTCCTTGCTCTGCTACGTCCACTCTGCTCCTTACTGCCTTCATCTTTGTCTTGGCCCTCTCTGTCAGCGATTCCCAAATGTGAACGCACAGTAGAACCACCTGGAGGGTTTGTTAAAACCCAGAGGGCTGGAACCCTCTCCCAGAGCTCCTGAGTCAACAGGTCTGGGGCTGGGCCCGAGAATCTGCATTTCTAACCAGTTCCAGGTGCTGGTGAAGCTGCGGGAAGCGTGCCCCATGCCCCATATAGAACCATGCTGGCTGGCATTCACAGGTGCGTAGTCTCCCTGCATCACATCAAGTTACTTTCTAGTGTGGATTTAAAGCTTCTCTTGAACTTAAGAATCACTGCTTGTTCATACCTTTTGTTGGTATCCATACCATCAATGAAGATTTCTTCTACAGGTTGCTCCTGATGTGCTCTCCTGAATATCTAGTCTAATAGTTTTTAATTGGACCCAATCCCCTCACCTCCATCTAAAAAAAGTACCCACCCACCGTGCACATGCGTGTACAGACATGTGTTTAGTTTGGTAGTACCATGGGTTTGGCTCCATGCGGCCAAAAATCTTAAATTTGTGTCTTTGATGCTTTGCTCTATGTTAACATAGATGGGAAAATACTTAGAGCTGGAGGGTGGGGTGGAACAGGGAGGAATGATCATAAAACACTCCACAGGAGACCGGAGCACATAATAAAAATACTAGACTCTGCTCTATGATAAAACGTTCCTTCCTCCTGAGGAAGTCTGGATCGACCATAGACCTTTGGACCTCTCGGGTAATATTACATCATTGGTAACCGGACAGTCTCCATTCAGCCAGAAATCAGTGATACCAGAGGACACGAGAGACAAGAAGTCCCCAGAGGGGAAGGCTAGGCAAAGACTGGATTTAGCTGGTAGGAGTGTGTTTAACTGGTTTATCCTTACCTACCCCTTTCCTTCCTTATGCCAAGTTTGCTCTTCGATGCTGACAGCATTATTGTCTTGGGTCTAAAGGAACTTGTGAAATCACAGAGTCAAGCTCTCAGCTTTGGCCCCTACCATGGGTTATTCTGAAACTTTGGAAGGGAGGGACAATCTAAGAACCCTTACTTCACCCCAAACACCACACATACAGTTACTTCCAAAACAAGTCCATTTTGGGGAGGATTGCAAAGACATCTGGCATGAAACTATATTTGTCTTTTTGTGCCTGATTATTTCACTTCAGAATATTGTCCTTCGCACAATTCATATATGCCACAGATATTACATAATTTCCTCTTTTAAAGGCTGAATAATATTCCATTGTTATGTATATCATATTTCGGTTATCCATCATTTGTTAGTGGGTACTTGGATTGATAACATGTTTTAGCTGTTGTGAATAAGGCTGCTGTTAGCATGGATGTACAAATACCTCCCTGAGACCCTACTTTTAAATTGTTTGGGTGTATACCCATGGTGGAATTGCTGGATCATAGGGTAATTCTGTTTTTAACTTTTTGAGGAACTTTCATACTGTTTTCCACAGTGGCTGCACCAGGTTGCACTCCCACCAACGGTGCACAAAGGCTCCTTTTCTCTACATCCTCTTGTTTTGGTTGTTGACAGTTGTCTTAATGGGTCTGAGATGTATCTCATTGCAGTTTTGACCTGCATCCCCCTAGTGATTAGAATCTTTTCACATACCTACCTCCATTCTTATATCTTTGGGGATATAAGAAGCTCTTTGCCCATTTTTGAATTGGGGTGTTTGGTTTTTCCTGTTGAGTGTTAGAGGTTTTCCCTACATTCTGGATGTTAATCCTTTATCAGATATATGACTTATCATATATCTTATATGATCCTTAATCTTTTATCAGATATATGACTTGCCGATGTTTTCTCCCATTCTGTGGCTTGATTTTACTCTCTGAATAGGGTCTTTTGGTGCACGAAATTTTAAAATTTTCATGAAGTCCAATTTGTCTGCTTTTTTCCTGTTTCCTGTGCCTTTGGTGTCATATCCAGCTAATCATTGCAAATCCAATGTCATGAAGCTTTAGTCCTATGTTTTCTTCTAAGAGTTTTATTTTTTTTAGGTCTTATATTTCCATCATTTATTGATTTTTGTTAATTCTTTTAATATGGTATTATGTAAGGTACCAACCTCATTATTTTTTTTTTAAGATTTTATCTATTTATTTGACAGGGATCACAAATAGGCAGAGAGGCAGGCAGAGAGAGAGAGGGGGAAGCAGGCTCCCCATGGAGCAGAGAGCCTGATGCGGGGCTCGATCCCAGCTCCCTGGGATCATGACCTGAGCCAAAGGCAGAGGCTTAACCCACTGAGCCACCCAGGCGCCCCACCAACCTCATTATTTTGCATGTGGATGTCCAGCTTCCCTGCACTGTTTGTTCAAAAGACTGTCCTTTCCCGATTGAATGGTCTTGACACCCTTGTCAAAAATCATTTTGTCATACACGTGGTGGTTTATTTTGGGGCTTTCTATTCTATTTCATTCATTTGTATGTCTTTCTTTTTTTTTTTTTTTTTTTTT